>NC_045427.1:154820959-156070959 GCF_902635505.1 Sarcophilus harrisii
AAGCAGAGTAGTATCAAACTTAGTTTTTGATGGACTTTTGTTCCTGCTGTTTTGATTTCAATCAAAACAGCCTTCAGGCTTATCAAGTGAAATGAAAATGAAGCTTAGAACTTGTCTTTCCCACCAAAAATGTGCCTCTTTGTATTTAGTGTCAGTGTATTGAAGTATTCAAGACACATCTTAAACTCTAGGGAAGATTAAGATATACACAAAACCATTTGCTGCTGAAGGAAGTAGGAGATAGAAATGAAAATCTTTTCTTGGACCTTGGAAATGAAGAACTTAGATGAGTTTTTTGAGTTTTTGCCTTCCTTCAGAGATAGACTTCCCTTTCCTGTCAATTATGGAATAATGAGTTTACATAATATTGGAAATTGAGAATTCCAAAGCCAGTGAAATCCAGAACAAAGAGTTCATGGAACAACTCAAGCCTGTCTTTTGCATTTCTCTAGTGAGTTCATCTGTTTTGTTTTGCTGCGTAATTATGCATTACTGCACATTGTGACAAATTATTAAACTCTCTTTATTACTTGTACCCTTAAATTCAAATCTAAAAAATAAAATAATTTTGCCAAGTAGCATAACAGGTTTTTTCCTTTATTTGTATTTTGGAGGGAGGGATCATTATTAGAAAGATTAAAGTTTATGGAACTTAACTACTATGTTCCATAGATGAAATTGATAATATTAAATATTATTGCTTTACATAACGGGTTAAAAATGGCCACATTTTCAAGTTTATTCTTTCTGTCCAGATTGTAAAATCCAAAATTACAAACCAAGTATATCAAAACTCAGTTGATTTTTCTTTTTTTTACCAAAACAAAAAAGTAGTTCTTTTTCTTCAGGATTCTGTTTGCATAATTTTTAAAAAATGGAATTCATTTGAACAGTTTTAGGTAGTTTATAAATTCTAAAGCAGTCAGTAGAGAAATATGTTTTAACCACCAGTCTAGCTTTTATTAAGTGCTCATTGTATTTTAGGCATTTTTCTACAAATGAAGTAGTCTATTCTCTGGACTACACAAGGAATATAGTCTATCAGGGGAAGCAACATGTATGTGTATAAATATATGCAAAAGAAATACAACGTAGTTATATACTTAATAGTTAGAGAAAGCACAATATTTATATTATTAATTTAGTATGGGCTAACCAATGTTTCCTATTTTGCAGAAAGTCCTTCTGTTGTAATTAATCAGATTCACAGTCAATCAAGGAATATTTCATTTAACTTTAGATCTTGAAGGCCCCTTAGAGCTCATACCAATCCAACCCCCTTTTTTCTTACAGATGAGGAAACTGAGGCCCAGAGAAAAGAAGTGATTTGTCCAAGATTATACAATAGGTTAGTGGCAGAACCAGAGCTAGAGCCTAATTCTCTCCATTTTCAGATTTACCTCTCCTTTGATCATTACCATACTGTGTCTAACATCACGTAAATACCATAGGTTTCTTGATCCAATAGTTTACTGGGAAAAGATAAAAGAGATATCCTGCAGCTACATTGGAGCTTTCCTTTTTGGGAGAGGATTGTTTTGTCAATTTTCTGAGACATATAATTAATTCATAGTTATTCTTGTTGCCTAAAATGTCATGACATATGTGAGTATAATGCCATTCCATTTCCCCCCCACTAATATTTCATTAATGTACATAAGGGTGCTATTGAATCCATGTCTCTAGGCATTTTGGTAACAAACACCACAAAAAAATAATCAAATCAGCTATAATAAGTGGACTTTGACATAATTGATTATTGTTTTGTATTATAAAAATACATAATTTTGATGAATTGCATCAGTAAATGAAGGAAGTATTTAATTTTTGAAAAGTTCAATTGATACCTTTTATTTTAACATCACAGTTATTTTTGGATTTATTCCTCTCACCACTCCTTCTTGTTATATTGGTGATTTTATAAATCTCTTCTTGTAGGAGAGGGGATAAAATGTAGTTAAACCAAACTAGGCTGATAGAATGGTGTGTGCACTCTACTGAACAAAATCCTCCACCTTTCCTCCAAAATAAGGAGGTGCATTTCTTCTTTTTCAACATTGTTCAACTTTGGTTCCTTGTTTTTTAACTTTTTTTATTTTTATGTGTGATTATGATTCTACTTGACCCTGCGAGTCCTTTTTATTTTTCTAATATTTCTTTCACTTCCATATATTTAGTACTTTTTAGAGTACAATAATCCATTATGTTTCTACATCACAGTTTATTTAACTGTTTCTCAGTCGATGGATATCCATTTTGTTTGTAGATCTTTGCTTCCAAAAAAATTGCTGGGACATTTGTCTTTGTTTAGAAAATAAGTTTTGATTAATTAAAAGTTTAGTTAAGTGGTAGATACCAAGTTTTAAAAACTATAACATTCATACGACAGTACCTTAGTTGTATCATTTTTCTCATATATAGCTAATAATCCATTACACTTTAGAAATAAAAGAACCATCCAGAACTTTTAAATTTAATAGGAAGAGCAAGATTTTTTTTTTTATAAGGTTTTATAAGTTAAATTACCAAGCAATACCTTTTCTCTCTTTTGGTCATTAACTAGAGATTATATTTCAGTTGTAGAAATCTGACTTCAGATACCACCAAATAAGTGTATGAGTCAAGGTTGGATGTTAATAACAATCCATATATTTTCTTAGGTGCTGTTATACTTCTTGGGAGAACCAATATGTTTCGCTTTAACCATCCCAAGGAAGCTGCTAAACTTCGGGAAAAGAGAAAGGTAAGAGAAATTAAATTAATTACAAGTGAGAAATTGTAACCAATCTGAATTTTGGAGATGTTTGTTGTTAGGCTTAGAGCCATTTGCACAATCAAGAAGGAGGGAATGTAGAGACAGGAGCTGGGATCTCTATATTGGTAGGCAGTGCTGATTTTATGAGTTTTCTCTTCCTAGCTCTTTACACATTTGGGGACTCTGGTAGATATCATTTAGAATAGCAATAAGAGCACAACAGAACCCTCACAACTCTCAGAACTCCTCCTAACTACCCAAATTTCACCAAGTGTGTTTATTACTTTTCTTTGGGGCAAAAGGTGGGAGTCCCATGTGTATGGTAGATTATAACTACCTAATTTCATGTAGTCATTCAGTAGACATTTATTTTGCATTTATCATGTGCCAGGCAGTTCTTGTTCTCAAGGATCTCATAGTCTTATAAAGGAGACAATCTGAAGACAATATGTACAAATAAGAACTATACACCATAAATTGTAAATAATCAGTAGAATTAAAGCATTAGTATTAGGGAGACAGGAAAAACATTTTTATAAAAGATGGCATTTTAGCTGGGACTTGAAAGGAGCCACAAAACCTAGGAGGCAGAGCTGACTTGGGGACAGCCATTGGAAATGCTCAGAATCTTTAGAGGAAGTATTCAATTACAGAGTGCATGGACTGTGAGGGATGGTAAGGTATAAGAAGATTGAGAAGATAGAGGGCAAGTCAGGGGGTAAAAGGCTTTGAATGACAAACATGATTTCATATTGGATCATGGAAATGATAGGGAGCCTTTGGCATTTATGGGAAAGGGGGGGGGACTTGAGGAAGATTAATTTGAAGTGATTAATACTCTCAAGTAGGGAAGTATTTGAGGCATGGAAACCAACTAGCAGACTATTGAAATAGTGAAGCATGAAACAATGGGAGCCTGTATCAAGCTGATATCTGTGTTAAAGCCAAGAAGTTGGAGGTAAAATGAACAAACCTTTGCAACAGATGAGATATAGTGGAATGAGAAGGAGTAAGGAATTAAGGATGAACTTAGCTTTCAGATCTGGGTGACCTGGGAAGATAGTGCTTCTCTCAGCAGTAATAGAGAAGTGTAGAAGAGAATCAGGTTTTTCAGATCATCTGCTCCTTGAGACTAGCTTAGGTGATTGGCAGATTTAATTTGAAGTAAGAAAAAATGAAGTTTGGTGGTATGGGCTCTTTCAAGAGTTTCCTTGGGAGCAAGGAAGAAAATTACAGAACCTGAGGACAGATTCAAAACCTCCTTAGATATGTCACTGATAATGATTTTATGATGATTTTGTCATTTTTGTGTTACCTTATTGTCAGAACTAGTTTGGAAACTTGCAAACCTTTGTCTTGCCACTATTATATTCCTTGATATATTCCTGTTATATACCACTTGATATATTCCTGTCTGTTCCAGCAGAGTCTTCTTTCAGCTGGTCTCTGGCATTGTTGTTTAGGAGGAGGAAAAGATGTAGCTTTCTGCTTCTTGGGGAAAAGTAGCATTAAAGTCCCTAGATTATCTGTCCTCCCTTTGACAGATAGTATACTGCAAAATATGGTGGATTTGGAGTCAGTAAACCAGGTATGAATCTGAACTTTGCTGCTTATGCCCTGGTAACCTGTGTGGCAAGTTATCCAGAGTCTCAGTTCTTCATTTGTAAAGTTAGGTAGTATGGCTAGATGGCCTTCCAGCTCCCAAATCTAAATTTAACATCTTAAGATTTAACCCTGACATTCCTATCTCTACTTTGACTATTAGGGAGAATTTCCCTATCCATAGAGCCCTTTGTAATCTGTCACTATGGAATGCCCAGTACTTTCATGAATTTAGGGAATTTAGCTTGGAACATATTTATACAGTGGTATATACATCATTTCTGTGCCTCATAATACATCAATATTTAAAATTCTAAAAAGAATAAATTTGTGCTTTTTACTGAAAGTCTTTTCATGACATGGAGATGTCCTGTTCTTCTTGAGGACTCTTGCCAGCAAGATGTCTAAGCAGTGGCAGGTTTGATCAGACTGGGAAAGCTTTTAATGACCTAAAGATAGACTGTGTCTGATACCCAAGGACTAGCTAACTAAAAAGAGAGGCTTTGTAGTACTGTTCATTGGCCTCCAAATGCAGTTTTTGTTTTGTTTTGTTTTTTCATCAATAACAGCCCATATAAACTTTCCACTCAGGCATGGAGAAATTGCATTCTGCCTTGGGCCAACCAGTACTTACACTAAGAAAATAAATTTCTTGAAATGTGATAGTTCTCATATGTGTGCTGGATTTTCAGCAATTAAAACAAAGCTTGTTAGATAATCTATCTGCTGGATTTTGATTATTGAAAAAGTTAATAAACATGTTTTGTGCTCTGTTTTTAGAGTGGACTTTTGTCTTCCTTCAGTTTGTCAATGACTGACCTCTCAAAATCATGTGAGAATCTCTCGGCTGTCATGTTGTATAATCCTGGGTAAGTGATTATCAGTTACTATTTTAATTATTCATTTCAATATTATTTTGAGTGTAATGGAGTTGTACTTCAGTTTTTTAGCAATTGAGATAAATGTGTCAAATAGATTTTCTTTGATTCCAATGCAGGAACATACCAACATTAAAACTAATATTCACCTTTTGAGAAACGATGACAACAAGAATAATGATTGAATAAATTGATTTTTAAACTATGTGATTATCATCAAATCACTGAGTTTCTCCAGACCTCAGGTGCGTCACCTGTAGAATGGGGAAAAACAATTTTTTCTATGCCTAAAAACAAGAATGATAGCTTAAGAATTCTTCTCTTTCTAAGATCTAGGGCTCTATGATTCTACAAATCTTCTTGGCCCAGTAGAGGTCATGTAGCTGAGGGACTCTGATACAGAATATTTGAGCCCCATTTAGAAAATCTTACAGTCCCAGTAGATCTAGTGGGCTTCATGAAGGCTTATGAGATCTAGATTAGTAAAAAAAAAATAAATGACTATCTGAAAGCTCCCAAGTACCTTCACTTATTTCTTCACACAGAAATTAAATATTTATCAGAGGCCCCATCAGATGAATGCCTTAGTTAATAATGGCTAGAAAAGAGTGTGGTTGTTTTCTTTTTCCACAATTCAGCTTTTGTGTTGTGGAATTTAGAGCAGTCAGGGACATTAGGAATATAGCTATTTTGGCAGGTTTGGGATTATAATTCAGGTTTCCTGTTACCTAATCCAATGCATTTTGTTTTACTTTTGATAAAGATTTATCACCTAAGAATATCAGGTTCTTCATCAGTGGCTGACTTCTCAAAGAAATTTAGAAATAATTCATTGGCTATATAACTTTCTATTTAGTGATGTAGGTTTGTGTTTTAGTACAATTACCTTGAAGCAAACTCTGGCTAGATCATATCTGTGATGTTTGAGAGTGTATGCATATGGTTAGATGAATGTTAACTTTCTAAGGATCTTGGTGCTAGAATAGTTATGACTTTTAAATTTATTAGAGCAGTCCTAGCAAATGTGCCTCTTATGACCAAGATAAAATAGTTTACACATCTGCTTTGTTTAAATATTAACAACCAGGAGAGAAAACTCCAGTTTAAATACTCTATTCTTGTCTGTTTAATATTATTTAACTAAATGATTCTGACTGCCATATCAGATTTTTCCCAAATCCATATGGAACCTATGACTAATTATCTGGTCTAAATGTTACTCTGTATCATCATTGCCATTTTCAATGTCTGTTACTTCAAGTGGATTTTGATAGTTTAACTTGGCTTCAACTTTTCAAGAGTCAGAGAGATTAGTCATAAGCCTTTTGCTACTTTATCCCTCCAATCATGATCTGACTGACTACATTCTGAGTGTCAGAGTTACTAGACTTGCTTTTTTT
Organism: Sarcophilus harrisii; assembly: GCF_902635505.1. NCBI lineage: Eukaryota > Metazoa > Chordata > Mammalia > Dasyuromorphia > Dasyuridae > Sarcophilus > Sarcophilus harrisii. The sequence goes on from NC_045427.1 coordinate 154,827,595, forward strand.
CTATGTGCCATAGAATATGTTTAATGGCAACTTTTGTACACAAGAATGTGTGCTTTAAAATACTACCTAATTAGGAATTGTTAAAAAAAAAAAAAGTCACCCTCCAAAATGCCTCAGCTTTTCATATTAATGAAATTCCAAGGCAGAAACTTAGTACAAGAATTATGGGTCCTTCTAGTAAAGGTTATTATAAAGACATGTCCCCAGCTACAAGGTTGTCAAATATCAAAGACCTTCACTTATAGTGTGTGGGAAAGAAAACTCTCTGAAGTGGAATATTTCATAGAAAACGCTTCGGGTAAAGCCTGATCTCCAGGACTATGCTCAGTATGACTGCTTTCTCCTAAATACTTTTTGAACTTGCAGAAAAAAGACCATGTGCTTTGCACTATACAAAGCTCTGGAGATACAAATACAAAAACAAATCAGTCCTTGTTCTTCAGGAGTTTACATTCTATTTGAAGGTGATAGCTACAGATAGTTTCAGCTTCATAGTATATAGCTATATAAGTCTAGGAGCTATTTAGGATCCAGCAAGGAAGCAACAGTCAGATGGAAAGGAGTGCTAGAGCAGATGATCCCTAGCTAAATAATAATCTTTGGAAAGGAGATTACAGTCAGAATTTATTCAGGTTTTGGGGGATCTCCAAAAGAGGTGGGAGCATGGTTCAGTATCCAGCCAAGAGAGAGAGTCTAGTTTTTGACAGGACCTTGGCAGTGAGAGTTGGGGTGGGAAAGAGGAAGGTCCTGGATTCCTCACCTGGGGTGGCAGATAGTACTCTCATGGGTAGACTCTCTTGTACTTCCTAGGGAAAGTTTGGCATAGTGTCAGATCATAAAAATGATTAATTTTGAACTTCAGATGACCTTCAAATTGACAAAATAATGCTGAATTAAACCTGTATTTCTGCTATTTATTTCTTTTTTTGGATGTTAAAAACTTATCAGGTGCAGAGGTTTTCAAGGTTAAATTAAGAATCACAGCTCACAATGGAAAAGCATATTTGTTACTTGGGACCAATTGAGCTAGTTGACTTTCAAATCCAGATACTAAGCTTGTGAAAATGATGTCAAACCTCCAGCTTAAAAAATAGGAATGAAATTGCATTACTTATGTAGGTCATCTAGGTTGGGAGAAAAATAAATCAGGAAATATTGATTATTGTGTGTTCATCACTGGGCTGAATGCTGTGGGCAGTATAAAAGAAGTGGTATCTAAGTCTTTATCTTCAGGAAAGTTATAGTCAAATGGGGATGGATCAAAACAGGTAAATGAAACTCCTGAAACGATAAGTGATGATGAGTAGAATGAGGAAGAAGTGACGGAGGGCTAATGTACAAACTGACTGAATCCCAAACCCATTTGAAATGGCCTGAAGAAAGGAAGACATGCTACAGAGGACTCCCTCCATCCTCTCATGCTTTGATTGTCACTATTCCTTCCAGTGAAGTGAAAGTGCACCAGGCCCTCCCCTCCACTTCCTGGGATCCCTTCGTCACTGTCATCTGCTCTGCTTAGTTAATAGATGATCTTCGAACCTTGTCATCTCCTCCATCATGGCCTCATTAGAACTTTCAGGCCTCTCCCTCTGTCCCAAAAGTGAATTTTCTGAAATTACAATGTGAACTTCGGAGTAGGGACTTCCTTGACTTTTCTGCTTATATTCCTAGTAGTTAGCATAAAGTGTGCACATTTTCATTGATTAATGTATTCATCAGTAAAGGGCATGATCCATATATCTCTCTAGCTTAAAATGCTACCATTGACATTTAATAATTACCTACTAAGGGAAAGGCCCTTTGTAATTAATAGCTTATTTTAAAATATTTATTTTAGTTACAGAAAGTATCAGAACATACAAAATTATTGACCATACCTAAAGTATACAATATGAGGCATGACAGATAATTATTGCTTGCATTATTATATCCCTTTTATTTAAATTTGGCTTTTGATTCATGTTAAATTGGGGAAAACATTCTGATATTCATGGAGGAAAAAACAAAACTAATCTTTAGAAAAATAATTTAAAGATATACTAATTTAAAGGCTAATATTAAGAAGTGCCACAGTAAATACATTGTTTCAATATATATGTACATTTTGCTCACAGTTGAATTTTGATGTAATGAGTCTATTTCGATGAACTGAAAATGAATCTGAAATAACATAGAGCTTCTCTATTCAAATTAATATGTGGTAAACCAACATTTTACAGATGAGAAAACCTTAAGTCAGGATGGGGCAGAGAACAGCGTGAGGGAAGGTGGGGAAGGGGTGGGGGAGGGAATGTATGTGAAGTAACTGGATGGAAGGCACAGAGATAGAAATATCCAGCATTAGAACCAACTGACCCAGTCCAGTGCCTTAAGACACTGAGTTTGAAGGAAGCCACCTCCTTTGAAAATGGTTTAAAATTCTAAAGATTGTACATAAGACAAGAGTGCTGGAAGTAATTTCAGGATATACTCAGAATGACTCATTGATCTGATCTTTAACATTTTCCTCACACTTTAATCTAAATAGACATCTTAGAAATAAGCACTGATAACTTAAACATTTATCCATAGTATATAGATGAGAGCTAGTTGTGAAACTTGAAGGAGAAAAATATGCTATTAGTAAAAAAAAAAAAAAAAAAGATCATTGTTGTGTACTTGGGTTTAATCAGAAGTACTATCTAGGGTTCCAATACATATTTTGGTCTTTCTTTTCTTCCCTTTTCCTGATCTCTAACTTTTAAAGGGAGTAAACAAATCACCTATAATCCTGATTTTGAGTTCTTCGAACTCCCTGCAGATAGATATTCCTTATTTGATATCATGGGCTTCAGTTAAGTGGTTACAAGTTTCTCTCTCCTTCTTTGTTATAATAGTTCAGTTTTCCAAAGTTCTATAATAACTACCTCTGTGGTTCTCTTCTCCCATTAAAATTCCAAACCCTTTATTTCTTAGTAGTCTAAAATAGTTCACTTTGCATCCAACATAGTTATGAACTTTTTCTGACCAAACAGGTTCTCTCATTGTAGGTGCACAGTCCATCATAACCCTATGCTCAAAATTTTTCCAGTTTTTTTAAGAACTTTGGGAAGTTATATTCTCTTGGCATAACCACCAAGAATTTACAGATGTTACCAGAAATCTAATTTCAGAGGAGACTGGGCACTTAAAGAAGAAATTCATTTTCTTTGTATGGTACATTTGGATCTGGTTAGATGTTGTCAATCATTTTAGATTCATTAGGGAATAAGGAGAGTTTCTAAAGCTTACAACCAATTGACTTCAGCCAACATTTATGAAACACCTATTGTGTTCTAGCCATCCTGGTAGACACAGAAAGTTAAAATCTGGTGTAAAAAATAATGGCTTACTTTATATAGAACTTGATTATTTGCAGTGCATATTCCCACCCAGGATCTCATTTATCTCACAAGTGACATTGTGACATGTTATTGTATGAATTTGGGCAGGTATTAACACACCCTAAATAAAATTATTTATTTAAAACCAAATACAAGATGAGAGAAAACAAAATAGAAGATGAAAGATAGAAAAAAGGAAAAAACAAAACAAAATATTGTCATGTACCCAGCAGAACATCGAAATATATAACAATAAATTTCCATTTCAAGAAAACCTGTATAATAATAGAACACATAATATTCATTATGTCCATCTTTTTTTTTTTTGCTTCCTTTTGTTCTCTGCTGTGCACTTTTTACTTATTCTTTTTCCCCCTTTCATTCCCAGCTCTTCCCCCCTTCTAATATATGTGTGTGTGTATTCACATACTTTTACACACGTATCTATCTACATACATATATACATGCATATGCATGCACATATGCTTATACATTTACATATATGTAGATTCTAAAAGAATATTGAAATGGCTAACATATAATAATAATAACAAGATTTCTCTCTAGATTGAATTTTTAAGTTTGATTTTTGTCTGAGATCAATGATTACTGTCTCTACTCCCCCCTTCCCCCAATAAATTCTACTCCTGATCCTTGCTGTATTTGTGTATGTCTTTCATTTCCCATTGCTACTAACTCTTCTGTTTAGTTCTACTCCTTGACTTGATTTGCTATTATTTAACTTCCCCCCATCCATGGAACCTTCCCTTATCTTCTCCCCCTACCTTTTTCCTCTCTGTTCTCATTAATTTGCTTAATTTATCCTAATTCCATTAATCTAGACAAGCTTTTGTATTCTGTCTTAACCTATTCTCTCTCCATACTTATTTCTTTATAGATTTTGAAGGATGCTATGGTCTTCATGGCGTATAAATGGATTATTCCCAATTTCACCCATTCCTGATGTGAATAGGTTTTCAGAACTACCAGTGTGCCCTTCCCCCAATCTAATGGCTCTGTATCACTTTTTCCTCTGTACCTCATTCATATAGCATAATTACTATTTTTACTTTTTCCTAGACAGTTTTGCTTTTTAGAGTCAGATCATACTTAGTTTTGCCTCAATCTTTCTTTTGAACTAACCACTTACTGTTGTCAATCTTAGATGTATAATTTATATTTTCACATATAAAGCATAAACAGTTTGTCCTTGTTTAGTCCCTTGAAATTACTCTTTGATGTTGGCTCTAATATATTAATTTTCTATCCAGTTCAGGTTTGGTTGAGATAATCTTGAAAATCTGTGAGTTAATTGAATGTCCATTTTTTCATTCAGAACCATGGGTAGTTTTACTGGATATATTTTTGTTGCAGGCCTAATTCTTTTGATTGTCGATATATAATATTCTAGGACCTGTGATTTTTTTTTAATTGTAGCTGCGATAAACACTGTATAATTGTAATTGTAGATACAGTATATTTGAATTGAGTTTTTCTTGCTTCTTGTAAAATTTTGGTTTTGATCTTGGGGTTTCAAAATTTAGCAAAATTTATTTTTTCAGATATTATCATCTTTTTATTCAGAAAACAAATTACAGCTTAGAGTTGTTCCATGATAACTTGCCCAAGGTCATACAACTAGCAATGCGTGATCTGTGACTTGCAGTTGGCAAGTTCATAGGGTAGAGTTTTCGCATTCCAAAATGCTCCTTCTCTCACTTGCCCTTGAATTAATGTATCTTTACTGCTGCTTCCCCATTCCTTTACTCTTGCTTTCTTCAATATGAAAATTAGTTAGGAGCCTTTTAAATTATTATACTTTAATCATGATTAGGGACCTTAATATGTACATATTACTGGGCATACATCCTGTTGGATATTTTAGAAAAAAAATATGATTTAAATCTAATTATTTCACCTTATTGATTATTTCCAAATGAAATAGATTCCCAAGGGAAGATGTCTAATTTTAAATTTTTTTCTTACCCTGTGAAACCAGTTTTTATTTCTAAAGTAACCAGATTATTTAAAAAAACAAAAATAAAGTAGTATTAGGTGAGAGAGGCTGGAAAGGGTTTCTTTTCTTCAGTACAAATAATTTATGAAAAGATTCTCAGAATCAGTGTATTCACTGATTGCCTTTAACTTTCAAAACATTTAACAGTAAAAGTAGCCATGTGTTATTTTATGACACCTGAGAATCCACTTTCCAACTCCTACTGATTAATGAAGTCAAATCTGTCATTTGGCCTGTGATTTTCTGAACTTGTTTTTGGCTACCATTTAAATCTTTTTTTAAATCCATGATTTGTACACACACACATGCATGACCATTTGGCGCCAGAGAATTTTTGGATGAGGCTTGGTATTTCTGTTGTTTCCTTTGGGAATCAGCTTCATTTTGGACCAGAGCCTAGTCAGTCTCTTTGCCAGGAAGTAATTTCCCTGTAGGAGAAACATTCCCCCCTCAAATGACACAATGTCTTTAAGAAAAGACTAAGCTGACTGTTGTAGTTCTCTTTTACTTTGCTCTGGGATTAGAAACAGGTGGCTGATTTGGCTAGATTCAGGAGCTCTTGCAGCCTCTTGCATGTTATAAATGAAATTCCTTAAATTCTCATTTCATTTCCATTTTAAAAATAAAAGAGAAACTCCTCACCTGCCCATTGCCTTTACTCTGCATTTAACCAAAGATATGAATTTGAATGATGAAGCTGATTTCCTGACAGAACAACTAGAAGCCTCATGATTAAGGTACTGTATGTAACTGGGCATGAGTTTGGTGCTATTTTCATCATCATTTTTTTTTTCCTGAGGCAATTGGTGTTAAGTGACTTGCCCAGGGTCACATAGCTAGGAAATAATTAAGTATCTGAGGCCAAATTTGAACTCAGGTCCTCTATCCTTCAGGGCTGGTCCTCTATCCACTGTACCACCTAGCTGCCCCTTCATCACCATATTACAGATGAGGAAACTGAGACTGAGAACAGTTAAATTACTTGCCCAGGGTCACACAGCTGTTAAATGACTAAATGAGGCTGGATTGGAACTCAGGTTATCCTGATCCCAGGTCTAACCCTCTTTCTACTGTGCCATCTTGCTGCTCCTCTTCTGGATCTAGATACCTGCCAAAAAGGTTTTCTGCTGCTTCTCCGTTCACATGAGGAAAAATTAAATCACTGGAGAATCCAGCTTTTGTTTTAGTAACTTTTTTTTCTTTCATTTTCCTTATTTATTGTTAACTTTCAAATTTTGTTCTTGCTTTTCTTGTCTTTTCTACATCTTTAGATGTATTTATATAAGTAATTCTAGTAGTCTCACTGAATTTTAGCTGATGTTTATTTGCTATATGATTTTTTTCCATAATATCCCACCATTTTTCAAATTTTAGGTTTTCTGCAAGGTCCGTTTCTTCTCTAGCCTTGACCTCAGTTTTCCGTTTTGTTTTGTTTTTTCTTTTTTTTTTGAAAACCATTTACTAACTTTGTGATTGATATAGATTACTCTAAATAGCTTATTAAGATAAAGGGATGTTGGAAAACTGTTGTAGAATCACTATGTCTGTAGGTTTTATCTTGTATTATCTGTGTTATAATAGATTAACATTAATTGCTGGTTCCTCATCCTGTCACGCCTATGACTCCACAGTGGTTCTTTTAAAATTATAGCTTGCTGTGCACTGTATGATTTAAAAGATAAAAGAAAATAAGATGTTGAATTTAAAAAGGAATTTAATTTAGATTTCCATTTTGTAACTATATTCTAAAAATTGTAGAAATAATTCTAAAACTTAATTGGTAAAGAAAACGAACTAATGTCACTATTTTAAGTGAAATTAGGAGTCAAAGAAATAGAGAATCAAGATATTTTCAAAAACCATGACATAGGTACCATAAAGACAGATGTCCTTTCCTACTGAGCCTTAAATGGAAATGTGGTTTTAATTTTAAAATGCATATCTTATTTGCTTCATTATATGTCACTAGTGTCTACAAGTCATTTGGTTAGACAGTTGCTAATGTGGTACATCTGTACTTATGGAGGCCAACTTCATTCCATTCCTTGGCCCATAACTGCATTTGTAAATAGAATCTGATCATTGATGAGGAAATACCTTTTGTCATGGTAGACTGAGGTAAGTGTGAGACAGGCCTGTTGAAAAGCTAGAGAAACCCTCCCGTCACATATGGTATAAAATTCTGTAGTGTCATCTTTATTTAAAAAAAATAAAAGACAGCTTTATGATATTCTATATAAAGAGGTAAGCATATTTAGAGAGAAAGAACAGGTAAAGTAGGAAATGAAACTAATCAAATTGGGGAATGTTGTAGCATGATAGCTCAACATTTTGAGGTATGTTTTTCTATTGTCCATTAGTATTTTCCACTAATTATCAAAATTATTTAGTATAGGTAAAAACAGCAAAATAGATCAATAGAACAGATTAGATAAGCCAGAAGAAATTTCACATATTAGGCCAGTATTTGATAAACCCAATTATATAATGTATCACAAGAAGGACTCAGTTTTGATATGAATTTCTGGAAAAAAATGGAAAGAAGTCTCATAGAAATTAGGATTATGCCAACCTTTTATACCACATATCAAAACAAATTCAAATTGCATAGCCAACTTAAATATAAATGGTCACATTCAGATGGATCTTTGTGTCAAAGGGTATAAAATTTTAAAAATTTTTCTTAACATAATTTCAAGTTGCTTTTCTGTTCCAAAAATAATTTATTAATTTACCTCCAGTAATTAGTATAACTCCTCCAATGGTATTTCTGTTTTTTGTCATCAATTTGCTGGATACCTAACGGGAATTATTTGGAACATTTTTTCATCAGAATAGAAAAACAAACCTCAAAACATTGATCTATCAGGATACATTATTCCCCAATTTGATCAGTTACATTTCCTACCTTATCTGTTTTCTTTTTCATTAAAAGTGCTTACCTTTTTATATTGAAAATCATAAATCTGTCCTTTTTATAAAGTTGGTGCAACAGAAGTTTATACCATATATGATTTGAGTGTTTTTCTAGCTTTGCAACAGGATTGTCTCACTCTTACCCCAGTCTATCATCACAAAAGGTGTTTTCTTGTGAATGATCAGATCCTGTTTACAAATGTAGTTATGGGCCAAGGAATGGAATGAAATTAGACAATATAAATATAGATGGACCACATTAACAACTCCCTAATGAAATTCTTCTTTGGAGAATGGTTTGTTCACATTTTCCAGCTACTTATCTTTGTGATAGGATTCTGTGATAGGTATCTGTGTTAAATAATTGTTGGATACTATGCTCTTATCAGAAATATCTGATGACTGACTATTCTCTGCTGACCACATTCCTTATTCTAATGGCATTTATATTTCTTTATGAAATCTTCTTAATTTTATTGATACTGATGTCATTAATTTTAATTAAAATTATATATATATATATATATATATATATATAGTGATTTCCTCTTCCCCCTTGGTTAACAATTTCTACCCTTATTATACCATGTACTATGTAGGTACTATGTACTATGTAAGATACTTACATAGCATGTACTTAGTTGTACTATGTACATTGAACTATGTACTATGTACTTGAAAGGTACTTAGCATAGTTCTCTTCTAATTCTTTAATGGTGAATCATTCTATATTCAGATCACATTTCCATTTTGAAAATATTGTGGCATATGGTGTAAGATCAATGAATTAAACATTCTTTTAAGCACCTACTATCTGCCAGGCACTGTGTTAGACAAGAGATGATACAAATACAAAGGTGAAAATGCTCATTGCTGTTAAGTAATTTACATTTTTATGGAAGAGAAAATATGTACATATATATAATACATTATACATATACATATATATATATATATATATATGCACTGATATAGGAATATACAAAACACTTATAATGCATCTGACATCGAAGGGGTAGGAACTTGCTATGGAGTGGGGATGGTGGGTAGGGAGGTGGGAGGAGGCAGGAAATTCCTAATGAGAAAGAAGAACTTGAATTGAAACTTGAAGGAAACCAAGGCTTACAAGACCAAAAGTGAGGATAAGGGCGTATTCCAGAGACTAGGTAAAATCACAAGAATATAATGTTATATGTTTGGAACAATGTGTAAGCCAGCAAAATGCATGGAAAGAAATTGGAAATATGATATGGAACTGGGCCATGATATAATTATAAACAGAAGAGCTTATATTTAATCCTAAAAGTAGTAGGAGAGTCATTAGAGTTACTGAGTTGTAGTGGAGCAGTAGGAATCATTGAATTGGTCATAATGACATTTTAGGACTATTACAGTTATTGTGTGAAGCATGAGTGGAATGGAGTGAAACTTGAAGCAAGAATAAAGATATTTGTTTAAGCCTAATTTCTGCTTAACTACCTTATTGTCAATATGGTCTTCTCTAAAATTACTTAAGGAAACAGTTTTACCTAAGTAATTTATATTCTTGAGTTTATTCAACACTGGGATATCCAGTTTAGTCATTTGATTCTAGCTGGGATATGTTTTACTGTTGTTGTTGTTTTTCTTTTTTATAAAATGCCAAATAATTCTTTTGCTAATATTTTATGATGTCGTATGAAGTCTAGAAAATCCCTTTGGTGAGCTTGGTGAGCTTTTCAAACCTCCTATAAGACTCCTTTCACTTAATTTTTTAACTGAAGACATGTATTCATATTCAATGAAAAAATTGAGGCTGTTTTCCCAGAGGCTTTCCTCTACCTTTCCTCCTCGTTTCCTATCACCCAGAATCTTCCCCTACTCTGGTCTCAAAGAGTTAGTCCTTCTCCTTGCTAAGGCCAACTCCTTTACATACTCCCTTGATCTGATTTCCCAGCAGTTTTCCTCACAATCATCTTCACTTTCTTGTCTTTTGTGTTCATCTCTCTTCTAGTTTCTTCTCTGATAAAGAATACATTTGTCTATATCTCCTTAATCCTTAAAAAAAAAAAAAAAAAAAAAAAAAAAACTTACAATCTTGCCATCTCAACCAGTTATTCACCTTCTTATAGCTCTCTTCCTCTTCATAGTCATATTGCCTGAGAAATCCATTTAAATTTAGAGCATCTGTTTTCTTTCCTTATTCTTCCTAAATCCTTTGTAATTTGGCTTGTAATATTATCCTTCAATTGAAACTGCTTTCACCAAAGTTACCTGTGATTTCTTAATTTTCAAAATGAAAGTCTTTTTCTTATCTACATTCTTGATTCCTGCAGCATTTAACTGTGTTAACTACTTTGCCCTCTTGAATAGTAATAAAAGAATAGTGTTTGGAGAATGTTATGGCATACTGCCCATTCTAGACCATAACTGAGATCTAGAATTCATTTCCATATATCACGTTTAAAAAGTACTTGAATAAGTTGGAAAGCTCCCAAAGAAGAACAGTAAAGATGAAGTAAAAATTTTAATACACATTATATAAAGTTTGGTAGAAATAACTGGGAATATTTAGTATGAAGCAGAGAAGATTTGAAGGGATTAGGGGAAATGTAACCCCTGACTAAATGTTAGAAGGACTGGCATGTGGAAGGCTAAATAGATTTGTTCTCTTTGATCCCAGTAGGTAAAATTAGGCAATATGAGGAGAAACTGGAAAAAAAAAATTGATTTCAGTTGAAAAGACAGACTTCCTGGCAGTTTAAATATTGCTGTAAAGAAGATACAGTGAGCTGCTTAGGAACATGGTGAGTTCTGTCATCATCAGAAGATTTCCAGCATAAGCTGGATAATCTGGGGTCTGGAATATTATAGGAATTCTTGTTCAGGAACCTGTTAGACTAGGTGGCCACTGAAGTTTTTGGAGGGTTGATAACTATTTGATTTGTGTTAGGAAGCTCTATACCTATCTAGCATAAAAGAAAGAGTCCTCAATACTTTGATGAGGAAGACATAGCTAGATTAGGGACAAGATAAAACAGTATTATCCTATCAACTTATTTCTTTGCCTTCCATGGAAAATATTGTTCAGCTGTTATTTTACATACACACACACACACATGTATGTGCATATATATATAGACACACATATACATACATATATGTATATGTGTGTGTGTATAAAGATGAATGAGTTAATGAAAAAAAAAAAGAGCATCCATGAGAAGATAAGGGAAATGGAAGATCTAGCATTAGTTTGAAAATCTAAATAATAAAGTTCTAACAAAACTCTGCTAGAAGTAAGAGAGATAGAAAAGTAAGGAGAGAAACCTTTCTCAGTCTCTACTAGTTTAATGGCATTGTGTAATGAGAGAGAGACACACATTAGAAGTGTTGACTAGCTGAGCATATTAGCATATTGTCTTTCACACATACAATATGAAAAGAGTACGAATGTGTTAAAAGGACTTGTAAAAATCTTCACTTCAGTTTTTGTCGTTGCTTTAGAAAGATTTTTCTTAGTATAGATTCTAATATTGGCCAATGGAAAAACAATACAGTCCTCAATTTAATTTTGGCCTCATTGACATTTGAGTACCCAAAATATTTTAAAGTATGAAAAGAACCTATTAAAAGGCACAGTTCTTGATTTCTGAATAAGATTAGAACTCTTATATTGGCAAACCTTAACTGAACATCTTAGTTCAGGACTTGGATTCCAGGGAGCCAGAGAATATTTATTATAATTAATAAAAGACTTTGAATCAAAAGACTTGGATCAGCTCTGGTACTTTAATATGTGACCTTATAAAAGTTACTTAGTCATTTTAAGCCTTAACCCCATCAATATAGCAGAGGAAATATTTTTTATTTAGGGAACATAAGGGGGAATTTAGGCAGTGTTAAAAAAAAAAAACAAAATTAATTAAACAGTAATAATTTGTTTATATATTTATGACCTACCTTTCAAGTGCAAATGTCATGGAAAAATTTGAATCAGAATATGTCTCCTCAATTTTATTCTTAAAATTTGAATTCATTTTATTGTCTACATACAAAACACTAAACTAATGATACAAAACCAAAAACAAAATAGTCTTTGACCTCAAGAAGCTTATATTCCACAGATATCTGAGAGGAGAGATCCTATAGAAGTATTTTACCCCCATTTCTCATGGAATTATTAGAGATAAAATGAGGTCATAGATATAAAAGCACTTATAAATTAGGAATCAAATGAAATTATATATATATATATGAAAATATTATAAACATATGTAATAAAGACAGGCTATATGACATAATGGATAGAGATTTGGCCTGGAAGCTCTGAAAACTGAACCTCTTCTGATGCTTACTGTCTGGCTGTGAGCAAGTCACTTATACTCACTGGGTCCCAGTTTCCTCATATATAAAATGAGAGAGTTAAATGAGATCCCTTCTCATGTCCCTTCTAGATAAAGTTCTGTTCGTATACATTGTGGGATCCCAAGCAAGTCACTCTCAGGCTAATAGTTATAAGAAAGGTGTTGACTAGTATTGATAGAGTGAGTTATCTCTTCCTGAAGTTCTCTATCCTAATGAAATCACAAATCCATTCCTTATCCCTATAAGTGTAAGAGATTTACCATTATTATTTTAATGCCTTTAATTATTTTTGTGTAGATTTCAAAATTATATTGTTAAATGCATAAAATAAAATTCATAAGATTTCAGAGGAATCAACCACCACCAACAAAATCAATAAAAAGGTTTAGAATCTCTAAAATAAATTCTCCAGAGATGACTTGTTTTTGCAAAGTTACTGTAAAGTAAGCTTTTGCTCAAACATCCTGACAATGCCTTTTGGAATAAGCACAATACTGTCAAGAAAAGCAGAATGCCAAGAGACCTGCTAAGAAAATCTGTTTTTTGTTGTAATATGCCTCCTTTTGTTATCTACCTAAATAGGTAGTGCTTCTTTGACTTTTACCTTCTGTGTGATTTTTTTTTTTATGTTGAATTACTCTTGTGTCCTGAACTCCATCATACTTATACCAGAGAGAAATTCTCACAAAGGCGCAAGACCTAAGATCTAATTGTTTATATTTATATTTTGTTTAGAATTTTTTATCCCCACCTCTGTTTTTGATGTAATGTATAAAATGAAAAATTTCTATTCTCACTTTTCTAGTGTTAAAAAAAGAGAAAAAAAGGAAAGTATAAGATATCTAGTGATAGATCTAGTTTATCTTAACTGCAATAGAAACAGCTATTTCTAATAACATATATTTCATTTTAAGTTAATTTTGGGCAGTCTGAAAATATGTATCACCAATGCCATTTTATAGTAGAAAAAACATTGAATTTTAAGGCATTGGAAAGCATGAATTTCCATCTGGATTTGTTGCTTTGTGATCTTAGGTAAGTCATTTAAACCCAGTGGGGCTGTTATTTAATTAGTAAATTGTGAATAAATACCAATCAAACTGTCAAAAAATTATTTATAGAGCTAGAAAAATGGAATGTGGTGGATAAAAACAGATTGGAAGGACTAAGGTAAATAGCCTAAATGGGGAGACTGAGTTGTCAGAAGAGTTTTTTCTTCCAATTTTTTTTCCTTTTCAATATAAAACCACTGGATCCTTTTGAGCCAGAGGATGACATTTAGGGAAATTAGCTATTTAAAAGATAGACTAGAATCTCTTAAGACAATCATAAATAACTCATGCGTGGCTTCTCGATGTCAAGTACCATGTGCTTCCCACATACACTCTCTAACCTTGATGCCTATGACAGTACCATCCTCTATGTAGTAGGCACTTAATTAATGTTTGTTGAATTGAAATTTTATTTTTGTATTGAATTGACCTTTCAGGTAATGGGTTTGCGGTATGATGAAAAGACTATTGGAGCAGAAGCAGGAGTTTTGGTACTTTTGATACTTATGCCACTAAACTAGTTGTGTGACTTTTGGCCAGTCACATCATCTTCCTCAACCTCAGTTTCCTCTGAGTAAAGCAAGGGGATTAGAAATTATGATTTTAACTCCTTTTCTATCTCTGTAATACTTTATTAAATGTTGTGTTGTATTGTGTTGTATAATAGATATGGTACTATACGACCCATTTATTTGAATCACTGCATTTGTTGTATATCCTGCTATTTCTGGGGGGAAATGGTAAAAAAAATAAAAAATCTATTGTTTATTGCATTATTATTTAAACTTGAATTATTTTTTCCAGTCTTTTGAATAAGCTGTCTCCAAACATTTGTTTGTGGTTTTTTTTTTAAAGCAATCTTATTTTGTACATGACTTTTGGCATTAAAGTATCTTGACTGCTTTTCTCTTAATAATGATTTTCTTCCCTATTAATTCCTTTCATCACTTTGCTTTCTTTCTACCTCCCCTAGCAGTCTTTTTCCTGTTAAAGGACCAATCTGTTTAAGGTAGAGAAACTTAATTTCTATTTATTGGTGACTACATCTGCATGTAGTAGACATGTAGACTTGCAATAATAGTACTTATCATTTAGAGGTCTTGTTTTATTTTAATTAGTATAATTAAATACTGTTTTTTTTTTTCTCAAGAAAATTATTTACAATTCATTTTGAATACAAGCACCCAGGAACACTCCATTTTATTTCTAACTGTAGCAAAGAAAACTTTTTTCAATCACTGTAGAACAAATAAAATACTTAAAGGCTTACTAATACATTGTAATTAAAACAGTGCTTTTAAAATTGACATCTGTTTGAATAGAAATATGTATAAATGTTTGTATATATATTTGCACATGTATTGCATATATGTCTAAAGAGAACAAGTAGAAAAATGTATTATCCCAAAGTGACTTGTTTACATTTGATTTTATTAGGCTTGAATTTGAGAGACAGCAGCGTGAGGAACTGGAAAAATTAGAAAATAAAAGGTAAGATGTACATAAATTCTACCACTTTGTAGTTCTTAAATTTGTATTTTTTTAAAATTGTAGTCATACAGATGACTTAATTTGTATTTTGTATCTTTGGACATCACACTCCATAACTCTTAAAATGTTTGTTTTTCTTGCATTCTAAAGCTGCTAACCTGAGGGTTTTTTTTTTAAAACTGTTTCATTATTTTAGCTTGTTCTTTAAATATGGAAGCCTCTGAGGTCCTTTCTAGCTCTAGATCTATGCAGATTACTAAGATTTTTACTTTTGTGTTTGTTTAAGTAACCTAAATGTGATTAAGGGTAGGAAGTGTGATAGAGCTGTAAGTGGCTAAAGGAGATACTTGAATAATCTGTTATCTCTCCTTTTAAATAAGATTACCTACTGTCTCATCAGATTTTTCCCCCCACTATTTCCTGCTAATTAAGTTGATGGATAAAAGTTTTGTCTTCTTTTTTAATCAGGGAAATCAATATGTCAAGGATGATGATAATGGACATATATAGAGTGATTTAAAAAACCCCAATAAAACGTTGCAAATATTAACTTATAAGATCTCAAATTTATGAGGAAAGTGGTTAGAAATTATGAAACAGTTCCATAAATAGGGTAATTATCTCCTACATTGTTAACAGTTCTACTTTTTAACTTCTTATGGGATAGATGTTTGCTGACTCAGGAAACCAAAGCCATATATAAATATCCTTATGGGTAACTATACTACTGATTCAGAGCCAATCCTAATCCCAAGCTTCTCTTTGAGATTTTGCATAAAATGGAGATTATCTTTCATTTAAAAAGTGCATTATGATCACAGCTTAGTTTTAGTGTATTAATAAGTGGGGAAGCTTTTCTAATTTTCTAGTTACTGGGTACTTCTGAAGTACGAAGTAATAAACTTCAGTCATTCTCATAATGTGTATGAGGTAATTTATAATTGCTGATTATTTCTAACCAGGCAGAAAAATGTTTGATGATATGCAGAACTTGGAAAAAGAAAAATAGATGAATAGAACTATAGATTTTCTTGATTTTAGTCTTTGTCCCAAATTAGAATGAGTCACTTATATCTGACACTTCCAGAATCATCACTTCCAAGGATTTTCATTGTTGAATTGAACATAATGATTATAGTTTGAAACTTATATTACTTTCTCTCCTAAGCCCAGAGGTTCCCCTCCCCCCCCAATAATGTTATTAATGGCACATTACAATATACAAGTTAAATAGAGGTAACATTCTTTAAATGAGGAAAATA
This sequence comes from Sarcophilus harrisii, assembly GCF_902635505.1. NCBI lineage: Eukaryota > Metazoa > Chordata > Mammalia > Dasyuromorphia > Dasyuridae > Sarcophilus > Sarcophilus harrisii. The sequence continues at coordinate 154,844,042 of NC_045427.1, forward strand.
TGCAACTGATCAACTGTTTTTGTTTTTAATAGCAAGTCCCTTTTAAAATGATGGATGTTAAGAGTCTCCTACATTTTGGAAAAAAAGTATTTACTAAGAGAAATAAGAGCAAATATTTAATGCCTTATTTATATTTTGATTTTTAGGAAACTCATTGAAGAAATGGAAGAAAAACAAAAATCAGACAAAGCAAAATTAGAACGAATGCAACAAGAAGTGGAGTCACAACGCAAGGAAACAGAAATAGTGCAGCGACAAATCCGGAAACAGGAGGAGAGCTTGAAACGCCGTAGCTTTCATATTGAGAATCGGCTGAAAGATTTGCTAGCTGAAAAAGAAAAATTTGAAGAAGAACGGCTCAGAGAACAGCAGGAGATAGAGCTTCAGAAGAAAAGGCAAGAAGAAGAGAGCTTTCTCAAAGTCAAGGAAGAACTCCAACGGCTACAGGAACTCAATAACAATGAAAAGGCTGAGAAGATACAGATATTCCAAGAACTTGACAGACTTAAAAAGGAAAAAGATGAACAATGTGCCAAGTTTGAACGAGAAAAAAAGAGACTTGAGGAGCAGGAAAAAGAGCAGTTGATGCTTGTTGCCCATCTCGAAGAAGAAGTCAGGGAGAAACAAGATATGATACAACTTCTGAAGCATGGTGATGTCCAGCGGTTGGAAGAAGAGATAAGGGACCTTGAAGAAATCAGAGGTTCTCTTTTGAAATTTAAAGAAGCCCAGTCTAAGGGGGAAGAAGATGATGAAGAATTAGAGAAAGCACAGCTTAATTTCCTGAACTTCAAGAGAAGGCAACTTGAACAGTTGACTAATTTGGAAAAGGAACTAGTTCAGCAGCGGGATCTCCTTGAAAAAGAAGTGGCAAATGAATGGGAAATTTTAACAGGTGTCACTGAAGATTTGAATCTGCTCGAAGTAAATGATGAAACTCTCTTGAAGGCAGTACAAGTGGCCCAAGACTTGGGGAAAATAAAGCCAACAGAAAACAGGCTGCAGTATAAAAAACGTCAGCTTCAATACCTCAGACAGAATCTTTTGCCACTTTTATTGGAAGAGAAGCAAAGAGCCTTTGAAATCCTTGACAGAGGCCTTCTTGGATTAGACAACACTCTTTATCAAGTTGAGAAAGAAAGGGAAGAAAAAGAGAAACAGCTTGCCCAGTACAGGGCCAATGCCAACCAGCTGCAGAAACTCCAAGCTACATTTGAATTCACTGCCAACATTGCACGTCAGGAAGAGAAAGTTAGGAAAAAGGAAAAGGAAATCCTTGAATCAAGGGAGAAACAACAGAGAGAAGCACTAGAACAGGCTGTCGCTAAATTGGAAAAAAGACATACCGCGCTTCAGCGACGCTCTACTTTAAATGTGGAGATTGAAGAACAGAAGCAAAAACTGGCCACTCTCAATAGCAATAACAGTGAACAGTCAGATCTCAGGGCTAGTCTAGAATCTGAACGAAAAGCCTTAGAACAGGACCGAGAAAGGTAAGAACTTAAGAATTGTTACAATGGGGAAAATGGTTTATTTCTAGAAGACCTATTTCAGTGGTCAGAAATACTTCTTATTCTCTTAAGCATACATTGATTAATTTTCCTCAAATCTGACAAGTGTTCCTGAGAAATATTTATCTTAGACTTGTATGGCCTCCAGTAGTCTAAAATGTAGGGGTGAGGTTGGGAGCCACTCTCTTTTCCCTTGAGGAAGTGCTTTTAATGTTGGCCATTTTATTATTCTTGGACACTCCCCTTGCCTCATGAAATTTATAAACTAAATCTTTTTTTGGGGGGGGCGGTACTTTAGTACTTTTAATGCTAACAGTCATCATTTCGGGAATTTTTACTTCATGTATGAAGTCTTTAGGAACAAGTTGCTCAGTTCATAGAACTTTGCCAACCCATTTGTATCTGTGAAAGTGTGATTTTATACTCTGAATAAAAGGTTTATCAGAGTAATATGTTCAGAGGCACTTTACCCATTGTGAGAATCTTGTTTGAAACAGTTTCCTATTGTAAAGTGTCATTAATCAAGTGTTTTCTGCCAATCCTTTCTATAGATATTTATAGGTATCATTACATAGAAAAACTAAATTTTAGTGTAGAAAATCCTCTATGCCTGGGACTAGTAGAAACCCTTGGGTCTAATGTGAACTAGGTGCTAAGGTCTTATAAAAGAGCTCTCAGCGCCTGGAGCCATGCAACCCCAGTGATAAATCTTTCCATGTGACAGAGAAATGGCAGAATTCAGAGTAGATGGGAGACTCTTAGGCAAACCTTGAAATATCTTACTGCCTTGGAGACATTTATGAAGGGGACATTTCTATGTTTGAGATTTTTTTGTGTAAATTCCCAACCAAATTTTGATAATTCTATTAGCTTAAAGATTGGAATTTTCTTCTAACTCTTGAATGTAGTTATTTCTTACAAAGAAATATATGAGTAGTTTAAGAAAAACCCTAGGGATAGACTAAGTAAAATGCACACTGAAAGCTGCTAGAACTAGGATACTTAAAAAGGAGAGGTCATGCTCTCAGTTGAAGCCATGCTGTATGACATAAGAACATAGTGTGGGCTTTAGCTTGGTGTTCCAATCTTTTGTCAACTATTCTCACTACCTTGATGTTTAGCATTAGGACTCTATAATAACAGAAGCAATATTCCATTGTCAGTGGGGGAGTGATTTTTCCAATGTCATCACACCTGCAGAAGCCAAGCAAAGGTTGCTTTTAGATTTATATATTTGGATGGAATAGATTTTGCTAAGGTGTAACATAGGCTGACAGCTTGAGAGTGCTGTGACAGTTTTGTCCCACTGCACCCTTCTATAATACAGCTGCTGATTCTTTTTTTAGTAGTCTTCAAACCCTGATCCATTACGTAGTATGCCAGTTGACCTGGTTATGAAAATAGAAGATTTCATGTAAATAGAGATCAAATAGATAGGTAGTGAGTCCACAAGGGGTTTGCAAGGTAATATTCCATCACCTTTTCCTACCCTGTGCCTCCTGCTTTACTCCAGCTGTTCTACTCATTTGTTCAGGTAGATGTTTAACACTTGGAAAGTTATATTACTGTCATCACACCAGAGCTTTTTTTCATAGCTGTTGAGTCGAGGGAACAACAGGCAGGGAAGCCTCTTTTTCTTAATTTTGTATTAGTCCTTTACTAATATACTGTCACAAAGACATCCATGCACTCCCAACTCTTTGTCCTCCCCTCTTCTTGGCATCTTCCTGACTTTTCATTCCAGTCAGGGCCCAACTCATTTCATTGATCTCTTTTTTTTCTAGAACTGTTAGTAGACCACAAAAATTCAGGTAGATGTCATTTTATATTTCCCTTGCTTTACTTTCCAACAATTTTAAAACAAGATGATTATATTTCTAGACTACTAACTCCTGTCCCTGTATCCATAATCCAGAACATTTTTTCTTCCTCTATACCTTAATTTTGTCAAACTGCTTTATGTGTTTTTGTCAAATCCCAATTTAATTATTTACTAAATGAGGTCCAGAACTTGAATATTTAGTACTTTTTTATCTCACAAAATTTATGGATTGGTAAGGACCTTATAGGTCATTTATAGCCAGCCATATAATGGCCAACATCACCTCTACCACTATCGATATCCCTAACAAGTAGTCACCATTCATATTCTTGTAGCAGTCCCTGCTACTACTTATTTCTAATTCTACCTCTCAAATCCCTCTTGTATGTGGCACCCCTTCAAGTACTTGAATAATGACCTCCTTGATTCTTCTTTAGGCTAAATATCCTTAGTTGTTTTAGTCTGTCCTTTTTCACACATTCTTTGATTGGTCAGAGTCCCTTCTCAAAGTAGCTCGTAGCTCTCAGAACTAAATGTAATACTCCACATGTGATTTGACCAGGCAGAGTAGTGTATAGAAGGAATTACTGCTCCCTCATTCTGGACTACTGGGTTCCTATTAACATAGCCTTAGGATTAACTTTTTTGGAGTTTTTTGGTTGTCATTTCATATTTAATTTATATGGATCTTGTAGTTATTTAAGCCTTTAGATCTTTTCACCTGAAAGGTTGTCTACCAGACTTCCTTGTCATGCAGTTGTTGTTTTTACCAAATGTAAGACTTTATATTGAACTTTACACTATTGGGGAGATCTGGCAGACATTTCAGATATATGTGCATACCAGATTTTCAAATGACATGAAACTGAGAGAGACAGCTAACATGCTATCCCAGAAAGTGGAAAGTATTGTATCATTTGAAAATCTGATAAGGCTATTTTAGTCCCTCAGTCAAAATACTGATAAAAAATATTGAACCCCACAATACCCAAGGCATATTCCTATTACTGCAGTATTCCTTTAGAGATCTTGTTCTCAGATCACATTGACCAATTCCTTGGTCTGTTATTCAAACAGTGCTGAATTCATTCTATATATCTAGTCCAAGACATCTATCCATGTTTTTCCCAAGGATTTTATGAAAAACTTTACCAAGTGAATTGGAATCTTGCTTTATTTTAGCTGTTTCATTTCCCCATCTATCTATTTTGTAATCCTGCCAAAAAATTAGGTTAGTATCTTATGACCAGCAGGTCATAATATATTAGTTGCCACTGTTTCCTTTTCAAAATATCATTCCTTTCAAAGTCTCATGACAGAAGCCAATTCTAGAGTAATTGTCTGAAGTAGCAGAACAGGTGAAGAAGGTTGCCAATCCAGGAGAGTGAGGTTGAAGAGCTAAAGCTACAGAAATAAAAGGGTTACAACCTCCAAGGCATGGGAACTTGACCTCATAATTGGTGACACTTCCAGGAAAATGGCCAAAAAATAGGGAGTGAATTAAAATATGGGTAGAGCATATATGGATTCACAGCACAATTAAAAGCTTTCTAAATCCTTGATCAGGATTTCTGGTTTCATTTCCTTTCAAGTGTAAATGATACACTGGAGAAAATTGTAGTGACTTAGTAGGAAGAATGTCTAAATCAGATCTCACCTCATTCAACTTCCTATTTTTACAGAGATGAAAACAGGAGCAGAAAGGTTAATTGAGTCTCCCAAATGATGCAGATAATTAATAGCAGAGTTACTCTAAAAAACTCAGATCTCTTCATCTTAGATTCTCAGGGACCTACTTGTTGAACCTAAAGAATGGTGTTGGAGAGACACATTGAAAACAGTGTTTTACAGATAACTATTGGGGTATTGAACTTCTGTTTTGGAGAAGTCTTTGCTTTTTTTTGCTTCATGAATACAATTATTAGATCAGAATTCTCCAATTTTAAAGAAATTTTCCTTTGTCCATCTCTGAAATTGCCTCATAAGTTGGGCCTTGGAGGGGGGAAAATTCTTCCCTCTCTTCTTTCCTTCCCTCCCTTCTTTCCTTCCTTCCTTCTTCCCTCCCTTCCTCCCTGCCTTCCTTCCTCCTTTCCTCCCTCCCTGCCTTCCTCCCTTCCTCCCTCCTTCCTCTCTTCTTCCCTCCCTTCCCTCCATCCTTCCCACAAGTTAAACCATTCATTGATAATTGACTAAATGGTATTGTATCAGCTTAGGAATCAGATAAAAGCAAGACTATTTAAATGTATTACATTTTCTTTTGTAATAGAAAGTTTACTGTCTTATAATGATGATTGCATAAACAAGGTAAACACTGTTAAAATGTCTTTTCTTGCCTTCAGATTCTTTTTCTAGTCTATCCAGTAAGTAAAAATAAATTCACCTTTCTAAAAATAATTTCTCCAATGTAACCTGGCTAACAAATGGCCATCTAGCTTCTGTTTGAAGATATTCATTGAGACAGAACTATTGATCTAAAAAAGACTCTTTTAGTTTTGGACAGTTCTCATTATTAGGCAATTTTTTTCCTTACCCAGTCCTAAATCTGCCTCTCTGAAACTTTTAACATTTATTCCTAGCTAGACCCTCTGGATCCAAGAACAAGTTTGGTTCTTCTTCTTCTGTATAAAAGTCCTTTAAATATTTGATGACTGTTCTTCTTTCCACCTTGCCCCAGATTTTAACTTCTATTTAAACCTCATCAATTCTTTCATACACTCTCTTAATATAGTGTGAACCCAAGGGCCTTTCACATATTCATTCATATTCTTATTGTTTTCATGCTGTTCTGTTTTCTATGATGACCAGCTCTCTATCTAGATTCCAATAGTACCCTTATTTATGAATCAAGTCATTTTGATGCAGTAATATAATGTCTTTTGTTAATTGCTATGAATGAGAATCTCTTTTTATTTTGATGAAACTGCAAATTCGGTAGGGGTTTGAGACGTACCTTATGCTTCTTTTGGCCCCTCTGCACAATGTCTAGTAAAGTGCTGACCATATAATAGAGACTTCGTTACTATATATTAAAGTAAGCCATTAATAGATAAGTGACCTGTTAAAAAATCATATGACAAAGTACCAGATTATGTTTTAATAAGTTTCTTATTTGTAAATTTTACAATAATAATAGCTGTTTTTTTTTAACAAGTATAACATTTACTTCAGCAAACATTTATTGAATACCTACTATATGATAATACTAAATATTAGGTAATATGTAAACTACAAAGTTCAGACAAATCACTCTCTGCTACCATAGAGCTTACAAAAGTAAAAGGCTATCACACACACATAAACTACAGCATAAAATGTGCTAATGTAATGATTTTTCAGACTCATTGACTTATAGAATTTGAGAGTTATTAAAGGATAATTGAGTCTACTACTCTCTTTACAAATAAGGAAATTGAGTCCTAAGAAATTGAGTCTCCTAAAGAGATCATGTTAAACTCACCCAACTAAATAGCAGAATAGAGATTAGAATTTAAATTTCCTAACATAGTGTTCAATGGTCTTTTTATTATACATCGATTATTTTTTATTATTATGCATTGATTCAATTGATAATTTTAAAGAACAGATTTGATAAAGTAGGGATTTATTTTACACAGCTTGAAATCTCAAATTTAAGAAGAGAAACTTTGAGAAGAAGGAACTGAGACATGATAGCCATTTTCCAATATGTGAAGCACTGTCATATGGAATACAAGCTACACGTGTCCTGTTTAGTCCCAAATAGTAGAGCTAAGAGCAACATAGGGAAGTTGCAACGAGGCAAGTTTGGGCTAAAAATGAAGAAATACTTATTAATAATTGGTTGCCCAAAAATGTTTTTTGTTTGTTTGTTTGTTTTGTTTTGTTTTAAAGCAAATGTTAGTTGACCATAGAGGATTCTTGTTCAGGGGAAAGTTGTCCTCCCTTCCAGTTCTAAGGCAGGCTATAATACAGCATATGGTAGACAGCAGCATGCATTGATGTAATTGCAGGCTTGGTCTGTTTGAAATTGCAAATTCCTAGTCAAAAGAATAAGAGGATCAAAGTTCTGTGAGCTATAAAAGCAGTATCAGAATTTTCTTGGGCCCTTGTAAAATTCCTGTGGCTTCAATATGGGAGGATGATATGAGTGAAAAAGATTCTGGGCTCAGGAATTTGCTTCCACTGCAGAAAAACATTAGGATGAAGTGTCAAATCTGTAGAATTGTTATACCATGTATAACATGCAATCCTACAGCTCCGTGTAGTCAGAACAAAACTATACCTAACATGAACCAGAAATTCTTATTTCACACTACTCTATTGTTACAATATTTTTCTGATGGAAACAAGAGCTTTCAGTAACTTGCAAAGAAAATGGCAAAACACCAAAACTACTAATTCTGGGAGCTGGTTGGGAAAATTGTTTTCAAAAGAACCAGATGAATATTTGTTTTCAGAAATTTATGTTACTGTAATCCATAAAATTAACTTTATATCAATTAATCTAATGGCAAATCACTGCCAAAATAAATCCTTTCATATCTGATTACTTAATTTTGACAGTTTCTTTAAATTAGTGGAAGAGTTGAAAGATAGGGCCTATGTATGGAGCAGAATGCTTAATAGAACTGCAGAGACTTAATTATGATCTGTCAGTGACAATAGAGTTTTGACAGTAAGTAATGTTTGGAGTTCACTGAAAATATATGTATTTGAAGTTTGTATTGATCGAAGAGTTATTATTTAGAATTATAGTGGTATTTATCATTGCTATTGAACTGCCCTAAAATACCCTCAAAATGTTATATGTGGTCTTGAGATTTATTCTGGAAGTAAAATCATTTTTAGTTGTTTTTCCTCAAACTTTCAAATGGGTGGATTTAAGACTTTATGGTCCTCTTATTAATTTTGCCCCAAGGTTCAAGCAGCAATTGTTGGAACTTTCTCATTCGTATGTTTTGTGGTGTGCTGTGATAATACAAGTGAAACATCTAACATAGTATTTGAAATGTGAGATAACAATTTCCTTTAAATTCTTTTCCCCACCCTAATGCCAGTGCCAGTTTTTTTCAGGGTTTAGGTGTGCTAAGGTCACAAAACTGACCACCTCACTAAGGTTCATTAACATAACTGTTTTCCTTCTCTTGTATTATCATAAACGATCTCTTCTCTACCTATCCCTGCTCATTACTTCTGGGTAAGGCAGGAAGTAATGTGAATGTATTATGGCACTTCCCTTTTGGTAGTGTAAAGCTATTGTTGCTTTTTTTTGTGGAAATGGGCAGAAATATTGTCTGGGGATACAAAGAAGCTTAAAATCTTCAAAAGCATCATGGGATGAGTTTTAAAATAGAGATTTGTCCCCCATTTATATTTTTTCATTGTCTTCAATTTGTAGTTATATATATCATATACATCATGTTTCTAGATAGTAAACCACAATGGTCATTATTGAGTATGACTTTTAAACATGATGACAGGGAGGGTGGAGGGGAGAGTAATTCAATGTAATTAATCAGTTTCGAGTACCTACTATGTGCTAGTAGAAAACAGAAGACAAAGATTACCCTGTCTTTTCCCCTAGGGTGGGGGGCATATATAACATGTATTCAGGTAAGTAAATTTGAAATTATAAGCAATAAATTATATGTAATTCTAGATTTGAGAGAGCACTAGTTTATGATTCTCCTAATATAAGTGCAATTGGTATGTTTCAAAATGACACCATTGTATGTATGTTTGACCATAGTGATTTTAGTGTGATGTTAATTGAGTTTATAAATGCTAAGCATGTGAAGATATATACTTAATTTGACATTGTATTTGGGGATTCTTATGAAGCTTTTGATTACTCAGTGTGGTTCACTTCTGTACAGGTTAGAGTGGGAAATTCAACAGCTGAAGCAAAAACTATGTGAAGTTGATGGTATTCATAAAAGGTGCCAGGGAACCCTGGGGGAGAGTCGATTTCCCTCCAACTCCCCAGCCAGTGCAGCAAAATCTCAGTCTCCTCTGCTTCCACTGGTTGATGATAGGTACTGTATATGAAGCAGATCTTGGATCTTGTTTTTTCACACAATTAACTTTTCCTCATCTTTCATATTAAGTGAAACCTTGTGGAGGCCTCTGTTAGTCTGTTAGGAATTTCTCTATTTCTTGCTTTGTTGGTAATATGTAGAAATCCTGATGATTTTTGTGGGTTTATTTTATATTCTGCAACATTGCTGAAACTGTTAATTATTTTTAATAAGTTTTTAGTTGATTTTCTAGAATTCTTTAAATAGAATATCATGTCACCTAGGTTCTAGGCTAAGCCCCATTTGACCATTGTTTGGGTCCTAAATGACTCAGATTGAATGTAAGTAGCAGTCATTTCTGCTTTGGTCAGAAACCCTGTCACTGAATGGGGACAGCCCCAGTCAGACTGAGACCTGTTGAGACATTAGCTTAAAAAGGCCAAGGTCTCCCACTGCATCCAGGGCCATCTCTAGTCATCCTGATCTATATCTGGCTGCTGGATCCAGATGGCACTGGAGGGGAAAAGGAGGCAGGTGACCTTGCTCTGTCCTCTCTCCTTCCCTAAAATCCAGTTCACTTGCATGTCATGGCATCACATCCCTGATGTCATGGTCCTCTTCAAGAACAAAAGACAAACAACAGCAGGTAATTGTACAATAGGGATTTTAAATTTCATATGAAGTCAAAGATATTCTCTTTAATTGTGAGAAGAATCTTCTATTATATATACACTTTTTAGTCTCCTTGGGCAAAGGTTTGCAGATGGTGAGTTTGTGTCTGTTTTAGTTGAGGTTAGGTTTGGGAATTGTGTCTTTCTAAAAAATAAAGTTTGTTAAGTAAGAAGGGCAGGGGGTATAAGAATGAAATAATATGCCATAGTCCTTAAAAACATTCCAAGTTTGGATTTTTCCCCTAATTTATTTTCAGGCTTAATGCTTACATTGAAGAAGAAGTACAGCGGCGTCTACAGAGTGTCCATCCCAGTACTGGAGATAATATGTGTTTCTCCCAGTCTACAGAAATGCGAAAGGTAAGCCAAATTTGACTAATTTGAGTTTCAAAAGGACCTTTCATTGAAAAAAAAATATTCTCTGTGCAGATTCCCTCTTTTTTTTTTTCTCATTAGTAATAATATAAAAATACGTTACTACTAAACCAAATGTTAGTTTACTAAACTTTGGTAAGATCAAGATGAGCAGGTTGTGACCAACACTTAATGTATCCTAAGATTGGAAGGTTTGTGAAGTGAAGGTAGCTTACTTTTACATATTTATTTCTTCAAAATCATAATTATAATTTTTGGTGACCATGTGTCCATTTTCCTTCCTCTTCCACAAGGATACAGCTGTGGCTTCCAGTCCATTTCACGCAATACTACAAGGAATATTATGTTTTTTTTTTTTAGTGCTGATGGATGTTAGTAATAGTCCAGTCCAGTTTTATCAGTAAAGTACATTGTTTAGCTGTTAGTATATAGTGAGGACAGTCCTCAGGAAATAATGTTTTTAGTATTCATACTTGGACTTTTTATAAGATGAATGAATATCTCAGATCTCTTCAAGGTGAGAACTGTAGAGCTATAGTTAGTTATTTTATGAATAAAAATTTTTCTAATGGGTTTGTATTTTTTTTAAATTTTCATGTCTTTTAGTTAGGAAATTTTTCCCTTTTTGTTTTTAATTTTTTTTTTTTTTTGCCCAAATGCATGTAGAAACAATTTAAAACATTTCCTTTTACGTTTTGAGTTCCAAAATCTATCCCTTCCTCCTCTTTTTCCTAAGACAGTTGCAATCTGATATAAGTTATATATATATTCAAACATGTAAAACATTTCCAGATTAGTTATTTTGTGGAAGAAAATTAACAAAACAAAAGGAAAAAAAGAAAGAAGTTGAAAAAATAATATGCTTCAATCTGTATTCAGATGCTATTTATCCTTTCTCTGAAGTCAGATAGCATTTTTAAATTTTTGAATACTTTAGGATTGTGTTAGATCATTGTATTGCTAGGAATAGCTAACTCATGCAGTTGTTCATTGTATGATATTGCTGTGACTGTGTACAATGGTTCTGTTTACTTATTTATCGGTTCATGTAAGTCTTTCCAAGTTTTTCAGAAACCATCCTATTCATCATTCCTTATAGTGAGTAATATTTCCTTACAATCATGTACCACAGTTTATTCAGACACTCCCCAGTTGATGAGCATCCCCTCAATTTTCAATTCTTAGCCACTACAAAAGGAGCCTCTATAAATATTTTTGTACGAATAGATTCTTTCCCCCTTGTTTATGATCTCTACATCTAGTAGTGATATTCCTGGAGCAAAAAGGTATACATAGTTTTATAGCACAAACCTTCTAGAGTGGTGAAATTGTTCTCAGATCTAACTCTTCTGGAGCATTTCATTCTTGATAGACAAGCATGTTTCTTTAGTTCACTGTTAGATCTCATAAATATTTCTAATCAAACTAGTTTTTCTCCCTTGAAAAGCAGATAACTTAATTTTTCTTACATTTCTAGGATAATGAAAAACTTCACAATGGTACCATTCAGCGTAAGCTAAAGTATGAGGTAGGTAATGATTTTTTAGATTGATAGGGTCATCTTAAATTATGATATGCTCATGTGATTAAATTTTCTTAATGCTTAGTCACATAATTAGAAATTAGAAATGACAATGAGATTTATGTCTAATAGAAAAAGCAAGCTATTATATGAACTTAAAATTAAATAGAATCTTACACATTGCATATAGCTTTGACTTTTTCTCAATACAGCATATAGCTATGCTGGAGACTAAAAAAACAAAAACCAACTTTTCAACAGAATCTCTTTCCTCATCCTTCTTTAAAATTCAAACTTATGTGATCTGAATCAGAACTGAGGTTTGGAAATATAATAGAGAACTGTTCAACATTTTTTTAAAAAATCTCAAATTCCAAAATCCATAAAACCTTTGTATTACTACTTCTATTCCAAAGGAATACTTTTGAGTGACTAATTACTATATCTCTCTAATGAACTGTTTTATACCTTAGACTTATCAAACCAAAGTTTATTTAGATGTAAGGCTCATGAGCTTTTGTTTGGTACTTTGTATTTTCTATAGATATCATCCCTTACATTTCTGATCTTTTGTATATACACAAGAAGTCTCTATAAATTATGAGGCTATAAGAATTCTAGTTAATCCCTCAAATTAGAATTGGTTTAATTTGCATTACCTATTGTTACCCCATCTTCTTTCTAATCATTATCCTCTTCCAAAGACTTAATATTCTTGGAGAAAAACATCTATCTTCCATTTCTCTAGACTACAACACCTAGCCACAATATATTATACATATTATGAAATCAACAGATATTTGTTATTGATCATTCATTCATGCCTTCAGAAAACATGTGTGGCTGCTCAAAACACTTATTTCCAAATATGAAACTAAATCACACATAGAAAAATACTCCAAAATTAAATTACCAATTAATTTCTCTTAGCCTTACAGTTTAATTTTCAATAGACCCACTTTGACACCTTTGACCTTCTGGGTATATAGTCTTGAACTAATTTGTATGTTGTTTGAATATGAAGTTAATTCAGGTCACTCAATATTACTCATTATACAAAATAATCCAACTTTACAATGAAATATGGGTACTGTGAACTAATTGTATAAACTATAATCTTGTCAAATATATTACATGTGAAATCCAGAAAATGATCTTCTACTCCAAAATCATACCATCTATTCTTCATTCAGATTACTCATTCTTGAATCACATATCAATTAGGGCCAATGGATTTAGATTTATCATTTTATTTCTGCATGGATTCATAAGATGAAATCAATGAAAATAAATGTAAAAAATATTATTCTCTAAGAATTGTAGAGAATAAAAACAGCATCCCTATTTCTACTTTTGACATTTTGAACAGAAAAGACAGTCTTGGCCACTGCACTATCTAGTTCCACTTCGACCTGTTGGTGATACAAATTCTTCCATTTTCATTAATGAAGAAATAAGTCAAGTAGACTCAAAGAAAGAAGAAAATCATTCAGTGACATGGAGCATATCAGGTTCTACAAATTCCTTATTTGTGTCAAAAGGAAAAACCTGCCAAAAAAGAAATCAGTGTTCAGAACAAGAGTTTTTATGTGAAATTAATCATAAACAAACTTGTCCTGAATCTACTGGTAGTTTTGATCAAGATTATTGTTATGAAAATTGTCCTCTCGATTTTCTTCAAATAAATCAGGAAAGTATAAAATGTTTGCAAGACAAGATAAAGAATCTCAGTTATTCAAAACACATGGAAATGACTGGTGAAGATGTCCTCAGCTCACGGATTCAGTCCAATTGGACTTTCCTACAACATAGATCCAACACAACATCTGTAGAGAGTTACAAAAAGCAGACCAGACAGAGCAACATGCTTTGCTTATTTCTTTCTGAATCTGTTTCCAATGAGAAGAGTCCATCCAAATCAGATCCCCAGGAGTTCCCAGCCCCACTTTATTGTGAACAGCATCTTGAAAAGGAGTTACACATAACAAAACAAAGCCCCGTGAAGTCTCCCCTTCCACCTACAGATGTTAGGACAGATAAATTCTATGGCTTGGAAAACTTTTATAGCAAGTTTTCTAGCATTTATAAAGATTCCAGGAGTCACCTCCTCCAAAATAGCACAAAGATGCTCAACCAAGCAAGACATATGGGTAGCCTTTGTGACCCCAGAGGTATTACCTCCCAAGTAACAACATTACTTAGAAATTTGCCAGTACTTAGAAACTTGCCTCTGGAGACATCCTGGAAGTCATATTTGAAGTGGTCAGATCCACCTCCTTTAAATGATGCTCAAGTTGTCATGAGTAACAAGGACCAACTAGAAAAAATTTTGCCTACACAGAGCCCCATGCATTATATGACCTCAGCCATCTCATTAACCACAGGTTTACAAAGTTCTTCTCAAAGCTCTGTTTTCCAACGTGTACGTGACAATGCCAGAAATCTCTCTGCTTTCAAGCAGACTCTTGTGCAGTTTCCAGCTGAACTAGTGAGACTTCAGGAATTGTCTTTAAAAGGCCTATTAGAGTATGTGACCTATAGCTTCCCTGAGCTTTGGACCAAAATAGATGAATTAAAAGGTATTTATTGGCTTGCCATTGCTAATTGCAAAGAGCCTGACCCACAGCCGGCTTGTTTAATTCTATGTAGTTCAGCCTTCTATGCCTTTCTTCTATCGAATGATTGCCCAGACTCATTATATATTTTTCATATTCTTCCTATTACTATGCTTAGAGAGATTCAAATTGGTTTTGGAGGACAATGTGTACGGCTTCTGGGCTCCACAGAAGACCACTTGCTCACTTTGTTTACTTACAACAAAAATTTCACTCAGCAGATATGCTGTGAGCTACTAAGTTCCTTAATGCCTGTGTCAGATGGTAACATATGTTTTGATCATCCTTTGCTTAGGGAAGATTTAGTCCAGCTTTCACTTGATTGGAGAACAGAGGTTACTGATTTGGTTTTGACAAGTGGAGTGAAAGTGACATCTAAATTCCAAAGTACCCTAGTTGACATCATTTACTTTCTTCATGGAAACATGGAAAGCAATATTCCCTCCCTGGCAGAGGTTCAATTATTACTATATACTACAGTCAAAGTAGAAAGTAACTCTTGCCAAGCATGTTGTAAGTCATTAGTTCTTCTTAATACATATATTGGACTAGTGAGAGAAGATTGTGTTTTCTATCCCCTTATTATTTCTCCAAGAATATCTCCTCAACGCTCACAATTTGATGTGATCAAGTTTCGTGCTTTAAGTGAGTTCAGATGTGTTGTTGTAGACCAGAAAAACTTGTTAGAAGTAGAGCTTGTCTTTTTCAAAAAGCATAAAATTGCATCTGATTCAAGAATTGGTTTTTCTGGACACCATTTGTCCAATTCCCCATCACGTACTGTAGATACCCCAAATGATTCATCTGAGGTCTGGAAACTAACTTTCAATTCACAAGATGAAGTTCTTTGGCTAATTAATTATTTAACAAGATTGTAGAAAGTAGATTCTCAAAAGTGCATTTATTATATATGTATTTGAAATCTTTCTTTGATATAGTAAGCATGAAAAGTAATTAGTGAAGGGAAAATAAGTGACCTCAATGTAACTAACATGGAATTGAAATAAGGATAATATCTAAAACTGGAAATTTAGGAATTTTAAATATTGATAATAAAATGACTCAACAAAAAAATTGATATAATGCCTCATAACTTTCTCACAATTATTCTTAAAGTAATGCTTGATTAAGGGATTTTTTTTGTATTGCATTTGACTTTGTATTGATTTATGGTATAGCTGTTCTTGGTTGAGTTCTGAAATAATTTGTCTTAATGTTGTTAAGAAAAGTATCTTCAGTGCTTTGTCATTCATCATGCAGAGATTTAGATGTGGTTATGACAGTTGAATAGTAGAAGCTGTGGATGCACAGAACTTCCTATAATGAAACAGGGATTTAATGTGGCTTTCTACTATTTGAAAACATAAAGTAAAGTCAGAGATAAGGACTCTGCTGAGGTTACTTACATGGTTTATTGCCTCTTCATTTCATTGCTATTGCCTGATCTCTTCCATCTTGTATGATTTCACTCCTTTGACTCTTTTTCTTTATTTTCTTTATTTCTCTCTTTTCTTTCTTCTCATGTAGTTTTTCAAACTCTTTTTTTCCTTCTTCCCTCCTTTTTTCCCTCCTTCCCTCCATTCCTCCTTCTCTCCCTCAGTCCTTCCCTCCCTCCTTCCCTTCCATCTATTAAAATTTTATTTATGTTATTTCTAATTTGTGGAATAAAACAAGCATTTCCATAACATAGTATAATTTAAAAAATGTTTGCACATGAAGGTGCACATCTATTATATACAGCTTGCTATTCCTTTTAAACATAATAAAGTTATCATGTAAATTGATGTTATTTTCTTCCCCTCCCACTCTAGAAATGGATATTATTGGATGTAAATATATACACATAGATAAAATCATTTTATATATATATATTTTAATTTATCATTTCTTTCATTTAATGTATCTAGCTTCTTCCTTCATATGGTTGTTTTATGCTTACTTTGGATGTTTATAATAGTCAAAATTACATATTTGTTCAAAGTCATTAAAACAATATTGCTGGATACAGCATTCTTCTGGTTCTGCTCATTTTTCTCTTCATTATTTTGTACAAGTTTATCCATGTTTTTTTAAGATCATCGAGCTCATCATTTCTTATAGTAGTATTCTTTTTTTTTATTATAGTAGTATTCTATAATAATCATGTATACCACAACTTGTTTAGCTATTCCCCAATTGACAGGCATCCCCTAATTTCCATTCTTTGCTGCTACAAAGAGAGCTGTTATAAATATTTTAGAACACATAGGTACTATTCCTTTTTCCCTAATCATCTTTGGAACAAGTTGCTAGATCAAAGATATAAGTAAGAATTATTTATCATGACTTTCACAAGGAAAGAAAGTGCTAATCATGATGATGTCATGGCTGGAGAACAGGATACATAAGTAGCACATAATTTCACCAGTGAGTTATAAATGTTTAAACATGCATTGACTAGTTCCACTGGAAAAAGAACTCATAACTCTTTCTAGGCATGTTATAAATTGTAGCCTTTACATAGATGGGACAAAAATCACACTATTAATCATAGTGTTAATCTTGCTGACCATTGCTCTTTCTTTTGATGCAAATATTCCAGGATGGTATTTAAAGGTGACTTTCAAGTTTCAAGATTCCGTGACATTCTGTTTCCCTTATTACTTCCATAATATAAACGCAATTTATATTTTAGGCTGCTTCCTATGACTCTTTGCTATGTGAATAGGAATTAGGTTTCATCTTATTAAAATAAATTTGGTGATTAACATCAAACTGCAAAGTTTAGTTTATGTAACATATGTACATATGTAACATAAGCTCTATTTTTAATTATAATCTTAATTCTAATTCTAATAAGCTCAATTATAATCCAGAACTATTGACAGATAGTCCCTTTTTTAGTTATTGGAAACATCATTGATTTTCACTGGTGGTACTGGTTACCTCTTATGTAACCATAGGCTTGCCACTTGCCTTCTTAAGGTCTGTAGAGCCCCTGCCTATGCTCTTGCTCTACTTTCTTCCTCTGGAGATCTAAGGACCATCTTAAAGGCAAGGTCTCATCACAGGTTAGACTCTAGAACAAGGGTAAGGAACGTCCAAGCCTGTGGGCTATACAAGTCCCATGAAATCCTTTGCTAGTCACTACCCAGGCAATGATGAGCTGAAAGCTAGGCACAACAACCTCCCACTGCTTGACTTCTATAATAGTTTTGTAATGTAATTTTGTAATCATTTTGTTCTTCCCAGGAATGATGTTATAAATATCGAAATGACCCTTGGAAGAAAAAAACGTTTCCTTGCCTCTGCTTTAGAAAGACTCATACCTACCTACCTCAGTACTGGTGGGAATTTTTTTCTAAAACTTTGCCAACTTTTAAATCAGGTGACAGGATTGGTGTTTGTATTCTGGAGATTAAGTTATTGTTATCTCTTCAGAGTTAATTCAGAACCTTAGAAAAAATTTAGCATCACTGCAGGACAACTGGAGTTTAGAAGAGCACTTACCTTGTAAATCATTCTCAAGCCAGGGTCTTCATGCAAAACCTTTAGATCACATTTTCCTGGATTTGAGATATAGCTTAGATAACCTACAACTTGCATATATGTCCATTGGTTTGGACTTTGCCTATGTTATCCTTTAATAGATAGTTATAAAGTATGAAGTAGCTTGATTTGCAAGTCTAGAAATTGATTTTGAATTTCAGTTAAGCGCATTATCTCATGAGATAATAACCTCTTTGATTTAAATATTTGTGTGTGTGTGTGTGTGTGTATCTGGCCAGTGAAAAAATCCTTAAGAAATTATATTTGTTGATGTAATTTTAAGTACGCACCTTTGAATTCATTCTTTGTTCCTGAAATAAAGCCTAACTTTAGTAATCAGCAGAAAGAGAGAGAGAGAGAGAGAGTGTGTGTGTGTGTGTGTGTGTTTGCGCGTGAAGGAGAGGGAGAGGGAGAGGGAGAGGGAGAGGGAGAGGGAGAGGGAGAGGGAGAGGGAGAGGGAGAGGGAGAGAGAGAGAGAGAGAAAAGATAAGTCATATGATCTGGGAAAAATATAGAGATTCTCAATCATAAGAGCCAAAATATTTAAACTGAATGTAATCAACTTTCTGATAAATACCAGATTATAAACAAGAAAAATATTTTTCCCTAAGTAGATTTTTTAAAAATTTAAAAATAATAGCATTTACATTGTGCAATTTGTTAATATTTCTTAGACATTATCTCTTTGAGATACTGATTTTTATCCAAATTTGATTAAAAACTATTTTGCTCACAGTTGCCTCTTTTAGAAACTTGTGCTAGGCAAAGTGAATTTATTTAGTCTTTGTTGAAAAAATATTTCAGAACAGTTTAAGCCTCCCAATTCTCATTACAGAAAAATGTGCAGGCATCTCTTTGGAGGAAAACATTCTCATCTGGAAGCAGCTGTAATTATAGTAATTTTTATTTACATGCTTGTTTTCAAATGATTTGAAGTTTTTGTCTGGCAGATCTTTTTGGAACTTTTTTTCTAATGCCTTCTTCCATAGTTGTTAAATTACTCAACCTTATGGGTGAGGATATTGGATAATGAGGTCATTTTGCTAATTGAGTAACTCTATTCCCAGATAGGTATAGATCAAGCCAAATACACTTGAAGCCTAATTATGCTTCATATCAGTGGATAGCATTAGATTGAGAATCCCAGGTGCTTATTAAAGATATATTTCAGCACCTTTAATTTCATCAGTGTGCTTACTCCCTTCGTTGAAGCAGCTTTCGACCCCTGGGCAACACAGCAGGTGGCTGTCCAGGATTATTGTGGGAGAAGAATGTTCCTTGCAGCTAACCTAGCAATGAGTTTCTTTGACCTTTAGTGATTTGGATTGCCAACAACAGATAAATAGCCTATCACTAGACTTTAACTGGAGCCTTCCTGCTTGGGCTTTTCTGGCATAGTCCATGGCAAATTATGAGACCTTAACACCATATTGACAAATCAAAGTAGGACTTTAATGGAGTTGCTTTATACTAAAAATTTAGCAAGTTTGAACTCATCAGCCACATAAATACAAAAAGCAAGATGATCTCTTCTTTCAAAGGTCTTATGTTCTAATAGAGGAAGGCAACATATAAGGAATGGTAGATCAGAAGAAATTTCCTAGGGACACTGAGGACTGTCATAGCATGATCGATTGCAACATCCTTTCCAATACTGGTAGTATTGATTTGATCATAGGTGGGGAAGATAAAAGAGGAAAAAAGTACAAAGAAACCTTATTGGGTCTTAAAGCATCTAAATCCAGTCCAGTCCCAGAGTTGGAAGTTGTATCTAATTGGAAGTGGAGAGTGGTGGAGAGCAGTATGGCTGAAGTTTATATTGTAGTTATTCTAAGGGCTCCCCAGTCTGATGAAATTTTAATTTTTCAGATTTAAAATGAAATATTGATTAGATCAGACTTCATTCAACCATAAAACTTCAAATAGGCAAGACTTTAGAGTTCTTCTCTAGAGAAGGCAAGACTTCACAATTATAGGAATATTTTATAATATATTTTGTTAATACACTTTTATTTAATCATTTTTTTTGATGTGACTGAATATCACAGTTCCATCAATATTTCTTCAATATGATATTTTTTCCACGATGTCTACTACCTTTGTTGCCATCACTTAGACAAAGTGTTATTTTTGTAGCAGAATTATACATACTACTCTAATTTTGGCACAGCATTACAAAATATATGTAAGAACTTTCTTTCATAAATGTTGTGATTGTCTGGCTTTATCTCATGTGGCTTTTTCTTCTTTGTCTTTGAGCTCAATCTTCATCTTATTTATAACTTTGTCTTTTTCTAATTTAACTGCTTCTCCTTCTATAAAATACAAATTTAAAGTAGTAGAATCAAATGTATTATACGTAATTTCTTGTCAAGTTTTATTCCTTTTTCCAGGATGGTCAATAATGGGCTCTCCAGTTATTGGAATGAAACCTGTCTTCTCTTTTTTTTTGCTCCTGATTACCAAAGTTAGGCTTTGTTTCAGGAACAAATAATGAATTCAAAGGTGTGTATTCAAAATGACATCAACAAGTATAATTTCCTAAGTATTCTTTCATTGGCCAGATCATGAAACTGGCATTTTGAAAAGGCCCAGGTTTCTATGAATTGTAGAATTGTAGTTTATGCATTTACTAAAACTGATCAACATCATGTAAGGCTGTGAATCAGAAAAAGTCATCACAAACCCCTTTGGATTTGAATGTAAAACCAACAAAGCTTGAAGTTTGATTATCTCATCCTTGTCATAAGAAATGTTAGTTTTATGCTCCTAAATACAAATATTGAGCTGAAAGATGGGATCCTTCATGCTTAGGACCCTTATATCTCTTTCTTGATATGGATATTTTAATAGGTGCAAAGCTTTGGCAGCATCATTATTAGTAAAAAAAAAAAAAAGCATGTATTAGACTCCAGCCTTAATGACATCTAATTACTGTACTGCCAGTGTATTTTATTATTTAGCTTTTTATTTTTTATATTTTATTGTTGTTTTTGTTTTATTTGCTCTTTTTTGAACTTTCCTAAATAACCAAACATTGGAAAAGATATGCATAGGAACCTAGATTTTTCCTTCTATCATTTAGGATCTACCAAAATAACTATATTTTATCAATATGTTTTGCATATTCACTGTTTTCCTTTGGTTATAAAAGTGAAATTTCTTGATTGGTATTCAAAATCTGGCTGATTATATTTAAGAATTTAACATGTAAATTTCTTAGCTCTTATTTTCCTTCCATTAGATATTTTTTCTTTTTCCCTTTTCTCCTCTTCTTACATGTACTTATTTATACAAGTTTATAAACTGGAATATGGTATCTCATTTCTCCATAATTCTAGTACTAATCATAAAACCTTTCAATTTTCATTTCAATATAGGCAAGAAATATAGTATGCACCTAGTCTTAACCTTGTTCTAGTAAATCTTGTAGTAGCTAAATCCATTGACTGGGAAGAAAGAATCAGTCAATGCTTAGATAAGTAAAAGTGACTACATTTCATTGGGAGGAGGGGGGTGAGATATTTAGGAGTGGAAAACCGAGTATGTTCTATCCATCAGTTTTTTATAATATAGCACACAAAAGTATATTTTAAAAATACCACATTTTAAAAATGTACTTTAATTCTTTGTGATGTTCAATTAAAAGAGAAAGATAAGAGAAGGGAGGAAGCAGAATCACAGAGAAATATAGTCACCGAATGTCAGATTGGAAAGCATAAAGAAAAAATAGTAAAGAGACAGGCACATACAAACACACAAGCATCCAGAAAAGGCTTCATTTTGCACTGACATAAAGATAAGTGCAGACATGAATTGAATAATAGTCTGTTCTTTCTGCTTTTGTGAATACTTGTTTAAAACCTTTTAATCCTTAGTATATTTTTCCATTAGATTTCATATTTGCCTCTATTAATTTTCCTATCTAATTTGTTGTTCTAAATAATAGAATGGTCAAAATATTCTATTCAGAGTATTTGAGAAATAGCCAATAATATTTGTACTAAAAGTCAAAACTTTTTGCCGTTCGAAATTTTGCTCCCGAGTCTGATGGAGATTTTCCAAAAGAAGGAGATCGAATTTCACTGCAGATCTATTCCAAGCTCTGTTATTACATATATAAACTTATCTAACCACATTACCTCATTGAGCCTCATTTTCTTAATCTGAAAGATGAGGAACATTGCACTAGTCCTCTGAGGTTCTCTGAATCCAGAGGATCCCTTGAAAATGACCTGTGAAATTTCTGTTTTGGAATAGAGCCTAGCCTATCTTAAATAATCCATTATGCCCTTAATAAATACCTGTAGAAACTTGGTATCACTCTGTCAGAGATGTACCAAAGAAATAGAAGATGCTCATAATTTTAATGAAGATAGAAAAGTAACATTTCTCAGAGTTAGAGCTAGGAGATCTTTGAGACTTCTAATCCAATTTCCTCATGATGAAGAAACAGAAGGTTCAGATGAGGGACTTACCCAAGCTAGCTCCAGAAGTATTATAAATGTCAGGGGGAAATTGAACTTCTAATCTCTGATTCAAAATCTATCCCATGTGGATATGAAATGGTGAGGAGATAATAGAAGATCATTAAATGATAGTACCCAAATGAGTGATGGAATAGAGTGCAGCCTGCCATAAAACTTCTTGGAGGAGATGGCAACTGTGTGTGCTCCACGAGGGGCAGGTGAGACAAAGGAATGTTCCAGGCCCATGGGGCAAGAGGTGAATGTCATCTGGGAAGGACAGTCCAGGGAGCCACTGTTGCCATCTGTCTTGACACTTCTCCCTCATCTTGTCATCAGGATGAAATCCAGCCTGCCATGATTCTGGAAGGAGCAGGTCGTTCAGCTCCCTTTGGCTCTACTCACCATCCCTGTGACTTCATCCATGAAGGCTTGGCTCTCTGTGTTATCTCCCTCATTAGCATATAAGTTCCTTGAGAGATGGACTGGCTCACTTTTGTGTTTGTATCCAGCACTTAATACAATATTTGTCACCTAGCAAGTGCTAAAAAAGGCATTTTAATTCATTTATTAATCACAGAGGGCTTTCTTTTTGACCAAATCTGACAAGTCCTTATTTCTAATACTGTTGGTTAGAAAGAAAAGAGACAGAGAAACATACCTTTTGCTGGAAAAAGTGAAAGATAATCATTAATTTTGTAAAAACTACCTAAAAATCCCAAATCCAGTATTTGCCTAACATTTACAAAAGCCAACCTATGTTATATAACACATAGGAGAGGTAAAAGCCCTTCGGCCTGACCTTGTCATGGTAAGAGTTTACAGTTAATTCAAACATCTGCTACATAATTAGAGGTTTTAGGGGGAAAATGCTTATTACTCCCTTTAGAGCTATGACATTCTCTGCCCTCCACAATTCTCATTAGTGATCTAAGGACATTAATGGTACTTAGGAACATTTTCTTTCCTTGCCCCTTTTGAAGGAGAGTGCTTGCAGGAGAAAGAGAAGTAAGACTCCATGCTGAATATTTAGAATGTAGTACTTCCTTTTTGTGTTTCTTTGGCAGGAAGCCACTCTGAAGGCTTTCATCAACAGTGGGAGAAATAGCTGCTTTGTTGAGCTAGTGCATTTCATCGACATAAGCATACGACATGTAATTAAAAGTCTAAAAAATACATCTGGATACTTTTTATTTATAAAGATGGAGGTCTGAAGAATATATAACATAAATCTAAGTATTAATGATATCACTTTTGTCTTTTCATTCTAAATGAAATCATTCCACTCTATATAGTCATATTGCTTTGAAATGCAGAACTCTTTGCAGGCTAACTCTGTGCATTTAATAGGTACTTTGCACTGTGGCCTTTCATTTTATTTTATATGCTGCAATGATCAAAATCCCAAGTCTGCCATGGTCCCTTTTGCCACTCCAGAGATAACTGTGACCTATGCAATCATAAGAAATTTTAAAGCAACATAAAAATTCTTATGAATAATGGGAATGATTTATGGCACAGATATAATTGTTTGCCACAAAATACAAGATGTTGCAGGTAGATGTTCACATAAAATAATTATAACAAGTTTATGTTCTGTCTCTTCCTAATACATAACCTTATTTTTCCTCAGGTATTTTCTATTTTATTTCATAAAATTTTACATTTCTTATGAAATTAACTCCTACTAAAACCACTTTTATTTTACATTACGTTATGTGAAGCTATCATATAAGAAGTACTTGCACTTTAAAATCTATTACAACCTTATTTCCCAAATATTTGGAATTCCTTTATTTTGTCCACTGCTTCAGTTCAGTTCAGATCATGAATATGTCTGCATGAATATGTTCAATTGTTACCAAACACTTTATAAATAAATGAGACTTAAATTTTTGTCAACAGTCTTGACTTCGATAATGTTATTTATTACTTCAGTGAATCAACAAACATTTATTAAGTACCCACTCTGTATGAGGACATCTAAGTTGTACAGTGAATAGAGTGCCAGGCCTAGACTTCACTCTGAATTCAAATCTGGTCTGAGACACAAGCTATGTGGCTCTGGGCAAGTTACTTAACTTTATTTGCCTTAGTTTCCTCATCTGTATAAAATGAACTGGAGAAGGACAAATTACTTGAATATCTTTGGCAAGAAGATGCCAAATAAACTCTTCGTGAAGAGTTAGGCATAACTGGACAATGGTAATAACAAACGTACCAGACACTAGGAATATATTATAAGATATAAAGTAACTCTTACTCTCAAGTAACTTTTTCTGTCAGGAAAAACAAGTACAAATATGTACACCGTGTGTATGTGTTTGTATAAAATAAATATAAACAAATACAAGGTAGTTAAGTGGGTTAGTGGATAGAGTACTGGGTCTTAGGAAGACCTGAGTTCAAATGTGACCTCAGACTCTTAAATACCTGTTTGATTCTGGACAAGTCAATTAACTTCTGTTTGTCTCAGTTTTCTTTAATGGAAAACGTGTATCATAATGACAATTGTCACTCAGAATTGCTGTGAGGATCAAGTGAGATTCTGTTACTAAATCATTCAATATAGGATTTAGCTCATAGTACTTTATAAATAGTTAGTATCACTTAACTAATCAATTATTAGTATCATCAAGAATTGCAAAAAAAAAAATCAGAAAAAGGCTCCCTATAGAAAATAGTATTTAGCTGGGTGTTGAAGAAAGTCAGAGATTCTATAAAGTAAAGATGCAGAGGGGATGTATTCCAGGCAGAGAGGATGACCAATATCATGAAGATGGCAAGGCCAGTTTAACTATATCATGGAGTGTGGGAAGAAAACTAAGGTATGATGAGACCTGAAAGGTAGTTGGAGCTAGTGGGAAGACCTTTAAAACTAAAGAGAAGAGCCTTTTTTTTTTTAAACTCCTATAAGCTATAACAATCAAGTGAACATTTATTGAATATGTGAATAACATAAATCAAATCCTTAATGGAAATGACTTTGGTATTTATGTAGAATATGACCTAGAGTGAGAAAAAGTGGCCCTTATGTAGAATATGACCTAGAGTGAGGAAAAAGTGGCCCAGTAAGAGGCTACTGTAATAGTCTAACTGAGGTCATAATGGACTGGACTAGAATAGTGCTAGATGTGAAGTGAAAAGGAATAGATGAGAGAGATACTGAAGTAGAAATAGCAAGATTTGGCAGCTGATTCGTACTGTGTGGTGAAGAGTCCAGGTTATAAACCTGGGTAAATGGAAGAGTGAAATTGTCTTTAATGAGATTTGGACATTTTGAGCTTTATATGTTTCTAACAAACAACATGGCACTCAAGTAGGGGCAAGGCTGTGGTTAGACATGGTTAGCTCTGTGAATTTCTACATAGGGAAGATAATCTTGTGAGAATAGGTTAGTGTTAAGAGATAAAATAAAGTGCTGCAATCTCAAGGAATATCCAGAATTAGCAGATATGATATGGATGCTACACCAGCAAAGGAGATTTTAAGGAGTGGTCAGCCATGTAGTAGAAGAGCTGGGAAGGAATGGTATTGTCAGCAGCCAAGAGGAGAGAGTACCTAAAAGATGTTACAGTAGGAGGATTTACCTAGTAAAGATTATCAATTTGGCCAATTAAGAGATTATTGGTAACAGGGTTCCAAGCAAAGTGTAATACTGAGATAGTTAAAAGAAAGTGTTCATATCTTAAGGAAGAAGAAAGAAAAGTGGGAATTCAGAATTTTAAAAATAGTTCAAATTGACTTTACATGTAAAAAATATTATTAAAAATAAAAAGAAAATAAAAATAAAAAATGCTTCCCTCACTAGTATACACTGTAAACCACTTGTTCCTTCTTATCCTTACTTTTGCATAAATTTCCCATATAGGTTCTTTACAACATGCTTGAAGTTTAACTCTGCTTATTTTATTGTTTATGAAGAACTAGTGCAGCATTCAAATAATCTCTAATCCTTTCTTTGCTGCTCTTAAGTGAGTGGTCCTGCTCTATTGCCAGTCATGCCTGGTAATATTGTCTTTGTGCTTCTTTTCATAAACAAGCCTCTATAATTACAATTTGCTACCTTCTTATATCTGATTCATCAAGAATGGGTTTGACATATACATAAACCAATCAAATAATATAGGCATGAGAACGTAGGCAAAAGGGTTAGTAGATGTTTCCTTGACTACCATTTTACATAAAAACAAAGACAACTGTTTTCTTATTCATTTTCTTGGAATCTTCTTTTTGTTGTTGCCTGAACGCTTTTACATTATTCCTTTCAAAATTTTCTCTTCTAGCCCACATTTATTTCTCTAATTTGGCCAGGTCCAGCCATTTCCCCCCCTAATCTCAACTTAAGTACTTTCTCACAGTACATTGGATATTGAGATGACAAAGTATAAAAGTTGGGACTTCACTGTCATCAGTGATACTGATTAAAATAGATTAATCCAGGTAGACAGATCCATTCCTTTTACAGTAATTTATTTAATTTCACCCAGAAGCGGTCTTTAATGGTTTGCCTTATTTGATTCTCATACATTGATCAGACTCCTTTTCCCCTCAATAACTTTTCACTTTTTAGTGAGGACATCATTTAAGTGATTTTTCATTCTCATTCTTTTCCATAATATTTCACAAAGTTTTTCCTCTTTTAATAACCTATTTTTCTAACATATCTTTTAACCTACATTCCTGTCATCTTCTATACAGTGGCAGTACTCCATTGTAACAGATATTTTCAAAGCTGCATGTGTCCTACGTATTCAGCTTAGTCACTGTAACAGCCATCTATTAATAATCCTCTTCTTCCCTATGATGCACACAGGCATTCTACCAATAAGCCTTCTCTATGTTATTTTTCCATTTGATCCCTGCCTACAAATCCCTAGCAAAATATGAAGATAATTCCACTTATTATATAGGCATTTACCTTAATACTTGAGATTAATGTAGTGAACATTGAGGTCAGCTCTCCTCATTCCTTAGTGTAGTTCAAAATCTAGATCTGGAGTCTCTGAGTGTGTGTGTGTGTGTGTGTGTGTGTGGTAGTAGTAGTAGTAGATAGGTGTGTGTGTGTGTGTGTGTGTGTGTGTGTGTATATATATATATATATATATGTTATCTATGCATATTTAAATAGATATGTCATTACTGTAGGATTCCTTTGTAATTCTATATGTATTATTTTGTGAATTTAACATTATTCTGAGAAATTCTGAGAAAAAGAAAGGCTTCTCTAGATTGCCAAAAAGGTCAAGGACACAAAATAGATTAACATTAGTTTTAAATCCTCAAAATGTGGATTATCTTTCTTGAGATAAAGCTTAGCTTTAGGGCTAAACTTTAAATGCCTGGCACATAGTGGGACTTAATAAATTTGTTCGCTTCTTTTGTCTACCAAGTAAGGACCATAAATTCATGGTGTTTTATATATATATTTATATATTTATATATATATATATAATTTATTTATTTTATTTAGCTTAAAGAATCCATAAAAGCCATTTATACTCAGATTAAATGACTTGTCCAAACTCACATGGATTGAAAGAACAGAGCTTAGATTGCACCCTAGATCTTCTGACTCCAAATCCAGTGCTGTACAATGATGAAGAATGAAGAAATAGAATAGCCATTGTCACACACACCTTCCATTAAGCTACCAAGGATATTACTCTATGTGTTTGTTTCAGACCTGAGCTAGTTCTTATCCAGATTTCCTAACTCACAATACACTCAACCATCATTGCCCTTGGATTTTATGATATTTGAACAAAAAATCATGTTTGCCTTCTGAGGCAAGTTCTAAGCTCTTTTATTACTTGTTTTGGTGATTTTTGAAATCATTAAACTTCTCTAAATAAAAATAATAAATATTTTAACTTTAGTCTTTTTCCTCATTTTTTGAAATTGACAATTTGTTCAAACTATTAGGGTTGAAGTTGTAATCAAATGTAGTATCTTCTCAACTAGATCCTTTCAAAGAATGTAAAATCATCAAGGGCAGAGACTATTATGCTTTTTTCTTTGTATTCCTAATGCCTAGGACACAGTAGATGGTTTGTTCAGTTGAAGCCAAGTGTATTTATTCTTATTTGGTATTGATGTTTGTGTTTGTGCTAATCACTGAAAGACCTAACTGTACTTGTACAATGTTTCTAAATTAAGCTAGGCTCATAAGCAATTATTTATCCTCTATTAAGATATAGTTAGTTCCATTTTTGACTGGTGCTTGCCATTTCCAGAGCCTTAATATTTCTCAAACCAATACACTTATTTCATACATAAGGTGATACTGAGTAATTTACAAATAGTTGGTTCTTTTCATTTTTTGAACCTTGTTTTTCTACATAGTATTTACTTATATCCCCAGTGCCATCATTTATATTGAAGTCATTAAGTATCAATTATGTAAGATCTATTTCTTTAAGACTTGAAGATAATATTGGTGAATATACAGCAGTTATTTTCATGATGTTTTCCTTCTGACCATCATGAGAACTGCATGTTAAAAGAAGCTTATGAAATTGTTTGTTTTCATAAAAAGAAATGCTTATTACCTCCTTTGTCCCATACAGTGGTTGAGGCACTAGAGATATAAATACAAAACTGAAACAATCCCATTCCTCATGGAAGCAACATATTTATGTACATACGTAAACTCTTTGTGAAGAGTTAGGCATAACTGAACAATGGTAATAACAAACGTACCAGACACTAGGAATATATTATAAGATATAAAGTAACTCTTACTCTCAAGTAACTTTTTCTGTCAGGAAAAACAAGTACAAATATGTACACCGTGTGTATGTGTTTGTATAAAATAAATATAAACAAATACAAGGTAGTTAAGTGGGTTAGTGGATAGAGTACTGGGTCTTAGGAAGACCTGAGTTCAAATGTGACCTCAGACTCATATATATATATATACACACACACAGTTAAAGATATACACTAACTAAATGTATCTCACACACCAAACATATAACACAGATATATGCTAAACATGTAATTAAACATGCACAACATAGTATAACATAAATAAATTTTAAAGTTCCTTTTTTCATATTGTACATAAGGTACTTTTAAAATTGCCATTATGATGATTATTAATGTTGATAATAATGTAGTGGTAACTTACTAGTCATGAGAACACTTGAGGATTTTAAGTATTCTTTGTATTGCAATTATGTGCTTTTATTGTTTGGAATGGGATTCAACTTTTTGAATAAAATATATTTAAGATGTATTGCTGTCTTGTCAAAAGTAGATATTCCTTCCAACCATATACAGTACAACCCATCCACCTATCTTCTGCAATACCAGTCCATATCCCACCATAAATTTGCAAGGGGGTACTGATGTCATAAGGCGGCAGCACCATTATCCGTGAATGAATGCCTTTTATGAATTGAGTTGGTAACTGTTGCCTAATTTACAGATCTGTGATCTCTTTCTTTTACCAACCACACACACATATACAGAGCTATTATCCTTTTCTATAGCTAAACAGTCTTATTTTCACACATAGTAGCAGGGGAACATAATTTTGATCTGGGATTAAAAAGCATGATAAAGGAAGCTTTTCTATTTTTGGTACTCAGAAGACAAAAAACTTTGAATTTTATAATTAATAACTTTTACTAGCAGTTAATTCATTTAAGATGAAAGAAATGAAAACATGCATACATATGTATGTATGTATGTGTGTATGCATGTACACACACACACACACATATATATACACACGCACCCATACATGCACATTCTAAATACCTTTTTCAGAGGAATTTTCATTAAGAATTTTCATAATGAAAATCTCTAAATGTCCACCCTATTGCTAGGGACAAAGTTTAGTAACGTAGCTCTATTTGACGAACATTAGGAAAATAAGATTAGAGATACTCTAAGTAGCCCTGATAATATCATACATATAAGATCAAAACCAAAAATACTATCAAAGTTAAAATGCATTTTTAAAGTTATTGTGTATCAGCAAGATTGGTATAGAATCAGCACTTCTGACTGTACCTGTTTAAGATTATATGTTTAAATTTTTAAAAAGTTTTATTTCTGTATTTTGTTTTTACGTTAAAAAGACTCCAGTCCTTAGGAGCTTTCTTGTAACAAAGTAAAACTAACAAAACAGTGACCTCATCTGAAAGTGCATGCAGTATTTCACAGCTCGAGTGCCTCTCAATTTCTCTATTTCTTAAGGGAAAAAAAAAAATCAATTTTGTTTCTATCTACCTCACTGGAAAAAAATACCAAATTTCTTCTAATAAATATGCAAAATCAAGCAAAATAAATTCCCTTATTGAAAGTACTTTCACTTGGAAATTTAGAGGGTATTGTAATTGTTTTATTATACCAGTCAGGTTTCACCTCTTCCTGAAAAGAACATTGCACTTATTTCAGATTTACTATTGTGTCATTGGGCAATCTTGGAAGATCATTTAACCTAAGTTTTACTTTCCTCATCTGTAAAATTGCAGGGAGAGTAGAAAAAATATCCTAGGTTCCATTGGACTCTAAAATGCTATAGTTATTTAAAATATTCCATGCTTGTATTTGTTGAATCTATCCTAAAACACTGGTCACTTTTTTTTTTTTTTCTAAAGCTGTAGAATAGGAAGAATTATTGGTACCAAAAATGCTCAGATTCTCTCCTATTTCTCATCAGGAACTCAAATTGGACATTTCTTTTAAATGTGAGCTGTGGACCTTCTTTTTCATCCTTTATTATTTATCTTGCTCCCCAGACTATTTCTTATTTGTCATATTTGAGTATTTTGGTTTGATATTAACTAGATAAAGCCTCATGATCTTTTAATAGTATGTTTCTATATCTTTTCATAAATTTACAAAAAATATCTTTGATTGAAAATGAAGGAAATTTGAACAGAATTTTCAGCTATTTAGTGTTAAATAGTTAAATAGTTAAGATATTCCATTTGCCATCCTATGATAGAAAAATAAGATGTGATAATTTATTTTGTTTTGTTTTCCCTTGATGGTAAAGAATTTTTAGAAAGGTGATTGGTTTACACAGTTTCTTTTAAAGCAATGTCAAGATTTATAATTTGCTCTCCATTTCCATTCTTCCAAGTTTTTCTTGTAAACTACATGAAACTTCAAAGACTGAACAACATTGTAAAGTCCTCTTTTCCTAACTTCTCCATAAAGAATATCTAAAAGAAATGTTCTTTTGTTATGAGAGAGCCTTAGTATTTTTCTTTCAAAGGATTCCATCATTTTTTTTTTTAAATAAGCTTTGCTGGTTTTATGCTCTTTTCTCTACTTTAAACACATTTTCTCTCTACTGCCTGAGCAGGGTATTTTCCATGTAGTGATTCTGCTTTTTCTTTGTTCTCCTTGTCTGATGTTCCTTTGATAGCGGATGGTTTCTCGCTCTTTGGGAGCAAATCCAGATGACCTTAAGGACCCAATTAAAATTAGTATTCCACGCTATGTTCTCTGTGGACAGGGAAAGGATGAACACTATGAATTTGAGATAAAGGTAAGTATGTCTTCCTTACCTTTCTAGGAGAATGGATGTTTGATACTATGTAATACTAGTAATTTTTATGTAGTATATATCTATAGATATTTTATTTCATTATTTATTAACATCTTAAGAATGGATTAAATGCTATGTGTATGCACATTCATGTGTTCATGTGTGTGGTCAGTGAAAGATGAAAGAGGATCACTATTGCTATCACAAGAAAGTTGATCTCTCTAGAAAAAGTTTGTTGTTGTTGTAAGTAGCTCCCTTCCCAATTTTATTCCAGATTATTCAGTTTATACAACTTTTCAACAAAAATGCACTCTCATTGCTTTATGTTTTCAGAGGTATATCAGCCTTATTTTAAATATAAAAAATGATCCTTTTAATAATGTTTTATAATGTTTTATCAGTTTTTCTCTGGCTATTCTCCTTTCAACTAGTAAATGATCAGCATGGGAAGGCAGAGGATAGTTCCTCTAATATTCAAGCTAAAAACTTTCAAAGCAATTAGAATCTATTTAGTTTTGTAAATTCCTATTTCCCATGTTGTTTTCTTGTTTGCTTATTTTTAAATAATCATTCATTTATTGTGTGAGAATTTATACTGAAAACATTTTATGTCTTCAGAAACATTTCATAGTCTGACTATCCTTATTTTGAAACATCATGTAATAAAGCCAGGGGTAGATTGGTGCAGTGACTAAAATATTGCCCTTGATTTCAGAAAAAAATTGAATTCAATTCTGACACATAGTGACTTTGAGACTCTGTGTAAATCACTTTATTTTTCAGTATTCTAAACAGATCACTTAGACTGTAAGTTGCAAAGAGCAGTGAATTTACCTTTGTAGCGGGAATTCCTTTACCTTGGAGTTGCTCATACCAATAAAAATCAGAAGTCCAGCCCATATATCTGTGTAATATAGTAGTTGCTTTATCACCCAAAGCAGTCTGGCCCTAGCAGCTTAGGGGAGGTAAAGAAAGAACAGGAAAAGGATTTGGCATGAAGACAATGAAGCAAAATGGATTTAGAAATCCTGGAACCCTTTTCTGTGGCCCACTTGCTGAGCTTAATTTTAAAACTATGAAATATAGTAAGTAGAGTGGCTAAATAACCAAAAAGCTGGCATTGATGCCAAGAAGACCTGAGTTCAGTGTGCTGTAATTTCTCATGGCAAATACTACTGTGCCATGAAAAAACAAATTGGGAACCACTGTCATACAGACAGACTTAATGCTAAGACCGTTAGTACAATAGAAGCTTAGGACAAGGGAAAGGGAAAGTATGTGCAAGTTTTGGCTTCATAGTTTGGCATTTCTCAGTCTTGCTTCAGCTTTCTGTCTTCTGTTCTGGCCAAGCTACTTTGCTTGTTCTAAGTTCTTCTGCTATGTTTTCCTTTGGATTCTGTAAGACCCAATTCAGGCTCCTTCTCCATGTAGTCTTCTCTGACCTACTGAGCCAGGGATTCTTATTTCCTCTTTTGAATTCTCATACTACTTCATGCCTTTCTTATATTTTTGCCCTGTTCTTTTGTATTTATTTGGGAATGTCTCCTATTCTCTGTTTGATTTCAGTCTTCTCTAAGACAAAATCATTGCGCTAGGATCAAAGGTTTAGAATTGGAAATACGTGGAGCTCGTGTAATCCAACTCATTTCCCATTTTACAAAGCAGGAAACCAAGGTTCAGAAAAGTTTTCTGATTTACCCAAGATCCCATAACTAATAGGTGATGAAAACAGAAATCAAATCCCCAGCTCTGACCTCCACCCTCTAATTCCAAACCTGATCCCATCATATTGTACTACAATGCCTCCCTTTTTTATTCACTTCTGCCCCTATCATGGTGACATGTGCATAGTAGGCATTCAATACATGTCTGTTGAACTGAATTATGGACACAGTGATACCAGAATTGGAAATAGTCATGTTTGTTTCTTAGCACCGCAGGCAGCCCTTTACTATTCAGTGCTGAATATTTTCAAATACTGTCTGCAGGTCAGCAGAATGTCATTGCAAAATATAGGTTTTGTAGGAGGAAGTTTGCAACCAACTGCTCCTGTCACAAGTAATCTCGCTAACTGGAATATATAAGTATTCATGGAAAACTTTTATTTCAGTTGTCTTTCAGGGTTCATCTGTAGAATGAATTATGCTTGGAGTTTTCTGTTAGCTAGGATTTGAATATTTACAGTTTTCCTCTTAAATTAAATTCCATCATGACACAAAGTTAACAAAAGCCTGAAAAATGTACACTTGAGGCTGACACAGTCTTTTTGTATTGTTCCTCAGGTAAAAGAAAAAAGCTGATATCTGCCTTAGTTTTGTATTACCTGCCTTTTGGCTTGTTTGTGTTACTATTTTTGTATGTAATAAGCCAAATTGGGTCTTTATTCTTTCCTGAGGTATTTTTATATACATAAAAAGAGACACAGTCTTTCACATGAGATTAACATCAAACATATATCATTAATGAGAAGGACTGAAACATTTTCCTTCAGTTGGGTAAATATTTCTAGGTAGTAAAAGAAAATCCATGCCATATGTTTTTTCTTACAAACCAGCTGACTTATTTAGAACTTTGGAGTTTAAGATATAAGTCCACTCTGTAAATTCCTCCTGTTGGCTCATTAAGTATATTGAGATGTTGTTATAGGAATGCCTATTTACCTTACAGTGTATACTTCCATACTGTCTTTAGTAGGAACAATAATAACAGCACACACACACACATACACACACACACACACACACACACACACACACACAAAAAAAATCTCCCTTAAATCGATAGTATGCCTTTTCTTCCAAAAAACAATCACTTTCATAACTTTTCTTCTTTCCCCATAGATTTACAGAGAATTAAGTTAAAAGGGGCTTCATAGTTCATCTAGAGCAGTCTATATCTGAACAAGAGTCCATCTCCTTTGTTAACTATTATGTTTCATTGTATGCTTAAGTACTTCACTTGATTGGTTGTCCTCAATCTCAAAGACGACCAAAATGACATCACTTATATTAGAGTTACAGTGAGTCTGACTGTCACTGATCAAACCAATACAAGGTTGGAATGCTCTGCCACAGGTCAGACACAAATAGTTCCTATGAACATCTGCAGTAGCTTCTCTAACTTTGTGCATCTCGTGTTTCTTCTGAGATAATTCAATTCTGCTTTGCTCATACATATATCCATCATACATATGTGATATACATATACATATACATATACATATACATATACATATACATAAATCCATCAGCACGGGAGGTATTACATAAGCACATAGTAATATAACACAGGCTAGTAGTGATGTAACAAACAATTTGAATCAACATAAGGAATTATACATTTCCATAAATCCTAGAAATCTATTGTTCATTTCTTCATGTGTCAGGGAATCCAATGATTCCTGCAAATTTTAAAATCCTGTATCAGTCTTATTATGTGTCAGGGAATCCAATGATTCTACAGATTTTTAAGTCCTGCAACAGTCTCATCATGTGTCAGGGAATCCAATGATTATTGAGTGTTTTCAAGTCTTACAAGAGTCTTATCATGTCTCAGGGATTCCAATGATTCCTAAGGGTTTTGAAGTTCTACAACAATCTTATTTCTCAGAGGATCCATTGATTCCTGAGGGTTTTGAAGTCCAACAATTTTTGATGTCCATGAGTCAGACACCATAACTGCCATGCTCTTTCAGTAGTAGGCACAGTCAGCGATGGAACCACCCAGTATTTCTTGGGTTGTCTTCTTCTTTGCAAGGGTCTGCTCCCTCTCTCTCCTATGGACAAGGCGAATATGGCTCATTGGCATCCATCTGATTCCTTTTCCATCTGTAGAGATACAAGCAAACCCTCTCCCCCAAGCAGTTAACCTATCTGGTCCCTTCCATTCACCACTTTCTGGATCTCTCTACATCACCTGGCAATTATCTAAAGATAGTGGAGCTGCTCACACTGGACACTACCCTTCCAGTGGGTTATAAAACCTGTCTGCCAGAGCCAGTGCATCTTTGTCAAAAATCAAGAAGTTAATAGTATAAAGGGCCACATTTAGAAGTTCTCTAGGGTTACCTGAGGCTCCCCATTTCTTGTTTTTGGAGGAGTGTCTTGATGTCTCTACTTCTCCTTTCTACTATTGCCTGTCCTTGAGGATTAAAGGGTATGCCAGTGGTGTGTAAAATTTTATACTATGCACAAATGTGTGCAAAGTGTTTAGAAGTATATGCAGGTCCCTTGTCTGTTTTTATTGCTTGTGGCACACCCATAACTGCAAATTCTTGAATAAAGAACTCGGTGACCACTCAGTCTCTTTTGCTGCTGGTATTGCAAAAGTGAATCCTGAAAAGGCATCTACCACAACTTGGATAAAAGACAGGCAGCCAAAAGATTTATAATGGGTCACATCCATTTGCCAAATTTCACTGGGTCTCAAACCACAGAGTTCTTCCCTGGAGGGAGCGTTAGGAACATGGAAAGGAAGGCAAGCTGTATAGTACAGGTTTTTTACTATGCTTCTTGCTTCCTCTCTTGTTATTCCAAATTGTAAACGTAAAGCTCGAGCAGCCTGATGATATTTAGAATGAGATTCTTGGGCTGCCTGAAATAAAGAAGTATTGGCTAACATGGTTAGAAGGCTATCTGCCTTTGAATTTCCATAAAAAATAGGACCTGGAAGTCCTCTATGAGAGTGGACATGCAAGATATAAATCTTACCTGGATGCTTTCTCACTTACTCTTGAAGTTTCTTAAAGAGCTGATATATATTAGAGGCTACAAATTTTATTTGGTCTGTGGCAATTCTTTGTACCACACCTACTGAATAGGCTGAATCAGATATTATATTTATATCTCCTGTGGATAATAAGTAAGAGCTAGAATGATTGCATACAATTCATTCTCCTGAGTGAACTGAAAGGAAGTTCTGACTAGCTTTTTTATAGCTAGATCAGTAGAGTATATAGCACAAATGTTATGTTTGGATGCATCTGTAAAGATAGTTGGTCCTTTAAGAGGAACCTTAGAACCTTTTCTTCAAAAATCCATCACTAATTATGTAATAGTTGGGTTATCTTTAAGGGAGACCCGTGTGTAAAATTTGGAGCCGTGGCCAGTAAAATTTGCCACTCTGGGATGGTTTCACAGCACACATTAATTTGTGCATTAGTATAAAAGGTGTACCTCTTGTCAGGTCTTATCCCAGATAATTGTACTATTTGCTTAATGGCCTTTAATAAAATTTTAGCCACAAGCATCGGGTAAGGAGTAAGACTTTGTTCTGGTTATGCTGGGAGGTTCACCCACTCTATCACACTGTCTCCTTGATGAAGAACTGCTGTGGGTGCCTCTTTTGTAATAAAAACTGATATTTCCAGAGATTTTTGAGTGACTCTTTCAACCACATTGGATAAAGCCAGTTCAACTTCTCTCAAAGTCTCTTGAGCTTTTTTTGTAAGCTGGCGTGGTGAGTTTAAAGCATTGTCTTCCCTTAAAAATGTCATATAATGGTTGTAATTGATAGGTAGTTAAACCTAACACTGGATGCATCCATTGGATATCTCTTATCAATTTCTGAAAATCATTTAAGGTGTTTAGCTTCTCTGTTCTTAAAGAAAGTTTTTGTACTGTAAGCACCTTAGGGTATACTTCATATCCTAAATATTGAAAAGGAGCATGTCTTTGAATTTTTTCTGGAGCCAAATACAATATGTAGTTCCTTAGTGTTTCTGTGGTCTTGTAAATATGTTTATAACATTTGCTCCTCAGGTGCACATCCCAATATATCATCCATGTAATGTAATAACGTAACATAACTTTTGGAAATGCTTTTCTTACTGGAATAAGAGCAGCAGCAACATACATTTGACACATAGTAAGGCTGTTTTTCATTCTCTGTGGCAAAACTGTCCATTCATATCTTTTATAAGGCTCAGCTAAGTTAACGCTGGGCACTGAAAAGGCAAATCTTTTCATATCCTCCTTATCCAGAGGGATAGAATAGAAACTATCCTTAATGTCTATAACCCAAAGAGCCATTCTCTAGGCAACTGAATAGGAAATGGAAGTCCAGGCTGAAGAGTTCCCATAGTTTCCATCTGTTAATATACTTTTCTTAAATCAGTCGACATCCTCCATTTTCCAGATTTCTTTCTTACAACAAATACTGGGAAATTCCAAGGACTTAGGGAAAGTTGTAAGTGTCCTTGGTCAAGTTGCTCCTGTACTATATCTAATAAGTCCTGAATTTTACCACTATCTAAGGGCTACTGTTCTATCCACGCAGATGTATCAGTTTTCTATTAGATAGGAACAAGTGAGAGTATTGGCAGGCCTTCAACAGCAGCCCTGCCTAAAAAACCAAAGTACTCATTTGTAATCCTAACTGTTGTAAGATGTTTCTTCCCCGTAGATTGATGTTGATTTTATTTACTACAAAAGGAGTAAAAACTTCGGTTTCACTTCAAATATCTATCTCAAAGGGGTAGCACTAACTTCAGCTGCTATTGATCCTCCTACGCCAGACATGTAGGTGTCTGCCTTAATCTTTGACCAGTGACTGGGCCAGTTGGCACCTCTAATGATTGTATGATCTGCACCAGTGTCTACCAATCCTTTTAATGGTAGGCCATTTATATAGATAGTGAACATAGGTTGGTCAGCTGTCACAACTGCTGTCCAGTATATTCCTGGATTTTGTTGCTTGGAGTCAGAATCTGGGCGACTATCACCAGATCGCTTATTAGGAGTCTGTGTCAGTAAACCTGATGCTACTACTTCTCCTGATTGATAAGTCACACATTGTGTACCTGTATTAGTGACTGGGATATTATCTACATATTCCCGAGTTTCCCAGGTCAGTGTGTGGATGGACACTGTTTTGTAAGCATTCTCAGAAGGTGAAATAGTCAAGCCTACTGTGCCTGGAGGTAAGGGATCTATAGGCTCGAGAAGAATAGATTTCACCTCTCCAAGGGATATCTCAGTTGTCCCAGCTGCATACAACTCTATTCTCCCCAATTGCAATCCCTTTCTCCCATCAGATTGCTTCTCAGCTGATTGATCATGTCTGAGTACTGTACTTCCAAAGACTCTCTGGGTGTCGCATTAGCTGCCATCATGAAACCAAGTGTTTTTTGCCTGGGGCCCTGGAGCTGGGCCCCCCTCCTATTTCCCTAAATCAGTCTACATTCTGATGCCCAATAGATATCTTTGTTGCATTTTGGACATGGGTTTTGGGTCTTGTTCTCCCACCCTGTTTTCTCACTCTATCTTTATACCAACATTGAGCTTTCAAATGCCCTACTTTACCACATTGAAAGCATTGACGAGTCTCTCTGGACGTCCCTTGCCAAAAGAGACCCTGTCTTCCCATGTTCGGATCTTGGGAAGTCTGCGTCATAGCCTGGCTATAAAAGATATTTGTGCCCACTGTGGCACAGCATCTTATGATCTCCTCTAAAGGATTATCCTTGTATAGTTCTAGTATAATTCTTCTACAAACCTTATTAGCATTTTCTTCAGCAAGTTGTTTTATTATAATTTCTGTTGCTGCATTTTCAGCAATAGTTAGTATGACAGCTGTCTGCAGATGTCCCACGAAATCAGTAAAGGGATCATTTGGACCTTGTGCTATTTTTGTGAAGGCTTTCCCTCTATCTTGTCTTCCTGCAAGGATGCCCCATGCTTTGATAGCAGGAGCATCAATTTGCTCATATGCTGTTATAGGGTAATTAATCTGTACTAAAGTGTCTGCATAAAGACTTAAACCTGCTAGTTGATCAGAGGTGATTGGTTTATTAACTCCAGGTTGCCCATTTCATTGGGCTTGTATTCTATAGAGTTCATTATACTCAGAAAGCCACAAGTTTTGTCCAGGTTCTAAACATGTCCTTGTTATAGATTTCCAGTCATTAGGGGTTCAAATTTCATAAGCCAAATTCTGTAATAACATCTTAACATAAGAATATGTAGACTCATAAAAAATGCAAGTCTTTTTCAGATCTTTGATAATTTCCAAATTAAACAGAGTGTATTTTTTCCCCCTTGACCTGAAGAGTCAAACTCTTCAATCACAAGGTATCCTTCTATTTTTAAATCAGATGTATCTTTCCCTTCCTTTTTAGCTTTAATTAGGGCCCTCTGTAATTGTGTCATAGGGGGTGGACAAAACTGCTGCATAGGTGGTATTGATTGTGTCACTGCCCTTCCCACCCCCCACCCTTCTCCTCCTTCCTCTACCCATGAGGGCGAAATTAAGGGGGAGTGTCAGGCGATGGGAAAATGCCTTAATGGTTCCTGCTGTGAAGCACCACACTCCTTAATTTCATCAACACTCTACTTAACTTTTGTTTTCTAATTTTTCAAGCTTTTCAGTTGCTTTGTCAGTACCATCCCCCTCCTTCTCTTTCTTATTTTTCCTTATTCTAAAATTTATGTAATTCCCTAAAATCAATTCTATTATGTTGCAGATATAGAATGTTTCTTCACGAATTGAATCAGGATCATTATAATATTCAGTTAGTTACTCTCTCACTAGTTTCAACTTATCTGGTTCTAATTCTTCCTTAGAGAACCAAGGAGACATGTACTCTAATGTTTCTAAGAGTCCAGTGATCTGCTTCCAAGTTACAATCAAATCTTGTTTTTTTTTTATTAGTTTAACTATGCATTCTACACACTTTCCTTGAGGTGGGGAAGTTTCTAAGCATTTGTCCCATTTCAACTGAAACACTAGTTTAGCCCTTACTAAAGTTTCCTGCTTGTCTGTTTTTATACTCACCCTATTTCCGGGTTCCAGGACTTATCCACTGAGCTTACGATTGTGTCAATCGAACTACTGAGTGTGAATCCTTTCGTCCACATTTGGGTACCAAAATGTAATAATGTTTGGGCCAGCTTTCTGGAGGTCCTCTGGAAGGGCCTTGATCTCAGCAGGGTAGAAACCACAAGAATGGACAAGAATACAGTCTGAAGTCTTTATTGTCTCTTACACAGTCTGTGCCTGTCATAGTCTGACCCAGTCTCCTCCAGCAGTCTGCCAGGAGCCAGTCTGAATTCTCTCTGACTTCCTGTCCCCAGTTCTTATATACCCTGTTACAATTACATCATTACAGCATACTGAATATGTGTGAACTAGAGAACCATTAAATCACCATGCCAAGTACTAAGTATATGTGAACTAGAGAACCATCATTTCATCAGTTCCACTGAGTTACTATCTTGTTGTAAGATTATATTATTCATACTGAGTCTTAAGTATACCTTTTAAGAGTTCTTGCCCTCTACACAGGCCTTCATTACTTTTTGCATCTATTCCCTGCTTTCCCACCTGAAGTCTCCCCATTTTAGTTCATCCACCACACAGCTCTCCTATGTTACACCCCTACACAATCAACCCCATCACCTCTCCATTACTTATGAAGTCAAATACAAGTTCTTTTTTCTTTGTAGACTTAGTAGTACCCTAGATTCTGCCTAGTAAGTTGTAAGTACTCAGTAAGAGATTATTGATTGATTGGATGATGTCACCTAAGATTAGAGTCCAGGTCTGAATTTATGAGATTCAACAATAGATCCAAAAAGGAATTCATTATCTCTGAAATACACAGTTCTTCCTAATTTTCCAGGTACCACCATATTTATAGCCAACAAGGTCCACTACTTCAGAATCATTCCCCACATATCCCTCATCCATATATATCTCTTCCTAGCTGTCTCCCTCTTCCCCTACATCTTATTAGTTGCCATGTCTTAATGATTCTGTCTTCATATTACATCTTGGAGCCATTTCCTTACCAACTAATTAGCTACTTCCCTAGCTTAAACCCTTACAACTTCTTTCCTCAACTGCTTAAGTGATCTTCCTAATTCATCTTCTGTCTCCATTCTTTACTAATTTGTTCATGAATCTTCATTGACTTTCTATTGACTTTCAGATAAAATGCAAATTCCTTTGCTTGCTAGTTAAAGTACTTTACAATCTTATTCTAATTTACGTTTTCTCCCATTTACAAATTGTACATTTCTGGCAAACTGACCTGTCTGGTATTTGTTTCTATTGCATAATGTTCCCATCCCATGTGCCTTTGCACTATGACTTTATGACTGCATTGTTTTCCAGCTTCACTTCTGCTTTTGGAATCAAAACCTCCCTTCAAAGAATAGTTCTAGTGCCATCTCTTAAATGAGTACTTTTCAAGCTTTCTAGTTAATACTCCTACTCTTAAGATAGTTTTGTATTAATTTTGAATATATTTTGCGTTTAATTGTCTGTGTATTGTTTCCCTTAAGTAAACAGTTTAACAGTTTATTTCTATCCTTGTATCCCCAGCACCTAGTCTAATGTCTAGTACGTTAGTGTTTACTAAATGTTTGTCTAGTGGTTTAGAATTGAACTCGAAGAACTTTTGATTTGATTGATGAGACAGTTGAAAGAATGATTTATTCAAGGTCACATAACTCTTTTATTA
Organism: Sarcophilus harrisii; assembly: GCF_902635505.1. Lineage (NCBI taxonomy): Eukaryota > Metazoa > Chordata > Mammalia > Dasyuromorphia > Dasyuridae > Sarcophilus > Sarcophilus harrisii. Next base: position 154,886,521 of record NC_045427.1, read on the forward strand.
TTAAAATAGGTAGGACCAGAGCCTCAATCCTGACTCCCAGGCTAGTGTTTTTTTCTACCATGTCACACTGTTCAATGTCATCTACTAAATGCTTTCTTTTAACCAGAATCAGTCTAGATTGTATCATTGCCCAGAGTTTCAATGATGGAGAGTTCACTGATTCCTAAGGTAGCCTATTCCATTTTCATACAATATCAAGAGAAAGTTCTTTTATTGAGCCATAATCTGGCTCCTTGTAATGTGTGGTTTTAGCTTTGCCCTGTGGAATTACAAAGAATAAGTCACATCCTTCTCTTACATTAAAGCTTTTCATATGCATGGTATACCACAAATCTTAATGAAATGTTGATTTAAAATTAATTTAAGGTTTACATTTAAAAGTCTTGTAAGACTTGAGTACTGTAAGTCTTGAGACATCCTATATTTGAAAATAACTTTCATATTCTTCCCTTCACCTTCTCTAGTACATCCCTTTTCCAAGAAGAAAAAATCTCCTCTTCTCTGAACATGTGCTTTTTCTTATCTCCAGTATCTTGAAGACGATACATTCACTGCCTAGGACAGTAACATATGGATTTGATTTAGTTTTTCAGTATATTTTCCAGCTGAATATGATATCTCATATGTAGATCTCATTGTCCCTAACAAGAATTCACATAGCCTTCTGTTAATCATATTCCCCTACATTTTTAGCTATATGTTATAATTATATATAATCTCTCCATATAGTAAAGTACATATGCAGAATATTAAAACTTGATACAATCTAGGAAACTGATAAATAAATATGTTATGCTCCCTGACTCATTTTATAAATGGGTTTTATTGACTTAAAATAATTCAAAAATTAAAAGTTGTGAGATTAAATCATTTTTAAATGTACTTTTATCATAGTACATTAAATTAGGAAACTTTCTTTGTATATGTAGGACTAAATACCTGAATTAGTATTTTATATAGTCAGATTCACTTGTAAAAGGCGTAAAATAGTAATATTTAGCAGAAGATATTTGTTGATTTAGGAATGATTTTAAAGTGGGGTAAATAGAGTTTTGTGGGCTTTTTTTTCTTGTTTGGATGAAAACTATTCAGTCAGTCAAAGTGTTTGAATCCTCCTTGATCAGTTATATCTAATCAAATGAATACTCATGGTTCTTCTTGCAGTCATAAAAAAAAAAAAAAAGTGTCCATAAAGAGCATTCAGATGTGAATTGCATATAAGGAAAAGCAGTCTATCATATGGAAATATTTGTGATATCTAAGTAGCAGTTGATCATTTTGGAGACAGGAAAGATTTTTTTTTTTTAATCAACAAAGCGATTCTAAGAAGGAAGAAGTAATGAATTTGCTACTTACAGATTTGCAACAATGAGGCTTCACATTTTTTATAGAGAAAAATAATTGAGTGTTTTAAGCTGATTAATTTGGTGTGTTGATCATCTCTTTCCCCTCCTCACCCCACAGACATACCTTATATGATGCAAAGTTGTACTTAATGTATTCTTCACCCCCACTTTTTTTGTTTGTTTGCTTCAAATTGAAGATTTTGTATTGTTTCTGAAACTTGTGAACGAGAAAGGCAGCAATAAAATTGTCATTTCCTAAAACTGTAATAGCTCTAAAATGATTTAGAGATTTTGGGGTTGCTTTGTTTTTTCTTTTTATCTTTTTTGAAGAGGAGGAAGAAGCACTCAGTGCAACTTCATATAAAGGTATTTTCATTTTTTCTTCTGTTCCCTTATAATCTTTGCTCATGAATGAACATCAAGTTTACATGTCATTAATTTTTGGTTATCTAGTTCAACCTTGTCAGCAGTTGAAGAAATGGAGCTTATTGAAATTAAGAGACTGATTCAATTTTACACAAGTAATAAGTGGCACATTTGAGATTCAAACCCAAGATCCTTTAAATTCTAACTCTAAATTTTACACTGTCTCCACTTGGCTTTGTGGAATTTATTTTTAAAGTTTTTTAAAAAGTTGATTCTATGTTTTTAATATGACTCTCTTTAACCTAAGTGCATGATATTAAAAGCTAAAAATTTGACAAATTTTCATTTAAATCTTTTCAACCTGAAGAGTTTGCTTATGTTCTGTTATGAATATACCTTATGTCCTGTGTTACTACACCATTTTCTGTACTGATTAAGTTTGTAAAAAATTCATGCCATCAATTCAATGGATATCCAAATTCTTTTTAGTATTATGAGACACAAAATAAGAACAAGATAACACAATATCCATGAGAAATTGCTTTTTTATTTTAAAGAATACATGAAGACTGAAGTATTTGCCACATGGAAAATAATAATTTTATCTCATAATACTTATGCCCACTGTTTCCCTATGAGCTTTTTGACTGTGAACACCTTTAACTTGTTTATCATTTAAGATATTATTAAGACTGATTATATTTTAATTATTTTGTGAAAGGAAAAAAGAACACAAATTCAATTATTCATGATTCAGTTAAACTAGCATATTGAAGTGATAATATTCAGTTCCATCAGAATTCAGCATATAAGAGACTTCCTTGAATCTCTATGCAATGTTGTGCCACAATGAAGAATTTAAAAAATCCTATTGTTAAGAAAGTCTCACTTTTTAGATGTCCTGTGTCACAAGCACTGATGGCAGTGTTAGTCAGATACCATTGTCGTACTTTTTAGCTTTTTTCTCTCCTTTGGGCTCCAAGGAAGTATATCTATGCTTCTTGTTCTGATGGTGAGGATCCTGCTTCCATTCTTTGTTTGAATTGTAGTTACATCAAAACTTACACAGAAATCTACTGAAATATAGGTGAGAGAGGCTGCTCAATCTGGAAATTCTCATTGCACTTCTTTAAGGGTAATACAAAAATAAGGGTAATACAAAGTATTACAAATACATATACAAATTACAAATACAAATACAAAGTAATACAAGACATAATTGAAAAGAGAGTTAGGTTCCATTGCATGTCTTATGAAAAATTCCTGAAGATCAGAAATGATTCCCCACCCCAGATGTTCTTTGCTCCCATAGCTGATTTTAAATGTTCACTTTGTTCTCCCTAGAGTCCTCCCCCAGCCTCCTACAATAGAATCCCAACAAGATAATAATTTGTAAAAAAAATTTTTTCTACTGGACCTGTGCTTTCATTAGGGTAGTAAACTATATGTTAATTCACAGTAGCACCTGCCCTACCACCTAGATAAATTCTTAATGCCTAATTCATTGGGAGTTTACATGATTTTCCTAGGATCACACAATTGTATATGTGTAATATGTTTCAGAAGTGGGATTTAAACTCAGTTGGTTATTACTCTATCTCTTGATGATTAGGATAATCAACAATATTAAAAAAATTTCTTCTTTATAGGACAAAATTTTCAAAAATGACATCAAGTTTTCATATCTAATAGATAAAATTATTATTGTGGCCATATTTGTAAGGTCATTCCAATTGATTTGGATTGGCTTGCCTTGTGTAAAATGTATATTGTGCCATGGTAGATTGTTGTAAACAACGAATTTCACTTCAAATCTTGCCTCAGTTATTAAATACATTTATAACCTCAGGTAAGTGACCCAATATCTATAGAGTTAATTTTTCTCAGTGGTCAAACCAAAAGGATGGACTATATGAACTCTAAGATTCCTTCCATCTCTGGATCTATTATTTTATAAGCTGAAGAAAAGGTGTGGTTTAAAATGGTGTGCTCATCTTTTAATCATCTTAGCTACATAGCTAAATGGGATTATATTTGAAGAAGTTTGTTTCCAATTCAAAATTAAAAAAAAAATTCAATTAACCAAGTGTACCATGCAGCCAGAGTATATTTGTGATATTCATTTTCCTGCTGAATGATATAATTCCAAATCAATTTTCCTCACTAATAGATTACTGTCCTAGATGAGACATGGACCGTGTTCAGGCGTTATAGTCGTTTTCGCGAAATGCATAAAACATTGAAGTTAAAATATCCAGAGGTGAGTAATAAAAACTTCCTCCTGAGAATGTTCTTTGTAAAAATCAGTTGAGTTCCTGAATACTTATCAATCCTGCCTCTTTCTTAATGATCAACTTGTAGCTGGCATTTGTTTTTCACATTGGACTTCAATATACACTCTGCAAAGACAGTTTTGCTCCTCCAAATTTCTCTCTCCCATTGTTGTTTCTAACATGTTCAGTTATAACATCTTCAAAGTAAAAATTTAGAGACTATTGTAAAATTGAGTGAGTTTAGAATATCCTTCCTGTAAGTCTCTTTAATTTTTCACGTGTTTTAAACTTTGTTTTTCTATTACATATTTTCCCTGACACCCCTATTAATAGAATCTAGCCATAAGAGAGATTTTTTTCCTTTGCCCTCTCCATCAAATAGTATGGTTTGTACTAAAGAGAAAATAGTTTACCTAAGTTTTTAATATCAAAAGATTTTAAAGTTAAAAGAGATCTCAGTGTTCATCAAATCCAATTGATATATTACACATGCATTAAAAAGAATATACCAGAGATTTAGAGTATCTTAGAGCAATGTCTTGCTTGAAGATTTAGGATGATAGATTGTTGATTGTTAAGAAGTCTTTTCTGGTCTCAATTTGCCTCTTTGCACCTTTTCCTTTGTCCTGATTGTCTTTTTCCTCACTTCGGCCTCTTGGAACTTCTAGTTGCCTTTGAGACTGGACCCAAGTGCCTCCTTTTTACAGAAAGCCTCTTCTTGTCCCATATCCATACCAGGTTACTAGTATATTTTCACTCAAAACTTGACCTCTAGTTATTTTGTATATACACCAGAAAGAAAGCTTGTTTCTTTCTCTATATAGAACATTCTCCTTTGGGGCAACAACCCTTATATTTGTTTCTTTTTTTATTTTCAGAATCTTAGACAGTAGTTACATAGGAAGCCTATAATAAATACTTAGTTCGTAATTTGTTTATTATCTAATGTTTTATCATCTAATACCATGTGCGACTCCTAGTTATGTACCTTAGAATCAAGCAGTATACCTCTCTCTTCCAAATATGTGAAGAAAATTCTTGTGTCCCTTAAGTCTTCTTTTTTCCAGGCTAAATATCTCCAAGTTCTTCAGTTGACTTTATATGTTATAAACTCACTTTCTACCATTCTGGTTTCCCACAGGCCAATATAATGGAAAAGGAATTCATGTCCCACTTCTAATACTTATTACTTAAGTAACATTGGGCAAATCACTACCTCTCTATGTCTGTTTCCTTTTTTGTCAGATGGGGAGGTTAGACTATATGTGGCTCTTCAGTTATAATCCATCCTCTAAGTATTTTTCTACTTAACAAGTAATATCATTCCTAAAACTTGACATCTAGAATTGAATATATCTTCTAGTCTTATCTGTCCAACCTAGCAGTTTTCAAACTTTTGGGTTCTTAGGATGCCTTTTCATTTAAAAAAAAATTATTAAGAAACTCTCCCCCCCTTATCACAAGAGCTTTTATTTATATGTCTTGTTTTAATTTACTCTATTAGAAATTAAAACATCTTAGTGTTATGAAAAAAGTTTTGACTTAGTAAACCTACTGAGAGGGTCCTTTGGTTTTACTGCAGAAAAATACTTAATGTTTCCCTACTCTAAGATTTCAGTGTAAGATATTTCTCCAATATTAGAAAATCTTTGGCTCAAATAAAACCCAGTATTTATTTTATTTCTACAGTAAGTCGCCTAAAAAAATACCTCAGAGGTCTAAGATTTTGTTGGTATTAGTTCTCTTCCTAACTTTATGAATTGTTATGTTTGGAAAAAAGTAATCATGAGGTTACTGACTTTCTGATAATTAGCTATTTCAAAACTTAGCTAGTTCTCATATAGTATACCAACAGCTCATCCCTAGACTTATATTCAAAACCTTTCCAACTTGATAGAACCTTTCAGTGTTGGCATTCTACTAACAAAGTTTTCAAAAATATAGGGTCACCTCTATATTTGGAATGAAGCATTCCATAGGACTTTAGTGGAATTGAAAAAGTTAACATATTGAATATAGTGTTATATTTTTAAGAGGCAATGACTCCAAATATGACTGCATCAAAGTCAGGCTGTTAAATTGAGTTATTTTATGTAGTTTGCCCTTCCAGTGGCAAAGTATTATTAACTATAAAGCCCAAAAATATTATATACATGTGGGATATGTACAGAGCCTTATTCTTAGAAATAAACCTTGAAACTCATTCTTTTCTTCTTTGCAAGATGCTATTCTGGTATTTTAATAGATGTAGGCATCACTTTCAGAAGAAATACACTAAATATGACCAAAGAAAAGTAGGATGACAGTTCCAAAAGAAAATAGAGAATATTTTCTCTAAATGTATACATTTTATGACTTTATCATATATAAATAAATTTAAAGTAGATACATAATTCAATGGATTTTGAGTGGTAATGCTTGTAAATAAAATGATAGTAGTTTATTAAATTCAATTAGGACAAGTTGGTAAAAGAGTGTATATAATATGATAAAGCCTCATGGAACTGGAGATTTTAGAACTAAAAGATAACTTAGAGATCATCAATTCTAAAATCATCATTTCACAAATTAAGAAACTGAAACCCAGAGTCACAAGCAGATAATAAATAGGAGAATACACGTTTGAACCCTACGCCCTTTAATGCTAAATCCACTGCTCTGGCTATATAATATAACCTTGTTGCTAAGTTAAATTTTATTAATAAAGAATTGTGACTGATATCTGTTAGGCTAAAATTTACCTTTCCAAGATTTGAGAAAATCAGAAGAAAAAAGATTGAGAGAGAAAAAGTCATAAAGACTACTCCTCTGTGAGAAAACAGAAAAGTCAAATGTCTTGTTTCAGAGTCAAACAGCTAAAATAAGTCAGTTTGCTAATAGTGCAAAATACAATAAATACTTAAGAGTGAAGGAGATATCTTCCCAGACTGCCACTCAAAATAAATAAATAAATGGTGGTACTACTCCCATCTAAATTGTTGTTATCTTCCTTGATGAAGATGTAAGAATCCTTATTGACTGAGTGACTGACAAAAGCAACTCTCATCTCCTGTTTTCACTATTTGATCTTCTATTTCTTCACCTTTATCTACTAGCTTACTTACCATATCAGAGATGTTATGAAAATAAAATCACTGTTTGGAAACACTGTATTTTGGAGGGTGGGGTATGATTACATATAAATCCAGTATACTCCCCATCCATTAAGAAATTTTTCCTACCAAACACACACACACACACACACACACACACACACACACACACACAACACTCCAGAAAGGTTTGAAGGCCTAGTTTACTATAGTGCTCAAATATAATTACTCAAATAAAATTACTTTGAATGATAGAAATTAAGAACTGGGAAGGCATATTAAGATAAAGCCTTAGTCCATGTCATTAAGTTGGAAGAAGACTTAAGGAGAAGAAGCCACACACAAACTTGATTTTCCCACAGTTATTTTTTTAATATTTTATTTTTACATCACAATCATGTTAATTTCGCCTCACTCCTGATCAAACCCTCCTCATTTCAAAGACAAGCATTAAATAAATCCAACCAGTGTAAATGCCTACAATATAGTGACCCACAGCTGATGATATATACAATATTTATCCTATTGTTCTCCCACTTCTCTTCTGTAAGAGAAGAATAGGTAGATTTCATTATGTGATCTCTGGAACATACACTTTTTTTTATTCCTCGAAGTTTTGCTGCTTTTTTGCTTATCTTTTATATTGTTAAAGTCATTATATACATAGGATAGGTTATAAGGGCTTTATAAACCAAACAGAGGATTTATATTTGATCCTGGAGGCCTTGGGATTTACTGGAGTTTATTGAGAAGGTGGAAGGTGACATGGTCAAGCACACATTTAAAATCACAGGTTGGATCTATAGGGTAAAGGTTAAAGAGGAGTTAGAGATGACAGCAATGTTTCCTATGATTAAGAGAATCATGCTGCTCTCTATAAGAATAAGAAAATTGGGAATAGAGGGGATAATTTTGGGGAAGGCTAATGAGTATTGTTTTTAAACATATTGAGTTGGAGATACTAGAGGAGTTCTAGTTACAAGCTATCCAAGAAACAGGTGGCAGTTTGAGTTTGGAGGTAAGAAGAGTGCTTAGGACTGACTATATAGAATCTGCAAACCATTTGTATGAAAAGTTTTGTATAACTGAATCCATGGGAGCTGATAAAGTATCCATGTTCATCGATCCATGAAATTTGGATGATTTTGATGATAAGAGAACCTAGATAGAGTAGCAGCAAGGGAGACTAGAAGGAGTGTCACAGAAAGAGAAAGAGAGTCATGAGCAGTGTCTCAAAAACCTAAAGAGTATCCAGAGAAATGGGTGATCAACATTATCAAAGGGGCAGAAAACTCAAGAAAGATATTAATTGGGAAAATACTTTCAGATTTGGCAATTAAAAGATCATTGATGACTTTTGAGAGAACAATTTCATTTATATGATGATGTCAGCAGCCAGAGTGCAGAGGTTTTATAATTAGAGAAAAAAATGGAGACAATTTAGTCAAAAATGAGAAATGGCAGAAATGGCAGGATTAAAAAAAAGAGGATTCTCAAGGCTTAGGAGACATAGGTGTTTTGTAGGCCCAGGAAAGGAGCCAGTAAATTGAGAAATATTAAAGATTAGAGATAGTAGGGAAGCATAAAAAGCAGTCTTTTGGAGAAGGGGGATAGAGTTAGAATCAGATATGTATTACAGAACAGTTTGCTCTTGGCAAGGAGAAGTACCACTTCTTCATAAGAGAATGAGGTGAAGGAAAAGTTGATGGGGACAGACATCCAAGTGATGTGAGATTAGGGGGAGGAAAGAAAGAGCTTTGATCTAGTGGTTTCAATTTTTTCAGTCATTATGAAGTGAGATCCTCAGCTGAGAAGGTGGGAAAAGATGGTGTCAGGAGTACCTTGAGGAGAGAAGGAAAGAATTGGAATATATATTATGATTGGAAGAGCAAGTCCGTCAGAGAGATATAAAAGAATTGCCTTGCCTTAGTAATAGATTTATAGTAGACTCAGTAATCACAGTTTCATGCTGCCTGAGTGAATATGAAGTAGGACCTCTGAGAGTTGTTTTAATTTTCATTTCTTTATTTGTAATTTGGAACATTTTTTCATATTGTTATTTTTTCTTAGAAAGCTGTTCACTTCCTTTGACTGTTTGTCTATTGGGTGATTTTTCCAATATGTGAATCTAATATCACTCTTGTGGCTCAGTGAGTTCCACTAGCTCAAAGTGAGGTTAGTGCTCAAAGATAACTTCCTCTATTTGACATTAAAATTTCTTTATGACCTAGCCCCTTCCCATCTCACTAATATTCTTATACTTTTTTCTCTCCATGTATATATTCTGTGATTCAACAACTATGGCCTACCGACTGTTCTTCAGAAGCTACTGTCCATTTCCTTGTTTCCATGCTGCCTTCATGCTCTGTATGTTCAGCTTCCTAAGACAGTGGTTGGTTGACATGTTACAAACAGTGGGAGGCAGAACTTATAACAGTACCTTTCAGTTCTTTTGTAGTGGACTATATCTAGTTGATGCTGATTTGAATGAATTTTTAAAATCGCATTTCTGACATTATCTAGCTGCTGGAGCCTCAGTTTCCTCATCTAAAAAATTGGATTAAGATACAGAGGTATTGTAAGAAAATGCTAAAACTTTATAGAAATTACACTATTTTTATATAATTATAAGGCAGTTTCCAATTCACAGATCTCTTTATAGAACACTATGCCAAACTGCCAAACTGGCTTAGAAGTTCATGTCATGGACCTCTGTCAATCTGGTGAAGCTTATGGACTGGTAGATTTTTTCTGGTAGATTTTCAAGTGGATAAAAGACCTAAGATTAAAAAAGGAAATCATTTTTATTAAACCAAAACTATCAGAACATTGAAACAAATTCAGGAACCCTCTATAAAATCTCCATTGTCTGAACTCCAAAAGATTTCAAAGATCCATTTAATTTATTAAAGTTTAATAATTAGGGAAAACCAACTATGGAGTTCTTCAGTTAAGAAATTTAGTACCAATATTTCAGAATCTGATTCTTTTTGTACAGCAAAATAACGTTTTGGTCATGTATACTTATTGTGTATCTAATTTATATTTTAATATATTTAACATCTACTGGTCATCCTGCCATCTAGGGGAGGGGGTAGGGGGGTAAGAGGTGAAAAATTGGAACAAGAGGTTTGGCAATTGTTAATGCTGTAAAATTACCCATGCATATATCCTGTAAATAAAAGGCTATTAAATAAAAAATTTAAAAAAATAAAATTAAAAAAAAAGAATTTTAAATGTGATAATGGATGATTTTCACAAATAAAAGACACTCAGATTTAATACTAAAAAAAAAAAAAAAAAAAGAAATTTAGTACCATCAATTTCATAACATTTATTCTTTAGGACCAGAAGGGTTCCTAAGAAATTAAACAATTGTTTCTCCATATTTTCCTACCTGTTAAGTAGCTCAGTGATGTCAAATACCAGATTAAAATGTAATTGGATATTATTTAACAAACTAAATAGGAACAATAGGTCATAGTATGTATGGTTTTCTAAATCAGTATACTGTCCTTAGGGATCTCTATGTATTATTCTAATTAAGTTTTAACACCTCTTCACTAGGAGAAAGTTACTTATACCACCACACTAACTAACATGAAATAATGAACCAATCAGTATTGGATAGATAGTTATCAAAGAAATGGATTTCTGAGAATTTCTATGGAAAATACCTTATTCATGGGCCTGATTCTGCAAATACAAATGGTATTTCTATTTTAAAGTAGTTGATTTGGGGGCAGCTAGATGACCTGGATAGAACACCGGCCCTGAAGTCAGAAGGACCTGAGTTCAAATTTGGCTTCAGACACTTAACACTTCCTACCTGTGTGACCCTGGGCAAGTCACTTAATCCCAACTGCCTCAGCCAAAAAAAAAAAAAAAAAAAAAAAAAGTTAATTTTTAGATGTGCTTTTATATATAATCTAGAAGAGTCAGTCAGTAGGTTCATTCCCATGGACAAGTTCCTAAAGAAAAGTATCCCTCTGCCCTCACTCTGTAAGCACTTCTTGAGGATAGATTACTTCTACAGTGTTGACCCACTGTCATCATTCGGATTGAGAGTTCACTATGTAATCCAGTTCAATCTCTTGTTCCTGATAAAAAGTCCAAATTTTTATTTTGATTTGTTTTTAAATCTTTGTTAATGTGCTTTCATGTCATGCAAAATAATGACTCCTGGTGGGTTTCATTCTCAATGCACTATTATCTTCCAATGAAATTGTGAACAAAGTTAAGGCCCAAATTTCACAGTTTTCACCCTGTAAAATGATAATTCCATTGCTTGTTTACAAAAAAGCTGTGAGAACACCAGATGAAATGTGTTGAGTATTACTCCGCATCTGCTAAATATCATATCCTTTGAGAATTCATCATGCAAGTAATTTTCCCAGTGGTCTTTTTCTGTATGAAAACTTTATGTCTGTGATTCTCTTGAGAACAGCAGAGGCTTCTTAGTACTTTTTAATTTTAATCAATATTAGCCGAGTTGTGTGTTCAAAGAGAGAACCAATTTCCCTACTCTCCTTTATAAAATGGAACTTCCAATTGTAGTTTATATATTAAAATATCTACCTTTTTTGAATAATTACTACAATCTTAAAGTGCCCTTAGTTAATAAAACTAAAAGAACAAACTCTTCTTTAAAAAAATTACATTTTATCATTCTGTATTAAAAAAGACAAACTTGTTGTCCCCTGTCCTTTTAAAATTTGACTAGATGTCTGTTTTTGTTTTGTTTTTTATAAAATAACACAGCATTGCAGCAGGCTGAGGTGTAAGTAGGTCATCACAATGCTGACAGCTTTGTAGGTTCAGAAGTGTTCATTCTTTTTTTCAAACCTTTGTTCTACATTTATGGTAAGGCTAGAGTACTTTCCTCAATGTGAATACAGCCAGCTTACTTCTAATAAGAGGCATTTATTAATTGTCCATTAGGGTCAAGGCACAGGGTTAGAACAAACTGCATAATCTCTCAATTAAAAAGAATTGCTAACTTTGGGAGTTAATTATTGGAAGTGAGTAATAAAGATTGTAAAATATAAATCTTCTCCCCCTACCCCCTTTTTCTTCTTATTTTTTAAAGAATAGGCTTTTATTGGGTAGAGAGTAAGGTGGTTTATGATCTCCCAATTTGCAGAATTGTGAAAATGGATCACTTCAATAAAATAGAATTCTACAGCTATAAGTGCTACATGAATCCTAACAATACATTATTATTAAGGATGTTCTGGGCCATGTTTACTTGGCCGGAATAGGGAGCAAAGCTATTAAAGTCACAGAAAATATATCAAGTCAGGGAAGTTCCTAAATGTCAAAAGGGGATATGTTCTTGAGTTGGAAAGAGTTAATCAAAAGATAGTAATGTAAAAGCTGGTATTTGTTTGCTTGATACAAATTAAAATTTGAAATGAAATCTTATTTTATAAACTACCAAACACATTAGTTACTTAATACTATTAACAGGAGTGAGAGTTGAACAAGAGATTATTTAGTTTGTTTGACTTTCAGTTTGTTTCATTTATAGAGATAGAATCATTTCTCACTTTTTTGCATTTGTCACATAATTTCTCCCAAAGCAGTACAAAATAAATGGTTATCACCCTTGCAGTAGCTGTAGAGAAAAACTCACCATCTGTCTTTTAAGTACATTCTAAATAGTTTTACAAATAACATTCTAATTTTAATATAAAAAGTACAAATCTACCCAGTATACAACATAAATCTATCAGCCATAACTACTGAGAACATTCAGTGAATAAGCTGTGTGCTGCTTCTCCCCTTGATTTATATACTTTTATTTTATTTTGTTTTTAAGTAGCCATGTGATCAAACTTAAACTATTGTCAGAATACTGAGGAATAAACAGGTTTCCTTAAAGTCTTATTGACTGGCAGTCAGGGCCTGCAGTTAGAATAAATATGTAGGGATTCTGTTCTCTCTATGGACTTACCTTTTCACCTTAACCATCAAGTATCCTTAAGTTCCATTTTGTTGTTGTTGTTGTTGTTCATGAGATGAAATAGTTGCTGATTTTCAGCTTTATAGGGAGAAATGCAACTAGGGTCTCTATATTCAGTTGAAACGGTTATTATATAATTCATATGAGAGTCAACTGAGATCAGTAAAATATTCAGCCCAATCTTCTCTCTCTGTCTATAATGTCGAGGGGAATTTTGTGAGATAGCATAGTTTCCCTCTAAAATAACCTCAAAAAATTAAGGATGTACCCATAATATCTCTTGCTAGTTCTCTAGTATAATCCTATGATTTCTAAATTTGGTTATAAATCCTTCTATAATCTATAAATCCATTTAACATGCCTCTCAATTTTTCAACATTAAATGATTCAGGTAATATATTTTTTCCCCCACTATCTTGTTTTTTGATTGGCAGCTGATTGGTGTAGTAGATAGAGCACCTTGAAGTCAGGAGGACTTGAGTTCAAATTTGGCCTTGGATATTTAACACTTCCTGTCTGTGTGACCCTGGGCAAGTTACTTAACCCCAGTTGTCTCAGCAAAAAAAAAAAAAGCATTCCTCTGTCTATAGAAGGAGTACTTACATCAATGGGATCACAGGTCTAACAGAATATTAGAATATTATGAATTTTAGTGAACCATATAAAATATGACATTACTTTTAATTATGCTAATTAATCATAATAACAATAATAATAATGCAAGGAACAGCTCTTTAACCAGTATGTACCACCTATTCCAGCATTTCCCTGCCATGATGGAGACACATTGACAGATACAGGTTGCCAGACTATCGGCCATATTTCTATTCTGAACATCAGTTAATCTTTAAAACTATTAATCAGAATTTATTTTTGAAGTCATATAGCTTAGAATAGAATCACCTCAATATCAAAAAGATGATTATTAACCCTTTCTGTTCTATGAGAACTGAATGTATTCCATTTATGAAAGGACAAATTGGAAAGACAAAAGGTAGGATATAAAATTAACTTAAGATTGTAAAATTTCACCTCTCTTCAAGTTTTCCTCAACAACTAACAATGGAATTTTACAACCATGTGTAAATTGATAGACTTTTAAAGCTAGAAGACAAATCTGTAAGATGTTATATTCATTGATTGTATTTATATCCCTAGCATCTAGCATAGCCCCAGGTATATAGTAGGTCCTTCATAAATACATATTGATTTATTGATCCTTTGCTCTTATGACTGTGCCTTATATGTAGTAGGTAATTAATATATGTCTCTTCAAAATTCATTCACCTAATACAAATCTTTTTTTGTGTTCTGGACACCTTTAGCATTCTGGTGAAGCCTATGGATCGATTCTTTATCAAAATATTTTTAAAAGCACAAAATACAGAAGACTGTAAATGAAACATAGTTACCAAAAAAAATGTTTTAAGGACATGAATTTCATTTTAAGAATCCCTGCTCTTTTCCAACCTCATACAAGCCTTATGAGGATGAATGACTTGCCCAGAATAATTCAGCTAGTTAGTGGCACATCCAGAATTCAAACTCAGGTCACCTGTTTTCCCATTCTGTAATTTATTTCCCCCAGTATCATCTGTACTTTCTTTCCATGACTCTGTAATCTTTAGAACACTCAGTTTTCCTGATTGCTCTAGTAGAACTTTTTAGAAGTCATTCTGATAAAGGTAATGATATGGGATTTTCCGTCAAGAGGAATAGTTAGAGTAAAAAGAAAAAAGAAAGAGAAAAATTAACTACCATTATTCTTAAATTTTCATCTTACCCTTAATGCAAAATTCTGGTTTATAGAATTAATATATTTCCCAATTTTTCAAGTATTGCAGTATGCATAATGTCTCATCCTTAAACATATGTATACTGCAAAATGATCCAGATTGAAGGTCATTCAAAGATGATTTCAGAGAGAAGAGGTTGTAATTTTCATCCCCACTGTACCTTGTTCAGAGCAAATGAAGCTCCAGTTAAGAGTTATGAATTTAGGAAAATCTCATACTTGAGATCCTAAATAGAAAAGACAATGTACTTGACCTCTGTGAAAAGCATTGATATTCTCTTGGCCATGTTTGCCAACTGTATCAACCAGATCCTACAACATTACCTTTACCCTTTCTAGATAAAGTCAGACCTCAAATTACCTTATTAAATGCAGAAAGCTCAACCATTCTTCCATTAATAATCAGTCTAGTTTGTTCTGAAGAATTGTTGTTTTATGCCTATAACAAATCAAACTTAGAGGAGCATTGCTTATTTGTTCACAAATATATTTCTTAGTGACAGCTGTTCTTATAGGGCCCTAGGATCTGCCATTAATTTTGAGTAGCCAGAAATGCATCCATCTAGTCAGCCATAAGAATTATGGTGGTTCTTTGATGAGTTTTCATTATTAGCATTTCTCAAAAGCTGGACTGGCTGAAATTTACAGCATCAGACAAACTCATAAGGCAAGGATGTTTCATAAACTGCCAGATGTCATTTAGGTGAGTTAATGTATAGAAGACAAGTAATATCTGGCTTGACTGACTGCATTGCTACAAAGAATTTTACCTCCCTCGTTGTTTAAACTAGTATAGTCAAATAATTGTGAGATATATAAGTAAAGAATATTCAATTCAGTTGCATGAAGAATGACAAATATATCTTTTATTAGGTATCACAAAAGCAGCCAAATGTTTGTCTTAAGTTGTAAAGATTCCATGATTTTATTAGTTGTCCTCAGTTTTCTTTAAGTGATTTAAAATCAAGTTTAAGCTGTTTAATTTTTATGGAATCATAAAAAATAGGCATGAATTTTTATTACTCATTTTAATTTCTTTTCTATATTTCAGTGCTTCCATTATTTATAGATGAAGAAGTAATGATACCATTTATCAAATATTTTGTTATCTGTCTCTTCTGACACCACCTGTATTTAACTACTATATCTCTCTGGTCTCTAAAAGTGGATTGAGATAAAAGAGAAATTCTTCTAATGAAAACAAACATCACATTGAATTTGTCTTTTTAGCAGCAATAGATGAACTGAATGATGGAATACATATTGAAACAAGGACCTACATTCTTCTATATAATAGAGTAGATTTTAAGATGGGAATATTAAAACAAACAAACAAAAACATTGAGACAAATTTAAAAATATAATTAAGAAATTAGGATAAACCTCTTATCACAGTATAACTTATAGGGGCTTAATTAATGTTTATTATATGGTTTTTTGTTGAAGTAAAGAGACAGGAAAATCTTATGCTGGCCTAACTACACCTAGAAAAATTGGTAGTTGTTTTTGGTGGTAGATATATGTGAGAAAGACAGAAATGTGGACCTTCAGAGTGAAGAGTTTTGGCTTATTCTACATAGCTTTTATTCTTGTTCTAATTTCATTTTTATGGCAATCCAAGGATCTTGAAAGTAAGAATCCCCAACAGACTTTGGATCACAATGTAGCATCTTCACTTTTTTTGTTGTTGCTTGCATTTTGGGGTTTTTTTTCCTTATTTTTTTTTCCTTTTTGATCTGATTTTTCTTGTGTAGCATATTTGTGGAAATATGTATAGAAGAATTGTACATATTTAACATATTAGATTACATGCCAATATAGCATCACGTAGGGGAGGGAAGGGAAGGGAAAAATATGGAACATAAAGTTTTGCAAGGGTGAATACTGAAAATTATCCATGCACATGTTTTGAAAATAAAAAGATTTAATTAAAAAAATTTCCGTATTAGTCATGTAAAACAAAACAAATTGATCCATTGCTATACCAAAAAAAGTAAATAAATGAAAATAAAAACCAAAAAAAAAGGAAAGAAATTAAGATCCTCCTTGAATCCCTAGCCTCTAGACAGCTCTTTTCCAAATTGTTTTTGTTTGCTGGGTTTTGAGCAAAGTCTCAGAAATAGGTTTGGGGTTCCATATATAAGTACTTAACAAAGGGAAAATATTCTCTGTGGACATTGACAGGAACTAAATTAAAATTGTGAATTCTGTTCTTTTAATTTATTAAAATTTATTTCATCATTCATTTTGAGTGTTTACTAAATTAAAGAATAAATTATATTTTATATTGGATTTCTGTTAGACTAATAAAATACTTTGTTTTATTCCAGTCTTTCTTTCCTCTGTTGTATTCTGTGTAATAAAATTGCCTGATTTGTATTATACCAAGATCACCTTTAGGTTTGAATTTCCTCTTTTCCACAGCTAACATTTTCCTCACAAATAATGCCCTAATTTATTCCAGTCATATATAATCATTTACTTTTATTGTAATTGTCATTTTTCCTATAAAAATTCAAACAACCCCTGCACCATTTTCTACCATCTCAACAGGGTAAAAAATATTGCCTTTTTGTTGCAGAAGATGCAATTTGAAGTATTTTTCCCCCTTGAATACTGCTGACCCACTTCTTTCTGTTTCTTTTATTTTCTGTAACCTTTTGAAAAACAACATGAATAAATTTCTTCTGTTTATCAGTGTGATCTCAATACTGTTTCTGTGGATTTGAGTTTTGCTTCAAATGAGAGCCCCACTACTTTCTTTTAATTCCCTCTATTTCTTAATATGTGTAGTCTTAAAAAAAAAAAAAAAAAAAAAAAAACCTAATGTATCTTTTAGTTTATGGTAGTAGATTCAACATTCAACTTTTCATTCCTCTTTGAAAGATTTTGGTAGTCACTGTGTGAATTATTGATTGACAAGAGTCAGAAAGAATCTTATAGATCATGAAGATTTCATCTTTCCTCTTAAGAGATTATAAAACTGAATTATACTGAATCACATTTTACAATTGTAAGTAACCAAAGTAGTACCTAGCTCAACCACCTAAATAGATGAATAAACCAAAGCTGAGGGAAACTTACTTAGTTGTTGTTCAGTCTTCTCCAACTTTTCATTATCCCACTTACGGTTTTCTTGGCAAAGATATTAGACAGATTTGCTGTTTCCTTTTCTAGATAATCTTACAAATGAGGAAACTGAGGCAAATAGGACAGGGTCACCAATATACTAAGTAAGTGTCTGAGACCAGATTTGAACTCAGGATGAGGAGACTTCCTGACTCCACTTGTTCTCTATCCACTGTGTCACTGAACCAGGAAAATTAAATGCCATAGGATCACTCCAGTAATTTAGAGGAAGCCAGGATTGGAATCTAGCTATCATAAAGTATTATTGATGAAATTGTAGTCCAATGGTAACAAAGTCAAATCAAAACTTTCTATTTATTTATATAAACTTTTATATATACTTTTTTATACATTAAACTATATAAAGAGATGCCTGTTGGCTGTATGCTTAACATCATCTGTGGTTTATTGTATTTTTATTTTATATTATCGAATATTCCTAGTTTCATTTTATTTTGGTCTCTGTGCACTCAGGAGTGTTGCAAGATGGCTGCTGGCTGTCTTTGACGTCTTTGTGTATGCAATTGTTATTCTAGATCCTGGGTAGACTGTCGCAGTACCATTGTCCATTACCACACTATCATTTTTTGGCTAGGTTTAGAAGAAAGTGAAGATAATTTTTCTAATTATAATTATAGAATAAATGAGTGATAAATAAAAGAAATTCAAATAATACTCTTTTTAGTTATAATATTTCCCTATATCAAAGACATTATGGGTCCAGTCCTTATCCTTTGTTCTTAGGTATCAGGTACTATGTCAGGCTCTAGAAGAACAAAAACAAAAATAAGAGTCTCTCCCCTCCAGGAGTTTACATTTTCTTGGGTGGGTAGGGGGAACCTAGTACATACAAAATAAAAGTATTTCGGTTTGTTTATAAGAGGAACAGCTGCTAGAAGCTGTGGGAATCTGGAAAGGTTTCATACAAAAAGTGGTTCTTTAGTAAAGAGAATGAGTGATTCTAAGAGGCAGAGGGGAGAGAGTTCACTGAGGAACATATAGCCCAAAGATCGCAGCCCAAAGATGGCACAGACATGAGAAATAAGAATGTCATGTATGAGAAACCACAAGGTTAGCTGTACTAAAGACTGGATGAGGGAGAGGAACATCTAATATGGTTGGAAAAATAGATTGTAAAAGGCGTTAAATTACAAACAGAAGAGCCTGTACTTACACCTAGAGTCAATATGAAGCTGCTTCAGTTTGGGTTGGAGAATAATGCAATGTGGCTTTTACTTTAAGAGGGGAAAAAAAAAAAGGTAGAACACTGGCCCTTGAGTGAGGAGGAACTTAATTTCATTTCAGCCTTAGACACTTGACTCTTACTAGCTGTGTGACCTTGGGCAAGTCATTTAACCCCAGTATCCTTGCCAAAAATAATAATAATAATAATTTGAACTAGAAAGCAGAGAGTCTTAAAGAGAGACTAGTTAGGAGGTTTCCTAGTTTCCTTCAGGTATAAACTAACTCCTGTCTTCTGCAGGAAGTTTTTACTGACCTCCTTAATTCCATAATGTCTTCCCCCTTAAATTACCTCCAAAATTATGTGTATTTATCTTATTTGCACCCACTTTGCATGTTATCTTCCTCATTAGATTGTGAGTTCTATTAGAATAGGAAATACTTTTGCCTTTCTCTGTATTCCAACCTATTAATGTAATTAATATCTACTATTGACTTAGAAGTCTAGGAGTGATGGCTCAAATGAGTAAGAGAAAGGTAACTTTTCTTGCAATGGGGGGGGAGGGTGAAGGATATTAAAACTGTTTGTATATGTAATTGGGAAAAATAAAACATTAAATAAGGGAGAGAAACCTCATTTAAAGATATTGTACAGGCAGATGGAACAAGACTTGTCAATGAACTACATATGAAGAAGAAGAAAAATAGAGGTTAGGAACCTAGGTGACTATAAAGATGGTGGTACTCTCAATAGAAAAAGAAGAAAGAGTTTGGAGAATGAGAGGGGAAGATAATAGGTTCCATGTTGGACACATTGAGTTTAAGAATGTTAGCAGTCTTGAGTGTTCTGGATCTATTCTTCAGATGACTCCTAATCCTATATTTGCTAAAAAGTGAAGACCTCTAAGATTGAATCTCTTAACCAGTCCTGTGTCCTTTTTCACGAAAGACCAGCCCACCAAAATGATCAGGAATAAGTGAGGATGGTCAAGGTAGATGGCACGCATTTCCCTCCATTCCCCATCATAGTCTCCTGCCCAGAAGGCATTTAGGGAAGGGTAGCATTATCTGTCTTCTCTATATCCTAAAGGATCGGAGGTAGTTCTGTATCTGGTGCAGTGTCTAATAAATTTTGTTCCATCTACCTCCCTCTAAGAAAATTTCCTGGCCAGAAGTGAGAAAATCAATATAGAATCATTAACTATGCTGACTATAGAATTAGGCAATCTCAGAATAAAGTAAGCCTTTCTGACCTTCCAGCAGCATCTTTTCACAGTGAGGTTCTCATGGAGATTTTCTGGTTCACTTCCTTCACTTATTTGGCAGACTTCACTGCTTTATGTCTCTATTCAAAGTAGATCCACACTCAAATAAAGATATTGTTTTGTTTTGTTTTTCCTTTCCAAAACATTGGTCCAATTTAAAGAGTATGATTATTTGCTAGTAGCTATTATTCACCTAAACTTAAGGCTTTCTTAACTTTTTTTTATTTTAAAATATTATGTTTCAAAAGATGTTCTTTGGATAAAGTAGTAAGAGCAGGGAAGGAATAGGTTTGTTTTGTTTTGTTTTGTTTTGTTTTAGTGAAAAAGCTCTCTAATACCATACATTAAGTTTGAAAGAACCAATTTGTAACAAGTTATATAAAAATAGCATACTTTATTAGCTAATTGGCTTGATAGAAACTGTCTTCCCTACAGTGGGTTTTTAGAATTGTTGAAATGCTTTAGTCTGCAGAGAAGAAATGCCATGTGACAAAGTAATTAAGTAAATACACTAAACTTGTGTCTGTGGGTGCCAAGTGAAGCGAAGAACCAAGATAATTAAAGAAAGAAATTAACTTTTGCCTCCATTATCTGGTTACTTCTGATGAAAGTGTCTTAGTGCTTTTTGTTCCCTTTTTGAAATTTAGATATTGGCTTCAGCTCTCCATTTTACTTTGGATATGTGTGTAATCAGGAACTAAGTGAGATCATGGATGTTATTAGACCTACAGGTAGCCAGCATCTTGAATTTATCTGGTACATCACTTTTAAACTTTAAAATGCTACCCTTATGCATTTTATATCATTTTGTACCACCTAGGATAGCAGCCACAATGCCCCATATTTTCCGGATCATACCACTTCCTATCAGTTGTTGCCTATTGCAGTTGCCTATTGACTTCTTTTGTTTAGAGTCATCTAACTCCACCTAGAAAGTATTGCTAGTTTGGACAAATGGTTTTCTAGTTTTATGTGGTTCAGTGAAAAGAGCTGCTCTCAAATTAAGATCCCATGTCTCCAAGCAAAACTTTATAAATGACTTTTTCTTTAGTCCTAGAAGTACCCTGGCCATGTCATTCTCTCTAATCTCTGCTTACCATTTTCACATCTTCATAAGCCCACTAGGTTTTTTACTTTGGCTGCCCATTTATGAAAAAATACTCAAATTGGATATGTGATTGGGGTACTAGTTCCATATTAGATAAGTGACTGGACCAATTATTTAACTTCTGTGGGTTTAAATGAATTTTTTCCTTTATAAAATAAAGGGGTTAGGGTAGATGATTTCTAAGATTTACTCCAACTCAGACTCACATGCAAGAAAATTATATATGCTGGAGACACAGATCATAATGAGTTAAGTTTATTTGACATAGGAAAGAAAATATTATTCTTTAAGAAGAAATCAAAGATTTCTCTCTCTACATGATGCAGTTACTCCAAAATCCTTTCAATTTACTACTTGAATTTAGCAAGAAAACCAGTTTGTAAATTTCCCCTGACATAAAACACATCACTTCATCATCCACTGAAGAAAATGACAAAACAACTAAACTGTGAAAGAGTGACTGCCAACCATTCAAAACCAATCCCTGACTACATGGTGGGGGAGAGAGATTCATAGACAAGTAAATCTTGGCCCGACGAGAACCAAATGACTGGCAGAGAAGTCTCTCTCCTCATTAAAGTGCATTAGTGATGAAAGTCAGTCATACTAGCAGAGTGATGGCTCCTAAAAATTCCTTGGCTAAGATGCCAAAGGAAGAAATCCCTTGACAGAGCAAAACGTGTACATATAGGCCTGCTCATGCGGGTGCACTCATACTGTTGTGGGAATAACTTAATATAAGGGCAGGAGCCAAGTACAGAAAGAACAAAGATGAGATAATAGGAGATAATGTAGATAAAAGATTTTATAAAATCATAAAATGCATGTGTTGGAGTTGCCAGCTTATAGTTTCTAAAGGCTTCATTTCTGAAATCTCTCAGCTAATGTATCCTAATGGTTTCAAGCACCAGAGTAGGAATCATGAGGCCAGGGTTCCAGACTATCATTGACTTATTTAGAAAGTATATATGCACCAACATAATAATTTTTTAAAATTTATTTTTGGCTGAGGCAATTGGGGTTAAGGGACTTGCCCAGAGTCACACAGCCAGGGAGTGTTTAGTGTCTGAGACCACATTTTAACTCGGGTCCTCCTGACTTCAGGGCTAGTGCTCTGTACACTGTGCCACCTAGCTGCCCCATATATATGTACAAATGCAAATGGTACTTTTCCTACTCCTTGGATTCCCATTCAAAGGAAAAACTATATTCCTTTTCTACACCAGAGCCCTGAAGTAGAACCCAATAAAATGATATTTGTACAAAGCACTTAGCATGCTGCCCAAGACATAGTAGATGCTATATTAATGTTTGTTCCTTTTCCTTTTAGAACCTCTCACTTCAACTATCGAGTAGTCTTCTAACTAGTTTCCTTGCTTTGAGTCTCTTCCTCATTGCAAGGTGATTTTTCTAAAGCTTGGGTTTGACCATGTTATTCTCTCTAGTCAGTGTACTCTAGTGGTTCCCTTTTATCTCCAGGGTCAAATATAAAATCCTCTATTTGATATTTGAACTTCTTAAAAACTGTCTCCATCCTGCCTTTTCATCTTACATGTTACTTCCTTCCATGTATTCTAAATATCTTAGTCTTTCTACAATTTCTGGACCAAGATCTGCTATGTCCATGCCTTTACTAGTCTCCCCCCACCCTCACTTAGGTAGAATATTCTGAAATTCCTTGGTTTTCTTTAAGATTTAGCTCAAAGCAGCAATTACCAAAACCATTTGGTATTGGCTAAGGAATAGATTAGCTGATCAGTGGAATAGGTTAGGTTCAAGGGATAAAACAGTCAACAAATATAGCAACCTAGTCTTTGACAAACCCAAAGACCCCAGCTTTTGGGATAAGAACTTACTGTTTGATAAAAATTGCTGGGAAAATTGGAAACTAATATGGCAGAAACTAGGCATTGATCCACACTTAACACCGTACGCCAAGATAAGGTCAAAATGGGTTCATGACCTAGGCATAAAGAATGAAATTATTAATAAATTAGAGGAACATAGGATAGTTTACCTCTCAAACCTGTGGAAGGGGAAGGACTTTATGACCAAAGCAGAACTAGAGATCATTACTGATCACAAAATAGAAAATTTCGATTATACCAAACTAAAAAGTTTTTGTACAAACAAAACTAATGCAGACAAGATTAGAAGGGAAGCAATAAACTGGGAAAATATTTTTACAGTCAAAGGTTCTGATAAAGGCCTTATTTCCAAAATATATAGAGAATTAACTCTAATTTACAAAAAATCAAGCCATTCTCCAATTGAAAAATGGTCAAAGGATATGAACAGACAATTCTCAGATGAAGAAATTGAAACTATTTCTAGTCATATGAAAAGATGCCCCAAGTCATTATTATTGTGCATATTGTGCATAGAGAAATGCAAATTAAGACAACTCTTAAGATACCACCACACACCTGTCAGATTGGCTAAGATGACAGTAAAAAATAATGATGATTGTTGGAGGGGATGCGGGAAAACTGGGACATTGATGCATTGTTGGTGGAGTTGTGAATGAATCCAACCATTCTGGAGAGTAGTTTGGAACTATGCTCAAAAATCCAGCAGTGTTACTACTGGGCTTGATCCAGCAGTGTTACTACTGGGCTTATATCCCAAAGAGATTATAAAGAAGGGAAAGGGACCTGTATGTGCACAAATGTTTGTGGCAGCCCTTTTTGTAGTGGCCAGAAACTGGAAACTGAGTGGATGCCCATCAGTTGGAGAAAGGCTGAATAAATTGTGGTATATGAATATTATGGAATATTATTGTTCTGTAAGAAATGACCAACGGGATGATTTCAGAAAGGCCTGGAGAGACTTACATGAACTGATGCTGAGTGAAATGAGCAGGACTAGGAGATCATTATATATTTCAACAACAATACTATATAATGACCAGTTCTGATGGACCTTGCCATCCTCAGCAACGAGATCAACCAAATCATTTCCAATGGAGCAGTAATGAACTGAACCAGCTACGCCCAGAGAAAGAACTCTGGGAGATGACTAAAAACCATTACATTGAATTCCCAATCCCTATATTTATGCCCACATGCATTTTTTATTTCCTTCACAAGCTAATTGTACAATATTTCAGAGTCTGATTCTTTTTGTACAGCAAAATAACGGTTTGGTCATGTATACTTATTGTGTATCTAATTTATATTTTAATATATTTAACATCTACTGGTCATCCTGCCATCTGGGGGAGGGGGTGGGGGGTAAGAGGTGAAAAATTGGAACAAGAGGTTTGGCAGTTGTTAATGCTGTAAAGTTACCCATGCATATAATCTGTAAATAAAAGGCTATTAAATAAAAAAAAAAAAAAAGAAAGAAAGAAAGAAAATTGGAGGATTACAAAATATTAAAAATATCAGTGACCTTGGGAAAAAAAAAAAGATTTAGTTCAAAGCCCACCTTCTGTGAGAGGCTCCCCCTCAACTGATATTCCTTTGTCATTCAAATTACCTTTGAAGGAGACATACTATATATATAACTAATATTACCTAGGTTTCCAGAAGATGTTCTTGAGATCAATGAGTGCTTCTTGCTTTTCTTAGAATTCTCAGATCTCAACATTATTTTTTGACACATTGTAAGTATTTAATAAATAAATGCTTATTAAGTAGGCTGACTATAAACACTTGCATAGAGCAAAGTAGCATACCCAAGTCAGCATGTGGAGTTAAGAACAAGATTACATTTTTTCACATGGGAAGTACGAATAAATATCATTCAGTTGGTGACTAGAAGATCCTTGAAGTAGAATTTGAGCACATGTCCATCTTCAAAAGAGATGACTTCTTTTGTAGAATTGTCAGTATTAATAGTTAATTTGTTTCATCATTTCTTTTCTGGCCAAAGATGATTTCTAGAAACTGAATTTAGAAAGGTCCTTAGAGACAATCTAGGCCAAACTCCTTGTTTTCCAAGTAAGAAAACAAGCCTTAGAGAGGTTCTTGACCAAGATCTCATAGAAAATAATGATAAGGTTCAAGATAAATATTCAGGACTCCTGATTTTTAACCTATTAAATTATGTTGACTCCCACCTCATAATTTAAACTATAATACTTATTTCTATGGAAAATATGCAGGTGTGATGTTAATCCTTTCTTGTACATTTCAGCTTGCTATTTTAGAATTCCCTCCAAAGAAGCTCTTTGGAAATAAAGATGAGAGAGTCATTGCTGAACGTCGGAATCATTTAGAGGTAAGAGAATCAGCTGTTTCCCTCCCCTCCATTATTTTTTTTTGTTTTTTCCATTTAGGAAACATCCACTCTAAATGACCAGTAAAAATTATTCCTACCAATCAGAGAGGCTTTATTAATTCTTATCTAAAAGTGACAAGTGACTTCTTCCTTTAACACAGGAGATGGCAGCAGGAGATTACAAAGTAATAAAACTGGCCTATTTATAGGCTATGTCCTCATACCCCTTCTGGTTGAATGGAAAACTTTCCTATCTTTTAAGAAGCTACATTTAGTTAAGGAAGGGCTAGGAAACAGGTTGTGAGTCAAAGCTAAATATTCACCACAGACAGATGGTGTTCAATACAGGATGAGGTTAAGAATCTTGTTGCTAAAAACTTAGAATTAATTAGCTAAAGATTTACAGTATAGGATTATCGTAATTATGTAAGAATAGTCCAAAGTGAAAAGATAAACACCTATTTTTGTCTTAAGGAAGTTTTATTTGCCTTTTTAAATTACTTTTTTCACTCTCAAGACAGTTATAGAAATGGAATTTTGATTTAGAAAAACTATTGTCTTTTTCTGCCACACATCCAGTAAACATTATTGACTGATCCAATTTGAATTTTGTTTTCATGATGTAATTTCTCAGTTAGCTAGAGACTGATATTCATGGGACTATAATTATGTATTGGATCCTAATTTTAGCCATTTAGTTTCAAGTAGAAGAATTACTTGATTCTCTGATTTTAGATCCTTTGGTTTTGGAGATATGTATTGTGAATTTCTATATGTTGTATATACGTATGTACATGAACATACTCACATGAATGTATGGTACTGAGGGAAATAAAAAAGTTTTAGATAACTCAATGTAAGCCATTGCCATTGTCAGAGAAACAATTAAAAAAGAAACTTTTTAAATGGTTCTATATACAAGTGTCAACATTTGACATTATTTGAGAACATTAAGTATCTGGCTGTAGATCAAAAAATTCATATTTTAAAGAAGACTCAAAATTAAAATAATTAAGGCAAATCCAACGTTTTAGGATGCCTCATCTGCAAATTCTACCACTAATCATGTGCCTTGAGTTTTATTTTAATATTTCTATCTCTAATTTGGGCCTAAGTTTTATCTCCATATTAATATATGTATTTCTCTAGGAAACAGCACAAATTCCTAAGAGAATTTTTTATTGTGTTTGATACAGAGTAGAAACACCTGATTTTGACACAAACTTTTCAGTGTCTCTGAGCAAGTAACTTATCCTCTCCAGCTACCTTAACTATAAAGTGAAAAGGTTGAATTAGAAAAGAACAAAGATTCCTTCAAGAATGGAGTTCCTTCATTCAATAACTATTTATTGAATACCTTTTGAGGCATTGTTCATTGGTTACTACTGAGAGATTCAACGATGAAAAAGACAGTGGCCTTACCCTGATGAAAGCTTACATTATAGTCAGGGAAATAAGACGTGTGTGTGTGTATAATTATAATTCAAAATAAAATATGCTAAAGTTTATTAAACTATCAGTCTTGCTACGGATATGGAAATTTACTCTGTGGTGAATGGGGAATAATTGAAGTGTTTTAGTTAAGGGCATGATGTGAGCTATGGTTCAGGAAGATTATTTCCTACAGCATTAAGAGGCTTTTAAAGAAGGGAGGAACCAAGTTAAGAAAACCAGTTAAGATGTAGTCATAATATTTCTGGAAAAAAGTAATAAGGTTGGTAACAGGAAGGATGTAATGAGGGGGATGGCATCAAGAGATAGTTAATATGTATACTATTAAGACAGTGATGATAAAAAAAATTATATGATTTTTTTGTATTTGAAAGATCCTGAAGGAAGTAAGAATTCTGTGAGATAAAAGATGATGAGGGCTATATCCCAGTTGTGGTAGAACAGAAAGGGAATTGGGCTGATATGGGGAAAAAAATTAATTTGGCTATCTCATAGAGTATAGAAAGCAGTGTACTATATAATGAGACTGAAAGGGTTGGTCGAGGCCTGGTTGGGAATGGCTTAAAGATCAAACAGGAGTTTGTTTTTGTCTTAGAGGTAAGTTAGCCACTAGGAATTATTATGTTGAGACAGTAATATGGTCAGATCTGCACTTAAAGGATTGTTTTTGCAGCCATTCAGAGGAGACATGAGGTATAGAGACCAACTCAAAGGCAAGAGATGATGAATACCTGAATCTGATTGAACAAACAACCATCAGATAGCTATAAGCAATCAGGTAGCAAATGTATGAACTGTTGTGGAGGTGAAAAGCACACACACACACACACACACACACACACACACACAGAGCAAAGTTTGGCAACAGCTGGTATATGTAGAATGAGGGAGAATAAGAATTAAGGAAACCACTGAGGACTGTAAGGATGATGGTGCTTTTGAGAAAGAGGAGGAAATTTGGTAAAGAGCACACAGTTGTGAGGATGGAGGATGAAAAGTTGGTGGGGTTTTTTGTTTGTTTTGTTTTTAACATTCTGAGTTTCAGCTGTCTCTAGGACATCCATTGATGTGGAGCTTAGAGATCGGGACTGGGAATATAGATCTGATAATTACCTGCAAAAAGATAGACTTAACCTATTGAATTGCTAAGTTACTGACTGAGAAAGTATAAAAAGAGAGTAGAAGAAGGTCTGGTACAGAGTATTAGGGTATACCCACAATTAGGGGATTTGATAATGATTAAAGATCCAGGAAAGGATTCTGGCTGAGATGAAGCAGTCAGACAGAAGAGCCAAAAGCACAGAGAAGAGAAGTGGTCAGGAGAAAAAAGTGGTCAACAGTCTCAGATACTGCAAAAAGGTCAAGAAGGGTTAAGACTGAGAAAAGAATACCTCATTTGGAAGTTAAGAAATCTTTGCTAACACTGGTCAAGAAAAGAAGAAATAAATGATAGCTTTAAGGTGACAAAAAAAGATACTGATAAATGTTGGAGAGGATGTGGGAAAACTGGGGCACTAGGGGAGAGCAATATGGAACTATGTCCAAAGGGCTATCAAACTGTGCATACCCTTTGATTCAGCAGTGTTTGTACTGGGCCTATATCCAAAAAAAATCATAAAAAAGGGAAAAGGACACACATGTGCAAAAATGTTTGTAGCAGTCCTTCTTATAGTGACAAGGAACTAGAAACCGAGTGGATGCCCATCAGTTGGGGAATGGTTAAATAAGTTATGGTATATGGAATATTATGAGTCTATGAGAAATGATCAGCAGGATGATTTCAAAGAGGTCTGAAGAGACTTATATGAACTGATGCTAAGTGAAGTGAGGAGAACTAGGAGATCATGGTATATGGCAACAACAAGAGTATATGATGATCAATTCTGATTCATGTGGTTCTTTTCAACAATGAGATGATTCAGGCCAATTCCAATGGTCTTGTGAGGGAGAGAGCCTCCGCACCCAGAGAGAGGACTGTGGGAATTGAATATGGATCATAACATAGCATTTTCACTCTTTTTGTTGTTGTTTGCTTGCTTTTTTTCTTTCTCATTTTTTCCCTTTTTAATCTGATTTTTCTTTTGCAGCATGGTAAATGTGGAAATATGTTTAGAAGAATTGTTCATGTTTAACATATATTGGATTACTTGCCCTAGGGAAGGGGTGAGAGGGAGGGAAAAATTTTGAAATACAGTTTTGCAAGGGTGAATGTTGAAAACTATTTTTGCATGTTTTGAAAATAAAAGGCTATTTAAAAAAAAACTTTACAAATTAAAAAAATGAATGATAGCTTTAAGATATGATATGAATGTTGTTATTTTTTTTAAGAGTAAGAGAAACAAAATCTTATGGATGCCATTTCTCAAACCATTGGACACTCACAAAGAAGTGGAGGGAGATGTCTTCTCATGTCTCTTTGTAATGTTTGCCATTTTATCTTTCCATTTCCATTTTTAATTCTACATGTTATTTTTTATTTATGCTTACTTCATTTTGTATCAGGTCATGATAGTCTTTTCATTCTTCTCAGTATTTATGTCATATATATCTCTTATAATGCAGTTATATCTATGATATTCAAGTACAGTTTGTTGAGTCATTCCTTAATTAATGGATATCTACTTTGTTCTCAATTCTTTTCTACTACAAAAATATTTTGCTATAGGTATTTTGTTTATATGGTGCCTTTCTTTTTATTATTGACCTCCTTGGAATATAAACATAGCAGAATCATTTCTTGGTCATTCTATTTGTCACCTTATTTGAATAATTTCTACTGGTTGTATCAATTTACAGCTCCACCAGCAATGCATTAGTGTACCTATGTTTCCACAACCACTCTAATATTGACTGTTCCTATCTTTTTTCAGTTTTGCTAATTTCCTGAACATGAAGTGAAACCTCAGAGTTGTTTTGATTTGTATTTCTATGTTATTAATGTTTTGGAATGTTCTTTAATATGGTTATTAATAGCTCATTGAGCTTACAACCTAATGGAGAAAAGAAAATTCACAACAGGAAGCCAAAAAGAGGAGAAAGAAATCGAGAGTGCTAGGGTGAGATTCATTATTCCAGGATATGGTGGAGAAGTCCAAAGAAATCCAAAAGCAGGTTAGCTTATGATGGGCTAAAACTAGTAAGAATGAAGTCATGCAAATGAATTTGAAAATCTGAAGGTTTTTTTTTTTCCTAACCTGTACCTATTTTAGTTATTTAAATAAATCTTCAGTGAGAACTTAAGGGAAAGTGCTATATAAAGAACACAAGTTGGTATGAATACCCAACAAATCAAGCCAATTGCTTTCTTCACAAGAAAAATTGATCCCTGTGCTTTAATTAAATTTGTTCATTTGGAAAGACAAGGAACCTAATCTTGATGTACAGGAGTGTAGATTCTGTCTGTGGTACATTTGCAAGATGAGTGCTCTCTGAGGCTTTTTCCTGTGTCTTTGGATTCTCCTTTATCCAATGTTGAATTTAATCTACAGGTTCTGTTCCACTGTTGGTAGTTTAACACAGGATATGTATTTATTACTTTGAGGTCTCCTCCTTAATTGTTGAGTCCCATAAAACCTTTACTTAGTTTATTAATTTTAAAACATATTTCTTTCTATATTTAGACTTCTATTTCTGATTATTTTCTGTGACTATTATTTTCTTACATTAGTCATCATATAATTGTTTCTCAGGTTCTTTGGGCTAAGATCAAATATTGCATCTCACAGACAGAAACACATGAATTCAGTTTAAATCCATTTCACCTAAAATATGTGATAATACCTATAAACGTTGTATTTTTTGCTAAGAGCATTTATAATTTGATTTTATTTTAATAAAAAGTTAATTCAGAGTTCTTGTGTTAATTACCTGCAAATATCATGACATTTTGATATCTTAACTGGTGTTTGTGTATTTTTATGTTGAGTAAATAAATTACTCCTTCTGAATTTGCCATTAGTTAATCACATATGACCACGTTAGAATATGTTATATTCATTCAGAATGAAAGTTAACATTTAGTAGAGAATATAGAGCTGTTCTTCCAATTTGATTTAGGTCCCACTTCTGACATCTGTGTGACTGCAAGTCACCTCACAATGCAGTAAAGCTTAGATTCTCTTTAAAGTGATAAATGGTAGAGAAGGCATTAATCGGCATTGACATTTCACCATAAATGATATCACTAATCCTATCTGAATCCCTATCATTAACAGAGTTGTTAGCTCTTACTCAGTGTAAGGTCAGTACCTTACCTTTTGGGTATGTTAGACAGTAGTACAGTACCTTTTGGGAATGTTAGACAAAGTCCCTGACCTCAAGGAATTTATAATCTAGTAAGAAAGATAAAATACAGACATAAAGCGGTTCAAGGTAAACTAAATTGTAATATGGATGGAGAGATGGTTGGATGAAAAAGCATATGGTATATGCTTAATGTTTGTCCTTCCTTCTCAAAGAGGACCATGACATCAGGGACCTAAAGCCATGGCAGGCAGGTGAGGGAGGGCTGCGCAAGATTGCCTGACTCACTTTCCCCTCAGACATATCTGGGTCTATTGGTCAAATATAAACCAGGATGACTGGAGATGGCCCTGGATGCAGTGGGAGAACTTGGTCTTTTTAAGACCTGTCTTCAATAGGTCTCAATGTGATTGTGGCTGCGCCCATCTAATGGTACTTCTAAGTTCTGGGCTTGTAAAGAGTAAAGTGAAGATGGTTCTTGCTCTTAATCATCCTACTAGAAACATACAGCACAAGTAATGAATATGGGAGGGATGTTAGCTTTGGGAAGTTAGTGGAATGGCCAGAGGAGCAGTAGGAGAGTAGCATTAGCTACTAAAGTGGTGTCACATACATTGTAGATTAGCATTCCCTTTACAATAGCAATGAAAGGATTGCTTTGATTATGGTTCTAGAATATTAAAGATGGAATGAGAGGTAAGGTGGAGAGAGTACTATGTTTACCAAGGCAGTTGGAGAGAAGGTGGTCAAAAACTAATGATATATAGTTGGAGTTGGCCCAGTATAATGGGTCCTAAGAAAAACTTTATTTAGGTAAATGTCATTTGAACTAGACTTTGAAGATAGGATTTTGATCATCTGAAAGGTAAATGAAGGACTTTGTAGGTATATAAGTGATCAGAAGTATGAGGCAAGTGTAGGGGAAGCAAATAGCCAAGTTTGGCTGAAATGTAAGGTGCATATAATGAATTGTTAGGAGACTATGACACAGACCAACAGGGGCAGAGAATAGAAGGCCTTGGATACCTTTTTGTGAACATATTTACCTAAGCAGTTGGGAAACATTAAAGAATTTTGAGCAGAACAATGTGATCAGGACTGGACAGGTTTGTTTGGCAAAGGGATTTTAAAGAAACTAATTCCATTATAGACCAGTTAAGAGACCAGTGGTAATTAGAATTTAAATTGTAGTGATGAAAGTAGAGATGGAAATGAGGGAATAAATTTGAAAGCAGATTAGGCAGATAAGATTGAAATGGACTTGGTGAGCCATCAATTGTAGAAAAGGAATGAAAGAGAAGCTAAATAATTATTTGAAGATAGTAGGCATAAATGACTATAAGGAGAGCAATGACAAAAATCTCTCCTCCCACCACATTCTAAAAAATAAGGATATAATGAGAGACAATTTTTGTTAAAATGTAAGTTCTATTTTGGACATGTTGGATGTAAGTTCCCAGTGGGGCATTCAAGTAAAGATATCTAATAGAAAATTGAAGTAGAGCTTGGGGAAAATGTCAAGGATAAAGCATTATTTGCATAGAAATGACATTTGAACCTATGGGGATGAGTAAATTCACCCAAGGAAAGTGTACAGGAGATGAGGACAAAGTTAAGAGAGTGTTTTGGTGGAATATCTTCATTTAAGGGATGGGAGAAAGAACAACAGAGAAGAAAATGGTCAGAAAGATTTGAGAAGACTTTCAAAGGAGCAAGAAAGCCAGTAGGAGTTTCAAGAAGTAAATAAGATATTATACATGCAAAGATGAAGTGCTATGGATCAAGAAGGTAGTGGCAATACTTCTTTACTCTGACTTATCAGAAACGATACATTCTCTAGAAAATATGCAAGAAGAAGAAAACAAAGAAGAAAATAATCATATAGGCAGATGAGAATTCAAATGTGCCCGAAGTTAGAAAGTAGAATATAACAAAAAAAGAAAGGTAGACCCTTGGCTTTTTGGAGGTAGAAAATAGATTAGAAGTCTTTTCCATGCAGGCAAGATCTGAACCTTTTTGAACAAGAAGCAACTTCTGTGTTTTTAGCAAAGATTTCTTTGGTGCCATCAGGAGTGAAGCTTTTCAATACTGAACCAGGAAGAGAAAATGTATCATGGTGATTGATGACTTCTGGCCACAGGGCACCAAAGCAACTATTCCTTGACCTTACGTGAACAATTGGAAAATATGCTTTCTTCCTAGAACTTTTTTTTTTTTTTTTTTTTGGTATCTGATGGAGAGCCTCTTGAGACTTGGTTAAATTGAGAAAAGCATTTCTGGGGATTTATGTGGGGACAAATGATATAGCCAGAAGGAATTTATAAAGTATCTTAAGGGATTATGAATTCTCAGCAAGAAACTGGAGTTCTAGTGTTTTCATCAGTGCTGCCAAATGAAGGTAGAGCTTTAGAAGAAAAAATCAGGAATGGAAAGTGAACTTGCAGTTAAGAAGAAAATGTCAAAGAATGGAGAACTTTTTTTCTGAATCAGGACTAAAGACAGAAAAATAATGGTCTCTTAGCCAGAAGTGATAAATAGACATTTACCTAAACATTTACAGATCTGATCAAGGACTTCATAAGAAAAATACAAGAAATGGGAAAATTCCCACATACATCTACCTAGCCAGATGCCACAGAGAATAAAAGAAAGAATGTTAGTATATAATATCTGATAATTCACAGAAGACTACATTAAAGCAGAGGAGAAATAATAAAAGCAACATCAAATCATACAATTGGAGGACTAAGATGTTTACTTAAAGACCATCTAGTCCAATTTCTCATTCCCCCACCTAGGTTTTACAGCTGAGAAATCTTAGGAGAAACACTAGTTCTAAGAGTATATAGAAAATGTATTATATATGTGTGGGGATCAAGACTGGACCTGTAATTGTAGTGTAAGTAGGGAACTTTAATGTGAAGAAGTTCCCTCTATTCCCTCAGGTCATACTGTTGGCTCATTTGGAGTTTGTGGTCCAGTGAAATCTTTATTTTTCCCCCCTACATAAAATGCTATTTAGTTATTTTTAACTCATCTTATATTTATGCTCTTGAATTTTTGAACCCTTGTGTAAGACTTTACATATAAATTGTTACACTTGGTCAACAGTTATAGCTGGTCAAAACACACACACACACGATACACACACACAGAGAGATACCTGTTATCCTAGACTGCTTTAAAAATTGTTTTGTCTGGAAAAATGATAATTGAAATACTGCTCTGCTTAGTCCTGGTCACCAAACCACATTTTAGAAGTTTGACAAAAATTGTCAACTTGTCCATTAGAATCAACAAAATTAATTTCATCTAGAAGAAAGGCAACTAGGATGAGGAAATAACTAAGAAACAAGCCATATCCAAATCTATTGATCAGGATGGTGAAAGATCTTGAGATTATACCATAGCAGGGTTAATTCAGATGATTATACAGTTTAACCTAAGAAAGGGGATATGATAGTTGCCTCTGAGTATTTTTAAATTTAATTTTGAATTGATACCTTTGTTTTACTTGCCATTCAATTTTTTAAGGAGTATACATTTTTCTTCTTTTTAAGATATTTTAAATAGTATTTTTTTCCCCACTTACATGTCAGGAACATTTTTAGCATTCTTTTTACAAGATTTAGAGTTTCAATTTTTTTTTTCCTCCTTCCCCTTTCCCTTCCAAAGATGATAGGCAGTTTGACATACTTTATAGGTGTGTTATCATAGAAAATATATTTTCTTATTTGTCACAGTTGTGAAGGAAAAAACTGACCAAAGTGGGGGAAGAAATGAAAAAAAAAAAAAAAAAAAAAAAACCACGTTTGGTATGTCTTTGGGTGGGTGTGGCAAAATGGAGGAATAGTTAGTTGGACCTCTACATGTAGTCTGCCTATTGTTTTGCTGCTGCTGCCATTTTTTGCTTTTGGGAAAAGGACTAAAGTCTTTCTTCTTAGACACCAATTCTTCCTGACACCTTTGCTACGTTATAGTTGATTGCTTCAGGGTGGGTTATTCTCTCTGCTGCTGCCCTTTCTCAGCACAGTTTGAAACAATACAATAGCAATAGACTGCTGAGGAACCCCCAATCCAGAACCAATCAGAAAAGAATCACAGCTAGCCCATTCCCTATAAACAAATGTGAACAACAATCAGGTGGTGGTGGTTTTTTGTTTTTTTTTTTCCTCTTTAGCAGTCCTATAAGTTGGAAGTAGGAAGAATAGAGGGAGGAGAAAACCAGTTTTTCACAGGCTGCAAGATGCTGTTACTATGGCCTAATTTTAGGTTTCAGAGAACAAAAATGGCAGCCATCTATCTTCTGGCACTTTTTGTCACAAAATTTATATTCAGCCTATTCTATTTAAATGATATTTTAAAGATATTCTTTAATTTAAACAAAAGGCCATGCATTTTTTTTGGGGGGGGGGGCACAATTTTGTCAGCTTTTACCAAAGATGACTTTAAAAGTTGTCTTTGATGGTCACTGGTTGGTTTACTAAGACTTATGAATCACCAAGGTATTTTTTTTTAAATCACAGAATATTAAAACTTTGAGCGCATTTTAAGAGATCCCCATTTTACCATTATGAAACTGAAGCTAAAAAGGGTAAAGGTAAAGAGCCTTCTATAACTACCCAGTAAATCCATGTCATTGCTAAGATTAGAAGTCATCAACTGTTCTGACTCCTCTGTCTTTTGTTTTTCAATTGCTGTCTCCTGTATTATTCATGGGCAGTTGTTTAATTTACTAAAATGACACTTAATTTGGAATCATACAGCCACCAAACATTTAATTAAGAACTTGCTAGAGCCAGATATTATGTCAGGCTAAAAGAAAGTCTTTCTCATTATCAGAGACTAAAGTAAAGGAAGACATAGCAGAAGATGATGTCAGCAGTAAGTGAAGTAAAAAGGAGAAAAAAGGGGAACTTTAAAAAAAAGGCCTTAAATTTTTGTAGTGAAGTGTGAGTAAAGGTTCTCACTATTAAAAAGGAAGGCAAGTTAGTGAAAAATTATAATATATCTATGTTTTGTGGTAATGAATTCTAAAAAGCACTAAATATTGCCTCATACTTAAAAAAAATCATTAAATGCTATTCCTGGATTATTGGGAAAATCTATTTTAATAGTTACAAATTAATGAAGTTTTTCAGCAAATACATATCTTAATGACATCTATCTTAATGACAGAAGATATTTGCTACATTTGTAGGAATTTTGTGTCAGCAGGACCTCAGAAATATTTATGAATGTCACCAAAAATGTCACTGATCTAAGAGGCGGGATAAAGAGGAATCCTTCTGTTGGGGATATGTAAAATTTCCAGTTATCTCATCCAGTACATCCATAGATTTGCTTTAGGCTACAATGATGACCCATAGGGAGGGGAACACTAAAGACTAGGCCTAGGTCTGCTCTTGTGAAATGAACATTTCCCCCTACTGATTAGTTGTACACTGCATATTAGTTGTACATTGAGATTAACATTGCTATAGGGTAAAACTCAACTCTAAGGGATAATAGTAACCTGGAATTTCTTAGTGAACATTTCTTGACTTTTTTTCCATTTACAACAACTGTTCAAAGAATCTAGGTAAGGAAAGATTTTATCATTCAAAATTGTAAAAATTCAGATCATTTCCTTGGATTTTGTGAAAATTCTTGCAAATGAACAAACCTCCTCTGTAAGTAAATCAAGTATGTTACTGGAAAACTTGAATATTTCTAACTATTAGAATGAATTTTTCTAATAATTTAGGAACAGTACTAAGTGTTTTTTATTGATTAAGAAAGTGAAGAAACTTTGGACAAGAAAAGGGTCTAATTTGCAAGAAATTCATAATCTTGTCACCAAAATAATGACCAAAATCCACATAGGCTAAAGATTATACTTGTCAACTCAGAAAAGTAATAGCTTTAAGTAGTTTAAGGTTCTCATAAGGACTAATAGTAGACATTAATGTATTTATAAAATTTAGTTTTGTGTTCCCATAAAATGTAAGGCTGTACAAAATACAGACAACTGGAGCTTACCAGAATAATTATATTCATTCACCTTTATTTGCTGTAATTTGTAAAGGTTATTTCAATATGTATCAGTTGGATTTGCATCTTATCTGAAATTATTCACAATGAAGTCACTCCTTCAGAGCCTTTTATGGAACTTTGCATACTAAGTTAAGGTACTTATTTTCTTCATTCTTAAGTTGAAGGTGCCTTCCACTCAAAGGTATGTGAAGCAGAAAAGGATGTGACACTTTTCTACCAGTATATTCAGAGTCCAGGGGAGAGCAAGCTCAAGGTTAGAGGGTTCATGTGACCAAATGATAACTCTCAGCTCCTCAAGATGTTCCTTATAGGGATGATGTCACACTTCTCCTTGAGAGGTCAACTGCCTTTAAAATTTTACAGATCTTACTAAGCTGACAAGCCCTCAAGTTTGGACCCAACATGAGCTCTATGTCGTCTTGTCTGAGCATGGCCATTCTGAGCCTTAGGAGATTCGTTCTCAGGTAGTGAGCTACTGCATGATGAATTTTTTGGTTGCAGCAATGGGGGAGACAATTTTAGAAAGTCTTTCGATCACCAATAGTGAAAAGCAAGGCTACAAAGATGAAATCACAGTTCCTTAGAATCACTGAAATAAAAAGATAGTGTGGAAGGGGTGGCTAAATGGTTACCATCAGTCTATTACCATCCATTGTCAATAACAGCTAAGGGCATTCCTGAGGGAATTATATAGGTATGTTTTTGATGCAAGAGAAGAAGCTATGGACCCATAAAACCATAAAAAATCCCCTTGGGGATAGAGGAATTGAATTGCTCTTGGTTTGTTAAAGAGAAACAAGATAGTTCTTGAAGGAAATAGCGAGTTCAGGAAAAGGTGGGATGAAATTTGACTCTCAGATCCATTTCTCAATCCTGTCTAGAGCATTAATTTTACTAATTGATCATTACCGATATGACTACTGGCAACATAATTACATAATACCAGGGGATACTATGTTATCCTACCTGTGTAGCACAGCAAAAACAGTACCCATTTGCATTAGCACTTTGCAATTTACAAAATGTTTTTCTTACAATGGTCTCATGATATGAATTGTGCAGACATTGCTATCTCCATCTTACACAGTGAAAAACAAGTCCAGGAAGGTTATGCTACTCACCTATGTCCATGCAACCAATAAGTACCAGATGGGGGTGTGAAGCCAGATCTCCTGCTACCTGCCAAGTCTAGCAATCTTTATACTACACAATATTAAATCAGCCTCAGAAAGGAAATAATACTGCTTGCTTTAAAACTAGCATAAGGACTTATGATGAGTGTTAGCATAAATCTAATTCAGCTAAGTGTATGAATCAGAGGTTAATTCAAGATTCATGTGTTGTAATTTTGGATTTCAATGTGTTCACCTGATGCTCTTGGATGTTTTCCTAATGAATACTGATGATTGGGGCTGGGCAGAGGTGACAGAGCTACCTAATCAGAGCTGTGACTGGACAAACTCATGGGGCACTCTTGTGATTGCTGTGAACTTGGCTCAAGGATATTGTCCATCTTTCCATTATTATCAGATACCACTGGCAGCAGCGGAGGCCATAGGTGAAGAAACACTTCTTCCTCTCAGTCAGAATAGACGGTGCCTCAGGGAAATAAACAACATTGAAGACTAGAAACAAATTGCCTGTCAAGGAAGCATCTTGTACAATAAAAATCTTTAGAGTGGTAGCTGGCACCTTGTGGTGATAGGAACCAGGCAGAGGTCTATTGGGGAGAAATTCCATTTAGGTTTCTGTGAGAAGACATGGAGCCAAACAAATACATCCATGTAGAGTAACTAAGATTTCAGAAAGAAGAGATGAGATGGAAAAGAGTAACAAGTCCTGCCAAACTCAGATATACAGCCTCTTTTGAGGTTTTTTTTTAACTTGATTCAAAATGGCATCCTATATTTCAAAGGTTAATGACATAAAAACTGTGGACAGTTATAGTTGTAATCAATACATTTGCTTTCTATTATTGGAGCCCTGTGGGCACTGTAAAACATGAAACTTGCCCAAAGTATTCCTACATGTACATAACAGATCTCTTACTTCTTTCGTGCATTCATATATATATATATATATATGTATATATATACATATATATATGTGTGTGTGTGTGTGTGTGTGTATTCTTTTCAAAAATATTAGTCTCTGACAGTTATTACTTGAAAAGATACAGCACTTCATTTGAAGGTGTTAAGTTAAAACATTCTTTAAAGGAATATGTTACTTCTCTAAATAGATGATTCTTTGAACCCACATTTTTTTCAATTACCAAAGAAATTTTATTTATCCAAACATCAGATTTAGTGAAGGTTTAACTTAAACTGAAACCAAAAGGGAAATATAGGTGCTTTCCAGGAGAAACTCAAATGTGACTATGTTAAAAAGGAGAAGGGACAGCTTTAGAATGTAGAAATCCCCCTCTTTCCCAATTTTAATTTGCAATCAACAGTCATTCTAGCTTTTTTGTTGTTGTTCCTTTAACATAGGCAATGCATGTTTAATGGAAAGATCCCTGAATCTGGTATCAAATTGGATTTGGGTCTTGACTGTACTGCTTACTAATTGTATGATCTTGGACAAGACAATGAGGATTAGTTCTGTCATCTGATTTCTTCTAGCACTAAATTATTTTTACCCTTTTGCTGGTTAGTTCATTTTCATAATGGTGAGCAGTAAATTACTTGTGAAAGAACAGTAATATGAAAAAGGCGGAGTTTTTCAGCAGTAGGAACAATTAGTTCTTTCCTTAAGATATATTAAGTAGACCCCAAGACAAAGACAAAGGGAACTGAAGAAGAGATCCTCACAGCTTCTAATTTAGAAAGAGATGTTTAAAGCAAATTGTGTCTTGGATGAATAGATATGGTTAAATAACCCCTGATCTGATCAAACCAGAAGTGGAAAATTCACTTTAGCTTTGAGTGCCATATTTTAGAAAGGACATTGATCATTTGTAACACAACCAGAATAGTGAAGATCCTCAAGATACCATACAAAGCTAAACTGAAAGAGTTATGGATGGTTATCTTAGAGAAGAAAAGATGGGGTGCCACGTGATAGCTATGTTCAAGTATTTAAAGAGCAGGCATAGAAAAGATGAATTCATTTTATGCTTTTTTTTAGAGGGAAGAACTAGGAGAAATGGACAAAAGGTAAAAAGAGGCAGATTTAAGTTTGATAAAATAATAAACAACCTGAGCTAACCAAAAGCGGAACAGGCTGCCTTGGTTTCCCAATTCCCTAAAATCTTTAAGCAGTCTCTGTCACCAGTTGTTAGACATGTTTTAGAAATGTTTACTTGGATACTGGCTGGACTTAATGGCATCTAAGTGAGGTGTACCTTTCAAGTCTTAAATTCTCTAATAGAGGAAAAGATCCTTTCCCAAACTGTACTTTCAATCATAGCATCAGTACAAATTGTGCTGTAGATTTCTTTTCCCTCTGTGCTTGTTTATATAAATCTGTGCAGTAGTAAGCTTGGTTCTGTCAGGTTAAAAAAAAAAGTTCAAATTTCTTGTCTAATTATCAAGAAGGGTCAGGAAATATCAGATTAACATGGTTAATGTTGATGTCACATTATGATAAGAACTTTACACATGTAGCTAATAGGAAAGAGCAGAATGGCTTTTTGCTCTTAGACATCTAAGGGCATACACTTACTTTCTTTAATAACTGACTTTCCTTCTTCAATTTTCCCTACTATACAGTGACCTTTTTTGGAGTGCAGCCATTTTTTGTAACCATTTTCTTTTCAAAAATGAAGTTGGCTTTAACCTCTAATAACCCATAGTTGGGTTCTTAATATTAGGTGCTAAAGGAATTCTTGCAAAGAATACATTCACATTATGCTATCAAACCTCTGCTCTGTAAGGCATTATAAACCATTTCAGATTTACTCTTGCTTTCTGGGTTTGTGGCTGAAAAGAAACTTTCAGACACTTTCTGTAAGAACATCAGTCTGCCCTTTTAGCATTAGTCCACCCCTCAAATGGGGAGAAAATAAGTGCAGAAGCATGGTATAGTAGAAAGTATGCTAGACATCCAGTCCAGAGACCTGGAATCTCTTTGTCTGGCACTGACTTGTGAGATGACTGGCAAGTCATTTAATTTGTCACAGACTCACCTTTTTCATCTATAAAATGAAGTTAATAAACATTTCACTATGTCCTAATGTTGTTAGGAGGAAAGCACTCTCCAAACATTAAATTTTCTCCTCCTCCCTCTCCTTTAACTCTGTGTCATTTGCCAAACTTAACCTTTCTCTTTCCCTAGCATCTCATATCCATCTCCTCATTTCTTACACAATGACCACCCTAGTTCAAGCTTTCGTGACCTGTCACCCAGACTCCTAATTAATTTCCCAGTCCCATTCCAATCAATCCTCCATAAAGCTGCCAAAGTATTTTCCTAAAGTGTAACTGACTCAATAAATTCTAGTGGCTCCTTGTTAGCTCTCAGATCAAATGCAAATTCTCCTTTGGAAATTGAATTTCTTTATATCTGACTTCTCTCCACTTCTTCTACAAGTTACCTTCCTTCTATATAATCTACAAACCACACATACTGGCCTACTTGCTGTTCCTCATACACAAGGCTCTAGCAACTTTCTCCACACTATTATAATAGCTGTCTCTTGTGTTAAGAATGTGTTTCTTCTTCATATTCTTCTTTTGGAATCATTCTTTTCCTTCAAAATCCAGCTCTGCTAGTATTCTTATATATAAAGTCTTTCTCAATTGTCCCAGCAATTAGTAGCCTCCTTCCCTGGTTTATTTTATATTCATTTTGTACATATTTTGTAAACTTGTTTCATAATATCTTTGTCTTCCACTTAGGGCGCTACCTGATATATGGTAGACAAATTAACAAATGTTTTTTGATTAACGTGTAAACGTGATTATACCTGTTATCTTATGCATGTCTCACAGACAAGAGTAAGTAATATACTTTCTCAGTTTTCTGAAAGCATCTTTTGTAACTGTATTGCTCAGAGTTCTCAAGTCATTCAAAGTTACTTTTCTTTATAATGGTGCTATTCTGTAAATTGTTCTTGTTCTTCACACTTCACTCATCAGTTCATATAAATCTTCTCAAGTTTTTTTCAAAATTGCCCATTTCATCATTTCTTATAACACTGTTGTATTTCATTGCATTTATATAAATATATAGTTTCCAATTCTTTGCAGTTAAAAAATAAAGTTGTTATAAACATTTTTGAGTATATGGATTCTTTCTTTGATCTTTTTGGGGATGTTATCTCTGGATCAAAGAGTCCATACAGTTCAGTGACATTTTTTTATTTTAAAGTGTGGAATAGTTCCAATTTGCTTTGCAGAATAGCTGGACCAATTCACAGCTCCTCTACCAGAATATAAGTATTTATTTTTTCCCCATAGCTCTTGCAGTAATTGTCATTATTTTTTTCATTTTTTGCCACCTTTAAAGATATAAGATAGAATATGCTTCATTTTCGTTTGTCTAATTATTAGTCATTTAAATAATTTTTATATGTTTATTTTTTCTCCTAATTAAATGTAAAAACAATTTTTAGCATTAGTTTTTTTATTATTATAATAACTTTTTATTGACATGAACCCATTCCAGGGTAATTTTTTTACAACATTATCCCTTGCCCTCACTTCTGTTCCGATTTTTCCCTCCCACCCTCCACCCCCTCCCCTAGATGGCAAGCAGTCCTATACATGTTGAATATGTTGTAGTATATCCTAGATACAATATATGTGTGCAGAACCAAACAGTTTTCTTGTTGC
The DNA here is from genome assembly GCF_902635505.1 of Sarcophilus harrisii. Taxonomy (NCBI): domain Eukaryota; kingdom Metazoa; phylum Chordata; class Mammalia; order Dasyuromorphia; family Dasyuridae; genus Sarcophilus; species Sarcophilus harrisii. The sequence goes on from NC_045427.1 coordinate 154,929,773, forward strand.
ACAGGAAGAATTGGATTCAGAATGTAAAAATAACCCGGGAAGAAAAACAAAAATTTAGTATTAGTTTTTTAAAAAAATTTGAGTTCCAAAATTCCCCCTTCCTCATTGAGAAAGCAAGCAATTTAATATAGGTTATACATGTGCAGTCATGCAAAGCATATTTCTGTGTTATGTTATAAAAGAAAACAGACCAAAGAACCCAATGAGAAAAATAAAAAGAATGCTCTGATCTATATTCAGATTCCATCAATTAATCTCTGCAAATGGATAGCATTTTTTATCCTAAGTCTTTCAGAATTGTCTTGGATCATTGATTGTATTGCTGAGAATTACTGAGTCATTCACAATTGATCATACAATATTACTGTTATTCTATTATACAATAACGTAAGGCTTTCCAGGATTTTTTGAGAGTATCCTTCTCATTACTTTTTATAGCTCAATAGTATTCCATCACAGTCATACAACTTGCTCAGCCACTCCTTTATCAATTATCCAATTCCATAATTAAAAGAACTTCTATAAATTTTTTTTTGGCGTATATGGATCCTTTTTGGAGTTTTATCTTTTTGGGATAAATTTAGTAGTTCTGTTGTTTGGACGAAAAGTACATGGTTTTGTAACCTTTGGGCACAATTCCAAAATGCATTCCAGAATGTTTGTTGGATCAGTTCACAACTTCATCAACAGTGCATTGGTATCCCAGTTTTCCTACAATCTCAAGTCCCCAGCCAAGATAGGGCCATAATTTCTAAAAGCTTCCTACAGAAAGCTTTTTTTTTTTTTTATTATTTTTGAAGCATGGATAGATAATTTTCAGCATTCACCTTTGCAAAACCTAGTGTTTTAAATTTTTTTCTCCCTCCCCTCCTCCCCCAGATGGCAAGTAATCCAATATGTTAAACATATTCAATTCTTCTACACGTATTTCCACAATTATGCTACACAAGAAAAATCAGATCAAGAAGGTAAAAAATGAGAAATAAAACAAAATGCAAGAAAACAACAACAAAATACTATGTTGAGATCCATACTTGCTTCCCACAGTCTTTTCTCTGGGTATAGAGGGCTCTCTCCATCACAAGACCTTTGGAACTGGCCTGAATCACCTCATTGAAAAGAGCCATGTCCATCACAGTTGATTATACAATGATTGTTGTTGCCGTGCATAATGACCTCCTGGTTCTACTCATTTGCTCAAGCATCAGTTCATGTAAATCTCTCAAGGCCTCTCTGAAATCATCCTGCTGATTGTTTCTTACAGAACAATAATATTCTATAACATTCATATACCACAATTTATTCAGCCATTCCCCAACTGATGGGCATCCACTCAGATTTCAATTTCTTACCACTACAAAGAGGACTGCCACAAACATTTTTGTGTATGTGAGTCCCTTTCTCTCCTTTAAGATCTCTTTAGAATACAAGACCAGTAAAAATACTACTGGATCAAAGGGTATGGCCAGTTTGCTAGCCCTTTGGGCATAGTTCCAAATTGCTCTCCAGAATGGTTGGATCAGTTCACAACTCCACAACTCCACACCATGTATTAGTGTCTCAGTTTTCCCACATCCCCTTCCATATTTATCATTATCTCTTCCTGTCAACTTAGCCAATCTGAGATATAAAGTGGTAGCTTTATTTTTTACTATTTTCTATTTACTATATTCATTGACTGTTATGTCTTGTGAATCTAATCTATTCCTCTGTTCAACTACTCTATTTCTTAGCCAATACTAAGTGGTTTTGATGATAACTGCTTTATAATATAATTTTAGGTCTGGTACAGCTATGTTACTTTCATTTGCATTTTTTTTCATTAATTCCCTTGAAATTCTTGACCTTTTGTTCTAAGGAGATTTTTTAGTTTGGGGTTTCTCAAGAAATTTTTCCTACAAATTCTTTATCATATGGAAATATGTTTAAAATGATTGTACAAGTATAACCTATATCAGATTATTTGCTGTCTTGGGGAGGGAAATGGTAAAGAAGGGGTAGAGAAAAAAATTCAAACTATTAGAAAAATAAAATACTATTGAAAGTTTTCAAAATTCCTTTTTGCATTATTATAGTACAATGAATTAGATGAAATACTGAACAGAATAACAGTATCTGTATTTTGAGAGTATTTCTGTAAAAAGCAATGTTAGAATTTCATTTTCCTACAATCTCTTAAAATTCATATTTGCTGTGAATGTTTTTTATCCATGTTTGGTAGACTTATTTCTGTCTCTAGCAATTGAAACTAAATTAACTGAAATACTTAAATTTATAAAGATATAATTTATATTCTAGACAACCAAAAATTGGAAGACGTAAGGACTTTTCCTAATTTAGTTTCTAATTGAGATCACCCGCTTTATATTAATTATGAGAAAAATCAAGGAGCTGCTGTTAGAATGAGAAAAAAATCTGGTAATCAAGATTGGGTTAGTAGATTTTTTTTTTTTTTTTGTGGTCTAAAGGATTTCAGGTGCTGCTGAATAGCAGAGACTAATTCTAAACTTTTATATCAGAGTGAGTGGGTTGGAGATGATGAGCATAAAGGGTAATTTGACACCTTATATCTATTTAAGATCTTTTTTTTTCTGTATCTTTTTTTTCCTCCTTGATTCATCTTACTGATTTTTCACTTTTCTAAAAACATGTGGAAAGGGTACTATTTTCTCCCTAGCTTTTATAATCTAGAAAGTCCATGGGCTTCTCTAGTTCATTTAAATTTTTTTTGTTTTTGTTTTTTATTAAAAGGTCTAAATATGTTTTATTATAAAAGAAGGATACCTTCATTTTATTATCTTTGCAAATATGGGAAGGAAACTTTCCCCTATAATTCAAAGTATGTCTTTCTTTTTCCCTTTGAAAAGTTATAAATTATATGTTAGGAAAATTTTGATCAGGCTTTTTTTCCTCTTTCATATCATGTCTCCTCTCTGTCCTCCCAAGAGAAGGTCAGCATTGATATAAATATTTCAAGTCCCCAGCCAAGATAGGGCCATAATTTCTAAAAGCTTCCTACAGTAGGAAAATCTGGGGAAGAGAGCAGTGTCTTTTAGCCAAATGCATAGACTAGAAGCATCTTTATTGTAAGAAACAATATCATTGTTTCTGGTCAGATTCACCACTACCTAGTTAAGTTATAAGTTTAGTTCCTCTCACGGTAACGGAACCATTTACTTGTGAGGTGGAGGGAGATTCCATGAGGACTTTGATCTGAAGTGTGGTAACTTGCACACAAACAGGAACTAAATTATAAGGGGAGAAAGGACAGAAATTAATTGAAAAAATAACTTAAATTCTTCTTCTGAAAAAGATGATCATCATATATTACAATGTACATATGATACATAATGAATTTGAGGTGTGTGTGTGTGTGTGTGTGTGTGTGTGTGTATCTAATCTACTTGTTGTTAAAGTATTACAGGCAAAGACTATGGTATTTTTTCATATTTGTATTCCTTATGCCAGCACAATACATTATATATAATGTATGCTTCAGAAATGTCCATTACATATTCAACTTTAATTTTTTAAAGCTATCCAGCAGTTCTGCTTAGTTATTACTTTAACCAGTATTCAATTTTGATCAAAATATAAGCTTTGGGGTTCCTGTGCAGCCATTTTCTGATTTGAAAGTTTATAAAGCACATTATATTGACTTCTTTCTAGTCCTGATTCTTTGAATTAGAGCTTTAAGTGTATGATAGCCAAGAAGTACCACGCAGCAAGAATCTCATTTGAAAATCTGCTTCACTCAAATTGGGCATTTGGGGCAGTCATCAGTTCTTAAAATGTCAGGAACTTTATCAGAGCTTTTTACATTAAAAAAAAAAGGAGCTGTGAGTTTAGAAACAAGGTGTAGAAAGGGAGTAAAAGCACAGAAGTTTTTAGATGCTGCTTTAAAAACAAACAAACAAACAAAAAAAGACTTTCAGAATGTACTTAAAGAATATCCTCAAAGACATCATTTATTCTCCATGGATTTAATATTAATGTTTTTAGATTTTTATTCCCTTTGTTGAAAAATCTTCCTGTTCAGCCATTTTTGAAAAAAAAAATAGCAACAATAAATAATAGCAGTTATTTATATCACACTTTAAGGTTTGCAAAGGACTTTACAAATGTTATTTTATTCTCACCATCCCATGACATAGGTTATTATTATCAAACTATAGATCTTCTAATACCCAATATCAAATAATGTTGCTGTACAACAGCCAACAGAAATGACTGTAATCTCATATCTTCAGCTGCCTTTCAGATATCTCAGACACAATGTATACTAGACATCTTAAATTCATTTTGTTGAAAATGAAAGTCATTATCTTTCCCCCAAATCACCTCATCCTCCTTAGCTCCCCCCTTCCCAACTCCCACAACACACTGTTTCCTGTTTCTGCAGAGGGCAAGACCATTCACTCAGTTCCCTCAGACTCACACAATAGGGGTCATCCTGGATTTCTCCAAGTCTCTCAAACTGCACTCCCCTGCCCCTCCAAACCCAATCTAGTGCCAAAACCTTTTGATTCTACCTTTTCAGCATCTCTTAGATACTTCCCTTTCTTTACTCTGACATCACCACAACTGTGGTAGAGGGGCACATTGCAGTAGCCTGGGTCAGTCTGCCTCAGGCCTGTCCCTAATCCAGGCCATCCTCCATTCAGCCACTAAAATGATTTTCCTAAAACACAGACCTGATCACATCAGTCCCCTACTCAATAAACTCCAATGGGTTTTCTGTTATCTCCAGGACAAAATATAAAAAAGGTCTTCATACTCTAATGCTCCCCTAACTTACTAGTTTTCTTATACTTTATCCTTGGGCATATGTGCTTTGACCAGTGATGTCAGCCTCCTGGCTATTCTATGAATAAATCACTCCATCTCTTGACTGCTAGCATTCTCTCTGGCCGTCCCCCATACATAGATTCTCCCTCCTCTGTTCTGACCATTACCCTCTCTGACTTCCTTTAAGTACCAAGTAAACCTCACCTTCTATAGAGAGCCTTCTCTAACCCCTCTTATGACTAGTACCTTCCTGAATTGCACATGTTTAACATATATGGGACTGCTTGCTATCTGGGGGTGGGGGTGGTAGAGGGAAGTTGGAATACAAAGTTTTGCAAGGTGAATGTTGAAAACTATCTTTGCATTCATTTTGAAAATAAAAAAGCTATTATTGAAAAAAGAAAAGAAAAAGAAAATCCCAAGTAGAGTAAAAGAAAAAAAAAGAAAAAGACTAGTATCTTCCCTCTGATAATGATTTTTTAAAATTTATCCTTTATGTTGTTTGCTTTATGTATATTTGCATGTTGTCTTCCCTCTAAACTCCTTCAAGAGTTTAAATAACTGTCTTTAGACTTTTTATCTGCCCAGTATTTAGAACAATTCCTGGCACATATTAAATGTTTAAAAAAAAAAAAGCTTACTGATTGATTTATATTGTACTTCAGATTATGTGCCCTTTAAAAGATTAGAAAAATGCTTAACATATTAATATATTCCACCTATGAATATATGCCCAAGGATCATGGTCAGAGTTGGGAGGGGAACATAATTATATTATAATTTTTTTTAATTATATTATAATTAAAACCTGACAGGTTAAGACATTTACCTAAGATTCCATAAGCTACCAGTATGTGTTGGAATTGGGACTTGATTTCATTTCATTCTGACTCTCAAGCCATCTCTCTATCCACTCTTCCATTTCTGCCTCTCAATTAAATATCAGATTGATATAAATTCTAAGTCTGTCACAAAAAAAGAGCTTCATCTCCTTGTTTCACATGGTCAAGGGGATTTTTTTCTATCACCATCTTCTCAAGAAATTTTAGCAGCTGTGTGTACTAGGGTGCTAAAGCTTGTGCCCCCAAGGATCACTAAGCAGAGGATTCTTACAAAGAGTGCAGCACATGTGAAGGGGCATCTTTTTCCAAGAGAGCTCATCATTCAACTTTCTAGCTTGGATTTCACCAGAAGATGTTCTTTGGTAACTATTTGCCAAGGCCACAAGGGCAGAAATGCTGTCACTTCTGGCCTAGATATACTGCTGTCTGCAAAGAGAATTTGATAGGACTTGTTTTGACTTGCAATCTGAAGGAAAGATTTATTTCCTTCACTCTCTAGGTTTGTTTTGATCTTTCTATTATAGTTTTTTGTTTTGTTTTGTTATAAGAGCCGGGGCATAGCTCAAAAATTCCCATAATTTAAATCAGAGATAGTCTATCAGTATGGACTATGATGATCATTGAAGTCATATTAAAACTCCATGCCAAAACTTTAGCCTTTAGAAATTATTTTTAAATAGCTCATCAAGTAGCTTTTCAGTGTGTCAATTATAAAAATTTTAAAGCATGGTGAATTTTTTATTAGAACATGTGAATCAGTTTATGTATATTAAATTTATGAATTCAATTGCTGCAGTAACATAGTAATTCAATACAATATGCTTATATCATTAAACTCATAAAGAAAATTTCCTGAATAGCTATAATGAATAAATATGATTCAGTAATCACAAAATCACGTTTTTATCTTGATGAATTTTAACTAGCAACTCTCAATGCTCTATAACATCAAAAATAAATACTACATTTCAAATTATGACTATTTCAAGTATTTACTTCAGAACCTATCATAGTAAAAATAGTAGTAATTGTTGTTTTAAAGAGGAAACTAGAGAGATTTATTCATTAGAAATACCAATAAGATTGACAAGATTGATATGAAATGACATAGGTCTTTCATTTTATGTCTGTGCATGAACTAGCAATAGGGCTTTCATCTCAATTAGAATGACTGCATTTCTTTACTCCCCTGTCATTTTTCATTTTTATTTGTCTTCATTAACTTTCTTCATCACTGCCATTTCCAGACCTTCTTGACTTTTTTGAGGTGTCTGGAAAGTTTTTTTAATTAAAAATAAAATTCTTTTTAATCTGAAATGCAAATAACTTCTTTCTTGTCATTGCCTGCTCAACTGGGGTCCCAATTTAAATATAATTTTGCTGGAAGGCAGGGGGGATAGATGTGATAATGTCTCATTATCTCTTCCCAGGTATGTGATCCTCTAATCACCAAGTCAGGGAACAGTTTATTGAGTTCCTGATACGTGTGTAGCACTGTACTGGGCACCATGGGGACTAGGGAAATAGAAATTCCTAGAATCAGAAAATCTCTGAGTTAAAATAGGCTTCCCCCCAAAAAAAATCCAACCTTGGATTTAGAGTTAGAAAATCTGTGTTCAAAAGTTTTACAACTCATTTCTCTATATGAATTGGGGCAAAATGATTTATTTAATCTCTTTGGGCTTCACGGTTTTCAGCTGCAACAAGAGAGAGCTAAATTAAAGAACTATAGCTCTGGATCATCTAATATAGTGCATCCTGAATAGGAATCCTTCCTGTATCACTAAAATAATAATAATAATTCTTTTCATTTCTTATAACAAACTCGTGAAGTGGTAGTGTGAATGTTATTATCTTCATTTAAAAGAGAGGAAACACGTTTCAAGAGAAAGTGATTTGTTCATGGTCACACAGCCAATCAGAATCCGAAGTGAGGATTCCAACTGGCCTTATGTCACATCCAGAATTCCATCCCTGGGATCATCCATCATCTTTTACTTGGAAACCCCCAGTAATGCCAGCCTCCTGTTAGCCTGGTAGGATTTGTTCTTTATGAGGCCACGCCTGTGCTTGCATTTCCATTTGTCTACACGATCACTCTTTCTGACTGCCACTTTCAAACCTTCATGTTCCCTAAGCATCCCTTTAATGACCCATTCTTGAAAATTGTTCAGGAAGTCGAGCTCACTGGCATATAGTTTTCCCACTTCACTTCCTTCCTATTTTTGAGAATTGTTACAAAAGAATTAATAGCAGAGATGCCTCCTTAAATGTATTGGGTAGTTGGAGTGGTCAAACTAACATAGGCAGTTGTAAATAAGTATTTGGTGAATGTATAAATGAATCAACAATCAACAGGATGTAATTAATTAATTGTCAAATAGCATAATAATGTATGATAGATGAGTTGATAGGAATTTGGTTCAGCTCCCTTGGCAGAGATGTAATCTAAACTAGTCACAGATCATAGAACTTAGAGCTGATTGAGACTTAGAGATCATTTAGTCCCTTGACACATAAATATGATTTAAATCACTTTAAGGGAAGGCAAAGAGATGAGTGAATATGATGTGTTTGTGAGACAAAGAAGCCAGTATCAGTCAAGTAGAGAGTGTTCTACGTTGAGAAGTGGGAAGTGAAAAATAGGCAAGTAACTCTGGCCCAGTTAGGGAGGCATTGAGTCATTTTGATCAGGGTAGCAATTTACTAAAAGAAATATTTTAGGAATATTAGTATGTTAGTGATGAGCAGAACAGATTAAATAAAGAGACCCTAAAGTCGAAAAGACCAGCAAGGCATCTGTTGAGGTAATATAGATATGAAAGGATAAGTACCTAGATTGCCTTTTTGGAATGTGAATTGGGTAATGGTTTTACTTCTTTAACTTTAATAAGTTAAAACTATATTAAGACTTTGGGGATACCCTATATTTAGTGATATTATATAAGTGGCAAATAGATCATTTTCCTGTTAGTGTAAAGGAGGTATAGGAAAATTAGAAAATATGTTAGGATTAATCACTCAAAATTGAATGAATAAACAAATCCATTGGGCTGAAGTATATTGTGGACAACCAAAATTCTCTGTGTTTAAATATATATATATATATTTTTATATATATTTATATATATATATATATATATATATATATATATAGTACAGAATATACAATATCACTTTTGATAGATATGTTAGCAGACTTTATTTTCCTTTCAATATGTAATATATATTATATTAAATTAGGCCCATTAACTTTTAGATATTTACACTTGGAAGTTTGGACAAATAAAATCTCATAATGAGGAGGCACTTGGGTAACAAGTTTGTCCTCCACCACATTTTCCCCTTGAATCATTATAGCATTGATCTTATCAAAATATAACATGCAAAGTGAATTTTATCATTAGGATCTTTAAGTCAAAATCTATCCCTATAACTTCTATAATTATTGCTAATATTACTATCTAAAATTAAAAATATTCCTTTTAAAATCATGCTTAACTTAATGTAATATTTTTATAGATCTTAGGATATTAAATTGAGAAAGGATCTCTAAGACTCTCTAATCTAATTCCTTTATTTTACAAATGAAGAAACTGAGGTCAAGGGAGGTTAAGTCATTTACCCAGTCACAGAAGTAGTACTATCACAGATTGATTTTATTTTAGATCCTCTAACTGTATAGCAAGTTCTTTTCCCATTCGATTCCTTTGCCTCCTTTCTTAATAACATTCCTTAATGACAAACATTTCAGTATCTGATTGACATAGAAGCCCAAGTGAGTTATTTACATTCTTGTTTCTAATGCACCCTCTCAAGTAATAAGACCTTGAAAGACTTAAAATTAAGTTCATTATACATAGTAGTAATTCAAATTTAGACTGTCCTGGTTATCAATGGAAAATGATGTTTTTCATCTTACATTTTTTATATTTATATGAGTATGTTTTTATACTTTATGTATAGGTTTTATACAGATATGCTTAATTGGAAAATACAGAGTTCTCAATGCTGAAGTTCCCATTCCAGAATGTGGCTCCTCCTTAGATACCCTCTTTCCCCAGATCCCCCCAGCACACACTTTCCATTTGTGATGGCTTTAGCATTGTGTCATTTAGTTGACTGATAGGAAGTTCACTCTAATCCCATAATGTTTCAGGAAAAGAAAGTCCACTGGGCCCAAGTTATCAATGAAAATACTATTTATTGGTTGATTATGGGTCAGGTTCTTTTCCCCTCCCAGGTTTTATTGTTTAACCAGATAACTTGGAAGTCCTACATTAGTATTCTGTTATGATTGATTATACTGGAATCAATAAGCATTGAACTGAGACCACTGATAAAAGTGAAAATGATGGACAACCTCTATCCATACATGCATTTGTTTTCTATTATAATAAAGTCTCTTTTCCTTCCCTTGTTACTATATGAGTCCTTTCACAATCTTCTGCATTGTTGGAGATATTTACCCTGTATATATTTTATGTCTGCTTACTCCAGATACTGAGCTACATGTTGTTTCCCCATAGGCAAAGGACTATTTTTGCCTTGTTTTGTCTTTGAAGACTCATTGCCTTTAAGAGAGCCTGACATATTACAATATTAGTACTTTAGGAGATTTCCAGTTAAGAAAGTAATGTGAAGGATCACAGAGAAGCCCAGCTATCCCATATAAAATGTGACAAATTTCTGAATACATCCTAGAAAAACCAGTGCTAAAGAAAATTGAAAAAAATCTTTGAGTGAGTTCCCCTATCCAATCCAGAATTGAAGGGAAAAGATAGCAAGAAGCTAGTGGAGGTGGACAAGGGGCTTTTGCCATGTCAGTCAGTATCAAATCATGTCAGTCAGTAACAAATGTGGAAAACTGTACAGCCAGAGAGAAAAAACACTCCAGAAAAACATATGCTTTCTTCTGAGAGCATTACAGTGAGAGAAAGAGATAGAAAAATACACCTCAGAAAGGACAGACCATATTAATAAACCAAGAACCAAAACTGAAAACATGGGTAAACAGGAAAGGAAAAAAAAATAGTGAAGCAATACTATGGTTTAAGAACCATGAGTTATATACTGAAGAAAATACCTTCAAAATAACAAAAAACAGAGCCTCAGAGGAAAAAAAAAGGAAAAAAAAATTGCAATCAAGGAAGGAAACAAGAGAAAAATAAGAAATTAGAAGTGAAATGAGTTCATTAAAAAAAAAATTTGAGAGGAGACTAAATGGCATAGAAAAGGAAGTGGGAAATTTTGCCTTCTCAGCGTATTCCCTAAAACATAGAAAAGGAAAAAAGCAGACTCAGTTGCTATCAGATAAAAAAAATATTAGAACAGAGTCAAAAGATTGAAAAAGTAGAAGAAAATTAAGGAATCTGGAATCAAAAGCAACTAAATACAGGTTGAGATAATTTAAGTGTCATTGTACTCTCTGAAAATGGAAACAAAACAAACAAAAACAGAAAAACTTAAATGAAGAAGACCTAGTTACTCAATATCTCATCACTAAATACCTTATTTCAAGGAATCATAAGGAAACTGCCTGTTAAAGGACAAAGAAAAATGGGGCAGTTCTAAATGTTGTGTCCTTAAAGAAACTACAAACGAAAACCTCCCAAGAACATTAAAGCCAAAATCTAGAACATCTAGGTTGAAGGAAAAAAAAATAATCAGAAAGAGAATTAAGTATGAAGGAAGCATAGTCAGAATCAAAGAAGATAATCACATATCAACTCTTATTTAACAAAAGAAAATCTTAAAATGCGATATTCCAAGAAATAAAACATAAAGGCTTATAGTCAACAATAGCTTTCATTGAAAGGCCAGTTTCTATAAAACTAGTATAGTTGGAGGCCCTCAATATACCACCTTTTAGACCTAGACATATTCAACAAAAAGATTACCATGGAAAAAAATCCAAAGGCATGAATAGATACTTTTTTTAAGTGACATATGTTAAATCTCTGGCACTTACTGAATAGGAATAGAAAATAAGATGTTTCTTCACAGTGCATAGCACCTTTACAAAAATTGAGCAAGTCTTTAAGCATAAACTTCCATAAACTTCCCTCATAAACTTCGAAAAAGAATAATGCATATTACACACATCCTTTACCAACAAGCAAGGTAATAAAACTTATAATCAATAAAGGGCCTTTGAAGAAAGGATTTGAATTTAAATGGGGATTAAATTATTTGGTGACAAAATAAATCATAGACACAATAGAAAAAAGAAAACTCAACTAACTATATTGGCAAAAATTCAAATAAATGCAAGAACAGAAATTTTTCAAAATAAGAAATTGAAGACAAAAAAAAAGGATTTTTTAAAAGTAGGAGCTGAATTCTTTTAATCATGCTAATAAACACAAATTAACTGTTAGCTCTTTTAAAAGAGTTGGTAAAACCAAATTGCCAGCATCAAAATGAAAATTAACAAATAAAAAGTAGTTAATGGAAATTATTATAAACTACTTAACCAAATAATATACCCGTAACAATTTTCTGTTAAATAAAATGGATGAATATTTATAAAATTATAATCAAATTAAAAGAAATAGAAGTTGATTAACCCAATCTAAGAAAAATAAATTCAATGTCATAAATAAATACCCAAGAACAAATAGATTTCAAAGTGAATCCAACTCATTATTTAAAAATAATTAGTTCCAATATTTTATAAATTGTTTGCAAAAACTAGGGGACAGGGCTTTCACCAAGCTTATTAATATATGATGCTAATGCCCAAATTATAGGACAAAAAAAACATCCTGTAGTCCAGTATTTCTAATGAATTGGTGATCTACATTGTGCTTAAAAAATCATAGATAATAATTTTTCTTAAAAATCCAGATTTAGTATATATGCACTAAATAAGATCAAAGAACATCAATACAAAAATATTGATTAAAACATTATCAAATAGATTACACATATTTTTAATACTAATAACTTGATTTTTCAAAATACATGCAAAAATAGTTTTCAACCTTCACTGTTGCAAAACCTTATGTTCTGAATTTTTCTCTCTCCCTTCCCACTTTCCCCTTGCCCTAGTCAGCAAGTACTCTGTTATACATATGCAATTCTTCTATACATATTTCCACATTTATCATGCTGCACAAGAAAAATTAGATAAAAGGGGGGAATTAAAAAGAGCAAGCAAACAATAAAAAAGTTGAAAATACTACATTGTGATTCACATTCAGTCCCCACAGTCCTCTCTCTGGGTACACATGACTCTCTCCATCACAAGTCTAATCGAATTATCCTGAATCATCTCATTGTTGAAAAGAGCCATGTTCTTCAGAATTGATCATCGCAAAATCTTGTTACTGTGTACAATGATATCCTGGTTCTGCTCACTTCAATGGCAGTGAAGTCTCTCAAGGCCTTTCTAAATTCATCCTGCTGATTGTTTCTTATATGACAATAATATTCCATAACATTCATATACCACAACTTATTCAGCCATTCTCTAATTGATGGGCATCCACTCAGTTTCCAGTTCCTTGCCACTACAAAAAGTGCTGGCACAAACATTTTTGTATGCATGGATTATTTTCCTTTTTTTATAATCTCTTTGGGATACAGACCTAGTAAAGCCACCAGTATATATTTTTTAAAGTTTACATTATAACCAGGCTGCATTTATTCCATAACTACTTGACTTGTTCAATATTAGAAACACTATCAATGTTATCGACTATATTAATAACAAAAACAGTCATTAAATAAATGTATGCAAAATACCCCTTTATATCATGAATAATAAAAAGACCAGGAAGCAAAAAAAAATAGCATTTCATAATAATAATAATGATACACTAAGATATGCAAAGTTCTTGACAAATATAAAATATTAACAATAATAATATCTAGAACTGATATAGTACTTTAAGGTTTGCAAAGCCGTTTACACATACTTTATTTTATACTTACAACAAACTGGGAGGTAGATACAATTAAGTAAATGGCTCAGGGTCAAGCAACTACTTACTGAGGCCAGATTGGAACACAGATTTTCCTGACTCCAGTTTCACCATGCTAGTCACTATGCCAACTCATTGTCTCTTTGCAACTTACACCCTGAAATAATATGGCATTTTTCATCTAAGACCAAAAACCAATATTGTCTTTAATATTAAACTGTGGAGACCTTTCCAATAAAATCTGGGGAAAAACAAAATTAGCTTTTATCACCACTATTATATGATACTGTTTTACAAAAGCTAGATATGGCAAAAATACAAAAAAATAGAAATGGAGGGAGTTAGCACTGGATAAAAATGTATGAAATTATCATTTTTTCCAACAACATTCATTTGGAATAGCCTAAAGAGTCGACTAAAATTTTATTGAAACAATTAATAACTTAAATCAGCAACTTATTTATATAAAATAAAGCCACAAAACCACAAGCCTTTCTGTATATTACCAACACAGTTCAATTAGAAAAAATAGAAAAACAAATTCTGTCCAAAGTAACTATAGAATAAATATCTGAAAATCCCACTACCAAGACACATAGGAGTTTATATTTTATTTTTTTTTTTTACGCAAAGACAAGCCTAAATAATTGTAGGAAGATTAACTATTTATGTAACTGCTATGCCAGTATAATAAAAAGAATACTATGTAAATTAATTTACCGATTCCTTGTCATGCCAGTCAAACCACTAGTGTCTTACATTCCAGAATGAGAAAAAGTTTTCAGTTCTGGAAACAAAATTCATATTGAAAAACAAAAAAAAAAATCAAGAATCTAAAGGAAAATAATATGGGAAAAAATGGAAGGCAAATAGGCTTATAACAGTATCAGATCACAAACTGGACTACAAAATAATAATTACCAAAATTCTTTAGGACTGATTTAAAAATAGACAAGTTGATCATATTAGGTACACAAGACCTAGAAGCAATGGAAAATAATAGCATAGAATTTGATAAACCCAAGAATGTCAACTACTTTTATAAGAATTCACTATTTGGTAAATAGCGAGAGGAAAGCTGGGAAGCATCCTGGAATAAATTTTATTTAGACAATGACTTCTTAACATGACCTACATAAGACTTCAAGGCTTCTATAAAAAGATTTCAGTGGGCCTGTGATTTTTTTTTCATTTTAAGTTAAATTTAGCTAATCCATCAATTAAATAAATAAACATTATTCTGAGGAAGGACTCCCTGTTGTTTTATCCTTCATTCTCAAAGAGAGCCATGATGTTAGGGAGGTGATGCCGTAACATACAAGTGAGTTGGATTTTAAGTGAGTCACCAGCCTCACTTTTTCCTTGATTGGCTCAGAATGATGTAAATAGCAGTTGTTTTCTGTTTTAACCAGAAACTGATGATGTTCCCCTCCCAGATCTGATTTTTTTTTTATTTAAGTAAAAGAGGCTATTCCTTGCCTCAATTCTTACCTAGAGTTACTCATTAAAAGGGCCTTGCCTCAGTCAGACTGAGACCTGTTAAAGACCATAGTTTAAAAAAGTCAAGGTCTCCCACTTCATCCACAGCCATTTTCACTCATTCTGATCTATTATCTTGCCACTGCACTCAGATGGCTCTGGAGGAGAAAGGAAGAATTTATATGTTTCACCAGACTACCAAAGGATTAACATGTTACATTTAAGACCACCTGGTATAGACCAACATCTCCTATCATATGTTCAAATAAAATCCCAGTAACTACTAGACCTAGATATAAAAGATACGTGAACATAGTGGACTGTTATCTCAGTCATTATGAAAGCAGTAGATTCAAGGAAACCTAGTAAGATTTGTGTGAATTGATGAAGAGTGAAGTAAACAGCGCTAGGAGAAGTGTTTATACAATAGGTACATCATAAAGGAAAACAAATTAATGAGCAATAATGATTCCAGACCAAATACCAATGCAGAAACTTGATGATAAGCTATGCTTCTCACCTCTTAGGAAAGAACTGAAGGAATAGAAGAGAAGAATAATACAATTGTTTAGGCCCAGCCAATGTAGGAATTTATTTTTATGACATTTGTTATAAAGAGGGAATTTTTATTTTGGAGAGATGCTAAAGTTGGAGTGATAATGATTTAAATGAAAAGGAGAAAAAGCATGCTCAAATCTCCACTGCATAAAAGAAATAACAGCAGAAGGTAATTCAAAAGGAGAACCAGGAAAGAATGGAAGTATTAGAAGTAACATGTTAAATTTGAAAGTTTTTTCTAGTTCAACTATATAAAGTAGAGGGGAAAATAAAATTATATATAATTAATAGAAGTTCACTATGCAGTTCCCCTTTTGTCTTTGTATATTTAAATAGTCATGTTTGTGTTTAAGTTCATAAATAAAAATGTTTTTGAAAACTACTGAATATAATGGAATTGATTTGATTAGAAAATAAAGTATGTGGAAGGGAAATATCACTAGAAATGATAGAATGAAGTTATATGTAATATATGTTCATATTTAGTAACCCATATTTAGAAGAATAAATGAGATGTAGTAGTTATTAACAGTGGAACATATGAAGAGTCTTAATACATGTTTATTGATTGAATATCATTTTTGTAATTCCTGCCATGATACGTTTGCTAATTTGTCCTGTTCCATTGGACCTGGAAAGAACCACTCTCCTTGGAATATCACTTTGCTATAAATTGTTGGCAGGATTAAAGAACCTTAGTCCAAATTCCACAATGTACTTCCATAGTGATTCTCAAAACCTTGACTTTAAGTCAGTCAGTCAATGGTGAATTCTTTACAGCCTCGGAAATGAAGCACCTAACTTTTATTAAATTGACATTTGTCTTTAAGTGGTTTCCTTGCTTTCAAAAACAATGAATATTACCAAGCTAGGTTCTACAGGAAGATATCACTGGAACTAGGATGAGGCTCCATTTAATTTTCAGAGACCATTTCCATTTTAATAATTTCAATAGATTTAAATTAAATCTTGGATTTATGTTACATTTTGTAAAAATGGAGTGCTTCCCACAATGAGAAAGCAAGAAAAGCATTAGAAAGACATTACTGAGTTTGTTTGGGACAGGAAATGAGCAAAATGGCCATAATTACAGGTGTGAACCCTGTTAAAATAGTAATTTTTTAATAACATGAAATGGCTTCAGTACTACCATTCATTTACTTAAAATAGATGGGAAGTGGTATAGCTTTGTCAATGGACAGGAAGTCTGGAGTCCTTCAAAGCTTTCTGAATGGTTTCCATGTTGACCGACTGAAAGTCAAGTTAAATTTGGGTTCTTTAAGCAAACATGGATTACATATGGAACTTCTTTCAAGGTTGACTCAATTTAAAGGTTGTGGAAAGAATAGATAGTACCAAAGGGCAGTGCTAGCTATCACTTATTAAACTTTAAAGTTTGAGAGTTGAATGAAGCCAATTCTGTCTTGCATTACTTTCTTTGTGTGAAGAACAAAGCATTTTGCTAAATCCCAGTAATACTAATTGATCTACATGTGCCTCTAAAGTTTGCGAAGTATTTCATATAAATCATTTTAGGTGAACCTCACAATCACCCTGGGACATAGATATTATAGGTACTAGTATACCCATTTTTCAGAAGAGGTAACAGATGATCATAGAGGTTAAATCACTTTGCAATGGTTTACTCTTTCAATTAACAATTATCAAGCCCCATGTTGTGAGAAAGATATCAAGGGTTCGAAGGCAGAAATGTGATATATGATTCTATAAAGCAGGAGGAAATTATTATGTTTCACAAGTAAGTTACTACAAAGTAATTTCTTTGTAATGGCATAAGAATGACAATAACTGGGGAAATGGAAATATAGAAGAAACCCCATTTGGGAGGGGATGGCATCTGAACAGTCCCTCTAAGAAAGCCAGCGATTCTAAGAGATAGAAGGAGTTAAGAGAAGCCATTCTAGGAATGAGCCTCAACAAAGACATACAGAGGGGGAAAATGTTTGTCATTGTAGAGATGATTGGAATTATAAGTGCTACAGGATTCTATCATCTTCAAATTATCAACCTTACTGGCTTGAATTGAATGTCCATCTTTTTCCCTGAAAGATAATGCCTAATTTTTCTGGATAGTTGATTCTTGGCAGTAGTCCAAGCTCCTTTGCCTTCTGGAATATCATATTCCAAGTCCTCTGATCAGTATAGATGGATTAGAAAGAAAATATGTCAGTAACATTTATTTTTTAAAATATATTTTCCCCTTTTAAAAAAGTGAAGTATTCATGGTCAGACTACCAATGTAGCATATGCCTCATACTTTATGCAGTAAATGTATTTATTGAATGTCTATAATATGTTCATGGAACCACAGATTCAAAACTTGCAAGAGATTTTACAGGTTATGTTGTTCAACCTTGTCATTTTACAAATAAGGAAACAAAGACCCAGAGCAGGTTAATAACTTGCCCAAAGTCACACTAAGGTAGGATTCAATCCAGATGATCTCACTCCAGATCTAGTGCTCTTTCCATTGTACCAGACTGTTAATCATATTATAGTTGTACTGTACTTAGGAAATCTATTTCAGATTTTAAATAGAAAAATTATTTTGTAAATGAATAATTATCCTTTAATTTATTGGCTTGATCTAATTAGATTTGGGTACAGTGGATTTTCATCAAGATATCCCTATGATAGTACATAGGAATATGAGCAGTTAACTCTGAAGCCTTTTGCTGAATTCTTTTATTATGTACATTGTAATGGGCTGAAGCTCGAGTTGATGCACTGAGGTCCCAAGCACATGAGGAGAAATAGCAATTGGACCATACTCTATTAATATATGCTTGGAGAAAGAATGATCCCACCCACTCTCTGCAAGTTTTGATGTGTTGTATAGGAAATGACATAGAGACGACTTTGGTGGAGAGAGAGAGAGAGGCAGAAAGACTGCTGGCCGGGTTCATGTAGTGGCTGCTCACATTCCTATCATCGTCCCCCTTCATCTCCACAAAGAGTAAAGATCTAGGATTTTCCCTTAACCTAGGAATTCCTGACTCCAGCTGATATTAAAATACGCGGTCATCACAGTACATAATCTGATTCTGCTACTCTTATGACCAGGAAGGTACCTCAATAGTTGGCTAGATGAGCTTCATTTTGATCTTTCCATAATCTGTCCTTTTTATCTTTTAGGCTTTATTGTGTCCTTTCTGTTAAGAGACCCTACTTTGCAAACTAATTATGACAAATATTGACACAACATCTGTTTCCAACTTTAAATTACCTTCTAATCTGTAGGAATTCATCTAGAAGGCATATTTGTGCTTTTAAAAAAATTCTGCACATTAATACAACCTGTGGGAGGCTTAGAGAATTTTTGGTCAAGCTGTTGGGCACTGTGGTTCAGTATCTGCTCTTGTAATAGTGCTTACATAAATATGTATGCTCAGTGGGATTAGATGCATGTGAATGAGATAGATAGAAAGATGGTAAGATGCATTTCCATCTATCTTTAATATTAGTAACTTGAGTTTATATAGTACTTTATGATTTCCAAAGTACTTTGTAAATACTGTTTCATTTGAGCCTCACAACAAAATGAGCAGTATTACAGGAAATCACAATTTCACAAAATATCCATGAAAAACTGGGTTCATTGAAAGAGAAACGAATAGTGGAACCCTATGCATGTGCAAAGAGTTCACAAATCAAACAAAAGCTTGCATATTTATGAAAGTGCAGCAATGGAAGGAAAAGGAAAAGTTCCAGGACCCAGGTCTTTTGACACTAAGTTCAGAATTGTTTCTACTTTTCTGCCCTGACTTCTTTCAGAAAAAGAGAATTAGTGCTTTGGAGCTCCACTTATGCTGGACAGATGTTTTTGTGCTATGAATAAAGTTAGTTATCTCAGTTACTGAAACTCAGAAAACATGGGAAAAAATGCCTTTAATCCACTCTCTGTGTTATTATAGAAAATCCTGACCTGACATAGAAGCTGTCCTGACTTGCACACCTACCTCCTTTTTTTTTCTGCTTTGTAGAGTATCAACATCTGGTGTTAACCACATCATTTTAGGGCAATGTTCCAGATGTTTGGGTTATTAAAGTCTAAGCAGTATTTTTAACACTGAAACAAACATTCAAAACAAACAAACAAGGGTTTATAGTGGTAATTTTGGTTAGTCAGGATGTCTTTCTGTTGCTAATTATACAACTTGTAAAATGATTTGTAAATATTAGCTTTATGATATTGGATATCTTGTCATCAATATTTCCTTTCCTGTGGTTTACTTGTGTTCATAAGCAGACGCTGATCATTTAGGGTTATAAAGGTTCTAACCAGCAGCAGATGGATTGTAATTATTTTTCTTTAAGTCTTTGTTTCCACTGAATAGCCAATATAAAGGAGAAATTACAGTGGAGTGTTTTTTTCTCCCACCAGTGTCCTAGATACTAAGTTTATACTAGATCAGTTTTTTGTTTATATTCCCTCAATAACTTTTGAGTGTTTTTTTTAGTAACATATTGTAGGTCTGGGGTGATATTCCTGTCCAAAACTGAACTTCCCTAATTCCATCAAAGGATACATGATCCTCCTAGTCACTCAGGTGATTGAGACTCCTCAGTGTCACCTCACAATGATTCTGTTGTTTCTACCTCCATACATTGTTTCCCCTGCTAAGTGCACCCTCCCACCATACTTGCAGATGTGGGAGCTCCTAGTGGAGTGATGGGTGGAGTTTGGGACGGGTCTTCAAGAAAACCCGAGTTCAGATTTGTCTTTAGACATTTATTAGCTGTGTGACCCTTAGAAAGTCTTTCAGTGGCTATCTACTTCAGTTTCCTCATCTGTCAAATGGAGATAATAATAGCACCTAGTGCCCAGGGTTGTTGTAAGAGGAAAAAATGACATAGTATTTGTAAACTGCTTTGCAAACTTTAAATCTCTATCTAGATATTAAGTGCTCCCATCATCATTAGCCAGGGGCCGACTTGTCATGGGGAGTAAGGTCCCACGGCATCTAGCTAGCCTAGTACCATGCTCAGGCCATTTTCTAACCTGCCTTTGACTCCCTCACACCCACCATTCTTGTTGTCTGGGAACTTTAATGAAGTCAGCATTATCACCCTTACTGACCTCCCTATTGTGATGCGCTCAGTACTGTGGCTCCCACACCAACACCCCGATCCCCTCTCCTACGCTTGTCTCCTTTAATCAGACTGAAATCTCCGGGAGGGCAGAGACTCTCATTCTTCTATATTCCCTGGCCATTCGTATCTGCCCACCTCCCTGGGCTTGCTTGTTTGGAGTGTTTTTCACTTGTCTGACTGTTAATGACCCCATTTGGGGTGTTCTTGGCGGAAACATGGGAAGCAGTTTCCCATTTCCTCCTTCAGCTTATTTTATAGATGGGAAACTGAGGCAAAGTTAAGGGACTTACCAGGGTCACCCAGGAAGTGTCTGAGGCCAGACTTGCACTAAGGCAGAGGCGTCCGGCATTCTGCTGCCTGGGGCACCTAGCTGTCCTGGGCTTGCTTGCTGACTCTGTGGTCTGGACCATGAGAACATCCTCCTGTTTGGTCTTCCACTTTGAGTCTCTCTTCACTCTAATCATCCTCCACAGAGCTGCTCCAAGATGTGTTGTTTAAATAAATGTGCAGTGAGTGATTCATAGCGTGTTAAAAGTTGGAACACAGTTTTAAATGTAGCCAAATCTAAGACATTGATTTTACAAACGAATTGACAAAGAGAAGTGACATCAGAGGTCACACAGGTGATTGCTATCCAAATTTGGATCAGTACCCAGCTGATTTAATACCCAATTGCATCATATAGTAAGATGTGGTAAGATCCTTAGAGATTATCCAGAATAATTCTCATAAGAAAACAGGCCCAGAGACATACAAGTGACTTGTCTAAAGTTACCCAGTAATAAGTAGAAGAAATGTGTCTGGAATTGGTTCCTCTAATGAAAATTCTGTATTTTTTCCAATCCACTGTGTGACTTCTTACTAAAGACAACAGGAAAGTACAAAAATCCATGGAAATATACTAGCAATAACTTCATATTCTGTTACCTGGTACTCGACAGAAAAAAAAAAAAAAAGTAGCTGCGTTTTCCATCAATATTTATTTATACATTTATAGGTTGAGTAGTGGAAGGGGGACTTAAACATCAGCTAGTTTAAGCTCCCATTTTACAGACTTAAAGACTAGGGAAAGCAAAGTAAGTGATTTGTCTCTGGTCACACCAGTGATAAGTCTACTCCAATTCCTCTCCCTCCAACAAGTCTTATGCTCTTCCTTTTACGTCTTGAATAGTCATGGCAGAAGTATTTTAAATCCTTTTCCTCTTGGAAATGTCACATTGTTTACACTATATTTAATGGCAATGATGGCTTTTTGTAGCATTTGTAGAAATTGTCTGCTCTTTCAAAGTCTTTCCTCCCCTGCCCCCAACTTATCTTCACTATAACCCCACCCAATGGATTTATACTTCCTCAACATGTTTCAAAATGTCTTTCCTTCACAGCAATACCTCAGGAACTTTTTCAACGTGATGCTTCAATCTGCAACCTCCCCATTACATCTCGACAAAGTGGGCCTGACTCTGTCAAAGCATACCATCTGTGAGTTCTCCCCATTCTTTAAAAAAGGCGTGTTTGACTACAGCAGCCATGGAACTGGCTAGAGCCCGAGGCCGAGCCCAGCAGCAAACGCAGTGCCTTCCTTTAGCAAGATGCCTCCTGAAATACAAAGAAAACTCTCATACAAAGGTCTCAGCCTAGCTCTTCGCAGCAGAAAACAAATATGCAACAATTCTTTCCTTTACCCTTTAAAGTTTTTCTTAGTGCCTGTGTTTGGGAATGGAATGTTGTACCATTTGTTTCTACCTGTGGTTCCCATGGCAAGGTGCAGTTACTGTTCAAGCCCTGGTGAATACGGTTCCTTCCTATTGCTCAGACAATTCGTTTCCATTTGGCAAAATTGCTTCACTTTGGCTTTTGTTCTCCAAATCTAGCTTAGCATTTTTTAGAGAACCTGGGTAATATCTGATTTTCTTTTTTACTAAAATATCATATCCCCTTCCTTTAGATCATATTAGCATTTCTTCCCAAGAAAGACATTTTCAATTACTTGATTTTACTGTTGTTTGTTTTCCTCTTGGATTGACTGCTTTTGTATAATACCCCAAAGTTAATGTTTACAAAGAATTTCATGTTCAGCAAGAGAATTTTAAAGCAAATCATGTCTCAAGTCTTCCAAGTTTGACTATTTGGATGTAATGTAAACCACATCACTTGATATGGACATATATGAAACACATGCAGATATTATATTCATTTGACCTTGTTAAGTCAAAATGTCTGTTTTCTAATTTGTTAGAATGTATCTTTCATGCACTCTTCACTTTCTCAGTAAAGGATAACACGACTGCATAGCAAAGTCATATATTTTTAAAAGATATGTTGTTCATGTTTATGTTACATTCTCTAAGTGCTTCAGTTGAAATATTAGAATTTACAATGTTTTACTAATTGATACTTAAATTACTCAGGACTTATATAGAATTGCACATATATTTGTATATATATATATATATATACATACACAATGTAACGTCTTTGTGATGTATGAGGAAGAAATGTAAGTAAAACATATGTATATGTAAATTGTATATATATATATTCCCATCCACAGATT
The DNA here is from genome assembly GCF_902635505.1 of Sarcophilus harrisii. NCBI lineage: Eukaryota > Metazoa > Chordata > Mammalia > Dasyuromorphia > Dasyuridae > Sarcophilus > Sarcophilus harrisii. The sequence continues at coordinate 154,953,037 of NC_045427.1, forward strand.
TATATATTATATATAGAGAGACATATTCTTATTGATAAGTTGTATCAAAATGTATTAATACGTATACAGAATTATTAAGGGGCATCACAAGATATTTGCTTCATGCAAAATTGAAATTGAGCTGCTATCAATATTAAATGAAATTATGGAAGAATCTGTGCTCTAGCTAAGTTTATTTTACAATTTGTGACATGATGATTCTTACCACCTCTTTAAAATTTTAGCTACTGTATTTGAAAAATATATAGAATATATCATTTATCTGTATGTATTGCTGAAAACTTAATAGAGGCAATGATTAAAGTCATGAGCAGATAACAAAACATGATTACGTTCAGCTGTCTTGGATGTGTCCATAGTGAAGTGTATTTGTAGAAGCTTTTCTCACTAAGGAAAGCCCACGTCACATAGACTAACTATAAAAGTACAGACTGCAGACTAATGAAAGCAAATGAAACGTTTACTAATTCAGGTAGGGAACCTACTTCCCATTGGTTGCAATCATAGTTTGGGACTATAAGATTAGGGGGTTGGGGACATTACTGTTAAAGAACTTAAACTAAGAAATTAAAGGATAGCAACTAGAGAGATAATAATTGTGTCATTTATTTTAAGAATTGGAACTTTAATCTTATCTCCCATTTCCTCACTAAACCAAATACTTTTCTTCCAGATGACCCAATAATCTGTTGCCTGTCCTTTTGGGGAGAGTATAGAGGTCTCCATTCTTTAGATCTCTCAGGTGCTCAGCTGCCAAGAGTAAATGGCTGTGTCCAATAATCGAGTTTGAGTCAGGAGTCCTATGTTTGAGGGCTGATTGCTGATATCTTGCTGTGTGACCACAGTGAAGTCACAACCTCCTTGTGTGTTAGATCATTATTTAACACTAATGACAACAGTACACTTCATATATTTACATATATAATATTTCATGATCCTCACAACTCACATGAAGTAAGTCATAGAACTGCTTTATCCCCATTTCATCAATGAGGAGATGAAATCTAGTGGAGTGTACGTGCCTTGTTAGAGATCACACTGCATCTGAGGAGGAATTTAAACTTACACCTTTCCCACATTTAAGCCCATTACTCCATTATGCACTCTACCCCATTATCTTTCTTTTTTCTATCTGTAAAATGAGAGTCTAGACTAGATAATCTCTAAGATAACATCTAGCTCTAACATCCTGGGATTACAACATGCATGAGAAAGATACAGACTAAGTCTATAAACCTCAAATCCACACCAGTGAAGGTGTGCCTTCATAAAGATAGAAGATGAGAGAGATGCTGTAAGGAGCCTGACAGTGTTGAAACTGCCCTATTTAGATTCTACCACTTTAACACACTGTGGAAAAGCAGTGGCACTTAAGATGATGAAATTGGGGAATCATCAGGCCCTGCCCTAATAGACATAAAAGAAATTCATTCAAGTAAGGAGCAAAATATAGGAATCCAGAAATTTCATTTTATAAATAGTTTAAAAAGGGAAATATTCCAAAGAATTAAAAAGATCTCAAATATTTTTGCTGCTCTCCCCCTGCCAAAAAAAAGAGAAAACTCTAAGAAGACATAATAGTCCTACTTTCTCATCTCTCTATAAAATTTCTAGGGGAAAACTGAGAGCACAGACTTAGAACTGGAAGGGACACTGGTTAGGGATAGCCCATTAAACTCTAATCCTAACCCTAACCCTAATCCTAGACATTATTTGTTCAACTCCTCCCTTATTGCACATGAGGTAAAGCCTACTAGAAAAATAAAGTGATATGCCCACTGTCACTCAGCTAGTAAGTGGCAGAGCCAGGCTTCAAACCCATGTCTTCTTAGCCCTACTATACCATAATACAGTGAATATGGATGGGAATTGTATGTAAGGTTTTCTATAGTAGACTATATCTTCAGAGTCACAAAATTATTTGAGAAGTGCAAAGAAATTAAGAATATCTCTCTAAGCTAGTAGTTGATTTCAGAAGAGCATTTGGCTTATTAGAAGAGAAACAATCTCTTCCTAAACCTTGTATTTCCCATGCCTATATTAAAACCATACAAGGTTCTATAATCACACAAATTGTAGAGATTAATTTGTTTAGCCTTTGGCTAGTTATTAATTATTAGGCATAAAACAAGGCAACCTACTGTCATCTAGGTTGTTCACCATTGTCAGGTACAATGTCCAGTTCAGAGTCTCAGTAGAATGTAATATCTCTTAATGACAAAATTATCTACATGTTATTTTTTCAAAAGTGATACATTAAGCTGTATCTTTTCTTCAAATAGAGGATTTAAGGGATTAAGAATGATTTGTAATTAACACATATGTTTATATTAAAAGTTTTTTTTTCTTTTAAATAAACATTGCCCTCTAAGTCTTATTTATGCACCTAATTTACTTAGCAAGCCTTTGTAAAAATAGCACAAAAGTAACACTTATATATGCTTAGATTACATATATCACTTGAAATCCAAATTATTTAAGATTTACGGTTAATTTGGTCATGTGGTCACCTCATCACTCCAGGTCCTTAGTAGACGTGTCCTGCCTTTATATGCTGAAGAGGTTCTGATATCAGAAGAGAACAACACCCTAAAGGCACACATTGAACTCTTAATATTATTCCCATTTAAATCTAGGAATACAAACAAAGGTTCACATTGGTGCAGCAACATGGCTAGCCTGAAATAATGTGGATCTGACTTTTAAGAATATCAAGGAATACCAGGAAGATCTCAGAAGGTGCCCTGAAGTAGCTGCTTTTCCATCTTCCTGATGGCATCTGGGCTAGAAAGGGATCCTCATCATCATGAATATCCTACCTGCAGGACAGCATTCTAAAACTTGGAGGAAATGTGGCTTTCTACCTCTGTTGATATGATAATGGGATAAATCTCAACCCCACTACCTACATTCATTGCTTTATCTTCATTATTTTCCCTATTCTTACTCCTGCCCAGTGTTCCCTGGTATATATAGTATTGTAGAGATTTGAAATTTACTTCAAGTTAAATCATGCCCTCTCTCATTCCCATAAAAATGCATGCACTAATTGTAAACTAAGTCCACATGGTAAATGATAGCCCTATCTCAAATACTGACTTTATGAAGGCATTTAATTATATCTAAATTTATTTTATTTTGTATATTTTCCAATGTCAACCAAGACCTTTACCCCTTGTGAGAAACATGCCACCTTTACCTCAAGTCTCGGCCCTCTCTAATTTACCTTCCAGAGAACTGATGAATTAATGGCAAGGCTCTTCCCTGCTCACCACTTCAATAAATATATTGACTCTTCCATTAGAAGGGAAGCCCTTTGAGGTCAGGCATTATCTTCAGTTTTATATTTGTAATCCTAGTGCTTAGAACAGTGCTTATTACCCAAGTGCTTGATAAGGCATACTTTTGAATAAATACATAATTTTCTTATTTATTCAGTTATTCATATTGATAATCTCTATGTGATGTGCATCTAAATATATAACTAGGAAAATAGATATTCTTCATCTATTTGGTCTTTTCTATATAGACGATAAACCAAATTATGATCTCTTCTGAAAAAACTCTCCAATGTTCCAAAGATTTTGTGTTGTTAGTAAAGTGTTATTTGCAAAGCAGGAGCATATTAGGTCCTTTTCCATAGGGAGTTTTATCTTCAACTTAGACATTGTTCTGGAGCTCCTCCGTTACAGGGACAAATACCTCTGGCAAGCATTCAGCTTCCTCTTTCATTCCTTGCCTGGTGCTCATGATCAAGGAGTCCCTCAACAGGATTATTTCTCTTATTATATATTTCAAGAGATTTTAAATGATTTTGTGTATAGGGCCCACATCTTGTTAAAGACCCACAGAAAGTGTTTTAAGCCACTAAAATAAAAGTCCAGTCATGTTATACATATGCAACATGTCCTCAGTAAACTCAAAATCTCTATTTTCTCTCTTAAGACCAATACAATAAGCTCTGTTTGGCATTCAAAGCCCTTTATAACCTAGCCTCCTCCTATTTTTCCTGTTCTCCTAACATACTCTTCTATCACATGCTCTTTAGTCCGGTGGCTCTGGCTTCCTGGCAGTTCCACAAACAAGATGCTCTGGGATTTTTCTCTGGCTTTCCCTCATGCCTGGAGCATTGTGTTTTGTCTCTTTTTGCATCCCCAGGCCTTTGTGCCTGACATATAGTAGACACTTATGAGATATTTATTAATTAGTTCATTAAAAATGTTCCTACCGGGGTGGAGGCAAGATGGCAGAGAGGACACACGCGTCTTTCTGAGCTCTCCTTTACCCTCAATCTATTTTAGTGATATTTAGCCTTGGAATTAGTGCTTGACTGTCAGAACCCACGAATATTGGGAGTACAACACATTACCAACTGAAGATAATCTTGAAATTCGCCAAAAAAGGTCTGTTTTATCTCGTGGACAGGGATGGAATGGGGGTAGGCCAGGTGCAGCCATCAGGCAAGCAGTGAGAGCACGAGAAACAGCTCAGGCTTAGCAGACCTGAGGGGGGGAGGGTGTGGTCTCTGCTGGTGGAAAATCTGCAGTGGAGATTTTACTTATTTACTTACACTTTACCTCAGTGTAGCTACTTTGCCCTGGCAGCAAGCCAGTAGATCAGCAGAGAAGTTATAAACACAGGGGTTAAAGACTATAACCCTGAAACGCTGGGGTCTCTCGGGGCCTGGCCACACCCACCTAGCATTAGGAGGGACTTAGGTGATCCAGGCACAGCCATAATTGTTGGTCCCAGTGCAGTCATAGTAGCTGCCTTTCCACTGCTGCTGATTGTAGGACCTGATTTCAGGTTCCAGGGCAGCCTGTGGGTGCTGTCCCACTGCCCCTTCACTGCTACTTTCTGTTGTCTATAGAGGCAGCTTGGAAATACCCCACTGCGCCTCCCTCCTCCCCCGACAGACTGTAGCTTTTTTGTTTGTTTTTTTCAAAATGAGCAAAAAAAGCTAAGCGTGCTTTAACTATAGATAGTTTCTATACTGAAAGAAAACAGACTTCAAACCCTGAGGAAACTAAAACCAGTGTGTCTCTAAGTCTAAAGGGGATATGATCTGATCCCCATCACAGAAGGCTCTCATAGAAGAAATTAAAAAGGATCTTAAAAGAGAGCTAGAAGAAAAATGGGGAAAGGAAAGGAAAGCTTTGCAAGAGGGTCAGGATAAGTCACTAAAAGATAAAGTGGATAAAGAAATCAACTCCCCAAGAAACAGAATTAGTGAATTGGAAAAAATAAACAACTCCCAGGAAAACAGAATTTGTGAACTGGAAAAGATAAACAATTCCAAGGAAAAAGATTTTGTGAATTGAAAAAAGAAAATCATTCTTTAAATAAAAAAATTGGCGAAATGAAAAAAAAATTCCATAGAACAAAACAACTCATTTAAAAACTCAATTGGGCAAATATAAAAAGAAATTAAAAAAAAGTAAATGAAGAAAATCATTCATTAAAAATCAGACTTAAACAAATGGGAATGAGTGACTCAAGGAGACACCAAGAATCAATAAAGCAAAACCAAAAAAATGAAAAAATAGAAAAAAAATGTTAAATACCTACTTGGGAAAACAACAGACCTAGAAAATAGATTTAGAAGAGATAATCTAAGGATTATTGGACTCACTGAAAACCATGATGAAAAAAAGAGCCTAGACACTATTTTTCAGGAAATCATCAAAGAGAACTATACTGATGTCATAGAATCAGAAGTTAAATAGCCATTGAAGGAATTCACCAAACACTTCCTGAAAGAGACCCTAAAATTAAAACTCCAAGGAATATAGTGGCTAAATTTCAGAACTATCAGACCAAGGAAAAAATACTATAATCAGCCAGAAAAAAACAATTCAAATACCAAGGAGCCATACAATAAGAATCACCCAGGATCTAGCAGCATGTATATTAAAGGAATGAAGGGTCTGGAATCTGATATTCCGAAAGGCAAAAGAACTTGGTATGCAGCCAAGAATAACTTACCCAACCAAACTGAGCATTTTCTTCTTGGGAAGAAGATGGACATTCCATGAAATAGGCGGATTCCATGTATTTCTGATGAAAAAAAATAGAGCTAAACAAAAAGTTTGACCTCCAAATATAGAACTCAAGAGAAACATAAAAAGGTAAAAAGAACTCTTGAGAACTGTATTTGTTATGGGTATACATAATGAATACATGTAAAATTTGGTTTTACTGTTATAATAATAATTTAAAAAAAAAAGAACTAGAGGTGGAAAGGAAATTGTATCAGAAAAAAGGGGAAAATGGAGGTAAAAAGAAGGAAATTACATCTCATGAAGAGGCAAAGGAAACCTATTATGTTTGAGGGAAAGAAGAGAGGGGGATGAACATAGTGTGAATCTTACTCTTATCAGAATTGGCTCAAAGAGAAAATATTAGACATATTTGGTTTACAAAGAAACTTCTCCCACCTCATTGAAAAGTGGGAGGGTAAAAGTGAAAAGGGAAGGGGTAGGCTAAAAAGAAGGGAATACAGAAATTGTAAGGGAAAGGTTTAAGAAAAGGGAAGGGACTCTAGGGGGGTATCCTAAAGAGGAAGGGCTATGTGAGGCAAGTGGTGTTTATAAGTCTAATGCTGGGGAGGGGAGCAAGGGGGAAAGGAAAGAGAAAAGCTTTGGGGATAATAAGATGGCAGGAAATACAGAATTAGTAGTTTTAACCATAAATGTGAATTGGGTAAACTCCCCCATAAAGCAGAGGCGGATGGCAGACTGAATTAAAAGCCAGAATCCTACAATATGTTGTTTACAGGAAACATACTTGAAGAAGGGTGATACATACAGAATAAAGGTAAAAGGCTGGAGCAGAATCTACTGTGCTTCAGGTGAAGTCAAAAAAGCAGGAGCAGACATCCTGATCTTAGATCAAGCAAAAGCAAAAATTGATCTAATTAAAAGAGATAAGGAAGGGCACTATATTTTGCTAAAGAGTAGCATAGATAATGAAGCAATATCAATCCTAAACATATATGCACCAAGTGGTGTAGCATCTAACTTCCTAAAGGAGAAGTTAAAAGAGCTGCAAGAAGAAATAGACAGCAAAACTATAAGATAAATCAACCCACAAAATAAATAAGAAGTCAAAGAAGTAAATAGAATACTAGAAAAGTTAGGTATGATACATCTTTGGAGAAAACTGAATGGAGACAGAAAGGAGTACACTTTCTTCTCAACAGTTCATGGAACCTGTATAAAAATTAACCATATATGAGGACATAAAGACCTTAAATTCAAGTGCAGAAAGGCAGAAATAGTAAATGTATCCTTTTCAGATCATGATGCAAAAAAAATTACATTCAATAAAAAGCCAGAGGGAAATAGACCAAAAAGTAATTGGAAACTAAATAATCTCATCCTAAAGAATGATTGGGTGAAACAGCAAATCATAGATATGATTAATAATTTTACCTAAGAGAATGACAATAATGAGACATTATACCAAATTGTGTGGGATGCAGCCAAGGGGGTAATGGGGGAAATTTTATATCTCTAGAGGCCTTCCTGAATAAAATAGAGAAAGAGAAAATGGTGCATTAGGCTTGCAACTAAAAAAGCTACAAAAAGAGCAAATTAAAAAACCCCAATCAAACACTAAACTTGAAATTCTAAAAATAAAAGAAGAGATCAATAAAATTGAAAGTAAAAAAAACCTATTGAATTAATAAATAAAACTAAGAATTGGTTTTATGAAAAAAAATAGATAAATTTGTGGTAAATTTGATTAGAGAAAGGAAAGAGGAAAATCAAATTGTTAGTCTTAAAAATGAAAAGGGAGATATTTCCACTAATGAAGAGGAAATTAGAGCAATAACTAGGAGTGACTTTGCCCAACTTTATGCCAATAAATTTGATAACTTAAATGACATGGATGAATACCTTCAAAAATATAGGTTGCCCAAATTAACAGAGGAAGAACTAAATTGGTTAAACAGTCCCATTTTAGAAAAAGAAATAGAACAAGCTATTAATCAAATCCCTAAAAAAAAATTCCCAGGACCAAATGGATTTACATTGAATTCTACCAAACATTTAAAGAACAACTCCAGTGCTATATAAAATAGTTGAAAAAATAGGGAATGAAGGAGTCTTACCAAATTCCTTTTATGACACGGACATTGGTACTGATACCTAAACCAGGCCACACAAAAACAGAAAGAAAATTATAGACAATGTCCCTAATGAATATTGATGCAAAAATCGTAAATAAAATATTAGCAAAAAGATTATAGAAAATCATCTCCAGGATAATACATCATAACCAAGTAGGATTTATACCAGGAATGCAGGGCTGGTTCAATATTAGGAAAACTATTAGTATAATTGACTATATCAGTAACCAAATTAACAAAAACCATATAATCATCTCAATAGATGCAGAAAAACCATTTAATAAAATCCAACACCCATTCCTATTAAAAACATTAGAGAGTATAGGAATAAATGGACTTTTCCTTAAAATAGTAGCATCTATTTAAGACCATCAGTAAGCATCATATGTAATGGTAATAAGCTGGAACCATTTCCCCCCCCAAATTAGGAGTGAAACAAGGTTGCCCACCATTACCAATTCTATTCAATACCATATTAGAAACACTAGCTTCGGCAATAAGAGATGGAAAAGAAATAAAAGGAATTAGAGTAGGTAATGAGGAAACCAAATTATCACTTTTTGCAGATGATATGATGTTTACTTATTCAGCCATTACCCAACTGATGGGCATCCATTCATTTTCCAGTTTTTGCTCACTACAAACAGGGATGCCACAAACATTTTTGCATATATAGGTCCCTTTCCCTTTTTAAAAATCTCTTTGGGATATAAGCCCAGTAGTAACACTACTGGATCAAAGGGTATGCAAAGTTTGATAACTTTTTGAGCATAGTTCTAAATTCTCTCCAGAATGGTTGAATTCATTCACAACTCCAGAGATTTAGAGAACCCCAGAGATTCTACTAAAAAGTTATTAGAAACAATCTACAACTTTAGCAAAGTTGCAGGATACAAAATAAATCCACCTAAGTCATCAGCATTCTTATATATCACTAACAAAATCCAACAGTTACAAAGAGAAATTCCATTTAAAGTAACGATTGATAGTATAAAATATGTAGGAATCTATCTGCCAAGGGAAAATCAGAAACTTTATGAGTAAAACTACAAAACACTTTCCACACGAAGTCAGATCTAAACAATTGGAAAAATATCAAGTGCTCTTGAATAGGGTGAGCAAATATAATAAAGATGACAATACTTCCTAAACTAATCTATTTATTTAGCGCTATACCAATCAGATTCCCCAAAAATTATTTTAATGACCTAGAAAAAATAATGTAGTATGATTAACCCTATTTCACAGTGGAGGACTCTGAGACTTTGACAAGTCAAAAAACTTGTTGAGGATGAGTATTCAAATTAAGATTTTGACTGCTGGTCCAGAGAACAGATTTACCGGCCCTTGGAATCATACCAGGCTGGGAACAAGCATGTCTCATGTTCCCAGTATTGGTTTCAGAGGTTTTCAAAGTGTTCTCAAAATCCTAGATTCCTCAAATGCTCCAGTATGGGCCTGTCATTAATGAATGTTTCTAACTCTTTCCTGAGGATATCTCCCCTTCTCTGGATGAAATGACTTCTATGTCCTTCACTGATGCTCAGATGACACTTTTTTGGTTCCCACTTGGCTTCTTTCAAGTTTTAAGGGGCTGCCACATAGGTCTCATTCTGGTAGCTGGTAAATAAGTGATTGCTAAATTTATACATTGTCCCAAGGAAGACTCCTTACAAAAACTCATTTGCTGAAGATGGCCTAGCTGTACCTGATCTAAACCAAAACCATTTGGTATTGGCTAAGAAATAGACTAGTTGATCAGTGGAATAGATTAGGTTGACAGGACAAAATAGTCAATAACTATAGCAATCTAGTGTTTGACAAACCCCAAGACCCCAACTTTTGGGATAAGAATTCAGTATTTGACAAAAGTGGCTGGGAAAATTGGAAATTAGTATGGCAGAAACTAGGCATTGACCCATACTTAACACCATACACCAAGATAAGATCAAAATGGGTCCATGACCTAGGCATAAAGAATGAAATTATTAATAAATTAGAGGAACACAGGATAGTTTACCTCTCAGACCTGTGAAGGAGGAAGGAATTTGTGACCAAAGAAGAATTAGAGATTATTGATCACAAAATAGTAAAATTTCAATAATATTAAGTTAAAAAGCTTTTGTACAAATAAAACTAATGCAGACAAGATTAAAAGGGAAGCAATAAATTGGGAAAACATTTTTACAGCTAAAGGTTCTGATAAAGGCCTCATCTCCAAAATATATAGAGAATTGACTCCATAAGAAATCAAGCCATTCTCCAATTGATTTAATGGTCAAAGGATATGAACAGATAGTTTTCAGATGAAGAAATTGAAACCATTTCTGGTCATATGAAAAGGTGTTCCAAATCACTGTTGATCAGAGAAATGTAAATTAAAACAACTCTGAGATACCACTACACACCTGTCAGATTGGCTAAGATGGCAGGAAAAGATAATGCTGAATGTTGGAGGGGATGCAGGAAAACTGTGACACTGATACATTGTTGGGGGAGTTGTGAATGAATCCAACCACTCTGGAGAGAATTTGGAATATGCTCAAAAAGTTATCAAACTGTACATATCCTGTGATCCAGCAGTGTTACTACTGGGATTATATCCCAAAGAGATCATAAAGAAGGGAAAGGGACCTGTATGTGCACGAATGTTTGTGGCAGCCCTCTTTGTAGTGGCCCGAAACTGGAAAATGAATGGATGCCCATCAGTTGGAGAATGGCTGAATAAGTTATGGTATATGAACATTATGGAATATTATTGTTCTTTTAAGAAAAGACCAACAGGAAGATTTCAGAAAGGCCTGGAGAGACTTACGTGAACTGATGCTGAGTGAAGTGAGCAGACCAGGAGATCATTGTACACAGCAACAAGAAGACTATACAATGATCAATTCTGATGGAGGTGGCTCTCCTCTCATTGTTCTAATTGATCTGTAATGAACAGAACCACCTACACCCAGAGAAAGAACCCTGGAAAATAAATATGGATCACAACATAACATTTCTACTCCTTCTGTTATTGTCTGCTTGCATTTTTGTTTTTTCTTCTCAGGTTATTTTAAATTTATTTCTAAATCTGATTTTTCTTTTGCAACAAGATAACTGTATAAATATGTATATATATATTATTTCTAAATGTAATTTTTCTTTTGCAACAAGATAACTGTATAAATATGTACATATAGATAGATAGATACTATGTAACATATACTTTAACATATTTAATATGTATGGGACTATCTGCCATCTAGGGGAAGGAGTTGTAGGAAGGAGGGGAAAAACAGAAGTTTTTGCAAGAGTCAATGTTGAAAAATTACCCATGCATATGTTTTGTATATAAAAAGTTTTATATATATATATATATATATATATATATATATATATAAAAGCAATTTTCCTACTCAACAGCAAGTGAGAATGTAGGACCAAGGCCTTTGCCTCTGTGCTCATAGTGATACACAATGAAGGCTATTTGAGGGGCACACCAGTATTTACATTCATTTTTTGGAGGAGTAGCCTATTAGTGTCCTGGCAAAAGACACCTATAATTCTTAAGGGAAAGGCTGGGTCCCCGTGATAAGGCAGCTCAGTAAGATACAGGGAGCAGACCCATTTAGCCAGGAGAAATTTGAGACAGACAGACTCATCAACAGAAGGATCCATTTGTGTGGTGATAAAAGACCTGCATGGAAATGGTGACATATCTGAAGAGAGAACAGTGGGTATCCTAGAGATGTTGGAGAGGTAAAATCAGGAAACCCTGTAAGGGATGGTGGAGTGGTGAGAGAAAGTGAGGAACACAGAGTGACGTCTTGTGTGCAAGCCTGAGAGGACTAGCAGAATGCTGTTGTCCTCTATATTAATAGTAAATAGAAGCTCTAAAGGCAAAAATTATAAGGTTTCATTTTGGACTTAATAGGCTTAAGATGCCTACTGGACTTCCAATTGAAGATGTCTGAAAGGTAGCTGGAGATAAGATTGGAAGTCAGCAGAGGATTAGTCTGGGGCAGGACAGGTCAATTTGAGAATCATCAGCATAGAGATAATCATTAAAACCATGGGGTCTGATGAGCTCACCAAGGAAAATCTTAGGGAGGGAGAAGAGAAGAGGACCTATGACAGGACACTAAGATTAAAGGACATGATCCTGAAAAGGACCCGGCAAAGGAGGCAAAAGTGGGTCCTGAACTCTTACACAGAAGCAAGGATCAAAGACAGCTGAGAGGTCAAGAAGAGTCGGGATCAAGAAGAGTCCACTCAGTCTGGCCACTAAGAGATCATTGATAACCCGCGAGAGAGCAGTTCCAGAGAATGATGGTGAGAAGCCTGGCTGTGCAAGGTCAAGGAGAGAATGTAGAGGCCCCTGTTGTATGCTGACATAGTTTGGCTCCAAAAGGGCAGAAGGATGATGTCAGGGAGGGCAAGATGAAGGGAGAGGTTTTTTCAGAATGGGGAGGATGTTGTCATATTTGTAAGCAGGAGGAAATGAGCCAGCAAACAGGGAGAGACTGTAAATAAATGACCAGGGATGACAGGAGGCTCACTCTGTTGGAGGAAAGGGAATGAAATGAGATCACGTGAACAAATAGAATGTTTAACAGGACTACTTCATCCTGTGAGCTAGGCTCAAAGGAGGTCAAATTGTGGCAAAAAGCATGTATCTGAGCAATAGAAGATGAGGAAGAAGAAAGAAGGTAGAACTAATTTCTTTTTAAATCTGTAAAATATGAGCCAAAGTTTCTCAGGTAAGGGGGTAGAGAAGGGAATTAGGGGAGGTTTGAGGAAGTATGAAAGGGTTTGGAAGAGCCACTAGGGAGGTGGGATAGTAAATGATGAGTAAAAAGTCAAATCCTCCTCCCTCCATGGATTTGGGGAGGTACAGGTTGCCACAGAAATGTAGTATAGCAAAATGAAAACCATTAACACTGAGAAAGAAAAGCCTAAGCTACTTAGTTTTAGGAAGATGATTGTGTTGTATCATCCAAGACAAAGTGTTACACACCTGAGAGTAGCCTTCTTCTGTAGGTTAAATTGGAAAGAAGAGAATAAACAAAAGTAATGGGTGTTTTGGGCACAGGGCACATTTCCATATCTCCAATGATTTACCTAGCTATTTATTTTTTCTCCTTGTGTTATGCATCCTTATGTGTGGTTAAGTTAATAAATGTTTTCAAAACCATAACCCTCTAGTGTTACGATCTTATATCTTTTGGAAGTATTCTCTTATTATATTCACAAGCTGCTCCGGCAAGCACAACTAAAAGGTTTGTACCCATCCTTCAGCTCCATCCTCCTTTAGCTACTCTCCAAAAGAATAGTCCATTACTGATAGGAGAAATGTTGGAAAAATAGATCACAAAGAGCATTTCTTTTATGATACTACTTTCTAAAAAGGTATTGACTGATCTCAAAAATACATTTGCTTTACTGCTTAGTAACGGAGGTGGTAAGCCTATAGCATGAAACGTGAGCTGTCCAAAAACTAGAGGGGATAATAGCTATACCTGGCTATCATAAATGTGCCTGTGGGTCTAATTTGTGTTGTTTTGTGACCCAGATATATAGTGTGTTAAAAAAAAACACAAGAAAAAAACAAAAACCCTCCACACAAAAACAAAAGAAAAACAACAACAACAGAAACCTACTTCAAGCAAGAGTAGGACTTAAAATGTGGGATCATTTAAAAAATATCGTATCTTTAAACTCTACAGTTAAGTGAAAAAAGTTTTGAATAATTTCATGATTACTACCTTTTAATAAGATGATAAAATATTCAAAATTATATATGGGACTGTTTTTGGCTGAGGAGCTCCATAACACAAACAAAGGTGATTAGCACAACTTGTGCCTTGTCTCCTTTATTTAAAAAAATAGCTTTTGCTGTTTATTTAAGCAGATATAACTGAAAAACCCAGCAGAGACTGCCTCCATTGGACCTCCCTAGCCAACCACTCTCCCTTTCCCTGCTGTTCCAGGACTCATTCAAGCTTCTTTACCATTTACAGTGAGAGTCATCAGCCATAATCCTTCCAGTGAAATGGCACAATGTCACCCGCCCTGACATGTATCTGGGGTCTCCTGGCCTTTCCATCTGCCTTGCCTCCCTGCTCTGAAGTGACCTTAGGATTCCTGGCCCTTGCCATGCATTGTGCAGTTCTTCTCTTTGCTTAGAATGTGAGCTCCTGGAGAGCATGGATTTTCTTCTCTCCTCCCCACTCCCATGCTTTTAGTAAGCACCTCGTAATACTTTTTCATTCATTCATTCATTCATTTCCTTGTGGTTTCCACACAGAAGCATCATCTTCATTTTGCTAGTGTCATTTTGTAGGTTTTGTGCTCCTTTAAGAGCTCATGTTCATATGGTGCTTTTATTTCTTTACAACACCCCTGTGAGGTAAGCGAATGCAAGTCTTAGCATTATCCTCATTTCATAAAATATAATTTAGCCAAAGGCATATAGTAAGGAGCAGAAATAGTGACTGAACCAAGTTTCTGAGTCCCAAAACTGGTACTCTCTACTGTACTGAGTCTCGGACGTCTGTCTCCTGAGCACAATTACATTGCAGATAGATGCACGTCAGGGTGCCTGTCTGCTGCTTATAGTCACTAAAAAAAGAACTTCAGCGCCATAGCCCCTGCAGCTATCTGAGTAGCGCACAATTATTCTTCTGCTCTAAATTCTTTGGTGACTCTTATTGCCTCTAAGATAAAATTTTAATTTCTTTGTCTTAATTTGAATTTAGAGTCAATCTGACTTTAGCCTACCTTTCCAGATGTTTGTTTTTTATCTTCCATATAACTTTCCCTCCTAGATTTTGTGTTCCAGTCAAACTGGCCTGTTTGCTGTTCCTTCAACATGGCATTCCATCTCCCACCTCTCGGACTATAAGGCTCTTCTCCTGTTTGGATCTTTCTTCCTCTTCATCTCTGTTTATTAGAACCTATTGCTTCTTTTGAGTCTCTGCTTAGAGGCAGCCTCCCACAGATGGCTTTCCTAATCGTTTTTGATCATCACTAATCCCTCTTTTTATACCTTTGCATTTAATTTGTATGTACTTGATAGCTACTGCTATATGTTGTGTTTGTGATTTTAACCTAGGACAAAATGAGTCAGATTTCTGAGCAAGATTACATTTAACCAGGGTATGCTGCCTGCCAATAAATAGGTCAGTGGCTCCCTCCCATTAATGCCAAAAATCATGAGCAAAAGGACAATTTGCTTTTTTTTAATAGGTCTTGGGGAGCACAGAATAAAGAACAGAACAAGATATATAACTTCATAGGGCTGAGAGTAACATCAGAGGTTACAGACCTGGGACACATGGGACAACATGATTGGTTGAACAACACACACACACACACACACACACACACACACACACAAACTTGCTCTTTGAGTCTACTTGTGAGACAGTGGCCCAGACTTCTGTATAACAAACTAGACCTATCTGAAGGTGGAGTAAAGCTATCAGACTGATTGCCTTTGTATTCACACATATTCTGAAGATCCACAACATTCCTATTCAGTGATTACAAAAGAACTGAATTTCTAAAATTAATTCATTATAGGCCAGGTGAATTCTGAACAAAGTTCAAAGAACTATGACCTAAGTGATTTACTAGACAAAAAGCAGTTAGAGGACAAAATCAATTAATTATAACTAGGATCATAAATAAATGATATAGTATCAATATTAGTCTTCTTAATGAACATGCTACATCCTCCCAATAGATTGTAAGTTTGTTGAGAGTAGGAATATTTTTTTTCATTTGTGTCTCTGAAACCTAGTAAAGTAACTCATGAATAGTAATTTACTCACTTAATGAATATTTATTAAATGAATGAAGATAATCAGAATGCTTGTAGTTTGCCCCATGTTAACTCAGCCAGAAGAAAGATGAGTTTCTACTGTCAGTCATCCTTTACATAAGAATGTACCAAGCACACAAGGATGCTGCAACTGCCTTATATGCATAAAATGTTAAAAAA
The DNA here is from genome assembly GCF_902635505.1 of Sarcophilus harrisii. Lineage (NCBI taxonomy): Eukaryota > Metazoa > Chordata > Mammalia > Dasyuromorphia > Dasyuridae > Sarcophilus > Sarcophilus harrisii. The sequence continues at coordinate 154,969,161 of NC_045427.1, forward strand.
TATTTGTCCTCGAAAGGGCTTTACAGATTGTCAAAGCAGGTACTTTCATATGTAGAAGAAAGCTAAGTTTCAGAAGTGTTGTAATATGTTCAGAGATATACAACTAATTAGAATTAGAATTTCTAATCTGTTAGAATTCTAAAAGGTAATAGATAATTCTGATCTCTTAGATTGGAACTCTAATGGATTAGAATTTCTAATCTGTTTTTCTACCTTTCATGAATTCAATTAATTAAATATTTATCTAGAGATAGCTTGCTTTAGAAAATAACTAGCAAGTTACTTAACCTCTTTCCACATCATTTCCTCTTCTGAAAAAGAGGGGAGTGGGAATTATAAAAAGAATATCTACCTTTCAGGGATGTTGTGAAAATCAAATGAGATGATGTTTTTAAAGTTCTTTGCAAACTTTAAAATTTTATATATTTACTAGGTATTATTTCTTCGCAGTAATGAAGTAACTCTGTTTGGTATTAATTCAGTGGAAGAAAATGCCCCTCTCAAGATAAGCTGGACATTTTTAACCTCATTCCCATGCTGCTAAATCAAGCCTTGGATACAACTCCATCAGGATCCTTTCCCTCCTGATAGGAGTTTGGAGAGTAGTGCGCCAAATTCCTCCCAAAGCTCTCCTAGGAAGACAAACATTGGATTTCCAACTCTACTATCCAACTGCAGCTCTGCCTGCTTTCAATTCCACTGAACAAGATCCCCCCCACCCCCTTCTATCTTCCTTTTGTGTGTTGTCTCCCCTTACCCCATTGGTAAGCCACTTGAAAGTAGAGGCCTTTTTATTATTTATATCCCCAGCATTTAGACACTGCCTAGCAATAGCATTTGTTAAGTAATTATTGAATTGAATTGAAAATAATAATGATAATATAATAATAAATAACAGCAAAAATCAGAGGTAGGAAGACACCTCTGGTACTTATTGACCATGTGATCCTAGGTAAATCATTTAATTTCTCAATACCTGTCTAAAAAATAGTAACAGAGCAGCTGCTGATCTGCTTCAATAGAGTTACCCACCTGGGAGTTTAGATGCATTTATAAATTGAATTCACATTTTTAAGGGCCCGCTATATGAAAATTTCTGCATTGAGCACACTGATTGGAATGTACTCAGAAGATATTCACAAGTGGCTGTGATCTCATAAGATTTGAGTGTTTCTTTAGTCAAGTTGCTTAATCCCATTTCACATTCTTAAAATTTATTAATTAGAGGCATTGGGCAAGATGGCCTTTATGATTCTTATGAGCCTGGAAGAATAAGATAGAAATAATGAAGTTGGGGTAAAAATAGATCGTTTTGGGGTACATGAAAAAATTTATTCATGTTAAGCTTGAAATGATGGTGAAAATATTTGGCAGGCACTTAGAAATTAGGATACATACTGAGCTCAGGAAAGAGGTTAGAGTGGTAAATATATATTTGGGAGTCATCCGTATAGAGGTGATCAGGAAGTCATAAGGAGAGAGGAAATCTCCCTGGGAGAGAGGAAGAGGAGCTATGTCTGGAGGCAGTGCAAAGCTAAAATCAGGAGATGTCAGGTCGTCCCAGGATAAAAACAGCTATGGGATTAATTTGGATTTAAAAAAAAAAAAAAAAAAAAAAGATTTGAGTGTTTCTTCCAGTAAAGCAGGTCACTGCCTGTCCATGTTTGCCCATCCTAGTCCTCTGTTTGAGTCCTTGTACAAGTTTGCAGAGGCTCTCCTCACCTAATGTGCTGGAGGCTCTCCTCACTTTCTGTGGACGCCAATAGGGTTAGTACCAATAGATCATTCAGACTGTCCACTTGTCCTCCCTTACATTCATAGGATCCACCCTTCTCCTCCCATCATATATCTTTCTATTGATGTCTTTTATTTCTATCCTTTGAAGTCTTTCATTGGTTATATTTTGCAGTCTACTGTTGCCCACCTGCAAAACTGCATTGCACTGTCTGTGATATTTGTTTTGATTTCATCAGATATTTATATTGCAGAAAACAGAGAGGGCTAAGACAGAGCACCAGGACAGGGATATATCTTTCAAAAAGGAGCATGGAACCTATGAAACTAAGGCAATTCCATGAAACAAGGAAAATAGACTGATTTTGAATTCAAGTGAAGTTTGTAACCTCTGTCCTATTGTCAAGAACCATTTTTCAGCTGTCATGCAGATGTGAAAAATAAATGTTTGTTGAATTGATTATAATTAGTATCCTGCAATGAAAGACCATGGATAACTCATTAGAAATTAATTCTTCATAAGTTGAGGCATTGTTCAAGATCTGAGTAAAATACTGGCCAATAAGCCAATAAGTAAAATACTGAATAAGAGTTCAGAAAAATTAAATGAAGCAACAACATATTTTCTTTTGTCTCTTCTAATCAAATAAAATAAGAGGTATGTCTTGACTGACTGGGTCTTTGCATCAGCAGTACAATTCCAACACGTTTCCTTTACTATTCCTTCAATGTATCACTCCTCCAACAAAATACAAAATAAATGGTAACCCAGGTGGTATATCCTAAGTGGAAGCAGGCAGACAGCCCAGCTCCCATATAAAAACATTAAAATAAATACATTAAAAATAAAAACATTAAGAATTATACCAGACCAAAAAATTATCAAGAAATCCAAGGAGAAACTTGAGTAAGTGACTTTTTCTTCCTTATATCTACATGTTAGCTAGAAGCCTACAAGAAATAGAAAGGGGAACCCACTGGCCCCCTCATTAAATGCACAGAATCCAGAACAAACAATGTCCAAAGTCACGAAAGAGATTGGGAAAAAAATTAAAAAATATAAAAGAATATGAGCATAAAAAACTATTGTGATGACAGGAAAGTTAAGGCACAAATACAGAATGCAATTGCCTGAAAACATCTACAAGCAAAGACTTAAAGAAACTTGCAGGTTAGATACAAGTTCAAAAAGAATTCCCTGAAAAGTTGAAGATAATAAAAACCCAATGTGAAAAGAGAGATAAATTTGTGAATAAATCTCTCAAAAATTAAAATTGTCCAAATGGGAAAAAACCCAAATTTAAGATACCTAGAAATATTATAACCAAAATTCAAACCTCCTAGGTTAAAGAAAAATACTGCAAATACTGAGAAAGAGTTCAAATGCTACATAGCCAGAGTCAGAATAATACAAGATTTAGTAGCCACTGCTATGAAAATATTAGGAGATTAATATTTCAAGCTCTTGATTTAAATAAGAATAACCTACTTAATCAAATGGAGCATAATATATCAAGGGAAAAACCTAATATTTAACAAAACAGAGGATCTTTAAGCATTCCTGGTAAAAGTACCAAAGCTCAATTAAAATTTTGGTATTCAAACCTAAATTCAAGATTCAAGAGAAACGTGAAAACAAAATAAAAAATAAAACAGCTATAATAACAAAACATGACTGAGAAATCATAATTCTTTACATTCTTAGGTGTGGAAATGATTCACAAAACCCTTCAGAATTTTATCATTATTCAGGATTTTGAGGGAGACATTATACAGAGGGAGTGAGTGTGATTTTGTTATGTTTTAATGATCATAACAGTATAATGAGGAGAGATGCACTGTGACAGGGGAAGGAAGAGAAGGGGTGAAGGGAATCTCAAAAAAAAATGGAGTGCAAGAAAGAGTTTATGCAACAGAGAAGGCTATGGAGGGAGCCAAGCAACATGAAAGGAGAGGATGAGGAAAAAAAAAAAAAACCAAGGACAAATATAAGAAACTAAGCTAGAGGAAAATACACGATTTGCAGTCAAAACAGTAAATGTGAATAGGATGAACTCATAAAATGGAAGACATCAGCAGAATGGAAGACATTAGAAATCAGAGTCCAAGAATATATTGTATACAAAGAACACACTTGAAACAGAAAGATACATACAGAGGTAAAATAAAGGGTTGAAATAGAATTTGCTTTGAATGAAATTTAAAAGTATAAATAATAATCATGATCTTAAAGCAAAAGCAAAAATAGACCTAATTAAAAGAAACAGGTAAATTGCATTTTGCTAAAAGGTACCAAATTTCAGAAAAACCTGGACTTAGACGAACTAATACAAAGTGAAATGAGCAGAACCAGTAATACATTGTACACATAACAACTACTATACAATGATCAATGGTGACTAACTTAGCCATTCTTAGCAAGTCTAAAGGACTTATGAAAAATGGTATCCATTGCTAGAGAAAGAATTGATGAAATTTCAATATAGATTGGAGCTTACTTTTTATTTTATTTTTCTTGGGTTTTTTTTTGTTGGTATGATTTTTTTATACAATATGGCTAACAATGAAATATGTTTTGCTTGACTACACGTGTAGAATCTATTATTACATTGCTTGCCATTTCAGATATGGTGGAAGAGAAAGAGAGGCATAAAATTTTGGGGGAAAATTTTAAAAAGAAAGTTAAAAATAGTCTTTAAATGTAATTTGAAAATATTATGTTTTAAAATGATTAATGATAGCTTAAAAATTTATACAGAACTTTAAGGCTTCCAGAGTATTTCACAAACATCTCATTGTATCCTTTAATATGCTTATTCCTATTCCATAGATTCTTATTCCTATTTCATAGATGGGATAGAAAAAGGTTAAATGATTTACTTAGGATTACACAGTATCTGAATCCATATTCAAAATTCATGTCTTCTTAACTCAAGATTCAATATTTTATCTGAATAACTGCTATTTTATACAAAGAAGATTATATGCAGGCTAAATGGGATATAATCTCAGGGGCATTTTAACTGAAAAATGACCAAAAGAGAAACTATTTTAGAGAAGGAATGCTAAGATTCCATAGAAATGATCCTCAGGTTTGTAGGACAGCCTGCTTATAGGACCAGATGTACCTTTTTGTAAAAATAAGTAGTTGAAAATAACTGAAATTAAATATTTGGTATGCATTTGCCTTGAGCATTCTTTTATCATTTCATCCCTTTAGCCAACTCAATATACTGAACATTGTCTAAGTATTTTAAAAAGAATTCTTTATTTTCATTGTTTGCTCATATTGATGGCTGAAAGTCACACATCAGCGTATGAGATGGTATATGTTTGAGACTACATATCATCAGAAAAAAAATTGTCATTTTATTTACAGAGGAGATGTCAGAAACCATCAGCTCTGTCAGTTTTTATACTTCCTTTGAAAACCACACTAGCAAAACTCTGATGAGAGTACCAAAACCATATGTATTGATGAAAGAAAAATCAGTTAAAACTAAGATTTAGTTGGAGAGAGATTGACTGTATCCATTTCCTAGTTTCTTGTAAAAGGGTCACTTTTAAAAAATCATATTTAAAGTCATATTATTTTGCAGTCAGTTATTTAATCAGCACCAGAAATATAACACATCTTTTGTTCCTGGTGAAAGAAGATAAGGATATGGATAATTGAGATGCATGATAATTCAGAAATTTCATTTTAGCTCATACCCTGAAACATCCACTGTCTTTTCTTTTTTAAACCAAAACGTCTAATAAAAAATCAGCTCATTTAATTTGCATCTTTTCATTGGTTAATGAGCAAGAAATTGATATTCAAACAGGCAGAAGAGCAGAAAAAAAATCATGACTGATATCAAAGGTTTCTTCAAATTCTAGGAATTTGTCAGCTCTTGAATAGGGGAGGTATTAATGAAAATTATAAACAGTAGGACTTGAATTCCAAAACTGAGGAATTGCTGACTTTTTACTGACAATAGCTCACAATTCAACAAAATCTATTAAATATCTACACAATGCTAGATTCTGAAGAAAATATTTCAATAGTCAATGAATGAGCCATCAATTTTGTTGGACCATCTCTGGTCCCTAAGGGAGAAAATTATGGAAAGACTGGAAGATAAGATACACTGAGTAGAATAAAGAGAAGAAAACTGAATTAGTGATATGGGTTTGAGTTTATGAACCAGAGATTGACTTTATAGAAAGAAATTTGTAGAAATTGAAGAACACATAAGGAATACTATAACTTGAACTCATTCTGCTTCTGACTTCTATAAAATAAAATTAAAGGGGAAGGAGCAGCTGAAGAAAGACTAGAAATAAAGACCTAAAACAATGTATTCAAGGACACAAACTTATGGAAAAGGAGAGAATAATGGGGAAAGTAAAATAAATGGAGCAAATGAGAAAGGGAAGCAAATTGGTAGAGTTGAATAGTAGACCAAGTGGGTGAAATAGGAGTTGTAATGCAAAATAGTGACTGTGAAGTTGAGACTAAAGAAAAAAATTTGAGGAAAATTATCTAGTTTTTAAAAGTTTTAAAGTTCCTAAGGTGCTTATGCAACATGTATATAATATATCCTGTGTGTATATATGTGTGTGTATTCCTCATAGGTATCAGGAAGAAAGGAAAATCTCAGTCAGTATAACTGTGAAATTTGCAGTTATTAATGTTGTGTTAAACTCTGAATGCCTGCCATAGCCAAAAGATTATCTTTGTTTTAAGTGTACATAAATGTTCCTTCTAGTAGAGGAAAAGGAAGTAGAGAAAAGTGTGCTACAGGAAATGTCAGAAGGCATCATTGGTGGGGAAAAGTAAGCTGTGATGGAGGAGGAATGACAACCTTTCGCAGGAAGATGGAGAATTTTAAGTGTTAAATGGAGGAGACAGTGAGATGGAGGAGGGATACTCACAGGTCAGATTTTAAAAAATTTTTTGAGGTTCCTTCTAGAAAAGAGGGAGCTGGGTATTCTGAGGAGAAAAGAGGTTTTTGACTTCCAAATAATCATTTAGTAGAATATAGGGCAGTTAGGTGGAGAGAGCCTTGGACCACCCTGACCAAAGTTCAAATGTGATCTTAGATACTTACTAACTGTGTGACCTTGGGAAACTTGCTTAACTCCTGCCAGCATAAAACTAAAGAAGGAAATGACAAATTTACTAGAGCATCTTTGTTAAGAAAACCCCTAAGGCAGTTGAAACAGGGTCACAAAGACTCAAACATGAAGCAGTATGGTGACACAGTATATAGAATCCCAGATCTGGAGACAGGAAAATCCCAGATACTAACTAGTTATGTGACTCTAGACAAGTCATTTAACTCTGTTTGCCTCAGTTCCTTCATCTTTACTGTAAAATGAGCTGGAGAAGGAAAAGGCAAACTACTGCAGTGTCTTTGCCAAGAAAACCTGAAATGGGATCAGAAAGAGTCAGACATGATTGAAACCTCTGAACAGCAACAAGAGCCACAGAAGCTTTTAGGTGAGAGATTGTTAAGTCAGCATCGGAGGAAAAAGCCAAGAGTCACCATGGTTAGTGACTTCTACATAGGGGCACTGAGGTAGCTTTTTGTCAGTCTGATAATGACAACAAAAGGTTCTGCTGCTTTTGATATTTGCTGCTTATGATTTATATGGGCACAAATGATGCTGCCAGAAGGAAACTTAACAAGTTTTTCCAAAGATTGCAAAGTCTTGAGTAAGAAATTTAAAGAATATCCAGGTCACAGACAGTATTTTTCTGTTTCCCATTAAAAGCAAAGAATTTAGAAGGGGAAAAAAGACTTAATAACTGAACATCTGTCTAAGAAAGTGGTAACTTTAGACACCTGAACTAGATTTAAAATACAATTTTGACAGACTTCTCATGGGGAGGAGAGTATTTCTAACAGGCATGTGTATATTTTGAAGAGTATCTTGCAAAGATAATAATCAAAAGGATTTAATCTTAAAAGGCATAGGAGAGAGAAAAAAAAATATTTGTGTGGGTTCACCAGGTTAAATACCACAGAAGTAGTTAAGAAGAAAGAAAAGATGCTAGTGGTTAAGATAACCAAAAATTCACAGTAAATAAAATCTAAGAAAAGACCTAGTAAAATCACTATTATTTCAAAATTTTGTGATTCTGTGACATTCCTTATGCTATATAAAACACAATGTGGTATCATGAACTAGACTACAGCTAGCCTTGTACTCAGGAAGACCTGAGCATAAATCCAGCTCTGTCATGTATTACCTATGTGACAATGGAATTTAACCTCTCAGGTCTGAGACTACTCTCTAAAATTCTGAGTTATAGTGGCCAATATTTTTCAATGGAGGAATTTGAGAATGACTAGCTTCAGATCACTATAGGCCTGAACCAAAAATACATACAAAATATAACATATATATATATATATATATATATATATATATGATAGACAGATATGCATGAATATATATATCTTATGCCACTTCCTAGATGTCATATATGTTGGAAAAATATAGTTTTTTTAATATTTGCAAAGCACTTTATAAATACTTTATCTTCAAAACAAGCTTAGAAGATAGGTCCTAGTGTTATCCCCATTTTACAAATGAAGAAACTGAGTCAAATATAAGCTAAGTGTCTTGCCAGGTCATACAGATAGTATATACTTGAAGTCAGATTTGAACTTGTCCTCCTGATTCTAGGCCCAATGCTCTATTCATTGTTCCACCGAAGAGATTACCAGTAGCAATAGAACAAAAAAATCAGATTTCATTGTTATAGCCTTGTTTTTTTTTCCCTCAATCTTCCCGCTCTTCCTCAAAGTCTCCTTATCCAAATCTTTTAAGTTTATCACAATAACACTTTCTAAACCATCACACCCTCCATAACAGATTTTAATTTGTTTTATATTGCAAAAGGTTTTGAAACAAAAACTACAAATCCAGAAACAAGTAAAGGAGAAAGTAAGAAAATGGTTATTATTATTAATTTTAGTATGGATTCTAAACATAACCATTGTGTTTCAACTACAGAAACCAATAACCAATATCTGCAAAACATATCTATTGATAAAAAATATTAATCCTTCTTTCATAGATCTACATCACATCAATCATCTTTCCTTGACTGAAAAATATATACCTTTAATAGGAATATGCCTTATTATTCAAATCTTCACTTTTTCTTGCCACATATTACTCTTCAGACACAATAGCCACCTTTTTGTCTACTGAAATGTTAATTATCCCTGACTTATTTCTAACCTCCATACAAGTGGAATCTCACAATTTTTATATGCCTATTTTTCTATATAGAACAACCATTAAAATGGCTCCTACCTATTTGAAGAGTCTTGAAATATTGGCTCTGTTTTACTCTTTGCAAAAATAGCTGCTGCTTTTCAAAGGAATATACTTTCAGGAGAACAAATATCCTTTTGAGATGCAATAGTCATTACGAAGTTATGCTAAGGTATTCTATCTATCAAAACCACTCTTATAGAGTATAGTTTGGATGGTTTCTCTACAGATAAAGCCATTTCAACATGATTTTTTTTGCCTTTCACTTTATTCTATCATTTATAATTGCCACCTTCACAGTCATTCCCCTGCTCTTCTTCTATGAAGCAAAATCTAATAACCCAAACGATGTTGACTGAAATTCAAATATAATCACATTCACTGTTAAAAATGCCTTAGACCTAATCCTACTACCTTTACTTCTCCTTACACTAGCCATATCCTTATCTGATCTCTTTGGTGACCCAGATGACTTTTCATATACCAACCCATTAAACATTCCACCCCACATTAAACCAGTATGGTATTATTTCTTTGCATAGGCAATGCCCACTTCAATTCCTAATAAAGTAGATTCTCATTTAAGTGAGAAAACCTAATATTTCTACCTTTTACACAATATTTTTTTCCATGTTAATGCTCAATTAACACCAACATGAATTAAAAGGTCAACTTGTTGGCCAAATTGTATCATTTCTCTACTTCAAATCTTATTCTCATATATATGTATATATATACAAAAATATATATACATATATATGTATAGGTATATATAAATTATGTTATTTTGCCTTTCTGACTACCCCCTCTTCTAGTGTAAGTATATATAATATAACATAGAAAGCAGTTATAATATAATAAGTTTTTAAGTAGCCAGTATAAAGAAGCAATAGAAAGACATAAGATTGCACTTAGAATCTAGAAGTCACATACAATGTATCTCTAGGATCAAAGAACCACAATTTATAAATTGTACCACATATTAATCAAAATTCATATCCTAATAATAGGTGCTGAATGAATGGAAATCCTCTAGGTACTGCTGTCAAGTCCTTTTGATACTATAATATAATAAATTCCAGACAAGTTCCAAGTATCCACAGTGAGTTCAGCAGAACACCATAAGGAGCTGATAATTTTGATGTGAACATATTAACTTTAAAGTTTTATCAACTTTGAGATAATTTGGATGTGTTAAGAAGCTTCCCTAAGGTTGTACAGATAAGAGACTTCCCCAAAAAATTATAAAAAGAAGACCCCCAACTCCAATTCCCAAAACACTCTTCCGTTTTTATCTGGGTATCTTCCCCCCCTTCTTCATACTGCCTGCTCTACTTCACCATCCCCTATCCTACATTGTCTACCTCCATCCCTCTTTCATTATATGTCTCTAGAGACCTTTTCTGGCATTCTGTAACTATTTAAATTGTGATTACTGTCCTTTTCCCATTGCCAGTTGTGGTTCTTCCTAGTAACTGCCTTCATATCATGTGCCTGCCCTCTTTTCATAATTTCATAAATTAATTATTCATACATTTTCTAGAGGGGCATGTGAAAAGTAATTTACTCAAATGAACAGTCCTGATAATTTAATAAAAATAATGGTCTCATAAGCCAGTTATGGAGAAATCTCCCTTTTGTAGATCACAAGAATGAAACCTTTGGGAAGAATGTGTAAGCCTTACCAGCAGCACCAAAAGTGTATACTCTGTATAGGATAGCTTCAAACCTCATAATTATATATAAATGACTTAAGGATTTTCAGTTTTTCTAAATGATCATATAACAATCCAATTTTTGCCATATTTTATCTTAAAATTGTTTTTCTTTAATAGTTCATCAATTTTAGTCCATTAGCACATAATGTAATATCAGTAATGCAGTAGAAAAATTAGCACAAAAGTACTTATATATAACCAACTTACAAATATTCTTTAATTATTTTTGATTTACATATACTATATGTACTATGTGCATACAGTTAAACTAATTTTATCTACCAGCATATCCCTTCCTCCAGGTTTTCTTAATCTAACATCTTCCATGAGACAAGCTGCCCTTCTTCGAGAGAACTGTCTCCTCAAAGGGATGGTTCACCAGCCCTGAAGAAGTATCTAAGTTTGCACTGTTTCTGCATCAGCTACCTACCACACATACTGATGTCATAACTCATCCTCCTTCAGTTTGATAGTTTTTTTCCTTTAATTTTAGGGATGCGCTCAGTTGTGGTTATGAGGCTTCAACATAGTAAAGTTTATTGTAACTGAACTTATTCATGAACTCCATACTTTTCATAGGTTCATCTGTGGGCATATTTTCTATGGTATTACTACATATTTTTGCTTTTGACAAATTTTAATGCAAAGTTTCTCATAAAATGAATAAATATCTTATGATTTCCTATTTCAATTTTATCCACAAATTCCCTTTCCCCTACCTATAAATGAGTAGATCTGCAATAATTACTAATAATTTCTTAAATTTGTAGAAATATACACAAAATACATTACATATTTTATTTATTAAATTATTATTAATTAAATATTAAATGGCAAGTATAAAAGTGATTTTTTTTAAAACTGAGAAAATTTTAAGTTCTTAATTTAACACAGCATTGAAATTGATTTTAATGACTTTTACTTCATTAGAATTTCTGCTATAAAGTTATATGTAAATTTTTATTTAAAATTTTGGAGAAAATTCTTGTTAAATTGACAATATGGAAACATCATTAAAAAAAAATCCTGAGGAAAGTTAGATTGCTCAGAGGATAGTGCACAATCCCTGAAATCAGCAGGACTTGAGTTCAAATCCAGTCTCAGATACTTAACACGACCCGGGCAAATCACTTAACCCCAATTGCCTTCTTCCCTCCAAAGAAAAATCCTGTCTGTAGCATCAGTGATACTGACAGTAGTAACTTTTAGATGATGATGATGATGATGATGATGATGATGATGATAATGATGATGATGATAGCATTTATGTTTAAGGTATGCAAAGTGTTTTACAAATGCTAACTCATTTGATCCTCATAGCAACTTGTAAGACAAGTGCTATTATTGTCCTCATTTTATAGAAGAGAAAAGTGAGTCATAAAGAGGTTAAGTAACTTGAATAGAGTCACATAGCTCATAAACATCTGAGTCAGAGTTTGATTTTAGGTCGTTCTGACTTTTAGTCTTTTGCTCTTTTTGATATAAAACCAGTAAGCTTCTTCATTATTTAGGTAGTGTGTGGGTGGGGGATGCAACGGAGACAAAGACAGAGATACAGAAACAGACAGATGCGGGGAGAAGAGAGAATGAGAGAGGGAGAAGAGACAGACAGACAGACAAATAGGGAATCAGAGAAGAGGAGGGGGGGAAGAGGGAACAGAGACAAAGCAGAGAGACAGAGACAGATGCAGGGAGAAGAGAGACTGAGAGAGGGAGAAGAGACAGACAGACAGACAAATAGGGAGTCAGAGAAGAGGAGGGGGGGAAGGGGGAACAGAGACAAAGACAGAGAGACAGAAACAGACAGATGTGGGGAGAAGAGAGACTGAGAGAAGGAGAAGAGACAGACAGACAGAGAGTCAGAGAAAGGGGGAGGGGGGAACAGAGACAAAGCAGAGAGACAGAGAGGGAGAAGAGACAGAGAGACAGGGAGTCAGAGAAGCAGAGAGAGAGAGGGAAAAGAGAGACAAAAATAGAGAAACAGACTGGAGGGGGAGAAGAGAGAGAAAGACAGAGACATGAAGGCAGAGAAGGGGAGGGGGGGGGAAGGGAGGGACAGAGACACACAGAGAGATCCTTGATATCTATAACTTAGATTTAAAGCAAAACACTAAAAATGCCTACATGGATGCCCTCTGACTCACAAAAGTTAGCCCAGCTAATGGAACTTAGGTAGATATTGGTCCTCACGATGATATGTATTTGTTTTGTCTCTTAGCCATTATAAGCTACATGAGAGAAGGGATTAATTCTTAAGTCTCCCATGAAATTGTACAGTAATGTTCATGTAAGTGCTCACTACTTACTTACTGATTGATTAACTTTATTTCCTGTTGGGAACCAAATCTTTTTTGAATGCTGTAGTCTAGAGGCAGATTGGTATAGTGGAAAGAGCAGTGAATGGAGTCAGAGATCTGTGTTTGAATATCAAACTCAATATATAAGTTCAAAATGATTCAACAGTATGACACATCCAAAAAAGTTAAGCACTCCTTAGGCTATATCAATTGCTCAAAAATTTATTTATTAAGTGTCTTCTATGTATTAAACTCTGGGAATACAAAAGGAGATCAAAGACAGTCCCTACCCTCAAGGAGCTTACAGTCTAATAGTAAAGACAAGATGTAAACAAACATATATATATATATATATATATATATATATGTATATATATATATATACATATATACATACATATTAGGGCCAATATATACATATTAGGACTTGCTTTAGATATATATATATATATCTAAAGCAAGTCCTAATCAGGATAGACAGCAAGGAAGACATTAGAATTAAGAAGGATGTATCAAGAGAAGTATTGTACCTAGAATACAGGAAATGTTCATCTTAATTTTTTCTGCCCTAAGCATGTGAGATTTGAAGTATGGTGCTCAGTTCTAAGAGTAAGTCTTTTTAAGAAGGACCTTGGCAGACTTCAGCTTGTCCTTGGGAGAACAGTCAAAATAATTAAAGGGCTAGAGATAGAATAGCAGCCTTTGAATATTTGAAAGGCTATCATGATGTAGCTGAGCATGATGTAGCATCCACTGCCAAGGGCACAACTAAGAGTAAACATTGGAAATGTCAGAGAGGGAGATTGGGGCTCAATATGAAGAAAAACTTCCAAATGTGGAACCTTCCCCAAATGCATTTTCTATCACCAAAGGAGCCCTTCTAGAACAAGCTATGTGATCACTTGTTGGACTGTGGCAGAGAATTCCCATTCAGTCTGGGTTTCTGTGACCTCTAAATCCTGTGAGTGTAGGCTGAGAATGCAATGAACTGCCTTTCCCTGTCCTCCATCATGACCCATCCTTAGAGATCAAGTATCAGGCCCAGGCCATGAAGCATTCTCTCTTCCAAGCTCCAGACCAGCAGAAGAACAGGGGAAATGCTCAGACACGCAATCATTCTTACAGTTTCCAGGCTGCTCTAATATTTCATGCTCAGCCATGACAATTTCTGATTCTCTTCTTCAAATAGGGAAGAACACGAGCTAGGGGAGTGGTGGTGAAGAGCAGGGGAAATGGGAAGGCTTTCTGCCATCCATCACTTCCTGACCCAAGGAGTCACACCGACTGTGAGGTCCCCTGTGGACTTAAGTAAGGGGCAACATAGCCCACTGAGCTGCAGATTCCACTAGATTTAGGTTGAACCTGAATCCTTCAAATAGGAAAAAACAGGCAACCGCAGAGACTAGCCACTGACCTAACAGTGAATTGGTCCTAACCCCTGCTCCTATAAATATTAGGGAGGAAAGGGAAATGCCAGGTTTGAGAGGAATGATTTTCCCTCACTGCAGAGTGAATCGACAGAGTTTCTCTCTCTAAAATACTGCCCTGGGACTAAAGTGTACAGAAAGTGGAAATTTCTTTTTAGATTGATAAAATTGTTCTCTCTCCTCATTCTATTAAAGGGCCAAAGATGAAGTAGAAGTGAAGATTTATAACCACAGGGACATGGACAGATTGGTATATTGGGTTGGCGGGGGAGAGGGGAGGGTGGAAAAAGAGAATAGACAAGAGAGTTACTGGAAAGCCCAAAGTCACTTAAATTAACTGGAGTGACCTGCGGGTTTTCATGGACAAAATACACATTAAGAAGTTTGGAGGAGAGGAGGAAGTAGTGGGTCACACCAGAGGGAAGAGTAAAGTGGCAGTTCTTAAGTGAGACGTTTATCTTGAGCACACTATGAGCCAATAATGTAATAATAGCAGCCCCCCCCTTAAAAAAACCCAAACCTAATCTTAATTTTCATTAAGATTTATAGCATTCCAAATAAGGGAAGTAAAGTCTCAAAGTCTCCATCATCTGTTACCATTAAATGCATGGTATTGGCTTGTGGAAAGCAATAAACAGCTACTGAGTGGTGGATTCTGGGGACCACATTTTAGAAATCCCATTGTACTTGTGAACATTGAGAGGAGGGCAACAGAATGAAGAAGGGCTTTGGTTTTGTATAGGCTTGCAGTTATGTTTAGCGCATATAGCCAGTTGACAAGCAATTATTAGGAAAGTTGAGAATAGTTTGGGAAAAAAGATAAGTTCTATTTTGAATATATTGAATTCTAGATGCCTATAGAACTTCTTGTTTAAAAATGTCCAAAAGATATATGATAATGCAGGTCTAGAGCTCTGGAGAGAACTTAGGGCAATACATATATAGATCTAGTAGTCATCTACTTAGAGGCAGTAAATGATCTGATGAGATCATCAAATGCAATAGTATAGGGGTAAAAAGAAAAGGCAGCAAGATGGCACAGGGAGAGAACGTCTGCAGTCAGGAATAGCAGAGTTCAAATATGACCTCAAAAGCTTACCGGCTGTGTGACTTTGGACAAGTCACTCAGCCCTCAGTTTCTTCATCTGTAAAATGAGTTTGAGAAGGATATGGCAAACCACTCGAGTATCTTTGCCAAGAAAACCCCACGTATGTCCAGTATTGACCTGCTTTGATCTGCAGGGTCAAGAGTCAGACATGATTGAGCAATAACAATTAAAAGAACAGGATTCAGGAGATGAGTGGGTTTGTTCCTTCTCCCTATTTCTATCCCCCCCCCAATACTTCATAGCAAATCTTTGTAGCAAACACTCCCTCTGAACGAGAATTAGCTTATCTTTCTAAAGGCACAATCTATTCTAAAAGTAAATAAAATTTAAAGAGAACATGAGACCCCTGAAGGTAAGCAGTCCTAATTCCCTAGGTAGAGGAGGAAGGGGAGGAAGTTAGAAAGGGACAAATTAATCAGATCCCAGTAGCAGGGAGGCAAGGACAGTCAGGAAAACAGCAAAATTCTGACCAGTCAGTGAGACAGACAGGGGTCCACGATTAGAGACAGTTTGGGCTAGCAGTTCCCTTTCTTTACAATTGGTTCACCTCTGGCATGTCTGTACTTCTAGATCCTTTGGCTCCTAAATGCACAAATGACCAGTTTTTCCTGAACAAAGGAGTGATTTCAGTGACTAACAGTAGAGTATGACAATTTCCATATTGTGAGTTGGACAATTACTCAGGATGCCAGCCCCCTGGCATTTTCCCTGGGTGACCAACTATTGTTGCTCTCCCTCCCAAAATGGCATAAAGTTCTTGTTTTCCCCCAATGAGCTACTAGGCAAATGCCCAACTGTCATCAGGGAGTATTGACTATCATAGCCAAGGACAGAAGTAGATTCATTTTTCAACAGTAATCAGTATTAGCTTTTCAGTAAAATATGGACAATAGTGGAAGAGTTTTAGCCTGACAACAAACAGGCTTTTCAACATAAAGTGAAATCATCATTCAGGCTTTCCCTATGAAACACCAAGCGACCTCATTTACTCAGATGGATGTACTGAGATAATTCAGCCAGATATCATAGAAAATTTTCCATGAAAGCAATGGGAATGGTTCTTTCTAAAAACAGAAGCAATGAAATCTATTATGACTTGCTCAGCTTCTCTCCATATTGTTCTCTCTAGCACTGAATACAGGTTGGGCCAGAATACAGAGGCTGGGAAGGAGGCTCATAGGCAATTGATCAAAAAAAAATTAAGGCTACATTAAATGACAAATATCGGGTATATGTTTATATATGTTAAAGCCTACCTTCAACTGCATGTCATGGCATCACTTCCCTGATGACACAGTGCTCTTCAAGAACGAAGGACAGACAACAACAAAATGCAACATAATATACATAATATACATTTTTGGATGGATGTTGGGCTAGATACAGGGAATATAAAGAACAAAATATAGGAGTCTTTACTCTCAAGGAACTTCCATTCTCTCAGGAGAATCTCTATCTATCTTTCTATATTCTCTATCTACATACATACACGCATATGTATATATATATATATATATATATATATATATATGGATATATAGATGTATAGACACAGACATATGAAGTAATCTTGAAGGAGAAAGCACTAGCTGCTAGAGGAGAGAAGTGGAAGGAAAGTATTGCAGAAGGTGACATTGGAGCTTTCTTGAATCCTTCCCCTAAACAACCTAACTAGCTTCAAATTGTTTATGTTTTCAGCCCTACATAAAGACATTCATTCAGCCAGCCAGTCAACAGAAATTTATTAAGACAAACAAACATGTGGGTCCTTGACAAGAGAAACTTGTTCTCCTGGGAACACAGAAAAAAAAAAAATCAATCCTCTACAGATAAGTAGAAGACATCTAGACACACACACACACACACACACACACACACACACACACACACACACTCTCCTCATCCAAAGGAGGAAAGCTTTCGTTCCCTAACAAGAAAGTCTGACTCTAATAGTAGCCTCCACACCGAGTCTGTGCCCAGAATCATTCAGTACAGCCATTAGCCTGGGTGCACTACAAATGGGAAGCCATCACCTTTTCCCTGGTACCACATCTCTTTTTGCAGAACCCTCCCTCACACTTGCCATTTGCCTCTATTTCACTATGTTCTTCGTTGTTACCATTTCTCCTAATTTCTTTTTGTGTTCTGTACACAGAACACTACATCCCTTGTAATCTGCTCAAAAGTAATATCTGTCAACAGTGACAATGTCTGTCACAATGTGTGAAATTCCACCATTAGAAATTACTTCCCTTGGGTTAAAGTGATGTTTTTTCTTAAAAGACAATTTCTCCTTCAGAATTCAAACAATTTGTTATTGTAACCAGTTTTTGTGTCCTCCCTGCATTCTTGGCCTCTTTTCCTTGGATGCTGAGCACAACACATCCTTATCTTAATATTTTTTGTTTTAATTTGTTTTAAATTTGCAAAGAACATAATATTATCTCCTGTGATTCTTACTACAACTGTGATAAGGTAGGTGCTATTGCTATTCTAGAAATAATTTTATTTTTAAATTAAATTCTTTTGATCAACTAAACTCTACCTTTTTCTCTTTTATATTTAACTTCCCATTGAGAAATAAAAACAAAAGTCCTGTTATAAATATGAAAAACAAAACAAACTCCTGCATTGACCACGTCAAAAAAAATCAGCCTGCATAGTTCATTATTTTACCATCAGAAAGTAGGTATCACATTTCATCATGAGTCCTTAATAATTATAGATGATCATTACACAGAGCAGAGTTCCTAAATCTTCAAAGCTTTGGTTTTTGCAATATTGTTATCACTCTGCATCAGTTCATGTAAGTCTTCCCAGGTTTCCCTGAAAGTAGCCCCTTCATGATTTCTTACAGCACAATAGTATTGAGGAGATCCTGAGTAACTGGGTGCAGTTGGCAGAGAAGGAATGAAAGACTGATGGAATTGCTCCCTAGAGCAGGCAGAAAAGGGCATTGATAGGAATCAGTTTAACCTGGTAGTCCCACCCTCTGTGAAGGTCATTCAATCAGAAATCCAAGTTATGTCAACTCCCTGAAGTTAAATTTTCCCTATAAATCTGTCCATGGCTTATGGCATCTTTGCTGAAGTTCTTTGGGTTATAATCTGCCACAGCACTCTGCCTTGTGATGTCTTTTCCCTAACCCCTCCCACACACCAACATGGTATCTCTCCTCTCATCCCTCATCATGCTTCTATTTCTCCTCCTTATAATTAGCTATTTTAGGGTGCCAACCTCCTCTGTAGATTTAGGCTGCCAGTTAAGGGCATAGACCAACCTCATGGGGAGTTTCTCCTGGCTAATTATTGAGTCTCACTAGGGAACTTGACTTTTCCATCATTAATTGTTTAAATCCCTTTCCTTGCCATGTGCTCTCCCACTCTATTTCATATTTACCATTCCTGGTGCCTATTATATCTCCATTTTGTGTGTAACCTAAATAAACCTACCTTTAGCCAAAGAGTTTTGAGCTCACTTTTCTGAGTTCTTCACATGAGCGAACCCCAACATTAGACGCCTACAATTTCATCGTTGGGTGCTAAAACCCAAACACATGATTTGGAACCAACAATTGCTCTCCTAAAATCACATCAGTATCTCCTCTCATTTATATAGCCTACATAGTCATTCCCCAGTTGCTGAGCATGTCCTTGGTATTTCAATTTTTGCCACCATAAAAGAGCCAATTTATATATTTTGTATATATGTGTTCATTTCCTCTTTGATTTGTTGGTATTATTGAATCAAAGGATGGGCACAGTTTAATTAAACTTTTCAGTCATAGTTCCAGATTGCTTTCCTCAATGGCTAGACTAGTTCTCAGATCCACCAACAGTGTACTGCAGCCTCTCCAGAGGCTATGTGATTTTGATATGATCTATATGATTATAGCCTATCATTAAATCAAATGATATGATTCACATGATTAGAGCATTTGGTCTCTCAGGGAATGAAATTTTACTTATGAGTATTTAATTTAAATGAAGGAAAGTATTTCTTTAACTGTTGTCTAATGTCAATAACAATCCAGGAGATTTGGACCTTGCCAGCCTTCTATGATATTACTATTAGTTGACCAGATGGTGCAGATGAAGATGAATAGGAAGTGTTTGTTAAGCTGGCCAAAAAATCTTAATTTTCCTGTAAATGTGTCTCTAGGGAGACAAGTCAGATGAGCCACTGCAAAGTTTTCTGTTGTCCTGTTTATTCATGGCAATTAGGTGAACATAGATAAGTCCAGGCCAGATATGGCTTTTGAGGATTATTAACTGTATGCCTCAATTTTTTAGTTATAAAATGGAGATAATAATAATATCAAATATCTCTCATTGTTATGAAGATCAAATGAAATCATATTTATAAAAATCAAATGAGATAATAAATAAATGAAAAATAGCACAGTCCATGGTACATGGTAAGCACTGGTTAAGTGTGTATTCCCTCGTTTCCTTCTATGTACTCTCTTCCATCTGACCACTGGACCCCGATGGCTCTGGAGGGGAAGTGAGGCAGGTGCCCTTGCCCAGCCCTCCCTCATCTAAATCCAGTTCACTTGCCTATCACAGCATCCCCTTCCTGATGTCTGGTCCTCTTCAAGAAGGAGGGACAAACAACAACAACAACCTTTCTCTGGAAGAGCAAATAGAAGTTGGTGAAAGAGAATCATATTGGAATGCACAAGCTTTCTTTTTACTTATACAAATGGATGGATATGTGATCTCTGGATCCCCCCAAAGTATGTTGTACACTTAGTACCCATCTGGAAGTGGAAACTCTGTTACTTTTACTGGGAGAAATATATACATGAGCCATCCCTATGTTTTATGAGGAGTTTTATAATAGGGTTGAAATAATGAACCAAAGGGAGAAAATAATCCTTTGGGGCCAAATTCAGTCCATGTAAGGCCAGAGTCCTGGGGAGAAGGAAAAAGTTCTTGACTCTGGGTAATGTAAGTAAATGAAAAACACAAAATAATTGCAAAGTCATTTCTGTAGTGGAGGTAAGGAAAACACCAAGAAGTAGAGAAGTCAGAGGTGACAAGAATACAAGACATAACCAAGATCTAAATGAGAAAAAGCCTCCAGACGCCAACATGTGCCTCCCTCTCCAGCCCAGATCCACATATCTAAGTAAATGATAAATTTTTTCCCCTGTCTCCTAATCTAACAGGGCAGGAGGAAAATTAAAAACCAAATTGAAGCTCATCACTCCTATACTGAAACCACTCAGGCTATCTTTAATGAAGCTTTTCTATGGACTCATCCATTAAATGCCTCTGATTACTTTCTAAGACTTTCTCTGGAGCTATTGGTTCCCAGTATCAACAGCCCACTTTCTGAGGCTTATGTCCTTGAGTATTCTGGTATCTGTGTTTTTGTAATCTAATACCCAGTCAGGCTTGGAAGCCCTTCACTTTTTAATCATCATTATTTCTGAAGTTACTTTGTGTTTTTTCCATTCCCAGTTGTTTACTTCAGAAGAGTTAATTGCTTGTTTAATCAAGCCTGTACTCTTGATTAAGGCAGATAGAAAAGAATGGACAAATCACTTAACTTCTCTGGCCCTCAGTTTCCTCATCTATAAGATAAGAATGTTGAGCAAAATGACCATTAAGACCTCTTTCAGCCTTTAAATCTATGATCTTGATCTTATTTTTTGTCATCTATTTTTCTAAGTCTTCTTATCTCTATTGTAATTTGGAAAGAGCCAATATTGTTTCCAGAGAGTAAAGCTGCTCTGAGTACACTAGCTTCCAGATGTCCTTTTTTTGTTGTGCTATCAAACTGGATTCTCATTTTTTGTTTAACAATAACTCAAATTCATGTATAAAGTTTACAAAGCACTTTCTTCATAATAACCTTGTGATACAGGAAGTGAAAATATCATTATCATTGATTTAGGTGAAAAAGCTGGAGAACAAAGAGATTAAGTGTTTGACTTAAGGTCACATAGCTAGTAAGTGTCAGAAGTGGGATGCCAGCTCCCACTGGTCTCCAAAAGCACTCTCCTCTTTTTCATATTGCACTCTCAGAGTGCTAAATTAGGATTAAAAAGAGGTCAGAAGAGGGGGGAAAGAGCATAAAAATCAGAACAGAGAGCTAGAAGAGGAAAAGAGCAGAGAGGAAGAACTTCTAACAGGTCTCTCCCCCTTGTTTTCCTTACTGCATTCCATCTGCAGCTTGTTTCCTTGGCCAGAGCAAGCCTTCAGCTATCTGGAATGTCCCATCCTGCCCAAGAGTATCTTCCCAACAGCCTGCCATAATGCCTGAAATTTCCTTGGATTAAGGGAATGTTCTTTCCTAAATAGCAAATTCTCCTTCAGGGGGGAGACAATCTGTTATCAGTTATTCAAAGTTGAGTGTAAATTACTTTGTTGCTTGCTTTCCTCTAGAGCAGTTCTGACTGCTGTCAAAGCTAAGAACCGACATTGAAGGAATAAGTTTAGCACAATTTAAATTGGTGGCAGTGAGCATATGATAAATGTTAATTCTTTTGTATTGGGAGTGTACTAGAGAGAGGGACAGTTTGCAATTTGGCTTCCAAACTTTCTCTGTTGCAGAGAGGTAAAGGATGAGGATGAGAAGAGGCAGTTAGACTGGACAATTAAATAATAGTTGATAACTTTGGATGAATAGTTCTCAGCTGATGGAAAGTTGACCACCCTCTTTCAAACTGACCACTCTCCTCTTCCTGAACTCTGATGGCATTTTTATTTCCTGGCTATCTTTCTCCTCACTTGACTGCTCCTTTTTTAATTGTCTTTTTTCTGCCTATATATGTATATTAACTTTTTAAGTACACATGCCTTTATGATTTATGTTGGGAGAGAAAAATCAGAGCAAAAGGGAAAAACCATGGGAGAAATAAAAAAAAAAAGAAAAAGAAAAACAAGAAGTGAACATAGCATTTGCTAATTTACTTTCAATCTCCATAGTTCTTTTTCTGGATATAGATGGAATTTTCTGTCCAAAGTCTATTGGGATTGCTTTGGATCACTTACCCACTGAATAGAACCAAATCTTTCATAGTTGATCATTGCCCATTACTGCTGTTATTGTGTAAATGTATTTCTAGTTCTGCTTGTTTCATTCAGCATCAGTTCATGTAAACCATTCCAGGTCTTTCTAAAATCAGCTTGTTCATTTTTTATAGAACAATAATATTCCATTACTTTCATATACTACAATTTATTCAACTATTCTCCAATTGATGGGCATCTACCCATTTTCCAATTCTTTGCTACCACAAAAAAGCTGCTACAAATATTTTTTTTGCACATGTGGATCCTTTTCTCTTCTTTATGATTTCCTTGGGATATAGACCCACAAACCTCACTGTTGCATCATAGGGTATGTGCATTTTGATAGCCTTTTGGGGATAGTTCTCCAGAATGGTTAGATCATTTCACAATTCCACCAACAAAGCTGTAGTTTCCTACATCCCCTCCAATATTTATGATTGTCTTTTTCGGTCATTTTAGCCAATCTGAAAGATGTGAAAGATGTGAGGTAGTTTGCATTTCTCTAATCAATAGTGATTTAGAGCATTTTTTCATATAACTATATATGGCTTTAATTTTGTCACCTGAAAATTGTTCATATCCTTTGATCATTTATCAATTGGGGAATGATTTGTATTCATATAAATTTGACATAATTCTTTATATATTTTAGAAGTGAGACCTTTATCAGAAACCCAGGCTTTGCACTTTCCTTTTAATCTTGTTTTGTTTGTACAAAAGCTTTTTAATTTAATATAATTAGAGTTGTCCATTTTGCCTTTCATAGCATTCTCTAGTTCTTTTTTTTGATCATGAATTCCTCCCTTTTTCAAAGATCTGATAAGTAAATTATCCCTCGCTCTCTTAATTTTTTTGATTATACATATATATTCATTTTTTGGCATATTTCCTTATGCATCAGGTTTGTTAGGAGAAAAATCAGAACAGAAGGAGAAAACCATGAGAGAGAGAAAAAAACCCAGCAGAAATAGAAAAAAAAAATGAGCATAGTATGTGTTGATTTACATTCAATCTCTGTAGTTCCTTCTCTGTATTTGGATGGAGTTTTCTATCCAAAGTTTATTGACATTGCCTTGGATTACAGAACCTCTGAGAAAAACCAAATTTGTCATAGTTTATCATCACACAATCTTGCTGTTACTGTGTACAATGTATTCCTGGTTCTGTTTGTATCATTCAATATCAGTTCATGTAAATCTTTCCAGGCCTTTCTAAAATCAGAACAATAATATCTTATTACTTTCATATATAATACCTTATTCAGCCATTCCACAATTGATGGACATCTGCTCATTTTCCAATCCTTTTCCATTAAAAAAAGAGCTGCTACAACTATTTTTGCACATGTGGGGCCTTTCCCATCTTTTATGATTTCTTTGAGGTACACATTCAGTGGTGGCACTTCTGGATTAAAGGTTTGCACAATATGATAACCCTTTGAGGATAGTTCCAAACTGCTCTCCAGAATAGTTGGATCATTTCTCAACTCCACCAACAATGCATTGGTGTCCCAGTTTTCCCACTTCCCCTCCAACATTTATCATTATTTGTTCCTGTCATCTTAGCCAATCTGAGAGGTGTGAAATGGAATCTCAGAGTTGATTTAATGTACATTTCTCTAATCAATAGAAATTTAGATCATTTTTTATATGACTTTAATTTTATTATCTGAAAATTGTCTATTCAGATCCTTTGACCATTTATTGATCAAATTTGACAAAAAAGTATACATGTGACATGCTTGCTTTATTGTTAATGTTTTCTCTATCATTTTCTTAGGACTAGACAATCAACAAAGCAATAAATCCAATCCTGATTTGTAGTGTTTGCCAATTTCCTATATAGAAATCCTCACACTGAAAATTTAATCTTTATATATTTTAGAAATGAGGTCTTTATCAGAAACTTTCCCCCTAGCTTTGTGCTTCCCTTCTAATCTTGGCCATATTGGTTTTATTTGTGAAAAACCTTTTTAATTTAATGTAATCTAGGCTGTCCATTTTGCATTTCATAATGTTCTAAACTCAGATCTTCTTGACATCAGGTCCAGCATTCTATTTACTATCCCTTTTATCTGTCTATATATTTTGCATATGCTAACATATGTATATCATATAATATACAGTGTCTCTGATTGACTTCTCCACTTTTCCCCAGGAAAGTCATTATTTGAATAACTTCATTATCTTTAAAATTTTATCAGCCTTGTCAAGCTATTAGGAGCCACCCTGTTTTCCAGAACTAAGGCCAGAAATCAAGCTGTCCCCTGAGTTTGGCACATAATCCTTTGTGTTCACCCTCTGGATGATCTCACCTTCTGCCAAAATTACATAATTATTGTATTTCTTTGACCAGTTCAGACAAACACCAAACAAGCTTGGACAAGTACTCATGTTCCAGTCATGAAGCTCTACTATGAATCAAATTTGTCTTATTGCTGCTCTTCCCTCTCATTGTCAAGGCTACAGCTCACTAAGCAGCCATTGGCATAAGTATTGAGATGTGGTCATATTAAAATAAGTCTCCCCACTAGGGTCAAGGCCCTAGTACATGTTTCCTTGCTTGCAAACAGTTTCTCTCACTTTTAAATTAAACTTTCATTGAATTCCTCCTCTAGGCTGTCCTGTTTGGCTCTAGCTCCAACCACCCACCGGTCAGAGGCTGTTTTGATCCAGATGACATTCTTCTATCTCATCACTACTCTCTGCCACTCTGATTGGAGGGCAAGGCCATGAACTCCAAAACCTCTGTTGAAGGGGATAACCCAGATAAGTTATCTTCTAATCTCTCAACCTGCTGAATTATTTTGGGACCTCTCTACTGTATCCCTTCTTTAGGTACCTCCACTGCCCCTTTTCAGCCTCCTTGTAAGTTTAATCTTCCTCTATTAGATTGTAAGCTCCTTGAGAACAGGAACTGTTTTTCTTTTTTAGTATGTTGATCCCTAGTCGTTAGCATGATTCCTCGAATTTCATATGTGCTTAAGAAATGTTTATTGATTATGTATGTGAGGCAGTTAAGTAGCTCAGCATATGCAGCACTGGACCTGAAGTCAGAAAGAGATGGATTCAAATCCAGTTTCAGATACTCACTAGCAGTGTGTTTGCCTTAACCCCAACTTGCCTTAATCCATTGGAGAAGGACATGGCAAACTATTCTAGTATCTTTGCCAAGAAAACCCCATACAGGGTCACAAGGAGTCAGATGTGATAGTAATGTGATAGATACTCTGACTGTGAGCATCCTGAGTGCAAGAATTGAAACCACTCAAATCTTCGTATCCCCAGAAGCTGATATAGTGACTGATATAGAGTAGACACTTAATCGAATATTTGTTGATTAATTAAGAGGTACGTGCTGCTAGGAAAAGCAGACTTGAATTGGGTTGGGATGAGGATGGCATTTGAAGGAGTAGGGGAGGTAAGTTGAGAAAGCATAAGTCAATGTGAGATCTCAGGATGGATACCATCAGAAGAAGTAGGAAGGGATCCTCAAGTACTTTATGGTGTTGCCTGTAGTCACCTTTTGGCAAGGACAGAGTGCCTCAGATGTTCAACAGCCTTGCTGGACTTGTTCACAAATCAGTGAGCCAAAGGAAATAAAAGGGAAAAATATGCCCAGGGACTGGCAAGAAGGAGTTATCTAAGGAAGCCCAATGTCAAAAAGACAAGGTGTAATAGAAAAGCACTGATCTTAAATTCAGAAGCAGACTTGAAAGTAGCTTTCAAATATCTGAAACAGACAGGACCCCAAGTGACCAAATTTAGAGCAATTGTTAAAGTTACAATGAAGCTCAGGGTAAAAAAAATTTTTTTCTAGTAATTAAGACTGTCCCAAAGTAGAATAAACCATCTCAGGAGAATATTAGAAACAAAGATTTTGAGAAGAAAGGGAACTTAGAGATCAACTACTTTGTTGTCTTTCTTTTTTTTTTTAAAAAAAATACGTTTATGTCAATTCTCCAAAGACAATTTTAAGCATTCATTCACCAGAGTTGCATGTGCATTGACCACACCCTGCTAACCCATTTAGGGAGACTAGCTAAACCAGCTGAAGGTAACGGAGGGGTCTCAAAGCTTTTGGTGAATTAAGACTACTACTGGTGGGATGGGAAGATGAGAACAATTTATTCCAATGGCCATGAAGGCAACTGAAACTGGCACTGGGGAACTAGAACTTAGGTCAAAGTCATCTGCAATATCTTAAAAACCATTTCCTAAATCACAGTTGGGGCTGGGAGTAGAGGGAGAAAGTAAATTAATCAATCAATTATAAGGTCCTTGAGTACAGGGGCCTGTCTTTTGTCTCTTCCTGCCACAAAGTAGGCACATAATAAATACTTATTGATTGGTTCATCAATAAGCGTTTATTAACATGACAATTGTCCTTACATTGCATCTTCAAATGTAAAAAGTAAAATCCCAAAACCATCCTAGGACCATCCAGGGTTCAGAAGAATGGGACTCTTATTGAAATCATCTTGCATTGACTCTTCCTTCTGTGCTTTCCTGGGGAACAAAGACCATCCCACCTTTTTGTCTCCCCTTAGTGACCTCCTTCCTTTGCTGTTCTCTAATGGAGAATATTAGAGGAGGTTTTGGAGGAGCCAGCCCTGCCACCCCTGATTTTCCTCTCCCACCCTATGTCAGCACACTGTGGTCACTCTTCGAATGGCTATTTTTGTAAACCATGCCATTTAAAATATTTTCTCAGTATGTGTATGTCAGGGTATTAAAATCTGAGTGGTTGTTCATATCTATCCAATTCTGCTTACTTGAATGCTAACCAGGGAACTGAAGAAGTCTAAAACCCTGGGAGGGAAACCAACTTAAAGTCTTGGAGTTTTGTAAACCTAAAGTTGTATTTTCTCAGTGCAAGCTGGCTAGGGACTCAAACTACATATTTAATTGAAAATTCAGTACATTAGAGAATAAAGGAGAATAATTTTTTGGCCAGACCTTCTTGACACATGAACTGAGATGGAGCCCCATGTTGCCAGTGGGCAAAGCAAGACTGAGAGCCCCTTTTATAGCTCTGCTGGCTCAGTGGGTGACTGACAGCTCAGCCTGCCAGTACCTCAGTGCCACTGGCTGCTTATATACACATAAGCACTTTCCAAACCTTAAAGTACTAGAGAAATGTCAGCTCATATTACCTCTGCCCCAGGAAATCCACTTTCAGAGAACAACTTTTATAGTGAGTCTTCGTGCATAGAAATAAATATTGCAACACACACATATACACACCAGTCCTCATGTGTATTTGGCGTGCGTATTTCCACTTCAGAATCAGATGATCAGGATAAATGACTTTACATACCTAGCTTCTTGTCTGCCAATGAATCAGGCTGGCCCACAGTCTAATATGGTAAGTGGGATTAGGTCGTTCTTTTTCCTCCCCTAGTGAGCCTCATATAATTACTGCATATATCAATTCTGCCAGAACAAGGGGCACTTGAGTTTTGTTTTGTTATGTTTTGCTTCATACAGTTTTAATGACTTCCTCCATGTAAAATATACCCCTCAAAATTAAAAAATTAAAAATTTAGAGATTGATTCTCTGATGAGAGAAGGGGAAACACCCACTGCCAGCTGAGGTAGGTACCCAAAAGTTAATGTGCCTAGAGCTAATTGCACCATAACTGATATTTTGGGCTTGGGCTTGAAAATATAGGTTAGGAAGCTGAAATATTTATGAATGGGCCTTATTTAACTTCCATGCATCTTAGAGCCATATATTGGTTAAAAATCCTCCTTAATGGAATCATAGATCATAGGGGATGAAGTCCAACCCACCAAACTCATTTTTCCTTCTAGTTTTCCATTCTGCTATGGGAGTGGGCCATAGAAAGAAAGGGGAAGCAATTGCTATCCCAAGGAGAGGGGGGGAACCAGTATCATTTCCTACAGGTTCTCATGGCATCTCTTCTCCTCTATTCCCTTTTCTTCTTTCTTCTCCATCCAGGATCCAGGCTCTATCAATCATCTTCTCTTTATTTATTTAGATTGTAAACAATCTTGTGGCATCTTTTCAAATGATTAGATCCTCAATCTAGTTTGATTATTAAGCATCTTTTCTGTGACTGGAAACCTAAAACTTCTCCCTTCTCAGATCTCCTTCCATCTTGCCTGGAACTTGTCTGCAGGTATTGTCTTCATCTCCTATCTCCCCCTCTTTTTTTTATCTATAAATTATCTGCTGCTCACAACCCCGTCCGCTTTCTTCCCTCGTTCAGCCAATCTAGTAGAAATATGTTTTGTCCACAGCCCCTCTTTATATTATGAGCAGAATGTAATGAAGGGATTCTGGTACACAGATTCATTTGAGGCTAGGAGGGACACAGTGGTCTGGAGGGCTTCCCCTCTGTTCCCCAACAACAGGAACTGTGTTGGTGGAATGTGCTGTAAGACTTAAGAAATGCTCTCTATCTCTGGGAAGAACAAAGTTCAGAGAAAGGTATTCCTGGAGGAGTATAGTCTTTAAGAACATTCTCTTTCCTATTAATCAGGACACATCATATGTCATCTAAAGATTATCATCCTCACCCCATCCCTTCCTGATCTTTATCCTGAGACGAAGGGTAAAGACCTGTATTTTTTCCCCACTCATTTCTCTTGAGACAGGGAGTAAGCCCCTCTCTCCTTCCACACCGTTGGTACTTTTGAGGCAGAGCCCTGATTGCCTTTCTTTAGTTTCAATTCTGGTGTTAAGGCATTCTTTTCAACTCTGATAGAAAAAAGATGTTATAATAAGAAAAATGGAGAGGCATTTCCTTTTTATTGATCCTTCTTTAAACATTTAGTTGAATCTCAATGCTTATTTCCTATACATATATATATATATATATATATATATATATATATATATATATATGTTTCCCTTCTCAAATATTCTGATAACTAATTTTTCTTTCTTTCTTACTTTTTCTTTAGAGATAAATGTCTTAAAAAAACACTAGTTCTGTGGTTCAACTTTTTAAGAATCATCATTAATTTGTTCTCTTGCCTCTGGAATTGATTTCCCCTTGACATAGTTAGAAACACACTTCTTAATCTAGCCTGTAGCTCACATTCACACACTCTGCTCCATTTCCTGCCCTTGAACTGATTTAGATATGTGTGGTTTTCTCTCCCTTTCTCCTTTTCCAGTTTATGACATTTGTAGCTCAGTTTTGGTGAGGATTTTGTTAATGAAGCCCCGAGGAACTCTCTTGTTCCTCATATTTTATATTTCTCAAAGGAATTGTAATCCATAGAAGCTTAATTATAGTGTCTCTTAGTATTCACCAACCAGCCTGTTCTCTCATAGTTTCCAGTATTCTGGGCTCATTGGATTTCTTTATAATCCTCAACTTTTTTTTCTCTTCTTCCACCTTAACCTATTGAATTATCTTTCTCTTTTTTCTAGTTGGGTAAGTTTAGATACCTGTTTACTAGTAGAAACAAAGTTCAATATTGATTGTTGTATCCTATTCTCAGTTGGCTACTTTTTCTAGTAGTTGGATTAAGGATACTTTGTTTAGAAAATAATTTCTTCCTGGATATATAGATATATTTTGAATAGAAATATTCATTTTCTTCTTTTAAAAACCCTTTTCAATCTTCTCAGTAAAAACGTCTTGATGTTTTATTCCTCTTTTTCTTTCAGAGATTTCTGGGAAAATCTTATTCATGGGGCTTTCACCGATTAGAATTTGAATATACATCTCCTTTTCCCAAGCTTTATTGGTACTTTACCTAACCTCACCCAAAAGACAAGATGACAGAGCTCTAGGAATTGCAGATTATTAACAAAGAACAAACAAATCAGAGCGACATAAACTTTGGTAATAGATTGTAAATCATAGGCAATGTGCCCATTTAGTAGGAAATTTTACTTTTTTAGGAGTGTCATCCAGATTCTACACAGATAGCCTCTAAGTACAAGGAAAAAAGGCTATATTCAGATTGATAGAAGCTGATGATGATCAAGTGAGTCTAAGCAAAAATGTGAATTAGGCAGTTTGTCTTTGATGTCCTTTGCAATTTCAGGAGATATAGTCATTTTTTTTAACCTATAATTTCATCTTTTTCCCACCCTGGCCCCAGGCATCAGCTTACCGGTATCCCCTTCAACTTTGTCTTAGGATCATAGATTTAGAGCCAGAAAGGGCCTTAGGGTCACACCCTATCTTTTTCACAAAAAAGGAAATGAAGACACAGAGATATCAAGTGACTTGGTCAGCATCAATCAATTAATCAATAAACATTTATTAAACACCTCTCTGTGCCAGACTAAGCACTGGGGATCCAAAAGTAGGAGGTGGGGGGAATAGCCTCTGCCCTCAAGAAGCTCACAATCTATTGAGAGAGACTGTTGTGCAAATACATGCACAAAGCAAACTCTATATAAGATACATTTTGCTATTGTTCAGTCATGACCAACTCTTCGTGATCCCATTTGAGGTTTCTTGGCAAAGAGAGTGGAGTGGTTTGCCATTCCCTTCTCCAGCTCATCTTTCAGATGAGACAGAGTTAAGTGACTTGTCCACATAGATAGTAATGTTAAGTATTTGAGGCTGGAATTGAACTCGTCCTCCTGACTCCAGGGCCAGTGTTCTATTCATTGCACCATCTAGTTGCCTCCTCTTATTCCTTCTTGAAAAGCATATTTTCAAATGAATCAGTTTCTAATGCAACCATGGATTCTTTGATTTTAATTTTTTCCCCTGCGTGTGAATGAAAGAAAAACTCAAACCATTGTAAAAACCAAAGGGTTCTCTCACTTTCATATTGATGTTCCCTAACTGTAAGGCTGCATGCAGCTGCTTCCAACAGCTAAGGTTTCATCTCTTTATCTCCCCAACCTCTATTTGATGATGTCCATGAGCAGCAGATTATAATTTTGGGATTTGCATAGGACCTGATCTTGGATTGGTCCTTATACTGTGTCTGTGAAGCTTAGGATTTGCAGAGTGGCCAAGAGCTCCAGCATGACTTCAGTGCTCACAGTATGGCTGCAACCAGCCTCTCTAAACTTATTGCTTCTAGAGTAGTAAGAGGGGACAACTCAGTGGCAAAGAGGATAGAGTAACAGCCCTTCAATCAAGAAGACTCATCTTCTTGAGTTCAAATCTAGCCTCAGTCGCTTATTAGCTGTTAACCTTGAACAAGTCACATAACTCCATTTGCCTGTTTCCTCATCCGTAAAGTGAGTTGGAGAAGAAAATGGCAAACCCCTCCAGTTTCATTGCCAAGAAAATCCCAAATTGGGTCACAAAGAATTGGATATGACTGAAAAAAGTTTAAACAACAAAAAATGTTGTGACCTGAGGAATCAGATGATCAAAATTGTTAGAACGGTTGAGTACATGAGAATCAATAGGCCCTGAATAAGGGCATGAAAGTCTCTAAGATGCTTGGACTTCATCTAAAATGCTTTGACATCATTTGTTTGTTCAGGGCACTGGCTGTCCTCCAGCTCTGAAATTCTTGCCTCCTCTTCTCTGCCTTCCCTGGCTTCCTTTGAATCCCATCTTTTATAATGATCCTTCCTCCATCCTTCTTAATGCCAGTGTCTTCCCTCCACTCATCATCTCTGACCTGTCCTCTATATATGACTCTCTATATGCTGTTTCTCCACTCCCTGCTCCTCTTGGATTGTGAGCTCCCTGAGAACAGGAGCTGCTTTTTGCTTTTCTCCTGCACTTAGCACAGTGCTTGGCATATAGTAGGTGTTTAATAAATGCTCATTGAGTTTACTTTTCTTCTATTCTCTCAGCTATATTATCATAGATCAAACTACATAGTTGATTATTAGCAGAGTTTCAAATACACAAGATCTTTCTGTATTTTTTCCTTCCCATGTAATCATCCAATTCATTGGTGCAGGTCATTGTACCATCTTTTGTTCTGTTGTTCCTTCTTGAAAAGAATGTTTTCAAATGAATCAATTTATGATGTAACCATGGGTTTTTTTCACATCAAAAATGTTCTTAACCTTTGCTTGTGAATTCAGGCAAAACAAAACCACCTGCCAAAAATGAAATAGAACAGATCATAGTACTAAAAAAACGACTGCAATTTATGCCAAATAATTCTCTTCCTCTCCTCCCCCTATTGATGCATCTCAAAATAAAATAATCCCATTTGCCAACCAACTCAGACAGGCTTTATTTTTCATATTGATTTCTTAATATGCTACCTCATGTACTCTGTGTTCTATTCAAATTGGCCTATTAACTACTCCCTGAATTTGGTATTCCAGCTTCTGCCCCTCTGTCTTTGCTTATCTTCCTTTCTCTATATCTCTCTTTCTTTTTCCTTACCTGTATCTGGACTTCATTTTCCTCTCATATCAGCCTTCTGTAGTCATTTGATTCCTTCAAGGCTCATCTTTGCTGCAGAGTGACTTCACTGATCCCTCTAGACTTTAGTTCATTCATTCTCAAAATACATTTTATTTATTTGTGCCTATGATATACTGATAGTAAAATGTTAGCTCATTGAGTGTTGATGCTGGTGAGTCTGTTTTTTGTATCCCTGTACTTAATATAGCATTTTGCACATGCTGTGAGCTTAATAAATAAGTTGAATTATTAAGTTTCAAGAAAGATCAAAATGAACTTTTTAAGACTAGGAGCTATTATTACATTTTCCATTTTTATTTTCAAAGAATACAAAATCGTTCAATTGGGAAACATTTGCTACCTACCCTGGGTGCTGAAGAAAAGAGCTCAAAACGTCCGTTAGTATACACTTCTTACTGACTGAATGAGGGTAAAAACTGTATTTGCATGTATCTTTCACACTGGAGCAAGGTACAGATGTTAAAAGGAAGCTAGCATTCCTAAGAAATATAGCAATTCTCAAAAGGGGCTGAGAATCAGAGAAAAATGAAATATGTTCAATTAGTATTAAAACGGCATCCCCTTATCTGAACAAAGGGAAGAAGCATTTGCCTATCTTTTCCATTTCTCTCGATTACATAAGAGGGAGTTTATTTTGATAGCTCTTCATCTGTTTATTTATTTATTTATTTTTATGATACCTCAGAAGAAATACAGTCCCATCTGGAGACAGTGCACAACTTGATGCTTTTCATGGCCCTTCCAATCAGGAATAACTACAGCCGCCGAGGGAGCACTGAAAAAATGTCAATTAGCAATAAAAGTTCCACAAACAAGCATTATGTCTTCCTCTTATGAGTCCCTGAGCACAGCTCAAAATCGGGCAATCATGTCCACCGTTAAAAATGGCTGCTGGGGGCTACAGTGCTCTCTTTCTCTATTAATAATTGTTCAGCCTCTGAGCCTGGGACTCTGCTGGGTGGAACCCTGGCCACCAAAGAGCTGACATGTTAAATATAACTGCTACCTCTTATGTCAAAGTTAGAGCAGAGGAAAAACTCAACCAGTTCCCTCCATGGGCCAATCACATACTGGAATAAATCTCTGTGTGAATGTCATGAGCTTGAGATTTGTGCCTCTTAGTCATTCGCCTGAAATATGGGATTTTTTTTTTGTTACTATGTGTTCTGGGATGCCTTTCCAGCTCTGAGCAGGAATTGGAGAATGATCTTCCCTATCCCAGTCACTTATGATGACTGTGATCTGCTGGGACCCAAAGCATTTGACCTTTGTTTATTGACCAACATATTGAGCCCTGGAGCTACAACAGAAGAGAGATGCTTCCCCAAATGAGCGCTTGGCTAAGGGAACAGAGAAAGGGCTGAGCAGCTGTGATCAGCATCGCAGCATGAAGTTTTTAAGAGAGAGAGAGAAAAAAAGAGTGTGTGTGTGTGTGTGTGTGTGTGTGTGTGTGTGCCTATTTCCAAAAGCTGATGCTCCCCTGCAAGAATTGGGGATGGAGAGAAGACTTATAAAGGGATTGAAGATTATCTGGCAGAGAGCTCACATAGTGAAAATTTAAAAAAGAAAGGATGAAGGAATGCAATTTGGTGAGGAAGGGGGTCTTTACAATAGACACAGAGTCTCTTAGGATCCTAAATTTAGAACTGGAAGGAACTTTAAGGGTCATTTAGTTCAAACCCCTCATTTTACAGATGCTTCCATCCATCCCCCATACTGAGGATGGTCTATTTAATGATATACAAATTCCATTCTTTCTCTCAAACATCTCTAAAAATTCTGAATAATAGCAGCCATTATTTACTAAAAGTATCAGTTTCTTTCCTTATCCATTTAACATATAGTCCCAGCAATAAGAAAGCACCATTGGAAATCTCCTTTGTACTATATACTTTATACTATATGAGGCACTCCCTCCACTTTTGTGCCTTGCAGTCTCCCCATTCTCTCTACTATACCAATAGCTAGCCAAAACACATCTATAACAGGTTCTGTTTTTTTCTAGCTGGATTATAATTTAAGATCTGTGCCCAAACTGTCCTTTCCAAGATCACTCATGACCTCTTAATGACTAGATCCTATGATTGTTTCACAATCTTATTTGTCCATGAATTTCTGTAACATTTTATGCTGTCTTAGTCTTCTTCATATCTTCTCCTACTCATCTTAAGAGACAAAGCTCTTTCCTGGTTTTCCTCTCACTGGTCTGACTCATCAGTCTCCTGAGGCAGTCGAGCTTTGGCTTCCTCTTCCTATTGCCTAAGTAGAAATGATCCCCAAGGCTCTATTCTTATCTCCCTTCTCTCTTTCTTTCTTTCCCACTGCTTCAATTATCACCTCTCTGCCGATGATTCCCAAATTTACACAAGTTCCCCTGAATTCCTCTTTCATTTCCTACTCCCTGCAGATATTCATCTATGGTGGTCTTGCCATCACTTCAAACTCAACATGTTCAAAATTGAATTTATCGTCTTGCCTCCCAAATAGGCCTTTCCTCTCAATTTTCTAATTTCAGTTGATGGCACTTCTCAGTCAGTGAGGGTCTAAATCTTAGAGTCATTTTTTATCCTCAATCCAATCAGTTGCCAAGGCCTAGAAATTCTACCTCTAAAACAAGAGTTCTTAATCTATTTTTGTGTCATGAATCCCACTGTCAAACCAATGAACTTTTGGATGTCTTCTTGGAATAACTGTTATTACCTTCATTTATAACTGAATCAAGTACTAAATTTTAGCTAAAGGTGGCTGAAAATAAAGCTGTGATTTTTTTCCCATCCAAATTTATAGACCCACTGAAATCTATTCATTGATCCTAGAATAAGGAGCCCTTTTTCAGGATATGTCATAAATTTGTCCCATCACCTTAGTTCAGGCTATTATCTTTCAAAGATACAATTGTAGGGTCATAGAATCAGAATTAAGAGGAAGAATCTTAGAGATTAATTTTTTTCTGAAAAGAAACTGATACTCAAAAATAGTGTGTGGATAGGATTTGAACCCACAACTTTCTGTCCCTATCCAGAGTTTATTCTACTGTTTTATTGATCTCCAATGTTTTTTCTCTCTTTACATAGCTGCTGAATTAATCTTACTAATATATATTTCTGGTCATGCTGCTTCCCAAACCCAAAACTCTCCCTATTCTCAATAAAATGAAACAGGAAATAGAATCTTTAACCTGTTATTTGGAATCTTTACAGCCTGTCCCTAACCTAAATCTCTAGCTATTCCATACTACTTTCTTCTACACTCTCCCATTTTCTTTTATTTATTTATTTATTTTCTCTTTTTTAATTAAAGCTTTTTAATTTTCAAAACATACACATGAATAATTTTTTAATATTAACCCTTGCAAAACCCTGTGTTCCAATTTACCCCCTTCCCTCCAACTGCTTTCCCTAAATAGCTAGTAAACCAATATACATTAAACATGGTAAAAAATAGATGCTAAATCCAATATATGCATACATATTTATGCAGTTATCTTGCTGCACAAGAAAAATCAAATCAAAAAAGGAAAAAATGAGAAAGAAAATAAATGCAATCAAACAACAGCAAAAAAAGTGAAAATGCTATATTATGGTTCAAACTCAGTTCCTACAGTCCTCTCTCTGGGTGTAGATGGCTCTCTTCATCACAAGATAATTGGAACTGGTTTGAATTATCTTATTGTTGAAAACAGCCACGTCCATCAGAATTGATCATTGTATAGTCTTCTTGTTGCCATGTACAATGATCTCCTGGTTCTGCTCACTTCACTTAGCATCAGTTCATATTAAGTCTCTCCAGGTCTCTGTGAAATCATCCTGCTGGTCATTTCTTACATAACAATAATATTCCATAACACTCATATACCATAACTTATTCAGCCATTCTCCAACTAATGGGCATCTGCTCAGTTTCCAGTTTCTTGCCACTACAAAAAGGGCTGCCACAAAAATTTTTGTGTATTTGGGTCCCTTTCCCTCATTTAACATCTCTTTAGGATACAAGCCAAGTAGAAACACTGCTGGATCAAAGGGTATGTACAGTTTGATAGCCCTTGATTTGCAATTTTTTTCATTAATTCCTTTGAAATTCTTGACCTTTTGTTCTTCCAGATGAACTTTGTTATTTTTACTAGATCTGTCAAATAATTTCTTGGGAGTTTGATTTGTAAGCTATTGAATAAGTAAATTAATTTAGGTAGTATTTTCATTTTTATTATATTAATTTGGCCTATCCATGAGCACTTGATATTTTTCTAATTGATTAGATCTGACTTTATTTGTGTGCAAAGTGTTTTACAGTTATGTTCATACAATTCCTGACTTTCCCTTGGTAGACAGACTCCCAAATATTTCATATTTTTGACAGTTACTTTCTCTTGGTATCTCTTGCTGTTGGACTTTGCGGTAGTATATAAAAATGTTGATGATTTATGTGGATTTATTTTGTATTCTGTAACTTTGCTAAAATTTTGAATTATTTCTAGTAGGTTTTTTTAGTTGATTCTCTAGAGTTCTCTAAGTATAACATCATATCATCTCCAAAGAATGATAATTTGGTTTCCTCATTACCTGTTCTAATTTTATAAATCTCTTTTCCTTCTCTTATTGCCAAATCTAACATTTTTAATACAATATTGAATAGTAATGGTGATAGTGGACAACCTTGTTTCACCCTTGTTCTTATTAGGAATGTTTCTAGCTTGTCCCTATTACACATGATGCTTGCTGATGGTTTTAAACAGATGTTACCGGTCATTTTAAGGGAAACTCCATTTATTCCTATACATTCTAGTGTTTTTAATAAGAATAGGTGTTGGATTTTATCAAACGCTTTTTCTGCATCTATTCAGATAATCATATGATTTTTGTTTGGTTATTGATATAGTCAATTATGCTAATAGTTTTCTTAATATTGAACCAGCCCTGCATTCCTGATATAAATCCTACTTGGTTATGGTATATTATCCTGGGGATGACTTTTTGTAATCTCTGCTAATATTTTATGATTTTTGCATCAATATACATTAGGGAAATTGATCTATAATTTTCTTTTTCTGTTTTCACCCAACCTGGTTTAGGTATCAGCACCATATCTTTGTTATAAAAGGAGTTTGGTAGAACTCCTTCTTTCCCTATTTTTTTCAAATAGTTTGCATAGTATTGGAATTTATTGTTCTTTATATGTTTGGTAGAAGTTACATGTAAATCCATCTGGCCTTGGAGATTTTTTCTTAGGGAGTTGATTAATAGTTTGTTCTATTTCTTTTTTCTAAAATGGAACTATGTAAGTACTTTATTTCCTTTTCTGTTAATTTGGGCAATCTATACTTTTCTTTTAGATAATCATATTTATTGGCATATAGTTGGGCAAAATAACTCTTAGTTATTGCTCTAATCTCCTTTTCATTGGTGGAAAGTTCTTCCTCTTCATTTTTGAGACTAACAATTTGATTTTATTCTTTCCTTTTTTCTAATCAAATTAATTAAAGTTTTATCTATTTTTTATTTTTTTATAAAATCAGCTCAGTTTTATTTGTTAATTCAATAGTTTTCTTACTTTCAGTTTTATTAATCTCCTCTTTTATTTTCAGAATTTCAAATTTGGTTTAATTGTGAGTTTTTAGTTTGTTCTTTTTCTAGCTTTTTTAGTTGCATGCCCAATTCATTGATCTTCTCTTTCTTTATTTTATACAAGTAAGCATATAGAGATAGAAAATTTCCTCTAATAATTGCTTCGGCTATATCCCACAAATTTTGGTTTATTGTCTCATTGTTATTATTCTCTTAGATGAAATTAATGTTTGTGTCTATGATTTGTTGTTTCACCCACTCATTCTTTAAGATTAGATTGTTTAGTTTCCAATTAATTTTTAGTCTATTTTCCTCTGGCCTTTTATTGCATGTAATTTTTATTGCCTCATGATCTGAGAAAACTGCATTAACCTGTTTCTCCCTTTCTACATTTGATTTTGAGATTTTTATGCCCTAATCCATGGTCAATTTTTATACAGATTCCAAGTACTTTTTGTCTCCATTCAATTTTCTCCAAAGGTCTATTATCCCTCACTTTTCTAGGATTCTATTTACCTCCTTAATATCTTTCTTATTTATTTTGTGGTTTGATTTATCTAGTTCTGAGAAAGCAAGGTTGAGATCCCCCACTAATATAGTTTTGCTGTGTAATTCTTCTTGGAGCTCTCAACTTCTCCTCTAGGAATTTGAATGCTCTACCACTTGGTGCATACATGTTTAGTAGGATGTAACAGCCTTCTTTATCTCTTTTAATTAGATCTGTTTTTGCTTTTGCTTGATCTGAGATCAAAATCGCTATCCCTGCTTGCTTTTTTTTAAACCTCAGCTGACACATAATATATTCTGCTCCAGCCTTTTACCTGTACTCTAAATGTATCACTCTGTTGTAAATGCACTCTCCCATTTTCAATCAAGCTAGATTACTTTTTGATCCCTAATTTTGTATTGTGCTATCTATCTAAATTTGGGGTTTTAGAAAAGTATTTGTCCCATGCAAATGTAATTGGAAATGGTCTTTTTTTAAGTTTTTGTGTTCTTTCCAATGTTAACTCATGTGAAGAACAGTAGAACTTCCTTTGAGAAATATATGGTGGAAAGGTGCTTTTCTATTCCTGCTTTGAAAAGTATCCTCAAACTATTGCTTGTCAATTCACTGTGTGGTGATGAAAAAATTTTAATTGCTTGCTAAATTGGAACCAAATATGTATATGAAATGCTCAAATAGATAGACTTTCTTCCTTAGAGACAAAGAAGGCAAGAATTTCTATAAGGCTCTTGTTAGAGGAGGGATGCTGGGTCCTTCTCTCCTCCCCTGCTACCCTGTGGTCATGAAAGCGTGATACCTTTTATCTTCTGCCATTATTGGGTTTCGTTCTTTTTTTACTCTTATGGGAATGTGTATACAGAGATAGAACAGACTGTGTTTCAACCTTGTAAGCCTCAAAAGGTTGAAAAAAATTGATAAAAAGCACTAGAGTTCCAGCAACTGGAGTTAATTGCTGAATATGCTGCCAACTACAACATGCAGTGGATAGAAGGCCAAGTCTGGCATCTAGGGAGGAGCCAGCTACAAGGAATAACCTGCTGACCTGGCCCATCAGTGAATCCAACAAAGAGCTATCCCCCTGTAAGCAAGATAGGAACTCATCTTGGTTATGACTGGCTATGACACATGCAATAGTGAATTTGGTGGGGTCTCTGAGAAGGGAGACAAGGAATTCAAGCTGGAGAAGAATTTTTTTTTTAATCATTGAGACTATTCTCTCCAAAGACTGAAGGGTGTATAGAGGGGAGAATGTATTCCTGGTTTCTGACACTGTTGTACTTTGGTACTTGCTATATTTTCTCAGTAAATATCCTTTTTCAAAGCTATCTAATGTTAATTGATTAAATGATATTGGAAGGAATGTACCAGATGAAGGTTAGAGAGTAGTGCTGTTAGGAGTTCCTTTCCCAAACTTCAACTCTCTAAGGTTATCTTTTGGCGATAGGAGAATAAGCATAGAGTCTTATGGACTACATTTCGAAACTCTCCTCATTTCTCTATGGTGAAATTGGGAGCATGTGGACAAGAGACCCACAGGATGAGGAGGAATACACACATCTGTTTTGTTAGATGGAATTTCTGGATCAATAAAATTCTCATTCATTTGACTATTGGAACAACATAGTGTTCTATATACTGCAAAGCAACTGGAGTTAAGTGACTTTTCCAGAGTCACACCACTAATTTAAGTATCTGAAGCTGAATTTTAGTTCAGGTTTTCTGCCTTCAGGATCAGGGCTCTATCCATAGAGCTTTTTATAGAA
Organism: Sarcophilus harrisii; assembly: GCF_902635505.1. Lineage (NCBI taxonomy): Eukaryota > Metazoa > Chordata > Mammalia > Dasyuromorphia > Dasyuridae > Sarcophilus > Sarcophilus harrisii. Next base: position 155,009,929 of record NC_045427.1, read on the forward strand.
AACTCACAAGTATTCTCAAGATGGATCAGAAAAAGCGATATGAAGACACTCTCAGGGTCTTTCTTAAGGACTTTAGAACCAATTGTCTAACATGGGACACTGGCACAGGACTGCCCAGCATGTGTACCCTCATCAGAGAAAGTGCCATGCTCTATGAGTAAAGCAGAACTTAAGTAGTTTAGAAGAAATGCAAGATGCACAAAGTTAGAGAAGCCAGCCCCAAAGTTCACAGGGACTATTTGTGCCCTATCTTTGGCAGAGCATTCAGAGCTTGTACTGAACTGATCAGCTGCAGTTGGACACACCATAATTCGACTCTAACATAGTAATGTTATTTTGGTTCTCTTCAAGAACGAAGGGCAACAACCAAGTATAGAGTATGTACCCCTGGGTACCTCTGAGCTGAGGGCTGTTTCCACCTTTGGTGTCTACCTGATCCACCTGACTCTCACCTGTAGCTCCAAGAAGCTGTAGCCTGCAGAGTGACTGCATCCCAAGAAACCATTTGAGCAGATGGATGAAACCAGATTGAGAGTAACCATGTGGTCTCAAACTCTATAGTGAGTTAGGGGAGTGTCTGCTTCAAGCATGTCAATGGTTAAATGGGCACATGAGGACAGTTTGTTCCAGGGAGCGTGAAGGCAGTTGAAACAGGTGCTGTGGAGTGCTTGGTTGGACACCAAAGACACTGAGGTCATCCACTGCATCACGACCAGGGGTCTTGGCTCTGTCCTGTACCTGGACAGGGGTGATTTTGGAAAAGAGAGTGAGATGATGACTTGGTGCAACTCTACCTTCCTCAAATTCAGTTTACACACAAAACTCATAATTTACCATTTCCTTCTCCAGTTTGAGAAGAGGCCAATAATCTGCCTGGAAGGGGGGAGGTAATGACCTTTTAAATTTGCTCAGGGCCCCTTTTGATTTGTTGGCAAGCCCAGTCCAAGAAGCTTTGGATGGAGAATGTGCCTGTGAGGAATTCAGCTGTTTCACTTCCATACAAATAACAGAATGGTCAACTGAATGAACAGTAACTAGGATAGTGCCATTCATCTAAACAGACACTAAGGAAATAGTGTGAATTGGCTGGGTGGTTGGCTGGCCATCTGACTGACTGACTAATCAACTGAACATTTGATAGGAAATATAGGAAGCCCAGCTCAGAGGAGCTACTGATTTTTCTTTATTTCAATTTGCTATCTTTTGTGCCTAAGTGATTATCTGAAAATTCCACCAATATCCACCTTAATTGACTTTATTCATGCTGGGAGGTGAACCAAAGAGTCAATTTGGTAGAGAGGAAAGAATCCTCAATCAGGAGTTAGGAAGCCTGAAACCTAGCACAAGCTTGAACCTTAACTAGTTAATGTGAAGTCATTTGACATCCCAGTCCTGTTCTCTTGTTTCTAAAAAGAAGAGTTTGCTCTAGGTGACCTGGAAGCCAATTAAAGCCAATTCAGTGAATATTTATGGTGTCTGCTCTGTGAAAGGTACTGCCTGCATGACAGATCAGAGATACAAAGACAGAAATTAGGGTCCCTGCCATCAAGCCGCTTACATTTACCTGGATATAGGTGGATACACACAAACAAATAAATGTAATGCTAGAGAGAGAGTGAAGAGGGGAAAAAAGAGATCTGAGAAAGTACTTTAAGAATATTTGATCAGAGAGAAAGCAGGGACAATTGGACAGGATTGGAAGGCTTCATGGTACCTGAGTTGGGCTGTGCATTGCAGTAGAAAGATACTGAATTTGTGTTCAAACACCAACCCTGCCGTTTATTATCTAGATGACATTGAACAAGTTACTTCATTGCTTTTGACTTTGATTTTTTCTTTCCATCTATAAAACAAAGGGTTTGGACTACATGACCAGATTCTCTTCCAATTCTATATTTATAATCTGTAACAAAGATAAGGAATGTGAAAACTGGAGATAAGAAGAAAACCAGGCGTGATGGATGACTCTAAGACCCCTTCTGTAAAAATAGTTCTGTATGTTTTTTATCAGATAGATGGTGTAGTACATATATCATTGCTTCCGGAATCATGAAAACTTGAGTTCAAGTCTAAACTTAGAAAGTTAATGATTGTGAGATCTTGGGCAAATCACTTAATCACTTAATAAATAACCATTTTCTTCACTTGTGAAATGAGCATAATAAATGCACCTTCTTCCTATATTGTTGTTAAGTATCAAATAAGATTTTCTATTATCATAAACAATATTTGTAAGGCACTAACTATTAATATTATGTTTAAAAGGCTTATAAGTCATTCTCTTTTCTCTGTTCCCAACAAGTCTCAAATGCTGGAGAATTATGGATTAGTATGTATGTTTAGTCTTGATACATTGAAATGAAGATTTGATTTTTTTTAATTAATTGATTGTTAGAACCCTGGACCAATTTTCTCTTACCAAACTTGTATCCTCAGTCCCAGAGGAAGAAGTGACCAGTTGTGGGCTTTACTCTCTGAAGGAGATTATCTCCATCCAAACACACTGAATCTCCCCACCAGCTTTAAGAAAGTGTCAATCAATATCTTCCATATCTGACTCAGAAGATTCCTAAACTAAAAAATAAGAAACTTATAGGAAACAGACATTCCTTAGATGTCCACAAGGTGAATTCCTTTTTTATTCCTCAATTCCTTCATTGATGCCATATTAGTGGTGATTCCTAGATTCATAGCCATACCACATAAACTGGGCTGCATTCCCTGATTTGAAAGCAGATACAATCACACACACACACACACACACACACACACACACACACACGGAGAGGTAGAGAGACAGAAGAATAGAGGCAGACACACAGAGACAGAGACATACAAACAGAAAGAGAGATAGAGACACACACATACAAACACAGAAAGACAGACAGAGACAGAGAGACAGAGACAGAGACAGAGATGGACACACAGAGACAGAGACACACATACAAACACAGAAAGAGAGAGAGATAGAGATGGAGACAGAGACAGACAGACAGAGACAGAGAAACAAGACCTGGGGGGGGGGGGGGGGCAGACAGAGACACAGGACATCTGGAGTGCCATGAGTTCCCCCAGGGAATCATGTTTTCCAGAGTGGCTGACTGGCAAATAGTTCATGAGCCAACAGCAATGAGACAACAGTGTAAAGCAGCAACAAAGTTCCTGGAACCTGTGATTTTCTGAAGTAAACAGTAGCCTGAGGTGAAGATTGGCAAGGGATAGAGCCATAATGTGGAAAAGAGAATCTGGAAAAGGTAAGAAATTCACAATTTATCAAATAAGTAGCCTTACTTGTTAGGAGATGTCTTCAAGACCCTCAAGAGCAGAAAAGTGACTGGGATACTGCCTGTATATAACTTTTCTAGACCTATTTCACCCCACTCCCTTTCACACACAGTATTCCAAGTCAACTGGACTATCAGCTTACTCTCTGACCTTGATAGTCAATGTCTTGTTGCTGATCATTTTCAGAAGTCATCCTCTAAGTTTAGATGGATGCATTCCCTTCTCAGTTCCATCTCTTCAAATCTTTAAAGGCTCAGATCGGATGTTATGTCCTCCGAGACACCTTCTCTGATATCCCCATTTTCCAGTATTTTTAATCTTCTTTTCAAATTATCTTGAATTTACTTATGTGTCTACATGTTATGCATCCCCAAGAGAACTGAAGCACATTAAACTGAGCAATGAATTACACAACTCTGGTCCTAATCTTTCCTTCTCCCTCTGTGACACTCCTTTCTCTTCTTCCCAATAAGCACATCTTCTCTTCCAGCCTTCTAAATCGAAATCCCATTCCCAGCTTGCCATAGGCATGCAGCTTCTGATAGATGCTTCCCTGGCTTAGAATATTTCCCTTCAAGTTTCATAGTAAGACAGACTTGTAACTAGGATGGGACAACTGACACTTTTTTCAGGGAATCTATTTTAGAGAGTAAGGGCAGATTTCAGAATTTTTCAGCAGAAGAGAAACAACAGAGCTTAGCGTTTCATTAGTTAAAATAGGAAGGAACCCAAAGAGTGAGGGCTTTTTATTTTTTTTTTAACCCTGCCTTATTACAGGAGTCCATCCAGCAATAGCCTAATGATGGCATGCCAGCTTTCCTGTCTCCCCACCCTCAACTAAGTTCCCACTTGCGCAGCTTGCCCCAGGCACAAAAAGCCCTCGTTACCTCCCTGAAGTTAACTATTCTGTTCATGATTGTATATTCTTCACCATCCATCTCCAAATGCATCAAACTGCAAATTGAGAAATGTATGTGTTCCATTTATGAGTATGAAAAACTTAAGGAAGCACTGCACCGGAGAATCCCCCCTGGCGGGCAGACAATCTCAGGAAGGTTAGCAGAGAATGGGAAAATGTCCCTAGGGAATGAAAGGGAATAACGGCAAACAGTGGGCGAAGAGGCTGTCCTGAGCCCCGAGGTACAGCTAGTGTCTCAACCTGACAAAGGACTAGCGCTTCTGCCTTGCCTTCTGCTCCCTAAACTCCCATTTCCTTTCAGAAAAACTGACCAACCAGAAAGCAGTTCTTTGAGGGTTAAGACATCTGTGACAAGTAATTTAATTCTTTCTGTTGGATTAGATAGCCACAGTATTGACTCATTTCTGTAGCAAAGACATGGCAAGTTTAGCCTGTCTAGATGACATCATTGGTTTGAGTATCCTACTCATTTACCCTGTATTGCTTTTGTTATTGTTTTTTAAATACTTTTTTTCTTCCAGCATGCAAGGAGAAGCAGGAGTTTTCATCAGCAGGAGTACTGATGGCCTTTTCCTACCATGCAGGATTATCGTGAGGCAAAAAGATTTAATACAGCTGGGGGGAAAAAAATGGAGAAAGGGGTGGGGGTGAATTAGCATTGGACTTAGGAGAGCACTGAGGTAGAAATTCTCCATCCTCTTAACACTTTGGGCTCACTGAGGCAGGTTAAGTCCTATAATGATCATTGATTATCCCATTCAGCGAGCCTCCTGGGAAATCTGGGAGAAAGCAAATTGAAATGAGTATTTGATTTCTTTCTAAGGTGGAAGGGCCCCCTTTTAGATTAATTTCAGGAATGGCTACGGCTAACAGAAGAGGATGACTTGGGCCGGGATGGAGCAGAGTTGTTCCCTGGCTTTGTAGCAAAGATGGTCAGCATAATGGGTAGCTGTGGAATGGAACACTCTCAGTCTTTTAACCAGGGATTAGACCCAGGAGGGAGGAGCTCCCTGGTGGTGCACTTTGAAATGGCCAGTAATTAAGGGAGATTAATTAAATAAAGCCCAGGGGCTATTGTTCCTCCCTGGTGTCCTGGACTCCCTGGGGTGGCACAGGGCAGTTTCTCAAGCAGAAGGCCTTTTGGGGGCAGGAACCTAGCATAAAAGAAAAAGAAGCTCTTTTGTAAATTTGGGCAATTCTGAGGCAACCCTTCATTTCTGGCTGATAGAGGGAGAAGATTAATCCAGTCAAACTTTAAAAAGAACAAGGGTTTATTTAATGAGCCTTGTGGATTTGGAACCCATAAGTGGTGCTGGAAGCACAAATTTCTGGATGAGTCCTTTGTCTATTGAATATTGGCCAGACTCTCCCTTTGAAATTTTCTTCCAGAAGACCTGTGAATATTAATCAGCAACTCAGGATTCAGAGTCAGAAGGGACCTTTGTGATTACTTAGTCCAGTTCTTCATTTTACAAATGAGGACCAGCAAAATTGAGTGACTAGGCTGAGATCATTGGCTTTAAAGCTGGAAGGGACCTTGAATTGTCAGTTTTTAAATTTTTATTTGTTTTCCTTTTTAAAGAGATTCTTTTCTCTGCCATCAACTTGATAACCTTAGAATTTTATCATTTTCCTGACCTCTCTGAAACCAGTCTTGGAAGAAAGAAGAAGGTACCAGAAGAAATGCCACTATAAAACTTCGAAACAAGAATGGGGTGGCAACAACCATAGCCAATAGTCGCAGAGTGCTTTAAAGTTCACTGAGTACTTACTTCCAATTTTCCAATTATTTGATGTTTATAATAATCCTATGAGGTAAATGCTGCTATTATTGTTTCTATTTTATAGATGGAGAAATTAAGTTATCAAAGCAGAGATGATGCAATATTCTGAATAAAAAAGATTCAGATTTTGGGTTAAATAGTATGAAGTCTGATGCCCTCAAAGAAGGGTTGAACATCCAGGGCACATAAAACAACCATCTCATTAGTACCTCTCATTAGAGAGATGAAGGGACCATTTCCTGAAGCATTCTCAATATGAGGCTAACCAGTATTTATACAGGCAGTATTTACTGGCCTTACAGAATCACTGGAAACAAAAAAGAAACACAGAATGGATGAATCTTTAAAATTTTTTTATCAATATCTATTTTTATATAATTTGTTTTCCAGTGTATCATTTTCTTCTCCCTCCCAGACACACCATTCCCTAAATCAAAGAATAAAAACAAAAAATGGGGGATTCAGTCAAAACTAACTCATTCAGTGAAAAAGTTTGACATTATATATAGTGCTCCAAACTCTAAGTCTCCCATTTCTTCAAAGAAGGGATGGCAGTGGTAGTGATGGGAGAGATGAAGGTACCTTCTTATAATGTCTCCTTTAGAGGCAAGACTGGTCATCCTAATTTTGTCACATTTGACCTTGATTAGAACAATAAATTTTACTTTATTTCTGGCTATATTATCCTTTGCAGGAATTTTACTCCCCTTAATTCTCCTACTGATAAAGTTGCAATAAACCCTGGGGTCTCAAATAGTATACTAATTCAAGCAGGTCCCATAAAATTGGAAAGACTTTAAATATAGACCTGAGTGTGGCCTGAAGAGCAATTTAGCTATATTGCTAGAAGTTTATTGCCATTTTGACTGTAGGGGAGCAAGTGTTTTGGCCATAGCAAGTTTCAAAGATTGTGTGTTAACGTAAAAGGGGGATATGACTGTCATTCTTAAAAGGGGTACCTGGTGCATGATGAAGTAGGTGATACAGTGGAAAGAGAGCTGTTCTTGGAGTCAGGAAAACCTGAATTTGAATCCATTCTGAAACACTTGCTAGCTAAGAGACCATGGGCAAGTCACTTAATCTCTGCTTTTCTCAGTTTTCTCATCTGTAAAATGAGCATAACAATAATACCTACTCTACAGAGTTGAGTCAAAAGAGATAATATATCTCTTATGCTGAGATTCAGATGCGAGAAGAAACCAACAGAATGTAAGTGAAGAGTTTATGGAAGCCAACCAAGGGGAATACCCAAATCAGGAATGGGAGTTTATAAAGGCTAAAACCACTTACTAGAGGGTCATTAATTGCATAAGCAGGAAGATGCAAAAGCCCAAAGCCAGCAGTTTGTCTATATACAGGTGGAAAGGAGGGAGGGAGCCATGAGTGCAAGGATATCAAATATTTCAGAAAATAGCATTTTTGTAACATTTTCATAACCTTGAGACAAGGGGGCCCAGCGTGCAGGTATTACTGCCAGATTACAGAAAAGGGAATCCCATGTTCCACTTAATATCAATCTTGCAACCATGAGGAGTTTCAAGGGTCCCAGCAGTTGCAAGAGCTCCTTCTCCCAGAAGCACAGGGGATTACAGGATTCAGAGCACTTTATATACAGGTCACTTTGCAAATCTTAAAATGCTGTATAAATGCTGACTGTCATCCTTACCCTCATCTGTAAGGTCATTCTTTATTGTCATAATTCAGATTCTATGGTACACCCCACTTTTGAGAGGTGATTTGCTCCATCATTTCATTTTCTTCATTTGGTTTCTCAATTTTGTAGTTCCTTTATGATTGCTGATGATAACAGGGTTGGGGGGAGCACATTATTATTTCCCCATCATAGAATATAAGCAGTTTATGCCCTTTTAGTCTCTTATAATTAATTGCTTATGTTTAACCTTTATCAACTGGGGAATGACTTGGATTCTTATAAATCTGATACAGTTCTTTATATATTTTAGAAATGAGACCTTTATCATAAAAACTATCTGTAAAGATTTTTTTCCTAGCTTTATACTTCCCTTTTAATCTTGTTTCTGTTGATTTTGTTTGTGCAAAAACTTTTTAATTTAATGTAATCAAAACTGTCCATTTTGCCTCTCATAATGTTCTCTAGTTCTTTTTTGGTCATAAATTCCTCCCTTCTTTCTTGATGCTTGCTTTAGTTTTGTTAAAATTTTTTGTTTTGCTTTTTGACCTGGAAGCTTTGGATTTGGGGTAAAATTCTCCTGGGAGTTTTCATTTTGGGATTTCTTTCAGGATTCTATTTTGATGTTGCCCTCAAATTCTAAGAGATTTGGGCAGTTTTCTAGGGTTAAGGTTTTGGAGGATTGGATTTGTATGTTGGTTTGTTTTTTGTCATGGCTTGTAAGTAGACCATTTATTCTTAAATTATCTTTTCTAAGTCTGTTTCTAGGTCAGAAGTATTTCCTGTTAGTTTCTCTCCATTTTCTTTTGTTTTTTTCAGTTTTTAAAATTAATTTTTTTCTTATGGTATTATTGGCTTTTATGTGGCTTATTCTAATTTTCAGGGAGTTTGGTTTTTACCTTTGCAGAAACTTTTTTTTTATTATACATGTACATTAATTTCTAGGCCTTTCTGAAATCAGCTTGTTCATCATATTTTACAGAACAATATTATTACATTACCTTCATATATTATAATTTATTCAACCATTCCCCAGTTGTTGGGCATCCACTCACTTTCCAGTTTTTTACTATCACAAAAGAGCCTCTACAAACATTTTGGCACATATGGGTCCTTTTCCCTCCTTTATGATTTCCTTGGGATACAGACCTACTAATGGCATCCTTTGGCTACAGTTCCAAATTCTAAAAATCTGATAGGTAAACTATCCCCTGCTCTCCTAATTTACTTATAGTATCATCTTTTACACCCAAATCATGTACCCATTTTGACTTTATTTTGGTAGGAAGTATGAGATGCCAAGTTTCTAACATATTGTTTTTCAATTTTTCCAAGCAATTTTTGTTAAATAGTGAGGTCTTATACCAGAATCTGGGATAAGAAACGAATTCTAAGTTTTGTTTTGGAAATGAAAACAATCAATAAAAAGAAAGAAAATAACTCAACAAAGCCCCCAGTATCATATCCATGAGACCATGGATTACATTAAAATGTGGCATCCAAGAAATGAATATAACAGTTTAGATATGAGGCAAATAGGCCAAAATAAAAATGTAATCTCCTTCCTTATTCTGAACATTATTGCTTTCTCAAGGATTCCTAAAGTGGCATTAAATTTCTTGATTGCCAAGTCATACCACTGATTCTTATTGAATTTGCAACCCACTCAGATCCCCAGATCTTTAGCTGACAAAGTATTGTCTAGACATGCCTTCTTTATTCTGGAATGCCTAAAATGGCATTAACTTTCTTGATTTCTATGTCAATTAATTCATATTGAATTTACAGCTCTCTCAATTCCCCAGATCTTTGCAGACAAACTTATCTAGCCATTCTTTTTCTGTTTTTTACTTGAAAAATTGATTCCTTGAACTCAAATGAACTAAAAAAATTTACTACTATCTCTATTCTGTTAAATTTCATTTCATTCTATTTAGCCCATTGCTCTGACCTGTTTAAATTTTTTGAATGCTGTTATTCAAATATGTTAGTCAACTCTCCCAACTTCATATCATCTACAAATTTTATAACTTTCACTCAAAGGATTGATAAACCCATTGAATAGCACAATTTACAATTTCCCTAGGAAACAGGTGCTATCAATATCCCTATTTTATAGAGGAGGAAACTCAGGCAAACAAAGAAAGGTTAAATAGTTTACCATTTGGTCACAGGCAAAGTTGAAAAGGAACTTCACGCTTCTCTGGTCAACATCCTTATTTTTATAAATGAGAAAAAGGAAGTCATTTCTTTAAGGTCACATAGAAAGTAAGTAGCAGAGGCAAAATTTGAATTCAGGTTCTAAGACTGCAAGCTTATTGCTCTGAACCTTGAAATTTCCTCCTGAGTAGCTGTAATCTATCTGTTCTCTATAAGGAGAAATGCAGGCTGTAAGGGCTGCCTCTTTGGCTTAGAGACATAGATTTGGGGAAATGCTGTTTGCATTAGCATTCAGTGACATCTCTTTTATCCTAGTGACTCTAATATGAATGATACAGGATGCAAGGGACTGCATAGGTTTTATGGGCCTTACCCACTTTAATATCACATACTTCTTTGTCCAATGCATAGTTTTTAAAAGAACACCTCTGAGATTTTATCTTCCTTTTTATATCTTCATTTTTCAAAGGTGACTTGTATAATGTGCCTAATGAAAAATCATGATCCTCTGGAGAATAGAGCGCTCGGTTAGGAATGGGAGCTGAGTTCCATCACTGCCTTCATTCCTGACTTGCTATGCAATTTGACTAATCATTTGTACATCAGTTTACTCATCTGTAAAATGGTGGTAATAACGCCCTCCTCCTGCAGTTTCCCTCCCTCCCTCCCAATACACACAGATACAACTCATCACATAGTGTTGTTATGAGGCTCAAATGAAATCTTGACTATGGAAGTGCTTTAAATAAAATGTAAGCACCTTGAGGGCAGAACTGCTTCAGTTTTTTTGTCCTTGTATCTCCAATGTTTTCTTGATAGATGAAGCACTTAATAAATGCTTGTTGTTTACAGATTACTTTTGTGAAGATTATTTAGAAAGAACCCAGTAAACAGTTTAAAAGCATGATATTAGGCTGCTTTAAGAATGACAGAGTGTTCAGGACTGGGTCTGGCTAAGTCACCTGAGGCTTTTCCAACATTAATATTTTGTGAGAATGTTCAAGCCAGAGGTTGGGCTGGTAAAAACCTTTGGGGAGGGGACTCCTCAATTGTTTACATGGTGGGGGTGTCAGAAAACTATCTTCCCTTTCTCCTAACAAATAGAACCAGGTTGCCACCTACTGCCCCATGCATCTATTCTCCTCTTTTCATTGTTCTTCCATGTACTTTGTCATGGCCCTCTATCTTAACTCTTCCCTTTTCCTTTCCTGCAGTCATTTTATTTTTTGTCAAGGTTAAAGTGGCCAGGGGCCATCCTTGGCCACAAAAGCCAGGAGAATGACCCTTTGATCTAGCAAATGTTCCCTTAGAAAGAAGAATTCAGAAAGGATGAAAAGAAAAGTTTTCCCCCTCATCACAAAATACACTGTTGTAGGAGCTAGAACTAAGAAAAGAAAATTGGGGTAAAAATAATGGCTTGTGTTTTTGTAATCATTATTAAATTGATTTATGATAGCTTTGATGGGAATAAGGATAATTACTCATGTTTATGTAGCACTATGTGGTTACATAGCACTTTGATGGACATTATTTTATAGTCCCTTAACCTCAAGGGGGCGGGGGAGTAGAACAGATTTTAATAATAATAATAAGAAGAAATAGGAATAAGAATAAGAGGCAAATAAAGTACAGAGATAAAAGGATATCAATAAATTGAGAGTGTTCTGGCCAGTCTAGAATTCTATCTCTTCTAATCCATTTTCCAGAGTTTTAGGAAAAATAGACATTCATGGAAATATGCATCCTGGTAGAGTGTGGAGCCAGAAAATTACAACATTGCTGTTGTGGATGTGAAGACAGGATGGGGAAGGAGTCCAGAAAAATGTTCAGTGATTTATTTAAGGTCACAGAGTTACTAAAATATTCAGCTTGGGACTTGAACCAAACTTATCTGATGTCAAGTACGATGTCCCTATCATTACACCATATTGTCTCTATTTAGTTCATTCTAGCATATATAATGACTCTGAGCTAATAAGTTTGGAATATTTAATTTTCTTGTCACATAACTCTAAATCATAAGTTCTAAGAAAACCAATCTGCCAGGCCATTTCAAGTAAAAATGTAATCCCAAATAAAAGCTAACAGAAATTGGAATCTTAGAATTTGAACGATGTTGGAATATTTTACATATGACAGGAACTTGCCTTAATGTTCTGAATAATAGCTTTACATCAATTGACAGTTTTGCATTATTATCCCAGGTAGCCCATGTATAACTATTCCCATTTTGCTGATGAGGAAACTTGAAGTATAGATTCACCCACAGCCATATAGACAGGCTTGGAGCCAGTACTGGAAATCATGCCCTTTAATTCCAAATCCAGTGCTCCTTCAGGTACATTATTATCTGTTTATTTGCTTGATTCTTTCAGCATGCATCTCCTCACCCTATTTAAGGAATTCCGATTTCAGTAGTTACTTGCTGGCTGATCCCACTACCAAATTGCACAGGAGCTTTGACCTGTTCCATTTCTTATGTTGGGTACTTCACCCTTTCTTAGCCATCCTAGTGCCTTTCCCTCCACGGGTTCAGCATATTGGTTTCAGACTTAGTTTGGATCAGCCTAGCCCATTACTTTTCAAAACGCTCGAGTTCCAGCCTCTTCCATAGCAGGATTGTAGGCATTCTCTTTCCACTGCATTCTTTGGACTTTATCTCTGGATCAGAGAAGCATCCTGAAATAAGTGACTTTTGAAAGTTATATTTGAGGAGTACTTGAGGAATTCTATCATTAAATACAATCATTTGCAATTGGGGACATATCACAAAATGTAGGACCCTAAGATGATGAGGGTTTTTATCTCCCTTTGCCTGCCAAAATCAACAGCTGTGGGGGACTTAGTGGAAGAGCTGACACTGGTATTCTCAGGTATAAATCAGCATGGAACTCAGGAATTATCTCTTGACTTTCAGCACTGCTGTTAACTGGATTTATTTAAGGGCCTTAAGTGGGAAAGACACTGTTATGAGAAATTTTGCCTTGCAAAGCTTTGCTATGAGAGTGATGGAATAGGACCTTCTTTAAATGAATTCATGATCCAACGATAATCCTCTTTCAAAGATTACATTGACTGGGAACTCATTTATGGCTAGGCTGGTGACCTGATCAGTCTGAACTTTACGCAATGAAATGTAGCTTCTATTTGGGTACCTGATGAAAGGTCAAAACCACTAGACTTCCATCCTGACCACAACTGAATATAGATGAGGATGTCCTTTAAGGTACTATGTAGGAAAGGATGGTTTTCATTTCTAGGTGATATCCATTTCTAAAAACAGTCCATTTTAAAAACAGAGGTATGTACTCTCCCTTAGATATATAGGATCATAGAATTTAGAGCTTAGAGGGAGCTTAGAGATCTAATTTTGAGATTCTTAATATTTTTTGTGTCATGCATGGATTCTTTTGGCAGTCTGCAGAAGTCTATGGACCCCTTCTCAGAATCATGTTTTTTAAGTGCCGAAAACAAAATACATAAGATGACAAAGAAAATTAATTTTAATAACCAAAATGTTAATAGACTCCCTGAATGGGTCCTATTTTTAATAATAGCTTTTTATTTTTCAAAATACATGCAAAGATCATTTTCAACATTCACCCTTGCAAAATCTTGTGTTCCCCCAATTTCTCTCTGCTTTCTCCCCATCTCCTCCCCTAGATGGCAAGCAATCCAATATATGTTAAACATGTGCAATTCTTCTATACATTTTTCCACAGTTATCATGCTGCACAAGGAAAATCAGATCAAAAAGGGGAAAAAGGAGAAAGAAAACAAAATGCAAGCAAACAACAACAAAAAAGATGAAAATACTATGTGATCCACATTCAGTTCCCAGAGTCCTCTCTCTGGGTGCAGATGGCTTTCTCTATCACAAAACGTTAGAACTGGCTTTGCTTATAATATCACTCTTTATGTCTAAATCTTGAACCCATTTTGATCTTATCTTGGTAATGATGTGGATCAATGCCTAGTTTCTGCCATACCAATTTCCAATTTTCCTAGCAATTTTTCTTTTTTTTTTTAATGTCTTTTTTAAAATTTATTTAATAGCCTTTTATTTACAGGTTATATACATGGATAACTTTACAGCGTTAACAATTGCCAAACCTCTTGTTCCAATTTTTCATCTCTTACTCCCCACCCCCTCCCCTAGATGGCAGGATGACCAGTAGATGTTAAATACATTAAAATATAAATGAGATACACAATAAGTATACATAACCAAAACATTATTTTGCTGTATAAAAAAAATCAGACTCTGAAATATTGTACAATTAGCTTGTGAAGGAAATAAAAAATGCAGGTGGGCATAAATATAGGGATTGGGAATTCAATGTAATGGTTTTTAGTCATCTCCCAGAGTTCTTTTTCTGGGTATAGCTAGTTCAGTTCATTACTGCTCCATTAGAAATGATTTGGTTGATCTCGTTGCTGAGGGATGGCCAGGTCCATCAGAACTGGTCATCATATAGTATTGTTGTTGAAGTATATAATGATCTCCTGGTCCTGCTCATTTCACTCAGCATCAGTTCGTGTAAGTCTCTCCAGGCCTTTCTGAAATCATCCTATTGGTCATTTCTTACAGAACAGTAATGTTCCATAATATTCATATACCCCAATTTATTCAGCCATTCTCCAATTGATGGACATCCATTCAGTTTCCAGTTTCTAGCCACTACAAAAAGGGCTGCCACAAATATTCGTGCACATATAGGTCCCTTTCCCTTCTTTATAATCTCTTTGGGATATAAGCCCAGTAGTAACACTGCTGGATCAAAGGGTATGCACAGTTTGATAACTTTTTGAGCATAGTTCCAAACTACTCTCCAAAATGGTTGGATTCATTCACAACTCCACCAACAATGCATCAATGTCCCAGTTTTCTTAGGGAGTTGATTAGTAGCTTATTCAATTTGTTTTTCTAAAATGGGACTATGTAAGTAATTTATTTCCTCCTTTGATAATCTGGGCAATCTATATTTTTGTAAGGATACATCCATTTCACTTAGATCATCAGATTTATTGACATATAGTTGGGTAAAATAGCTCCTACTTGCTCTAATTTCCTCCTCATTGGTGGAAATTTCATCCTTTTCATTTTTGATACTAACAAATTGATTTTCTTCTTTCCTTTTTCTGAATGTAGTTTCTGAAATTTACCTACAATAGTCCCTGGAATTTTTATTTTTGGGTCTCTTTCAGGAGGTGATTGGTGGATTCTTTCAATAGCTATTTTACCCTTCTGGATATAAGGGCAATTTTCCTTGATGATTTCCTGAAAGATGATGTCTAGGCTTCTTGTTTTCATCATGGTTTTCAAGAAGTCCAATATTTCTTAGATTGTCTTTCCTAGATCTATTTTTCATGCCAGTTTTTCCACTGAAGTATTTGACATTTTCTTCTATTTTTTCATATTTTGGATCTTGATGTCTCATTGAGTCATTCACTTCCATTTGTTCAATTCTAATTTTCAGTTAGTTTTTTTTTTCTCTGTTTGCATTTGGTCAATTGCATTTGTAAATGAGTTGTTTTGCTTGATAGGTTTTTTTTTTCATTTCACAAATTCTGGTTTTCAAGGAGTTAATATGCTTTTTTCATTTTGCTGAATCTATTTTGTAAAGAAGCTTTCTTCAGATAATTTCTGTTTCTTTTTCCAAACTTTCCTACAACATTCTCATTTTCTTTCCCCATTTTTCTTCTAACTTTCTTTTATGATCCTCTTTGAATTCTTCCAAGAGAGTCTTGTGAGATGGAACCAATTCATATCATCCTTTGTGCCTTCATCTGGACATGATTTGCCTTTAGTGTTCTCAGAGTTTGAGGTCTGTTCTCTTTTTCCATAAAAGCTATCTATGGTCAGAATTCTTTTTTGTTTTTTTGTTTTTTTGCTCATTTTTAAGGGTGAGATCTGCTCTTAGGGCAAAGAGGAGACTGAGGAAGCTTTGCTCAGGAGACAGCTGCTTTTCACTGCCCTGGGCTGGTGCTGTTGACTTCCTTCTTCAGCTGGGTGGGCATGGCCAAGTCCCATGTTATTTGAGGATTCAGAGGCTCAGTATTTGCCCTTTGTATTTGTGTTGGATGTCTCACATCTAATCATCTATTGATCCACTGGCTTCTGAAACAGGAGAGTAGTGAACACTACTGTATTTTGGCTAAGAGTCTTTTGGTAGATTTCCTGGTGTGCCCTGGGTCTCTGTGCTGTATTTGAGGTCAGCTACCTCCCCTTACCCCATTGAAACAGAGCTTTTCTGAAGTTCTTTTAGAATTCTTCTGCTGGAATTTTGTTATATTCCAAATATTTGTGGGTTCTGTGACTCTACATCCAGTTAGAGGCTTGATCTGGTGTTGATCTGAGGGTCACTAGGAAGAGCTCAGAAAGACCTATGTATTCTTTACCATCTTGGCTCTGCCCCTGGACTTTACTTTTAAAGGATTAAAAACTCCTGCTCTGGTCTTTCTTTATAGATGCAGAAGCTAAGGTTTATAAGGTAAAGGACTTTCCCCAAGGTCAAACCACCACAGGTAGCAAATTCAGAATTTGAATCCAGGTTCTCCAACTTCAAATCCTTCTGCACTATTAATTATAATAATATATTAATAATTATTTTTATTTGAATTGTTGGAGCTTTTGAAAAAAAAACTATTTTGAATTCCCTTTATTCTATTCGGTTCTCTACTATATTAACTTGGCTTATGGCATTTTCAACTGGTTTTTGCATGTTTGTCACTTTTCAGTGCACAGTTGTGTCATTACTTATCCCAAGACTTTTTTTAAAATTAGGATTTTAGATTCAAAATTTTAATATTATTCAACACATTCCTCAGCTAAATCTTTGCTCTGCTACTTCATCTGGACAATATAAGCATTACTATTAAGTGAGGTGAAAATTTTTCTAGTACCTTTTCTCTCTCCTATGGATCTCATCTCTTTACCCTAATCATAAAATATTAATATATAAAGACCTATTGTTGGCATCTTAAAATTGTAAAGATGGAAAAGCCATGAGGACTATGAAAAGACTCCAAATATCTGAAGTGGTTTTATTGACTATGAGTCAAAAGGCTTGAAATAAATTATTTCATACACATATGTGTGGGATAGTGACACTTACCCAAATTAAAATCAGAGACTCTCAAAGTAAAAAAGCAAAAAGGGATTTATTATGAACTTGAGAAATAGCAATTCCCCAAAAATAAGGTATCAATAGAGGAATGAAACACAGAGCAAAAATTTAATTTCCCACAAACTCTACCTTCTTCAGCCATCAAGTAGTCTCCAATCTATGTTGAATACTGCTTCTCTAGTCTCAGTGACCAGGTCTGCTAACAAATCCAGTGCCTTTGTTGTCCCATTAGTAATTATTTCTACCATAGCCTGGAATCTACTGAGCCTATTCAGGATACAAATTAAGATTCTGTACCCCCAACTCCCATCTATGACCCCACCATTTGTGTCTTCAGTAATCAGTATAGTTAACTCTTCACAAATAAAGATGCCTATCAGGAAAGCCAGCAACAACAGAAATGCTAAAAGAAACAGACAGACATATGCACCTAGCAACAGACAGATGACTAGGCCAAATGCTCACTTACCTACTTATTTAGAATATAATGACCACATATTTTCAGATAGGAAACTGCAAGAACTTATATATTTGAATTGTGCTCATAGCTTCTACTGACCCCTTAACCTGATTATAGAAATTTGTATGAGGAAAAAGCAGGGATGTGATTATAATAAAAAAAACTCATCCTTCAAGCCTCAGCCTGAGAGCACATACATGACAGGGTAAAGTATTCTTAGCTCAGTTTGATTTTAGTTAATTGTATGCAACAACAATTCCACCAGACAATAAAAGCCAGACTCAGGAATAATGAGGTGAATTCTCATTCAAAGGAACATCACTGGGAAACAGTCAGGATTCCACCTTAAGCAGAGGCCAAGGTTGTCCTCCTAATTCTTGTCCAGATACTAATCTCCACGTGTAACAATTCAGGATCATATTCCTCTGAGTAGCCTGTGGCATTTCCTTTCAGATGGTGGATCACTGGCTTGATGATCTAGACAATCATACCTGAATTCAAAACTCCAAATAATATCAGATACAGTCCCAAGAGATAAATAGCAAGTCTCATTAATCAAAACTTCAGGTGAACTTAGCTCTCAAAGATCACGTATCCTAAATGAGTACTGAGTATAATCTTACATTAATAATAGTAACAGATTCATCCTGGAAAGTTCACAGCTTATCTTCCTATCTAAGTAGATGGGTTTTAAATTCAACATTACAAAATCATTTTACTTTAAAATGCTCAATAACCAATCTATATCAAAACATGTTTAGATATCAACCATATTCAAAGGGCCAAATACATAGACCACTTTTCTCATAACACCAATAATGTTAAAATTCCTATAAGCACAATTAATCTCCCCTCCCACCTAATTGCCCTGATGCAAAGTAAGTTTTAGAGGTTTTAAATTGTCCTTAACAATCCATTCTTGAGGTTTCTCCACTGATCCTTTAAGCCTGGTGTTTTCAACCTCCAGACTGCAATTTCAGTCATCTGTAAACTCTGTCCTTCCCACTCTGCTTCTTCCAAGATTTAGTAAGTACCCACTCACCTGAAAGTGCAAATTCCAAAGATGTCTGGGCCAGCAATCCTTGCTTCCTAAGGGCTAAAAAGGATGACTTCCTTTTTATATAGAGGAAAAGGACACTTCCACTACATAATTCCTTAAAAACTTATCCTTTGTTTCAATTGAAAGTCTTTCCTTTTCTTATAAATCAATCTCATGTGGGGAATGTCCCAAATCACTTCTGGGGACAGTTAGAGTTCTTTAACAAAGCAACAGGCAAATATTTGGTCCAAGGCAATTTAGTTTCTAACATCAATTTAGTTATTCCTTTTCTTTAGAATCTGATTCATTCTTTCCATTTTCCCTGATAAAGGCAGATAGCTAGGTGCATGGAATTGTCACTCAATTTGCAATCCCTCCCCATTATTTCTTATAAAACCTTAGAAGTAAAATATGTTCCATCATCAGACTTATTTGTCTCTACCAATCTATATTTAGGTACAATTTGTTCCAATGTTATTCCACTAACTCCTCTTAAGGCAGCAGAGCTTAGGGGAAAGCTTCTATGCATCCTATCAGAATAGTCCATTATAATCAGTAAATATCTTAGTTTTCCCACTGGTGTCATTTCAGTAAAACTTGAATATTTTGGAGCTAGGTTCTCTCCCTCCAGAGGGACACCTCCTCAATACCTTCTTATTTATCTTTAGACATACTACATACTTTTCAGATGCAATTTATTTTGCAATTACACATATCCCTATACACCAAATTTTCTTGCTTTTACTTCTTTGTTAAAGGAAGAAAGCAAGACAAACTTTAAGATTCAGAATATAGGTAATAACTTTGGATCAAATTTCACAAAATTTATACCATATATCCAGGAGGGCTGACAAAATATTAAAGCATACCTCATACAATTTTTTTAAAGCTTAAAATCAGATCAATTACAGATTTAAACTTTTAGCAGCAATACTTCAGTATCAATGCACACATTTCTAAAATCTTAGAATAAACAAGTTCACAATTTTAGCAGACACTAGTTAAAAATAATTATCTCATACAATTTCAGAATCAGAATTCCAGTTTAAACACACACAGCCACCAAATTAAGGTGGTCAAAAACTGCTCATTCAAGTCTGTCTACAGGGCTTTAAGAAATTGGCAGACTTGAGAACCCTGAGGGAGAAGGTTAGAGAAATTTGGATCCAGGTGTTCGGCTGAAGATTTGTAGCCCATTAACTAGCCCACCCTCCATTCCAGAAATGCTGAGGAACCATGTCAAAGATGTTGGGGCAGCAGCACAAACCCCAAAAGAATCCAGGCCAGCCAGAAACACCAGCCTAGCCAGGACATATTCCACAAGCTTTTCCAAGGGAGAGAAGCATGGAAAATTCCAGAGAGGGCTTTTTTCTTTTGCAATTTTTTTTGTAAGCCTCAGGTTCATGCCTTCAGAAGGCTTTTAGTCAAGTAAATTAGGCCTACTTAAAAATACAATAGACTAACTTAAGTTAGCTGATAGATAGAACCAAGCAATTTAATAATTAGTCTAAAAAAACTAATGATTAATCCCCAGAATCTGCTAAAATGTTTTAGCAGTTCTATAACGTTAACTATTTCTATAGACCCAAATTGGCCAATTCTTAGGTCCACAGAAATGTCAGGTTTTTTTTTTTTCCTTTTTGATGTGGCAATTAAAAACTTTCCCCATTTCAGAACTATTCCTTCCTCTCTCTACTAACAGGTATTTACATAAGTCCAATTATGTACAAAACAAGCATTTTTAAATCCCAAATAACCAGATCTTTTCCTTTGTAATTTGTCTGACTAAGAGAAACACAAAACACAGGCACTCACACACACACACACACACACACACATAGACAAACAAACAGACAAAAACTGCTTTTCTAAATCAATCCAGCTCCCTTTCTAGGTTCCTTCTTGGGGTGGTGATGAGGAGGGGAATTCTGGAGCTGAAGTCTTAGGAGCTGGCCAGCTGGGTATTAGGCAGCATCTGCCTAACAAAAACAGCAGTATTTATTACCTATAAATTTTGGTGTTTCACCCCAATTCTTCCTAAAAGGCTATTTTCCTGGGAAACTAGACAGGTTTTTAGAGCCAGTTACCTTAGATTGTACCCATTCCATAGTTCACAATAATATCTTGTCCTTTTGATGGAGGTCTCACCAAAGGGAAATGAGAGAACTCTTATGGACCCTAAGTGCTTAGTTTCCCAATAGCAAAGGGAAATAGGATCCATTTATGAATCTTAACTGATTAAATTCTCCCAATCCCAATCCCAGTCACCTGGTGGCTCACCAGTTCTTGTCAAAGTGAAAGTCCTCTTATGTCTCTCTCCAGAAATTTAACAGATTGAATTTCAGCGGGAGTTCCTGAGCGGAGTCTAAACACCACTGGAGAACTCTTTGGAGGGTGTGTGCCCAATGATCTGGTACAAGAGACCTCTCACAAATAGAAAATATCCCAGAATGGGTCCCCAAAACTGTGTGGGACATTTACCCAAATTAAAATCAGAGACTCTCAAAGTAAAAAGCCAAAAAAAAAAAAAAAAAAAAAAAAAAGGATCTATTATAATCTCTGGAGAAAGGGCAACTCCCAACAAAGTGTCAGTAGAGGAGTGCAAAGCATAAATTGCAAATATAGGATTATATAGATACTAATACAGAAGCCCCTATCCCACTAATGACCTTTTCTCCCATTGGCTGGCTAGTTCTAATTTATCCAGAGACTAAAAATATGGACCCCAGAATACACTTTACCTATCAGGTACTTAAATGCTAATGAAAAAGTGTGTGTGTGGAGGAACAGAGATAGGAGAGAAATGTTTGTTGACTTAAGATAATCAAACACTTGCGGCTTTTAGCTATAGTTCAACTAATTATTGTAGTCTCAAATCACAATTAGGGCATTAGGCCACATTCTTATGAGAAGTCTTCACTCAGTTTATCCCATTTACATTTATACACACAAACTTTTGCTTACACAATCACAAAGGCTGCCTTCACTATTACGAGTTCAAGCTTCGAAGTATTAGAAAAAAATGAAATGAACAACAATATTTTCAAATAGTATGTCATATCTGAGGGCTCCTTCCTAGAACGTGGGTCAAAGACCAGTCCCAAAGAGAAGAATCTACAATTTGGGTGAACTTCAGCTCTGGAATCCAGTGATTCTGATTAATGTTCATGATAATATTAAAAGGAAAACAAACAAGAGTACCTCATACCCACAGGGCATAACTTATTTCAAAGCTTGAGGTGATGAAAGGAATCCTTGTCATCCCTAAAGTATTTCTGCATAGAACAGGATAAATATCATCTGCCACTACTCTATGCTTCAGAAAAAAAAAAAAACAATGACCTAAAGACTTGCTCTTGGGAAATCTCAACTGTGTCTTTTTTAAAATAGTGATTTTAAATATGAACTTTTACCCTAACCATTCTCTAGGATCAGTGAGATCTACAAAGGCTGCTGTCCTAGAATTTTGCTTTGTGTTTGTCTTACTAGTATTTTAACTCTACCTCTTTGTATTTCAAAATAACCTGGAATGATAATCCTTTCCTTTACCAATATATTATTTTTATTGTTTTATTTTGTTTTTGGAAGATGCTAAAGCAGTGAGGAAGACATTCAGAAATTTCACAGTTGGTAAATCAGATTCACTTCCACACAGATGCAGAAAGGCGTAAATGGAGGGAAAAAAGCAAGAATACTAAATCCCAAGAAAAAATTGTGTTTCAAACTATACTTGCAATATCAATGTCAGTATTCTTCCCCTGATATGTTTAAAAGGCACTGCCAAAAGATGGTTAGGTTAGTTGTTAAGTCCTTGAGAGTGTTTAACATTCATTTAATCATACATTCCCCAAGTCCTCATGTCTAGCTCTGGATTTCTCATCCTGGGACTCCATGTTATTCTTTGTACAGCTGGTAGGTCAGTTTTAGTCTGACATTTATTTGATGTTCTTATATGCCATGTCATATACCTAGCCTATGTCTAACAACATAAGCAAGTTAATAGACAATCCATATTGACTATTCTTACTGCAATCTAACAGTATAATTAACACAGGACTTATTTCCTCATTAGTCTGTATAACAAAATAGTGTTTTTCTAAGACTGTCAAAGGACCAATTTTGACTTCCTTTTTGTTCTTGGATCTGATTGGGAAGAAAAAACTGAGTCCTTTTTTTTTGCTATGTTTCAAATGTTTTTGGTGTGCTATGTGTCTGTGTGTGTGTGTGTGTGTGTGTGTGTGCTGTCAACTCTAATATGCTAGTGAAAACCAATTGTTAAATCTTCAGCATGAGCATTTACACCTTGGAAATCAGGAAAACTACAAATCAGAATTTGATTTACTGTTATCTTTGGTTGTCTAGATTTAAGCAAGTGTTGGATACAATATTAAAAATGCAGATTAAACTTAAAAGTGGGCTGTATCTTTTCCTCCATCTTGAGAACTGATTGATTAAAAAGAAAGATTTTGTCTTAATTCTGGCTATAATAAAATACTGCTTTCTTTGGAGGTAGCTTTTTATTTATCCACATAGATCATGGCTTCCATCATATTTGAAACCTGTAAACTTTGGATACAAATTATAAAGAATATTTGACATTAATCTGCCTGTCTTGGTTCATTTGTCCCGATCTATTATAGAATCTATGGATTTCTAAAATTAATTTGTGACTAGGTATTTCATTGGCTTATCATAATGACAAATCCTGGAAAGGAATAGCACCAAAATAATAAAAATGTTTAATTGATATCGAAATGAAGAGTTAAGCAATAGAAAAGAAAAAAACAACAAACAAAAACAGATTTCCAATTCAGTACAGTTCCATTAATTCCATTTCCCTTTTTCTATACTATTCCACCTTCACCTCTCCCTAATAGTTATGGAAATCAACTGCTACAAAAGGCTCATATCAGAGTTACAAATAATGTCAGGTACAAGCAAAGTTCCTCTGTAGCAGGTTGTTTCACAAAGGGATGAGTGTAAATGACACTTGACAAGATAAACAAACTTACTTGCTCCTCCTACAACAAAACTCTACCTCTTGTCCAACAGAGAAGAAGGAAACTGTGCCCAATCTGGCTCTGTGCTCTGAGGAGCCTCCAGCTTACACACCTGTCATTTTTTAAAACCAGATAATAAGCTTCTAGAGGGCAGAGATCAGATCTTTTGATCCTTTTATCCCCCTACAGGGCCCACTACAGAATCTGACAGACAGGTAAGGTCATAGAACACACAGAGAAATGGGCTTATTACATAGGAAATCCTAGCAGAAGATATAAAAATTACTGTCTGGGCTCCTGAGGTTACTTGAAGTTAGTAGGTCAGTAAAAGATTAATTCATCTCTTTGCTACTAAGGGTGGAAAATTGCTATGCTGGGTTGCCACTGTTTCCATGGGAGGGATGAATTACCATACAATGTACAGTTTTATGTCTTGCTATAAAGTTCAGGTTTAGTGGCTATAAATGACCAGAAAGTAAGGGGCTGATGCTATTACTCAGTCTTGCCATAATTAACATTCAGAGTAGTTTATATGATTATTTATGTGTACTAAATGAAGCGTGTTGGACTAAAAACGATTTGGAAATCTGCCTGGATGGAGCTTCTCAGCTCTGACTCTTGGATTTGAGCTATGGGGAGTGGGGTTCTAATCTCAGTTTTGCTTGTGACCTTGGAGAAACACTAACTTGTGTGGGCTCCAGTACTGATAAGATTGTGATAGTGCAACTATCTATAGTTGAAAGAAACTATAATTATTTTTGTATCTCATTGTCTTTTTCCTCTCCCCCCCCCCAATGTGTTTGGGGCATAGACTAAATAGTTGATTAGTGAGGTTAAAAGCATGCAAAATTTAGTGACAATTAAGGGCATAGTTTCAAATTGTTTTCTAGAATGGCTGGGCCAATTTATAGCTTCATCAACAGTGCATTAGAGTTCCTGTTTCCCTTTAGCACCTCCAACAATTGTCATTTTTTTGTTTTCCTCAATATGGTGATGGTTAATAACAACCTTAGAGTTGTTGTTTTGGGGTTTTTGCTAATCTGTTAAACATGAAATGGATCCTCAGAATTACTTTAATTTGCCTTTCTCTCTTGGTGATTTGTTTGCTTATTGATACCTTAGATTTCTTTCTCTACAATTATTTTTTAGTAGAGAAACCACTTTGCAAAGTTGTGAAAATCAAAGAACACTTACAACTTTTGTAAGAAGTGTAATTAAATCAATGTTTATATTATTAATTAAAATATTAATATGTTCCTTTTGGGGATGGAGAGATGGTATGGATCTGTGATTTAATTATGTAGGGAGGAAATTCCTTCTATTAATGCAGAAAGACAAGTGCTTTGCAACTCATAATCTTAAAAGAGTTGCTTGGGATACCTGCAATGCTAAATGACTGTCCCAGACCATGGAGCTAATATTTTTCTAGGTGCAGAACTTTAAACTAGGTCCTCCTGACTTCAAGTCCACTAACTCTTGCTGCCACTTTACTATTAATGTCAAATTTCCATATCCTGTCAATCAATTGCTACGTTCTCCTGATTATGTTCTTATAATATCCCTTGTCCATTCCATATTATCTCTCTTATAAGTAGTTTGGGCCTTTATTATCCCTAATGCCCACTATTGTGATAAGCCATTAATTGTTCTCCTTGCCTCCAATCTTTGCTTTTCCCAACCATCCTTCATATAATCAGTCCCCTAAAATATAGGTCTGATCATTTCTCCTCTTTCTCCCTCTACCTTCCCTACTAATTTTTTTTAAAGGCCAAACAACTTTACTGACTATTACCTAGATGAAAGATGAAATACAACCTTCTCCATCTGGTATTTTTAGGTAAATCCATTAACCTCCTTGGGCTCTAACTTCCTCATCTGCAAAATGTGGAGATTAGACTAAATCTAGCTTTGTTTTCTTTCTTCTTTAGCATTTTATCATTCCATGGAATAGCTCGATAGATTTGTTCTTGGAATATGTCAAAGGGGCTGTATTTATCAGATGCTTCCTTCAGCATCAGTACCAGATAACTTGCTATTTGGCTTAGTAAAGAGAAGATGAAAAAACCTTCTCTTTGTATTCTCTCTTTCTCTCTCTCTCTCTCTCTCTCTCTCTCTCTCTCTCTCTGTGTGTGTGTGTGTGTGTTCAAGGGGAATGAACAGATGAAATATATCTCATTGAATATTTTTCACCCTATTTTTCCAAGTTCAATCTTAGAAATTAAGTGTGCTTTAAAAATTAACTTCACATATAGATAACCAGATCTTATCAATTACATCATCTTTAAAAGACCCTAACCTTCACCTTTCCCCAAGCAAAAGAGAGAACAGTTTTATTTCTCTCATTACATATCTATGACCCTTAGAGAAGAGTCTTGATTCAAATAGACAAAGGCTTAGAATAGGTTTATTGCCAATTTGGTGTTCCCATTTTTGATTTTTAAGAAAGCCCGGGAGGGAAATAAATTACTTCCAAGTTTATGGTCCAGGGTGTTGGGGAACAAGACATTTTGTTCAGCAATTAATTTTCCATACGTTTATTTTCCTCTGCATGGACTTTTAAGGCACATGGTTATTGGTGAATTCTATTTGGAGCAAAACAATCTCTCCTAGGTCTCTTTAATATTTGCTAACATTTTGTCTCTTAAGAGTCAGTGCTACTTGTCTTTAAATGTCACACTTAACCGGCTGTTCAATTTCTACCCTGAGGCTTTTCTTGAAGGCTAAGTGTAGGGGGAGGCAGGATAACATGCAACTGCCCATCTGTTCAGCTTCCCTAGGCCTGTGGCAAGCAGGCAGCATACACAGTGCCTCGCTGTCATGATTTCATTAGGTTCTCTTTAGAATAGATGATAATGTTGTTTGCCCTTCCTTCTTGAAGGGGATCATGATATCAAGGAGGTGATACTGTGACATGCAAGTGAATTGGATTTGAGGGAGGGAGGGCTGGGCAAAGTCACCTGACTCACCTTCCCTCCAGAGCCATGGAGATCCATTGGACAGATACAGATCAGGACAGATGGAGATGGCCCTGGATTGCTTATGAATATGCTGAAATGATAATTTATTGTTTGAAATGGTCTGTTCTTTTATGAAGACTACCTTTGATATATCCAGTGTTAAATCATCTTAAGGAGGTTTTATCCCAGCTTTCTGTACTTTATTTTTTGTTCCCTTAGTTGAATCTGGAAAGAATAATGGAGCGGCCTCAATTTAAGGCCCAGATCTTGTTTCTTCTCTGGTTGCAAGCCTTGGGCTCATCATTTAATATCCTTGAACCTCAGAATCCTTATCTGGATAACATTTGCTCAGGATTGCTGCGAGGCTTAAATGAGATAACACATGTAGAAATCCATTATACTGTACAAATGTGAACTTTACCTTTTAGGAATAATGCCTTATGTTGTTGGTTCCTTCTTTTTAATCTTCATTTAGAATTCACTTGCAAAGACCATAACTTTTAAAACAAGATGACAATATTCCTCCTAAAGTAACATGATCTTAGGATCAACTATTTAGAACTGAAAGGAATCTGAATCCAATCTGTTGATTTTCCAGATAAGGAAACTAAGGAACAAAATGGCGAAGTCACAGTTACAGAGGTCGTAAATGATGGGGTTGATATTTCCAGCCTGGGCCTCCAATTTCATGTTCTTCTGAAGCAGTTAATTGACAGGGAACAGTATCCTGAATATGATAGGGACTTTATTAGAGACAAACTGATAAATAGCCCAAAGTCTTAATGTTACTTTGTGCTACCAAGAGGAGCCTCGGATATTAGAAACCCCTAATGTACACTGTTTCCAGTAGATGTTGAAATAAATGTGATTATAACTAAGCTAAACATGATAAATGTGGAAATATGTTTAACATATATTAGATTACTTGCTGTCTAGGGGAGGAGGTGGGGGAAAGGAGGGAAAAATTTTGGAACACAAGTTTTGCAAGGGTGACTGTTGAAAACTATTTTTGCATATATTTTGAAAATAAAAAGTTATTATTAAAAAAAAAAAAACTAAAGTCAAAGTTCTTGAGTTTAAATTTTACTGCCCCTATGACTTCTGGCAAGTCACTTTGTGTCTAAAAGCCTGTGGTTTTCTTATAATGAAATTTCCTGCAAAATGGCTAGCTGACTTAAGACTGTAGGAATGTAGATCTGGAGCTGAAAGAGACCCCAGAGGTCCTGCAGTACAGACCCCTCATTTTACCGATGAAGCCTAGGGAAAGTGAGGATATGTCCATTGGAAACCCACATAGCTAAAGTCTACAGCCACATTGTATAACTCCAAAGACTGTATTTCTTCTACTGCATTGCTCCTCTTTCCCCTCTACATCTGTGCTAAATAAATGAATAAAGTTTTTATTAAGTGCCTAACATGCAAATCACTGTGCTAAGGCCTAGGAATAAAACTAGAACTGGGAGTCCTTGCTCCCTAAGAATCATATTTCATTGGAGGCTACCACCCAAATGGAAGGTTTCAGTTGCTAATCAGATGGAAGGATGCCATGGTCCTTGTGTTATAGTAGCAAAGCAGATAATTTATGTTTCTTCTTTAATGTCATTTCCACTGAGAAGGTCATAAATTTCTGATGTTGAACCACTGGACAAAGCTAGGGAATTTGGTGACAAAAAATTTC
Organism: Sarcophilus harrisii; assembly: GCF_902635505.1. NCBI lineage: Eukaryota > Metazoa > Chordata > Mammalia > Dasyuromorphia > Dasyuridae > Sarcophilus > Sarcophilus harrisii. The sequence continues at coordinate 155,037,992 of NC_045427.1, forward strand.
ATTTAGGTCAAAAGCTGGTATTGGAACACCAGCAGAAGTGGCCAGGCTGTAACTCCATGGAGGTCACATCCTGGGATGATGGCTGACGGCAATTTTCTGGAAGATTTGCTATTCCCAAGGTTTTTTGGGTTTGGGGTCCTGAATTGTTTTTATTTGTATCTGAGGGGACATGGCAGTCAATGGATGATGCTAGTTTTCTTGGAATTTCTTGTTTCTAGTCTCTCCTTCAGGGTACCTTCCTGTTTCAACTAGGCTAATTTGCCTGCCAAGAAAAATCATGTGGCCCCAGAAGTGGTACTTGTTACCATTATTCTTCAAAATATTTATTTAAAAATGTAAATCCCCACAATAAATTTTAGAGGATTATTTTTATTTTGTAGCGGAGCATATTATCACATTCTTTTTGAGAGAAGGTCATTGGCTTGTATTTAGACATCTTTTTGTTATAAGATTTGGAATATAATATATGAGAATATGGCCTAGTCTCGAGATTCAGCAGCCGGCAGCAATTTGGATGAGGGAAATTAGACTGATTAGCATCTCTCTGGGTGGGTTTCCCCTTTGTAGCACAGGTAATGATGTGAACAAGGATGCATGAAACTTTCTAGGTAGTATTGGCTAATTCAGTTTGGCTTCTGTTTAGAGGGAAAACAAAGTTGAATTTCCCTGCCCAGGTTTTGAGAGGGGGTGCAAAGTGATTATATTGCTCAGCTAGAATGAACTTGACAGAAAAGAGAATATTACAAACTAATATTAACAATCAAATGATACAGAATTAAAATTAATTTTCTTCACTGTGTGACTCTGGGCACACAGTGTGTTAACCTCTCTCAATCTTTCCTAATCTGAAAAAATGAGAACATTAAAACCTACTTCACAAGACTGATAGAAGGATCATATGAGATAATCTGTGTGAACTACTTTACACATTTTATAGTACTATGTAAATATTAGCTATTATTATTAACAGCTATTAGTGGCAGCTTCCCTTTCTTGTGCTTTGAGATTCATGCTCTCCTTGCAAACCTTGGTTCCAAAGCAAGGGTGGATGGGTCCATTATAGATTTCAGGGCAGACTTGGGGTATAGGATGAATTGAAGCAGGGGGATATTAGAGCCTAGAAGGCCAGTTAAGAGGTTATTGTAATATCACAAAGATGACTTTTAATAGTCTGAACTGCAGTAGTGGCTGTAACAGGGAATGGAAAGAGGCAGAACAAAAGAGAAGTTGTGAAGGAAGAAATAATTTAAACAAAAACATAGTTTTGATTAACAATTAATTTGTTTGATTAATAATTTGATTTAGATAGTTATCACTTTTTATTTTAAACTAATCCTTGAAGAAATGTTATCAGTCCCCATTTTTTCAGAGAAGAAAACTGACTCAGAAAAGTTAAATGCCCAGTTATTTGCCTAGGATTGCACAACTAATATCTGTTTCAGTGAGTGGGGGGGGGGAGTTAAAAATTTCCACAGAAGAAGCAAGACAGCCAATAAAGAAAAAAAAAAAAAACAACAAATTGTTTACAATATGGGTGCATCATACCTCATGCAAAGGAAAGCACTTAACTTTCAACACCAAGCCCATGAAAAGGGGACAAGGCTGGATTCCGACTTTACAAGCAATTGTCTTCAGGCCCATCATGAGAAGGATGGGGATCAATGATCCTATCAGGAAGTGCCTGTCTGCACTGACACTGTCCTTATTGCCTGGCTTTTTGCCTTTCCTGAAGTTCCATTGTGGAATACTTGGACCATACTACCCAAAGAGACTGTGCCTTGAAAAGGAAGTGGGTCAAGAGCTTTGTATATGAAGGCATTTGGGGGAGATGGAAAGGAATCACTCAGGCTAGTCTGATTTGTCCCTCCCCTCTTATATTACAGACAGATCAGTGCTCATCAGGGAGGTTTCATGGGAAATAGAAGTTTCCATCCTAAAAGATTACAGAAAAAGGTGGAAGGGAAAAGGGGTTGAAGAGAAGTGGTAAAAAAAAAAGTAATAGGGATCTCAGTCTATTGTAGACCATAAGATTTGTGAGTTTCCAGAATACCAGGGCAAATATTTAGACCAGTCTTTCTGATCCTAATGCTAGTATTGAATTGAATGTTTAAGCCACAGGAGAGGTTAAAGAGACTCTTAAGTATTCTTACTTGACATCTGAAACTTTAAAAAATTTAAATGTTTTAATATTTTGTGTTTCTTACTTCATCATAATGTTTCAAGTATTCCATCTTTCCTAACTCACAGAGAACTATAACATATGAGTATTTTTTTTAAAAGAGGAAACAAAAATCAACACAACTGATAATACACTGAAAAATACCCCCAAAATGCAAATGTAATACCTGTGGACCTTTCATCTCCATGAAGGTATAGATTGAAGGTGTCTTCTCATATCTCTTTATTCAAATTCCATGTGACCTTTATAATTTTCTCACATTTATTTTTGACTTTTTTTTGATGTATTACTCTCATTACCTAGGGAAAATCCTTATTTGATTAAAAACTGCCAGGGAAAGTGAAAAGCAGTTTTATCAAACAGGGAGCTTTTCCTCAGGTAACTTATATTTTTACCTTTATCAAATACTGAATTATTGAGTTGTATTGTTTCAGAATTTCCCTTGTCTAGTCAATTCCATTGAACTGTTTCTCTGTCCTTTAACCAATATCAGATGGTTTTGATGACTATTGGTTTATAATATAGTTTGAGGTTTGAATATGTATATTCCCTCCTTGTAGCTGTTTCTTTTGATCATTTACCTTGATATTCTAGATTTTTTTTATTTTTCAAAATGAATTTTGTTATTATTTAATCAAGATCTCTAAAGTGTCAGCTTGGTAATTTGATTAGTGCAGCATTAAAAGTGTAAATTGATTTTGTCATTTGTCAAAAATTATCATTTTCGTTGTATTGATATGGCCCAGCCATGAGCACTGACTATTACTCCAGCTATTTAGGAGTTGTTCTTTGTTTCTTTATGGAATACTTTGTAATTAAATCTATAGAAGTCTTTTGGGTGCTTTGAGAGGTCCATCCCCATATTTTATTCATTTAGAATGAGATTATCCTTTCTATTACAACTTCTTATGTTTTGTTATTATTATATAAAAATGTTTCTGATTTTTAAATAAATAGTATATTAGTTTTTCCAAATTTTTTACCATTTGTTTTAAAGTGAGATTTTGAGTTTTGAATTTTTCTCTCTCCCTCTTTCCCCTTCAGCTTCCCCAAGACAGCAAACATTTATGTAAAACATATTTCATTAATCATGTTATGACAAAAAATCAGAAGGGGAAAACCACACAAAAAAAACCCAAGTGAAAATAATACACTTTGATCTGTATTCCAAATTCATAATTCTCTCATTAGATTTGTATAGTATTTCCCATCACAAAGTCTTTTGAAATTGTCCTTGATCATTGTATTGTTGAGAAGAACTAAGTCTATCATAGTTAATTATCATACAACATTGCTGTTATTGTGTAGAATGTTTTGGTTCTGCTCACTTTCCTCAAAGTCAATTCATCTAAGTCTTTTTAAAAATTATTTACTAGATTTCAGCATTTACTTTTAAAATATTTTGATTTCCTTTTTTTTTTGTCCTTTTCACTTCCCTTTATCCCCTCCCCTTTTCCCAAGATGATAGTCAATCTAAACATATTTTCACATTAGTTATGTTGTGAAAGAAGAATCAGAACAAAAGGAGAGAACCACACGAATGAAAAAACAACCAAAAAGTGAAAATAATATTCTTCAGTCTATATTCAGATTTTGTAGTTCTTTCTCTGGATGTGGATAACATTTTCTATCATGAGTCTTTTGGAATTGTCTTGGATCATTGTATTTCTGAGAATAACAAAATCTATGAAAGTTGATCATCCACATAATGTTGTTATTATTGTGTATAATGTTCTTCTGGTTCTGCTGACTTTACTCAGCATTAGTTCATGTAAATCTTTCCAGGTTTTTCTGAAATCCACCTGCTCATCATTTCATATAGCACAATAATGTTCTATTACATTTTCATTCATAATAGCCAATCTGATTGGTATGAGGAGATACTTCAGAGTTGTTTTGATTTGCATTTCTTTAATCACTAGTGATTTAGAGCATTGTTTTATATGACTATAGATTGCTTTAATTTCTTCATCTGAAAACTGCCTATTCATATCTTTTGACCATATATCAATGACATGTAGTCTTATAAATTTGACTCCATTTTCTATATATTTGAGAAATGATGCCTTTTTTTTTCAGAAACACTGGGTATAAAAATTGTTTCTCATCTTTCTACTTTACTTCTAATCTTAGTTGTGTTGTATTTGTTTATGTAAAATCTTTTTTAATTTAATGCAATCACAATTATGCATTTTAGATTTCTTAATTTTTTCTAGTTCTTATTTGAACATAAATTCTTTCCTACTTCAAAGATCTGACAGTAAACTATTCCTTGCTCTCCTAATTTGCTTATGATTTCACCTTTTTGGTATAAATCATGCATCCATTTTGACCTTTTCTTTGTGTATAGTATGAGATGTTAGTCTATCCCTACTTTCTGCCATACTATTTTCTAGTTTTCCTGGCATTTTTTGTCAGAAATTGGAATCTTTGCATTTATAAAAATAATAGATTACTATAGTCATTTACTAATGTGGCTTGTTTACCTAATCTATTCCACTGATCCACCAGTTTGTTTCTTAGCTAATATTAAGTAGTTTGGAAGATTGCTGCTTTATAATATAATTTTAAATCTGGTATAGCTAAGCCAACTTCCTTTGCTTTTTTCCATTGATTTCTTTAATATTCTTGACCTTTTGTTTTTCCAAGTGAATTTTGTTATTTTTTCTAACTCTACAAAATAACTTTTGGTAGTTTGATTGATATGGCACTAAATAAGTAAATTAATTTAGGTAGAATTGACATTTTAATGATATTAATTTAGCCTACTCCTGAAATGTTGCTGTATTTTGAGAACTTATTTTGTACCCTGCAACTTTATTGAATCTAGTAATTGTATTAATAAGTATATTTACTGATTTCCTGGGATTTTCTAAGTAAACCATCATATTATAAGTAAACAGAGATAATTTTATCTGCTCTTTACCTACCGTTAGTCCTTTAATTCCTTTCTCTTGTCTTATTAATATCATTAAATTTTCTGAACTATATAAAATAACGGAGATATTGGGCTTCCTTGCTTCACTCATATTTATTGGGAAAGGTTCAAATGTATTTTCATTGCATATAAAACTTGATTTTGGTTTTAAATAAATGCTTTTTGTGATATGATAAAGTCTCTCAATGCCTTTCTTTGCAGTATTTTTAGCATAAAAAAGTGTTGTACTTTGTTAAATCTATTAAGATGATCATAAATGGTTTTAGATATTTTGGTTTTTAATATGATTAATTACTTTTATTGTTTTTCTAATGTTGTACCATGTTTATATTCATGGTATAAACACACCTTGATCATAATAGATCAGTGTAGTCTGACAGAATTTTGAATAGTTTTTGAATCAATGTTCATTAATGTCATTAGTCCATAGTCTTTTATCTTTTTAGGTATCTGGATTGTATTTATCTCATAAGAGGATTTTTGTAGAGTTCTTTCCTTCTCAATTTTTGAGCATTGCAAAATATGTGTATTGGTTGCTCATTAATCTTTTAATAGAATTCTCTTCTGACTCCATCAATTCCAAAAGTATTTTTATTTTGGTTTTTATTTTACAGCCAAACTCCTTTCCTTTTCTGAGATGAAGTTATCTGAGATCTCTACTTGATCTTTTGTTCATTAGATTATTTTTTAGTTTTCAAGAAAGCCCTCTATTTCTTTTATATTTTCAGTTGCTGTTTTTTTTTTTTTTTAGCATGTAACTATTGCATAATACATTCTGATCATTCTTTTTTCCTCCAGATTTTGCTGTGATTTTTACCTTCTTCATATGCTACTTTATTGATTTAGGTTTTTTTTGTTCTCTTCTTTTTTTAGTCAGATTAACTAAGGATTTGTCGATTTTATTAGTTTTTTCAAAGAATCAGATTTTAGTTTTATCATTTCTATGGTTTTTTTTCAATTTATCTATTTCTCCTCTGTTTTTTTTAAATATCTCTTTTTTTGTGCTTTTCTAGGTTTATTTGTTTATTCTTTTAATTCTTAAATTCATATCCAGTCAACTAATTCTCTTTTTATATTTTATTGACATATGATTGTAAGGACATGATATCCCTCTACATTCATCCCCACACTACTTCAGCTGTATCCCCAAAATTTTGATATTTTTTATCATCATTTTGTTTTACATAGTTATTGTTTCTATAATTTGTTTTTTGATCTACTCATTATTTAGAATTTCATTGTTAGGTCTACACTTTAATCTGTATCTTTTGCTTGTGGTTCCTGATCCAATTTCTTCTATTTATATTGCATTTTAGTCTGTTAGTCAAGGAATAGCCAGCTTCATTTAGATTTGGTATTTGTCAGACACATCATATCAACTTTTCAGACCTGCACCAGTTGTTTTGAGAAATCATTAGGGACATCTGTAAATGTCTAAAGATCAATGCATTTAGCCAATAGTCATGACCTTTCTGACATAATAGTGCTTTGGAAATGGTACACTAAATATAACATTAAAAATCTTCAATAGAGAATTTGAAAATTTAAAAACAACTTTATCTTCTTTTAAAAGAGCGTATGATGAGTTAACACAATATTTTAATATCCCTCTCATGAGAATGGGAAATGCCCATATTCCCAGCAATTAACTTGCATATCTAGGACAGGGATTCTGAATTTTTTTGTCTTTAGTGATCTGCCAAAACCTATTGACTTCTTGTATCATGCTTTTAAATGACTGAGGAATTGCTAAATTTCCATTAGAGCTAGGTGAAAATGGAATTTTCTTTTTTCTGATCAAATTTATAGATTCCCCTTTCTCTTTTAAAACCCTTTAAAATTCCTGATTTAGGATATACACAAAGATCTATCTGACTAAAATCAGCTCTATGTGTATTTTGTCTTTGTAGCCCCCAAACCTAATACAAACCTGGTATGTAATAGACTCTCTGGAGAATTGTTTGTTGATTGATGGAAGAAAGGTACTTATTTCCAGGACCATGGGCAGAGGTGTGTTGACGCCTGATCTAGCCAGCAGATGTTCATGTTAAGTTTTCAGCTTGGCAAAAGCAACAAATCAAGGTTTGATATATTGTTTTGTGGCTTGTCTAGGCTTAAGAAAGTGATGGAGAAAACGCTTACAATCCGGATTAAATTTATTGTTTCATTTGTACTTTTTTTCTTTCTTTCAAGAAAGTCATTTGTAAAACACTGCACATCACTGCCTTCAGGTCACCAGGGAGCAAACTAGAAGATGTCTTGTTGTTGATCTGATAAAAAATGAAAATCTTTATATGCAGAATTGGTCCTACCAATTCACCACTGGTAGGACCTGAGTTGAATTTTGACTTACTGTTTCTTTTTAAAGTTAGGCTTTTAAAAATGTATCCATCAAATATGTATAAAAGAATTGCACATTTTTAACATATATTGAATTACTTGCTGTCTAGGGGAGAGGGTGAGGGGAAGGGAAGGAGAAAAAATTTGGAACACAAGGTTTTTAAGGGCAAATGTTGAAAACTATCTTTGCATGTATTTTGAAAATAAAAAGCTATTATTAAAATCAAAATCAAGTGAACCAAAATAAAATAACATATATTCATCTTTTGGTACTGATCCAACCACACCACACCTCCAGTTATCTTGTGGCTAGTGGCATATGTTTGAGCGACATCTCCCTGGCAGAGAACAGAGATACTCTCAGTGGTCTTGGACTACAGTTAGATTAAATTCATGACCCTGTCCCCATAGTAACCAGTAAATTCACAGGATAGGGAAGTACAACCTTTCTTCTCTCCCTATCCTTTTTTTCCCCTTCTACAACAAACTTGCATGGCTCTTGAGAAAACTGCAGTCACAAAGAACCCAAGAATATTTTTTGGTTTGGGCTCTTCCTATTGTGGGACAACCAATTAGTGCAAGAGATAGAGCACAGGGGCCTGGAATTAGGGAGATTCATTTTCCTAAGTTCAAATCTGATCTCAGACACTTATTAGCTATGTGACCATGGGCAAGCCATTCATCTTGTTTGCCTCAGTTTTCTCATCTGTAAAAATGAGTGGAAGAAGAAAATGGAAAATCACTCCAGTACTTCTACCAAGAAAACCCCAAATGGGATCATGAAAAGTTGGATATGACTGAAAAACAATTGAACAACTGCCTACTGTGTTGCTTAGGCTCTATTATTCCCAAATACCCGAGAGTTGGTTTCCTTATGTAATACAAGAGCATTGGACTAGATGTCTTCTGAGTTCCCTTCCAACTCCAGTTCTATGATGTTGTGATCCTTCCAGATCTAATATGCAATGGTTCTAGGTGTCATTTATTGAAAATTTAGGTGTACCTAACTTGAACTTGTATCCAAAACATGATACAAGAAGTCAATAGGTCATTCTGTTGTTCATTTCTATCCCCAAATTAGAAATGGTATAGTAGGAAGAGTGATGAAATTGAGCTCAGGGGATGCAGGTTCAAATCCCAGTAAAGATTTCTTTTAGCTGAAGACTATGCAATGATCAATTCTGATAGATGTGGCTCTCTTCAACAATGAGTTGATTCAAAACAGTTACACTTGTCCAGTAATGAAGAGAGCCATCTACACACAGAGAAAGGACTATGGGAACTGAATGTGGAACATAACATAGCATTTTCACGCTTTCTGTTATTGTTTGCTTGCATTTTTGTTTACCTTCTCAGGTTGTTTTTTTTTTTTTTCTTTCTAGATCTGATTTTTCTTGTGCAGCAAGATAACTGTATAAATATGTATACATACAATGAATTTAACATATAATTTAACATGTATTGGACTATGTGCCATCTAGGGGTGGGGATGGGGAGAAGGAGGGGAAAATTTGGAAAACAAGGTTTTGTAAGGGTCATTGTTGACAAAATTACCTATGCATATGTTTTGTAAATAAAAGATATGTAAAAATATTTCTCTTAGGTATGTGATCATGGGCAAGTCACTTAACATCTTAAATACCCATTTAAATGATAGCAGTTATACTACCCATCTTATAGGGATGTTGTGATGGAAATGCTTTACAGACCTTAAAGCTCCATACAAATGTGAGTTGTTATTTGTTATTGAACTTCTAGCTAACTAAATCCATAGTGAGAATTAATACAAGCTTAAGGGCCCAGGGTCTCAGAGAAATTCAAGTTAGAATGAAAGGAATCATGACGTGAATTAATTTAAAAAATATGACTCAGAATACAGTAACAAATTTAAAAGAATAATAACCCACTCCTCCTCATGTATTCTAGAAGAATTCTGGTCCAGTGCAAAGAACACTACTTGAAATCCAAACGTTTGGGGTCAAGGTGGAGTTCTGCAACTAGGTGTATAGCCTCCAACAAGTCTCTTTACTCTGAGACCTGTGTTTCTTTATCTGTGAAATGAACAGAATACCTGTCTTCATTCCTTCAAAGGATCCTTGTGAAAATCAAATGAGAAATTCTTTGTGAATGTATTTAATTGTAATTGTAATTGTAAAAGGCTATAAGCATGGCAAAGATTTATGGGCAAAGCTCCAAGATCCAATGAAAAGGAAAAATATTTGGAGGTCTGAATATGTGTTTCAATAGGTCTCCAAAACCTGGCTAAGTGAAGAGGTAATGAAGGAGAATGAAGTGTAGTGTTTCCTTTAGGACCCAAGTCCCCTGCTTTTTATTCCAGTTTAGCTAGCATGGGCAAGTTGAGTATTACCTGCGATCTCCCTCTGGTTATGTACTAAAAATCATTTCCTTTTTACATATGATATAGCTAGAATTTCACCTGGGCATTTCCTCCCCAGGGAGTTTTTAAAATATTGATGAATAATGTTATATGTATTCTTTTCCCCTAAGCCTAGTTTGGATCCATGTGTTGTGAAGCAGAGATTGGGAAAGGAATAAGTCAGTGTTTCCTTCCTGGCATAGAAATCTTGTCATCTTATTAATTTTACAGCCTGCAGTTGTCAGTAATAAGTTGTAAACTGTTACCAAGGAGGGGATATATTTTATTGGATTATTTTTGTTATGAAGACTATCTGATTCTAACTTTCTTCAACTTTGAAATGAGACAATTTACTAAAACAGGATAGTTAATGATCCCTCTGTTGCTCTTCCAGGATCTCTTAATGATAAGCCCAAAATATCTCATTAAGCGAATAAGAAAATAAAAATTCCACCACCTACCCCTCATCCTGAATATTCTTCAGTATATATCCTATAATCCCAGTCTTCAACCAGTTTATCTTTGGATTGTTACTCTTTTATGGAATTATGCCAGCTGTCCCATAGTGTGGGACTATCTATAGGAAGCTATATGAAAAGAATTACATGGTCTGATATATTAGAAATTATTTCTGTGTGTTCATTGCTTTGATTCATGCCAAAGAACTCTAGTGAAATCTAATAGCAAAAAAAATGGCAATGAACTAAGGTGATGAAGAAGTTGCTTGAGACCATAATAACGTGGACCAGACTGACTGAGATGGCCACTATTTTTAAAAGTTATGTTCCATAAATAGTCACTAATTGTACTGTGTCAACAGGACTATAAAAGTTTTTCTAATTAGTTAAAATAAAAGCCTATGGATTTAAAAGACTCAAGGAAAATTAAATAATTAAGTGTGTTTCATTGCTATAAAAGTGAGTTAGTACTTGCTAGAGCTGGTAAATTTGTATTCTTCCTTTTCTTTCTTTCTTTTTAGTACCAAGTTGATATTTGTTTAGCTTGGTTAAAAAAATACACACAACAAAAAACTATTATTGCTGTTGAGATTAATTTCAAACTAAAGCTAATTCTTAGAGCCAAGCAGAAAATCTCTTAAGCAAGATATTTTTTAAATGGAAATGCTGACAGGATCATAACTATGATAGCACAGAAGGCACTAGAGCATATACAGATGCACATACAGAGTCCAATAAATATGATCTTGAGCAGCCCAGGAGAAAACTCAGCTACAAAATTTTGCTTGTTTATTCAACCTTTGTTCCTTCACCATAGCCTTATGAAAGGGCTTGCTGTGTGCAAAGCACTAGGCTACGCATGAAGAAGTACAAAGGCAAAGAAGGGAGGAACATCATTCATGAGTTTATTCACTTAGGACTAGAAGGAAGGGACCTTGGAAGACAGCTGGACTCATCTCATTTTTAAATATGAGTAAAAAGGACCAGAAAGGTTAATTCACTTGCATAGTTAATAAGCAGTATCTTTGGGATTTAAATCCAGACTTTAAATAAAGCTTTGTACAACACTGATAAGAGTTTGAAAGTCAGTCAGTCAATAAGCATTTATTAATCACCTAATATGTGACAATAAGTATCATTAATCACCTAGTGTATGCCAACAAATATTATTAATTACCTAGTGTGTGCCACTCATCCCTGGGGATACAAAGAAAAGTAAAGATAGTCCCTGTTCTTTGAGAAATGACAATCTAACAAAAGAGACAACATGTGAACAACCATGAATAAATAAGCAATATACAGTCTAAACTGGAGGTAAAACCTAATCTATTTAGTCTGGTTAAGTCAGGATCCTAGGTTAATTTGCACAGATCAAGAAGAATTTAATGGGATGAAAAGATTTTCACCCCAAATCAAATAGTATTCAAAATTTAGGTATGGGAAGCTCTGGAAGAATCAAAGGAGTTCCAGAGAAAGACTTCAATGCCTAAAGGTTTCTCTGGCTAGTTGGGTCTGAATTGTTGTAAGTGATTTGCCCAGTGTCACACAGCTACTAATGTCTGAGGCTGAATTTGAACTCAAGTCCTCCTGACTCCAGGGCCAATGGTCTAGCCACTGTGCCCTTCCTGCCACCCAAATAAATTTGTTATATCATTCTATCAAGGATAATATTCTGCCAGTCATAATAAAATATCATCTCTTATTTTTGTATAGTTTTAAGACTTCATTTTCAACATCTGAAGTGACAAATACCAATCAACCCATATCCCCATATTTTGTTCTTCCTCTCATCTCATCTCCTTTTTCTCCCTATACTGCATTTCCCCTCCTCAATCCTGTTTTTTTTGTGTGTGTCTCTTTCTCCTTGTCTGCTTTTTCTCCACTTGTGATTCCTCATTTCTTTGTCTCTTTCAGTTGTCCCAAAAGTAGGTCAAATATCTGCTATGGGCAGCTTACTGTGCTAGACTGCCCTAGACTTCCAAAGAAAAAAATGAAATAATCCCAGTCCTCAAGCAGTTTACCAGCTTTAACACAACAAATTGTGCTCGCTCCTATGAGCATATATATATATATATCTTCTGGTTTTTAAAGCCCTTCAAAACTTTCCCCTTCCTACCCATTTAGTCTCACACTTTGCATCATTTCATCAATTCTACCAATGCCAACACTAGACTTTTTGCTAAGGTAGATGATTCAATTTTGAACACCAGCTCTTTTTACTGAATGGCTTCCACTCTTGGAGGACACCTCCCTCCCCTTATCATCTTTATTCCCTAGTTTTTCTGGCTTCCTTTAGGACTCGGGTCAAAATAACCATTTGCTGGAGGATTTTTGTTGTTTTTATCACTCCTCCCTGCCTTTTCCCTTCCACAAGTGCTTTTCCTCTATTACCTTCTAGATAGCATGTATATATCTCCTCTGTAGAATTTTTGCACATGATCTTCCCCATTAGAATGTGAGCTCCTTGGAGGCAGTCCTTTGTTTTTGCCTTTCTTTGTACCCCCACTATTAGGACAATGACTAGAACTTTGTAATAAATGCTTGTAAACTGATTGAAAGGGAGAAAGTGCTAATAACTAGGGAGATGACACCATGAAAATCTTGAAAGTTCTAAAAGATGGAGAGGAGGAAGTGAATGGGCATTTTAGGGATGGGGAGCAGGCTATACGAAAGCCCAGAGATGGGGAAAGGAGTGACAAATTTGGGGAACAGCAAATAGGCCAGTTTGACTGGAAGGAATTGTGCTTGAAGTGAGGGAAGATCACTTACAACAATTCAGACCCAGCTAGCCAGAGAAACCTTTAGGCATTGAAGTCTTTCTCTGGAACTCCTTTGATTCTTCCAGAGTGTCCCATACCTAAATTTTGAATACTATTTGATTTGGGGTGAAAATCTTTTCATCCCATTAAATTCTTCTTGATCTCAGCCTGGGAAGAGTTTAAAATGCCCTTCTTAGGAATCTGTGTCTTATCTTAGAGGCATTTGGGAGTCAATGAAGATTCCTGAGCAGGAAAGTTAAGTAAAAGAATAATGCTTTTGTAAGCTTATTTTGATTATGTTATGGAGGGATGGGTGAAAAAGGAGGAACTAGTAAAAGGAAATGCAATTAAGAGGTTTAAAAATAGTCAAGAAGAGGATCTAAATTAGGGTGAAGTAGTTAAATTTGGTGGGAAGGGCATTAATGTAAGTGATGCTATGGAACAAGAATTGACTTTCTCTCTTTCTCTGTCTCTTTGTCTTTGTCTCTATTTCTGTGTCTGTCTCTTTGTCTGTTTTTGTCTCTGTCTCTTTCTTCCCTTCCCTTCTTCCTTATTATCCCTTTTTTTTCCCTCTCTTTTCCCCTGCTTAGTCCCCTCCAGCAGGCACACACACACACACACACACACACACACACACACACACACACAAGCAAGCTCTGTTTCCCTTTAATTTCTTCCTTCTGGGTCTGTTTCTTCCTTAATTTTTATATGTGAAGGCTTAAAATTAGAATCTTTTTGGTTCTTTGTCTTTTTGCCAATCTATCCCACATGGGTGTCCTACTTTAGCTGGTGGTCTGTGGTATTATAATGAAATTATAAATCATTGTCATTGTTTTTTAGTGGGACAAACCAGACTCACACAACTCCCTGCAATTTCTTAGTGTGCTTTTCTTCTCTCCCACAAAATGAAGTCCTTTGGGCTCATGAAAGGAAAAAGATCAATAATCAATGCATTGGGTGTTTTACTCTATATTGCCTTGCTAATCTTTTATCACTTTAATCATCAGGATAAGAAATAACTGTGTGATCGAAAGTAAGAATATAGTCCTAGATAAAAAACAAACAAATAAACAAAAAAACCAGGGTGTTAAACCAAACTATGATGTAGTGTCAGCAAAATTCCTGTTAAATATAACTGAATCTTTATAAAGTATGTATCTTAACTATGTGACCATAATATCATAACTTTATATTAAAATGATAAACTAAGAAAGTTTTATAAAATGCTGATTGACTCATGGAAAGTACAAAGTTAGGACATCGCCAAGTTAGGACATAGTGAACTGCAAAATGCAATCTTGTATAATAAATCAGCTTCTAGTAGACTTTGTTGCATCATAAATGAATCAAGAGATCTATTAATAATTGGGAATTCTGTATCTCAGGTTTTATCCTGTACAGGACAGACTCTCGACTCCATCTTTCTTTCTCTTAGTAAAAGTTGGTTTCTCTGCCCAGAGACTTTCCCAATTTCCTTTTTACACACATATGCAACTGTTTTGTGCCTTGAAATGGTTGTCATGTCTATTGTTAACATAATAAATCTTTATATGACATTTTAAGTTCTTGAGGATTAGAGAGACTCTGGTGAGGCTCAGGCTGCACAGAGAGAAACCTGCCATCTTGCAGGATGAATTATGTGGCTTAGGGCAACATATTTAATTTCTATGATTTTGTCATCATGGGTCAATTTTTTAAAGTTCTGTTAGCGTGTTAAGAATTTAGATCTAGAAGGAACTTTAAGTAACAACTGGACCAACCCAATTATTTTACTAGAACATTTCAAGGATATGTGATTTTTACTGATGTGGATACTCTTCCTATATTTATTTTTCAATGCCTCTTTTGACTTAGGAGATGATCTTGGAGAATTTCTGTGGCTAAAAAGTCCAACACTTCAGAGTGTGTGTGTGTGTGTGTGTGTGTGTGTGTGTGAGAGAGAGAGAGACAGAGACAGAGAGAGAAGAAGAAGAAGAAGAAGAGAGAGAAAAGACAGAGAAGAAGGAAGAGAAAATATATTTTGTCATTTCTATTTTAACAACATCACTCCTTTCTCTCTACTCACACTCAAGTTCAAGGTCTCCTTCTCTGTGACCTGTATTATTATGCTAGTCTCCTAGTCAAACTACCTGTTTCCATCATTCATATAGCTGCTGAAATGATCTTTCTAAGATACAGATCTGATCATAATACTTTTTTGCATCAAGAAGTGGCCAAACTGAGGATGAGCTTCTCTGCCTTAACTCAGTAGCTTCTCCTGACAGACATTCAATACATCAATCCATCCATACTCAAAGCCTTTCTGGTATGGCACTATCTGTCAGAGTTGCCTGGGAAAGCCTTTGATAACTCAGGGTCATACCATGATGACTCATTAAAAAAGAATTTTATATAGTCACCAGGTGGAACTAGTGAGCAAGGCAGGCTGAACAGTCAGTCATTTCTTAACTGGCTGTGGAAAGGGGATAGGAATTGGTTACAGATGGAAATCCACTAACTCCCCATTCCCCTTGTGTGGGCAAAGAGTCTCTAGAAACTAATTTCCTTTTTGGAACATTTGTTTACTTTCAAACCTTATATTCATTTCCTTTGTGTGGGGGTAGAGAGAGGGAAAGAGAAGAATGACTCCCAGTTTAATTTGCTCACTTCTATTTCCACAATTATTAGTTTTCTTTTAAAGCACTCAAGAATATATTGCTTTGGTTCCAGGTTCTCTTGGGGATCCACAAGTTCCTTTGCTTTATCAGGTATTGATTTATTTTTTTTTTGTCTTTATTTATTCAGAGATCTAGTTTGGGTGCTATATTCCCTTCTGTTATTATTATCTTTGGTTTAATCTTGGTTTATATTTTTGTTTGAGGTCTTTAGCCAATTTACTTTCTCCTGAAATCTGTAATAATTTCAGGACTTTCCCCTCTCTTATAATCTGCTATTGTTCACTTTCTGACTCCTGACTCCATCTCTTTTGATTTCAGTTACCTTAGGACCTAGGTCTGAAAGACATCTCACTCTTTTCCTCTGCTGGGCAATTCACCATTTCGCAGCTTCAATGTCTACCCCAGGTAATTTTATTTGGGGGATGAGAAAACCGGTTCCAGCTAGATTCTGGGCCTTTTCCTTTAGGCTTAATAGAATGATATACAATTACACATGTGTCCTATCCCATTTGCTTCTATTCTAGTTCTATTCTATTCTGTTCTAACACAAAGCACTGAAAAGCCTGAAGAAATGTCTAACTTTTGGTTTTCCCTGTGGCACAGGTGGGAGAGGGATTGAGGGGGAGAAATGTAGAATTGAGTTCTTTTCCAAATCTGTGGGTGCAGCTGTTTGTGGTATGTGGTGAGGGTGGGGATAGGGATACTGAGTGTGTTAGGGGTTAGGGATTACTTCTCTTGTTTTAGTTCATGGAATCATTACCTCTTTGGGGTTCTTGGCATCCTAGACTGTGGAGACAGCTGAACTTGCTTTACCTCTTGTGCATAATTTCTATTTTAAAGAAGTTTTGGGAATTGAAAAAAATGTGTTGGTTACATGACTGGGAAATAAAGGTGCTCACTTCTGGAGATGATTGACTTGTTCAACTGATGGTTCTCTTCCAATGGTTCTCTTCCTTTCCTCATTAAAACAACTTGATAATTTTTCATATCTATTAAATGTGTAATTCTGAACTCCAAGGTTCAGTAATATACCTTCTTTCCTGAAAAACATATTTGTGTTTCTAATACAGGAAAATTGCAACAACTACCTATCTAAGTATCATCTATCTGGTATGTAAGTATCTATTGTCTATCTATTTATTTATTTATTTATCTATCTATCTATCTATGCATCTATCTAATATAAAGAAAAATAGGGGAATTAGATTTACATTGATCAACAATTTTAACACCATGAATGATTAAAAATAGGAAGTAATTTGTAAATGTGGAAGGAGATGATTTAGACAATTACCCAATTCTATTTTAAGTAATTCTGCTTAAAGAGATAGCTAGGTGGATAGAACACTGGACCTGCAAGAAGACTCATCTTCCAGAGTTCAAATCTGGCCTCAGACACTTGCTAGTTATGTGATCCTGTGGCTTTGGACAAGTCACTTAGCCCTATTTACTTCATGAGCTAGAGAATGAAATGGCAAATGACTGCAGTATTTTTGCCAAGACCATCCCAAATAAGGTCATGAAGAGTAGGACATGCCTGAAATACTCAATAACAACAATTTAAATAAGTGATGAGATAGCTTTGGTGTATTTATCAGGTAAGAATATACCTCTTTTGTTCACTAAGTGTGAACATAGCCCAGACACCTTTCTTGGTGTGACAAGCAATTTGTTTGAATTGGCTAAGAGATTTGGTCATGCCCTCTGACTTTTGAATAAAACCAATTGGATATTGGAAGGAGGCCACATGGAATCTCAGGATTGTAGTATTATGGGAAGAATATTTTCTTCTGAGTTGTATGGTAGATAGTATACTGCTCCTGAATAATTCTATCACCATGAAGAAATTATAGAGGGAAGAATTTAGATTTTATTATTTTTAAGCACAAATTCAGGAGACAGAAAAATATCCTTTTACTCTGACTGGGACTTGGACCAAGCAACTTATAGATAAAAATTATGTCAGAGAGACAGATATATTTTTAAACAAATAGCAATCTTTATGGTTTTTTAGATTATAAAAGTCACACAAGATGAGTCAAACAGTTTCATCATCTTAGACTTCTTTCAAATTAAGTTTCAACAAACTAAAAACAACTTTAAATAGACTGTTACAGATTTAAATAGTGAGTTTTCAAAATCCTTCATTTAAAAAACTACAAGGTTACATTGTAAACATATCACAATGGATTAATTGTGGATTAACATGCCACAAAGATAACTGAAAACTTGGAGCATCAGGGAAATTCTTCCATAAATAAAATTAGATAAGTCCCATTGGGAGGGTTTAAACATTTTGTAGATGCTATATTCCCTTCTTCCTCTCTTTTCCTTTCTTACCTAAAGAATGTCAAAAGCTTTCCCTTATCAATCCATAAATCAGAGTTTAGCTAGATAATGTGAATATTTACAAGAGAGAGGCTTCAGGAGTCAGCCAGATATTCAGGGAAAATGACATAAAACAAAATCAAAGGAAATCAAAATATCTTCATAAGGGTTATGTTTATTGTTATTTTGTTGTTATGGTTTCATGGCTTGTGATCAGAGAACTCATCAGCAAATAACTAGCGGAATATTCTCTTGAATTATCCAGCATGGTTCTTGGAAAGTAGACAAGCTACTGCCAGCACCACACTCAATGCTTTTTCAGTAAGATAATACCTCTGTGAGTTAGTGTCTCAGTGCCTGTCCAGACTGATCATACCTCATTGAGTTAGTGTCCCATGAGCATAGCCTTTAAGAACCCAAACTTAAATATGTGGGAGGACTTGGTCAAGAGTTGTCCAGGATGGCCAAGAATGGATGGGTTAGCATCTGCATCTTTCAAAGGAATAAAATATCAATGAAAGTACAGATCTGTTAAATATTTCATAATGGAAAATAATCCTATTGATAGTAACAATCTAAAAGTTGAATGCACTGCTTGGTAGAACAGTAGTTTTCCCTCAATGGGTACCCTGAAGCAAAGTCTAGATACCAACTGGATCATTAAGTATATATGTTGTAAAGGAAATTCTTTGCCATATATAGATTGGAATAGATGATAGATGATCACTGAAGTGCCTCTAGTTCTAAGGTCCTCTGAAACTAATCTGTGAAGAATAAACTTTTTTTTTTCATTTTAAAATGGAATTTTCTTTTTAATTAATCAATAGTTACTTTCCTTCACCCTTTCCTACTTAAAAAAAAGATTTTATATCTTGAAAAAATTCTTTTTACAATGTTGTTATTGTCTGAATAGTTGTTCTAATTCTGATCATTTTCTCTTCATTAATTCATAAAAGTTTCCCCAGGTTTTTTTGAAATTATGTTTTTCAGGTAGCTAGTTGGTATAGTGGATACAATACCAACCTTGAAGTCAGGAGGACCTGAGTTCAAATCTGGCCTCTGACATTTAATTACCTCCTAGCTGTGTGACTCTGGGCAAGTCACTTCACCCCAATTGCCTCAGGAAAAAAAAAGTTGTCCTTTTCATCCTTTCTTATATTATAGTAAATACAAATACATTTCACTAGGATTGAATAGACAATTTACCCATTTAACCTCACTTTACATATAATACGTACATACAATACAAAGTTTATTCCCTAAAGACAACTAATCAACGTCTAATAACAAGATTAAATGGGAGATGGCCTATCTAGGAGACACAGTCTTTGAAAAAAGAATCCTAAAAAAAGAAAAGTAAGTTGTGGTTCTTCCAGTCACCCAGAAATGAGAGAAATTAAAAAAAAAACTCTCAGAACTCTGTATTTGATGTTGTTTTTTTCCACCTTTTCATTAATGATTTAGATGAAGACTGGTGTCATGGTACTAGGCATTGGAGATACAAAAAAAGGCAAAATGATTCCTGCCCTCAAGGAGCCTACATCTTAATGAAAGGGACAACATGAATGTATAACTAGATTCAGACAAGATATATCCAGATTAGGTCGAAGACAGAATCAGAGAGGAAAGCATTAATGTTAGGGAACACTTGAACAGTCTTAAGATCTTGACAAAATAGAAGAATGAACCAAAATGAACAGGATGAAATTTAAAATTTAATTGATATAATGGTAAAGTTTTATATTTAATATTTTAATGACTTCAGAAATGTGTCTTGGGGAGGGCATCTCATCAGTCAAATTATCAGGAAATTTGAACTTAAAGTTACACATATGATTATGGTGTCACTGTCAAAACAAAACCGAGATGAGAGGACAGAAAAAGAGAAATTCAAAGTAGTTATCTGAAATAGAGTATGTGATGCAATCATTATTTTGGTATGGAGCCAACTTTAATTTCTGATGAGTATTTTTCATGCCATTCTTCCTGTAATTATTTCCCCCCAGCCTGGCTGTAATTACTGACAACTGTCCAAAGCCTACTGATTTAGGCACAATAACAAAATCTTCTCTTGGTCCATAATAGGTACTTAATAAATGTTTGTTTAACTGAAATAGAATTATTAATGCAACTTGTGGTAGTCCATCAGTGAGACAGAGTTGTAAGGTCATTCTGATCTCCATTTAACTTCTTTGTACTCGGTGATCATAGAATATGACCTTTATATGTATGAAGTTTATGTAACTTTATATGTATACATGTGTCTGTGTGTGTGTATTTATATAATTTATGTAACTTCCTGTAGTTTTCTATTTTAAGAATCAAAAGCAAGAGTATGTTTTAAGTATGTGTCTCCCCCACTTCAGGGCAGAAAAAAAACTATGTGATGCTTTCATTTGTCTGACTGTTTCCAAGGGATGCTAAAAGTAAGCTAGGAGCTCAGGTCAAGAAGATAACTAATCATGAGGACTGGAGATTAACCTTTGAGAATATTCAACTCAGTCCTCTACTTGTTCCTTCCTCCTGCCAATATTATCTGAGGTGATTTCTAGTCCACAGTTAGGCAGTAGAATGCAGGCTCAATATAATAAATGCAGGTTCTAGATAAGTCAATGACAACATCTATCTGCTAAAAATGATTATGTATTAATAAGCATATCTAGCATCTAGAACTTACTCCCATTTTTAATAGCTCTGTAGCTTTCTCCATCTGGATATTCACTCCATTGCCACAGATTGCAAGCCTTCTTCAACTTAGTAAAGGGTCTTTGGGAATGGCAACAATAACAACAAAAGCATGTCACCTGACAACCCAGGAATAAGTATCTTCAAACTTGGTTAGATTGATTTTTGAATAGCAGACATATATATAGTCTATCATTAATCCTGTATCTGGACTAAAAACCATTACATTGAATTCCCAATCCCTATATTTATGCACACCTGCATTTTTGATTTCCTTCACAAGCTAATTGTACAATATTTCAGAGTCTGATTCTTTTTGTACAGCAAAATAACGTTTTGGTCATGTATACTTATTGTGTATCTAATTTATATTTTAATATATTTAACATCTACTGGTCATCCTGCCATCTAGGGGAGGGGGTGGGGGGGATAAGAGGTGAAAAATTGGAACAAGAGGTTTGGCAATTGTTAATGCTGTAAAATTACCCATGTATATATCCTGTAAATAAAAGGCTATTAAATTAAAAAAAAAATCCTGTATCTGAAGACTTCCCAGCTTCATAGGATCTATCAAAGACCATATGACTTAATCAAGTCATTGATTAAAAATATTAAATTGCACAGGATCATGGAACAAGCTGGTGTTCCCATTGGAGACATTCTCTCAAAATCTACTAATAATAACTTTTTGGGTTTAATCATTCTACCAATTCCAAAACTGACTTTGTATTATGCTCTAGCTTAAATCTTTTCCTCTTCTTTACAACAATAGAAAGAGAAGCTCTGTCAAATGATCTACTAAAATCTAGGTAAACTAAGGAAATTAGTTAATCTGTTCTCATCAGTATTTGTTGGTTATATCTGTTCTTTATAATCATTGGCATCCTTTTTCTAGATGATCACCAATCTCTACTAAGTTGAAGTCAAGTTTATTAGCAGATTCCACTTCTTTCTTCTCTCCCTTCCTCTCTCCCTCCCTCTCTATCTCTCTCCCTCCCTCTTTCCTTCCCTTCCTCCCTCCTTCCCTCCCTCCCTCTTTTCTGATTGCTTATTCAGCTTTCAGCTCCTAGCCATTTTTTTTTGTTCTTTCCAGTCAAAAAATCATTCTCCTTGGCAGAGCAAACAAACAAAATAAAAATTAAGTAATTCTGCCTTCTCTCCATGACCATGGTTACTAGTCCATTCATTTCAAGTAAGTATTCTAACCTTTCTTTGAGTATCCTCTTTTTCTGCTCTGTAGTTTAACATTAAGAACCCAATCCAGGCCCTTTTTGATGTCCTTAAGCATTTCTCTTGAATTCAGATGATTCTACCATTGCTCTTAGAGAGCTGTGCTATGCTTTTATATTTATTACCTGATCTTATTTCATCTGCTGAATATCTTTTTAGAAATGAAATTGTTCAATGAGGTTCTGTTGCATCCACATTAGTCTCTTTAAATAACAACCTCTTTTTTTCCTTATTGAATTATTTTTCTTCAAGAATCATTTCCCCATATCACTTAATTCTAGTGCCCTTCCTCTGAGACTACCTTCAATTTGTCCTCTATATATCTTGTATGTACATAGTTGCTTGCATGTTGTTCTTTTGAAGACAGGAACTGTTTTTAATTTTCTTTGTGTCTCCAGCACAGTGCCTGACATATAGTAGGTACTTAATAAATGTTTATTGACAGACTAACTAGATGAGATCCTTTCCCAAAAAAGGTCTCTTGAAAGCCATACTAGAATCAATGTAAGCTTTGAGACAACATCCCTTCAAAAACACTACTCTTCAGCCCCCATATTTGACTCTTCGTTCTGAAGAGTTTCCTAGCTATTCATCTGACTTTTTAAAATAGAATTTAAATCCATGAAATTCTCATTTTCCTCTCTTTGAATCAATCTACTCTTCCCAAATCTAAAGTGAATGTTAGACTTTCTTCTCCTTCTCCATAACAAGTTTTGAGATCAAATGGTCATTTATCCCCTACATTACCCTCATTTCTATTTTAAGAACCAGTTCTTTCTTTGCTTTCTTTATTTGCTATCCAGAATCAGATAGGAATCAGGAACAATCTTGTTGTTTCTTCTAGATCTTTGGAAGGATGAAATCATCTCTAAGTCAAAAAATGTATTAGTGACTATGATTTTTGGCAGATTGAGCTCTAGCAAATGTCCACTTAATTGAAGTCTCCCATCAGTACCAAAATATACCTTTAGAATAATGTTTTCTGAAATGGCCATTCATTTCCTCTTACTTTTTTGATGATTTGTAGTACACACCTATCACCCAATCTCCCTATCCTGATTCACACAGTCAACATGGATGAGGATTTGTGCTTCAATTTACTACTCTATAAAACAAAAACAATATTATCTTTTTCCTCCCCTTAAATTCAGCAACCAAACTAAGTCTTTATTATATGTAAGGCTTGTACTTTTCTATCTCTGGTGAAATCTACCAGCTGCTAGTACAATTCAAAAACATGCTAATATGGGCAGTGAATGTGATGAAAGGATTTTATGAGCTTATAAGATTTAGGGCTAAAAGAGTCCTCAGATGGTATCTGGTCCAATTCTTTTACACATAAGAAAACTGAGGCACTGAGGACATGAATCGACTTGCTCAAGCTCATACAGCTAGTAAGTAAGTCTGTAAGTAAGTAAATCGGAGTCTGACTTGGAGCTCCATTCTTTTGAGCCTAAATCTAATGCATCTAAAAAAAAATCACTCTACCTTTTACAGATATTATGTGTGTTCATAGTAAGAACAGACCTATCTGGATGCTTAGAAAGCTAAATAGAGGTGAATATTTTTATTTTAATCTATTACTAATAGATGGCATCAATAATGTATTTTAACTCCTTTTTAGAAAGTTATTAAGTTAAAATACCTATTTCTTTTAGTAATGATTTCAAAAATGACTGAGTAGGATGTGCCTCATGTAACTGTGAATAAGGATGATTCTCACCAACCAAACTGATTATAAATTCACTGAAATAACATGTACTATAGTGGTGAGCTTCTGTGTCCTGAACTCTGAAGTCATGAAAATTTAATAAATTGAACTTTTATTGCTCTCGGTCATGTTTTAGTTGGGAGTTGTTCAATTCCTGATTCATATGGTACTCATCAAGGTTTTTTCCTCTGCTAGACATCTACCATTAGTAGAGTTCTTCCTGAAACCTCCTCCTCCTTTTCTCTTTTCTCTCTCTCCTTCCCTCCCTTTTTCCTTCCCTCTCTCTTTCCTTCTCTTCCTCTCTTACTTTCTCCCTTCCTTCCTCCCTGCTGCTGCTTTGCCACTAACTAACTCTGTATGTCTTTGGACAAGTAGCTTCTCCTTTAAGTCCATGTTTCCTTAAATGTAATAGAAATGAAGGGACCACACTTGCTGATGAGTCCAATCCTTGCCAGCCTTAAGTCTCTAGATACGTTTTTATAAAAGGAAGGCCCACCAGGAGAGCAATGCCATTTGCTCTATAATATAACTTTTCTATTTTGATCTATGTATCTATAAAATGCTCAGTTCTACCTCCCAAAGATCTTTTGAAGACAAATATAACAAGTTGTGCCAAGTGTTCCAAACTCGTTGGAAAAACAGATCTGTTCCTCTAGCTAGAAAGATGTACATGAGAGGTTTCATGGTATAATGGAGAGCTGGACAACTTCTGAATAAGAAGATTTGGGAACTTATCTCAAGAAACTGAGTGACTTAGGATGAGTTAGGGCAGAAGACAATTGTTTGATATGATTTTATATTTCCCAGTCTCTTACCTACCCCCAAATCTGCTCATCTAGTCTGTTACTAGGCCTGAATTAACCACTACTAGAACCATTCCCTGGATTTAGTATCTACTGAAGGCTTTTGTTCCAATGCCTTTTGGGAGGGAAAGGTGAATGGCACTCATACATCACAGCATAAAAATGGCTTAATTGCTGGTTTAAGTAGGACTAACTGACTTCTGAGGCATCTTTTAAGTTGAACGTTCTGTGAGTCCATGGACAAATCATTTAATCAATCGTTTCTCTTAGGTAACTCTTTAAGGTTATAGGTTACAAAAGAGTTACTAATTTGTATCAGTGGAAAGAGGAGTCCACACTGAGTTGCCTATATTGATAAAATCACAAATCTGTATCAATACTTACCTCCTTTTAAAAAAAAGAAAAGAAAAAGAGAGATAGCTATAGAATATTACTATTTAGTGAAGATCTTTGCTGCTCTATGATAAAGAAATAGAATTACTCAGGCTAATCATAATGTAAATGATACTAGTAATTTAATTCTTCTCTCCTTGAGTTTAACTTTTCTGCCTCCTCTTCGGAACTGCCTCCCTTTAATCTTCTAACCTTAGATCTGTGTGCAGATTTGTCTGCCAAGATCCACCTCTGTTCTCACTTCCACTTTTTATCCAGTGACTGCCAGCACCTCCCACTCCAACCCCTTCTTTCATTAGTTCCAAATTTGTTGTCAACCCACCCCTTGCAAAGTCTACCTTTGGATTCTCTGGGCCACCTTAGAGAAGCCGGGCTCCACAAAAGCAGCCACTCGCAAGCCACTTACTTTGAAGTTCTCAGCCCAGAGGAACCCTGATGAGTCCCATTACTTACACTTTTCAAAATGAAAGTCAAGTTTCCAGGCGCCTCTGTCAGATATTGTTGATTCAGTCAGCAAATGTCTGTCTCAACTTCTGACATTTTCTGCTTAGTTGTTTATTTTGATAATTGAATTTAAGCCTTTGTGAAAAATGCAATCCAGTTTAATTTACAGTAACGTCAGGGCTAGAGACATCAGAAGGAAACATTTGGCCACACTTTGGACAGATTACATTGGAGAATCTCCTTTTGTGCTCTAAGCTAAGTCTCTTTGTGTGGTGTTTCTGGTTTGAAGCATTGAAGGCCCCTGATTGCAAAGAATTGATTAAAAATCCTGGCAATCTGCAGCATGTCATTAGTACTGTTGTTAGGTAGCCCATTTTGCTGATTTGTTTATGATGTCTTTGATTTAGTCATTCATCTGCCCTTTGCCAAAAGCATCTGAGGATGGCTACATTTTCAGCTTGTTTACTTGAAGGATAATATGATTTGGTCTTTCCCATTTGGCAAGTTTATCCTGATAGCAATAAAATCTTGTTATAACAAGACCACACAGACAGGAGCCCTGTTGGGCTGGAATTTCTGTGAGTTTCAAGTGGCAGTTGAAAGGAGGTGGCCCATTATTAGTTAGAAAGAAGGACCAGCTTTGAAAAAAAGATCTGGAGATAAAAATCCATTTTTTCTATTGCCAGATACCAACTGCGTGATCCTGGGCAAGTCACTTTATCTCTGTAAGCCTCAGTTTTGTCATCTATAAAATAAGGATAATAATAGCATATATACTAGCGGGATATTGTAAGAATTCAAGGAGATAATGTAGATAAAGTACTTTGTAAACCTTAATGCTTATATAAATGTTAGCTATCATTATTTTTGTTATTTTCTCTGTCTCTTACTCTGACATTTCTAAAACTGGAAGTTTGTAAGTTTCTGTCTTCTGACATTGGGTTGCACCTGCCTCCCTTTAAGGGATTTTTAAAGCCCTCTCACTGTCTTACTTACTGATTGGAGATGATCTCTGGCTTCCTGAAGGATATGATAGTAGAACATAAACTACCAGGTTCTATCATGCTAGAATGCCTTTCAGGACTGTCTCTGAGCCAGGCTGTGAGGATGCCCTGAGGACCAGCCTCATTAAAGATATAGAGGTGCAGCTCAAACCCCCTAGGGTGACCACTTGGAGATGATATATTTGGCCATGTCAATCCACAAAGCAGAGAAAATCCTGTGTGCTTGTTATTCAACCTGATGCCTTCTGGAAGGACAGGTGGTTGGCTCTACTTTGTGTAGATTGCTGGCAGGACCTTACTCACTAGGAAATCCAGCAACAGAGTTATTTTAATATTTAAATCAGTAGGTTCAAGTGCTTGATCTAAAAGCCACTAAAACAATCTCTACCTTGGGTTACCAACTCAAATGTTGTTGTAACTTTTTTGTGACACCCCATTTATATAATATTGTTGTCCATTCTTGAAGAGGACAAAATAATATTACTATGTTAGAATTGAGTTACAGCATCTGACTGTGGCTGATCAGATCAACATGCTTTGTCATAGGTTGGACACATATAGTCCTCAGGAACACTTGGGGTGGACGCTCTAATTTTGCCCATCTTGTGTTCCTTCTGAGCTAATTCAATTCTGCTTTGCTCATAGAGCCCAGCACTTTTTCTAATGAGGGCACATAGGCTGGGCAGTACTGTGCCAATGTCTCCCATGTCAAACATACACATAATAGAAATGTCTTTGAGTATTAATGACAACTTACTTGGGTAAAAATATAGCCTTAAGGAGCAAGCAGCCTGCGAGGGAGAACAAGCTGAAGTGCTCAGTTCTGAGTCTTAGATGTAAGCGGCCAATGTATTCCTGAAATTTTCATGTCTGCCAATCAGTTATAGCCACTAGACAATTGGAGTCTTGAAAATAGAATCTGTGCTATTTCTTACATAAGGCCTCTCTTTATCCCCCAGTTGTTAGTGCCATCTACTTTTTATTTGTATGACTTTGCATATATTTTGTATTTACTTGTCTATATTCAGACAGTGTCTCCAAATGGATTGCAAAGTTCTTAAATGCAAGAGTTTCACATACTAGATGCTTTTTGAATGCATCTTGAATATGTATAGTTGAGGGAAGATATGATTTAAAAAATAAAGTAGATTGAATTAAATGTTGGTAGAAGGAAAAAATGGTCCCTTCTTTTTGTATAGTGAAAATATTTTGAGAATCTCAGGCCACTATATTACTGACAGCCAACTGATATGTCTGTGCTGATGACAGAAATCATAACAAAAAGAGTGGTAAGATGTCATCCATCAAAACAACAGGTCACAGTGGATTAAACCGAGTTTTGCATCAGAGGACATGGGTTCAAATCCCAGCTCTGCTTTTTCCCAGCTATGTGACCTTCAGCAAGTCACTTCTGTGTTTTAAGTTTACTTTCCTCATTTGCAAGATGAGGGACCTGGCCTAGAGGAGAAATTCTTAACTCTTTTTGTGTCATGTGTATCCCTTTCAAAGTCTAGTGAAGCCCATGGATTCTACTCAGAATAATGTTTTAAAATACATAGGATTGCAAAAAAAAACTATGTTGAAATATAGTTATTAAACTATTTTTAAAATATTGGGGAAAATCCAACTTTATGGATTCTCTGATTAATAACACCCTGTGTCCTGTATATGCCTGCCAACTTTTAATCCTATGGTCCCCTTCTGTCTCAGACATGACATCAAAATTAAGATTTTTGTCTTTGTCTGGCTTTGACACCTGCCTACATGTGACAGAGAATCAGGACTTGAAAAATGGCTATTTCATTTTATCAAAAAAAATATTCTACATCTGTGGAGGGCAGCATAGCTTTCACATAGAGAAATTTACAATGGGTGAAAGGGAGGATGCAATGCTGATTGCAAACAATAAATGAAAGCTTTCCAGCGCAGAGAAATACAAATACAGACAGAGGCAAACTTTATTTTCAAAGCACAGGAAAATGTTCACGAAGTCAGCAGATGGAATTTACATAGATCTTGATCAAATATGAAGTCCTATCACAAGTTTAAGATTGCAGTGCACATCAGATCTGCCAAACACATTGCTACTCTCCTTTTCTTATTTCCAAAGAATACTCATTCTTTGAAATATCAGTAGGAACACCAGGGACTGGTAAAAGTGGGAACAAAGAGAGAAACCACAGCTTTGCAAAGTTAAGAGGATGGATGGGCCAAGGGTTAGAAATGAGGTTAGAAATTAGACAGTGGAGGAGAGATGTATGATGCTGAATTTCCATAACATGTTGTTAATAATTTGAACCAGTAAATCACATCTCTTTATTTATGAAATTTTATTATAATTTTAAAATTAAAAACTACTAGCAAATCATCTGCAAACATAAACATTTCCATATATAGAAACTAGAAAGAGAATTGTACACAAAATCATGAATCTATTATATATAACTTATTTTAATATACATGTATATACAGTAGATAGATAAGATAGATACAGTTTAACATGGTAGGATGCATCAATTTTTATTTACTTGCCAGTGTCCCCTTATAAATTTTCTTCTGATCTATTCTCTGTACTTTTACATGTTACATTAATGCTCTTTTCTTTTTTCATCACTATTGGTACCCTTTGCTGCATCACCACTCCTGAATTAAAACACGTCCCTTATAATAGTAGCTATAATCAAACAAAACAATCAGTTAATAAACATTTATTGAGTGCCTATTATGTCCCAGGCAATTTGTGTTAGATTTGTGATGTATAGATATGCAGGTCTCACTGTAGTCTATTACCTCCCCAACAAAAAGTAGGAAACAAGCTTCATTATCAGTTTTTTTTTAACTTGTGAGAGATCATTGCATTGATCACAGGTTCTTGCCTATTTTAAAACAGTTTTCATTTAAATGTTGTACTCATTGTATAAATTTCCCTGGTTCTTCTCACTTCACTATACATTAGTTTATACAAGTCTTTTCAGGCTTTTCTGAATCCAATCCTCATTATTTCTTTTGGAACAATAATCATATTCCATTCACATATCATAATTTGTTGAATCAATTTTCAAATGATTGGCAGGCCCTTTGATTCCAATTCTTTACTATAACAAAAAGAACTGCTATATATGTATTTGTATATATGCATGAGAATAGGACTTATATAGGAAGTGACACATGAGCTGAGTATTGAATCAAACTAGATTCTAAGAGACTACAGTAAGGATTGAGTGCATTCCAAGTATGGGAATAGAAAAAGAAGGAGAGAGAGACTCACCTTTATATCATGCATGATGATGTAACACAAACCTGAAGTATAATTTGTCCCCTTTCCACCACTTAGCCCAAAAAACACTGCTATTATAACAAATAAATTTGTATTTAGGGTCTTTGGGTGAGATCGGAAATCAAATGATTCTTTTTTGGACCAGCACAGTTTGAAGTACTCAGGACAGTCAGGTGGAGGTATCTGCTAGATGTAAGAAGATATCTAAGGGAAGCAGAAAATAAATAAGTATAGCTCAGGGCTAAACATAGATTTTGGAAGATATTTGCATAAAATGATAATTGAAGCCATAGATGAGAATATGCTATGAAAATAATAAAGTGTTCTGCAAATGTCAATTATTGTTGATGTTACCTCTTTGAAGGCATCCTTAAAGCTTACTTCCTCTAGGCAGGTGATTGATTAAGCCCACTTGACTCAGTTATAGATATCTTGTCTTCCCTGATCCCTTCAGCACTAAGAAGCTCATTTTATTGAAGATTTTGCACTTTAAAATGTTTTTGGTAGCTTCCCTTGAGTTTGACATATGTGAGTATTTGTCCTTATACCACTCCCAACTAAAGCCTTTGCCAAATAACAAACATTTATTAAGCATGTAGCCTCTGCCATGCAGTGTGCCAGGTCATGGAAACACAAGGACAAAAGTCAGTTTCCACCCTCAGGAAGCTTACATTTTGCTGGGGGAAAGAGCAGCTACATAGAAAATTGCATGCAAAATATATGCAATATAATTACAGTTGAGAGCATTAATCACTAGGGAATCAAGAAAGTCTTCTTGAAGAAGGAGGTACTTGAGCTGATTGATCATTGATGGGATGGCATGGGATATGGAATGAGAGATCCAAATAGATGTAAGTGAGAAGGGAAAACAGTCCAGGGATAGAGATGTAAGCCTATTTTACCTAATGAGATTAACAAGAGATAGGGAAAATAGAGCAGGGGTTCTTAGCTTACTTTTTTATGTCTCTGCAATTATATCACAATGGTTTCTTTTATAATTCTACATGATAATGTATGAACTATAAGAGCCTATTCAAAGGCTTGGAGGTGGAAAATAGAATGTGGTGAACTTAGAACCATAAATACTCCAGTTTGGCTAGAATAGAGACTATTTGAAGGAATATACTCTATGATAAGACTGGAAAGAGAGATTAAAGACAGGGTGTGAAGGGCTTTGTTGTTGTCTATCCTTCATTTTCGAAGAGGAATATGACGCTAGCCATGACATGAAAGTGAATTGGATTTGAGGGAGGGAGGTCTATGCAAAGTCACCTGTCTTACTTTTTCCTCCAGAACCATTTTGGTCCAGTGGCAAAATATAGATTAGGATGATTGGAGATGGTCCTGGATGAAATGGGAGATCTTGGCTGGAGATAAAAATAGAAGCAAAAAGAAGGGTTTTAAATACCAAGCAAAAAGTTTAAATTTTAGTCTAGAAGCAACAGGGGATCACTGATGCTTCTTGAACAGAATAATGCTATGGTCAGAACTGGGCTCTTGTAATATTGACCTGGTAGCTGGGTGGATGATGAAAAAGGGAAGAAAGAGGCTGACTATATGGAGATGAATTAGGATGTTATTGTAATGGTTATAAGGAAGAACTATAAGGAGTTCTCCATGTGAATATAAAGAAAATAAACTTGAGAAATGTGGTGGCAGTAGAATAAAAATTAGGTAAAGGAGATGAATGAGCATGAATAGTTCAGGATAATTTACTCCTAGATTGTGAACCTGGATTTCTAGAAGTGTATCTATGTCTTCAACAGGAGGACAAAACAGGGAAGTTGTGTAGGAGGATAGTTTTAAGGGGAAATGTAGTAAGTTTTGTTTTGAACACACTGAGTTTGATATACCTGTGGGATATACAACTGGAGTATCTAGCAAGCAGGTGATGATGAGGAATTAGTGCTTAAGAGGTGGATAGATTTGCGACCCTTCTGCATAGAGATCATACTTGAATCTTTGAGACTTACTTAGATATACAAGAGGCAGAGAATTTCTAAAGGGGACATTTTTTAAGGCAATTAGGGATGACTTGACTATGAGTCAACCAATACAGCTAGTGAATATCTGAAGCCAGATTTAAACTTAGCTCCTTCTTTCTCCAGAGCTGGTGCTCTATCTCCTATGCTACATAGCTTTTCTGGTTCAAAAATATTTTTATAACTGTATTTTGATATAATTTATTTCCTTTATAAATTACATTATAGTTACTTCATGCATTTGAAAACTTTATTCTGAGAAAGTTTCTAAGCTTCACTAAAATAGCTAAGGAGTATATGACTTAAATTTAAAAAAAAAAAAATCCCTATTATAGAGAAAAAAGAAAAGAGGGCTTAGGACAGATAGCTGTTCTATCTCAGTTCCTCTGAGCATTGACCTTTACTTCTAAATCACATGTATTAATAAAAACTGACATTTATGGAGCATTTTAAAGTTTGTGAAAAGCTTTACATATTGATCTTCACCACTGTGTGAGGGAGGCACTGTTACTTTCCTGTTTTTACAGATGAGGAAACTAAGGTTAGGAGAGATTAAGTGAAGTACTCCAGATCATAAAATTACTAAATGTCTGAGGAAGGATTTGAACTTAGGTCCTCCTGACTCTATATCCAGCTCTCTATTCATGACATCACTGTGTGTGTGTGTGTGTGTGTGTGTGTGTGTGTTCCCTGATGGCCCTGAGTAGTAGATTGCACTATGAAATGATGGCAAGACAAACTGTGAATTTCAAGGAGTGTCAATAGCAAGATCACATTGCAGAAATGTAATTAATTTTATAATATTAAAATCCTAATAAAAAGTTAGTGAAAGAGAGTTATGAGAAAATAAGAAATCAAGAGAGTCATTCTGTGGGAAGGGGCCAAGCCAACCTTCATTCCTCCCCTGGTTAGTCATTGCCATCACATATCATATAAGAATGTACAGTCATATCTAGTCTATTCACATTCACTACCAGCATGTTGAGAAGTCAAGGATCCCTCTCTAATAGTTTCAGATCTGGCAAAAAAAATAATCTAATTTGTAAGTGGGTCAAAATGGATTAAGCATAATGAACTGAGGAAGATGGAGACAAGATGGTGGAGTAGAGACAGGGAATCACTTGAGCTCTCCCAAATTTCCTGAAATCAGTACTAAAAAATTGCCTCAACAATTTGGAACTCTGCTCAAAAGTTATCAAACTGTGCATACCCTTTGACCCAGCAGAGTTTCTACTGGACTTATATCACAAAGAGAACTTAAAAGAGGGAAAGGGACCCATATGTGCAAAAATGTTTGTGGTAGCCCTTTTTGTAGTGGTAAGAAACTGGAAACTGAGTGGATGCCCATCAGTTGGAGAATGGCTAATTATGGTATATGAATGTTATGGAATATTATCATTCTGTAAGAAACAATCAGCAGGATGATTTCAGAGAGGCCTGGAGAGACTTACATAAACTGATACTAAGTGAAATGAGCAGAATCAAGAGATCATTATACACGACAACAAGATTATATGAGGATCAATTCTGATGGACGTGGTTTTCTTCAACAATGAGATGATTCACACCATTTCCAATGGTCTTGTGATGAAGAGTCATCTGCACCCAGAGAGAGGACTATGGGAACTGAGTGTGGATCCCAACATAGCATTTTCGCTCTTTTTGTTGTTTGCTTGCATCTTATTTTCTTTCTCATTTTTTTCCGGTTTGATTTGATTTTTCTTTTGCAGTAACATAATTGTATAAATATATTGGATTTAACATGTACTTCTACCATGTTTAACAAATATTGGACTACTTGCCATCTAGGGGAAGTGGGGGGAGAAATTGCAACACAAGATTTTGCAAGGATTAATATGAAGAATTATCCATTCTATGTTTGAAAAATAAAAAGCTTTAATAAGAAATTGCCTCAAAATGAATTTTGGAGTACAAAACAAACAAAAAGATAGGCAAGAAAAGTCTGTCTTACTGGAATGTGAGTGGAGTTCAGTCCAATGAATCTGCCCCCAGCAAGCCAGAAGCAAGGTCCTGGAGGGGGTGATGGAATTAGCAGCAGCTTCTGGAGCTCTCAACCCACAGATGGTAAGGGGGAACAACTGGTCAGAAGAAAATTACAAAAGATCTTTTGCTGACATGATTTGGGGTGACAGTCCTAGGGTGAGTGCTTGTGGTAACTCACAGACTAGAGCATAGGCCAATAGAGCATTGACTAAACCGCTCCTTAGATCATACCACCTTGGAAGAATTGAAAACTTATAGACCCTAGAACTAGTTCTGAACACAACAGCATAAAAAACCTGAAGCTTGAAACAGTGCTATTATACCCTATGAAATGACAAACACAATACTTTCAGAAAAACCAGAAAAAGACTTACATGAACTGATGCAGAATGAAGTAAGAAGAACCAGGAGAACATTGTATATGGTAAACGCAAAATTGTATGATGATCAGTAGTGAACAACTTATTTATTCTCAGCAATATAAAGACTCAAGATAATTCTAAAGGATTTATGATGAAAAATACTATTCACTGCCAAAGAAAGAATGGATAGAATTTGAATTCACATCAAAGTATACTATTTTTCATTTTCTTTATTTTTTCATATTTTTGGCTTTTTTCTTTTATAACATTACTAATATGGAAATACGTTTTGCATGATTGCACATGTATATAACTTTGCCATCTTAGGAAAGGAAGAGATAAGTGATAGAATTTACAACTCAATTTTTAAAAGAAATGAATGTTGAAAATAATTTTTACATATAATTAAGGAAAGTATTATTAAAAATAATGAAATGAAAGGAACTTCCCTCAATATGACATCCTTGATAAAGTTACTATATTGGTGAGAAGACTTTCTTTCTTGGTTTTTTTTTCCTGAGGCAATTGGGGTTAAGTGACTTGCCCAGAGTCACATAACCAGGAAGTGTTAAGTGTCTGAGATTAGATTTGAACTCAGAACTATGGTCTTCCAGTTCTTTTTCAGTCAGAGGTTTTAAATGTATACACTAGAATACTATACACTAGCATTTTATGCTATCCCCCCAATTGTCTTTCATGCCTTCCATGCCCCCCCCAAATATCTGTAATGATATTCAGAATTGTTGAATTTTTGAGTTGGGTTGTACAAAGATGCGACCAAATGAAATCATGTATGTGAGAGAATTTTGAAAAATAACATTACAGTGCTATGAACATATAAGGAATCATTCTGATTTCTGTCTCAGTATTTAAAATTAAGACAAGATAGGTAGCCTCTCATGAGACAACCAGGTATGATATAATGGATAGAGAGAGGGCTAGGCTTGGAGTTAGGAAGATAGGAATTCAAATTTGAATTCAGACACTTAGTAGTTGTGTGACCTTGGGAAAATTATCTACCTTTTGTCTGCCTCAACTTCCTCAACTGTAAAATGGGAATAATAATAGCAATCTCCTCCTCAGGATTGTTTTGAGGATCAAGTAAGATATTTGTCACAAACTTAGTACCATGTTTGACATATAATAAATTATTTCCCTCGTTTGTAAAGGCATTCTTAGCTTTTTTAGTAGTCACAGAGTACAGAAGTAATGTGAATAATGATAGCTCTTATTTATATAATATTTTAAGATTTGTAAACATTTTACATGTTATTCCACTTGATTCTCACAGCAAGCTTATGAACTAGGTGTTATCATTGTCCCCATTTTACAAATGAGGAAATAGTCTAAAAGATTGTGACTTACCCAGGGTCACATAACTAGTTAACTGTCTGACTCAGGATTTAAATTCAGGTCTTTCTGATTTCAGGTCAAGTACCCTAGTTACTGTGCTACTTAGCAGATTGCCTCATAGTAATATGTGTGTGGTATATGGCAGGATAGAAATACTATCTTATTGTGACAACGTTCATTTCAACTTCGGGGAATGCCCATCTGTAATTCTTTTGTGAGGGAAGTAATATGGGTAATAATTCCAACTAGCTCTATTTAGAAACCTAGAATTAAATTTAGAAAAGCTTCGGACCTCTACTTTGTAGCTGCTGCCCTTGGCTAGTTTTAACTTCATGGAACAAGATGGTCCTCCCAGGATAAGCTCATCTCATCTAAACTTACCACCAAGCTGCTAACTCACTCCTCGCATAGTATCATCTTCCTCAGACACATTCCTACTCTGGAGAGCTGGAGGATGAAGAAACATCAAATTCCTCCCAAAGCTTCCTTTACAGAGGGTAAAGAAATTGTTCTCAGCTTACTCCACTTTGCCCCTGTTACACTGCCTGGTTTCAACTCCATGGAACAATAAGCCTCCCAAATCTGGAGTCCTATTTCCCACCCACTTGATGTTTTCTCACCTCCTTTTCCATATTATTTTTATTCTTTGTATTGAAACTATTTTAGGGCAGGAACAATCTTTTCTTGATTCTTTTTCATTGTATAGCTCGGTGTCTGAGTAAGGATAGTAAGTGCTTAATAAATATTTATTGGATTGGATTAAATTGGATCTGGATTCCAATTCTTCCTCTGATACTAAGTAGCGATGAGATCTTTATGAGCCTCCTTTTACTCATCATCAATCTGAAAAAGTTGATGAACATAAAAATTCTTTGCAAAGGAATTAAATCAATCATTATTCTTTAGTCATGAGGGAATAGATTTCCAACACTGAAAGCACAAACTTCTAGCAGGATGGCCCTTCTCTTATCATTTTTGTTCTCAATTTTTGTTGTACGGAATTGCCTTGAGAAATCTGGTCCAAAGTTATCATCATCCTTGTTCCATTACAACATTTTACATTTACATTACAAGCAGAGTTTCTTCCATTAATATGTAAAGAAAATTACTTCATCTTAAGTATTTCTTAGATGTCACACTTTATCTTTAATGCCTATTAAATATTAGTCACATTTTAAATTATCAAAGACATGATTAATTTGGGGATTATTGGAGCCATACTTGGATCAGTTCAGCTCCACAAACATTTTTTAAGTGAGAGGGACTGTTTTGGGCACTGGGAATGCAAGAAGGGGAAAAAAGTCTTTGCCCTCACAGGTTTATATTCTACTGGAGGGAATAAACCATGTATATAGTTAGAAAATACAAAATAATGCAAAAATAATTTCAATACTGATAGAGGGCTAGAACCAAGGAGAAACAAAAAAGATTTCAAATGAATTGTGTAGTAAAGGAAACAAAGGATTGATTAATTTATTCTCCAAATTTCAAGTAGATTTGAATCTCAGTCTTCCCAGGTAGGTATTGTTAGGACTTGGACACTACAGGTTTAGAAATCTAAAATTGGAGAGGATCTCAGTAACTATTGGTTTGAGTTGATAAACTGAACTGAATTGACCTTTTTTTAAACAGTCTTCACTAAAGGGCTTTGTGTCATTTCTGCTCTTGGCTCATTCCAGTATTTGCCAGTCTGTTCTATCAAGTTTTTCTTGAAATCTAAATGATGAATGAATCTTTTTTTTTTCCTCTTTGGGGGCCCTTGATAGATCTGGGGGATTCAGTGGTCACCAGTTTAACTATAAGATAGTGGATTGCTAATTAATTTATGAATTAATGAAGTAGGAAAGGCACAGTTCTTTGAGAAAAACCACAATGGCTCTAGGAAATGTGGCTACTTTTGAACTTTAATGATGATGGTTCTTATTTATATAGTATTTTAAAATTTGTAAAGATTTTTACATGTTATCTCAGTTGCCCCTGGGAGGAACATTTTATTCTATGAAGTTGAAACCACTCAGGATAGCAACTGCAAAGTAAAGGTCCAAAACTTTTCTAAATTTAATTCTAGGTTCCTAAACAGGGTTTGATTGGATTATTATCCTTGTTACTTAACCCTACAGAGGAACTACAGATGTGCATTCCTCTAAATTGAAATGAAGGTTGCTACACTAAGTATTTCTAACCTACAATCCACCACCCCCACATTGCTACAGAGCAACCTGCTAAGTAGCACAGTGAATAGAGCACTAAACCTGAAAGCAAGCATAGAGATGTAGGGGTAAACAGCATAAAAATGGGGAGATACGTGGTGCAAAAGAGGTGAGGGGTACAGAGGCAGACAGCATAAAGAGGAGGGAGATGGGAAAGCAGGTAGCAATAAGCAAGCAAATAACCATAGAACAGCATTGGAACATTTGAGCAGCATGACCCTCAGGAGATGGCAGAGTGCTTGGGGGACAGAGGTATTACATTGTTATAATTCTTTGGGGGGAGAAGTCATAACATAACTTTTATCTATGCCACCTTGGGGTTAATTCACTAGCATTAAGCTTATTTAAAGTTGTTAGTAAAACTTTAAAGTTAACATATCCATATCATTTCAAAATTATCAGCATCATTTGATGTTTTGTTGGTCTTAGTGCAGTTGTATGAAACTTATCTAAAATTCATACATTATAGAATCAAAGGATCCAAACAACCAAAACATGGATGGCTTTCCTAAGTCTAGAACTTATTACAGAATGTGATTTTTGGTGAATATATGATACAATTTGTAAATTGTGATCCTTTGATCTATAGGATACTCTGTATCTGATTTTCACATTTCCCTTTGCAATCTTACTTTTTGCTACTTTTATTTTACACTGGCTACTTAAATACTTATATTATGCTGACCAGGGTGAGGTGGTAGTGGTAATACAGTGGTCAGGAGGACCAGAACAAGATATAAATAGCATTGTATCATGTCAACATGATTCAGTTCCTGCCATAGTTTTATTTTTGTTTTTGTTTTGTTTGTTTTCTCTCTCTTGACTAAAAAGCTTCAATATTTCTTTGAAATAATTTTGGCAGTTTCAAAGACTAATCCCTTAGGATTGGTTCACATTAGTAACTATACATGTACATATGCATGTATACACAAGTATATATTTGGGGTTGTGTATATAATTTAATCTATTTAATATTTAATTTAACATATAATACATATAATTTTTACAGTGGGACATTTTTCCTTGTCATCTAAAGGATCTACTGCTTGTGCTCTTCCTGTTAATTCCCATAATTCTACAGAAATTGGCTTGAAAACAATATATGTACAATATTTAAATGGGTTTCCATTTGGTTGGGGGGACGGATGGAAAAATTATGTGGATTTAAATGCTACTCATTTGAATCTGCTTTCAGTTGAATATAATGTTGATCAGTAAGGGAAGGGGAATAAAATGCTTTTTTGCTTTGTATGCTGTATTTTATTTGTGAATGCATTCCTTAATGCTTTCCCCATTGCTTAGGCACAAAGCCAACTGTGCTATTTTTTTCTGCAGAGGACTTGTTTTGGTAACACAAAGCAGGAAAAATAATTGTGTCCTTTCACTCTCCCCTTCCTTAACCTTGACCCCAACCCCTTGCTCCTCTGATCAGGCTTTGAAAAGATAAGAAACAGTATGGGAATGGAGGGAAGGGAGAGGGATAATATGGAAAGAGAGATAAACAAGAGGGGGTTTCTGATTTAGTGGGTAACCTCTCAGAATGTAGGATGTATCAGGATTATAGCACTGGAGTGCCAAAAGAATCTAAGTTTCTATAGTACAATAACTTGTATTTTTGTCTTTAGGTCCCTATGCCTACTATATACTAGATATTTAATAAGTATTTATTGGTTGATTGCAGGTTGATTGAGTTCTTTGGTTGTTCCACCTTTTGTAATTGTAGAACTATTTCTTACTTTCAGAATTCCACATTGCATCGTATGTAATAGATGCCAAATCCAGCATTAATTAACTTCTATGGCTTTCCCTTTTAATTCTGTCATTGACTTTATGTGGAAAAGATAAGTTTATTTAAGGCTATTCCTTAGAACTCTAAAACCAATCAGGAGAGTCTTCTTGTACATTAGTTGTGCTGTCATGTAGTGAGATTACAACCATTTCTGTTTTCTTCTTTTTCACAGGAGTGGGAATTGAACCTGTAGGAGATTTACCCAAACTGCAGGACTTAGACAGCCTAGATCTAGAAAATAAGAATTTTCAAATAAAGTGTGAAGTTTTGGAGTCACACATCTCTACGGTTGCTTAGCTTGGTGAGGACTGGATAGCAAGTATATTTGACTCCTCCTCACCTTGGACATGGGTAATGTGACTCTCCCATATGATTAGTAACATAATGTGCCACTCTACCTTCATCCCAGTCTCTTATGGGAGCTTGAGCAGGATTCCTCTCCAACATAAATATTTCACCATGCCCTGAAGAAGGACCCTCATTCCCAACTCAGAGTGAAGCCAAGTACACAGAATACATTTGGAGTCTTTCTCTTATAGGGAGAGGTTGATTGTGTTTATTGTTTCCCTGATGGGAGGTTATGGTTGCCATGGAAATTCCGCTATGGTTAATGAATAAATGAAGAGTAATAATTAACCCAGGAAAATAAACTTATGAAATATTGATAATGGGCAATACTGGGAAGTGATTGCACTGTGTATAACTCTCTTCTAAGTAAGAAAGTAATGGCAGAGAGCCTTCTCTTTGGTATAAGGACAAACAGTTCTTTTGTATCTGTTGACCTGATGAAGTAATTAATTCCTAATAATAAAAAAGACCATTACCTAATTCCCACTTTTATTGTGCTGTAATATTAGACAGCTGCAGAATGCACTTAGATAAATGATTTATTGACTCTTTTGATAATGATAGGACAGCCCTAAGCTTTGGAAAAGCTCCACTCAAATCTATATAGACCAATGGGGACCATTTATTCTTTCCAATATGTAGCTGTTAACATGGGTAAAGATTAGGATATCTGAGAGCAGCATCCTGAACATTTACATTGATATCCAATAAGGTCTTTGTAGGGTAGTAGCAGGGATCATTTCATATCTTCAGTCTTCTCTTTTAATCACTATAAGCAAGCCTCTGCGAGGCATTGATAGATACAAAGATATTGTATTTCCAGAGTGCAGTTTCTTAAGAAAATGACTAGTTGATAATGGCAATTATACTTTTGGCTTATAGGGATATTCAGGGATTTACCAAAAGGAAAGTGAGACTTTTTTGCCAAAATGATATTGGGAGAGTTTTGTTACTTGGTGGATAAATCTTTATGTCTCACTAGATGAGAAACATTGGAAAGCAGCTGATTTCAGGGTTAAAAATCTGTAGATGTTGAGAGAAGATTATGCTGAATGTTTTCTTAGGGCTTACTAAGATCAGAGGGATCAAGTAACTTAACTAAATTGTGTACAGGTAAGATATATGAATCCAGAACTACTAGCCCCCATTCTGGCACTCTTTCCCTTGTGCAGTGTTTGATTCCTTCCAATCATCATTTCTGGCCAGGGGAATAAAAGTTCTTAATTATCCTTGACTCTACACTTGCCTTAAAAGCCAAGAAAAGGTATTAAGCCATCAGATATGCCCTCTCTTGCATTCTTTTATTGTTTATAGCAGGGTGATTTGCATAAAGGACTTTATCCAGAAGCTGGAGAGAGAGAGAGTGATGGGTTTGTGGGTTTTTTTTTTGTTTTTGTTTTTTGTTTTTTTTGTTTGTTTGTTTTGTTTAGAAATTCACTCTCTAGGAGTCACTATACTCTCCCCAGTTTTTCCTGGATATTTTTCCTCAGGGTTTGATTGTAAAGATAGTCAGTGGTAGAGCCACTAGTGAAGAGCTTATGAGAAGACATGGATAAAAGTTATACAGAATGGGTTAACTCATCTGGGTGAATTCTGCATAAAGTGGCAAGAATATAAAAAAGGAAAACAAAAAATATATAGCTGATGAAGCTCATCTTACCCTCCTAGTCTTGAATACATATTACAAAATAGCTATCATAACAACTACCTAGTATTGAGGAAGGAGGGATAGAGAAACAGAGAGAGATAGGCACAGATATGAATGAGAGAGAGAAAGAGACACAAAGAGAGAGACAGAAAGAGGCAGAGACACAGAGAGATGATGAGAGAAATATAATAATGAAATGGAATTAAAAAACAGAGGTTTAAATAAATAAAGTTCAATAAAATTTGATGATAATTTTAGTCACCCCCTCCTAAAAATTGCCAAACATATCTTTGAGCATGCATTTGTGTTTCTTATTTTGACTATGCTTTTTTCCCTTCATAATGTATCACAAAGTTCTTATGAGCTTCTTTATATTTGTTACTTTATCACAATTGTTTTGTCATATTCAACTACATAAATTTGCCACAATGTTATTTATCTCTTCCTCTGCTGTTAGACATTTAGATCATTTACAGTTTTTTCAATTATAAATAATGCTTCTCTGAAAATCTTTGAAAGGATACCTCTTTTGAAAAAAAGAAATGACACTTAGAAATGTTCATATATGGGGCAAAAGATATGACATAACTTTTATTGTTGATATGCTCTCTGAGAGATCTTCTAAGTTGACATTCACACAAGCAATATATGGGTCTATCTGTCTCTCTACAAGCATAGCAACAGTTTTGATCCATTTAATTTTTCCTTTCTGGATTGTTGATTTCTTTCAAATTGGAACAGATTTCACTAAGAGGACTACACAATATTCTTGGGTCAGGTTTAGTGATATTAGTATGATGAAGTAATAAAAAAGAACTTTTATAGAACCTTTCCATGAAAAGGGAGTCCCCAGTGAAAGCCTTTTAATCCAGCAGGTAAAAATATTAGGTTATACAACAAAGACTAACAGGCCATCCTCTTAATCCAAATACAACAAACATTTATTAATTATCTACTATCCAAAGGCCCTGAACGAGGTAGTAAGTACCCTGTCATCTCTATTAAGCTACATGAGCAGACATTCTAAGAGA
The DNA here is from genome assembly GCF_902635505.1 of Sarcophilus harrisii. Classification (NCBI taxonomy): domain Eukaryota; kingdom Metazoa; phylum Chordata; class Mammalia; order Dasyuromorphia; family Dasyuridae; genus Sarcophilus; species Sarcophilus harrisii. The sequence goes on from NC_045427.1 coordinate 155,080,302, forward strand.
CAGTTGAGAATCCTAAGGGGAAAATAATAATGATAATGATAATAATAATAACACATTTATTTTGAATGCTTCAAGTTTTATAGTGAGTTTTACAAATATTATTTCATATAATTCTTACAACTATTCTGGGAGATGAGATAGATGCTAGTATTATTCCAAATTTTGCTATTGAGGAAACTTAAGAATTAAATGATATCCTCAATCACCCAACCAACATCTGAGGCAGAATTTGAATTCAGGTCTTCCTGCCTCCAGAGCTGAGCACTTTATCCATTGATTGTACCACCTAGCAGAAAACAAAGAAATAAACCCCTAATTGTCAACAGAAAAGCTGCCATGAAAATAATGACTTTTATTTATTTATCTGTTTGTTTATTTTTACAATTAATGAGCTACAATATTTCAATAGTAGATAGAAAGCTAACCTTGAAGCTGGGACATCTTCGGTGTATATTCTAACTTAGACACATACTGGCTCAGTGATCTTAACTTAATTCCTTTCATCTCTCTGTTGCTCTAGGCAACTGTCTAAAACAATATTTTGCAGGGAAGGTATAGATTTGAGCTGGCAAAGGGAATTTCCACTTCTGGGAATGTTCTATTTGAATGAAATTTCTAGTCCATATCACTATTGTGATATATGGTGATCTATATAGCTATTAACCCATGCTGACAAGAATCATAGCTAACCTAAACTTTGTATCTAAGTACCTAGCACTGTGCTCTGCATATAGAATGCACTTTAATAAATGTTTCCTGTTTTTGTTATTTTACCCATAATTACTAAAGGATTGAACTTGGAGACACAAACTCTGGGTCTGAATCCTGCCTCAGCTACATACTAGTTGTATGACCATAGGCAAATCCCTTAGTGTCTCAATCTTAGTTTCTTTATCTGAAAAATAGGAATAATATACTTTACTCAGCTTACAGGAAAATGCTTTGGGAACCTTAAGGCTCTATATAATCATGAGTTGTTCTTGCACAGCAAACATTCTGATGAGATAGCACATTTCATCTAATTGTGTTGGTATGAATTTGTACATGCACAAACACAAATGAATATGCTAGAACGAATACCTGTGTGTTTCAGTACTAAAAACTGGTTTTCAGACACTTCATTATATATCCAAAGAATGATGAAAAAAGTTTGGTATGAGAGGTGGCCCATCAGAACCTTGTCAGTATATTCCTTATCTGGATTTTTCTGTGCTATCCAGGGACTCTGTTGAATTCATCAGGCTGGAATAATGATGCTGCCGTTTGCCATTCATTCTCATCAGTTTTAATGAAGATAAAGGGGCTCACTTTATATGTCCATTTGGGCTTAACAAATTAACCAGGCCACAGGAAAGCTGCATCCAAGCAGAATATTTGTTCTCATCATGTTCATTAGAGAGATAAAGTTAACTAACCTTTTTCTGTATTTCTTTTCCCAGGCCCCAGAGAAAGCTATGAAGCTTAAACATCATCAGTAATCTGATTTCTGAAGAGCCCTTTGCTAACCTCTCCTTTTACAATCATTTCATGAATGCAGCATTGAATCAGCAACATTATGTGTTTAAAAAATATTATGGCCTGTATCTCAGAGCTAATAGTCCAGAACTAAACAGCCTAGCTCTTCTTAAAACAACAGGCTTTCAGAAACCTAAGGAGGGTGCTTGTCTTGTTTTTTTGGTTGTTGTTGTTTTGTTGTTTTGTTTTTTTACAGTATGTTTTTGAGCTATTCCTAATCAAGGTGAATCCAAGGGTAAAACTCTATGTATAACTGTGAGCTATCCCCTTCCTACCTTCCCATACCAATGACATCAATTGTTGGGAGAGATCTGTCCCCAAAAAAGACCATGCAAGATTAGTGGGCTCAAAAAATAGGACCATATCAAAGAATTTTTGTACCTGAGATGAGAGGGGAGTAGAGCAGCGAGGTAGCTCATAGAGAGAAGAGACAAGAGATATGATCAGTGCTGTCAATATCCTTTAAATTCTGGCATTTAAAAAATATTTTATTTTTTTGCAAAAAAACTGGGGTTAAATGACTTGCGTGGAGTCCTACAGCTGGTGTTAAGTGTCTCAGGCTGAATTTGAACTCCAATCCTCCTGATTCTAGGGCCATGCTTTATCTACTGTGCCATCTAGCTATCTCCATCCTGGTATTTGGAGAAAAGTCCCAGTTGTTCCAACCTGGCTATGACTTTGTCAGAGAATGAAGAAGTAGAAAGCGGCCAAACCAAAATGATGGAGTTACCCTCATCCCCGCCATTTAACTCCTCCAAATAGTTATCAAATTAATCTTGGTAAGGAACAGGTTGGAACATAGCACTTTCCTGCTGGAAGACATTGAGCAGCTCCTTATTACCTTTTAGATAAACTACCAATTTAGACTGACTTTCAAGGTCTTCAACAATCTGTCTCCAACCATTTAAGCTTAATTTTGCATAACTCTTTTCCTATTTCCTATTGAATAAATTTTTCCCCAGACTCAACTTTCAGTCTCCTAGTTTTATGTATTTGGCATTTATCCAAGCTGTTTGCCATGTCTGGTATTCACTCACTCTTTTCTCTGCTTCTGTTTGTCTTTGTTTTCCCCTTTCTCCCTTACTCCTCTTCTCCTCTTTCTCTGTCTCTGTTTCTCTGTCTGTCTTTGTCTCTCCCTCTCTCTTTCTCCCTCTTCTTCTCCTTCTATTTCTGTCTCTTTCTGTCTTTCTGTCACTCTATCTTTGTCTCTGCCTCTCCCTCCTTCTCTGTCTCCCTCTGTCTCTATCTATCTATCTATCTATCTATCTATCATCTCTCTCTCTCTCTCTCTCTCTCTCTCTCTCTCTCTCTTTTTTTCTCTCTCTCTCTCTCTCCCCCTTCCCTCTCTCTCTCTCTCTCTCACCTTCTATAGTTAAGTAGCTAGGTGATGTAGTGGATAGTATACTACTCCTGGAATCAGGAAGACCTGAATTTAATTCCAGCCTCAAACACTAGCTGTCTGACCTTGGGCAAATGATTTAATATGTTTGCCTCAATTTCTTTTGAACTACAACTGTAAAATGAGATAATAATACCACTTACTTCCCAGGGTTGTTGTGAGAATCAAATGAGATAACTTTTGTAAAGCACTTTGCTTGACACAAAATAGATGTTATATAAATTCTTATTCTTGTTAATTGTTATTATTATCTTTCTTCTAGGAACTTAAAATGTATTGAAGAAATACAATATGTGCATAGCTAAAGATAATACAAGGTAATTTAGGAAGAAAGAGAACACTACCTCTTCCAAAATACCTTCTACAGTTGCCAGAGCTTTCTTTTCCCAAAATTAACTTATATTATCTTTAGCTGTGAACATTTTGTATCTCTTCACTTTTATCCTTTTATCCCATGAGTCTAGTGCAAAGTGTGAGGTACAAGAGGTAGGTGCTTAACAATGATTGTGTGACAAGTGGTGTGGCTGGAGGGTATTAGATATGCAGGTGGTAGTGCTTCTAGGGCTATATTTACTCTCATACTTTTCTCTCATTATTTTTTCCCTTATTTCCAGAGCAGATTATAATATAATATAATTGAGGCAGCTAGGAGACATAATGGTCAGATCTAAGACACTTGGTAGCTTTGTGAGTTTGGACAAGTCACTCAGCTTGTCTGCCTTACTCTCCTCCTAGGTAGAATGAGTATAATAATAGTACTTAGCTTCTAAGAGCTGTTGTGAAGATCTAATGAGATAATATTTTTAAAGCTCTTTTTAGATCTATGACACACTCCCTAATGAATGTATTTATTTACATGGACTAGAGAGAAGGTGGTTCAATCTTAGAGATCACTTTTGGCCAACAGGTGACTTGGTAGTTCTCATTTACTACAGTCCCTTTCTCTGAAGTACCCATGAATTTTCTTTAATCACCATGGAGTTTCTCTGCTGAGCTCCTGACAAGAGTCATGAGTCTGGTCTGATCTTAACTTCTCATGGTGCCATTACTGACACCAACTGTTGCTCCCTTTTAGGACTATTTTGGGAAAATTGGAAGTCTAATATCCTATAGACTCTTCAAAATGAGATCATTTTCTGCCCAAAGTGTGTGTGGAGGTGGGTAGGAGGCCTGACCAAGGCCTTAATTGGGGTTAAATCCAAGGCCTTTCCTTCACACACTTAACCCCAGTAGAATGCTACTGTTGTTCCAAGTCTGGAACTCCCTCATTCTCACAACTCATTTGATAATTTATAGACAATTTATAGAGATTGTTTATAATTTCTTCAGCTTTTTCTAGTACAATTATACATTCTTATTCAGGGATTTTTTCATATTTAATCTAAGGTACTTTAATGGATTGACTAAGATATATTCTCACCTAGTTCAGATATTAGAACTAAAATGGCATGGGGTAGATTTGACACACAGTACACTCAGAAATTTAAAAAGAAAAGAAAAAAAAGAAAAATCTCTGCTTTTTGAGTTCCCAGTTCTAGTATTTGGAGGTTTTATATTCATTTACTCTCTCACCATAGGATTCAAAAAATTTTTCTTAGTAGCCATGTGATTTATTGAAATACTGTAGCCCGACTTAAAAATTCAATAGAGCAAAACAAAACCTAAATTATACGAAGCTTACCAATAGCAAGCTTTAGGGTTGCCTGCAGCAGGAGTGAGGGTCTTTCCCTCTAAACTACCTCCAAACTGGTAGAGACGAGCTTGCCTGAGGTTTTTCTCAGCAGGCACTCTGAGGGATCAGAAGGGGAGGTTGCCAGATGCTGACATACCACCACAGCGGGAGCTCTCCCCAGCTCCTAGACTTGCTCTGATCTAATACCATGCTACTCAGGGATACTGCTCTTAGTAACTGTTGCTCCTCCTAGTCATCTAAGATCTTCATCTTGGGCTTGGGGTGGAGTAGGAAGATAGCACGAAATTTGAGAAAGGAAACCTAGCTATTTATTGTACTCCACTCTGATTATTTGGGTGAAATCAAGAGGATTGGCTAATGAGGGATCTCTCCAGTCTGACCTGTAAAAATAGTCAATGTGGCCTGAGACAATATTTCCTACTTGTGTGACCCTGGGCAAGTCACTTAGTCCCAATTGCCTCAAAAAAAAAATAGGGTGGGGAATACCAAAATCACATGTGCTAAATGGTTCTCTCTTTCTGCTTCTTACATATTCTCATGCATTCTCAGATCTATTCTGGAAGAGGGGCTGGACATGGTTGATATAGCCCAGAGCATCATTTACAGATTTGAAAAGTCAGAGAAGATCAAACAATAGTTCAAACAACGGAATAATCCTTCACAGATATTCTTCCTCTATAGGTGTAATTGCCACATAAGTAACCTGTGTACTGAGGGATAAGAGAGTAGGTGGTTTCCATGTAACAAAGGTATGAGAAATTTCAATTATTCCTAACTATATTATTGCTTCTATTACTGCATGGTGAACACATATTACAGTATGTATAACTTTTGCATACATTCTCTAATTCAAATCTCACAACAGTTTTATAAGACCAATAGGATAAATACTTTTGCCTCCATTTTAGAGATAAGGAAATTGAATCTCAAAAAGTTTAAGTGCCATATTTGAGGTTAGATAGTAAATAGTTGGGGCAGTTCTTATCACGGAGAATAGATCGAGAGCTGAGAATCACCTCAATGTTCCTCTTATCCAGCTCTGTCCAGATGAGAAACCTAAGGCCAAGGGATAAGGGACTTGTACAAGTTCACACAGTGAGTAAGTATATAATAGCTAGGCTTAGAACCCAGTCATTTTGAATCTAGAACCATGTTTCTGTTAAACTTTTTAAGGCCAGGTCTCTTTCTATAGACAGCTGAATCATTTGACTGATTGATTTCTTCCTTTCCTGCCCATCATTGGTAGAAGTACCAATTATAGGGAAAGATAAAAAGAGGAGAAGAGCATGAAAAAGAACAGGTGCTTGAATAACCCATGTAGGAAATCAGCTTTGTGAGGTCAGTTGTGTTTTATAACCATATAAGCATCCAGGTGTTGCAGGCATTTTCCCTGGGGTTCACTTAATATCTGTAAGCACCCAGAAATCTTGAGACCTGGAACACAGCATAAAACCTCTAGAATTGGGCCAATTATGAAAGTGGTAGATGTGGGAAGTAGAGTGGAAAAAGAAAAGGCAATTTCCAGGCTATGACTGCTGCTTTATAGACAGTATTAAAGGAGGTTATTGAGCCAAAACTGGAATAAGATTTGGAGTCAAAGGAAACAGGAGATCCAGTTTCTTTTGCTCAATTTCCTCAATTGTAAAGTACAATGGACTAGAAGATTTCTAAAGTCCTCTCCAGCTCTACATCAAGGATCCTTTGATTATCTGGAGGAAGTATCTGGATAGCTAAGAGCAGAAAGGATTGATTCGATGGATTTTTTTTTCTGGTGGAGATTTCTGTCATAAAGACTAGAATAATAATCATCTCAATTCAGTAATATGAACATAGCATAAATCAGCAAGAGAAATTCAATGCAGGCAGAGTTAGTAGTTGCTCTGAGCCAGTAAAAGAAAATGTTTTTAGTTGTTTTAGGATTTGCTTGGCAAAAACACTGAAGTGGGTCTCCATTTACAGATGAGGAAACTGAGGCAAACAATGCTAAGTGACCTGCCAAGGGTCACACAGCTAATAAGGGTCAGAGGCCAAATTTAAACTCAGGAATATGATTCTTCCTGACTGCAGGCCTCCACACTCTGTCCACTGCACCCCCTAGCTGCCCCTCAAAAGATAATAGCAAGTTTCCAAAATACTGAAAAAAAGTAGCTCTAGAGGTGACATCATTGCCTCTTCTGAAGAATAAAAAGCAATGGTCAGTTATTTTCAAAGTGCACAATTTTTCATTTCTTACCAGTCAATCTAGAGTAAGAAATGAAATACTTAGCAAATACTGAGGCAATATTGGTCTTTTTTCATGTTGAAGGAAAGTCCACATTTTCTCTTTCCCCAAAAAGAGCATTAATAGATCAAATAATAATTAAGATCAAATAGTCTTTTTGAGGCCCTCTTAAAAATGTGCTTCTAAATTCTTATCTGTCAGTGTAGTTTCAGATTCACTTCATAATATTTCATTTTTAGAAGTAATGATGCAATTTAAAAAAAAAACAAATTTCCTTAATTTTAACCAATGAAGGTCCTATGCAAAAGTAATACATATTGTAAACTCAGTACTAACAAACTGTAGTTTCTATCACCAGAATGTGATTGCTACTCAGAGCTTAAAGTTACTTTGTGAGCCTACCCTCCCAAAACTATCTTTTGTAAGCCCCTACTAATACATTTAGCTTTTCAGTTAGCCAGAAGACACAGTTAGCTGAAAGCAAAGCCTTTAATGAGATAGCATAATAGGAATGATGGATATTAAATATTCTCTCATAAACCTAGGCCCACTCTCCCAGAAATATATATAATCCCAAGGTAAAAAGTGGGGACAGACATAGAGTTTACTAGTAATGATGCACCCCAAAAAGGGAATATGTGATCAAATAACTCATGTCTCTGGTATTGCAAGCCCACAAGGTCCTTTCTCTACCTATGATTTTCTCATGTCGTTTTTCCCTAGGGGAAACATTGTCTTTGCTGAGTTCTTTGAGACTTCTTTCCTCATTTTGATTCTTGGGCTACTAGGACTGATTTTCTTTCTTGAATTCATAGACAACTGTTTTTGTTTGTCGCTAAGATAGCTTTGCAATGGTCTCTGAAGATCTATTATCTATTTTTACTTTTTGGCCCTCTCCCTGGTAGGAATGGTCTCTCCTACCCAGTGAGTAGCTCAATAGGGAAGGATTGAGAGGAGAAAGAAAACTTCTCTGAACCTCTTGCTGCCATCCTAGCAAAAAGGCAGAACTCTAGCAACCCCTATTCGGGATTTGAATTCTTCTTTCATAGCTGATCTCTAGATGGCCAAGGGCCATTTTCCTTCTATTTCTTTTTTTTTAATTGTAGTAAATTTATTTTTTAATACATATTGCTTTATGAATAATGTTGGGAAATTAAAATCAAAGGAAAAATGAAAAATCATGAGAGAGATTTAAAAAAACTCAGAAAACAGAAGTGAACACAGCATGTATTGATTTACATCCAATCTCCATAGTTCTTTCTGTCCAATGTCTATTGGGATTGCTTTGGATCACTGAACCCCTGAGAAGAACCAAGTCTTTCATAGATGATCATTGACATTCTTGCTGTTATTATGTACAATATATTCCTGGTTCTGCTTGTTTCACTCAGCATCAGTTCACATAAATCTTTCCAGGTCTTCCTAAAATCAGCTTCTTCATTATTTCTTATAGAACAATAATATTCCATTACTTTCATATAGCACAACTTGTTCAGACATTTCCCAACCCTGAATTCTTTGCTACTACAAAAAGAGCTGCTACAAACATTTTTGCACATGTGGGTCCTTTTCTCTACTTTATGATTTCCTATGATTTCCAGTAACAGCACTGCTGGGTCAAAGGGTATACACAGTCTGATAGATCTTTGGACATAGTTCCTGATTACTCTCCAGAATGCTTGGATCATTTCTATACTCCACCAACAATGCATTAGTGTCCCAGTTTTCCCATATCCCCTTCAACATTTATCATTACCTTTTCCTGTCTTCTTAGCCAATCTGAGAAGTATGAGTTGGTACCTCAGAGTTATTTTAATCTGCATTTCTCTAATCAATACTGATTTAGAACAGTTTTTCATATAACTATAAATAACTTTAGTTTCATCATCTTAAAATTGTTTGTTCATGTCCTTTGTCCATTTATTAATTGGGGAATAACTTGTTTTCTCATAAATTTGACATAGTTTTTTACATATTTTAGAAATGTAAATATTTTTTCCCATCCTTGAATTTCCCTTTTAATTTTGTTTCTGTTATTTTTATTTGTATAAAACCTTTTTAATTTAATGCAATTAAAGTTGTCCATTTTGACCTTCATAATTTTCTCTAGTTCTCTTTTGATCATAAATTCCTCCTGTTTCCAAAAATCTGATAGGTAAATTATCTCTTCTTCTCTTAATTTATTTATAGTATCCTCCTTTATGCCCAAATCATGTATCCATTTTAATCTTATTTTAGTATGGGGTGTGAGATGTTAGGTCTATGCCAAGTTTCTGACATATTATTTTCCAGTTTCCCCAGCAATTTTTGTCAAATAATGAGTTCTTATTCTGGAAGATGGAGTTTAGGGGTTTATCAAATACTAGATTACTATAGGCTTTGCTTATTGTGTTGTGTATCTCTAATCTATTGCACTGATCTACCATTCTATTTCTTAGCCAGTATCAAATAATTTTGTTGACTGCTGCTTTATAATATAATTTTAAGTTTGGTTCTCCTAAACCACCATCTTTTGTATATTTTTCATTGGTACCCTTGATATTTTTGACCTTTTGTTCTTCCAGATGAATTTTGTTATTATTTTTTCTAGTTCTGTAAAATAATGTTTTGGCAGTTTGATTGCTATGCCACTGAACAAGTAGACCAATTTGGGCAGAATTGCCATTTTTATTATATTACCACAATACAACCATGAACAATTGATATTATTTCCAATAGTTTAGATCTGATTACATCTGTGTGAAAAGTATTTTATAATTGTGTTCATCTAATTCCTGAGTTTGTCTTGGCAGGTAAACTTCCAAGTAGTTTATTTTGTCTACAGTAATTTTAAATGGAATTTCTCTTTCTCTCTCTTGTTGATGGGCTTTGTCAGCAAAATAGAGAAATGCTAATAATTTGTATGGGTTTATTTTATATCCTGTAACTTTGTGAAAGCTGTGAATTGTTTCCAGTAGATTTTTGGATGATTTTCTAGGATTTTAAAAATATATCATCATATCATCTGCAAAGAATGATAGTTTTATTTTTTCATTGCTTATTCTAATTCCTATAATTTCTTTTTCTTTTCTTACAATGTTGAATAATAATGGTGATAATGGGGATCCTTTTTTCACCCCTGATCTTATTGGGAAAGAGTCTATCTTTTCTCTATTACAAATAATGCTTGCTGTAGTTTTTAGATAGATACTGCTTATTATTTTAAGGAAAGCTTCCTTTATCCCTATGGTCTCTGGTGTTTTTAATAGGAATGGGTGCTGTATTTTGTCAAAAGCTTTTTCTGCATTTATTGAAATTATCATATGATTTCTGTTGGTTTTGTTATTGATATGGTCAATTATGATAATAGTTTTCCTGATATTGAACTATCCCCGCATTCCTGGTATAAATTCTACTTGGCCATAGCGCTGATAATTTGCTGCAATCTCTTTGCTAAAATTTTATTTAAAATTTTTGCATCAATATTCATTAGGGAGATTAGTCTGTAATTTTCTTTGTCTGTTTCTGCCCATCCTGGTTTAGGTATCAGTGCCATATTTGTGTCTTAGAAGGAATTTGGCAGTATTCTTTCTTTAACCTATTTTTTCAAATAATTTACATAGTATTGAAATTAATTGTTCTTTTGAAGTTTGGTAGAATCATTTGTGAATCCATCTGCCTTCTAGAGGCAGAAGAAAAAATCTCTAGGATTTTTTCTTAGTGAATTCATTAATGATTTGTTTAATTTCTTTTTGTAAAATAGGACTATTTAAGTATTATTTTTTTCTGTTAACCTGGTCAATTTGTTTTATTGAATATATTTTTTTTTTGCATTGTGGTCTGCAAAGGAAGCATTTACTATTTCTGCCTTTTTTGCATGTGACTGTGAAATTTTTATACCTTAATACATGGTCAGTTTTTATGTAGGTGCCATGTACTACCGAAAAAATAGTGTATTCCTTTCTGACCCTATTCAATTTTCTCTAGAGGTCTATCATATCTAGGTTTTCTAGGATCTTATTAACTTTTCACGTTTCTTTCATGTTTATTTTGTGGTTAGATTTGTCTGATTCTGAGAGGAGAAGATTGAAGTCTCAACACAGAATAGTTTTGCTGTCTATTTCTTCCTATAACTGGCTTAAAATTTTCTCTAGGAATTTGTCTGCTCTACCACTTTGTGCATATACATTTAGTATTGTTACTACTTCATTATTCATGGAACCCTTTATTGAGATGTATTTTCCCTCCTTAATACTTTTAAAAGGAGCTGTTTTTACTTTTGCTTTACCTGAGATCAGAATGGCTATGTCTGCTTTTTTTTTTTTTTTTTTACTTTAGCTAAAGCATAATAAATTCTATTACAGACCTTTATCTTTATTCTGTCTGCCTCTCTATGTCAAATGTGTTTCTTGTATGCAACATATTGTAGGATTCTGTTTTTTAATCCACTTTGGTATTTCCTTTCATTTTATGGTAGAGTTCATCCCATTCACATTCACAGTTATAATTACCAGCTCTATATTTCCCTTCATTCTATTTTCTTTCCTGTGTATACTTTGATTCTCTCCTTACTTGGTTCTCATCCTGTTTTTACAGTATTTTTTTACCCACCCACCCACTATCTTATCTTCTATCACCCCTTCCCCCTTTCTCTTTTTTCCCCTAGTGTTTCTGCCTTCTTTTCTATCCTGTCCCTCCCTTTTCTTTCTTAGTTCTCCTCCTACTTCTTTACAGAATTAGATAAATTTCTATACTCAATTGAATGATTTATTTATTTCCTTCTAGAGCCAAAACTGATTAGACCAAGCTTCAGACAATGCTTATCCCCATCCCTATTTTCCCTCAATTGTAATAGGTCTTTTGCACCTCTTTATGTGAACTAGTTGTCCTATTTTAACTCCTCTTTCCTCTTTTTTTAACCCTTAATATCTTTTTCTTTGATCTCATCACATCTTGGACCATTAACAATTATATCCTCAGTCCATATGATATCCCCCTTTGTCTGTCCCAGTGACAGTTCTCAAGATTTATGGATATTATTTTCCTATCTAGGGATGTAAACAGTTTAACCTTTAAATGCATATTTTCCTCTGTTTTATCTTTCTATGGTTCTCCTGAGTCCTGTGTTTGTAGATTAAATCTCATGTTTAGTTCTATTTTTTTTTCAATAGAAATGATTGAAAGTCTCTTACTTCATTGAAGCTTTATCTCCTCCCCTGAAAAATGATGTTAAATCTTGGTGAGTAATTAATTCCTGATTGTAACCCCAGGTCCTTTGTCTTCAAGAATATGGTATTCTAGATTCTCCAATTAGAAGCTGTTAGATCCTGGGCAATTCAGACTGCTGCTCCTTGATATATGAATTGTTTTTGTCTAGCAGTTTGCAGTATTTTTTCTTTGAGATTGTAGTTCTGGAGCTTCTATCTGTTTCTTTCCCCAAACATGATTTTTATCCACTATGCTGGAGGATGGTGGTGGGAGTGTAACAAATATCAGAGGTGTACTAATAACTCTTCTTGAATATACAAGCATTTATTAGGTGCCTACTATTTACCTGAGAGGCAGGGTTGCTTAGTGGGTAGCAAACTGGCTTCTGGTCAAGATGACCTTCTTTTAAATTCTGCCACTGATAGGTATTGGCTGAGTGGTCTTGGGCAACTCATTTCACCTCTCAGTGCTTTGGGCAACTTTAAAAATTTTTTTTCAAAAATAAAATTTACTTTCAGTAACTTGTTGCCATCTGTGTTGGCTTTTGTTGTTGTTATTCAGTCATTTTCAGTTGTATCTGACTTTTCATCAATCCCATTGGGGTTTGCTTTTGAGGTTTGCTTGGCAAGACATTAGAATGGCTTGCCATTTCCTTCTCCAGCTCATTTTATAGAGTAGACAAATAGGGGAGAGTGACTTGCCTAGGGTCATACAGCTAGTAAGTTTCTGAGGTCAAATTTGAACTCTTGTCTCCAGATTTAGCACTATAGAGCCAACTAGCTGCCCATCTGTATTAATAAGGGGACACTAATGAAACCACAGATCCTGACTAAACAGATAAAGAGGCACTTTGTTCCCAACACAGTACTAACCATTTTGGGGACAGGGTGAAAGAAGTAAAAAGACTCTCTTCCTGCCCTTACTATTTCTTGATAAAGGCCTTCTAAGCCAGTCACTCCTAGTTTTTGAGGTTGACTACCACAACAGAGAAAGGAGGAGGACTTTTTTTTCTTCCTAAAAAGCATTTCTGAAAGTGCAAACCAAAATGCAATATGCCCCATCAATCTTTAAATTTTTTAATGTCCTTTGAGGTTCCTTTAAATAAAAAGTTTGACATAAGGAAAATCTTCCTATTAATGGAAGTCATCTAAAAATAACTTGTACAGCCTCATGAGTTCATCCTCATTGAGATCTCTTCAAGGAAGTCTAGTAATTATTTGTCTGATAGATTGTGCAGATATATGACTCTTGTGCAGATATAACTTGCTCTGATATCCTGCTGGACCCGGCGATCCTGTCACTCTCTAGTTCTATAATGTGTGTTTCCAAATAGACTTCTCTTAAAGTTTGGTTTTAAAAAAATAAGGTGGGGAGGGTGATCTGACTTGTTTGGCCACTTACCCATTTCAGAAACAGGATATAAGCACTCTACTCTCCATGGTGATATAATACATTAAAAATCCTCTTTCATCATCTCATTTATTATCTGAAATTACATGGCACTGAAACATTAGAAGACCCTCTCTTTTCCAAGATAGGCTAATTTTAATGATTAACTGAGGAATGGTTAAATTTTACTTCAGTGCTTCACTATCATTATGAAATTAGCATGAACAGCCAGGGACTGGGAGAATTCTAATGAGACAGAGGAGAGATGATAGTCACAACAAATGTGACTTTCTGACATGAGAAATACTGGTCTCAAAATTGAGTAACTAGATGGCTATATAAGAGGGAGGGAAATGTGGGAAGGAAGAAAGGAAGAGAGAATTTCAATATATGTTTTCTTTTTTTTTTTTTCTTCCAGTTCTCATTAGCACCTGAAATGGAAGCAGCTGCTATTAGATTAATATGGACAAAAATGTGGCACTTATAAAAGCAAGCAAATCTCAGTAAGTTTTATAATGCTCCTGACATGAGAATTCTCTGAGACCCAAGGAGGGCCAATTCAGTTTGATTCACTCTGACAAAATTTATTAAACCCCTACTATGTGTCAGCCATAATAACAGATGCTAAGGAAATAAAATCCATCATGTCTCCTTACAAAAGCCTAAAAGAAGCAGAGAGATATGGGAACCAGAGTGGCCAGCATTTTTTTTACATTTCACAGTCCTCAGCTCTTGGCACTAGCAACTCTAAGTCACAGTGTCCCTCTGCAAGTGCCTTTCTTCTCCCCCAAGCCTTATGGGGGTGAAGGCTAGATTCTTTGGAAAATCTCCCTCTCCCCAAATTCCTGGGATCACAATCCCATTGTTCTCTGTCACCATCATACATCCCCTACTACCAAATACATTTGACTCTACACAACTTCCTAGTAGCTCTGGTGAGAAAAACTTAGAAAAGAAAGATTAATCATTCAAGGTCTGTCTCCCCTTTTATTTATTTATTTGTTTATTCATTCATTCATCCAGTCACTTTTTTTTTTTCTTTAAGCCTTGTAAGAAGGCTGGTTTAAAGGATTGATTGGGTTGATAATTTCTGGTTTTTTTGTGAAGTTCCTCTGACTTTTATTCCCCTATTTCTCTACAGCCTCATATTGAAGGTCAGCTTCCTTCCATAGAAGAAAGTAAAGGGGTCCACTGAGGTGATCTGGCTTAGAGTTTACCCTTTGAAGGAGTCAGAGGGGTGGTACTGCTTCTAAAAATTAGCTACAATCCCAGGCAAATAGGATAAATCAGTTTTTAATGTATTGTGATTTTTATTATCCATGATGTTTGCTTGTGACTCTACTTTTTGATGTTCTCTTTTCTAAGTGCCCTATTTCCTTGAAATTGAACTTTATCTAGATTGTTCCCTCTCCCAAGTGGATAGGTGCACATTCATTCACTGGCTAATTTATTCTGCATGTCTTGGTGACTGCCTTCCCTTTTTTCTAATAAAGTTTGGATCCACCCACCAACTTCCCTGTTTCTGATAGTTGTTTCTGCCTCATTATCTCTTTGATTGTTTCATTTTTCACTCTATTTCTCTGTCTGATCTCCACAATCCTGATAAAATATTTGTTTTCAATTATCAATGTTTCTTTCTTTGTTTCTCTATTTTATTCCCCTTTTTTCCATGTGTCCTTGAAAAAGTCAGCATTTTTCTATTTTATTTAGAGCATTCTCTACATGTAGAGTGATCCACCCTGCCCCCACTGAACTACTATCTTTAAAAATCAATTCAGACTCAGATCTTGACCTTCTTCATTTCCCACACATTTTTCTCCTAGGACTTCCCATATCATTTTGTCTTACAACTTTCTAATGTACTTCTCAGCATTCTGAGTAGAAAGTCCCGGTGAGAGAGTAAGTCCAAAGTCAATTCTAGACACATGAGGGCCTGACCAACAATCATTCACTTAAGGGAAGATAGAGAGAGGAGCAAAGAATCAGGGATATCATATATTTACAGATTACATATCAGCTGACTGAGGAGATAAGATTGGAAGTCTCTCTCTCCAACTATAAAATATTTTTCCTTTGATTACCACTAGGAAAGAGAAACTTGAATTTGGCTGGATATTGTTTATTGTATGTAACTCAGCCAATCAAAAAAAATTTTTTTTACCACTCATTAAGAATAGGCTATATATCACATGCTTCCAGAAGTAGAATTATCAACTCCCCTCCATAAATTGGCAGCAAATGGAGCCCAGTGCTAATTCTCCTAGGACTGTCTTAGTCCTTAATCAATCATCTCTCCTTAACAGTTTCCATATCGGGCAGGATACATCAAGGTCTATGAGCCTTCTGAAGATCAGACCAGAGCAAGAAAGTTAAACTCTCCTTCATTACACTATTTGGGAATTTGGTATTTTGGAGGTTTCATAATGTCATTCTTATCTAAATTAAGGATTAAAGTTGTAAAATAACTTGCAGAGTAGTTGGAAACACATTAGATCCATAGTCAAAACATCTTGGTTTAAAACAGAATTTATTATTGAGCTATGTAAGGCACCTTGATGGTGCAATTGATAGAGCACTAGACTTGCAGTGAGAATGAGGTTTGAATTTAGATTTGGTCTCAGATACTTTTTAGATATGTAACTTTGGATAAATCACTTAATTTCAATCTACTTAGTGTTCTCATTTGCAAAATGGGGATGATAATTATAACATTTACTTCTCAGGACTGTTGTTAAAATCAGATGAGTTAATATTTATAAATTGCAAACCTTAAAGCACAGTATTAATGTTATTTTATTTCATTTTATATATATACACATATATAACACATTCTTTAAAATTCCAGGTCTTTGTATTGTAAAATAGGTATAGTAATATTTTTACTAGCTCTTCTTCAAACCTCAAAATGATATGCAAATGTGAGTTATTATTAATATGATCTCATTCTCATCTTCATCTTCTTCATCAATTCTTAACTTACAGGGAAGTCCAAATGAAGTAATGAATATTAAATTCTTTGTAACTAAAAGAGCAACATAAATCACATAATCATAAAATGTTAGTGCTAAAAGAAACCTTTAAGAGACATTCAAGAAGAAGCTGAATCTCACAGGAATGAAATGATATGCTTAAAAGCATATAACGAGCATCAATTAAGCCTGTATTTCTGAAAACTCAAAGCACTTTTACATAAAAAATTATTTTTATTTTCATCTTATTCTTCTGAACTTTGTAAGGAAAAATGTCCCATTTTGGACGTGAGAGTCAAATAGATATGTAGAAATAAGATGTGTATAATTGGTCAGTTAGTCAATAAGTGTTTTGTAAGTGTCTGTTATATGCCAGCCCCTGTGCTAAATGCTGGAGATAGAAAGGCACCAAGAACTCACACTCTAATGTGAAAGACATCATGAAAACAACTATGCAGATGACAAAATTTTAAATGGCTCTTGAGAGAAGTGAGAGAAATCAGATTTGTGTAGGTTGTATACAGGTTGTACACCTGTTGTGCTGGTTGATGATAGAGCTGAGAATGCAGGTCAAGTCTCCTTATTCCTGGTCCAGAATTCCACTCCAAAAGTATACAATTTTGATGATATTTTTAAAGAAGTTTGTCTTTGAACATAGACAACTTTCAAGAAGAGCTGTTTTTTTCAACTATTGATGCTGACTTGTACTGAACCATTGAAATTCTTTCTCCCTCTTCTCCAAATAATAATGTACACAATGAAATTTTATGGCAGGGGAATCTTGTCCCATTTTTTCTTTGTTATGATGTTCAAAGATGTATAAAGGGAGTCAATGTTCACACTAAATTCTAATCAACCAAGATTATTGACTCAGAAGATAGGAAATCACAGGATTTTATAATTAGATATCTATGGTATAAAGTAGATATATCATTGGGCCTAGTGTTAGGAAGACTTGACTTAATATTCCTGCCACCATTACTGGTGTGTAAAACTGGACAAGTCACTTGAGTTCAATGTACTCATCTATTAAAAAAAGGACAATAATGGCATTTATCTCTTAGGGTTATTGAAAGAACCAAATAAGATAATATTTATAAAGTGATTTGCAAATTTTAAAGCACCATATACATTCTAGTTGTTATTATTAATAATCAAGGTCTGACTTCAATAATATTGAGAAGACTTTTGACTTTGTTTTAATATTTCTTGCTGTCTCATAGAGTCATTGGCTTCTATTTTCTATTCCAATTTTCAAGGAGTTTGTTGCTTGGGTATGGTTTTGGATCTCATGCAAAGAAGTTTATTCTTTTCCTTCCTTCCGTAGCTCATTCCCCCCCCCCCAATATTTTCCTTTATTGTTCTCATTTTATTAATGGAAAATTTTAACTCTTAGAAAAAAATCTTCTTGTTTTATCTAGACATACTAATTAATTTTGTTACCATTTTTTTTTTATATTTTATATTTATTTTGGTGAGTTTTACTTGTAGATGTGAATCATTCTCCTCGGTTTTGTGTCTTGAGTATCCTTCATCACAATAGCTCTTTATGATAGTATTCTTTTGTTTGTTCATTATTCTAGCCCATAACCTACCTTTGAACTTGATATTAAAACTGTATTAGTTAATTGTGGAAGAAAGGTCTGGACTGGTTGTGTCATTACCTTCTTGTGTATCAGGTATTTTGCTATTCTAGGATCTCAGGGACAACTCAGGTTGGGGACCTGCAAGCTTTTCAAATTCTCAAAGTAATCTGATGGTCTAGTGTCCTGTGATCTAGGGAAGAAGCTATTTTGTGTCTACATTGTACAAGTTCCTGACCTGGATTTGGAGCTACAAATTATGAAACTAAGAAAATATGGCTATTACTGGACTCAGCTATCATCAGTCAATTGGGAAGATTTGCTTATTCAGAGTGAAAATAATTGCAAACTTCTCATTGCTTTGGGTTTCCTCTTCTAGTTATTCCACTGAAGGCTTCAGACTGTCCTTTCAGGTATACTTTCTCAGAACATTCTGGATTTGTGACTTAGAACTGGGAAGTTGGATGCTAAGTGAAATGAGCAGAACCAAGAGATCATTATACATGGCAACAACCAAGATTATACAACGATCAATTCTGATGGACATGGATCTCTTCAACAATGAAATGATTCAAACCAGTTCCAATTGTTCGTGATGAAGAGAGCCATCTACACCCAGAGAGAGAACCATGTGAACAGAGTGTGGAACACAACATACCATTCTCACTCTTTCTGTTGTTGTTTGCTTGCATTTTGTTTTCTTTCTCAGTTTTTTTCTTTCTAGATTCAATTTTTCTTGTACAGCAACATAATTCAATAAATGTATACATATATTGAATTTAACATATATTTTAACATATTTAACATGTATTGGACTACCTGCCATCTAGGGGAAGGAGTGGGGGGAAGGAGGAGATAATTTGGAATAGAAGATTTTGCAAGGGTCAGTGTTGGAAAATTTCCCATGCGTATGTTATATAAATAAAAAAGTTTTAATAATAAAAAAAGACCTGTGTAATTGGTGACAAATATACCAAATGTCACATTGTTCCAAATCCCTGTACAAAGTTGCAGAGCCTCATAGGACCTTGTTTTACCTGGGTGCTCATCCTATCTCTGGGAATTGAAATTTTCTGAAAAGCAGATCCTGGCCAGGCTGGATATCTGTGGTCCAACATACCTCTCTGTATACCTCCCTATCCCTATACTTTAAAATGACTTAGCATGAACTTTATTTTCTATTTCTCAACCAGGATTTGGTCTGGTGTGTTTTCTAGATTTATTTGAGGATTTGTAGAGGTAGAATGAAGTTTACTGTACTTCTTCATGCTGTTCTGCCTTCTTAGCTCTGCCCTAAATCCCATTTATAAAAAAGGCTAGGTAGTGACATAAGGTGATGTGAAGAATTTCAGGCAGTGTCCAAAGCTATTTTGTGGGTAGGTTTTCTTCTTGTAGTCTCTTAAATCAAATCATGCCATGCAAAGCAAAAGTCTAATCATGGCTAAGTCATAAATTTTTAAAAAGTAGATCTCCCTCTAGCCATATTAATAATAACTCATATTTATACAATGCTTTAAGGCTGCAAAAGACTTCCACATAGATTAGCTCATTTGATTCTTTCATGGCCTAATAAATTTTTTCACTTTGAATAAGCAAACCTTTTCTACTGGATGATGGCAGCTAAATCTGGTAATAGTCTACCTTTTCATAGACCCAAACTCAGATCAGGAACTTGTACATTGTAGACCAAAGAATACTAAATAGATTTTTTCACTAGATCATCAAATTACTTTGAGAATACGAAAAGCTTGCAGATCCTCATCAAAATACTTCAATACCAGATATGCAAAGGAGGAAAATGAAACGCAGAGGGGTCAAGGTCACACAGCTATTAAGTGGCAGAGCTGGTACTCATATACATGCTTTCTAACTTCTCATTCATCTTTTCCCCCTATAATACTGCCATCTCTTTCTGGCAAACATTTCTCATCCTCTTCTCACTCAGTCTAATGCACCTTGCCTTTCTTAAACACTTTTCAACACTTTCAGCAAATACAACAACAAAAAGTTCTTCTAAGAAAGTATATGATTTAACATTCTTTGTGGATCATCACTGACCTTAATCTTTTCATCTTATTGTGCTGAGTATTGACAAGTAGTCTTCTAGACCTCTCTAACTTTGACTCATGTCTATAATCTTTTCTTTACTTGCTTTGTAACAAAAATAAAATCTTAAGAGTAAAATTTTTCCTTAGATTTTAAGTTTTGTTCTCAGGATTTTAGAGCCATATTTATACAACAATTTCCATCTATAATTTTCCCCAAAGTGGTCATCTTCTATGTTTAAAAACCTTTAGTAAGAGGAACTTATCACTTCCTAGAAGTTTTGAATATTTTTCTAATATAAGGAAATGTATTGGTAGACTCCCTCCCTTTCCTTTCTACCCTCTGTCCTCTTTCTTTTTTCCTCCTCCTTCCAGGACGGCTTCATTGTCCCTCAGGGTTCTAGAGTACTCTCATGAGTTTGTAGAATATTTTTTCTCTTGTGATATCTGTTTAAGTTCCTACTGATTATTTTCTTCTATTGTTAGTTGCCAGTAGCTCATGTCCCAACCCCATCTAACCATTTAATATCAATTGGGTTTTATAAAGATATTTATTTCAAAGATTATAACAAAAACAAAGTACAAGTCTTACTCTCCTTTCCCCACTCCTCCCATCACATACACACCACATATAGGGCATACTCTCCCCTATACCACTTTGGTTTCAGGGGGAGTTGTTGGTCAATAATCAAATTTGAAACCTAAAAAATTTTTTTAGAATTTTATTAAGTTATTCTTCAGGGAGGAGAGAGCCAGAAAAAAAATGTAACCATCTTCTCCAGATCACTATTACGGCTCACATTTTATAGAATTCAAACATTGATACAACTACATAAATTGCTACTCTAGGCAGTTTGTGCGGGGTGCATATTAGCAGATAAGTATAAATGTTAATTAAAATTTGGGTGAAGCCAAATACAATATATTCAATAGTTAAAAACACAAACATTTTCTATGGTCCCAAGACCTGCATAGATCTAAAATCATATATGGGTGAGTTCTAAGCATTCCTTGCAGTGGTTTCTTGCTTTCTAGAAAAGTTTCTTAAGTCAAAATTATCTACAATAAACTTTCGGTTAAACAATTTCTAGGCACACGAGGATAGGTTCAAATAACAAAAAAAGTTTTCAAGAAACCATAATAAAGTTTTCCCCACAGAGTGGCCTCAAAACTTAGCTCAGTTCCTATATCACGTCAGTCCCAACAAAGTCGCTTCCAAAAGTAGAATCTCTGCTGAGTGAATGCAAGTTTCAGCTTTTGTTGGGTTGGGGTCCTAAAAGGTCCTCCTAAAGGTGACTCCTTCATCCTTGGTTAAGTTATATCATTCTGGCCACAGACTTTAGCCTCTGACTCCAGAGGCTCTGGACTTATTCTCTGACTTATTCAATAGGACTTTTTGAAATACCCAAGAGCTGAGAGTCTGCTCTCTTCACCTTGAACAGTTAAGAACAAATGGAGATCTCAAAGACCAAAGTATTTTCTTGAGGACACATGGTTTCAGAGAAAGAGGAGGTCTCAAATTATTTTTCCTTACATTATGGTTTCTCCCTGAGTGTCATAGGTAAAATTATCATTGATATCACACAACAGTAAGAGAATATCTGATGCTTTTAAGCCTTTTTAAAAGCCTCCACAACCAAAGAACTTTTTCTTCACCATGTGATGAGCCACATAGAAACTGTAACTCTGAATGAGTTACAGAATGTCTATGGATACTCTACTATCTTTTAAAGGAACTTTCTTTAGATATTATAACAATTCTAGAATCAAGCTCTCTATCCCCTCCATGAGGTTCTGTGTACTTTCCTGGGCCCAAGTTTTTCTTTAAAGAAATTTATTTCTCCAAAAAATTTTTAGCCATTACTCTTAATTCCCTCCACTCTCGATACACACTCTGGAACTAAACAAGAATAAGTCAAATGCTTCTTTCAAATTATAATCCTTCAAATATCTTAAGATAGATATCATGTGCCCCCTTCTCTCTTAATCTACTTTTATTCTAGGCTGAACATCTTCATTTGCTACAATTGATTTACATGTGTAAAGTCATAATTAGAATGCAGTGATTGAGGCTTTGCCTCACAGAACCTAAATTTAGAGAACCATGAAACCTTCAGCATTTTAGAAAAAGTAAAATTTAGCAACTAGTTATCAAGAATAATTTAAGAGGATGTTCAGAGGCAGAGCTAAGATGGTAGAGTAGTGAAAACATCCAGCCAGACTCTTCCAACATTCCCCTTCAAATAACTTTAAAATAACCTTTCAAATAATCTGAAGTGGAAGAACCAACAAAAGTGAGAGTGAGAAATTATTCCAATCTAAGACAATTTAGGAAATTAGAAGGAGACAACTATGACACAAGAATGGAAACTGTTCCAGAGCCTATGTGGATACAACATCAATGGTGGGACTAGATGGTAGTAACAGAAGTACTAGCAGCTTTGGGAACCTTCAAGCCAGTGGTGGTAAAGGGACCTGACAATTGGTCAGAAAGAGACTACAGGTTACCCTTGAACTAGCACTATATGAAGGGCCAGATATTATTTGACAACTCTATTGCCTATACCCATTTTGGGATTATAGTGCCAGAATGGAGAGGAACACTTTCAGTTTCAATGAGGAAAAGTATGACTTCTGGTTCCAAAGGATCAGAGACTCTGAGGAGCAATATTAATTGTAATCTCAAGAGATCAGGTACCCTTCCTGGGTAAGGACAAGAGTACAGACCAGAAGAGTGGTGACTTCTCCCCAGATCTTACCACTTTGGAAGCACCAAAAACTTCCAGATTCCCAGAGTTAGCTCTAAGAATTGCCCTGTGAAAAAGTCTGAAGCTTGGGACAATGACCTTCACCCCATCATCTTGGGAACAGAGCCCAACTTTAATGTAAAGTTCAAAATCAAGAAGTAAGGTAGGAAAATGAGCAAACAAAAGAAAAATGAACCTCACCATAAAATCTAGTATGGGTAGCAGAAAAGATCAAGACTCAAACTCTGAATAAGACATGAGGTCAAAATAGCTACAAGCAAAGGTTCAAGGGAAAAATGTGAATTAAACATAAGTCCAAGAATAATTCCTAGAAGAGCTAAAAATGAATTTCAAACTCAAATAAGAAGGTAGAGGAAAAATAGGAAAGAAATTAAAATAAAAGAAGAAAGACATAAAAAGACACTTAAATGCTTGGTAAAAGAGGCACAAAAATCCTGAAGAAAATAAACTCTTAAAAAACAAAATAGGCCAATTGTAAAAAGAGATACAAAACTTCAGTAATGAAAATGACTCCTTTAAAAGAAGAATTGGCCAAATGGAAAAAGAGATATAAAAACTCACTAAAGAAAATAATTCCTTAAAAATTGAAGTTGGTCAAGTGGAAACTAATTACTCTGTAAGACATTAAGAAAAAGTAAAATGAGGTCAAAAAGAATGGAAAAAAGAGTGGGAAATGTGAAATACTTCATTAAAAAATAGCTAATCTTTTTATAATGACAAGGAACTAGAAACTGAATGGATGCCTATCAGTTGAGAAATGGCTGAATAAGTTATGATATATGAATGCTATGGAATATTATTGATTTATAAGAAGCGATCTACAGAGTGATTTCAGAAGGGCTTGGAGAGACTAACATGAACTCAGGTTAAGTGAAGGAGTAGAACCAAGAGAACATTGTACTTAACAACAATAAGATTATGTGATGATCAGCTCTGATGGATGTTGCTCTTTTCAAACAATGATGTGATCCAGACCAATGCCAGGAATTATACTGTGCATATCCTTTGACTCAGCATTACAACTACTAGTTCTATCCCTCAAAGAGATCAAAGAAAATGATAAAGAGCCTATATATATCAAAAAATATTTATAGCAGCTCTTTTTATGGTGGCAAAGAATTGGAAATTAATGGGATACTCATCAACTGGGAAATGGCAGAATAAATTGTGGTATATGGTTGTGGTGGACTAGATTGTGATATACAAAATGAGAGAAAGATGATTCCAAAAAACCTGGGAAAACTTACGTGAGCTGAGGCAAGGTGAAGTGAGCACAACCAGGATCACATTGTTTATGTTAACAGCAATATTTTAAGGATGATTAATTGTAAAAAACTTAGTTGCTCTAATCAAGACAATGATCCAAGACAATTTTAAAGGTGCCATGATGAAAAATGTTATCTACCTCTAGAGACAGAATTGATGAACTCTGAATGAAGATCAAAATATACTTTTTAAACTTTCTGTGCTTTTCCTTTTTTTGTCTGTTTTCTTTTGCAATATGGCTAATATGGAAATGTTTCACATGACTTCACATGTATAATCTACTTTAAATTTCTTGCTTTCTGGAAGAGAAGGGAGGGATAAGAGAGGAAAGAATTTGGGATTCAAAACTGAAAAAAATGTTTAAAATTTTTTTACATGTAATTGGGAAAGATTTAATGAAATAAATAAAACCATATTGGGGAAAAAGAATAATTTAAAAAAAGAGTTAACATAATAGCCAGTGATAAGTACTTGACTTATCCTTCACTCTCTACCAGTCCCCTGATGACAACCTTTTCAGGGATAGTGACTTCATACCAGCATCTACTCCTTACAAGGAGGTGGCTCATTCCTCCCTCATATCAACTAAGGAATGCTTTGTGCCCCTTATCTTAGCTTGGATTGTAGTACCAGATCCAGAGGAAAAAATTCTTGATTAGGGTTCTGTACTTATTTTAAAGGCATCCTGGGTTTCCTCTTCCAGATATCCTCCAACTTGTTATATCCTTCCTAAAATGTGATACCTAAAGATAAGTACAATATTCCATAAATGTTCTGGTTAGGGCATAGATTAAAGTGAAGGCTACCATTTTTCTTATTTTAATCATTATATTGTTGCAAATAAAACTCAAAGAGACAGAGTTTCTAGATGTTGTTAATCAATTTTTTAATTAAGCTGGCCAATGATCAATATATTGATGATCAGTACTTTCTCTTGTCAACCAAAGATGCCAAAAATATCTTAAATCAAATGTGTACCTTCTGATAACAAAGTGAAAACAATTGAAACAAGTGAAATTCAATTTGAACATTTAAAGAAGTAAGCTGAAAATTTTCAGTTTCTTTTTTTTTTTTGATAACATGGCTTGATTATGAGATTCACCAGTCTCAAGGTATCTGGGCATCCTGACCAGGTTCTCTTTGATCTGATTTATCCTTCATGAGCTATATCACTCTAAACTTTAATGGAGGATATCAAGGACAGACTGGATCCTATTTATCTTCTAAAGTGTAAAAAGTTTCCCAGTTGGGTGGGCTCTGAATCTAACCTAGTTTAAAAGCAAATGCTTTGGGGAGCTAATCTTATTACCCAATTATGCCCTTCAGAAAGAAACTTACCTTTTCAGAAATGGAATCTTAAGAAAAATAGGAAGCAAATGGTGGATAACAAATTAATCATTCGATATTAATATAATAATATAAAATAATTTCTCTCAATACCTTTCTTTAATAAAGTCTGGGACAACATCAGCCTTTTGGTTACCATGCATATTGCTGTCTCCTCTAGTCCAGTAAAATCATATTTTAGTTTTTATCCACCAAACCAGTTGCCTAATCTTGCTTCCTATCTTATTCTTGTGAAGTCGATTTTTTGAGTTTAATTTGTAGGATGTTATGTTTATTTTTATAAAATTTCATCTTCTCATTTTACTTCATTGTTTTAGCCTATAAGTATGAAATCTTGTTGGGGTCCTGATGATCAGCCTGCTTCCTCTCAGCTTTGTACCATATGCAGACTTGACAAGTATACTATCTATGCTATCATAAATCTCATTGATAAAAATGTTCAATAGCACAGATCTGAGGATAGATACCAGAAACAACCCTTGGAGATCTCCCTAAAAGTTAACATGAGTCACCAGTCTAGTCCTGGTAACTGGTAATTCAGCCAGTTTCCTATCCAGACTGACCTGATTCAACTACCTCCCATATATATAAGTTTATATCTAGATAAATATTTAAAAATCAATTCTATAAATTTGGTAAGAATCTAAGCTAAAGGTACTGATAGACATATTGCCAAGTAGTAGTATCTCTGTGCCTAAAACACCAGTATCCTGATTACCAAAGAAAACCATTTCAAAATTTCATCTGTATTTCCATTGCTATCTCTAACTCAGGCTATGTCCATCTGGGTTATCAGCATAATCACTTCACTATGGGAACTTCACACTCTGCCTAAGAATCACCCTGGGTTCAGACAGACAAGTTTTCTTATGTACCTTGCCTGCACTATACTTCTAGGTCAGCTCTCCCCTTCCAACTCTCCTTGTTTTTTTCCAATTAGAATGTAAACTTCTTGAGGGTGGGGACTATCTTGCTTAATTGTATTTTTATCTTCATTGTTAACACAGTATCTGGCATGTAATAAAGACAATAAATTATCATCTATCTATGTATCTATCTATCTATCATCTATCTACCTACCTTCTTACCTAGATCTATAAGCTGCTTGTTTATTCCTCATCCCATAAAGAGGATACAATTAGACTCCCTATTCTGTCCACAAATTTCTCTCATGTTGTGGATTTCTATTCATTTTGGTCTCTAATTTTTATGATAAAATTTCAAGTTTCAAAATAAGAAGATGCATTTAATCAAAATCAATTATTTTTCCTAAGCTCTGTCTTTTAATAGAAATTATAGACTGTTTTAGTTCATAACTGTGGAAGGAGGCAAACAATTAGGATCTTAATCGATTCATTTACTGTTTTCTCTGTGGGTTTTGAAGTAATTTTCTCTTTGTGAAGTAATTTAGCTTAGTGACATTTTCCCAAACATGTGGCATTCATTTTTGCAGCCTCTCCACAGGTATCTGCCAATATTATGATTCCAATGGGAAAAGCCAAAGCATTGATGTTTCCAGGCATAGGAGTCACTGGTGTATCTAAAGCAACATACCACATCCTAGGTAGCACAATTCAGCCTCCGAAAACCAGCTGTTTGGGAAGGGAGGGCCAGCATCCATTCTGGGGTCAGAGACATGCCCTTCAGTCAGTTGTAATGCATCCATCTTTGGGCTGCTCCAGAAACATAGTACAAGATATTGCACCTGCTGTCTCCCAGAGCACCACTGCGTCTATTCAGAGGAAGGAGAAAAAGAAATTTGGAGACAGTCTTTCTTTTTCTCTCTTTTCCCCACCTCTCATACATACACATACATTTTCTAACACTCTCATAGTCTCTCATTTATTTCTATACATTCTCTTTGTTCCTGTTCAATCTGTTTATTCCATGTTCTCTTCATATGTCATATTTCTCTTGCAAGAATTTTTCCTTAACAAATAAGAACATAAAAACACAAGGATTGATATAATACACTCAGATTCTAGACTAAGCAAATGCTCTTTTGCTAAATGAACCCTCCTCTCCCCTCAAGGGAAAAGAATTATTTTTTTTACAGTTGCCTACCCTGCCTCCTTCAGGTTCTGTCATTCATAACTTTTGACCTCCCTTTTTGGAACCTTTTTTCTTTTTTCATTTATATTCACTTTGTAAAATAATGAGTCCCATGTGTTTCAAAGGAAAGTATAATGAGGATGGTAGATACCCTATTATTTCATCATTTAGTAAACAAGTCAGTAGCCAATAAAAGATCTTGCTACTGTTGATTTACAGTTTTGTTGTTTGATCAGTCATATCTGACTCTTGATGAGCACATTTTAAGGTTTTCTTGGCAAAGATACTGGAGTAATTTTTCATGTCTTTCTCCAGCTTACTTTATATTTGAAGAAGCTGAGGTAAATAGGGTTAAGTGATTTGCCCAAGATCACACAGCTGATAAGCAGCTAAGGCTGAATTTGAACTCATGTCTTCATGACATCTGAATTTCTGATTTACAATTTTCCTTTCTCCAGTGATTTGATGATTTCTTCTCTCTGATCCTCAAATTTATACTTCAACCACCCCTGCCACTGGTTTTTATGCCCAGTCTTTTCCCTCCCCCAATAAGCTTTTAGTCCTTCCTTGGCAAAACTAATGATGGATTGTATTCAAAGTACAGATCAATAGAATGTAAGTTCTTTGAGGGGAAGAACTGATTTCAAATTTGTCCTTATGCCAGGCTCTTAATAAATGCCTTTGGAGCTATATTTGTAATTTCATGGATCTTATTTTCAATTGTTTCCGAGAAGAGCATATTTAATTTATTTAATCAATAAATATCCAGTGTGAAATATATATGCATCATGGATTATACAGGATTCTGTGTGTATGAATATGTGGGGGAGGCACAGAAGTAGTATTATGGTCACAGAATCTACAAGTTGAAAAAAGTCACAACAACCATCTAGTCCAAATTAGGTCTGAGGAGACATCTCTTCTAGAACTTCTCCAATAAATGGTCATCCCACAATTACCTGAAGATATCTATTAAGTGAGAAACAACTGCCTTTCAAATCAGTCTCATCTACTTTTGGACAGTTCTAATGAAGACATTTTTTCTTATAGTAAAAAAAAATTAGCTTACTAGCTGTGTCCTCATCTGGAAAATAAACTGAAGAATAAAATGGCAAGCCACTCCATTATCTTTGCCAAGAAAATTATAAATGGAGTCATGAAGAGTAGGAAGTGACTGAAATAACTTGAATAGCAACAACAAACAAAAATCTGCCTCTAATCTTTACTCATAACTGCTATTTTTGTATATTTGGTCCAAAAAGATTAAGTTTAATTCTTTTTTTAAGAAGCCCTTTTAGATACTTGAAGACAGTCATCATGGTTCTCCCAAGACTTAATTTAACTTAAACATTCCAAGTCACCATATGACAAAGAGTTTGTGTTCTAGCAATGAAGGTAAGAACAACATGCCAATTAAAGAACAATTAAATGTTAGACTATGTGCTACAAATTTTTGGATTTGATCAATGTGAAATTTTGTTTTGCTTGACTATTTGCTATGAGGGTTTTGTTTTTATTTTTATTTTCCATTGGAGGCAGGGAGGTGGAAAGTAGGTGAGAGGAAGAGAAAACCATATAAACATATATATATATATATATACATATATTTGGAAGAGTTCTCAAAAAAAGGGAGACAGTGAAGTGAAGGACTGGGGAGAGTGAAATAAGATGAGTTATGTCTTAGGGATAGCACTTATATTTATTTATTTTTTATTATACTTTTTATTTACAAAACATATGCACGGGTAATTTTTGAACACTGACCATTGCAAAACCTTCTGATTCAACTTTTCCCCTCCTTCCCCCCATCCCCTCCCCAAGATGGCAGGTAGTCCAATACATGTTAAATATGTTAAAATATATAGCATTTGTATTTATTTTAAAAATTAAATTTATCTTTTTTCAGTGAACAAAAACCCATTTTTTTTCTCCTACCCTTTATGCAAAATTCCATCATGACAAATATATAAAGTCAAGGAAAACATATTCCTTCATTGGCTATGTCATATAAATATATATATATATATATATATATATATATATATATAATTATTTGCCAAGAATTACTAAATTGGGTATACTTCATGACCCAGAGTTACAACCAGATCTATATTCCAAAGAGATCAAAGAAAGAGGAAAAGAACTCATATGCAAACAAATATTGACCATCTTTGTGAAGTGGTAAAGAATAACAGGTAGAATTTAGATAGAGAGAAGAGAAGAAAATACCAGAAGTGCTGAATGAGCATGTTATGCTTGAAGGAGAGGAAAAGGACTCAGCTGATAGGAGGTCTGAGTTTATTGGTCATTGTTCCTGTCTTTGTCTCCCCTTTTTTCATCTCTGTCTCTCTTTCTTTGTCTCTCTCATGCTCAACTTTCCCCCCACTTTTTATTCCTCTTTCTCAAGTACTCACAATAAACACAATCAAAACAGGTTGCTAAGCAGACTTCTGGCAGTCCCTTGCTTAACAACCGTTCTGAGCTTATTTGTGCATTCTGTCTGTCCAGATTGCACAGGTGTGTATACATATGGTGAGGGTTGGGTATGCCGGTCACTTTCAATAGTTGCTCTATCCACAAGGCTACTAAACATAGATGGCAGGTGCTTTTGACAGATTGGGCCTTACACAGCTGGATCAATATCTAGATTTGATGCTCAGGGATGTTGTCTCTTGCCAATGACTCCAGTTCTTTCTGATGGAAGCTAACAATTGATTCCAAAGCTGATTTAGCTTTATCATTTTCCTTTTCCTCATTATACAAAATAGATATACTATATGTACCTGTGCATGTATAAATATGTGTATATATTATGTGTTGATATACACATGGATAAATACCACTACTAGATCTCTATCCCAAAGACATCCAAAAAAGGGGAAAAGGATCTTTTTATACAAAAATGTTCATAGCAACTCTTTTTGTGGTAGCTAAGAACTAGACCTCAAAGAGAAGCACATCAATTGGGGAATAGCTAAATAAGCATACAGTATATGGTTTTAATATTTTTTAAATTAAAAGTTTGTTATTTTCAAAACATATGCATAGATCATTTTCAGCATTCATCCCTGCAAAACCCTGATTTCCAATTTTTTTCTCCCTCCCTACCTCTCACCCCCTATCCTAGATAGAAAGTAATCCAATATATGTTAAATGTGTGCAACTCTTCTATACATATTTCCATAATTATCATGCTGCACAAGAAAAATCAGATCAAAAAGGGAAAAATGAGAAAGAAAATAAAATCCAAGCAAATAGCAAAAAAAGCAAAAACACTATGTTGTGATCCACACTCAATCCCCACAGTCCTTTCTCTGGGTGCAGATGCCTTTCTCTATCATAAGACCATTGGAACTGGTCTGAATCCCTTGCTGTTGAAGAGCCAAGTTGATCAAAATTGATCATTGTATAATTTTGTTGCTGCTGTGTATAATGTTCTCTAGGTTCTGCTCATTTTACTTAGCATCAGTTCATGTCAGTCTCTCCAGGCCTCTCTGAAATCAATCTGCTGATCATTTCTTATAGAACAATAATATTCCATAATAATGAAATACTCTGATATAAAAAATTATGATGATTTCAGGATGAAATCAGGATGAGTTCAGAGAAACCTGGAAAGAATTATATGAACTGATACACAGTAAAGTGAACAGAACCAGAACGTTATACAGAGTAACAGCAATATTGTTTAATGAAGAACTATGAATGGCTTAGCTATTTTCAGCAATATAATGATCCAAGATGATTCCCAAAGGACTAATGATTCAAATTGTACAAAACAACTAATATGGAAATGTTTTACAGAATTGCAAAAAATACATGCATGTATATGTAATAAGTTATTAACACTATTATATATTAGTGAAATATAAATATATTATAAATTTTATTTATGCATACATTGATATGTTTGTATGTGTGTATATACACATATATTATCTGTGATTTCATTGGTATGCGGATCTTTCAGTAAGGAACCTCTTTATTGCAGTGAAAATCAGCACCTGACACATATAGAGAGAATGTCTTTTCCTTTGAAGTCTTGTCCATTTCTAACTTCATAACACTTTCCTATGTTCAGGCTCCCTTCCCTTCTCTGACACTGCCACCATCCTGATAAAAGTTTTTATGACTACAAGCTTGGATTGTTCAGTAGCCTTCTCATGGATCTCCCTGTCTCAAGTCTTCCCCTGTTCCTATCCATTCTCCTCAAGTAATCTTCCTAAAGGGCAGCCGTGACTATGTCACTTCCTTATTCAATAAACTCCACTGATTTCTTTTTACTTTAAGTATCCAATATAAAATCCTCTGTTTAGCTTTTAAAGCCCTTTATAAGCTGGCTTTTACCTTCCTTTCTAGGTTTTTTTTTTTAACTATAATTTCCTCTGTGTACTCTTCCATCACTCTTTCCTTGCTATTTCTTGAATATGAGACTTTATCTCTTGACTCTAGATATTTTCACTGTCTCCCGTGCCTAGAACTCTCTCCCTTCCCCTCTGCACCCCACGGCTTCCCTTGCTCTTGTCAAATTTTAGCTAAAGTCCCTTCTGCAAAAAATTTTCCTGCCTCCCCTCCAAGACTAGTCCCATTTTATCCTGTCTTTTCCTTGTTTATACATTTATACTTCTCATCTTCCTCCTCAGAATTTGAGCTCTGTGAGCTCAATCTTATTTTTCAGTCCTTCTTTACCACAGCATCTATAATAGGGTGGTGGAAAGAAAGTAAGTAAACACTTTTTGTTGTTGTGTCAGTGGGTCATATATCTCTTCAAGACCACATTTAGCATTTTCTTGGCAAAACTCCTGACATTTATATAACTCCTATACTATGCTGGGCATTGTGCTAAATTTTCTGCAAACATCTCATTTGAAATATAATAAAGCTGAGGGATGGATGCTATAATTATCTAATCTAATCTTACAGTTTGTAAAAATCATTTATTTTATTCTGAACTTAAGACATCAAAAAAGGAGTTCTATAACATGGCAGAAGCGGGGAGGGGGAGAAAATGATTGCACATGAAACTGTATTCTATTATGTACAACTTGCTATTCCTTTTAAACACAATCATGTTATCATCTAACTTTCTTTTTTCTTCCCTTTCCTCTCTCTCTTTCTAGAGACTACCACTAGACACAAATATATAATATATACATATGTATTTATCACACACATATATGTATATATACACATACTATACATACATAAATATATGTATACACACACATACACACACACACACACACACACACACACACATATATATATATATATTATATATATATATGTTCCTTCTCTGGATGTAGATGCCATCTTTCTTCATATGTCCTTTGTAGTTAATTTAGGTGCTTATAATGATCAAAATGACTTAGTCACTCAAGTTCTTAAAACAATATTGCTGTTACTATATATAATATTGTCTTGGTTCTGCTTATTTAACTTTTAATTATTTTATACAAGTCTAGACTTCGAGCTCATCATTTCTTTTAGTATAGTAGTATTCCATCACAAACATATGTTATAGTTAAGGGAACTGAAACAAGCAGTGGTCAAGTGACTTGCCAAGGTCAAACAACTAGTAAGTGAGCCTGGATTTTAATTCAATATTTCAAAAAGCTTGTTAGTTGTCTGATAGGTAAAACTTGAACCCAAGGCAAGCAGGAAGAAAGTCATACATGGAGGGAAGGAAGGAAGAAAGAAGGAAGGAAGGAAGGAAGGAAGGAAGGAAGAAAAGGAGGAAGGAAGGAAGGAAGGAAAGGAGGAGGGAGGGAGGAAGGGAGGAAGAAAGGGAGAGAGGAAAAGAAGGAAGGAAATAAGCATTTTAAAGTACCTACTATGTGCCAGTCACTGTGCCAATCACTTTATAAATATTATCATATCTGATCCTCAAAACAATCTAGGAGCTGTATCATCATTATTCTCATTTTACAGTTGAAGAAACTGAGTCACACAGAGGTAGGTTAAATGATTTGCCTAAGGTCATATAACTTAACAAGTGTCCAGGGTGAGATTTAAATTTAGATTTTCCTGAGGCCAGATCCAGTACTCATATTCATTGTGTCACCTAATTACATTTTTCCTTTAAGTTAGAACACATCTCAAAAAAACAAAACCAAAAACCAGTGTTGACTTCTCTTTCTGATGGTTTCCTAGAAAGATACCAGCCCCTTAAGCAAAAACATTTTCTCTCCCACTTCTTTATAGCCCCAAATTACCTGACATATAGTTTATATATTCCTACAATGTTCAAAGATTTATGGAGAATTTTTCTCACAATGCCCCCATGAGGCAGGTAGCACAAGTATTATTGTCCCCCTATGAGATCATATCCATATAAAATTGCATGTCTACCTTGATAATCTGTATAGGTGAAACTCAGAGAAAATTGAGTAGGTGCAGGGTTGGGGGGATAAGCACTATCCATCTTGCCACTTGGTTTCCAAGTAAAAGTCCCATGACAGATAACATTTCTTGTCACATGGGAGAATCTTATCTAAAAAGGCTGAGATAGAAGTTGTCCATGTTCTTATTTAAACTCATTCTGCCCACCTGCTATTGTCCCATGAAGGGGAGAGCCAAGGAACCCAACTCAAGATTCACCAAGTATAGTTAGACAATAATGAAGGTTCCAACCCTTGCTGGAAAGTGTGTGTAAAGTTAAGGTGGAGTACATTTATTATTTAATGAAATCATTCTAAAAAATTTCCCCAATAATGTTTTGTTACCTGACAGGGGCACTGAAAATAAAATTACTACTTTCTGTTCAGTAATGTTTTTTTTTTCATCTACAAAAGTCTAATATATTCAAAACTTTTAAAAAGGGGGCAGTTGATTTTTTTTCTCCCTTAAAAGCTATTGCAACCATCTTGGATCACATTAATTGGCTCAAGGGACTAGGAGGCAGGCTTCCTGTTTGCCTGTGTACAAAAAGCCTCAAGGAACTCCAGCTGGCTCCTGATGTCCAATCTACTGCCATGGACAACACAGAAACAGGGTTGCTGTGCCCAGCTGAATCAAGCCTGTGTCCTTGTTAAATCTTTTCACAAATGTCTTTCCCCTGCTATGGCTAAGTAAATCATTTAACTGTTAGATCTTCTACAAGGATTTTGTTTTGTTCTAATATCGAACCTAAGCTACCAGGAGACCTGTCTGGGGCAGACTTGGGCTACAGTACTATATCTTACAAAAGAAAAATATCTCTTTTGCACTGGGCCACCATATGAAGCAGGCCCCAAAGCACTTGTGTGGTAACCAGAATCAGAAATAGAAACTCTAAGTTTGCTGAATCGGGGGAGGAAACAGCAGAAGTGAATAGTGATCCATAATATTCCTGTTTGGATTATTTATCTCTGTCTCTCAAGGGTAGAATTGGTATACAGAATGATAGATTGGAAAAAACCATCGGACTTTCTTCTGGACTGGTTTGTATTTGAATATCAGCTTTGCCTTCTGATAGCTCTATGACTTTAAATAAATCACAATCTCTCTAACACTGTTTCCCTTTTTTTGTTTTTGTAAAATTGGGATAACCCATCCTCCCTATTTCACAGATATCCTGTCCTTTTATAAAATGGTAGGGAGCAAAGGATTAATAGTCATTAGTAGAATCCAGAATTCAGATTGGTGATAGGAAAATGCAAAAATGGGGGAAGGGAACTAGACAGATGAAGTCATGGAATTAGACAAAAGTAGATAACAAAGCTTTGGGCCATATGAAAGCAAGAGAAGCAAAATAAGCAGAAATGTAGGTGGAATGAATTGAACAAGAATGGAAACCAAAAATCAAGAAATACTTATCAGTCAGAGACAGGTGACTGAATAATGGCATGCACTTCCATGGCTTTCTTTGTTTTTATATAGTTTTTATTGTCTTGTTTTTGTATCATTTACATTCTTCAACATATCTTTCTATCTCTGTCTCAGAAAGTCATCTCTAAAAAGAAAGTATTAAAAAAAAGAAAAAACAGTTTAGCAAAACTAACCTACAATTTGACTCAATCCAATACCACATGAGATGTTCAGTTAAGGTTGTTTTTCAGTTTACAAGGAATGAAGAGGTGCTGAAGTGTTTTGTCATTTCTTTATCTATTTCCTTTTATAGAAGAAACTGAGGGGAAAAGGGTTAAATGATTTACATAAAGTCGCATAACTAATAAGTATCTGAAGTCAGATTTGAACTCAGGAAGATGTCTTCCTGACTCCAGGCCTAGTACTCTACCCAATGTATTACTCAGCTACCTTCTTAAACCAATAACACATAGTTTTTATGACTCCCACTTAATTGGATAATTTGACAAATGGAAGTGCTAATTTCTCTTTCATTCTTATTTCCTTTCTCACCATTTTTCTTGATATTCTAGCTCTTTCTCCAAATATATTTTGTTATTATTTTATTGAATTATATAAATTGTTCTCTTGATTTGGTAGAACCCTCAATCTGTAAATTATTTTGACATTACCTTAATTTTTATTATATTGGCATGACCTAATTGTATATGCTGAATATCCCTCCAATTATTTAATTTCTTTGGATTGCTCATATTTTCATCTATGTAAGTTTTCAGTGTGCTTTGGCAAATTTCCAGGTATTCAGCATTTTATAGCTACTTTCATTTTTAAATTTTCTCCTCAATTTTGTTATTTCTTCATAGAAATGCTGTTATTTTTTGTGAATTTATTTTGCATCTTGCTGCTTTATAAGAGCCATTAAATATCTGCTTCTTACCTAATTTTCTAAGACAATTATCATGTCATCAGTCAAATAATATTAGTATCTAATTTACACCTTTAGTTTCTTTCTCTTATTGGATTGTTACCACTTACATTTCTAAAATTTTGTAAGGTAACAAAGGGGAAAATCTATTTATTAATCAATAAAGATTTATTAAGCACCTACGATATGCCAGGTATTGTGCCAAGTACTGAGGATTCAAAAAGAAGCAAAATACAGTTCCTGCCCTTAAGGAGGTTATAATGTAATGAGGGAGACAATATTCAAACAGATACATACACACACACACACACACACACATATATATATATATGTATATATACACATCTACACACATATGTATGTGTATGAATATATGTGTATGTATATACATACACAATCCATATGTACATATATAAAATATAAAGCATGCTGTATATAGGAAATAATTAATGGAGAAAAGTCACTAGAACTGAGAAGAATTGACGAAGACAAGGTGGCCCAATAGAGTTCTGAATCTTAAGCCAGGAAGATTCATCTCATTTAACTTTGTTTGTTTTAGTTTCCTTATCTATAAAATGAGCTGGAGAAGGAAATTTCAAACTACTCTAGTGTCTTTGCCAAAACAACTCAAAATAGGATCACAAAAAGTAACTGAAAATGTCTAAACAACAGTGGGGGACCTGTAGAAGACGAGATTTTAGTTGGAATTGAAAGGAACTCAAAGAGGTCAATGGTCAGGATGGAGGAAAGAGAGCATTCTAGGAATGGGGGACAGCCAGAGAGAATGCCTAGAGCTGAGAGATGGAATATCTGTTTGTAGAACAGCCAGGAGACCAATGTTACTGGATTGAAAAGGACCTGTAGGGGAATGAGATATAAGAAGGGTAGGTTGGGACTAGGTTATGAAGAGCTTTATATGTCAAAAAGATATTTTTCATTTGATCCTGAAGGCAATAGGGAGCCTGAAGTTTACTGAACATAGTGATGACATGATATTTTAGGAAAATCACTTTAGTGGCTGAAAGGGTAGGGAGAGCTCTGAGGCAGGGAGATACAGAAGCGAGCTTTTGCAATAGTTAAGGCATGGAGTATTAAGGGCTGGTACTCGAATGGTGGCAATGTCAGAATGAAGAATAGTGCATCTTTGAGAGATGCTGCAAAGGTGACATTCACAAGTCTTTGCAATAGCCTGGATAGAAGGAGTGAGAGATAGTGAGGAATCCAAGATGACTCCTAAGTTGCCACTCTGAGGATCTGGGAGGAAAGCATCATTCTCTACTATAATAAGAACTATAATTTGAACTCAGAAAGATGACTCTTCCTGATTTGAGACCCAGTACTCTATCTACTATAATAGGAATGAGGAATGCTTTCTTTACTTTCATTTATTCAGAAGCTTTCTTTTTACCCATCCATTTCATATCATTAGCTTTTAATTTTTGTTATATATATATTTTATTGTATTAAAATGGTCCTTCTATGACTATATTTTATAGGGCTTTTAGCATGAATGTTATACTTTGTCAAAGACTTTTTCTTCTTTATGTGATTGATTATGTTACCTATTTTTGCTACTCTAATTTTTTATATTATAGTATAATATTTTTGCCAGGATTTAATTTAACATTTTTTGCTTCGATATCGATCACTTGAATTGATCTATAGTTCAATTTTTTGATCTATTATTCCCTGGGTTAGATATTAGGACTAAATTTGTTTCATAAATTAAGTTTGCTAGACTTTAATTTTTCAATTTTTAAGAATTTGGCAGTATAGGTATTACTTGTTCTTTATTTGTCTGTAAATCTATTTGAATCTTGGTTTTTCCTTTTTAGTTATTTCCTTATGGTTCAATTTCCTGTTTTGAAATTGAATTAAAAGCTGTATTTGATATTCTCTTACTTTGTGTATTTTATTTCTTTTTGTAGCTAATTTTATTTTTTTTAATTCCATTTTTTCCTAGGAGATAGATTCTGATAAAAGTAAATATGGTAAGTTCTGATAATTCTTTTTATTTCTTTTCTATTTCTTGTGTTTTCACCTAGTTAGGAAAAAAAACATTCTAAGTAAACATGGGTGAATCAACTGCAGGATAAAATATAAACATATATAAAATCCTACAAATATTGAAACTTTTGCACACTTCTTTTCATAAAAGTGAAGAGATCCAGTGAAGGATAAAGTTAGTTTAAAGAAAACTTAAACCACACAATAAAGCAAAATGATCTCAAAGTTATTCAAGGATAATATAGGTAATAGGTTCAAGCAATCAACATTTATTAGTCCACAAGTGAAACCTAACATCATTATCCTCAAGATGTGTGGAGAGGAAGTAGAAGAGGCATTAACAAGGAAAAAAAAGATAAGAAAAGCAGCCAAATTGTACCAAGTATAGAGGATGTCTGTGTTAGAAGTAATTCAATTATGATGGCTTTGAGGACCAATATGCAAGGTATCTGAAAGAAAGGAAGGTACCAAGTGTTAAAATATCTCATCCATTATTAATATCAAAAATAGTGACTAAGGAGACATTACTAGGTAATGATATATACTACTCTCTCTCTATGACAAATATTCATGAGAATCAACTATACTTTTCACAAGTGATATTTAACAGTGAACTACAACTTTACTATCTGACAATTTACTGAAATATGGCAGAAAATATAAGATCTCATTGTACTTATTGCTTGTTGATTATGAAAAAACAAATTTCTTTCAGTAGAAGAAAATATTGCCCTATAGACTTTTTTAAAGCATGTTATCTGCCATCTATATATGAGGATTATTCAGTATTCCTTGGAAGATGTTACAATAGTAATAACCACATTCAGTGACCCTCTGATAATAAACATCAAGTGAGGCATAAAACAGGAAGCCATATATATGTTTGACAAAAGTTCTTAGCACTGCAATAGAGAGTTTTCAGTCCAGATAGAGAAGGGCTTTTTTGTGAATGGTGAGGTCCTTTATATGATGCTATTCAAGAATGACATTGTGCTAATGACAAAATATCTTGGGACAATGCAAAATTTCCTGGAAGATGTCATTAATCAGTCGGTTTGCATTCAAATAGAAAATTCCAAAGGAATAAAGAATATATCTTTCCTGGATATCAACATTTATTTGGATGGACACCCCATCTTGTCCAATTGTATGTTTATTTGGGACAGAGTAAGGATGATGAGGTTGGTTTGGAGTTGAAGAAAAAGATGTAATATAACCAAGTTATTAAGCATGTTTAGTTTGCCCAACAGAGAGCTGGCTATGTCCCCTACCTTGTATATGCTTTAGCTTCTTTTGTCTATTTGTTGTTGGTTATTATTATTATTATTTTATATATTTTTGTCTGCATAGTAAATCTGATCTGTTTGCTCAGAAGCATGAGAGCCATTATCTGAACTGGTAAGAAGAGAAAGATTTACCTTCCCCTGTTATTTCTCTTTTCCTCCATCTCTGAGAAATAGGTCTAGGGAGGTTTATTTCTGTTCTGTATTGTCTTCAGTTTCAGGTGTTGAAGATGATCTTCCCGGGATTAAAAGTTCAAGCATCCTTGGAAAAAGAACTATAGACAGTAGTCATGGATACTCTAAGAAGCCAGGATATGTGGATCTTGAATCTGAGAGGGGTGAATAGACTTGGAACTGGATCTGTGCTTTATGGGAACCAAACTAAACAATAAGCAATAACCTAATCTCTTTCCTCTATCCAGAGAATAATATAGTAGAGGTTGGAGGAAATGAGGATTATTTCTCCCATGTGTTTGGGAGATTTAGTTTGTATATTTGATTATCCCTTAGAAGTAAATACCCTTTGTAAAAGCTCCATTAGATTAGTAAACTAGTTTGCTTTTGTAAAGATTCAAGCTCTTTTACCAGCCCATTCAGGTGCTATATAAATGCTTATTCCCTTTCCTTTTCCTCTTATGTCAACAAAAACACAATTCTAATTGCTATTCTTATCTTTAGTATTATAGTCCTAAAAAAAAAAAGTTTCCTATCACTAGTATTCTGTATTCTTTCCATTTGACTAGACTGGACTGCCTCAATTTCCTGAGGTTTTCCTAATCTGAGTCCCTGTGCTGAGTGCTCCTGAGGAAACAAGACTCATCCCAACTGGGTTTCAGTGTCTTTTCAAGTCACAAGTAACTACCCATATTTGTAACCCTCCTGATTCTCTATTTTCCTTTCTTTCATTTGACTGAGTTGAGTCATCAGCTGCTATTTCTGGTGGGGTGGGAAGGAGCTTAGGTAGTTGGCCAGGAAGAGTCTGTGGTAGAGTACCCAGATCGGACCCTAGAGGAGCCTTTAAGTATGTTTTTGGACACATAAGACATTCTCTGGGAAACAGGACTAAGTGAATGCTCTAAGCATGAATTCTCTGGTGTTAGGATGTTAAGCTTGTCTGTGGATTTAATAGTAATTATTCTACATCTGTCAATTCTTTTTAAGAGAGGAAGAGAGGAATTTGGAGGGTATGGAAGAAATTTTATTAAAATGACTAATTTGCCACTCTGGGGAACCAAAAAGATTCCAAACCTCATAGAGGAGTTAATGGAAGAATTGGTGGCTCTGCTTCAGAATGGGAATTTAATTGGAAGTTCTAATTGAATAAATAATTCTTAAAAATTTATGAAAAGTCTGAACTGCTGTTCTGGTTTGGGGAAATGTGGTTTGTTATTTTTAGGAAGATGGACTGGATGAAATGATAACCTGAGTTGTTCTTGGTCACATTATTAAGCATGTAGGTATCACACATGCACACACTTTTTTTTTTTTTTTTTTTTTTTTTTTTTTTTTTTTTTTTTGGAGGAAAGAGATTTTTGCCGAGTCAAGATCAAGAAAAACAGTTGAGAAACAGAAAAAGCTAAACGAACTCCATCAAATAGCTTCCAAGAAGTAAAAATAAGAAGGAAGATAGACTACTTGCAGTAGCGTGGGTTTTATTTATCTTTATCTTGACACTCTACTACTAGGTCCTAGCCTCTTATTGACAGGGTTTAGGGCTAAAGGAAAGTGTGTTTTATCACCAGAGTTGTTCAGAAGATCCAAAATCCCCATCCCCTGGAAGCTGATCATAAGCCATAGGATTGAGAAACCCTTGTGTATTGATAAAACCACCATTCTACAACAATTTATACAAAGAATAATACAAGTCTTTATTGTATGAATAAAGCTTCCACTTCAACTTCAGGCTTCTGCTTGCAGGTCCTTATCATGGATTTTTTTCTCTTCATTTTTTTCAATAATAATATTTTATTTTTCCAGATATATACAAAGAAATTTTGACATCTTTTTTATTTTTAAAATTTGTTTATTTTTAATACACATTGCTTTATGAATCATATTGGAAGAGAAAAAAACATAGCAAAAGGGAAAAACAATGGAACAGATTAAAAAAACAGAAAAAAGAAGAGAACATAGCATATGTTAATTTACATTCAATCTCCATAATTATTTTTCTGGATGCAGATGGCATTTTCTGTCCAAAGTCTGTTGGGACTGCTTTGGATCACTGAACCAAATTTGAAAAAAACTAAGTCTTTTATAGTTGATCATTACACATTTTTGCTGTTGTTGTGTACAATGTATTCCTGTTTCTGCTTATTTCACTCAGCATCAGTTCATATAAATCTTTGCAGGCTT
The DNA here is from genome assembly GCF_902635505.1 of Sarcophilus harrisii. NCBI lineage: Eukaryota > Metazoa > Chordata > Mammalia > Dasyuromorphia > Dasyuridae > Sarcophilus > Sarcophilus harrisii. The sequence goes on from NC_045427.1 coordinate 155,122,094, forward strand.
TTCAAAAATCAGCTTGTTCATCATTTTTTATAAAACAATAATATTCCATTATCTTCATATACCACAAATTGTTCAGCCAGTCCCCAATTGATGGGCATCTACTCATTTTCTAATTCTTTTCTGCCATGAAAAGAGCTGCTACAAACATTTTTGCAAATGTGGGTTCTTTTCCTTCCATTTATGATTTCCTTGGGATACAGAGACAGTAATGGCACTGCTGGATCAAAGGGTATATACAATTTGATAGCCTTTGATGATACTTCCAAATTGCTCTCCAGAATGTTTGTATCATTTCACAACTCCAACAATAATGCATTAGTGTCTCAGGTTTTCCACACCCCTTCCAACATTTATCATTATCTTTTCCTGTCATCTTAGCCAATCTGAGTGTTGTGAGGTAGTATCTCAGAGCTGGTTTAATTTGCATTTCTCTAATCAATGGTGATTTAGAGCATTTTTCATATGACAATAGATGGCTTTAATTTTATCATTTGAAAATTGTCTACTCATATTCTTTGATTATTTACTGAGGAATGACTTGTATTCTTATAAATTTGATATAGTTCTCTGCTTATTTTAGAAATGAGAAATTTCTGAAAATATTTTTCTCAGCTTTGTACTTCCCTCTTAATCTTGATTCTGTTGGTTTTGTTTGTGCAAAACCTTTTTAATTTAATGTAATCTAAGTTGTCCATTTTGCCTTTCATAATGTTCTCTAGTTCTTTAGTCATAAATTCCTCCCTTTCCCAAAGATCTGATAGTAAATTATCCCTTGTTCTCCTAATTTGTTTATGGCATCATCCTTTATGATCAAATCATGTATCAATTTTCATCTTATTTTGGTAGGGGGTGTGAGATATAGGTCTATGTTGAGTTTCTGACATATTTTTTCCAGTTTTCCCAGCAATTTTTGTCAAAATAGTAAGTTCTTATTCCAGAAGCTCAAATTTTGGAGTTTATCAAATATTAGATTTCTATAGGCCTCGCTTATTGTGTTTTATATATCAAATATATTGCACTCATCCACAACTCTATTTTTTAGCCAGTATTAAATGGTTTTGATGACTGCTGCTTTATAATATAGTTTAAGGTTTGGTATTGCTAACCCACCCTCTTTTTTGTTATTAAGAATTAGCTTGATATTCTTGACCTTTTGTCTTTCCTGATAAATTTTGATATTACTTTTTCTACTTCTATAAAATAATATTTTGGCATTTTGATTGGTATGACACTGAACAAGTAGACCAATTTAGGTAGAATTATTGTTGTTATTATATTAGCTTAACCTACCCATGAACAACTGATATTTTTCCAATTGTTTAGATCTGACTTCATTTGTGTGAGAAATATTTTGTAATTGTGTTCATACTTTGTCTTGGCAGGAAAACCCCCAAATATTTTATTTTGTCTGCAATAATTGTAAATGGAATTTCTCTTTCTATCCCTTGCTGATGGGCTTTGCCAGTAATATATAGAAATGCTGATGATTTCTGTACGTTTATTTTATATCCTGCAACTTTGCTAAAGCTGTGAATTGTTTCTAGTAGATTTTAGGATGATTTTCTAGGATTTTCTAAGTATATCATCATATCATCTGCAAAGAGTGATAATTTTATTTCCTTATTGCCTATTTTAATTACTTTCTTTTTCTTTTCTTATTGCTAAAGCCAACATTTCTAGTACAATATTAAGTAATATTGGTGATAATGGGTATTTTTGTTTAACTCCTGATCTTATTGGGAATGTGTCCAACTCCTCTCTATTACCAAAAAAATGCTTGCTGTAGGTTCTTAGATAATGGTTATTATTTTAAGGAAAGTTCCCTTTATCCCTGTGCTCTTTAGTATTTTTGACAGAAATGAGTGCTGTATTTTGTCAAAAGCTTTTTCTGCATCTAATGAGATTATTATATGGTTTCTATTGGTCTAGTTATTGATATGGTCAATTATAGTAATAGTTATACTATATTATCTTGCTGAAAAGTTGCTGTAATCTCTTTGCTAATATTTTATTTAAAATTTTTGCATTAATATTCATTAGAGAGATTGGTTTGTAATTTTCTTTCTCTGTTTTGGCTCTTCCTGGTTTAGGTATCAGTATCATATGTGTGTCAGGGAAGGAATTCGGCAATACTCCTTCTTTATCTATTTTCCCAAATAATTTATATAATATTGGGATTAATGTTTCTATAAATGTTTGGTAAAATTCACTTGAGAATCCATCTGATGCTGCAGATTTTTTCTTAGGGAAATCATTAATGGCTTTTTCAATTTTTTTTTCTAAAATGAGATTAAGTAATTTATTTCCTTTTTTGTTAATCTGGGCAATTTACATTTTTGTAAATATTCATCCATTTCAGTTAGATTGTCAGATTTGTAATCATATAGCTAGGCAAAGTAGCTCCTAATTATTGCTTTAATTTTCTTTTCACTGATGGTAAATTCATTTTTCATTTTTGATGTTGGTGATTTGTTTTTTTTTCCTTTCCTTTTTCTAATCAAATTACCCAAAGGTTTATCTATATTGTTGATTTTTTTTCATAAAAACAACTTTTAGGTTTATTTATTAGTTCAATAGTTTTTCTTAGTTTCAATTTTATTAATCTCTCCTTTGAGTTTTAGAATTTCTAATTTGATATTTAATAGGGGTTTTAAAATTTGTTCTTTTTTTTAAAGCTTTGTTAGTTGCACACACAATTCATTGATCTTCTCTTTCTCTATTCTATTCATGTAGCTATTTAGAGATATAAAATTTTCCTTAAGAACTGCTTTGGTTGCATCCCATAGGCTTTGGTATTTTGTCTCATTATTGTCATTTTATTGGATGAAACTATGGTTTGTTTCTGTGATTTGTTGTTTGACCCACTCAATTTTTAGAATTAGATTATTTATTTCCAATTAGTTTTTAGTTTATCTTTCCCTGGCCTTTTATTGAATAAAATTTATTAATATTATGATCTGAAAAGGAAGCATTTAGTATTTCTGCCTTTTTGCATTTGTTTGTGAGGTTTTATGCCCTAACACATGGTCAGTTTTTGTGTTAAGTGCTATGTACTTCCAAGAAAAAGTATATTTTCTACAGAAATCTATCATATCTAGGTTTTCTAGGATCCTATTAACGTCTCCAGTTTCTTTCTTGTTTATTTGGTGCTTAGATTTGTCTGATTCTAAGAGGGGAAGGTTGAGGTCCCCTACTAATTTAGTTTTGCTGTGTATTTCTTCCCATAACTGGCTTAAAATCTTGTCTAGGAATTGGGCTGTTCTATCACTTGGTGCATACACATTTAGTATCTACTACTTCATCTGTTTACAATACCCTTCCTTCCTTATCTTTTTTAATAAGATCTATTTTTATTTTTGCTTTATCTGAGATCAGAATTGCTACCCCTGCTATTTTTAGTTTAGCAGAAGCATAATAAATTCTGTTCCAGTTTTGTACCTGTACTCTGTATGTGTCTCTCTATGTCAAATGTGTTTCTTGTAAACAACATATTGTAGGATTCTGTTTTTTGATGCACTCTGCTGTTTGCTTCTGTTTTATGGGAGAGTTCATTCCATTCACATTCACAGTTATGATTATTGGCTCTATATTTTCCTCCATCCTATTTTCTTTTATCCACCCTGACAGTGAGAGAACTCTGTAAAAATAATCACTGAAAAATTGTGTAAAATAATCATTGAAACCATGTCCCCTATCAGGGTTTCCCAGGCTCCAAGTTGTCTAGAGAGAGGGCCCATCCTCCCAGAATGAGACAAGCAACATTATTCAAGGGCAAATCAACTCCCATTGATCTTTTGAGAAGTCACATCCTCATTCAGGAAATTTAAATTTTCATTCAGTTGAGAAATCCTGGTCTGATTATCAATTCAAACCACACCAAATTTGCTCTGGGTCTTTGCCAGTCATTCTTTGCAAAATATTTCTTATTAAGAAATAGGTCCACTAAAGGGAAAGCCTCTTAGTGTAAAATAAAACCTCTTCTTTTTTGCCGCAGACTTTGGGGTTAGCAAATTTTTTCACTTCTGAACCTGTGTGCCTCTGAGCAGAAGGAATCTCATTCATTCATTCACATACCTCATCAACCCTACCTACTATCTTATCTCCTTTCACTCCTTCCTCTTTCTCTTAGTAGTTTTTTTTTTGACCCACTCCACCCATCATCTTTTCTTCTATCATTCCTTCCCTGCTTCTCTTACCTTTTCCTGTCCCTTCCTTTCTCTCCTACTTCTTTTATAGGGTTAGATAAACTTCTATACTCAACTGAGTGATTATGTTATTCCCTCTTAGAACCAAGATTAATAATTGGTCATGACCTTCACGTAGGCCAATAATTTTTAAATTGTCTCTTCTGGATATATTTTCCAGGTCACCTGTTTTCCAATGAGATATTTTCTTCCATTTTTTCATTCTTTTTAGTTTGTTTGATTGATTCTTGCTCTTTCACAAAGTTATTAGCTTCCAGTTGCCCCATTCTAGTTTTTTAATTTGTGGTTTTCTTCAGTTAGCTTTTGTATCTTTTTTTTTAATTTGGTTAATTTTATTTTTGAAGGTGTTTTCTTCAGACATTTTTTTCCTTCTTTTTCCAAACTGTTGACTCTCTCATGCATATCTCTCATTTCTTTTCTCATTTTTCTCTTCTACCTCTCTTATTTGCATTTTAATGTCTTTTATGAGCACTTCCAAGAAGCCTCTTTGGGTTTGAAACCAACTGATATCACTCTTAGAGATTTCTTTTGTGCACATTTTGTCTTCCTCTGAGATGGGTTTTGCTCTGCCCTGTCACCATATAGCTTTCTATGGTCAAGATTATTTTCTGTTTTTTGCTCATTTTCTTTCCTTTTCTTTTGGCATGTCCCCTTTTTTACTTTTATGGTTGAGCTCTGCTCCTGGTTAAAGGCTGTAAAAAGGGCACTGTACCAAGCTTTCTGTGCAGCTTTAAGCAGAGGTAGCTTTGCCTGCTCTGTTCAGGAAACAGCCTGGTTTCCCAGAGTTTGTCTTCTGAGTTGGGATTGGAGGCTGTCCCCACTGCTGTGCTCCTCTGCTGAGCCAGGACTGAGGGGCTTAGGTGCTGATCTGCTGTGTGAAAGACCCTCACCAGCTTTCCCAGGGTCTGTCTGTGCTGGGCTGAATACCCTTTTCACCCCAGTGAGACAGACCTTTCTTTAACTTTTTTCAGTCTATCTCAAGCTGGAGAATGGTTTTATTCTTTTGGACTCTGTTCAGAGACTTGATTTCATGTGATTTTTAAGGGAAACTGAGAGAGCTCAAGCAGGGGGATACAAGGGGAATGGAAGAAATAGAAATTCCTCAAATCAACTCACATTCTTTTTTTGTTGGAGGTATTAATTTCAAGATTCCCTTAGTCAGTCTGGCCTTAGAGCTATGAGGATCGGTATATATAATGTGACACAGTTTTATCCTGATTGAATCGCTGCAGTAACCACACATGGTCACCTAGCAGAAACATCTGCCAGGGCTCCTTGATTGGGAAATGGGAGATGAACAGCATCCTCAGAATGAAGAACTCTAACCAGGTGGTGCTGCCTAGAGCAGGTAAACATCAGAAAGCAGCAGAGCCCAACACAAAGAAGGCTCCCCATGAATCAAATGGAGATGTTCTTGGAATGACTAAGGAGGGGTGGTAGGTGGGAAGCAAGATGCTAGAAGGGAAAAAGAACCCTGCAAGGGAAGAAGGAAGAGGGTTATAGCCAGGAAATAAATACATATAAATATTTCATTCAGATTTCTAAAGGAACATTCAGAATACTGAGAAAGGACAATTAATAATGACTTTTTTTTAAATGTAAGATGCTCTGCAAATATATGCAAATGAAGCAGGGTGTCTTTGGGGCCTTCACAGTATGAGAGCAGGAAATGAGCAGTGAATTTAGTTGATATTGTGACCTGCTAAATTAGATTATTTTATTAGGTGATTATGGAGAAATTTTAAAAGTACATTTCCAGCTAAAAGCCTGGTAACTTCTAAGTTAGCATGTTATAAGTTATGAGCTTGTGTAATGAGTTGGAGCAGGAGGCAGGATTGAGGAGAGAAATTTGTAATAGTCCCAGCTCTAGCCAGTCTCTCCATCCCAGCCATCCAGGTGTAGCTGGAGATAACAGCCCTTCCTTGGGGGATGGACTCCCACTGAACCAGAGGCTTAGGCAGATGCTACTATTAAATGATTAACTGAGATCCCTTTCTAATTCTCTGGGAGCTGATCTCAGAGTCAAGTTCCCTTTTAAGTTGAGAAGCAGTCTTGTAAGTCTAACCTTTGGCACAGAAAATAACCATCTCTTGAGAGGCTTGGCTTCAGAACAGGTGAGGCTGGAGAGGAAGATAATAGATAGCTATAGATAAAGCAGTTGGACTAAGCAGGAAGACCTTCCTTTGAGATTGACATAAATTGGGATGTTACTAAAGGTATGGGGGTCAGCAGCCTTTGTCCTACAATAAATTGGGCATGTAGGCATCCCATCTGGATTGATAGGAAGTGGTTCCAGTCACTTAATTAAATGAGAGGGATTAATTAAAGGAGGAAATTGCTCTAATCCCAAATAGGACTGAAATGTAACTAAATGAAAAATACCACAATGGCTATTACTCATATTGTGGATTTTGGGTATAGGAGCACACCACACAAGGCAGTAGCTAATTTGGGAGGAGAGAATAGGAGAGGAGAAGGGCAGGGGATGCCCCAGGGAGGAAATATTTGTGCCAGAGGAGCAAAGTATATTAATTTTCTTGCTTTCTTGTGAAGGGCCAAAGCTTTCAGTGTCCATGGTGCTGAAGAAGAGACTTGTTTCTGACATCTTTTTTGGAAAACGAAAGTTACTTAGAAGACCTGCCTGGGGCAAATTATGAAAAGAAGCCTTCATTTTTCCTTCTGCTTTTTTCCCTTACTGGTAATCCATTCCCACCATCTCCTGGCACCCAATGTCTTTTTCCTCAGATTGTTCTGTCTCCCCCTATTCAAGGGCAGTATGTGTGTGTGTGTGTGTGTGTGTGTGGACTTTGTGGGTTCAAAGTTCATGTCTAACATGAATAATTTGGTACTTCTGTCTTTCCCTTTCCTTAAAGGTTTTTTCCTGATTTGATCTTATTCTTTTCCCTCTTGTTATATATGAGAAGGGGAAGGAGGAAAAAAGAAAAATCAGAATTTCATTTTGAATGAATGACAATAAGAATCACTGAAGAATCTTTCTATAGCTGAATAGAAACTTCTGTCAGATTTTAGATAATAGACTGAAGCATGTTTGATCCCTCTCCACCTCCCCCAACACACACTATTTTTCAGATGAGAAAACTGACTTTAAGATTAAGTGACTTGCCCTAAACTGCAAAGATAAGATCCGTGGTAAATGGTCATCAGTCCTTTGCTTGAAGGACTATCAAGAAGAATCCCAGTACTTTTTGAGGTTACACATTCGGCTTTTGAGAACTCTAAATTGTGGGAAGTTTTTCCTTAAATGAATCTAATCCTTTTCTCTACAATTCCTATCCAATGTTCATAGATCTCCTCCACACAAGACTTTATTAAGCCTTTCTATTTGCCAGGCATTATCCTAAGAACCAGAAATATAAATGGAGATAGTCTCTATCTTCAAATAGCTTATATTCTAATGAGAGACTTAGGTAGGATGTTTTGGTCTTGAAAACCTAGGCAGAAATGAAGAATGAATCATCAGGCAAATGATTGGAATATCCTTTCCAGAATCAATGATGGTGTTTATTTGATCATAGACCCTAAAACAAGAAATAGAAAGAGCTTGTTCTGGACAAAGATTTGCCTAAGTGTGGTCAAATCTTTAGTCAGGACTGCATAATCCTAAGAGAATAGCTTGCTTAGACAAGAATACTATGCCCTCTGAAGGCTGGAACTTTGCTGTTGCTATTGTTGCAGGTATTTCTCTCTCATCGCCCCTTTCTTCTTTTCCTCCTTTTCATCTGATCCTGCTAATCCTTCTTCCTTTTTTCCATTTTCTTCCTATGTATCATTATTAGGGATACAAATACAAGTGAGATAGAAGCCCTGTTTTCAAAAAGTTTCTAAATTCGAAAAGGGATGATGATCAGGAAGAGATATTTGATCTGGTGAATCACAGGGATGGTGAATTGTTCCATAGTGTAGAACACAACAAAACAACCACTTCCTATAGTCCAAGCATCTCTTTTAAAAAAAATTATAAGTTTTGTTTAATATTTACCAATTATATTTAACGTTTACCATTCATTTAAAAAATTGATTTCCAAATTCTCTCCTTGCCCCTCCCACCTTATGAAGTCATTCAATATGATATCAATTATACATGTGAAATCATGCAAAATATGTCCATATAGCCATGTTGTAAAAGTATGTTTTCACACACACAGACCTAGAAAAAGAAAGTTTAAAGTATGCTTCAATCTGCACTCAGTTCATCAATTCTCTCTGAAAGTAGGTCACATTTTCCATCATGGATCCTTTGGAATTATTTTGGATCATTGTCCAAGCATTTCTTAATGAAGCCTGGAATAGTATTCCTTTTTTGGTGGTCATATTATACTGTTGATTTACATTGAGTTTCAAGTGTATACTAGAACCAGTTTGTCCTTCCTACAGAAAGTCAACCATTAAATTTTCATTGTAAGCATCTACATTTCAGAAATCAACAAACTACAATCAAATCTTGATCTATTGTTTTGTTGATTCTCTAGCTCTTTGTTGGAGAAAATGTTAATTACAGATTAAATTTAAAAGTGCTTTGTGTGCAAATTTAAGAAATTTTTTTTTCCAGAGAGCCAATTGTTAAATATTTACCAATACAGTTCACCATTTAATACTCAGATGATATGCTGATGAACTCTTATCTAGCCTCATTTCCCCCTAGTTATATTTAATAAAATTAAGTTTTTAAATACAAGTTATAGTTGAACCAATTAATAATGATCGTAACTAGTATCATACTCTCACACACTGCCTAAAGGCCAGATACAATTCATTTTTACCAATCACCCAGGTTTATTTGTTACCTGAAGAGGCGTTTGAGACTATACTTAGGTTCTCTGTTTCAGCCCCCACTACTGTTTCTTCAAGTGTAGGTTCTCTGCCCTCTAGTTGCATTTAATTACTACCAATAAATCAGATTTATAAAGAGATAGTTATTTTGGAAGGTAAAAATGACAAATATATAAACAGCTTAGTTCCTATAGAGAACAAGTCCAGCTTCCCCCAGTCCTTCATCGCTTCTTCCCACAATGAGCTCAAGATCGAAGTACCCTGGATTCTTTGGGGTTTCCTTTTGAGGTGACTGGCTACAACATCATTTCTGCAATCCTAGCTTCAAGGTCATTCTGGCTTGAATTCCCTCTCTGGTAGGGACTACCTCAAGTACCTAAAGCTGAAAAGGACAAAAGAAATTTAAGAGGTTCATTTGTCAGAGTTAGAGTAAAAGAGAGGGTTTTGAAAAGTATACCTCCAGTTAATTCAGGTCAAAGTGTGCTTATGATGTGGGTGAACTATGATTGTTACCTACTGAAAGCAACAGTAAAGTCTAAGTGAGACAAAAGGAGAGGTGATTGCAGATTAACCAGTTTTAAAGAATTCTGGCTACGCAGCTAATCAAATGAGGCTCCAACTACCCATATGGTAAAAAAACACAGTATTATTCAGTATACCTTCATGTTAGAGAATATTTACATGTCTAAGCCACATCAATGCTTTAAAGTTTGCAAAGAATTTTACATTTTATTATATTTGATTCTCACAACAACCCTGGGAGATAGTTACTATTATTATCCCCATTTTCAGGTAAAGAAACTAAGACAAACTTGTTTAGTGTCTGAACTCAGGTCTCCTTGACTCCATGTATGTCTAGCATTGTATCCCCTTCACTACCTGAGTTCTAAGATTTGGGGGAAGGGAAAAAAGTAGAAAAAAAAGAAATTTACATCATAAATATTATTTATTTGAAAAGAATAGCAAGGTCTTTATAATTTGTAGTTTAATGTGCAATCATCTTTTTATTATGCAATATTATAGAAATGCTTGTTTTACAGATTTAGATCAAAAAAGATCATATTTGTAGATGGAGTGAAAATAAATCTGACTTTGGGTAAAACACTTAGTGTTTCTGAGTTTCTCTTTACTCATCTGTAAAAGGAAGGAATTGGATTTTTTTTTTTTTTTTTTTTTTTTTTACAGATGAGGAAAGGAAGACTCAGAGACACTAAGTGATTTACCCGAAGTCTCCCAGAGAGTAAGCTTAAATATGAGATTTGAATCCAGATCATCTGACTAAGAAGTCAGGTTTTCTTTCACTCCATCTCCAAATATGATCTTTTTTTAAATCTAAATCATTGATAAAATGTTAAATCTCATAAAACCAAGGACAAATCCCTGAAGAACTCCAACAGAGCTCTTTTCAATTATATTTTGAACCTTAATGTGTACTCTTTATGACAAATCACTGAACCACTTATAAATCTATCTAATAATATTTTTATATCTCATGTTTCTCTATCTTGTCTGCAAGAACAGTACAAAAGACATTGTCGAATGTTTTGCTAAAATCTAAGTAAGCTACATCTATGGAATTCCCTTAATCCACTACTCTAACAATGCTGTTGTAAAAAGAAAGCAAAATCAGTTTGGTATGATCTAGATTTGATGGGATGAAGTCAGGATAACTATGTGGCATCACTGATCTATTTTCTAAATGATTTTATTACTTTAATATAGCCTAGAATTTTACCAACAATTGAAGTCAAATTCATCAGGCTATAATTTTCATATTTTATCGCCTTCTCCCATTGCTTTTTTTTTTTTAAATCCATGGAATATTTTTATTTCTTCAGTCCTGAAATATTTCTTCCACTATCCATAGTCCTCCAAAGCTTATTGACAATTGCTTAATAATTAACCCATCAGTTCTTTCAGTATGCTGGGATGCAGTTCATCTGCATTTTGCGGCTTAATATAGTAAGTACAGATCATTTCTCTCTTCCTATTTTTTATCTTATCTTTCATATCAAGTCTTTGTTAGCTGTTTTTGTTCTTTCACTAAGATTTTATTTAGCAAAAAAAAAGAAGCAAAAAAATAGATGAATGATACTGTCATCTATTCATTTTCCATTATTATCATCTAATTTACTATAAGCAGTAGTCCTATCTCTTCTTTGGTCCCTCTCTCTATCCATCCTATATTACTGGAACATACTTTTTGTTATCCCTTAGAATGTCTCACCAACATTAGCTTATTATGAGATTTATTACATCTGATAATATTTTTACATGTCCAAATTTTGTTTCTGTATTCACTTCCCATCATTTATTCTTCTGAAGATGCCTTAAAAATTATTTCCCCCCATTTTCCAATTTTTTTCATAATCATTTCTCCTTATAATTGTTCCTATTGTTATTTCTATTAGATGTACACAGCTCTGAAAGAAGAATGTTAAAGGTCCTATAATTTTAATTATATAACAAATCTGAAAATCTTTTTGCAAATTATTTAAATTTTCCATCATGAATTTTTTCAATTGGAGCATATACATACATATATGCATATATAGCTATGTTATAGGTCTCCTTATATGTGTATGTATACCACACACACACACACACATTTGTAGCACTGATCATACTTGATTTTCCATGGTTTCTTTCAGCACAATATCATTTTCCTCTTCACTGACCTTATGAATCTTTATTTTCTTTATTTTATAGCATAATTACAACTTTCCCATCATCATCCATCTCAATATATTTTGTCTAGCCTTTCATTTTTATTGTTTATGAGCCTTTATTGTTCAAATATATTTCACATGACAAATTTTGGAGTTTTGTTTGCTTATATATTCTGCCACTTTTAAATTTTATTATATTGCTTAATTAATGTTTAAAGTTATAACTACTAAACATGTGTTTCCTTCAATCTATTTCTTTAGTATTCATTTTTATTCTCTTCTTTTAAATCAATAATTTATGTGATAATTAGTTTTACTTATACTAGTGTAATGGGGCTTGATGCATGCCCAGATCACCTACCATGGAGGTACCCTACATCCTTCAATCTCCTACTGCATGGTTGGGAATAGACATATTTGATTGGCTCTGCAACTGAAAATGGCGTATTTTTAAAACTTCCAGACTGGAACAGTCATCTCTCTTTCCCGTTAATTCTACCTTGTATCCAGAAGATAAACCTAATACAAAGTTCATTGGCAGTGCAGGTATCTTGAACTGAATGGAAAATGAGCTATAACTTTCTTCTCTCTCTTTTGTAACTCTAAACAATGGTCATGAAGGTGTTTATTTCTGGTCTTTTTTCCTTTTGTCTTCAGTTCCTAAGTATAGTTGGTAATTTCCACTGGACTTGGGAGCTGAGGAAGGCCATTGCAGCCAGTGAGCCCCGCAGGAAAGCCTGGAGGAGCAAGGGATCCTGAGAAGCCACTTAAAAACTTATTTGATAAGTCATAAAACTGAAATGGCCAAAGGTAGAAGGAAATATATAAAGTGAACAATCATGAAAAGTAAGAATCACAATGAAATCTAAGAGAGGTTTAATAAAAGGGGGTATTTGCTTGAAAGTTTTGGGGTTCAAGTTATAATATTAGGAATTGGGCAGGTCACAGGGTTCATAAATAAAGAATTCTTTCATTTTTAAACATTCAGTTGTTTAGGTATCTACCTTGATAGAACTGACTCTTTCCCCCTCCTATGTTTTATTAAGTCCCTTTTTTTTTTTCTGAGGCAATTGGGGCTAAGTGACTTTCCCAGGGTCACACAACTAGGAAGTATTAAATGTCTGAGACCAGATTTGAACTCGGGTCCTCCTGACTTCAGGGCTGGTGCTCTATCCACTGCACTATCTAGCTGCCCTCCCTTTTTCTTGCAGAATTCTCAGTGCAGAGTTGCACAAAGTCAGTCCCACTCTTTCTTTAAATCATCAAAGTCTAGGGGAAGGACAAAAGTCAAGAAGGCTGGTGATGGCTTGGAATGCAGTAAAGACCTGTAGACATGTTGGTGACTTTGACTCCTGACCCAGCCCTAAGATACCTAAGATACTCTAAGATACCTCCCTCACAACTCCCTTTCATAGCATTGCCTAACTTCCCTAATGTCATGGTTCTCAGACCAGAAGGACAAACAGCAACAAATATTCCTCAGAGCTTCAGCGGGTTTGAGTCCTGTCAGTAATACTCAGCCTGTTGTATCCTATCTGTAGAAACTATTAGGATGTAGTTGCTGTATTGCTATTCCTTCTTGGAGCTACAGGTAAGAGTTGGGTGAATCAGGCAGACACCAAAGGTTTATGAGCAGCCCTGAAAAGGGCTCAGCAAGCCCTCACTCCAGAGGTGCATGTATACCTAAGCATTTTAATAGGGGCTTTGTATACCAGAACAATGAAGCTTTACTTGTCTATTTTCAGCCCTTACAAAACTGAGGAAAGTCTGCCCTGCACTTCTTCAAATTAAATTAATTTACCACCACCTATTTCACTCAATAAAAAAAAAGGCTTATTTGCATAGTACATTATAATGTACAAAAGTCATATACAGAGATTATCTCTCTTGATAATCAGACAACTCTGGTATTGGGTCTGTGTTGCAGCTAGAATTGTTTCTATAGTAAAGGTAGAATAGGATAACTACTAGAGAAATCAAGTCAATAAACATTCATTGCATACTTACAAGTTGTCAGACCAGATGCTAAGGCCAGAAAAGTAAGGTAAAAAAAAGAAAAGTAAACAAATAAAGATAAATGTAAAAAGAACCAAAACCATTTTTTTGGGGGGGGGCAGGATAATATGCAAACATGTATGTACAAATAAGTTCGTATCAGGAATTAACTGGGGAATAAACTTTGGAGGAAGGTACCAAGGTTAAGGGGAACTCAGAAAGTCTTTTTGTAGAAGGTTCTTAAGAAACTTTAGCTAAAATTTGGAGAAATCCAGGAAAGTTAAGAGGTAGAGAATAAAAGGAAGAGATTTCCAGGAAGAAGGGATAAGCAGTAAAAAAACAAGAAAAGAAAAGAAAAGAAAAGCCAAGGACTCAAGAGATAGCCCGTATCATTAGATCACAGAGAAGATGGACTCAAATATCAGTGGTTAAAGAGAAGAATGCTTTTCCATATCTTATAGTAGCAAGGTTTAATGGGTCACATGGATTCTGTAGTGTTGTGTCTTATAAATATCCCATTAACCAATTGTATAGATGGACACATGGCTCTGTCTTATTTATGTCAGAAGACCTGTCTGCTCAGAATTTTTTTTCCTGAATGTTTTCTCCATTTCTTCTTAGAAAATAATTTCCATTCCAATAAAAATCAAATTGATGGACAATTTCTGGTCTGCCCCAGGAAATATATTATTAAGCCTTTAACTATTTTGTAGATATTGAGAAAAACCTGACTTGTTCCATTTCTATTTCCTCCAGTCTCTTAAATTGATGTGGTTTGAACTCAGCCCTTTGTTCTTTTCAAACATCTTTCACCCCTTTTAAGCATTTCCTGAGTCTTTCTGGCATTTCTGCATTCTTCAGCCATACTCGCCTTCAAGATGATCACTAATTCAAACAGAAGGATTCATTAAAGAGAAGTCTCTTCGGAGAGATGCCATTTTTCCCCTTGGCTTCTTTGCTTCATCACCCGGTGATGTGCTTCAGAGCCAAATATTGAATAGAGAACTTGTTCTGACTGAAGCTGTGAAGCTTAAAAGGGGAAGGAAATGAGTAATGAGCCTGAATGCTTGCCTAGGAGTGTCTGGACTTCATTTGGATAGGGAAAGGGCATCTCTTCTACGGTGTACACATGACAGGAGTGTTTGAAAAGTTCACAGAATGGCAAGGCATCCACTTCCTTCCAAGTGGGCAGCAGGGAGAGAAGGGCATCTGTGGTCTCCAGCCTGTTCCCCATGGAACGTAACACACATTGTGTTTACAGAAAATGGTACAATCTGCCCAGTCAGATGGATATCACCTCCCTTCTTCATGTTTGTGGTTATAGTGCCTGGAACATTTCATCCTTGATTATTCTCCTTCCTGTGGGTCTCATGAGCTTTTAGATGGGCCAGAATACATTCTGGCAAAACAATATGTCCCCTCTCTACCAAATCCATTTGAATTCATCTTCTAGTTTGCAATGCATGATTGATTATGGATTTGCTATCTTTCCACTGAATTTAGAGAAATCCTCATTAGTTTCAAACTAAATGGATCACCAGACTTGGAATCTGGAATACCTGAATTCAAATCTTGTCCTAGATACCAGCTGAATAACCTTGAGCAAATAATTTTATCAATTCCAGCCTTGATTTCTTCATTTCTAAAAACAGAAATAATAGAATCTAACTTATTGCATTGTAGTGGAGGTCAAAAGAGAGAAGATGAAAAGTACTTTTCAAACTTTAAAATACTCTAAAATGTTAGCTATCATCATTGTTGTCATTGCTCTTCAGTCATGTCTGGTTCTTTATGACCTCATTTGGGCTTTTCTTGTCAAAGATAGTAGAGCAATCTGGTTTTTCCTTCTCTAGATCATTTTACAGATGAGGAAAGGGAGGCAAACAGGATAAGTGACTTGCCCAGGATCACACAGTTAGTACATATCTGAGGCAGATTTGAACTCAGGAAGTTGAGTCTTTCTGCCTCCACGCCTGACATTATCCATTGTGACCACTCATCATCATTACTGTGCTATGAATTTATATAGACTCAGCTGTATCCAACAGTTGAAAAGTATCTCATTTTTCATCTACTCTACTTTCTCCTGAAGCACAAATACCCTCTAAAAACTGTTGACAGATGTTCCTGCTCAAACAATTCCAGTGATAGAGACCCCATAACTTGAACTGGTCGATAATCTATTGTACTTTTGGACAGTATTAATTTTTAAGAAGCTTGATTCCTCTACACCCCCTACTGTTTTTTCCTTAAAATCAGACTGTGAATTTAGGGCCATGGGGAAGTTTTGGTGAAGAACTTTCTTCTACCAATTCAAACTTCTGTAACTTGTAGTTTTAGAGAACATTTTAAAGTCTTAAGTTATATTTGCTATACATTAACTAAAGAACTCCAGACAAATGAAGAAGGAAGTAAAATAAAACAAAACAACAAAAAACCAAGGAGCCAATATAAAGAGGATAGTTGTTAAAATTATTGAACCCTTGGGATGCCACATGGAGTTCTCCTGCCTTAACAACCCCAGGTCTAATCTGTGTACAGTTGCCTCTTCTTCTTCCTCCTTCCTCTTCAAATGTCATCATCCTTTCTTTCAGCTGGGGAAGTGGACACAATGGTTCACTTCTCCCTCAACTTTATTATTTCCTCAAAGAAAACCAAACTTATTATTTTTTTTTAATATCAGAGATTTCATTAGGAGAACAGAATGGAGGAAATAAACAAGGGGGACTACTTATAAAGTCAGAGGAAGTTTTTAAAAACCCACGTTTGTCATTCTGGAGAGCAATTTGAAATTTATATGCCTAAAAGGCTATAAAATTGTGGGTAGTATCACTATTGGGCTTATGAGAGAGAGAGAGAGGACCCACATGGTGCCAAAATGTTTGTAGCAGCTTTTTTGTGGTAGCAAGGAATTGAAAACTGAGTAGATGCCCATCAGTTGAGAAATGGCTGAATAAGTTATGGTATATGAAGATAATGGAATGTTATTGTTCTACAAGAAATAATCAACAGGATGATTTCAAAAAGACCTGGAGAGACTTACATAAACTGATGCTAAGTAAAGTGAGTAAAACCAGGAGAACATTGTACACAGCAATAACAAGGTTATGCAATGATCAATTTTGATGGACATGGCTCTTTTCAACAAGGAGATGATACAGGCTAATTCTAAGAGATTTGTAATGAAAAGAGCCATCTGCATCCAGAGAGAGAGATATGGAGACTGAATGTGAATCAAAGCATAGTAATTTTTTTCTTTCTTTTTCTTTCTTTCTTTCTTCCTTTCTTTTTTCATCTATTTTTCTTGCACAGCATAACAAATACATAAAAAATGTTTTAAAGGGTTGGACATATTTAACCTATATCATCTTGCTTGCTGCCATAAGGGGGGGGAGTAAGAAGGGAGAAAAATTTGGAACACAAAGTCTTACTAGAAGAAATGTTGAAAACTATCTACAAATATATGGGGAAAAATTCTATGGAGAAAAAAGTCCATGTCCTTGCCCTTTCTTACCTTGTCCCACTTTTAAAATTTAAAATCAGCTTCACCTGAAGCTTTTAGTTTTTTTTACCTAGGGCTTTATTCTCAGGTGTGGGGATTCTTTATTTCCCTTTACTTTGTGGGAGAAGCAGAAGGAAATCTATTTTTCAGAATCATCAACCTTGGAAGTGAACCAATAGGGTCTATGAAGAAAGGCACAAATAAGTATTGCTATTTCAGTGGAAATTACATATACACAGGGTAGCAGCACAAGGTTCAAGACTATAGTATAGTGGGGCAGCTAGGTGGCACAGTGGATAGAGAACCCCAGAAGTCGGGAGGACTTGAGTTCAGATTTGACTTCAGACACCTAGCTGTGTGACCCGGGGAAGTCACTTAACCCCAATTGCCTCGGCCAAAAAAAAAAAGATTATAGTATTCTTATTTCCATTAGTAACATTTTGTCTCAATACTTTAGGAACTCTTGTTTTATACTACCTTTATTTCTGAATGTTCATCTTCACTTCCCTATAGAGAGTATCAGTTTCTGTTGTAAAAAAGAAAAGGAAAACATTTATAAAAAACTCATCAATAAACTAATTAGCAGTATTTATAACATATAGTACCCATAGCCTCCATCTCTGCAAAAACAGCATCTCAATCATAAAATCAAGTCAATTTCTTGGGGAGTCCACTGTATACACACAAGATACCTTTCCAGACTCTGAATTTGATTCTTCCCCCTATAAAAATTGGAGCAACTATCCTGAGATTCTTCCTTTTGCAAGGTGAGTAAATATAGGACACTTATCTTTTTCTATGTCCCAAGAGTTTGTATCTGGACTTTGTTTGATTTATAGATTTCTAATTCTACTACTCCCCAAATAATAACTAATTGAGAAGAGACAGAGCCCCAAGCCTGGAGTCTGAAGATCTGAATTACAGCCTTGGCTTAATTATATCAGCTATGAGACCTTGAAATTCATCTTTGATCCAGTGCTGTTTAACATTCCCATCAATGCCTTGAATGGAAATCTATATGGAATATTTATAAAACTGGACAAGAGAGTTAGGGTCCCAAAAGACTTTTCCAGGGTAAAATGAAGGGTTGAATCTAATAAGACAATTTTTTTAAAGTTAACTGTAAAATTCTACATTTGTGTAAAAAAATCATTAGGAATAGAGAGTTATAGGTAGGAAATAATTTGTATAAAAATGTTGTAAGAATTAGGGAATTATAAGTTTAATATGAATCTGTAGCATGATGCTGTAGTACTCACTCCCCTGAGGGAAATTTTTTTGTATTGCAATAATGATTTAGACTGTGTGGGAGAGATAGAATGTCCAAAAGGGGGGACAAAATAATTCTGCTCTACTCCTCCCTCTTGAGTGCACATCTGGATTGTATTCAGTTATAGGAAGTGAGTTTTGGGAAAGACATTGAAATACTGGTATCAGAGATATTAACTAGTAACTTGGTGATCTCTTCAAGCTTTGCAAACATGCACAGGACAAGAAGCAAGTTCTATGCATTCAAATCAGTTGTTTAAAATAAATTCCATTTGAAAGGCAAACAACAAATTATAGGGAGACAGATCCTCAGAAACTGAGAAAATACTAAAATCACTATTGGTAGGTTTGGAATGAGGCAGGAAGACCTAGGCTGTGATCACCATGGAAAGGGATGTACCATGTGGGAACTTCCTATTTTAATTATTCTTATTTATTAGGTGCTAAGCTCAGGTGTTTCTAGATGATTCAGTAAGTTCTATCAATACTGTCTAAATATCTATACCTAAGGGCAAAACCCCAGTCATTCTACTTTAGTTATAGCACCATTGTTGTTCAGTGTTTTGTTTTGTTTTTTATAACTTTTTATTGACAGAACCCATGCCTGGGTAATTTTTTTTTACAATATTATCCCTTGCACTCATTTCTGCTCCGACTTTTCCCCTCCCTCCCTTCACCCCTTCCCCCAGATGGCAAGCAGTCCTATACATGTTGAATATGTCACTGTATATCCTAGATACAATATATGTGTTCTGAACCGAACAGTTCTCTTGTTGCACAGGAAGAATTGGATTCAGAAGCTAAAAAATAACTCGGGAAGAAAAACAAAAATGCAAGTTCTTCAGTGTTTTAATTGTATTAACTCTTTGTGACCCCATTTGGGGTTTTCTTGGCAAAAATACTGAAGTGATTTGTCATCTCCCTCAGTTCATTTTACAGATGAGGAAACTAAGGCAAACAGGATTAAGTGACATTTGAAAGGTGTACAGTAGACCATGACTAGGAGCTTTTTTAAGCATTTATGAAAAGAAATAGGATGTTTAACCCAGAAAAGACTTCATTGAGATGCCATAGCTACATTTAAGTAGCTAGAAGAAAGATTAGGCTTTTTTTGCATGAGTCCCAAAAAAGCATACTTAAAAGCAATGAGTTTCAGAGAGGCAAATTGAAAAAAAAAAAAAAGTAGTGTAGTCTGTTTTGGAGGAAATTAGTAGGTTTTTTTTTTTTCCTGGAAAATTTTTAAATGGAGGCTAGATGATCATCTGTTAGTTAGGCAATAGAGAAGAATTACTTTCAGATAAGACTTGATAACTTCTGAAATTCTTTCTAACTCTGAGATCTTTGATATGAATTCAAGAAATAAGGATGGAGATTAGTCATTAAGGTCATACAATTGGTATTATGTTGGAACCAAGATCAGTTGTCATATCTTCAGACCACAAATCTAGTGAGGTTTTTGTTGTTGTTGTTTATAGAGAAGCCACCAAATTTCCCAGTAATCAGGCAGTATCACATTGCCACAATACACACAGGCACATATACATATCGTGCTGATAGACTGGAACACAAAAAATAGAATCCTCTCTTTGATCCACTGTTTAAATCACCAGGTTATTTCTTTCCATGCTAGCTCTATGGAGCACAGACAAATTAATTGTTTTCTAGTCAATTCAGGATTTTTTTAAATTATGATAATGGCTAGTTGCAGAGCAATTGATGGGAATTTGCCTGATTCAAGCAAAATAATTGCATCTATTTTTATGATGTAAGACAAAACAAATCCTAGATTGACCAGAAAGTGTTCAATGCTACCATATAGCAGAGATTTGCTCTCTCTGTTTCTGCCCACCAATCTTCCTCTGCTCCCATTTTAACCTTACAGAAAAATATTTAGTAGGATACAAAACTTTGTGCTTTAGGAGAGCTGGTGACAATGACTGGAACATTCTTCCAAGAAAGCCAGTAGAAAAAAAAGCAGGACAGGCTGAAACATCAAGTCAGCTCACAGCTCCTGTCCTTTTGCATCATTTGGAAGTTGCTTAGAAACCCTGTAAAAGCATCACTGCTTTCTTGGGAGCCTGCTTTGTACCTTGAGGACATCCAGGAAGTCTGTTCCAGAGTGATTGATTAATTCTGGAGTTAGCAAGTATGGGTGCATCACTTTTGCATGAAAGATGCAGCTCTGTGCTTAATTAGAGGCAGCTTAGTGATGCCATATTTCATCTTAGGGCACTGATTAACTCCACCTGCTGCATGTAGCTGACAGATTGGGAAGGCTTCATGTTGAAGTTTCAGTTTGGTTTATGTTCTTTTGATTTCTGGTCTCCTTTCCCATATTCCTTTGACCTTCACCCTTTCAAAAGGAATGCTCTAGTCCCAGAGGTCATTTATAAGCTTCCTTTGCTTGTTCACTTTTATTGGATTTAGGAATATCTGACACTGGAGTGAAATTATCTTTAAAAGAACCATAAGGAACAGTCTACCATTGAATTAACTTCATCTGAAACTCCATCTGAAAAATTGCAAAAATTAATCTTATTAGATTCTAATTACAGCACAAATCCTGTGATATGAAGATGATGAAGTGTTTTTTTCCCTTTTTTTGACCAAAGCTGGAAGTATAAATTCAAAGAGTATCTTACAGCAATGATAGAAAAAAAAAAAACACCCAGAGATATAGATGTGCAAATTAGTACAAGTTGAGAGATTAAAGGTACCTAGTAGATAGAGAGTTGGAGCTATAGTCTGGAAGAACTGAATTCAAATTTAGCCTCAAACACTTCCTACTCTGTGGCTTTGGGCAAACCACTTAATTCTCCATCCTTGCCTTTAAAATGGGGATAATTGTAGCACCTACCTCCCAAGACTCTTGCAAAGATAAAATAAAATGATATTTATAAAAGCATTTTGCAAACAAAAAAGTTAAAAGAATCACATATATACTTATATGTGTATATAAGTATATATGTATATATGTGTATATAAGTATATACATATGTATATAAATCCCACAAATATGTAAAAAAGATATATTTAAAATATTATACATAATATTACTGTATATAAATGTTATAATGTGCATAGAATGTATATATATAAATGTTTTTGTGCTGGTAATGATGATGATGATGATCCATTGTTAAGTTTTCCTTTGTTATTTCAGTGCCTTATTGCAACTGGGTACATTATTAAAAGCACCAGAACAATGGATATAAATGCAGGACTCAAACTCAGATTTGTTTTGTTTTGTTTTTTTGCTGAGGAAATTGGAATTAAGTGACTTGCCCAGGGTCACAGACAGGAAGTGTTAAGTGTCTAAGATCTATTTGAACTCTGGTCCTCCTAACTTCAGGGCTGGTGCTCTATCCACTGCACCCCTAGCTGCCCCAAACTCAGATCTTTTACTATTTACTACCCATGTAATCACATAAATGTCACTTATCTTCTTAGTTCTTCCAGGCAATTCACTAAGATTGTAAATGACAGGTGAGTTGCCAGTCTGTTTATGGGGAAGAAATTTTCATCCTGGAGTTCCTAACACCAATGAAATAATAGGTGTGGATTCAACCCTCCAAATTCTAATCTCTTTTCACCTAAATCTATTCATCTATAAAATGGGTATAGTAATACTTGCTTCACTTATTTCACAGGGTTGTTGTGAGGAAAGCTGCAACAACCCTGTTTATTTCACAAAAGTGAATTTTTATATTTTTGTTGTTATTCTTAATGAACAGCTAGAGAAACAGAGGCACAAAGATTATTTATTTGATAATAAAATTGTGAATGCTCATGCATCGATGAAGGCAATGAAGACTCAACAAGGAATAGAGCCAGAGAGCCCATTTATGATCAGGACCTTTTGTTTTCTATAAAATGAGTCACTATCCAAGGATTCAAGTATCCCCCCAGCCCATGCAGGATACCTGACAGCAGGGCTCTGCCAGCTAGAACTAAGGATTGCTATTTCCCACGTCGTTATCCATGGTGCTAGTCAAGATCAAATGTTACATCTCACCCGAGCACTGAAGCCAACAGTCATCTGCTTACAAGAAACATTCCTTGCACAAGCCCAGTGAAGAAAAAACCTATTTATCCTGAAAGAGGAATATTCTATAACCACCTGTCTGTCAGGGGACCAGGAGAGAGCCAACTATTGTGCCTCTCCAGCTGTCTGGGCCATGTTCCTGCCCCTGGATCTGGGAGACAATGGACCTCCGGGGAGGCCAGCTGTGCGGTGGCAAATGACAAATGGACCCCAGAGGAGGCAGAGATGAATAGATGCTACCAGCCGTTATCCTCTGCCCATCACAAGGGCTTCTTACACATCAGCAGGGGCATTTCTGATTCTCCGGGCTCAGAGCACCCCCAATACAAATGGAAGCAGTTCTGCGATGAGTGTTCGGCCCTTTTCCATCACAGGTGTGACGTTCTACCACGGGCTGTACCACCTCCTCTGGTCTGTTCAGGTTCTGACTATCAAACGGCATACAAGGGTGGATGCCTGTAAATTAGATAGCAGGCTGCTCCCCAGCAGGTGGGCTCCCCACAGGGTAGTTGATCACTGTCAGCATGGAAGTGGTTTAGGATTTTGTATTCCAGTTACAACAGCTCACAGGGCTCTTTGTAATCTGCACGGAGTCTTCCTAACACTGTGTGCCATTTTTTGCACCTATTATGGGCTCCTACTCTCCTGGATAATGATAGTCCCCTCTCTAATGCATGACATCCTAGGTAAGCATTAATCTTTTGATCCTGGGAGGTGTCTGTTTCCACTCTTAGGCTGCTAGGGGAAATGCATGAACCTATGCATGTATGCATACATACATACACACACCATTTGGCAGTGTATTCAGATAATTTTACTATAAAGAGACTTTGTGTTTCCAATAAACTCTTCCTGAATTTGTGCATGTCCCCAAGAATGATCTCAACCATCTACCAAATACAACCACAGCTCCCTCAAGAAGCCAAATACTTCCTGACTCCATTTATTTATGCCCTGTAGATGGCACAGGTGTCTCAGGTTGCTGGGACTTTGGGAGCTAGAATGTATTAGCTCATGGATTTAGAGCTGGGAGAGCAATTGGAAATCATCTGGCTCAAACCCTTGTCTTTCAAATAAGGAGATGAATGACTTGTCCAGGTTCACAAAAATAATAAAGCAAGGTTTGAACCCATAAAACTCCCTATATAGTAGCACTTTCTAATGTTGCTTTTGTATTTTCTCCAAATAAGCCACCATACTACCCATAATACCAACAACACTTCTCATTAATAGCATTTACCTTCCAAAGAGGTTTTGAGGATAAAGTGAGAAAATATTTGTAAAAACAATAGACACAATGCCTGATACAGAGTAGATGCAGTATATATGATTGTAGTTGATGCTCTTTCTTCCTCTTCTTCTCCTTCCCCTTCTTCTTCTCCTTTCTTTTCCTCTTCTCCTTCCTTTTCCTCTATCCCTTCCCCTTCTCCTTTTTCTTCCTCTTTCCCTTCCTCTTCCCCTTGTCTTTCCCCATTTCCTCCTTTTCTATCTCTTTCTTAAGTCTAAACAATCAACAAATAACAGATAAGATCCTGATTTATAGTATTTGCCAATTTCCAAGGTTAAATGTTCCCAATGAAAATTTAACAATTGACTCTTACATACCAGCATAAGTTGACTCCAGTTCAACCATTGTATAGAGAAATAAAGCTGGCTTTGACAAATGTCAATTGTTACATCCCTAGAGAACTGGAAACCTGAAAGATTAACTGGTCCAGTAAATAACTGATGGGGATATGGGAAAGAAAAAAGTTAGTATGTGGGTTAGAAAGCTGGTCTCCTTAATCTGGAAATGTTTTACATGATTGTACCTGTATAAACTATATCAGATTGCTTATTGTCTCAGGGAGGGAAGGGAAGAGAGAGGGAGAGAAATGGATAAAATTTGAAAATCTTCAAAACACAATTAAGAATTGTTTTAACATATAATTGGGGGAAATTAAAAAGAAAGAAATCTGGTCTCACAGTCAGGAAGGTTTGCATTGCATGGTTTTCTCTACAACACACACACACACACCAACAGTGGGACCCTAGGAAACTCACCTAAGCTTTTAGTTCCTCTAAGCATCTCTCTAACATGATACATGATAGGTTGATTAAGAGTTGACAATAAGTAAAGTAGAGGGAATTTTTTGTTTTTTGTTTTTAACTGATAATTGACTTTACAAATGAAATCACTGGTCTGGTTCAAAAGGCAGAAACTTGCTGGGAGGGCAAGCCCTCTCACTGAGTGGCATTCTTCATCATTTATCATCCATATGATCAATAAAACATTGATATGATCAAACACTGATAGGCAATGACTAAACAACTGAGTTGATCTTGGGAACTGGAGCAATCCTGCTAAGAAAATGAACTTAGAAATCATGTGCATAAAGTCTAGAGTCAAGACTAATAAAAGAAGTCTGAATTAATAGATTCAATTCAATTAAATAAGTATTCATGGGGCAGGGGTAGATAACACATAAAATATGTTCTGCCCAGCACCAATCCATGCAGTGACTTGATGAACTTGCTTCTGGAAATGTATGCTGTGATGGAGGGTCCTCCTTGATTCACAGCATGAGTAGGTATTTGATGATTTCTGTCAGTTTACACTATGATGATAAGAAGCCTTTTAAATTGGAGCTGAGGCAGAATTAAGTGTGCAGACACAAAGCATGAACAGTCAAAAGTTTTCTTCCTCATTGGTAGATGAGGCAAGAACCGTTGTAGAATTCCAGGTAGAGAAAAAGGTGGCAGTTTCCTTTCTACCTGGGCCACAATGGGGCTATATGACTGCCTTTGTTTCTTCTATTCTTATTCTATCTGTTGATTCCCAATCTATTAAGAATTGACTAGATGACATTATTACCTTGTAAACTTCAGAAGGTAGGAAAAGCCACCAGAGAGCCAGTGATAGAATCCATATCACAATCTTCTAGTAGCTGGAATAATCCAATCCTAGCCAGGAACTAGTCCTATAGGACAATTTAATTGATCTTCCTTGACCTCCAAGCAAACTGAGCCAACAGCTAAGATATTTTCTCTATTAAGCCAGGAAATGATTTGTCCATTGGCAGACACCATGTTAAGAGTTTTACAAAAATAGTCTCATTTGATCTTCATCATAACCCTGGGAAATAAGTGCTATTATGACCCCCATTTTATACTTGAAGAAACTGAAGCAGACAGAAGTTGTATGACTTCTGTCACACAACTAGTAAATTGCCTGAGACTGAATTTGAACTCAGGTCTTCTTGACTCTAGGTCCAGTGTGCTATCCACCTAGCTGCCCCATCCAGGGCTGTTCACCCATAAATGAACTTGGCAGAGAAATAGTTGATAATTATCATTTTAAATTTAATTCCACTCTTTTGAAGTATCAAAATGGTAGAGGAGAGTAGACTCCTGATTTTGCTACTATTAAAGATCATGCTGTATCTTCTTGATAAATATCCCTTTGTAAAAAAAAATCAACTTGTCAAAATGATATTAGAGCATTAAACATGTTAGATGATTTGGGGGATTTTATTAATTAGTGCTGCTATAGAGGGAAATACACCAAAACAGGCCTTGTGAATGATAGTCCTACTGAATTCCTCCCCACCCAATGCTTCCCTTTCCCCATATCATATCTCCTCACATCTCCTCCTGGAAATAGGAGGGGAGGTATAGTCTTGCTCTGGGCCCTTGACCTGCAAGTCTGAATGTGAGTTGATAGAATGATCACAGAGTCTACATCTTCTCAATTTATAAAGTGCTTACTATATACAAAACTTTGCTAGGGGCTAAGGATACTGAGATGGAATACAAACTAGCTCCTTCCTGCTAAGAGCTTTCAGTCCAGTAGAAGAATAAGTCAATATTGTAATATAAGCTCTCTAAGAGTTTAGAAGAGGTCAAATGGAGAGAAACTGAGAGAGATTGGGGAAGACCACTGAGGGAGGAAGTGAAACCAAATTTGAACCTTGAAGAAATTGAAGAATTTCAACAGATTTGAGTACTGGTGGGACTTCCAGTTGGAGATGTATAGCAAAAAGATGGAAATATAGGAATGTTGATTATAGGAAAATCTGAAATTGGAGTTATAGATTTCAGAATGATTTAGATGAAACTTTAATTGGAGCCATAGAAGTAAATTAAATTACCAAGGGAGAGAGTAGTATAAACAGAAAAGAAAGAGAAGTCCAAACTCAGAATTTAAGAGGGTACATACATTTGGGAAGCTAAAGGAAGAAAGAGAATCAGTAAAGGAAATCAAGTAGAAGTGGGTAAGATCCAGAAAAGGGTGAGAAGAAAACAGTAGCAGAATGGGATGGCTCCCAAATAGCAGATATTATAGAAAGATTAAGGAGGGCAAAATCTGATCAAAAGAGAGTTGGGTTAGGTTGTATGTCATTAATCACAGGATTTATAGCTGGAGAGATCTTAAAAATCATATAATTTAATCCAAATTTCTAATTTTACATGCAGTACCTTGGGTATTCTCATCTTACATCCTAGAAATAGAATAGTATCCCCAAATTTAGGGTATTTTGTATATATATATAAAACCACTCAAAACCATATTTCTTAAGTCCTCATGAAAGAGTTTACTTTTGTCATCAGCCAAATGGTAATTTGGCATGGTAATAAAAAAGTTATAACATCTCCTCATCCCCTGAACTTGGGTCTCACTCTCTGATAAATACACTAGCATTGATCACAAAGGATAGTGCTATGGTATACTTGAAGACAATTAAGTGGTACAGTGAATAGAGTGACAGCTCTGGAGTCAGGAAAATTTATCTTCCTGAGTTCAAATCTAGCCTTAGACTTACTAGATGTGTGACCCTAGACAACTCACTTAATCCTTTCTCATCTGTAAAATGAGCTAGAGAAGGATATGGCAAACCATTTCAGTATCTTTTCCAAGAAAATCTCCAGATAGGTCATGAAGAGTCAGATGTTATTGAAAAGCAACTCATCATCATCATCATCATCATCAACAACAACAACAAAATGATACACTTTTGAAGGGACACATATGCAGAATGCATTTAACCGAGTACACATATGGGAAGAAGCTAAAAGCTCCAGCAATACCTGCCAGTGTCTTCTGCTGATGTCATCACACTATTCTCATCAGGTCTATTTCCTGCTTATCTTAAAGTCCCCTCATGTATATAGTCTCTGCTGGACATGTGGATATGATGTGTAGTCTCTGCTGTTCTTGTGCCAGGATAGTCACATCCCCATTCCCAAGCCTTACTTCTCCTTAAACCCTGAGGAAGACAATTCAGAACTTAGTATCTCAAAATTCCAGGAATAGGAGCATCCTCCAGGCCACTGCCCCTAATTGTAGCCTGGCTCCTTAAAGCCATCACCTTTTGCTGACCAACTGATAGCTAAGTCCAAGACTTCAGGAAAAGCAGAATTGTATAGACCATTGGCTTTATTTCCTTCCTTTCCCTAAAGCCATCCAAGGAAACAACTTTGTGTCTGGCAGCTTCCTCTGAAGGTACTGCAACCCTTGACTCCTCAGCACCCACAGCTATCAAAGACCCTAAAAAAGTTTTCCACATCAGAGTCCTTTTCACTCTCAAATCAGAAGAGGAGAGTTTCACCCAGTGGAAATGTCATTAAATAAGAAGCACTACTATATTCTCTGTCTTTGTACCCTGAGTGCCAGGGGATCTTTCCATCTGATTTGCAGTTATAAGTTTTGTGATCTCTTCCATTATAATGTTAGGTATAGAACAGCAAAGGCCTAGCTTTTCTATTTGCCAAGGTCTCCCACTGTATCCAGGACCATCTCTAGTTGTTCTGATCTATATCTTGCCACTGGACATACATGGCACCAGAGGAGAAAGTAAAGCTAGTGACTTTGCACAGCCTTTCCTCCATTAAGTCCAATTCATTTGCATGCCATGCAATCACCTTCCTGATGCCATGGTCTTCTTCAAGAACAAAGGACAAATATCAGTATTCTCAAGTGCTTACCACAGGGCTTTGCACATAGTGCATAATCAGTATTTTTTTCTTCTTTGTTAGTCAATAAACACTTATTAAGTGCCTGCTGTGTGTGTTAAGCATTTTATTAAACATTGGTGATCCAGATTTGAAAAAGCCATTCCCTCACAAGAAATTTGTGAATTATTGGGGGAAAATAACATGCAAAAGAAAGTTGAAAAGTTGCAGGTGGAATAGGATATCAAAGGGAAGGTAGAGAGGAGAAGATAATTAAGTCCAAAGTAGGAAGCCAGGTGGGAAATGAAGAGATAGTTGACCTGGGACCTTCCTTTAATGAAAGTTTTCTGAGGAATTCTTTGCTATATCCTCCACTAATTAATTCATCTAAAGGAAGCTTCTAAACAAATGTATCTGAGCAAGAATGAAAGTTCAGAGAGCATTTCACTTTCTTGTGCCAGCCTACATTTCTACCTTATTACATGTTTATGTCCAACAAGTGGACCAGCCTTGGAGCTACTCTCCATACTAATGAGAAAATGATGGCCCAGAGAAATTAGTTAAGTGATTGCCCAAGGTTACATAGGTAAGAAGTACCAGAGACACAATTCAAGTAGCTTCTTGAAAAACTACTTCTCTGACATTGAATCTCTATCGGGTGAGAAAAGTTGAAATTGCTGAGGAGCTGGAAGTAATTGAAACGGATGCCATCTCCATGGTCACAGCTGTTTGTTGAAGGCCCCAGGCTGTTTGCCTCATCCCCATCCCACTGGTCCTTAAAGATGTCACTCACGACTGAGTGTTGATACCTAAAGGGTCTCTGATAGTCAGAGTTGTTTAGGAATAAAGACAATTAAATACAGGACAAATTATATTAGCAAACCTATTCTGCCTCCATGACACGCTTTTCCCCTATAAACCCATACTGTCTAAAGTTTGTTCCAGGCAAAAATATCCATAGCTGCTGTATCAACAGGTAAGACATGTTGTTAGGGACTACTGTGTGCCATTGTTCTGAAAGGGCCCCAGAAAATTAGCAGTCTCTGAATTGCTTGAAATGGTGAGGGGCCCTCATTCTACCTGCCATGTGGTGCCCATAAGTCCATTCATTCCTCTTGCAAGTGGAATTTGGCAATTTGGAGCCAGCAACTTCCTGCCTTTGGTGCTCCCAGCCTAATAAAACCGAGCATTTAGAGAACACTTTTCATTTTCCTGAGCTCTCTCTTCAAATACTAATTAGCTTTCCCCAGCCCATTCTGAAGCAGGGCAAACGTTAGACACTACAGCTTTTTTGTTCTGTCTTGTTTCTACACAGGAAGGGGAGGGGAGGCCATTGCTCTATCCTTATAAGTAATCCTTTCCTCAACCATAACATGTGTCCCTCACCTCGGGTATCAACAGGCAAAAAAACCCATCTGACTGACTCTCAGCCATGGGAGTCCCCTCTGACAGCTGTCACTACTTTCCTAATTTCCCATATTTGCTCTCCTCCTTCACAAAACAGCATGACAAAGTACCTGAGTCTTTGATATGCTATAGGTAAAATGTGCCCAAGTTGGTAGAAAGAGGGATTTCATTCCCACTCGCGTTAACAGATGGACCATTCTTTGACAATAACATGACTATAAATTCATTATATGTTTCTCAACTTTATAAAATGGCTGTCAAATACTTTCAGAGGCATTTAATGGTTTCTCATCTTCATGCATCTGAATTATCTTTGCCCTACAGTACCATTAGGTAGCAGGAGTCATACTGTGGCTAGAGAATGAGGATCACCAACTTCATTTTCAAAGGTTCTGAGTTTCAACCCTGCCATTATCCTTATTATTAAGAAACCTTGAATAGATTCCATTTCTGGCCTCTAAATCAATTCTTTCACCTGTAGGAAGAGAAAGGCCACATTAATATATTAAAGGAAATTAGACTAAATCACACAAGATGAGTAATTCTGATTTTCCTCTCTCTCAAGGGAAAATCATTCAAGGATCATTTGTGATGTGATTCTAATCCAATAACATGATGATGATGAAATACTACTAAAACATATAAAATCAGCAGACAAGGTCCCTCTCAGAATTTAGATATTACCTGATGGTATCCAGATATCAACTTGGCTGCAGGGAACTGAGATTCATGCAGTCATTCAGATCCCATAAAGAATTCTAATGTCTAGCTTCATCTTGATCAGAAGGTCTCAATAAATATATAAATATATACTTGGTACTGAATTAGCAATAATCAGTAGAACACTTCTGCATGAATATGGCATTTTTAGATTTTAAAATGAGACAATTACACAGAGGTTGTTCAAAGGCACAGAAGGAATTAATTTGAGAGATTGAGTTCTGCTCTTTACCCCCTTCCCTTTTTGTTCCCTTGTGGAGAAGGAAATAATACGTATAGCACTTTATATTAGTATTGCCAATTTCAACCAGACAGGGGACCACTAAGCTGCTACACAGGATCTCTGCCAGGAGCATACTGACTTTGAAAATTAGGGATCAATATTATCTGTGTTGTTTTGTATTTTATTGATTTTGTGAAATATTTCCCAATTACACTTTAATCTAGTTCTGGCTAACCTGGGAGATATCACGTTCCTTATGTGCCCAGTAAGCTGCCTATTTGACATCTTTAAATAATGATGAGCTTCACAAGTGATGTAGATACCACAATCATTATTTTTCTCATTTTATAGATGAGGAAAATGAGACTCAGAGATTAAGTGACTTGCTTGTGGTCACCAAGGTTGTGAATGACAGAGAAAGGATTTCAGCAGAGCTTTTCTTGACTCAGAGCCCAAACTTATATTCACCTAATTGCTGGTGAATAACATTGTGTTTTAAAAATGCTTAGTTTTTAGTTATCAAGAGCAGTCAATCCCAAGAGAGGATAGGCTAGCTGTGGGACTTGAAGGTGGATAAGACAATCTCTAATTCTAAATCTTGTGGCATTATTTCAGTCTGAAAGCAACTGGTTGGTCTCCCTAATGACTTGCAGATGCTCAGGAGGCTCCTGGAATGGAGAATCAGCATCTCTGCCCCCTGGCCAATAGTATTTCAGTGCACATTAGTCTGTAGAACAGGTGGCAGTAGTCCCTGGTGGGATCCTCTCACTTAGTATATCAGCCAGCACATCACAGGCAAAAAGGGAGAACTATTTAGATGTTGAACTGGGTAGGGCAAGGCAAACCCAGAGGCTTACAGCGAGGCTGATATGCAATGACATTTCATCTTAATAGTCTGTGACAAGTGGTAAAATAATCAGGGCTGGAAGAATCTCCCGAGGCCGCCTAGGCTGGCTCAACCTTCAGGTAAAATTGTGCCTTGTAGACTCGTAAAAATCACGGAATTTCAGGATGGGAAGAAACTTTTGGAGATCATCTGGTCTAGACTTATAATCTTACAAATAAGGACTCCGAGACCAGAGGAAAAAGGACTTACTCAAATGCACGTGGAACATGTCATATTAATTTATAGAATCTTATTGATTCTCACAGCTGCAAGGAAGTTTGGAGTTCATCTATTCTAGCCTTATCTATAAATGAGGAGATTGAAGTTGGGGTTAGTGTGGCCAGGAAAGTTAGATTTTAGGGCAGAAGTCATTCTGGTCATGAAAACTGTCATCATGTGGCTACTATACGTCCTGAAGAGCATTATATGGTAGCATTGTAACTTTTTTTTTATTATAGCTTTTTATTGACAGAACATATACATGGGTAATTTTTTACAACATTATCCTTTGCACTCACTTCTGTTCCAACTTTTTGCCTTTCCTCCCTCTACCCCCTCTCCTAGATGGCAGGCAGTCTCATACATGTTAAACATTTTAAAATATATCCTAGATACAATATATGTGTGCAGATTCATACAGTTCTCTTGTTGCACAAGAAAAATCAGATTCAGAAGGTAAAAATAACCTGGGAAGAAAGACAAAAATGGAAGTAGTCCACATTCATTTCCCAGTGTTCCTTCTCTGGATGTAGCTGCTTCTGTACATCATTGATCAATTGGAACTAAACTGGATCTTCTCTTTGTCGAAGATATCTACTTCCATCAGAATACATCCTTGTACAGTATTGTTGTTGAAGTATATAATGATCTCCTGGTTCTGCTCATTTCACTTAGCATCAGTTCATGTAAGTTTCTCCAGGCCTTTCTGAAATCATCCTGCTGGTCATTTCTTACAGAATAATAATATTCCATAACATTCATATACCACAATTTACCCAACCATTCTCCAACTGATGGGCATCCATTCATTTTCCAGTTTCTAGCCACTACGGAAAGGGGGTAGCATTGTAACTTAAACAGAAATCAGGGGAAACAGTTCTGCCCATAATTATAGGCTCTTAATAGTCAACCTCAGTTTTCTCATCTGTAAAATGAAGATAATTCACATCAATCTCACTGGGTTGAAGTGAGAATGTATAAAACAATATATGCAAAGCATTTCACAAATGTAAATGTTATCTTTTATAGGGAGATCTAGAATTGTAAAGGCATACATGTCACCACACAAGTTAGACAGCACCGGGAAAATACCTTAGACTTATAATGTATGTTTCAGTCATTTAGTGGAGACTGTCATTCTTCCTGTACAAAGCAGTCCAGGATCAACAGTTGAGTTCTTCGATAGCTCCCCAGAATTCATTTTCCTTTATTCTGTCTTGAAGCAGAGAAGGTGGGGTGGCTGTCTGCGCTGTATGGGGCAAGGGGTTCTGGGACATGTCCACATCCTTAAAGATGCTTTCCTGATCAGGCTGTTACATCTGGTAAATGTCACCTTGTCTTTAAAAGTCCCTCATTGAAACGCAAATGTCTGTCTGAGGGCTAATGCCTCAGCAGGAATTAGCTGTCCAACAGTAAACATTAACCCACTCATGGAATTTAGCACTACTAGTAACCTTAGTGATCATCGCTAGTTCTGTCATTTTAATCTTTTTTATGTTTTGGATCCCTTTAGCAGTCTGGTGAAGTCTTCAGCCCCTTTTTTAGAATCATCTTTTTAAATGTGTAAAACAAGAAAGCTAAACTTAAAAAAGAAAACCAATTCTATTAAATTACAATTATGAAAATATTTTAAAAACATATCCACAGGGCTTTGATTAAAAACCCTTAATTCTAGCCCAGTCTCTTCATTTCACAGATCAGGAAGCTGAAATACCAAAAAATCTTATAGGATAGAAATCTAGAAAGACCTGAAAGATCCTTAATCTAGGCCTTTTGTATGACAGAGAAAGAAACTCAAGTCAGAGATGAACATTGTAGGATCCTACTTAATGCTTGTTGATTAAATGACTAGACCAAAGTCTAGTAGTAAGGAAGGAACTTGAATCTTGGTTCTTTGATTTCTAAATCCAGAACTCTTCCAACAAAGAGAGAATTCCCTTTAGGAATGGGACAGAGAAGGGTGACAGGGACAGCATGTAGGATTAAAAGCCTATGAAGAAATTATTCTGCAACTTGAAAAACTTCTGTTATGTCTGAAATATATTTAAAGGGTTTAGCATGGAAAAGGTCATGGCCCCTTTAAGAAAATTTCTAGTCAAACATAGGTTTTAAAAAAAATCATAAAAGGCTAGAAGTCACTAGGGTAATTTAATCAGTCATTTTAAGTGATTCTATGCAAAAAAGCTTTCACACTATAATGGAGCCTTACAGGGAGTTGAAAGGAAGAGTGATAAATGTGTGCCCCAGAAAAGGAACAAGACAGGCACAGGGAAAATAAATCTAATACCTGACTCCATGTTCTGAGGGGCTTCTAATTAGGGTAATTTGGACCAAGGGGCTTTACTATTTGTACTTTTAAACAGATAAAAACAAGAACTTGTAACCACTACAGGGAGCTGGTTGCTCTATGACTTCCTGGGAGAGCTAAAGAGGCCTTTCCTCTGATTTATTTATTTATTTTTAATTGAAAAATACTAGTAAAATAAGAAGAAGATATACTTAATATATGATATATAATTGATGATAATGATATAGATATATTGATGATAATGATATAGATATAATTATCTCTTACTAGTATTCTCATTACTAGTAAAATAAGAAGAAGCTTCTCATGCTTGATCTAATCAAGGAATAAATTGAAATACTAAGATTTCGCACCAAAATTTCCTTGAGCACAAGAGCAAGCAAAACCAGGAAGGTTTGACTTTAGAGCAGTTAGTGTCAAGATTGTGTGATTCTGGCCATGCTTGCAATCATAAGAACAGCAATCACATGGTTGCTACATGTCCCCGAGAGTCAAGGGTAGCAAAGTAATCTAAACAAAAATCGAAATATGAAAAAGCCACATAAATCGTAAGAGCCAGCATAGCTGCTCTAAAAGAGGGGAGTTTGTAAACCTATAGTTTGGACTTCAGAAAACCAGAGGTTAATTAAGCTAAGTAGCTGTTGGTAACAATGGAATGTAATTAGACAGTGAATTGTTCCTAGGGATTGTTTTTCTTTCAATTTTGTTTTCTTTTTAAAAAATAGATAAATGTCCTCCCATCTCAGAATATCTTTTTTGATGAGGTTACATAATAATAAGAGGCAAGGTTGGAGAAGTTTTGTATTTTTGCAATATTCACATTAGTCTTAACATGATCCTCTAAATTTAAAGTTGCTTGATGTTTTGTGTCATAGAATGTGTGTTTTGGGGTGTTTTTAAAATAAATTTTGGCAAGCCCATGGATTCCTATTAAAGTAATATCTTTTAAATGCATGAAACAAAATATACAGAATTACAAAGAAGCAAATTATACTGAAATAGAGTTCTCTTTGAACTCCAGGGTAAGAATTGTTTCACTAAATAAACATGATTGGGTTGCCATTTTGATAACAGCATGTGTAAGCTTACAATCAGTAAATATAGCCTCACAATCAAATATAGTAGTTGTAATATTATGGTTTTTTTGGTGATAACTATTTTTTTTTATTTACTATCAGCAGTAGTTGTAATGCAGCTACACAAAATTTGACAAGTTTGCTCATGCAAACTGAGAACCCTATTCTGAATCAATCTTGTCAGGCATGGTTTGAATCAAAATATGCCTGTGATCACATACAATGGGTACTCAGAAGATTATTGGTCTTCTGCCATCCAACAGAAGCTGAGGATAAAAGTGATTGAATAAAACATAGACTTTATAATTAGCAAACACTCAAAAAGTAATTACATTGTGTTTCCTTTATAAGAAATCTTTGGTTTTGGTAAATGTAAAGGAGTGAAATTTTTTACTTGTGGGGAAATTAAATTATTATTTTTTTTAACATTTTGCTTCTTATTTGCAGCTTAATGGGGAATCCCCATGGTGATTTTTTTTGGGATTGTGGGGGTGCCTAGGTAAAGGCAGCTAAGTGGCACAGGACATAGAGCAACAGGTTTAGAGTCTGGAAAACCTAAATTCAGATTTGGTCTTAGTTGTTAACTAGCTGTGTAATACTGGGAAAGACACTTTACCTTTATTTGCTTTTATTTCCTTACTATAAAATGAAGATAATAATAGCATTTCCCTCTGAGGCTTCTTCTATCACATGAGATAATATTTGTAAAGCACAGTGCCTTGCATATAGTAGGAATAATATAAATGCAAAATATTCCTGTTATTTTTTTGAATTCTTTTTTCTGACTTAACTCACCACCATTCATGGGATCATAAACTTAAAGTAGAAAAGGACTTCAGAGTTCATTAAGTATAATATTCTAATTTTGCACATGAGTAAACTGAGGCTTAGAGATGTTAAGAGATAGAAATGTAAGAACATCTCTTAGGTAGTGAGTGGCAAAGCTACTGGAATTGTAGGCATTGTACCTGCCTAGCCACTAGGTGGCACTGCTAACCACCAACCAGATTCTATTTAATAAAATGCATCAGAACCTGTGAAGAACTTGCTGATCCTGGATATTATGCCCATCACTGCCAAGAGAAACAGAAGAAAGAAAAAATCCTCTACAGTCTCAATTCTTTCTTGAAAACTAAGGATATTGAGTGGATACCCATCAATTGGGGAATGGCTGAGCAAGCTGTGGTACATGAAGGTAATGGAATATTATTGTTCTATAAAAAAATGATGAATAGAAAGACCTGGAAAAGTTTACATGAACTGATGCTGAGTGAAACAAGCAGAACAAGGGATACATTGTATACAATAACAGCAAGAATGGGCGATGATCAATGATGAAAAATTTGGTTTTCTCAGTTGTTCATGGGAGCCACCTGCCAGTGGCTGCTGGATGTCAAACTCAGACCTGTAGAATGGATCTCTTCATGTGAGAGGATGATGGTGATACAAGGAGACTGAGAGGCAGTTGCGTTGTCTGACCTCTCTCCTCTTCCCTCTGGCTCCAATTTATCTCATTCCCAGTCCATAAGCAATACCTGTGTCAGTAAAGGCTGCTTTGCAACTCCTTCGGATGTTATGATCCAATCTGTGGAGACTCTCGGAGTTTCCCCCATAGGATGGTCAGTAAGTTTGTGAATTTGCTGTTCTCTGAATCTGCACACTGAGGAAAACAAGCAGCACTATCACCTCTGGATGGTTAGAGCAAGTGTTGATCTTGTGAGATGTTGTGGAGGCAAACTTTCCAATGGAGAAGAGGACTGTAGTCAGAACAGCCATTTAAGATTTCATCAGTCTCCTGGCTCTGCCTTTTGATGTGTTGGCCCATTTAATTACTCCGACTAAAAAAGTCTTACTGGAGCTCTTCTCTGTTAGTTTCTTTTACCAAAGGAGCTCTCAAACACTGCTGCTTCTTTCTTGTGATTCTTGTGCCCCACATTGGGCGCCAAAATATGCCATCAAGACAAGTTCTCTGGAGGACCTCTGGACCAACCCAAGTCCTTGGTCTTAGTGGAGGAGTGATGAAGCAAGAGACCCATGAAGATGGTCAAAGATGGAGTACGTTTATTTCAAGTCCTCTCAGCCCTAAATGCCTTAGTATGATTACATCACTTCAGCACACTGAACATGTGCGAATTGTAAAACCATTACATCACTATATCACACTAAGTATATGCCAACTAGAGTGATTACATCATTACATCACACTAAGTATATGTGAACTAGAGAACCATTATCTCATCAATCACACTGAGTAAACATCCTGCTGTAAGTATCCTTGTTTCAAGTATACCCCTCCCAGAGTTCCCCACTATCTGCTGTCCTCTACATTCAATGATCCAAAGCAAGGCCAATATACTTTGGACAGAAAATGCCATCTGCAACCAGAAAAAGAACAGAGATGGAATATAAATCAACACAAGCTATGTTCACTTATTTTTTTCTGTCTTTTTTATCTCTCCCATGGTTTTTCCCTTTTGTTCTCATTTTTCTTGCCCAACATGATTCATTAAAAAAAAGTGTATTAAAAATAAATAAACTTACTACAATAAAAAAAGAAAAAGAAAACTAGGGACACGGATTCAATCTTAGTATTGACTTAGAATTTCAGAAAGTTTTTCTTTTTGGTACCCTGTTACTAGTTGGGAGATTTGACTTTGTCTTGCCATGGTGTACACTCATTATTTGTGGACCACATTCAAAGAGAAACTCTGGCTCTTTCTCATTATCTTGTTTCCTTCATTCTTCCTCTTGTCTCTGACACTGAACCCTGTGAGTTTAATTTAATAGGAGCTGAGATATATGCCACCTATCCCTCAGTGCAGGATTTTAATTTTGTCCAAAGCACTTTTCATTGACTATCTTGTCATTTTCTCTTGTGCACTCCATTCTCACTTCTCTCCTGAGCAAAAAAAAGCCTGGCTGTTCTATATGGAGAATGAGGGGCTGAAGGGCAAGAGGAAATATTGTACTTAAAAGGAAATGGAGAAACATTTTGGCATGTAGATAAGAGCTGACCTCAGATAGGGGATGGGGGGAATAAGCATTATTTTTAAAGTATCTAATATGTGCCAGGCAGTATGCTAAGTGCTTTACAAATATTATCTCATCTGATTTTTATAAACAACCCTGGGATATACGTGCTATTTTCATCCCTATTTACAGTTTGGGAAACTGAGGTAAAAGTTAAATGACTTGTCCAAGGTCACTCAGCTAATAAGTATTTTAGGCTTAGGTCTTCATGATTCATGGTTCAGATCTATTGAACCACAGAGCTGCCTATTCAAGTCTCTTAGATCCCTGGAGATGGCACTGAAAGGTTAAGAATATAAATTGTTGTTGAGTCATTTCTCTTTATGACCCTTTGGGGTCACATTTAGTATTTTCTTGGCAGAGATATTGGAGTGGTTTGCCATTTCCTTCTCAAGTTCATTTTACAGATGAGTAAACTCTGTGACTGACTTGAGCAGAACAGTAGGTGTCTGGAGCAGAATTTGAACTCATGAGAATGAGACTTCCTGATTCTAGGCCCAGTGCTCTACTCAGTGCACCACCTAGCTGACTTAAAATAGAAATTCATGGATTCAAAGACTGAGGGCTAAAAGGATCTTGAACCTAGTCCCCTCTTTTTACAGATGAGGGAACTGAAACATATTGAGGTTAAGTAACTTGTCAGGCAGTATGTACTTAACACATGATTTGAACCAACTCTACCTGACTACATTCCTACCCACTAATTCATGATGGCTTTTAAATTGTTGAGCAGCTGCTGAAGTGCATTAGTTGAGAGAATTTCCCACCAGGAACTCCCTATGTTAATGAAATCTGGAACTGATTAAAATAAAAGAGAAAAGAAAAGAAAAAAAAAGAAGCAAGTAAGAATTTTCTGTAGGGACCTGAGAATGTCTTAGGGACAGAATTCAGTGATTTTGCATTCAGGGCTCCTCCTGCAACTAGTTGTTTATTAAGTATAAAAAAAGAACAAAACTTCAAACTGTACTAAGCAAGGAGTGGAAAAATTCATAAATTGTTAGAGTTAGAGGGGACCTGAGAAATTATATAATTCAACCCCCTGATTTTATATATGTAGAAAGTGAAACTCTTAGGGTTACACATGATATTAGTTCAGAATCCTTACCAGGACAAAATGAGAAACTCATAGTTCACTGAATAATTGGGAAGAGGAAGTTGCTTAGCTATAGAGTAGAAAAGATAGCAGGAAGGATAGAGTGGCATTTACAGTTAGTACAACTGAATAAAATCCCAATTCTCTCATTTTATTATGTGTGTGATATTGAGCAAATTACTTTCTCTGGGCTTCCCTTTCCTCATCTTTTAAAATAAAAAACCTAAATGGCTTCTAAGGTCCATAAATTTCTAGCTCCAAATCTTTAATCTGATAATCATTCTGTAGAGATCCTGGAACATGGATCCATGGCCTTTTTGATGCTTCTGAAAATAAGAATGCAATCCTTTGAGGTTCTTGCAGAACATGGTGTAACAATCAATCAGTCATGTTGTTCAGTTATTTAGAATTTTCAAAATGTTTGCTATTTTCTTCCCAGATTATTTTACAAATGAGGAAACCCAGGTAAACAAGTAAGTGACTTGTGTAGGATCACACAGATTTGAATACAAGTAGATCTGTCTTCCTGACTCCAAGCCCAGTGCCCTACCCTATTGAGCCTACCTAGCTATCAGTTATCAGTTAGCTAACAGTTATTGTTGGTTATTCCACTGTGCCCTATGCTAGTCCCAGATGTATGTGAAATAGGATTCTGATCCTTAAAATATTTACAGTTTAGTTGGGAAAGATAAGACTAACATCCATAGGGATCACAGTATGTAGGGCTTTAAAAGACCTAAAAAAACATTGGGTTCCCTTTTCTTCTTACTTTACAGATAAGGGAATTGACAGGTAGGCAGTATAAGTAACTTGTCCATGCTCATCTAGGCAGAAAATAGTAGAATTGAAATTAAAATCCATTTTCTTAAATTTCCAGTTCAGTGTTGTACAGTATTCTTTAATTAAACAATTTAGAGAATAATTTAATTGGAAATAGTATGAATGCAAAAGGAGTTCAGAGAAATGAAAGATCAATGAGGGCCAGCACAGAGAAGCAGCCTGTTTAGTCACTATTTAAATTTAGTGAGAAAAAAATTCAAATCTTGGCTCTCCTACATGGACAGGCAATACAGCAGAATGCATACTGTTGGACTTGAAGTCTGGGAAGCCTTAAATTTGAATTCTGCCTCAGACATATACTAACTGGGGAAAGTCACAACTTTTCCCAGCCTCAATTTCTTGTTGTTGAGTCATTTTTCAGGTGTGTACAACATTTTGTGACCCATTTTTTTGAGTTTCCTTGGCAAAAATGTTGGAGTAGTTTGCCATTTTCTTTTCTAGCTCATTTTTACAAATGAGGAACTGAAGCAGACAGGGTTAAGTGACTTGCCCAGAGTCACACAGCTGGTAAGCATCTGAGGCCAGATTTAAATTCAGAAATATGAGTTT
This sequence comes from Sarcophilus harrisii, assembly GCF_902635505.1. Taxonomy (NCBI): domain Eukaryota; kingdom Metazoa; phylum Chordata; class Mammalia; order Dasyuromorphia; family Dasyuridae; genus Sarcophilus; species Sarcophilus harrisii. Next base: position 155,162,852 of record NC_045427.1, read on the forward strand.
TCCTGACTCCAGGCCTGGCACTCAATCCACTGCACCCTCTACCTTATTTTCTACACTTGTAAAAATCAGAATGACAATTGGCACCTCTCTTACAGAGCTGTTGTGAGCATCAAATGATACAATATATGACTTCTATATATAAAGCACTACACAAATATCTATTATTATTATTATTATTAGCTTCCTGTGTGGTCTTGAACAAGTTACTTTCCCCCTTTAAGCCTCAGTTTTCACACCTGTAAAATGAGGTGGAGGAGCTAGCCCTGAGGGACTGCTAAGGTCTCTGCTAGTTGCAAAGCTATGGTCCTGGTTAGAGAAGGCTGCATGAAGGCAGTGGAATAGGAGCCAGTTCTTAAGAGATAGCCAAAATTTGGATAAACAGGAGAAAGAACAGCACTTTAGTTTGGGGAAACTGTATGAGCACTGGCAGAAAAGTAGAATTAGCCTGAGGAACATGGGGAATTGTAGAGAGACTACAGAGAGAGGGAAGGTTAGATATTGGGTGGGGAAGATTAGGGCAGGGCTTGATTTTGGAGCCGTCTACAAAATTGGTACCAAGGAAGCCCTTTGTATCCTGAATGTACAGGTTGATGGGTACCTCTCACATTATGCTTGCTGCTGGTGACCTTCACTGCACTGTACCAAAAGGCTTTTTGTGTCTGCGTGTGTTTTTAACCTTTCAAAGGGAAAGGAGCTGGCTAAGTCGTTGCAAAGGTGAGAGTGTTTTCCATTCTTAAGGGATTAAGCAGAAAAAGGTGAGCTATGTGGGGAATGAATGGCGTACAGCAGGGTAGGACTGCTGGAAGTGGTGTCAATGGGAACTCAAAATCCATCTTTAAATGACAGAGTCTGGTCTCAGAAAGGCCAGAATCCTTGATTTTCATTTCAGATAATGCAGCTATAGGTTTCTGAGGCTCGTTAATCTTAAGGTACTTTGCCCAAAGATGGAGCTCCCTGAAGATTTCCCAAAGAAATGTCAATAACAAAATGTTTTCATTTCTTTCCTGAGTTTCTTTTTTTTTTTTTTTTTATACCAATGTTCTTTTGTAACTCTACAACTTAAGGGCCTCTTGCTTTGTTAACGTTAGATTGGGCATCTGTTCATCTTCCTTGAAAACATATGGGGGAGGGATAGGAGGAAAAATGGGTCTCAATATCTGTCAGATTCAAGACTTCTCAGAAACAAATTTTGGCCCCCTTTCCTATGCCGACATAATCTCATGCCAGGTGGAAACAGACCCTGACTGCTTTATGGCATTTCCAATAGACTGTAACCTTGATGTTCATTTAGCTCTCTGGGAGGGATGCACAGATGTGCAAGGTGTTCGGGGAAGACTCTAAAGCTTAATAACTCCTTAACGTTTTTTTACAGCTCTCATATGCTGTGTAAAAAAAAAATTAATTGTAGTAAGGATCACGACTCCTCAGGTGATGGAATTAATGAAGATCATAGCTGGTAGGCCTCTAGGGATGAAATGCAAGCCATCAACAATGAGAGAACACAAAGCAGTGCCCAGCACAAACACAGTGCCCAGGGATGGGTCAAAATTCAGGGCAATAAACGACCAGCTGTGAATAAATGGAATCCTTTTTTGGCTTCCCCCAAACTTTCATAATGATTGGCCAAAAGCAGACTGGCCATTGTGAAAATCAGTCACCTGGGAAAGTGTTTTGCCTTGGGGACCTGATCTTTAGATAGAAAGCTAGTAGAGGAAAACTTCTGCTTCCTGGTTTGAAGAGGATGACTTTTATGTGCCATCAGCTCTTATTTATTTGGGGTACTGGTTATAGGTGTTTGAAGATTGCCCCTGCTCCCCTCTGTCTTTCCTCTGATCAAGAAACAGAGCTATACTGCTGAAATGTTTATGGTGTGGACTATTTAACCACTTTCTTCCCTTGTGAAGACAAATAGGCAGAATAAACCATAAGGCTCAGCTTTTTAAACTGTGGATTGCGATCCCATATAGGATCTCATAACGGCATGTGGGGCTCATGAAATTATGATTTTTTTTTTTTTACCAATTTTATATACCTTTGTATCTAGGGCCATGTAAAAATTTCTCAGTTGAAAAGGGGTCACAAGTGGAAAAAGCTTAAGAAGCCCTGGTTTAGAGCAAGGAGAGGGAGTCAAACTCAAATAAAAAATAATAGGTAAGCAGGGCAGAGGACTAACCCATGGATAAGGCTTCTTGTGGAGTCCCATATTGACTTAGTTTCAAAAATGTAATATTATATCTGTATTTAATTATGGTTTTTTATTTTGTTAAATATATGCCAATTACATTTTAATCTGGTTCCATCTATACTCAGAAGTATTGTGGGACATGTTTGACATTTTTGGTATAGTAGAAACAATTCTTGACTTAAGAGTCAGGTCCAAGTTTAAGATCCAAGTTTAAATCCTAGTTCTGACATTTTTGAATTGAATGACTATGGTCAGTCACTTTCTTACTCTTAAGTTTCTACTCTGTAAAGTAGGAAATGACAGTAGATAACCTCACTGGATATTTGTAAGGTTTAATGATGCTGTTACTCTGCTATGTATAGAGGAAGATGACCAGGATGTTGGGAGGATTAAAAACCATAATATCAAAAATAATATTAACATTAATAGTGATAACAATAGTTACATATAGTTTAATATTATATAAATATGTGTGTGTATATATACATATACATTATATATATTTATTACAGAGAGCACTGTGGATAGGGTGCAAAGCCTGAAGTCAAGAAGATTCTTCCTGAGTTTGGATCTGACCCCAGACCCAAACTATATGACCCTGGACAAGCCACTTAACCCTGCTTGTCTCAGTTTCCTCATCTGTAAAATGAGCTGAAGAAGGAAATGGCAAAACATTCTAATGTTTTGGCTAAGAACACCCTAAACAGAGACACAAAGAGCCAGATACAACTGAAAAATAACAGGGGAACAACATGGATTATAGAAATAAAATAAGATTAATTTCATGAGTTTTTGTTACTGCTTAGTATTTGTTGTTGAGATTAAAAACTGTAAATAGATATGAATTTCAAGTATACCTCCTCCATGCCTGGAGGGAGAGCCTCCAATGTTCTCCTTCCTCAGTACTACCTGTAAGTCCACTTCCCTATCTTCCTTGAAGACTCAGCTCAACCTCACCTTCTGTTGGAAACTTTTCCTGATTCCATCTATTGCTATACCTTCCATCTGAGTTACTTAAATTCTATTTTATTCTTATCTTCTATTCTTAAATGTTATGCCTCAGTTTCTTAAAAGTGATAACAGCAGCTATCTCTAAGGAGTATTGTGAAGGTCAGATTAGGCATTAGTAAAGTACTTTGCAAAATTTAAAGCACTATATAAATGATCATTAATCAATCAAGTTCCTACTATGTGCCAGGCAATATGCTAAAGAGATAAAAGTTACTGATTTGAAGGATCTGGGAGAGACAACACACAATTTATACAAAACTAATTGTATAGAGAATAATTCATAGAGGGAAGGCAATAGAGTTAAGGAGAAAGCTTCCAGTAAATATGGGATTTAATTGGGATTTCTACTATTAACGTTATTATATCCTCTGAGATCTTTTCCAACTCTGAAGTCCAGTGACTCTAATTCATTCATTATAAGGGAGTTATTATTCACTGTTTATTAATTTCACCCTAAACTAATTTTAATAAGAGCAATGTGTGCTCAGAAAAGTGTGAAAAGAAGCTGTAGTAAGTAGAATATGCAGTAATAATCTTAAACATATCATCTTCTGGTCTCTTGAGCTGACTTGCTAAAGCTCTATTGATTATTTTATCCTGTTTCTTGTTGTTTAATTGTTTTTCAAACATGTCTGACTCTTTGTGATTCCCCCCACCCCCTTTTTTTGGGGGGGTAGGGGAAGATGCTGGAATGGTTTGCCATTTCCTTCTCCAGATCATTTACAGATAAAGAAACTGAGTCAGAGTTAAATATCTTACCCAGAGTCACACAGCCAATAAATAATGTATGAACTCAGCTTTGAATTTAGATCTTCTTGACTTCAGGCTTAGTATTCCATCCACTGTGCCACTTGGCTGTCCCATTAAGAGTGATTATATTTTACATAATCTACAAGACCCTGGGAGAGAATTATAAGCCCCTAACAAAGTGATATACACCATAGCTTCTTGCTCCCTCTTCCTATTTATACAATATTATTATTATTATTATTACAGAGCCCAACTCTGAAGCAAACATTCACTTGAGGAAGTGTCTTAAATTTTCTGGTAATTCTAGGTTAGCAAGTGGTCACTCAGGATCTGCTCTATACAGATCTGTCTGTGCTCTGCTTAGGTGACTTTTGTTGTTTTAGGGTTTGCACTGATTTATTTTCAACTCATCCACAATCTGCACCCCCTTTGAAGAGCCAAAGGGACAGAGAGGGATGCAGGGATACCTGTGTTATCCTGCCCTTGGGACTGTAGCAATGTGGCACAATGACTTCATGCTGCCTTCTCCTGTTCACCTTTGAGACATCTTCTCTTTCTCTTGGTGTGTGTCTACTCATCTCAGAATACTTGATGCTGCCCAGAGTGCCCCGGGGGAGTCCTCCCAGTCCCTGAAAGGGTTAGATAAAGTGCCTTTATAAATCTGTCTTCTTTGAGACTTTGCTGGAAACAGTTAAGAGGCATCCTTGCTAATTTAATTCAATTCAAATCAACAGAAATGTACCAAGTATCCATAATGTTAGAAGCATCATGAGAGATGAGGAAAGGAGGATGATACCGGCATAGGGTAAAAATTATACATATATACATAAAACATAGTTCCAGGCTTTTTGAGCTCATAATTAAATATGAGCTCAGTTAATTCCATAAATAATATAGTACAAGGACAGAATCTGTAGGGATAGCAGCAAAGGTCTCGCCCACATCCCTAGGTTTCCATAACCTTAAACTATGTACCCTTCAGAGTACAAGAAAGCATTGGATGTCTCATTGAATAAAATAGATATTGGCCAAATATCAAAACCTGGATTTTTGTCCCAGCTCTGTCAATTAGGGCGCTATAATAGTTTGCTTATCTCCTTGCCCTGTATCTCTCTAATCCTGTCAATCCAGTGCTCATAGTTTATAGAATTAACCTCAGTTCCAATCATCCTGGTCTAATTCAGTAGCACATGATCCCTGGTTTTGTTAACCACATCAGTAATGTTGGATTGGGCATCTCCCAAAGCTCTGTCTTGGGCTTGATTTCTCGTTTTCCCCTATACTATTTTATCTTGATCTTATCAGCTCCTAAGTCTTCCTCTCTATACTAGCATCTGGCCCAGTATCTTTTTTAGTGTCTCAGTCCCTGACACTCAGTCTTTTACTCAGTGACATTGTCTATCTGGCTTTCCCATGAACAAAACACCCCACCCACTGCTCTCTTCCCCTTATGCCTGGAACGCTCTCCTTCCTCTGACCTGATTTCTAACCTGATACTGAGCTTTCTTTAAGTCTCAACTCCAACCCCTACCTTCCTCCCACCCCTCTGACTTACAATGCCTTCCTTCCATGAATTTCCTCCTCTCTGTCCTCTATGAGGTATCGTGGGAGAACTAACCTGGCCCCTTTTCAGTGCTGCTCACCCACCATGGCCGTCTACCTGTCATCCAATTCTCCCCTTTGTCTCCAAGAACCTATAGCCTGCACAGCAGTAAAACCATGTCAGCACACAGACTAAGCCAGGGTGAGGGTAGCCAAAAAGCTTTAAACACATTGGTAAGTGGGGGGAATGTGTACTCCAAGCATGTGAAGGCTTTTCTCAGCAGAATGGCCTAACGAGAACAATTTGTTCCAATGACCCTAAAGATGACTGGTGGTTTGCTTAGAGCTTGGTCAGACATCAAAGACATCAAAGTTGTCCACTGTATCCTAGTCTATCCCTTATTTTGATTTTTGTCTTGCCACTAGACTTTGATGATTCTGGAAGAACGAGTGAGACTGGGGACTCTGTGCAAGTCTGCTCAAATAAGTCCAATTCACACTTAAGGAAAAGACATCACTCATTCATGTTGTCATTGGTCTTCTAAAACAAAGGCAAACAGTAATTTTTGTTTCTGTATCTAGCTTGTCCTGTGTCTAGCTTAATTTGCATGTATCTATTTACATGTTGGGCAAGGTCTATTTTTGTAGCCTAGAACAGGCACTTAATAAATATTTGTTAGCTAACTGCATAAGAAAGTGTGTTTCATCACTATCTCTAGTTGGTAAAAGTTCATTGTTTTGCATTTAAAAGGTCATCAAAGGACTTATTTCTCCTTAGACTCTTTCCTCCCTTTGACTTATCTACTCTTATTCTCTACAAGGGCTGTCAGAAAATTATATTTTATCTCATTCCTTTTGCTTCAGTCCTTATAAGATTTAGGGAAAAAATTGATGTAAAAAAACACAAATGCTACAACCACCATAGAAAGAGCCAAGTCTGGCCTATCTCTAGATACACCTGTCAGCCTATCACCTGTCTGCTATCCCCTGTCTACTCACCCAGTATTGCAGATAACCATGACAGGAGGAGGCTAGAAAGCCTAGAGAGACAGATTGTGTTGTATCTGGGGTTACAGTCTGAGCTCAGCGCTGGACACCCTCCTCAGTTATACAGTCTACGCAGTGGTTCTCAAATTTTTGTTCTCAGCATCTTCATATTGTTAAAAAACTATCGAGGATCTGTTCAAAGAATTTTTGTTCACATGGGTTATATTTATAGCTATTTATTATATTAGAAATAAAAAATGATTTTGAATTTATAGACCCTCTGAAAGGGTTTCAGAGACCCCAACAATTCTTTGGACTACACTTTGAGGACCACTGCCCTATAGCATCTCCCTCAGGCACATACCCCACCCTGTTTATTTAGAATACCCTGCTAATCTGTTCTTGTTTATCCAAATCCCCTTCCTGAGCTCTATGGATAGGGAGAGAGGAAAAAATCAGGAGTGAATAGAAAGAAGTCTTCCAGGAGCCAGTTATTCTTTGTTTTGGTGTTTGGGGTTTTTGAGCCAGGGTTAAATGGGCTGGGAAGACTTCATCCTTGTTATCTCCCAAGTTTGGCTTCCTTCCTGGTACCCACTATCCATATTGTTATTGTTCTTTCAAATTTTCTCTGAATTTGATCATCGTTCTTGGCATCCTGAACCTGAATCGAACCATGATTCTCATTCCCCACTGGAACCTTGGTTCCCAAGGAAGGGAATCCCACTGGACAGGAGATAAGCAGTCTAGAGACATATCCAAGCCATACTCCCCCCACATTTGTGTTCTTTATAATGAGCCACTGAACCAGGCAGCCCAGCTGAGACTTATTCAGGGACCTTTTCTAAGCTTGTGAAATAGAGTCCCTACAAGCAGATGCTCTCAGCCCTGAAGACCTGGTTTTCCCAGAAGCTGCCTGGCAGCCTAGGTAAGATTCTGTGGCTTTTCAATTGTGCTTCCCAATTTCCCCTGTTTCATAAACACTATTATTTGGGTTTTGTGCGCACAGTACAGTCTGTGTCAATCTCACTGCCCAGAGAAATGTCTATTTCCATCTTGCATGGCTTTCAAAAGAGGGAAATAATAAGCTTGTGGCATTCACTACCGTCGTCATTGAGACCAGCTATTAAAACACATCATGGTGCATTAACATTTTTGCCATGTTGCCATGAAACAGAATGACACAGTCAAGGTTTTTGGGAGGTGTTTTTCCCTGCCATGGAGAGCTGCCCAGATCCTTAAGCACCTTTTCCCCCAACCTGGGCAGGAGCCAGATCCTATCATGGAACTCAAAGCTTGGCCAGATCAGATAGTCTACGACTGCCAATTGCCACTCTCCTATCAGAGGGAGGCAGGCCATCTATGTCACTCCCTCCCTCTTCCCCACAGCCCCCTGTCTGCATAATGGTTTGCTGGCAGAGGGAGGATACAGCTGTCTGTCCTGTTCCCTAACCTGCCAACTACTCACCAGGCTCTTGTAGGCTTCTCAGGCATTTATTAGCCGAACACTTTGTTCTTTAGGGTTCTCAGGGACTAAAGAATGTGCATTCTAGCAAGCCCAGCATGTGATTTGTCTATATTAATAAGCAAACATAAGTTTTTGCTTAAATTGTTTATATTATTCCTAGAACCCAGAGATTATGGAGCATAAATACAAAAGATGCACAAGCCCAGAATGCTAATTATTTACACTAATTACAATTTAGCAGTCCAACTCCACTCCAGGCCTTGGTACCGAGAAGACCCTGAGTTCTTAAAAGTCATGCTAGAACTTATGACTCTTAGAGTAATGGAGATTTAAAGGAAGAACCTGGAGACAGAGTGAGAGTGGGATTTGGAGTTAAAACTTCAGGTTCAAATGACAGATTTTCTACTTGGGCAAGTCGTTTAGGCTTTAAAGTCTCCATTTTCAAATCTGTAAAACAAAAGTAAACTAGATGCTTATAACTAGGAAACAGAATGGCAAGATTCAGCTGGGTTTTAGTAACTGCATGCTTGAGTAGATAGGTAGGTAGCTAACAAAACATTTATTTGGTGCTTATTTTGTGTTATCATGTGTTAAGCACCAGTGAAAAGAAAAATATTTGCTGTCTTCTAGGAGATTATATTATAATGTGGGAAGCCAAAGCACAAAATGGTCCTGAAAAGTGGAGAAGGAACAATAAAGATTCCAATTTTGAAGTCCAGAGAGTCAAAAGCACAGCTGAGAGGAAATGAAGATTAACTGGCTTGAAGCTCTCTATAAAATAGAAGCTTTTAGAGAAATTCTGCATTAGAAGGGGAGAGGGATTTGTTATACAGGTGCTATGGATATTCTAGGAGAGAAGGGGTGGGTATTCCAGTGTCAGACTTCAGATGAGGCATGGAAATTCAGAAACACAGCTGGAAAGACAATGAAGTTTGACTGTCCTGGGCCTCTATCCAATGGTAGTTGAAGTAGGAATTTAGCAGTGGAAGAGGCCTACAATGTATGTTACTTAATAATATATTTCCATTCTTTTTTCAGGAAGATCCATGAGTGTTATACCTTAGAGTTATCGTGATGTCCTACTCTGGTACTTCATTATCAGTGAAGGCCATCCTAGGTTCTTGTAGTCTATTCCAAGAGTCCCATTTCTCAGGTTTTATTGCACTATAAAGGCTATAAGTATCATCCTAACAATAGACTGGAACTGTCTAGCTAACAGTTTAGCTAAACATGTATAGGTTCACCATCAATAAATAGGTCAGCTAATTGGTAAAGAATTCTTTGGTAGAAAGAACACGGGGAAATTAATGTAAACTGCTTGCATTTTTGTTTTTTCTCCCCGGATTATTTTTACCTTCTGAATCCAATTCTCCCTGTGCAACAAGAGAACTGTTTGGTTCTGCACACATACACTGTATCTAGGATATACTGAGACATATTTAACATATATAGGACTGCTTGCCATTAGGGAAGGAGGTGGAGGGAGAGAGGGGAAAAATCGGAACAGAAGTGAATGCAAGGGATAATGTTGTAAAAAAATTACCCTGGCATGGGTTCTGTCAATAAAAAGTTATTATAAAAAAAAAAAAAAAGAATTCTTTGGCTTTGGTACCACATGAGGAAAAAAAAAAAATCAAAATCACCCTTGATCTTAGCTGGCTCCTTTGTGCTTCTGTAGTGTGTGAGAAAGTAGTAGAATATTAGATAGAAATTATCAAGAATAATAAGATGATATTTTCTGGAACTTTATGTTCTTTGCCAAATTATCTAAAGGAAAGTGAATTCTTTAGCTGTATGGGTAGAATTCAGCTGCCTTACATAAAATGATCAAAGAAAAACAATTTTTCTTTCTTCATGAAATCATCTTCTTAGTTCTGGAATGACTCCAGAATGGTGGGTCTTGAGTAAGAACCTGAATTTGTCCCTGTGAATGATATCGGACCTCCTAACTTCTATTTCAAGTCACGGATGAGTGTTGGTCTAACAAATCTCTTCTCTGAAGGACTCTGTAATAATAGCTAACATTAGATAGGACAAGAAATTTACAATATTGTCTGAGTAGAGAGAGTTTATGGATCTTCTTTTATGAATGCTTTTGAAAACGGGACAAATTCTTTTTGGTCTTAGAAGTGTCAACCAGTCAATTAGCATCTATTAAGCAGCCATGCAAGGCAGCTAGGTGACACAGTGGACAGATCTCTGGCCCTTCAGTATGGAAAATCTGAGTCCAAATTCGGTCTTAGACAGTTTCCTCATCTATAAAATGAGCTGGAGAAGGAAACGGGAAACCATTCCAGTATCTTTGCCAAGAAAACCCCAAATGGGCTCATCTACAGCCCTTGCTCTCAAAGTACTAATGGGGGAAATAACTGGCAGTACAATGGAACAGACAACTATGCATAAGAAAGATATACAAGGAATGAATTGGGGGTAATCTCAGAAAAAATTGATTCAGCCTGAGGACAGAGGAATTAAACAAAATGACCCCTTTTTCTAATGCTATTATCTGTCAAAGTTAAGAATCCATTATTTCCTTCAAAACTTTCCTTAAATCCCTAATGTTCCCTAGACTGTGCTTATAAATGTTTCATAACCAGGGTTCTCTGAAAAAACATGCACTTTTGAGTTTAATTTGAATTATTAGCACTATTTTAAGTTTAGGCAATTAATAAAACAGTAAATCAAGCCTCAATTTGCTGATTCCTGAGATGTAAATGTTCACACTCAAAATACCAGCTAGTGCTGGCTCCAGCACTTATATAAACTTATATAAAACTTTTCCTGCTCCATCTAGTTATAGTGTTTCCTCAGCATTAATCTTATATTTTATGAATTGGGGAAAACCAATTTGATGTTGCCTTCCTTCTCCCTTCCCTCCTGCTCACCCCTGATGCATGCTAAGAATAATGAACCCATCCAGAGACTGGGCATTCCCCATCTAGCCTCTTGTTGGATGGCACAATGAAGAGTGGTTCCCTACATTCCTTTTCCTCATTCCTCACTCCTTATTAGGCAATTTAGAAATTACCCTTATTGCACTACTGATTATACTACTCTCTTGTCCTGTGGATGACAGAGCAATAGCCTGTTGTTGCCAGCTGGCTCTTTGTCTAAAACTAGATATAAAAAGTTTGAGCCCTGAGGGATTCTGGGCCTTCAACTGGAGTACAAAAGGCACTTTACAATTCCACCTTTGGAAGTCACCCCATTTTGTGCTGCCATTAACCAAAGACAATGGAGGCTTGTTCCCTCTAACATCTGTTCTCTTTCCCCCTCTTGTGTATAGTGGTAAAGTTTTGTTCACTACTCTTTATCTGTTCTGCTATTCTATCTCTGAATTCTTCTGTATCACGTATTTATATAGTTAGCACATGTTTTCTACATACCACTAAATATGTGCTGTGTGCTATCTATATTGCTACAACAGTTCTTGAGGAGAAGAACTGGTTTTATTCTTTCATTTTTTTTTTCCTTTGTATTCTCAGCACCTAGCACAGTAGATGGTACATAATGGGTGTTTAATAAGCCCTTGGCTATAAATTGTTGCTGTGGGTCAAACTGCTGTGAGGCATATAGTTGTAACAGACAAATATCTTATTTTAACCAGATTTCTTTTAGGTCCTGAGGGTGTGGATCCATATACTCTTTGAGATGATTTATGTCAGTTTATCTATTTTCTATTATCAAGTCTCTTGAATAAAAATTCAACTTTAAAAATCTTCACAGTAACAGAATGTCTCAAAAATTTTAGTGTAACTTGAAATTATATTAAACCTCCTGGGACATCCTGTATAAATTTAATCCTTATTTCCTTGGCAGGGGTGGAGGTGCCTTAAAACATTAATACTAATAGCTAACTTTTGCTAAACTCTTTCCAGTTTTCTCTCTCTCTCTCTCCCTTCCTTCCTTCCCTCCTTCCCTCCCTCCTTTCCTCCTTCCTTCCTTCCTTCCTTCCTTCCTTCCTTTCTTCCTTCCTTCCTCATTCCTTCCTTCCTTCCTTCCTAAACCTATTCACTTCTTTCTTCCCTCCTTTCTTCCTTCCTCCCTCCTCCCTTCCCTCCTCCCTCCTTCTCTCCTTCCTTCTTCCCTCCCTCCCTCCTCCCTCCCTTCCTTCCTTCCTTCCTTCCTTCCTTCCTTCCTTTCCTTCCTTCCTTCCTTTCTTCCTTCCTTCCTTCCTTCCTTCCTTCCTTCCTTCCTTTCTTCTTTCCTTCCTTCATTCTTTCCTTCTTTCCTTCTTCCTCCCCCTTCTTTTCTTCCTCAACATTTATTATTTCTACATTATAACTCTATGGGTTAGAGGTGGGTGAAGTCTTCCTATCCCTACTTTATAGTAAAAAAAGTGGAGATTCAAAGAAATTATTTGATTTCCCTCATAATCTGATGAGTGATAGAGCTGACTCTTGAGCCCTGGTCTTCTGATTCTCAATTCAATGCTTTTTCTATTACATATCTTCTGTTTTAGTTTGTATATCAGCAGATGCTAGTATCAGTGATGTCACCTGAAATTAGTCTTTTCTATCTGAATGAGGAGGCTGCCATCATTCGAGCCTCAGATGGTGGTATTTAGGGAAATGAAATGAGGTTTTGGAGAATATAGCCCCAAAGCCCAACAGAAAAAAAAATATGAAAAGGGCAGCTGATGATTCAGAAAAAAATTTCTAAACTGTGTAATAACATTTATGAAAAATGACTTGGGAAAAATGTGGTTCAGGTATCATAATCTGATTCCATTATCTAGTTGTCCTTTATAAGTAAGTATAAACTTGACCACTCTGATTAATGCAATAATAAACTACAAGTCTAGAAGGCTAAAGATGAATCTTGCCACCTGCTTCCTTCCAGAGAGGTGATGGGCTTGAAATCCAGAATTGTCTTGCTTGTTTGCTGTATGGATTTGTTTGTTTGTTTGTTTGTTTGTTATTCAACTTGTGAAGGCAGGAACAGGGAGAGGCAATATATGCTTATAAACATACAATTTAAAATTAAAAACATTAGTACTTCAGCATTCTAATTATGACAAACTGTGCTCAAAATATAGTCCCAGGGTAATTCACACTAAAACCTTCCTATCACCTCTGGTCTCACACAGAGTTTTCATAGGAGTTAGGAACATATCATGCTTCAGACCATCAAAGATAATTAAATGTACTAATTTAATGGGGTTATACCATGGTGATTCCACATTCTGATGTTTCCCTAACATTTAAAGTAGATTTTATGTCTCTCACCTGCATCAGCTTCTCTTACTGGTTTCAAAACTTGTATGTCCCCACTAAATCTGGCATCAATATAGTGAGTCACCAGGCTGCCTGAGAAAGGATGAATTGTCTGACATTAGGAAAACAAAACAAGTTAAAGCTTTGGTCCTGATGTGTATTAGGATACCAGCTCATGAGTGACCTTTGCTATTATAGCCTGGATTAGATAGGAAGACCCATTCTCAAACAAACAGACAAACAGACCAACAAATATCTTGGGCTTTTCCCCTTATAGGGAAGGATGTTGGAGCTTTGAGAAAAATATGCTTTCCCCTGTGAATGATGGGCAAAATGAAATTTTACTATCTGTTTATTTCCATTATATAATATTAAATTAATCAGCTATAAAGAGGCTGGAAATAGTAACTTATTAGTAATGTGATTGTGAATATTACTCAATATCTCTTGCAAGTCATTGAGTTAAATACATATAGTCAGAAAAATGAAACACTCATCTCAGCACTCAAGGAGAATGCAACTTATTTGAGAGTGGGAGGTGGGTGATTGTACAAAGTATACACATATCTGCAAATACAAAGAATTCACAAGTTATTTCTGAATAGAAGGAGAACAATCATAACTTGGGGAAAATCAGGAAATGTCTCATTCAGGAGATGGCACCTGAGCTGCCCTTTGAAGAAATTTAGGAGTTTCAAAAAGTTGAAGAGAGGAGGGAGAGCTTTCCAGGGACTGGAGATAGTCTATGCAAAAGTAAAAAGAATAATGTAAAATGAATCTGGAAAAATAGGCTGAGATAGGAAAAAAACATGCAAAAAATTGGCATTTTATTTCAGAAGCAATAAAAAGCTATTGATGTCTCTTGAACAGTCAGATTTATTCATTAAGAGTATTCATTTGTTGGCTATTTGAAGAATGAGTTCAAGGAAACACTAACTGGGAGGCTAATTGAAGGGTATTGTAGTAGTGCACACTGCCAGAGCGCTAAATGTAGGAATGAAGGGATTGGATGAGAAAGATATTGTAGGCAATTGGCTATAGAAGGTGAAGTATAGGAAGAAGTCAAATATCAGAATAATGTTGCCTCAAACACCATTTAAAAAAAAGTTATCAACCTATGGTTTGTTATTGTTGTTGTTACTCCTTGTCTTTGGTTTTGGAAGGATACCAGTTGACATCATGGTACCGTCTTGAATTAGCTCTCTCCCCTACCCCCCTTTGTGGCTCCAGTCACTTTGTGACACAAACCTAGATTACTTGGAAGGTAAATCAGATCTTTTAAGCCATAAATCCCTTCATAGAATCACATAATTTTAATATCAAAAGGGTCCTTGGATATCAATAAAGTCCAATATGTCTTCTGCTTTTAATATCTTTTCTTTCTAATTCATTGTCCACATAGCTGCCAAGTCATCTTTATAAAGATAGGTCTGATCTATCTATTTATGTCCCTTGTACAAGAATCTTCAGTGGCTCATTACTATCTCTTGAAAATTCAAAATTGTCAGCTTTCCATTTAAAGGTCTTCATCTGGAACTGACCTACATATTCCCCTTCATGTTATGGCATAGTTTGTATTTAATTTCTTACTTTGTGCCGCCAGGACCTAGAAATATGCATGATACATAGTAGGAGGTCAATAAATTCTCCTTGATTATTTGATTGATTGACACATCCCATGTTCCAGCCAAACCAACTTACTCCAAACTCAATATCCAATCTTCTTTCTCCATTTTTTTATGCAGGACATTCTTCTTCATCATCTTCCATTGGATTCTCTAACTTTCCTTAAGACTTTAATAACATGCTGCTTGTTCTATTAAGGTTTTTGAAATTCTCCTAAATGTTACCATGCTCTCCCTTCTCAAATTATTTTGTATTTGCTTAATGTGTAAATGTGGTCTTCCCTTCTCCCCGAATCCCTCCTCACACTAGGAGAATATAAACTTTTAGAGGACAGGACTTTCATTTTGTATGTATCACAGAATTTAGTTTTACAACTTTCATGGAGGAGGTTCTAAATCTATGATTATGTACTGGAATTATCTCATTTTATAAAAGAATAAACAAATGTTCAGTGAGGGGGGGACTATTTCAAAGTCACACACCCAGTTCCAGCAGAGCTAGGCTTTCCCTCATGTCTAGTAAGATGTATTAAATAATAACAACACTAGCTTCCATTTAAGGTTTACAGAGCACTTTGATTGTAGTAAGTTTGTTTATTTTAACAAATATTGATTTATGAATCATGTTGGGAGAGAAAAATCAGGGCAAAAGAGAAAAACCATGGGACAGAGAAAAAAAAAAACAGAAAAAAGAAGTGAACATAGCATGTGATTTTTTACATTCAGAATCCTTAGTTCTCTTTCTGGGTGCAGATGGCATTTTCTGTCCAAAGTCTATTGGGATTGCTTACAAAGCACTTATATGTGTGATCTCATTTGATCTCACAACAATCCCACAAAATAGATGGCTACTTTTAGCCCCATTTTACAGAGAGAGAGTTGAAGACCAAGGTCACTCAACTATGGGAGGCAGGGTTTGAATTAAGGACTTCCTCACACTAATTCCCACAGCCTGGTTGCCATTTCTTCCATAACTTCTGTTGTGTATAGGGCACAGTTTTATCCTGTGATCCACTTCATGTCTCCCTATTTGCTACCCATCGCTGATTTTGCACACTGCAAAGAGGCTCTGCTAAAGGCTGGGATAAGGATGGCTATGTCCTCTGTTCTCCTGCCCTCGCTATACCCTTGCCCCTCAGCCACCCGCCTTCCTCTTCTATCAATTATTCCTTCTTTCTGTCCTTGCTCTGCAATCCCTGCATGGGTGAAGGAGCAAAGAAAAAAAAGAGTTGCTCTTTGGCAGTGCTCCTGAATGACAGGCAGTCGGAGCTCAAAGGCACCGGGAAAGCTGCCGGGCTATAACGGAGGCTGGTGGTTGGACCGGCCCCTGCATCCCAAGCTGGCTGTTGTTCTCTGACTCCTGCTAAGAGCGGGACGTTGGGGGCAGGGGCAGAGAAGCCGGGGACGGGGATGGCTCCATTACTGCTGTTCTATCCTCCCAGTCTTCCCCCGGGCTGGCTTTGCTTTTGGCCCGCTGACCCATCCTCCTCTTCAAAATGCTGCTGGCTCTCCCCGGAGCTGGGGTAGTGCCAACCGCGCGCCCGCTGTCTGCGGAGGGAGCCGCTCCCTCCCCGCTGTTTGTGAAAGCAGCTCTTTGTTGGGGGCACGGAGGACTCCCGCTCTCAGAGAATGACTTTCATCAAGACTGTGGCAGGGGCTGCTCAGCGGGTGCCAACTGACTGAGCCCACTGCTGTGTGTGCAACTTGACTGCTGTAAGTGGCAGATGGAATCTGACCCGGGCCAGTGAAAAGTGGCTTCTTCAATATGCCTTTTTCCTTTTAATCTCCTCTTGGACAGAAGTGATCAATTAGACTGGTAATTATTTTAATCTTCTTCTCTTTCCTCCTTCCCCAACTCCCAGTCATGTCCAAAATTGTGCAGCTGGTGAGAAACAAGGGCAGCTAGGTGGTGCCATAGTGCCCAGAGTGCCAGGTTTGGAATCAGAGACTCCTCTTCCCGAGTTCAAATCTGGTTTAAGCACTTAGTAGCTGTGTCACCCTGGGCAAGTCACTTAACCCTGTGTGCCTCAGTTTCCTTATCTGTAAAGTGAGCTACAGAAGGAAATGGCAAACCGCTTCAGTATCTTTGTCAAGAAAACCCCAATGTAGTCACTGAAAATGTCTAAAATGAGGCATTGTGAAAAGATACAATAGCCTGTCATTCCTGGGTTGGAAATTATGTTTCAAGTCACAACACCTCTCTGCAGCTCAAGATATCACTGCCTGTTGGATCCGGGTTAAAAACTGTGTCTGGTTCTTGCTGACTGTGTGACCTTGGACAAACAAGTCATTTCACAGTCTCAGTTTATCTCAAAAATAGAAATAATACTTCGAAAATCTGCTTCACAGATTACTCTGTATGTGTGTGTGTGTGTGTGTGTGTGTGTGCTGTCTGTCTCTCTCTGTCTCTCTCTTGCTCTCACTCTCCATATATATATGTAATTTTTATTTTATATTTAATTTTTTATTTTTCACTTATTTAATTATTTAATATAATGAATAAATATAAATATAAATTCGCTATGAAAATTATGCTTATGCAGCATCATCTTAGAGTTTATTACAGCCAAAGGAGCACAGCAACAAAACAATGGTTAAGAAAATATTTGGTTATAGTCTTGCCTCTTCACTTGAAATGTGACATTGAGTAAGGTCCTATACTTCTCTGTTTCCCATCTATCTATGAAACTATGCAAGCAAATAATCTGTACAGTAGTTGAAAATTTTTAATTGGGAAAACCTCCATAGAGTTCACTTGGGAAGTTTTATCAAATAACAAAAGGTTCCTGAAGTTTTGGGCACTTGATTCATGGGATAATTAATCCTTCCTGTGGTTTATTTTCATCTATGGAAAAATGAAAATAATCATCTTTTGTAGAAGATTTTAAGGTCACTGAAAAGAACTATGACTGGCAGTATTTTCTGTAGTGGAAAAAGTCCCTTATTTAGAAGAAATCTTCTACTCTTTAGAAGAAGCCTATGTCTGAGAAAGAATTGGGGTCTTTGTTCCAACCCTTTAGTTTGAATGATTCTTTTTAGTGTTCCAGGCCTAGTCTCTGAGCCTCTCAGTTCACACAAAAGAAGTGCAATCTTGAGATTACCACCGAAATAATTTCTTTCTTTGACTTATTTTGTCCCTTCCTAGTATTTTTCTGTGAAATCTCAAATTATATCCTAGTTTCCATTTTGTTCAGTCATTGAGTCATGATCTGATGGGCCAAACAACATCAAACCCTTCTATCCTCCACTATCTCTTCTTAGATGTTGGTGAAAGGATGCCCAGTTCTGTACAAGCATCCTGAGTAGTAATTCATGTGGAATACAGGATAAACTTATTCATCTCTATATAAAATGCAGGAAATCATATAATAGGAATCAACAGTAGATATAATTCTCTTTTCTTTCTGTTCAATACTATCTTTTCCCCTAAGCCCTAGATAGTCTCCCCAACAAGTCATCCCACTATGGTTTGGAGTTCTCTAGGAAGGAAATAAATCTGAGATCATGATAGAGAAGAACCCCATCCCCCCAACTGCTTTCACCAAATGGAATTATTCCTAGCATTAAGTTCCTGTCTGGAAAGTTTGGACTTTCCTAGCAGAAAAACAAACTTGATTCTTTTCTTTTTCTTTCTTTTTTCTTTTTTTTTCCTTTTTTTTTTTTTTTTTTTTTTTTTTTTTTTTTTTTTTTTTTTTTTTTTTTTAACAAACCTGTTATCCAAATAACTCATGGTAAAAACAGAAAGCAAAATCTCCATGTGTTTCTCTTCTCTATACAATGTCTTAGTTCTTTTGACTGCAGAAGACACATGAGCAATTCTTTTCTCGAAGAGGCTGATAATTTCCAGGAGTTCCTCCTTTTCTTTCTAAAAAGCTGCATTTTAGAACTGTTCTTCAAAATACATGGGTGAGAATATGTGTAACTGTTGTGTCTCTTCCCCTTGTCATTATAGACATCTAGGGATGAGAGGGAAGACATATGTGGGCCATGACTTCCCATTACCCCATGGGATCCAACCCAAATCTACTCCTGGCTCTACTTCTCTTTGGCACAGTCTGTGAAAATTGACAAAGGGCCAAAAGGAACAATTCTATAACTGAGCCTCCTCTTTTTACAGATAGCATAAAGTAGTAGATTCAAGTCATAGTAGTCATTTCCATTTGGTCCATAATAACCTAAACCAATCAATTCATCTGTAATCAATGAGTAAACATCTATTGAACAATTACTTTTTTCTGGCTAGTGCACACAGAGGAGAACTAGACCATAACCATAACAGTAGGTCTCACTGCCATGTTGTCCTGCTAAGTGGCCAGTTTATAGTATTAAAACTGGATTAAAAAGATTAAAAAAAATAAACTTTCCCCTCCCTACAATTGTAAGATAAATGGAGCCAGGACTGTTGGTCTACAGAGTACAAGGTCAGCAGATTGATTAAGGTTAGTGAAACATGACAACCAAATTATGAATGAAATATTCTAGAACAAGTATTGCAAGTTGAGTGGATTCTTTTCATTGTCCTGCCTAGAAAAAGCTTTTTTTCCTTTGGAAATGCATTTCTTCATAGTGTCTTCTTATTAGCAATACCTACTCTGCCTATGGAGCAGCTAAGTGGGAGAGTGGACAGAGCACTGAACTTATCAGAAAGATAAGTTTTCTAAGTTCAAACCTAGCCTCAGCCACTTACTGGTTGTGTGACTCTGGGCAAATCACTGTTTGCCTTAGTTTTTTCATCTGTAAAATGAACTGGAGAAGGAAATGGTGAGCCATGCCAGTATCTTTACCAAGAAAACCCCAGATGGGGCCATGAAGAGTCAGGACTGAATAGTACTTGTAATCTACCTGTCCACTTTACTGTAAATGCAATTCAATAAGACAGACTATATCATGGATTTCATCTTGCCTCTGAAACAGGAATCCTCCCTTTTTCTTTTTATATGTAAACTTTTTCTATTAATCTGTAAGCTCCTGGAAGGCAGGGACTTTATTTCTCTGGTGCTCAGCACAGGAGACATGTCAAACAAAATTTTGCTGTTTACTTAATTTTTTCACTGATGGGACCTTTCTTGGAACTGCAATCTAAATGTAGTGAAGAAGGAATGATAGAGTGAGTATGTTTGGTTGGATTTAATAACCAAAGTATCCCCATTACCCACCTGATGTGATCCATGGGGCTTAATCTAGCTATAGTGGAGAAGGAGGGGTTAAAAACAAATCCAATCAGGATTAACTTGAAAACACAAAAGAGTTTATAGAGGCAAAATGAATCAAAGAATTGAACAACTGATTTCTGAATTTAATCAGTATACTTAGCTTCCTTGGATAATTTAAGTAGTAATTGAATTTGTTTCTTGTAGCTTCTAAGTTTGGATAATTACTTAATTTTATACAAAAGGGAAAAATAGGTAGATTTTTGAGAATGTCTGTCAAAATAGTCAAGAAAATATTTTAATCTAAAACAGTACACAAATGGATAGAATTTATTTTTCTAAGAAAAAATAGTTCTTAACCCTTGTATGCTTTTGCCTATTAAAACTGGGATTCTTTTTAGCCTTGCTGAATTGAATCAAAAGGCTGCAAAGGCTTTCCCCCACTTTTTATTTCTGACCTTTTATTACTTTGTACAGTGACGTCACTCGACTGGCTTCTACTGGCTAAAATCTCTCTTGCCAGATCTCCAATCCCCAGGCATCGTCTGACCTTTTGACATTGCTGAGCATGACTATTGAAATGTTATGTCTCTACAGAGGATCTGACCTTATGGGATGGTTCAGATGATTTTGCTTTAAGAAAGAAAATTAAATGCTCAGATTTGGTTGGCTGATCTGATGGGAAATTTACCTGAACAATTCGTTTCCCAGTCACTTTGTAGACCCTTGGTTATCATGGACCTAATGGGATAGCAGCAGAGGAGGTAGAAAAGCTGGACTGTGTTTTCACTAAATCATGAAGTTCTAGCAGTGGAAAGAGTACCCAAGAGCTCTATTAGCCATGATTTTTTCCTGTAAAGGACTCTAGACAGATTTTTTAAAAATCAATTCTAATTGTTTAGGTCTCTGCAGAGATTTTCACTTTCTGTAAATAGTGCTTCCAAATATTTAACCACTGCTACTAATAAGAAATCTAGCTCAGTTCAATGCTTTAATTTTATAGATTAGGAAAAAGAGTCTGGAGAGGTTTGTCAGCTAGTAAGTAGCAGATTCTGGATTTGAACTCAGGTCTTCTGACTCCAAATTTAATTAGGGAGTCAGTAAGCATTTATTAAGTACTTACTCTGTACCAGGTATTGTGCTAAGTGCTGGGGATACAAAGAAAGGTAATTATGGCTTTGCCTTCAAGGATCTCACATTCTGTTGAGCATGATGACATTGAAATAACCATGTACATATGAGATATATACTATATAAAATGTATATACATGTATATAAATATATACTCAGATGTGTATGTATTATAGTACATTAATGTTTTATATGTATATATATATATATGTAGTTATTTTTGTTGTTGTTTATTATATGTCTATTGAAGATTCAAAGTACAAAGACGGCACTATCAGTGATGTGTAAGTGGAGAGAAGGGGATGTATACAGGAGAAGACAATTCATGAAAATGAATGAAATCACTAAGCAGAATGGTCTAGAGGGAGAACGAAAAATGGCCCAGAAGAGAGCCTTGAGGGATTCCTGCAATTTAGTGAGAAAGGATGGAATACAAATTCGTATTGTTGCATGTTGTTTCTCAGCAGGGTATAGTAGATAGAAGACTGGTCTAATAGCCAGAAAGCCCCATGAACTCTGATGTATAACTGTTTTTGATGATATTGGTCAAGCCACTTAACTGTTCATTGCCCTTTGCAACATTCCAAGACTAAGTTGCAGAAAGGATGATAATGTGAATTTGTAGAAGGAGATTGTTGTTTGTTTTTTTTTTCATCTAGAAGTTTTCTATACTAGTGGAATTCTAAGTGTAACCCCTATCACTTAGCCTGAATATTGTTGTAGTTGAAGACTAAAACTTAATCCATTCTTCTTCCAACTTCCCCATTTCAATTCATAGTAGTAATATTATGTATATACCAGTCATCCATACTAGAAAACCTAGAATCATCTTTGACTCTTCCTATGAAGTTAATAATATTCTAATGTTGATTGTATTTATGCCTCATTTTTCCTACTAAATTATAAGGTTTTCAAAGCATTGTGTGTTTTATCATCTTTGTATACATAATCAAACATCATCATTCACCAGTTCAATAAATGACTCAACATTTAACATATATATATATATATATATATATATATATATATATAATCTCTGTTTCCTTGATTACTTAGAATTGAACCAGAGATGTTTTCACTGAACCTATAGAGGTTGAGCTTATATCCTAATGCTTTTATTTAACTACAAAAAGTATTTATTTTGTCCATCCATACCATTAAAAATAGATTTTGAAAAGATATTATCAGTATAATGATGTATCAGGGCAATTTCTTTATGAATCTCATTGAAAAAATAATAGAATACTGGGTCTGTATCCCAAAAAGATCATATAAAAGGGAAAGGGACACATATATGCAAAATGTTTGTGGCACCTATTTTTGTAGTGACTTCAAATTGAGAGAATACCATAAGTTGGGGAATGGCTGAAAAAATTATGGCACATGAATGTAATGGGATATTATTATTCTATAAGAAATGATGAGCAGGATGACTTCAGAAAAGCCTGGAAAGTCTTACTTGAACTGATGCTGAGTGAAGTAAGCAAAACCAGGAGAACATTGTACTCAGTGCTAAAAAGATTATGTGATAGACTTTTCAACAATGAGGTGATTCAAGGCAATTCTAATAGACCTGTGATAGAAAGTGCCATTCATATCTACAGAAAGAAAATGAGACTGAATGTGGATCAAAGCATAGTATTTTCACCTTTGTTGTTGTGATTGTTGTTGTTGTTTATTTTCTTGCTTGTTTTTTCTTTTTTCCCTTCTCATGTTTTTCCCCTTTTAATCTAATTTGTCTTGGACAGCATGACGAATATGGAAATATATTTAGAAGAATTGCACATTGTTTAATCTCGATCGAATTGTTTTCTGTCTTGAGAGAAAAGGAGGGAGAAGAGGAAGAAAAATTTGGAGCTCAAGGTTTTGCAAAGGTGAACACTGACAACTATATTTGCATGTATTTGGAAAAATAAAATAATGTCAAATTAAAAAAGAAAAAAGAGAATAAGCTAATAAAATAATAACTCACATTTATATAATGTTTTCAGGTTTAAGAAGCTCTTAACACATATTCTCATTGAACCATAGTACAATGCATGCTCACTAAGTAATCACTTAGTATATATTGATTTGTGTTATGTTTTCCTATTTTTTATCTCCAATTGCAGAAAATGGATGGCAAGCAACTCTTTGAAAATAATTTTTTTTGCCAGACTAATGAGGCTATGCTCCTTCTTTTTTGTTCAGAAGACATTGCCTCTCATCAGTCTTATTCAAGGTGAAAAATAACTGAAAGGCTTAGGATCAGAAAGAGGACATGGCTTTACAACTCCTGTGACATTCATTCTCTTATCATGGTGACCAAGGGAGAGTCCCAGTGTACTTGCAACTCAGCTGCACATTAAGATCCAAGAAAGACCAAAGGTGGCCTATGTGTAACCAAGCCTCTGAGTGCTGACTCTTGACCTTGGGTAGGGGGCTGAAAGCATAATGATGAGAAGGCAAGGAGTCCAGCAGATAGCATTTTAACACTGAAAATAATTGGTTCAACTACAAATCAAATCAAAGGGTACAAAGAAGAATAGGTTTGCAATTTGCAAAATTCCTAAGATCCAGAGGTAAAAAAAACTAGGAAAAAAAACCCCTTATTTTAGACTTCATTGAACAGTCCACATTACAAAAGTAGTTTGCTTTTTAAAAATGTTTAAATTTCTTTTATGGTTTTGGAGCTAACGAGAAGAAAATAACGATGATAAAAACAAACCTCAATCCTTGCTTTTTAGAGAAAAAAAACATGTGAAATATGTTCTTCCCCAAAGCAGACTGTTTATGTGGGATATTACAATCAATCTTTCTCTGGCCAATACACACACCACATCCCATTTATAATGGACTACTTCCATTCTACCCTTCTTTCTTCATTTTACCCCACCCGTGGCTGAGCAAGCTTCTCCTCTGCTTGAAATTGTAGTTTGATGTTTTCTAACAGCCTTTAAGCCTTGTTACAGAAGTTTTCTTTTCATCGAAATAAACATGAAAAGGGATCTCTTTGTAAAATGTGTTTCCAATGAATAGCTTCTATGAAAGGGTTGTTGAATGGACACCTTTGCTACTAGAGCCCCTTTGTCTTCTAAGGAAGGGCAATGTCTGCATTTTTAATGTCTCTGATTTTTACAATACTCTTCCTCTCACATGCCTCAAAACAGCATTCATTGAGACTCTATTCTGGCTGTTGAATTCTGAGAACACCCAAGATCACTCTATAATTTCCCCTATATGAATGTGCTCCACTTTTATTTGGGCTACAACTCATCCATATTCTCTCACCTTGTATATTTTGTATTCAAGTTTTACCATAAATCCTCTAGAAAGGGCTTATTTAATTAGCTAGGAAGATGAGGGAGGGCTTCCTTCATTTTTATATCTTAAGGATGCAATATTCTCTCTAAGTAATCCATCTTTTATTCCTTTTTTTTTTTTTTTTTTTTTTTGCTATATGACTTTCCTATTTCCCTTTCTGACAATAAGAATTTTAATTATTTTCATCCTACATATTAATAATAAGAAATCATTTCTAAATGGTGCTATGAAATATACCAAATTGCTTCCTCACAACTCTTTGAGTTTGGTGGGGCAATGCCCTACCTAAATGAAGAAACTGAGGCATTAATTCAATAATTGACTTCTCAGGCTTACAGTCAGTCTACTATGTTGGAGGCAGGACCTAAACTGAGGTCCTTTGGACACCAAGATTTCTGGCTTTTCCACTACTATAGGGTTCTAACCTCTTTTTTGTCACAGGAACCTTTTTGGTACTCTGGGGAAATTTATGTATGAATTTTTTCTCAGAACAATGTCTTTAAATAATTAAAGGAAATACTAAATCTCCTTAGCATTTTTCTCAGTTGGAAGTTAGTGGAATAAGAGTGTCAATTTTCCTCCATCCAGGATCACGATTTCCTTGACCCTAGATAAAGAATTACAGAAATTTACCAACTGCTGTTATATTTGAACTTCTTGACTCTAACATTCCATCCAATCTACTATACCACTAAATTGCTTTTGTATAGACCCTATTTTATTCTTTATTGAACAAAATAATTTCTGTAATTATACATCTCATGTCTATAGTGTGCTCTAATTGTGGTCTGGAGTGGTCAAACTAAGGATCAGTTTAAATACCAAATACATAGAGCCTCATTTCCAGAAGATTGGCCACTCAGTGATAGATTCCATGACACTGTTAAAATTGTAGCCTATTTCCTTTTCCGCAGTGATGACACAAGAAGCAGAAAAGGGGATAGAGGTATGCAAAGGATCATATAGTTTAAAAATTGCTTACTAATATTAATTTAACTATGGGAACTCTTTTATCCAGTCCAAGTTTTGCCCAATTAACTGCAACTCATGAGTGGAGAATCTAAATTCTATTAATATTGACATGGTCATTAAAAGTGAAATCAGGACACTTTAATTCATATTTAAATGGAAGCTTGGTTCACATGTTCTCCTTTGATGGCAAATGAAAGAATAAGTAGAATTTGTTTCTTCTGTAGATTATAAAAAAGATTTTTTATGGAATATTTGGGTATTTCATTTTCACATATGTATACACAAGCAAACAGACTATTTTAAAGGTAAATATGGCATGATGTAGTGGAAATAGCAATAACTTTGGAGTCAGAAGCCCTAGAATCAAAACCTGGCTTTAACATGTACTACATAGTGAATTTAGAAAAGTCACTTAACATCTCTGGGTTTATTACATCACTGGCAAATTGAGAGGTTTGAATAAACTGATTTCTATAATGCCCTTGAGACCTAAATCTTATTTAAGACCACAAATACAGATGATGAAGTATGTGTCTCTTAACTTAAGTGATTGTAACTCAAATCCTCAGAATTGGGAAGAGACATCAGAGGGAATCTAATCAAAACCAAACCTGAACAAGAGTCCACTTCATGACCTTAGCTATCACTACAGATTTTGTGTCATCTGCAAATTGATAAGGATAACTTTTATGTCTTTATCCATTTCATTGAAAACAAGGTTAAATAGCAGGAAGCTAAACACAGACTCCCTAGACACTCTTCTGCAGGCTACCTTCCAAATTGATACGAGATTATTCTTATATTGGACATTCAATAATTTCTGAATCCATTTCAAATAATCAGTCAACACATATTTATTAAATTATCTATTAAATTAACATTATGTACATGGCATTGAGTATAGGTGCTGGGTATAGGAATATAAAAGTGAGATAACTCCTCCTCAAAGAATGTATGTCTACTAAGGATACACATGTATATATGTTATTATACTATTATCTAACTTTCATTTCTTTATCATTTTCATATAAATTATATGAAATAATTGATGGAATTTTGCTAAAATCTAGATCAACTATGTCAGCAACATTAATCTATCAGTTTAATAACTTGTTATAAAAGGAAAAAAGTTAGTCTAACATGATTTTTTTGACAGAACCATGGTGATTTTTTGTTAATATTACCTACTATTTTAGATCTTTATTAACTATCTCTTGAATAATCAAGCTATTCTAGTCTTTTCCAAGAAATCAATATCAAGCTTATTGTCCTCTCTCTCATATACAGATGTGACTCTCTACCCTTTTTAAGATGTTAAAAAACATTTGCCTTTTTTGGTGTTTTATCACTGATCTGGTGGTCTATAATCATTTAAACATCATTAACAGTGTTTCAGTAATAAAATCTGTCAATTCTTTTTACATCCAGAAAATGGAGTTCATCTGGAAAAGCTTAAGGCAATTAAGTGTGTTCTTTCAATTGTCTTACTTTGGGGGGTATCACCTCATAATTTTAGCCATTTGCTCACATTCTTCCTATTGCAAAGGTGATTTTTTTTTAGGCCCTTGACAGAGAAAACAAATTTGAAAATAAGAGAATCTGTGCTTTTCATCTTTTGTAGTAATTGTCATCCTCTCCTCCATGTGTACTAATCCTACCCCGCCTTCCCATGACTGTTCAGATGATAACAGTCATATAACATAGCAGTCATAATAAATGGAACACTCAGACTTATCTCTCCAACTTTTTTTTCTCATTTGTATACTTCTATGACAGCAATCCCAGATGCAACTTAACCTATAATGCCTTAAGCCAAAGAAGTGTCTTAATTTTAAAAAATTATTTAACAAACATTACTAAACATTTCAATATGGATGATGTAATAAACATTTACTACGTCCCTACTGTGTGCCAGGCACTGTACTTTGTACTGAAAATATTATCTCATTCAATGCTCACAACCACTCTGGGAGGTAAGTGTTATTTTTAATCTCTAGCTTACTGAGACAAACCCAAGTAAAGTGAATTGCCCACAGTCACAAAGCTAGTAAGACAGTGAAAAGTGACTTAAAAACAAGTTCTCTTGAATTATAGAGCCAGCATTTTATCCCCAACATCACCTCGTAGTCTTTGTTGTGCAAAGCAAAACAAATCACAGCTGCATATGAAACTATAAGCTTCTGTAATGTACAATTTTTCAATGTATAATAAATATAACAAGAGGGACACAGCTGTTCTGCTTGTCTATATCCCCTTCCAAATTTTCTTATGTACTCTTCTACATATTAAATTTTTAATTTCATTGATATTTCATTGATGTATCCCCAGCACTTAGCATAGTACCTGGCTTATAGTAGGTGAGTAATAAAAATAATTGTTTACCCATTGCTTGATTTCTTTGTTTTTATAACATTATTTATCCATTAACCCATAAATTCTCCCCACCCTTAACAAAAACCCTCTATAATGATAGTCAAGGAAAGCAAGTCACCATGTTAGCTATGTCTACAACTATAAATCTCATTTTACCCTTCTGGACCATAACATTTTTTATCAAGGAGTGGGAAACATGCTTCAGTAGCAAACATTCTGAAGTCATGATTGATCATTGTACTGAATTCTAAAGTCTTTTTTTCAGTTTATCTTTTTTTTCCCACTGAGGCAATTGGGATTAAGTGACTTGCCCAGGGTCCCACCGCTAGGAAGTGTTAAGTAACTGAAATCAGATTTGAACTCAGGTCCTCCTGAGTGTTATATCCACTGCCCCACCTAGCTGCCCCTAGTTTATTTTTATTTTATGCTATATACCATGTAAATTCTTTTCTTTGTAATGCTTTCTTTGATTTAATCAATAAACACTTAATAAAAGTACTTAATATGGGCTAGCACTAAGCTAAAAATTGGGGATACAAAAATAAAAATGAAGCAATCTATACTTCAAGGAACTCCTAGTGTTCTGAGAAACAATACATAGATATTTTCAGACATACAAGTCTTCCCAGGTTTCTCTAAATCTTGAGGGAGTGATTAATGAGAATTTTGAATCTGTAACAGGTTACTTTCTCTGATTTCTGTTTTGTTATGATTTAGATAAATTGGTTTTTAATGCCATTTTTATTATGAGTGTTCATGGTGGAACTGGTATTTGGAGGGGAAGGAGTGAAGGCTTAGATATAAACTTTGGAGTTCTCCTTCCCCTCAATTATGAAAACACAATCTGAAGTTAACTTGAATCAGAAAAACTCAACCTTTCAACAAATAATATTGAAGAGAGAAGATAGATTCAATTCTAGTCTGGTTCCCTCTCTTTTTGAAGGGAGCAAATTGGCCAAACCCTGTGGGGCCAACTTCTTGCTTCTCCACCTGGCAGGAATTAAAGTATCCCTTCGAGGATAAGGGATTCTATTCTGCCTCCATTTGATGGAAGGAGAATGACTCCCATGCTACATGTTTTGGGGAAAGCTACTTGAAATGTGGGAAGCTTGTAATGCAAAATTAAAGAAGGACCAGCTAGCTGTTATTGACTGAGCCCTCTGGTTTTTATTTCTCTAAGAATTGATCATTTATTCATTTACTTTTCCTTGGTTTTATGTTTTGGAGTTAAATTTTATCATGATTCAGAAGTCATCAAAGAATTTAAGTGAACCAAACAAAAAAAGAACTGATTTTAAAATAAGAAAGTCAAAATATTCATTTATAATAGGAGATAAATTGGTTTCTCATTTTCTTTATTTGTAAAATCAAGATAATACTTTGGACCTAACTTACAATATCGTGTAAAACTTAAAAATACTATAAAAATTTGAATGATGAGGATGACTAATTGGTTGTTATTGTTAAGGTAAAAAATAAAACAAAAGAAACAAAAAGGTATATAGATATTGGTCATCTACATTCTCCTTATTATTAAATCCTCTAAGGAGATGAAGATGAAAAACCAGAAGATTGCTTAGTAAGTATAGAACCAGAGAAAAAAGAATTGGATATTCTAATCAAATAATGATAATTTGATGTATTGCACTTCTCTACTCTAGGGAGAATTTCATTAAAAGTCAAGTTAGTTGGCCATTAAGGATCAGAACATGTTAGAAGTGTACCAGAGTCAGCTCAAACCAGCTCCCAAGAGCTAATAGTTATAAAGGCTCAGAATCTAGCAAGACTTGATTTGCTATTTGTTTTGATTGTTCAGACTTAAGAAAGTAGTGGAAAATGTTAATAATGCAGATTAAATTTAAAATGTGGTGATTATATTTCTTTTTCTTTTTTATTTCCTGGAGAATCAGCTGTTTAAAATTTACCACTTGAGCTTATATGACTGGAGTATCTACATAATACAATTGACAAATTTTTCATTTTGGAATCATAGAATTACAGAATTCAAGTAAGCAGCCATTTAACCCAACCTTTAGATGAAAACAATCCTCACCATAATGTACCCAACAAGGACAGACAAGGAGATGACCAGCTCTTTGATGACCTCCAAGGATCCCTAACTTTTGAAGCAGACTTGCCCAGTTTGGGACATTTCTAATTGATAAAACAATTATTTTGATCTTGACCCTCAAGTTACTGTTTTGTTCAGTTGTGCCCAACTTGCTGTAACCCATTTGGGTTTTTCTTGGCAAAGATCCTGGAGAGACTCGCCATTGTCTTTTCCCAACCATTCTACAGATAAGGAAACTTGAGGCAAACAGATTTAAGTGATTTGCCCAGGATCAAATAACTAGGAGTGTCTGAGGCCAGATTTCAGATTGAGCACTCTATCTACTGTGATACCTATTTGAAGTTAATCGCAAATTTTTCCTGGTTGTGCTCTCTGGGGACAAACATAGCAACTGCAATCCTGCCTTTATACATCAGTCCTCTAAACACTTGAACATAGCTATTATGTTTCTTCCCCATATCCAAAACTCAAGTCTCTCTTCTTTAGGCAAAGTATACCACGTTCCTTTAACTGATCCTCATATATCTTGGACTCATGGTCTTCATTAGCCTGGTTCACTCTCCCAGACACTCGCTGATACATCGCACTTCTTAAATTGTGGGACTCAGAACTGAAAACACTTCTCCAGACAGATCAAATGGGGGTAGAAAACAAGTGCACCATTAACTCCCTCTTCCTGGAAGCTTTCAGTCCAAGATGGCATTAATTTTTTTTTTGTTGCCACAATCCACTGCTGACTAATAGCGAGCTTGTAGAAAATACAAGAAACCTTAGTTGTTTTTTTTTCCTAGAACAATTCTCAACAATGCTTTGTGAAATTGATTTTTTATACTCATGATTTTAAATTTATCCCTTATTGTGTTTAAACTTAATAGAATCAGTTCCATGTTCTAATCTATCAAAGATCCTTTTGGATCCTGATTCTGTCATGTGCTTTATTGGTTCTCCCTGTCAGATCTGGGTCTTCTCCAAACAGAGAGTTACAATTTATAGTTTTATTTATTTTAAGCTTTTTATTTTCAAAATATAGGGACAGATAATTTTTCAACTTCCTTGCATAGCCTTGTTTTCCAAATTTTCCCCTCCTTCCCTCCACCCCTTCCCCTAGATGGCAAGCCATCCAATATATATTGTACATGTTAAAATATATGTTAAATCCAATATATGTAAACATATATATACAATTACCTTATGCATAAGATAAATGAGATCAAAAAGGAAAGAAAATGAGAAAGAAAACAAAATGCAAGTGAACAACAAAAAGAGTGAGAATGTTATGTTGTGAACCATACTCAATTCCCACAGTCCTCTCTCTTCATCACAAGATCATTGGAACTGACCTCAATCATCTAATTGTTGGGAAGAGTCACGTTATGGTTTTATTTCTTGTATCGGGCCCCTTACCAGCCAGGGGCCTCATATAAGTCATATCGTTTTTCTGAGTCTTATGTTTCTTATATACAAAATAAAAGTCCCTTCTAACTCTAAATCCATTGTTTGTTTTTATACAGGCACATGTATATCAACAGATTTTTAGATTTTCTTCCCTCTTTCTCTGGATTCCATGCAGACACCATCCTTCTACTTAGCAGTGGTAATGGGGTGGGTGGTGGAATGAAAGTTGTCTTCAAGGATTTAAGTGAAAATGGGATTAAACTATCCTACATGGCAGCAGAAAGCAGACCCAGAAACAAGGGGTGGAGCTTTCAAAGAGACAGATTGAGGCTTGATGTAAAAATAATAATAATAGCTAATTTTACAGCACTCACTATGTGCCAAGGTCTGTGCTATATTATTTATAATTATTTCAATTGATCCTAACACCCTTGGGAGATAGGTCTAATGTTTCCATTTTACAGATGAGCAAACAGAGGTTAAGTGATTGGGTTAAAGTCACATAGCTGGTAAAGGTCTGAGGTTGGATTGGACATACACATACACATATATGTTTGTCTCTATATCTATGTATATGTGTGTACATATGTATGTTTACATGTATATTATATATATAAATGTATATGTAAGTGTGTTTATTGTATATATGTTATAAAATTAAATCTACATGAAGGTAAAATGGGCTCCCTTGGAGGTAGTAAGTTTTGGAGACAATATCTACAGTAGGATAACTAGAACTTTGCTCTGTAGTGTTGCTTCCTGGGGGACCCTTCCACTACATGCTAGTTCTCTGACCATTGTCCTACTGGAGTTTTCTTCCTTAGCCCCCAAGGATCCCACCCTCCTTGCGCCCCTCTTCCTGGGCTTCCCAACTATACTCTGAAACTACCCCTTCCATCCGGCTCCCAAGTCCTGAATTCCCAGAATCAGCAGCAATGGTAGATGCTGCCCTTTCAAGAGCAGTCTCACAGGATCCTTGAGCACTTCCTTTCCTATTTATCCCATGGATATTCCCCAGGGTCTGCAATTCCTACCGACAGCCCCGCTAAGTTTCTCTGGGAGAGGTCCTCAGGGAAAAACTGGGTGATGGCCATGCGGGAAAGCAGACTCGATGATCTCTGAGGTCCCTTCTAGCTCTAAGATTTTGGAATTCTACTGGATCAACATTATTCCAGACAGGTCACCACATCACACCTACCCAGAGAAGTCCTGCCTCTCCAAGGAGACCCCCGGAGACCCCTTAGGCATCTTGATGGAGTGCTGGAAGCCAACTGTAATGGAGTGGGATAACTTGTACATTATCTAATGGAACATTACCTTATATACCATTTTCTCACCTTAGTTATACTTTATATTGGCAACTTTCTCCCAAGTTTCATTGGCGAGTCATCCACATAGCACCTTCTATGCTGGCTACTTCTGTAGCTGGACAATCGCATTCATTTCCTGACAGTTCTATTTCAGAGACTGACATGTTCCAGACATTGTTCCAAATTAGAGAATGTAATATATATAGGATTTTATGAATCCCTATGTACCAGGCATCCTAGGATTATAATATACACACTATAATTCAATTCAGTTCAACTCAACAGATTTTTATTAAGTGAGTCTCTGTGCCAAATGCTGAGGAGACAAAGATGGATATAACACAGATCTGCTTTCAAGGAGCTTGTGATTTAAGGCAGAGTTGGCAAAAGTCCATAGACAATGTGGTCTCTTACCCTTTATTAAGTCCTTTGATGAACCACTGATCCCCAAAGGATTATAAATAGATTTCAGTGGGTCTGTGAAGTTGGATGGGAAAATTTTTGTTGATAACTATTTCATGATAAGTTAACTTACTTTGTAATCTTATGTATTTTGTGCATTTAAAAATTTCATTCTGAGAAGGGATCCCTAGGCTTTACTACACTGCTAAAGCAATCCCTAATTTAAAAAAAAAAAGTTAATAACTATAGAGATTCTAATGGGAAAGATATATCTCTATTTCTATCATCTCTCTCTATCATGTCTCTCTATCTGTATCTGTATCTATATCTGCATCTATATCCACACTGTATTTATATCTACATTCATATCCATTGTTGTATCCATATCTTATTTACATCTACATACAACTTTATGGCACACACAAAAAAGAGGAAATTACATGCAAAGAAGAAATCCAGGAAAAATACTCAAAGAAATTTGAAGTCATTTTCATCTTGTATGGTCAGATGCTTCAATAAGAGATCTGAGTTGACCTTTGAAGGAAAGGAAGGATTTCAAAAGTCAGGAAAAGAGAGGAGGAAATCCATTCATCAATCTATTAATTCCATTGTTAAGAGAGTTTGATTAAAAGTTCCTGGGGCATAAGAATGAAGATGGAATAGTAGATGGAGGGTAATCTTAGATTCCCTGAAATACAGACTATGTAAAGGAGAGTAGTATGAAATTATATTAAAAAGGTGAATTGGAACAATATTTTGGAGGGCTTTGAATGCCAGCATTATAGGTTATAGTATATTTGGTGGACATTGGGGAATTACCCTAAGATTTTGAGAAAAGAGGTGACATAATTTAAGTAATGAATTAGATTGTATCTTTAGTGGCACTCTCAGATTTCTGTAATATGCTTATTTTTTTTGTAATGCTTCCTAAAAATTCATTGTTATTACTTACTAAAATACTAGAATGACAGAGGACATTTAAACAGAAGAGTTGAAATTGGGACTGTCTAGGAAATTTTTGATTTATGATATTCATAACCATGAAGCAGTTTTTTGTTTTTTACATAAACATGTGTGTGTCCAGAGTTTTAAAATGATCCCCAGCATTTGAATAGCATTTTAATTTTTCATAGTGCTCTCCATTGTCTTATTTCTTTTTATAATATCTCTGATAATTAATAATGGCAGATGTTATTGATCTTTTTTTTTTTTTTTAACAAATAAGGATATCGAAGTCATTGAGAGGTATCCTAAGACTTGTGTCAGATCAGTGAGCCAGGACCAGACTCTGGCCTTCCCCTATCAAAGTCTTGATTTTTCCACTGGATATCTAGCAATCAGGCTTGGATTGATGCCTAAATTATAGTTATAGAGTTTTTAATGGAAGAGTTCTAAGTAATTTTCAGAAAAAGACCCAATCTCCAACATTTAAAATCCAAGTCCCTCATCTCTTCTCCTACCATTCTCCAAGTTATCCCACTCCAAATGGAATATGGGAAGCATTTTTTGCTGTTGTTGTTGAGAAGAGAATCCTCTTTTTCCCTCTCTTCTTCTTTCCGATCCTTTTTTGCTCATTCTCTCTCTATTTGTCCTTTCCATCTCTTGTCTCCTTCCTTCTTTATCATGATTTATTTGAGGGCAGAAAAGTCTCCTTGGATATCTAGTGGATATTTTTGTCCCCAGAGCAAATATCTACTTATTGTTTTTTTGAAACCCACCTTTACATTTTTAAATTGTTTATTTTGTTTAGACTTTACAGGGCTCTTTATGACTCATAAAACTGAGATTGTTGCTCAGCAATTCAGGCTCTCAGTGCAATCCATTTGTCTCAGTTTACTTGAGAGAATTACCTTATAATTAATACTTATGATAATTTTTGTTACATGCAATATTCATTAGCTTTTAAAAAGCAGTTACCACCTATAGACCTAATTGCTTTCTTTTTTAGATCTCAGAGTTTTAAAGATTCATTTGAGTCCTATTTTAAATTGTAGTATGAAAAGGGAGGTAGTGTTGCATAGTGTTTAGAATTTCTCTGTTGTTTTTCAGTTATTTCTGACTTTTTGTGACCCCATTTGGGGTTTTCTTGGACTAGATACTAAAGTAATTTAACATTTCCTTCTCCAGCTCATTTTAAGGAAACCGAGGCAAGCAGGGTTAAATGACTCACCTACTGTCACATAGCCAATAAATATCTGAAGTCAAATTTGAACTCGGGAAGACAAGTCTTCCTGACTCCCTACCTGGTATTTTATCCGCTGTGCCACCTATCTGCCCTCATTAAGAACCCTTGCAAGAGAGAGCTGCCAGCTGACTCTAGTGTTTAGAATACTAGACTGGAAATCAGGACACCTGGGTTTCATCATTGCCCATTTTTGTCCCTGCCCTTGTAACTTCTCTAAACCTCAGTTTCTTTATCTGGAGGTTGGAGAAGAGATGATTCCCAAGCTTTCTTATTGTAGTGCAGTAGTTTCCAATATTCACCATAGAAGAGGCCATATACCATGCTGTGAATATCATCCTAAGTCAAACCTTATAACAACAGATGGACTGCTTCATTGCAACTTGAGTAGAAATAAATGACTTTTCCCTCAAATGCATCCAGCATTACCTTTTGATATGGAAGGCCATCACCCCTGTTCTAATGAAGCAGCAGATAGATGAGGAGAATGACTTTATTATTTCAAATTGCAGCCACATTTGAGAGTCTTTAATGAAAACTGCCCTCCATGCATGACCTTAACCTGGCAATTCTTATCAGTCCCAGAAACCTGGCTCATTAATTAAAATTGCCCTTGAAGAGAGCTGTATCCAAAATGATGATCAGCTGGGGAAAATGGCCTAGTGAGGAATAGACTAGAATCTGGGAGAACAATTATAAGCTTATATCATTGTACACCTGAACAATTAGAGCTTTCTTGTGGTCTCCTCAAGTCCCATATAAGCAAAAGAACCTTCATTTTCTTTTAGCTTTGTTCATTTATGTCTAATTTTACAAGAGTATCTTGTCAAGAATAGCCATTTCTATTTAACTGTCTATAGGAAAGTGAATGTAAGCATTCACTAGGCTGCC
This sequence comes from Sarcophilus harrisii, assembly GCF_902635505.1. Classification (NCBI taxonomy): domain Eukaryota; kingdom Metazoa; phylum Chordata; class Mammalia; order Dasyuromorphia; family Dasyuridae; genus Sarcophilus; species Sarcophilus harrisii. Next base: position 155,198,813 of record NC_045427.1, read on the forward strand.
ATATATCATCATCTTCATCATTATTTTTGATGTTATTCTATATTTCTATGGTGCTTGAAGTTTTGCAAAATGCTTTATTTTATTTAACCTGCAGAATAATTCTGTGTGGCAAGTTCAACAAATATCATTCAATCCCTTTTACAAATAAAGGAATTAAGTCATAGAGAGCTTAAGCAACATCTCCATGATCATGCAACTTGTAAATACCAGAGGAAAGGGAGTTAAATTCATGTAGTCTTGATTTGAGACTAGTATTCTTTCCATGATAACAGTGGAGGCCATGAGGAAAAGGAGGAGCTACTCCTTCACAAAGAGGCAGAGAACAAGTTGTCTGCAAAAGCAAAAGGTTAATCAAGCCTTTACATTAGTATCTTGATCCCTAAGACATTATTTGGCCTCTGGGGAATGATATTTTGTGAGCAGCTCCTGGAATGTTGCAGCAGGACTTCTCTCAGAGGCCAGAGGTTGCACCTCTGAAAAGTAGCCCCTCTTTGGGGGGTGGGTTGACTTCTGTGAATGTTCCCTGTGATCCTGTCAGTTCCTTTCAAGGTATCTTACTGCTGAATTCCACCAGCCACATACATTCTTTATCCAATCCCTTCCCTCTGAAAGAGAGTATTTGCAATATTAGAGAATGACTGATAATATGTTTCCTTTGTCCCTCAGCTGGAGTCTCTACCTATCTGACCTAAGGCGTGAAACTGGGAAGAACAATTTAAAGCTATAGCCATCAAATGAAGCCGAGATCATAGGCCATTGAAGGTTTTTCTCTTATTCCATATATTTGGACATTAGAGCTTTGCTTTTAAGTTATAACTTAAAAGTTTGATTTCTATAGTGATGAAATATGTAGCCATTTATTCAGTTGTAAGGCACCTTGGTATTAGTTGGAATCCTTCTTTAATTCTCAAACCCCTTCTAAAAATTGTCTTTCCCCAATCCCTCCTTGATCCACCCCATTTCATTTATTTTTCAAGAGGCTTAGGTTGCCTTTGAGACCCCTTCTGTATTCAGTAAGTGAAACTGAACTATGTTTCAAGGCCTCAGGTTCACTGGTTCCCCACCCTCCCTGTGGGACATCCAGTTGAGGAAGCATGTCTTATATAATATCTTTATGCTCCCCCTAAATGCTCTATTTTGGCTATTTCCAGTTGGGGGATGTTAAAATAGTATTTCCTCCTGAAATTTTAGCGCAGTTTCTGTATGCTCTATAAATACCAATCCATGAGGAAATCCATTAGGTAGTCAGTAGCAGACCTCAGAGAGGGATTCTCAATGGCATCTGTATGGATTATACTCCACAGAGCCTCCTTTTGACAGATCTTGCAGGTGGTGAATATAAATAGAGTCTGGTCAGCACAGATTATGAGGATGAGCTGAATGAAGTGAGCCAGCATTCAACAAAAAATGAAGAGCCTCAATGAGAACAATCATGATAGATATGTAGTCATTAAGGTCTTCAAACTGATTACCTCCTGACAGTCTTGTCAGGTAGCAATGCTAGTATTATTATTCCTATTTTACAGATGAGGAAATAGACTCTCAGAGCTTCTGAACCTGAGCCAGCGCTTTTTCCTCTGGAAATTTTGTGAAAACACTTGTCCAGAAGAAAAGAACACCTGCTTTGGAGTTAGAGGCTCTTTCCTTCCTTGGATCTTTAGTATATGTGTGACATTGGGCAAATTGCTGTAAAGTAAAGGTGTTGGGTTGAGAGACTCTTAAATTCTGAGTCTGTGATCCTGTAATCTGTGATTCTTTACCACCTTCCTGGTTCCCTTGGGTTCAAAACTTATCTCTGATATTTAACACTTCTTTAAGCTCAGTTTCCTCATCTCTAAAATTAGGAATAGACTCCCTGTCTGCTACCCTCTGATCCTATGACCTTTCTGAGTCTTAATTTTCTTATCTTTAAAATGGAAGGACTTGTTCTCTTTAACCTATGATCCTATGTTAACACCAACAACCACAAAAGATGGAGTGAGCAAGGTACAAAAAATGAAACCTATGAATTCTTTCAGCTCCTGGGGTCAAACTGTTGAAAACTGTCAACTGTTAAAGCTGATATTATCTATCTTCAATGGATGTAGGAGGTTTAGAAGAAGGGATACATATATTATTAATACATGTTTAATATCCAGCTCTCTGGAGTAAAATAAAAGGACACATGACGCACTTTGAAGTTTATTCTGCATTATTAACATTTTCTGTGCCTCCTTAAATCTAGATAAGCAGCAAAACACTAAACCCTGATTTGTAGTGCTTGCTGATTTCTGCAGTATAAATACATTGGGTATTTTACAATTAGATCTCTCCAGCTGGTTTGAGCTGCCTCCAGCACAGCCCTGTAAAATGATTTCATCTTTCCTCAAAACCATAGTTTTCACTGTCAAGATTTTATTTCTTTTTGGACCCTTCTCTACTCTATCTCCTTGCAGGGGTCAATAGAATCTTTCTGAAACAAAGAGAATGTTTGGCTACTTTTATATTAGCAAAATCAACATTAGGAAGACTATTAACAGTAGTCAAATCCTACCAGTTGATCATGGGTCTTTTTCAAGGAGCAGCCATATAAGAAGATGCTGCTTGAGAATGTGTTTATGCTCAGCAAATTGCAGATCATTGATCATGCTTTGCTTTGTTGTTTTGTTTTTAAAATTTTCTCTTTTGAGTTGTTATTTGCTCTTTTCTATGGGATCTATTGTACCCAAGCCATAAATCTTTAGCTCTTCATTGTTATGAACCTCTCTCTCGTTCTCTGACTTTGACACTCAAATTTGTATGTCATTCTCCACTTATTGTCACTCAGTAGTCTTCCTGCCCCTAGCCCCTGAAATGTGTAATGCCTCACTTTTTTACTGACTTCTGCCATAATTATACAAGATTGTAAGATGTGGAGCTAGAAACCACATTAAAGAGATCAGACCCAACTTCTCCTTTTGAAAGATGAAGAAACTGAGGTCCAAAGAGGTGGAATGAATGACATTGTCCAAGATTAAACAGCTATTGAGTGGCAGAGCTGGGATTCAAATACAAAGTCTCTGATTTTATAACTGGGGTTTCTTGTTGTTTTTGTCATTCAGTCATTTTTTTCAGTCTCTTCATGATCCTTTTTGGCGTTTTCTTGCAAAAGATACTAAAGTGGATACTAAAGATACTAAAGGCAAACAGGATTAAGTGATTTCTCCAGGATCACCCAGCTAAGAAGTGTTTGAGGTTGGATTTGAACTCATGAAGATGAGTCTTTTTGACTCCAGGCACAACACTCTATTCATTTCATAACCAGTGTTCTTTTTGTCAAATCATTGTCTTTTCAATCTTTGCCTAGCTTATTTGAGTGACTGGATTTGACAGAGTCTGATGTTTTATGTGGGTGATTTTGGGAGGACAGACAGGGAAAGGAGAAAAAAATTCAGATTCATCTGTATTTTTGTAAAAAAATATCATTTTAGTTTGCCAGTGAATTTGAGCCTTGTGAGATGTGACATCATGTGTTCAAAATTATCTGAAGTGCTACACAAATTGGACATAAATACACCCAGAAAGTCCCATGGTATGATTGAAAAATTCACCCCTCAAAGAAAGACCTTGTGATGATGATATTCCTGGATTTGGGATGGTTAATTAGATTTTCAGCCTCAATAGCTTTTTCAGCCTTAACCCTGTTAAATAAAAGCTGTTTTTCATAAGGATATTGTGTTTTCAAATTCATTATGCTAAAGCCTGGTGGGAAGAAAACAAACAACTGGAGAGCATTCAGAGAAGGGTCTTCGGAATGGTTAGGGGACATCCCTTAGGAACTATACTTCCATATCAACACCCTTCAAATAAGCAGTGATGGCAACTGTAGTACAACATATGATTAAATATTTCAATGCATTCTCAACTGACATGATAATCATGTTACTCCCTATCATCTCCCTCTGGATACTCTATAGCTCATCAATATCCTTTCTAGAATGCCTCATGGCATGACCAGGACAAAGCAAAGGAGAATTATCACCTCCTTGTTCTGGATTTCATATTTCAGTTAATGAAGCACTAAATCATATTAGTGTTTTTTGGCAGCCCTATCATTCTGATGACTTGCAAACTACTGAAATGTCCAAGTGTTTCTTGTTGTATCTTCCCTATCTTATACTTGTGCAACTGAATTTTTGAACCCAAAGTCAGACTTAACACTCATCCTTATTGAATTCCATTTTATTAGTTTAAAATGAATAGACAGCTTTCTGTAGTGGCTAGAGAGCCATCCTTGATGTCAGGAAGAGGCTTCCTTGTGACACACATTAGCTATGTGACTTTGGACAAATCACTTAACTCCTCAGTATACCAAGCCTTCCCTCAACCAGATCCAATTCACTTGCATGTCATGGAATCACCTCCTTCATGTCATGGTCCTTCTTGGAGAACTAGGGGCAAACAACAATCAAGTAACTGTCTAAGAGTATAAATTGTAGATGCCTTGCAGATCTGCTAGAGGGAGTTTTCACATTGAGAATTTCCAATAGCAATAAAAGAAAAGGTTTGGGTTTTTTTTAAACCTTAAAATCCAAAAGCTTAAATGTGGAAATATGGAGATATTTTGGATCCTGAATTCTTTCATCTTAGGTTTTAGCTTATTTAGTCTGCATTGTTTTTGCTTACTTGTTGCTTTTTTTTTTCTTTTATTTTTGTTAAAAGGCATAATTAAGAGGGTTGTTTTCTTTTTCTTTCTCAATTGAGGCTTTTCAAGTTTATGTGAGGTCTTTGATCCTTCTCTAAGTATTGGAGTATGGAGAAAAATTCTATTTAGTTCTACAATTAATTAGTAGTCTAGATTCTATGGCTAGTTCATAGAATATTTTCTGGGATCCTGACACCCTTTCATATTATGGATTTTTTTTTAAATCATTGTCAGTGGACTTCTCAACTTGGAGAAAACAAAAATAAACAAATAGGCTTTTGAACAAATAGTTCTTTGTTCAAAATATGAGTTTTCTTTCTTTTCCAGGATAGGTTAATAAGATCTGTGGCTCCAAGGAAAATCTATGCAGCCAATTAACATGAGAGAAATTTATGAGACTTCTTATAACCCCTTAAGCCTGGACTTCATGGAAGGAAGCCAGAGGAAGGAAACTTATGGATGTGAAGTAGGTTGAGTACTGAATTGGGAATTAGATGTCAGACCATCATTCTAGCACCACTTCCAACCCATGTAAGTATGAACTTGTTGCTTCAATTAGCTATACCTGAGATTTTTTTAATCTGAAAAATGGGAATAATCACAGTCTTTCCAGATAACATTATGTATCTCAATAGTTAAGAATATTAAAGATTTTGAAAACTTTTTGGAAGAAAGCTGATGTTTATAAGTATACCTTGTTGCTGTTGTAATTTATTCTATGAAGAACAAAGGAAGGAACAAAGTTGAACAGAGTAGAGAGATATCATAGTCTAAAGAAGATAAAGCTGGGGGCACAATGGATAGAGCACCAGCCCTGAAGTCAGGAGGACCCAAATTCAAATCTGGCCTCAGACACTTAACACTTCCTAGCTGTGTGACCCTGGGCAAGTCATTTAACCCCAATTGCCTCAAGAGAAAAAAAAGAAGTTAAAGGTAAATAAGCAAGCTCAAGCTCAAGAGGGGAATGGGAGTAAAAGGGGAAGGAAACTCAACTATGCATATCTCAATTGGTGGCCTAAAAATGTAATGGTGAGGTTTAAGAAATTAGGGTAGAGAACTGACAAGGATATATCTTTAGAAATATTATTATTATTTTTAAATTTTATCTTATTTGGCGAGGCAATTGAGGTTAAGTGACTTGCTCAGAGCGATACACTAGACAGTATTAGGAGTCTAAGGTTAGATTTGAACTCAGTCCCCCCAATTCCAGGACCAGTGCTCTAAACAGTGTGCCATTTAGCTGTCCCATAGAGACATTATTTTTAAATCATGCTTGTTGAGCTATTATTATGTAGGGCATATCCATATACTTATAGAGCTGTAATTAGGACTTTTTGCACCCAGAGTAAATTTATTTGTAGGGGCCAGAGAAGAGGGGATTCTTCATCACTCAGAATGTCCAACTTTCACCATCCCTACAACTCAAATGTTTAATGGGAAAAGGAAAGCTTTTCTTGGCTGAAAGAGGAACATTGTGGAAACATAGCCCCAGAAGTTCATAGCTTTAAGGTGGTTCTAGTGCTAGAGTATTAGTCAGCAGGGAAAGGAAGCTCATTCCCAGAAGTTGAATCTTGGGTCAAAATCTCATTCACCCTGTCTTAGTTATGGGTCTGTCTACTAAAAATGAACTCTGCATGAAGAACACTGTTAAGCTGGTCTCCCTTTCCATCCATTATTCTCCTGTTAGGCTGCCTTGGAATGATTTAAATAATATCTTTAAAGATTCTGACTTCTCAAGAAGACGTTTTGGTTGTCCCCAAATCAGATTAATTAGAAGAAAAACTGAGGATAGATTTACACCAACTCTTCTATCTGTGGTAACAAGACCCATGAATATTTTTGATGCGTTGGATTTAAGGATACAATGTTCATTGTGAAACAAATGTATACTAAGAGGCTCACACAGGACTTAAAACATGGCTGTAGCCATTAGCAATGTCTGGATAGATGGAGCCAATCTAGGCCAGGATTGCAAGCCCATCCATAGCCATGTATCCCCCCTCTCTTTCACATTTTGACTTCCTCCTTCTACCTTTTCTTTTTCCCATTCTCTCTTTCTTCTCTCCCATTCTTTCTCTCTGCAGTCCTTTCTTGCTATATTCCCCTATGTATAGGTTAAGTCTGCCAGTTGTATAATAGCTACGATGAAAAAAAAATACCCAGAGCTTACCTGACTCCTATAGCTTTTAAGAGCATTTCAGGTATTTTTCCTGCTGGCATCTCCAAGTGCTGAAAATATCTGTTCTTATTACCCTACTATTGTGTGCCTACTCTATGTTTCTGGCCTATAGCCATCCTGGGAAAAAGATGACTAGGAAAGTATTTTAAGTTGCGTCACTTTTTAAAAGGTAAACTGCTGCTATAATTGGTCAGAGTTGCAAGTGTTGCTGATGGTTCCCATGTTGAGAGAAAAAACCCTTAGGCCACATTGTCTGCTATATCTGAACAGAAATAAGACAATCTAGGTAAATTTGGAGGAATCTATTTTATTTTTACTATAATCATGTTACTATAGTAGTAACAAAGTATTAAGGATTATGCAGCATCCTTAGAACTATGAAGAACAGTTGCTTCCTTTTTGCCACACAAGGCAGTAAACTTGCCTTATTGGATGTGGCACCTTTTTTGTGACAAAACAACTTGAATACATAGAGTGTGGGAGATAATTGGGATTTATAAGCCTTTACCTAGTGATTTCCTGGTGAATATTTATTTAACAACTGGTTCTTGGGGGAAAAAATGCAGTATATATATTTTTGAATTCAGATCTTCTCAACTTCAGGATCTGAATTCAAATCTGGCCTCAGATACTTACTAGCTGTAGGACCCCGATTACCTCAAAAAAACCAAGCCAAAACAACAAAATATATACAACAATATAATAAGTTTAATCTGAATTTAACATTTGCTCCATTACTTTCTTAAGTCTAGAAAACAAAATAATAATTCTGGCCCTTATTTATAGAGTTTATTGATTTCTGAAGTGGAAATAGCATACGGAAAACTTAATGGCTGACTTTCTCCAGTTAGTTTGATTCCAGCATACCACTGTCATATTTTAATATGGGAAAGTGACATGGATTCAGAAAGCCTGAGTTCAAGCCTTCTGGAAAAAAAAATATTATGTGACAACTCTGGATAACTTGACTAACCCCAGGTGACTCAATTTCCTTTTATTTAAAATTGGTCTTGTAATGTTTTATCTACCTCAGAACCTTGTAAACATTAAAATATTAGAAAAATATGAGTTCTAATCATTACCTTTCAGAGTTGGATGTGCTTTCAGTGGACACATATTTCAATTTATACACAAAATCCCCTCAGCTATCCTTTGATTTACTATTTCTATTCAGAGAAAGAACTGATAAAGAGAGGTATGTTTACAATGATTTTACATCTACATACTTATATACACACATATATAGACACATATATACATATACAAACATATGTATATATATATATACACACACACATTTGGGTCAATTGGTAGTTATCTCTAGGGCAGAGGTAGGAAGAGAGAAGAAAAAAGGATGGGAAATTATACAATTTTATTATATATCTAAAAGCAATAGTAAATTATACTTGATTTGCAGTTTCATGTGTAATCATTTTTTAAAATTATATATTATGAAAATGCTTGTTTTATTTCATAAATTAAAAACAAAATAAACAAATATAAATTTCCACTGAGGGGGAAGCCTCTACCTCTCTTGGCAACTTGTTCTATTTTTGGATAGTTCGAATCATTAGAAAAAATTTTCTTACATATAAAATTTTCCACTTTGTAATTTCTGTCAAGTGTGTTTAGTTCCATACTCTGGGGCCAAATAGAGCCAGTTTAATCCCTCTTCCACATCACAGCTTTCAATTCCTTGAAGGCAGCTATTCTGTTCTACAGTCTTCTCTTTTCCAGGCTGACTACTCCCAGATTTTCAGTTTATTCATGGCAAAGGCTTGAAGCCCTTCACACTTCTGGTTCTCCTTCTTTGTATAGTCTCCAGTTTATCAATTTTTTCCTCCCAAAACACTATGTTTAGAACTAAATTCAACCCTATAGAAATGGTTTGACCAGAACAAAGGACAGGGAGTAGTACTCGCCTCCTTGTTCCTAGAAGTCATATCTCTTAATGCACACTAAAAATGTACAGATTTTTAAACCACAATTTGGTTTGTTGACTCATCTAACAGTCAAATTATAAACTCTAGATCTTAAAAAAAAGTTTTCACTAAAATTTTAACTTTTACATTGTTCACATATGTATATATGGTATTGCAAAAGTCTTAGTGTATTTTAGGATTTATGAAGCTAAAAATGTACTAGGATTTTTAGGATAATGTGTATAAGAATTGAACAGCTCTGTCTTCTTGCCTTGTCAATTATAAAAATCTTGTCTATCTAAGGAGTGATCCTATCCCTTCTTTGTTCCATTTATTCCTCCCAGAATAGCTCAACAAAGTTTATTCTTTTTCTGTCTTGTGCCTTCTTCATCAACTTCAGCTCATTTTATGTTTTTAATATTCTGATTTTTTAAAAGTAATAATAGGTTTTTATTTTTTCAGATTATATGTATTCTACATATATTCTATATATTGAAAACATGTAGTTTTCAACCTTCACCCAATTTTCACTCCCCCTTCCCTTCTTCCCTAGGAAATAATCCAATATAGGTCAAACAATTCTTTTAAACATATTTCCACATTTATCATGCTGTGCAAGAAAAACAAGGGAAAAAATAAGAAAGAAAAAAAAACAAGCAAGCAAACAATAACAACAAAAAGGTAAAAATACTGACTTGATCCACATTCAGCCCCCATAATTCTTTCTCTGAATGCAGATGGCTCTCTCCATCACAAGACTATTGGAATTATCCTGAATCACCTCATCGTTGAAAAGAGCCAATTCCATTATAGTTTATCATCACATAATTTGATATTTTTAACAGTACTGTCTCACACTTCTGTATTGATCCTTTTGCACACCCAATTCAATCAAATTCAGTTTAAATCAATTCAATTCAATAGTCATTTACAATTATAAGCTAAGCACTATGCTTGCATTAAAAATACTATGTAGATATGATAGTCAAACTCATGGGACCTATTGAGATATGAAAAAGAGAGAGTGCAGAGAGAAAAGATGAGGAACCAGGTCAGAATCCCTGGGTTATACTTACTCATAAGAAATGGAGCATGGTTACTGATTCTGCAAAAGTGACACAGAAGGATCAGACAGATAGGACAATCAGGAGGAAGACATGTAAGAGATACTTAGGGAGGAGAGAGGAGAATGGAGTAGTCAGTAGTCAGCAGTCAGTAGCCAGCTGCTTCACAGAGGCCAAGAAGGATGAGGATAGATAAAAATGCCATTGGGTTGGATAATTAAAAGAGCAACTTCAGTTGTGTAGCATGTTTGGAAGACCATAGTAGAGCCATGGCATCCAATGCTTATGGTGAGGATGCTAAGCCACAGAATAGAGGAGCAGCAAAAACAAAACAAACAAAAATACCCCACAATCCACAGTGTGAGTTTCCATTTGGAAGCACCTCCCATTTTCCTCTTCTAGGGATTTACCTTTAAGGATAGAGTCTTAGATCCCCAGGTTTGAAAAGGAGTTTGGAAATTAGTGAGAGACAATACATGTAGATAACTTTCTCTTTAAAAAATATGTAAAAAATATTTTCAGTTCCAAATTCTTTTTCTGTTATAAATATTTTTTATATATGGGTCTTTCCTTTTCCTTTGATCTCTTTGGTGTATAGACCTAGTAGCAACATTGCTGGATTAAAAGATATGCACATTTTTATAGTGTTTGGGCTGTAAATTGTTCCCCAGAATTTTTGTAACAGTTTGCAACTCTACCAACAGTGCCTTAGTGTCCCTATTTTTTCACACCCCCTCCAAGATTTGTTATTTTCCTTTCCTATCATGTCAGCTAATCTGATGGGCATGAAGCAATATCTCAGAGTTGTTTTAATTTGCATTTTTCTAATTATTAGTGATTTAGAGCATTTCTTCATATAGCTATTAGTAGCTTTGGATTCCTTTTCCTGAAAATTACCTTTTTTATCCTTGGACTATTTAGCAATTGGAGAATAAATCTTTTATAAATTTGCCACAGTTCTCTTTGCATTTGAGAATTGAGGCCTTTATTAGAGAAATTTAGATAACTTCTTCTAGTTTAGCTGTGAAAGAAAGAAGATAAAGAGGTAGATAACTTAAAGGGATGGTTCATCTTCTGTATATTTCAGGTATCTTACATTTTTTTTCTCTCCGTATCAATCTGCAGTGGTAAGATCAGCTGACTGTAAGAGTGATAAGATTACAATACTAAAAGTCAAGAGACCTTAGTTTGAGTCCTAATTCCAACATTTGCTAGATATGTGGCCATAGGCAAGGAACTAACCCCTCTGAGCCTTGTTTTTTTCATTGTAAAACTGGGATTATAATTCTGACATTAAAGCACTATGTATATGAATTATTAATATAGTTCCCTGTGATATTTATTTAATTATCTGAACATTTATTGAGTGTATGTTGAATGTAAATTAAACAATTATGTTATTTAACCTTCTATGTGTTCATATCTTGACTCAACAAGAGGACTCTAAGCAACTTGAGAGCAGAAATAATATCTTTGCACCATGTCCAAAGTCAGGAAGACCTGAATTAAAATCTAGCTTCAGATACTTACTAGCTGTGTGACCTGTGCAAGCCACTTAACCCTCTTTGCTTCAGTTTTCTAGTCTGTAAAATAAGCTGGGAAGGATATAGCAAACCACTCCAGCATCTTTGCCAAGAAAATCCCAAATAGGGTCACAAAGAGTCAGAAATGACTGAAAACAACTAAACAACACAATATGTTGTATTGTATCTTTATTTTTTTCAACATTCCCAATTACATTTTAATTGGGTTCAGGCTACACTCTGCAAGTCTGAAAATTCGACTGCAAAATTGTGACATTGATCTAAAAAATTATGGAAAGATCATTCTGTAGAGAAAAAGAGACTGAAGGACTATTATGGGTTGGTACAGAGGGTAAGAGAATGGTTGAGAGAGAAGAATGTGGAAATACTGAGTGGGAATTGAAGGCTGCGTAGGTATAAAAGGTTTGGTAGTCCACTTTTTAAAAGAGTTCTATCTAGTCATGTGCAGCCTTCTTCCCTTTGAAAAGCCAGACAATAAAGTTTATAAAGAGCTCCATCTTTTCAAAGATATGAACAATTTTCAGATGAAGAAATTGAAACCATTTCTAGTCATATGAAAAGGATTTCTAAATCAGTATTGATCAGAGAAATGCAAATTAAGATAACTCTGAGGTACCACTACACACCTCTTAGATTGGCTGAGATGACAGGAAAAGATAATGATGAATGTTGGAGGGATGTGGGAAAACTGGGATACTGATGCATTGTTGGTGGAGCTGTGAACGGATCCAGTTCTGGAGAGCAATTTGGAACTTTGCCCAAGGGGCTTACAGTGTCTCTACTGAGCTTATATCTCAAAGAGATCTTGAAGGAAGGAAAGGGACTCACACATACAAAAATGTTTGTGGCAGCCCTTTTTATAGTGGCCAGAAACTGGAAACTGAGTGGATGCTCATCAATTGGAGAATGGCTGAATAAATTGTGGTATATGAATATTATGGAATATTATTGTTCTGTAAGAAATAACCAGCAGCATGATTTCAGAAAGGCCTGGAGAGACTTACATGAACTGATGCTGAGTGAAATGAGCAAGACCAGGAGATTATTGTACATGGCAACAACAAGATATGATCAAATCTGATGGACGTGACTTCTCAACTGTGAGATGAATCAGGCCAATTCCAATGATCTTGTGATGAAGAAAGCTATCTACACCCAGAGGAAGCATTGTGAGGACTGAGCCTGAGTCACAACATAGTATTTTCACTCTTTTTGTTGTTTGCTTGCATTTTTTCACATTTTTTCCTTTTTGATTTGATTTTTCTTGTGCACCATGATAATTGTGTGTGTGTGTGTATATATATATATATACATATATTGGATTTAATTATATTTTTAACATGTTGAACATATATTGGATTACTTGCCATCTAGGGGAGTGGTTGGGGGGAAAGGAAGGAAAAATTTGGAACACAGGGCTTTGCAAGGATCAGTGCTGAAAAATTATCCATGCATATGTTTTGAAAATAAAAAACTAATAAAAAAAGAAAAAATTTTAAAAAGAGCTCCATTTTTAACTATACATGTATAGTTATTATAATTTACATGTGTAACACTGTGACATTCTCCCCTTCCCTGTTCCCCATCTCCCCACACCCATTTTATATGGAATGTGTTAGAGGGAAGCTAAGACTAAAACATAAGTTTGGAAACTAATAGCTTTCTAGTTTAGGTGGTAGGGTTAGACTCTTCCAAATTAGGTGGGAAAGTGAGGAGTACAAACATTCATTTGAAGGCTGTGAGAAGGGGAGAAGAATTTTGACCATTTTCCTGGATGCCACCCAAGGAGCCCACATTTTGGAAACTTTATTGCTTTCATTGCCTTCTTTATTTCTGTGCTATTTGAAGGTGTTCTTAAAACAAACAAACAAACAAACAAACAAAAAACTAGATGGCTACCTCCTATGACTTTGCTATCCTAAGAATTTGCATAGTGGAACTAAAAAAGGGAAATTGAAGTCTAAAAGGGAATAAGGAAATTTTCTCAGCTTAATCTAAGGTGGGAATAGAACTGAAAGAATGTTTGTTATTAATAATTTTCCAGTGGGCATATGTATAAATGTATGATTAGATCATACTCTTAGACTTTTTACTGTTGAACCCAGTGAAATAGAAAGAGTGATAATAGAGTAATATAGTGAGATTAGTAAAAAAAAAAATTAGTCAAAATTAATCAAAAGAGAGGATTAGTCAAAAAAAAAAATACCCCCCTATGTAGTATGGGGTGTAAGAGCACAATTTTTTTTTCTTCCCAAGGATTTTTAGATGCTGGGGTTTGAAGCTGCTACTTTTCCTTGGCATTGAATGTTCAAGCAACTTAGATTTCTTTCATAGGTTGTATAGGCCAAATCCTGGAAGGGACATTAGTTACCATATACATCAATCTTTTCAAAATAACTTGTCTAAGGTCACATTGGGAGTAGCTAAGCTGAGATATGAACTTGGGTCTTGAATTTAGTGAACTAGATAGTGGACTGGTAGCAGCTACAGCTGACCATGGTGAGATTCGTACTTCCTTGGCACAAACACCCTCTTGGTCTCCATTCTTTTGAGCTCCAATGCGCTTCACACTTTGGGGCTTTTCATGGACTATGAGGAACAATCACAAAATCCTCTCTGATGCGGACTCCTCAAGCATATACATCCTGCTGAGCTGAGCCATGGGTATTCTGGATCAATATTGAAGTATTTTGTATTTTGAGATGAAAAAGTTATACATCTATTGATCACTAAGCTAGGAAAATCAGTCATTGAGAATTCATTAAGGACCTATTATGTTCCAGGCACCATGCTGAGACGCCCATCCAGTAGACTTGGGCAGTAAAGACAATTTCCATTGATTTTGTGGTCTTCCTTTTTCCATAAAATTTACTATGGATCTCTCTATGGGACTTAATGAAGGGGGAAGGTAGATGGGGTTCTCCCCCCCTTTGTCAGCCAGTTAAGGTGGGTGCTTACACATAGAAGGGATCATTTATATTCCACCTAGAAGAGCCTGCTTCTTGGGCCTCTGGTTATCTCTTCTATGTGCGTTTCTTTCCTTGAGTATAAATGACTGAAGAGCAATCTTGGAGAAGACATTTTTACCCTTAAGGAGCCAGTTTGAGAGTTTAGGAGCTTTCTTGATCTCACAGTTGAAGTTAGTTGGACACAAGAACTGATTGGACTGTCTAAAAGTTTCTATGTTTCAGGGAAAATGATCATAAAGGAAAAATGAATCCAAGCCTTGACCTGGCTCTCCAAAAGACATGGACCTTGATGGAGTTATTTGAATATTGCAGAGATAGGATGAAGATGAAATGTCTATTCAACAGTCCCCAAAACCACTTCATATCTTAACAATTTAAGTGTCAACTACTTAAGAGAGCATAAGAGGAACTATAGTATACTGTTATGCTTGAATGTTTTCAGTACATTCTTTGGAGTCTTCTGTGTTTCTAGTATTTATTTTGTATGGAAAAGGAAATATATAGTTGTCTTACACTTGATCTACATTGTGTATTGAATAGCTTTCTAGTTTTTTTTTTTTTTTTTGGGGGGGGGGATGAGGAAGGAGGCCCTAGACATAAACCAAACCTAAACTCAAAATGATTTTCTGAGGGTCTCCAGAATAGCAAAATAGCAAAACAAGAGAGTTGGAGAAAAGACCCTCTCTTCTCTTTAGAGATAAAACTTCACTAGAACTGAACTTGGGGCAGTTAGGTGGTGCAGTGGATAGAATGCTGGGCCTGGAGTTAGGAGTTCAAATCTAACTTCAAGCACTGACTAGCTGGGAAAGTCATTTAATCCTATTTGCCACAGATTCCTCATCTGTAAAATGAGCTGGAGAAGGAAATGGTAAAGCACTCTAGATTTTTGCAAGAAAACCTCAAGGTGTCATGAAAAGTTAAACATGACTGAAATGCTTACAGGACAATAGTCCTGGGTCAACACACACTTTAGCAGATAAGGGAGAATGTCCTGCACCTAGCTGTGAGTCTGTTATTATTTTACACCCCCACACCCATATATATACCTACAGACCTTGTAGACAAATATAACTATATGCATACAGGCACACCATATGTCTGCATGTCTATAATATAGCTATATGCATATATTCACACATACATATGTCTATGTGTATGACCTTTCCTTTACTGATGTTCTGGGTATAGCTCTCACTGACTAACTCTGAATCACAATTTCTCTCATGTATTCTTCTTCTAAAGGTCTGCTAATAGTGTGTCAAAACAGAGTGCAACAAAGAACTGCAGAGCAGGTGTGAGGGCTTATGAAATGGCTGTGTACATCTTTCTCTCTCCCTTTCCCTCTCCCCTCTCTCCTCCCTCTTCCTCTCCTCCTTCTCCCTCTCTTTCTCTATCTCCCTCCCTTCCTGATCCCCCTTCTTTCTCGCTCTTTCCTTCCCTCTCTATCTCCCTCCTTCTCCCTCTTCTGCTCCCCTCTGCCTCCCCCCTCTCTTCCTTCTTCTCCCTCCTCCTTCTTCCTCCCTCTCTCTCCCTCCTTCCCCCCTCGTTCTCTCTGTGTCTCTCTCCTCCCTCTCTTCCTCTTTCCTCTCTCTCTCTCTCTCTCTCTCTCTCTCTCTCTCTCTCTCTCTCTCTCTCTCTCTCTCTTTATATATATATATATATATATATATATATATATATATATTTCTCTTCCCTCCCCTTCTGTCTCTGAATCTCTTCTCTCTCTCCTTTTCTGTCTCTTTTTAGCTAATCAGAGAAAACATTTGGGGAGAGAGCATCATCTTAGAATGTGTGCAAAACATTCTCACATGCTTGTCTCACCTGACTTGCAGGCTGGCTTTTAGAACTCTCTTTGGATCATTACTCCTGTGTCCAACCTCCCTTGCTGCTGCAGAGTTGAGGGAGGAGGAATAGAATTTAAAGGAAACACCTTTGAGAAAGCATTAACCCTGTCAGGTCTCTAGTCTAGCATCTGATTATCCATTCCTGGTGGATTTGAGAGGAAGGCAGGAGCAGGTGCTGTAGATCATTAGATCATCTAGCCTCGCCTGGTAAGAGCTTCAAAAGCTCCCTTTGAATCTAGCTTATTGTTAACAAATACTAATTAATCATCTCTCTGATGCTCCATGGTATTTGAGGTACCATACAAGAAAAACAAGCAGGACTCAATTCTCTTGAAAAATAAACATAAAAATCTGGCACACTTCATCCGGTCCTCCACACTCATATTTTAGATACATACACATACAGAACCAGAACAAGTACTTTCCTAATTAATAATTTGGCTTGTACTGTCTGTTTTGTTTCCAATGGAAATTTGCCCTTAGCCTGAATTCTTTGAAACTCAAGTAAGTGAATTGGGGTAAGGGATGTGGGCACATAATGAGACTGCTTTTGCCATCCCAATTTTTGTCCCAGTGCTGTTGAGGAACATTACTAGGAATTCTAACTAAATAAGTGTATTATTCAGATGAGAGTTTCAGAGAGGGAGTGTTGGGGGGTGAGGGCAGAGTTATAACAACCTAGCATGAGGATTTTATCCTAGTTGCCTGAGGGATGCAGGGGTAGAGTCATTTCTTTGAGCGTCCTCAAAGCTGTCCCTGAGCTTTGCCCTTTGCTCTTGGGGAAAGGTGGGATCTGAAAGAAGGGGGAAAGAATGGGATTATGGCACGGGCAGATGTAGCAATAGCACTATTTTCAGTATAATTTTGTACAGTGGGCAAGGAATCATGTTAGCTCATAGGAGTCACAGTGGGTAGAAGACAAGAAAATCTGAGTTTAAATACTATTCCAGATATTTATTAACTGTGTGATTCTGGGCAAGTCATTTTCCTCTTCCAATAGTAGTTTCCTTATCTATAAGATGGGGATAATAATAATAATAATAATACCTACTTTCTAGAATTATGAGGATTAAATGAGATTGGTTATGTAAACTGCTTTTCAAAATCTTAAATCTCTATATAAATTCTGTTCTGTTCCAAAAATGTGAAACTAATGCCTAGCGTGGTTAAGGCATTTGCTGAAGGCTGCCTGGCAGATGGATGTTGGAGTCAGGCCTGGAAATCAGACTCCTGACTCCTAGTCCAATACCCTCTCCCCCAAATTATGCTGCCTTTCTTTTGAGAGCCATTCCTGCATTTCTTTGTTTCTTGGTCTTTGGAGAAAAAGCTCAGGTCTCCACTGACTGCCTAGAATAGGTTAAATAAATCCATGTTTGGCTCTTTTACCTCTGCTCCTTTGCCATCCCCCTTCTCAGCCATGAGATAGGAGCAAGTTCATTTTTAGATTTAGAATTTGCTGCTGATTTGTGCCTCTGCCTTGTGAACAGATTTTGAGGAGGAAGCTAGAATCAGGCAGCTGAGTGAGCAGAATGGAATGATGTGGGCCTCCTCCTTTGAAAATTCACATGCAAATTGTTGAGAACTTTAGTTTTTTTTTATATTTTTTTTTGGTTGTTGCCATTGTTTGCCTCCCCTAACATTGCAAGAATAACAATTTGGAAATACTTTATACTGCTTAACCTCAAGTGGGTTTGGTGGTTTTTCATTTTGTGGGTACATTCATAGGAATCTTTTTTGCTCCTCCATCACTCTAATCATAACTTCACCCCCATTCCTATGGAATCTGTTACCTGTCAGGACAAGTCAACCTCCATTTTTGTCTCATTTCACTGATAAAGGCAAAGAGATATTTGGTATTCTTATTCTTAATGATGATGGTGGTGATGAGGATGATGATAATGATGATGAAAATTTAAAAGGTTTGCAAAACTTGCCCAAATATTGTCTTATTTCAATCCTTAGACTCCTAGAACAACAATCCTAGAAAATAGATGCTTTTATAATCACTATTTTATGGCTGAGGAAAGTGAGTCAGATGGAGGTTATGTGATTTACACGAAGGCCATCCCTTTAAAGGAAGGATCATGCTGTAAAGCAGCTAAAAAATTGAAAATTTTAATTGTCCATGAATTGAGATGAGAAACTTTTTTAGGATTAGAAAATATTGGGACTAAAACAGATCTCAATAGCAACAATTAAATTTAATTCAAAAGTTCTCAGATGGATCCCTTTGGAATACCGAATTAAAAAGAGAATAGAACTCAGAAAAAGGACTGGAGGCTTGAGGCATCATTCACCATATGTTGGGATTATAGCTTGATTACAGTAAGAAATGTTAAAAATAAAATAGAACAAATAAATAAAAACTAAAGACGAAAAGGAGAAAGTATCTAGCCATAGATAATTAGTATGGGGATAAAGAAGATTGAGTTCATATTCAGAGGAAGATAATGAAACTTAAAAGATCATTGCTTTTTCAATGAGAAGAACTTTAAAAGGACTTTATAAAGTAAATAAGAGAGATTGAGCAAAGATTAGAAAAAATAAGAGAAATCCAAGAAAACAAAAAAAAATTGTGAAAAGAAAGTCAATCATATAGAAATAGAGAATCAAAAACTTAAGGAAGAAAATAATTCCTTAAAAACTAGATTTGGGAAAGGAGAAGCTAATGCAATTTTAAAATGCCAAGAAGTCATAAAACAAAATTAAAAGAATGAAAAAAAATAGAAGAGAAAGTGAAACATTTTATCAGAAAAACAATCAATTTAGAGAACACATTGAGGAGAAATGATATAAGAATAGTCAGACAGAAAGAAAATTATGATTAAAAAAAGAATCTTGATGAAATATCATGAGAAATTATCGACGAAAGTTGCCCTGAAGTTCTAGAACAAGAAGCCAAAGTAGAATTAGGGGAAAAAAAAACACTAATCACCATCTGAAAGAGATCCCTGCATGAAAACTTACAGGAAAAGCACAGCCAAGTTTCAAAATTCCCAAAGTAAGGAGAAAATATTGGAAGCAACATGGAAAAAAATTAAATATCATAGAACTACAATAAGGTCTTAGAAGCTATTATGTTAAAGGATGACAGGTCTTGAAATACTATATTTTATAAAGCAAATGAGGTAGAGTTACTGCCAAGGGTAACTTGCAAAGTTAAGTATGATCTTGAATTAAAAAAAAATAAAACAAAATTCAAAGTCTTTCTTGTTTTTTGTGACAAAACTACCAGAACTTAAGGGAAAATTTGATGTGTAAAATCCAGGAGAAATATAAACTAAAGACTGATCATAAGGGACTCAATAAGGTCAAATGGTTTACTTTTTATATGTGAAAATATTAGCAGTACTCTGAAGACTGTCATTATTATTTGGATAGATTGAAAGAAAAATATAGGCTGAGCTGAATATGATGGGATGATACAAAAATTGTATAGGGAGAGATAAAAAGGAGTAATTATCTCATATAAACGAGACATAAAAGAAAAAATTGTTACAGAAGAAGCTAATGGGGGGAGGGCTGGTAGTACTGGAAACATTCTCCTTGGGAATGGGTTAAAGAGGAAACAACATATATGTTTAGGAGAGTATAAAAGCATTCTAAATTCTGAAAGGAATAAGAGGGCAAGAGGATAACTTAAAATAGAGAATAAGGAAGGGACTCTTGCAGGGGAGGGTAAGTTAAGAAATAGAAGGGTAAGGGAACAGGTAGAAGTAAAGCAGAGAACTGAGGAGGGATAGGGTAAATAGGGTGAGAAGGATAGTGAGGAAAATTAGAAGGAGAAAAATATACAAGTAGTTGTACCTTAGAATGTGAATGAGGTAACTTTATCCATAAAAGATAAACAAACGGACAACCGATTAAAATTTTAAATTCATCAGTATGCTGCTTTCAGGAAACATTATAAAAATGAGAAATATAACATAGATACAATATAAGGCAGGAGTAGAATCCTACTTTCAAAAAAGTAGGATTAATAATCATGATTTCAAAGTTAAAATTGAAATAGATTTAGTCAAAAGTGAAAATATAGAAAGTAAACTGTCAGAAATATTATTCAATATTGTTTTAGATGTTTAAAATATCTAGACAATATGGAATACCTGAGCATACATCTGCCAAAACAGACACAGGAATTATTTAAACATAAACATTAAACACTTTTTATAAAAACAAGTTCAAGTCTAAATAATCGAAGTACTATTTATTGTTCAGGGGTAGGTAAAGCCAATATAATTTTTAAAATAACAATTTTACCTTATTTATTGATTGATTGTCATCACAATTAAATTACTAAATTTTTTTTAATAAGAAAAACAACAAGAAGATGCATTTGGAAGAATAAGAGATCAGGAACTTCAAAGAAACCAGGTGGGGAAAGATTTAAAGGAAGTAGATTCAATAGTATCAGTCCTTAAACTATATTATAAGATGAGAATATTGTTGAAGTGTAAAAAGGCTAAGTTAGATTAATTTAAATTAAAATTTTTCTTGTATAAATTAAATTTATACAGGCAAGTACAGAAGGAATGCAGAATATTGGGGAGGGAACTTACATAGAAAATCTCTCAAATAAGACTTGAACCTATGAAGGAAGAGGCTATGCACCTTCAGAGAAACAGATGAGAAGTGGAAATAAGCATGTTGTGGTCTTCCATAATGAGTGAGTGTATATGTGTATGTTTATAGATATCTATATGTATGTATATATCTATATCTATATATCCATGTTTAATTGTAGCCTGGGGGAGGATAGTAGATTGTAGATGGTAGGGAGGAAGCAAAATAAAATTAAAAGTGCATAACCAAGAATAAAAGAAAGCCAACAAGGAATCAAAGCTAGGCAACTTTTTTTAAAACAATGGGTAGTATTTATTATATAGGTTTTCTTAAAATGGAAATTTGTTGTTTTATATTGAATCCTCTCATGGTCTGGAAATTAATTTTTTATTTTCTAAAGTTGTATTTAAGTTTAAATACAAAATACAAAAAATAATAATATTTTAAGTGTTCCAAAAGTTAAAGATTTCTCCACCACTTATAACTTTTGAATAATCAAGGTTTTTATAAATAAAATTTCTGTTCAGATATGGATTGGAGGAGATGGTTTCAAAGATCTCTTCTAACTCCAAGATTCTGTGATTCTTTGAAATAAAATAACCAAACTACCCCCCCCACTTCCTCATATGTGACTAAAAATGACTAAACAATAACAATAAGATTTATTAATAAACACTAAATATTTTTGATTGGGGGAGTGACATGTCATAATTTTACCTTGGGAAGACTATTTTTGTGCAAAAGTGGTGGATGGTTAATCAGATAGGGGAAAGACTAGTAGCAGGAAAATCAATTGGGATACTACTGTAATGAATAGTCTAGGTTAGAGTTGATGAGGGCCTGAACCAGAGTGAACATTATATAAGCAGAGAAAACAAGGGAGATGCAAGAAATGTTTTGAAGTCAGAATTGACAAGATTTGACAACTGTTTGACTGTGGGAGGGATGAAAGAGAAGGAAATCAGAGATGATTTAGATGTTTTAAAAGTGAGTAACATAGAGTGACCTTAAAATCTGTTATCTTCACTCTATTCTTACTTTTCTCCCATTTATTATTTTATTACCATTTAAAGTCCTTTCAGTAGATCCTGGGAGGTATAGTTATTATCTCTGTATAGATGATGTCCAACTCTATTTATGCAGTCCTACTTGTTTCAAGACTAGAACCTTACATCAGCAAATGCTTATAGGTCATCTCAGTGAGCCACTGGCAGCTCAAACGCAACATATTCAAAATGAAACTCATTTTTGTAATAAATTGTTTTCAGACATGGTGAGTTTCAAGTATAATGGAACAACCCCATAAATGTGTTCTTAAATTAACTGGAGAAGCAATTCTGCACCTCAGAAGAGAGGTCCTAGTTAAAGATATAAATGGAAAGTTCAGCTATCATAAGAAGTTTTCGAGGATAAAGGCAGGAGATGGATCAAAGCATAAGACCAAGAACCACATAGTAATGTGACTGAAAAAACTAAGGGAGTGACATAGAAGTTACTGGATGATAAGAAAAATAGGAGAGGATTCTAGATGTGGATTTTAAGGACTTCAGGAGATGAACAGTCATTGAAAAATGACTGTGGAGAAATGGTCAAGAATTAGCACTAATGAGTAAGAAATATATACTATCATTGAGAGGATATGAGAGGTGCATTTATAGAAGAACTGTGTTTTAATTAAAGTGAAGAAGGAGAAAGAATGATAATTGAAGAGTCTGGGGACAAAAGTTTGCCAAATGAATGGAAGGGTTTTTATGTGCTAGATATATGCTAGAATATGTATGAACGTGATAGGAATGAGCTTGGGAAGACAAAAAAGGGCTGACTGGAAAAAGGATGTACCTAGGGAAAAAGTAGTATAAGTATGCTTTATTTTAGTCAAATAACCTTATTAGTTGAATTCCAGAGGATGAGATTATTCCCTGATTGAGGCACAAAAAAAACCAGGTTCTCATGGGAAATACTACCTTTCCCCTGTGGTATATAAACATTATTCAGGAAATAATTCAGTTCTTTTTCATGTTTTCTGTCCATTAAACTTCCAGATCAGAAAACAACACTGACAAGGGGGAAAGTATTTCTCTTACTTCACTTCTCTTATCCCTGCTTCTTCTTCTTCTTCTTCTTCTTCTTCTTCTTCTTCTTCTTCTTTTTCTTATCTTCTCTCTCTCTCTTCTTCACCCTCTTCACTCTCCTCTTATCCCCACTCTCTTGTATTGACTAAAGCAATAATAAAAATTTATAGAAACCCCCCCCCCCCCAAATGAAACAAAAACATCCTGGGATGATGATCCTGGGAGAGGAGTTCCTTAAAGAGTATATAATGCTGCTGCTTTACTAAAAAATAAATAAATAAATAAGCTTAACAACCATTTAAAAAATATCAGAAAAGAGTCTTCAATTAGTAGGACAATGGAGAGGCCCAGAAGAGGAACAGTTTCATCCAGAACAAGTGATACAAGGTACAGATTAGAAACTGGGAACATTCAGGTCTTTTGTTCAGAGGTATGAGTTGCTCAAAATATGTGGATTTTCTTATTCATGCATTTCATTAGGTTCTCTATGGATATGATCACTCTCTCATATGGAAATTATATTCATTGCTGCAAGCATGTGCTCAAAACGTATGGGTAGACACATATTTTGATTAATCTTCCATTCTATTATGCCTTTTATTGCTTAAATATTATGGGATGACTATTCCTAATTTTTTGTATTGAATAAATGCTATTTTATTTTTGCTTTCTTGATAATTAAATGTATCATATTAAAGAATTAGCGGCATAATTGTGGTTGATTTATGTAAATGTAAAAAGCCCAATAGTGGGGGCTCAGGAGTCCCAAAGTGACAAGAGGTAGGAGACGCAGTAATATATCTCTTCCTTCCACAGTTGCCAAATTACCTCTAGAATACTGAGAGTTGAGTTGGAGCCACATGGCTGTAGCCATGGTTGCTCTCCTGGATCAGCACTCCAACCTGCCAAAATTGGATACAGGTGAAGTGAATAAGCTAGTCTCAGACAAGAAAAAAGAATTCACGGTGTATGAAAGTTGGCACCATGCTTTAAAAAACCCTTCACTTATTTTGGCAATATCTGTTAATTAGTTTCTTATACCTTTCCTTCCCTTTTAAGCCAAACCTCTTGAGAATGATATTTTAATTGGGGTCTCTACTTTCTCATCTTTCAATTTCTTCTATACTTTCTATAGTTTGGCTTTCCATATCATCATTTGACTGAAATTTCTCTCTCCAAAGTTGTCAATGATTACTTAATTGCTTGGTCTAATGGCTTTTTCTTTTTTTCCTCATCTTTATTGATCACTCTGAAGCCAGTGATACTTTTGTTCACCTTTTCTAGGTTGTCATAACTTTGTTCTTTCCTAGTTCTCCTCCTATGTCTGTCTGCTACTTCTCAATCTTCCTTGCTGGATTCTCACACACAAATCATAAGTGTCCTTCAAAATTCTCTTTTCCCTCTATATCAGGGATTATTAATCTTGGTTTTGTGATGTATTAAACTATTTTGACAATTGAATTCCAATATAATAATAGCTAACATAAAGAACAAGTTATATAAATATATAAATAATAGCAATATAAAATAGCACCTACTATGTGCCAGGCATTATAGTAACTGCTTTATAAATATTACCTCATTTGATCCTCACGATAATCCAGAGAGGTAGATATTTTGATTATTTTTATTTTACAATTGAAGAAACTGTGCTGAATAGAAAAATAAATAATTTATACAGTCAGTAAATGTCTGAACCTGAAGTCCTCCTGATTCTCCACTTCTGGGTCACTGTCTTGTCATGGAAGAGGGGTTTATATAACTCTTTGAAATTGTACAGGGATAACCCAAGATGGACAAGTTATGGTGGAGAATTCTGACAAAATGCTATTCATTGGAGAATGAACTGGAAAACCGCTCAAGCACCTTTGCTAAGAAAACCCTATGGACAATGTTAAAATGCTTGAACATAAGCTTATACAGATTCCAGGAAGTAGTAGAGGGTGGAAGGTCCTATACTGTTGCAGTCCATGGAGTCATGAACAATAAAAATAACTTCTTGACTCCTAATCCAGCCCTCTATCCACTGTACTATCTTCATGAATTTATTCTTATTATCTTGAGTTTTGTTTCATATACTTAAAACTATAATTCTGAAAAGGCTTCACAAGAATCCCAAAGAAGTCCATGGCAGAAAAAAGTACTCTATATTATCATCGTGGGTGACCTTACAAGCTCAATTATCATTTCCATACAGATGATTCCCCAAACTATATATCCAGCCCTAATCTCTCATCTGACTTCCTTTCCCCATTTCACTAGCCATCATTTGGACATTTCAAACTTCGTAATACATAAGCATTTCAAATATAACATTTACCAAAAAGAACACAATCTCTTTCCCCAAACTCTTTCCTCTTCCAAACTTCCATATTATCATCTAGGATACAACCATCCTCCCAGTTACCCAAGTTTGGCTCATCATCTTCATATCATCCTTAATTCTTCCCCCATGCTTTACATATTTAGTCTGCTACTAAATCTTTGTTATACTGCTGTACCTTGTGATTATACCTTCACAAAATTTCTTGCACATATCCCCTTTTCTCCACTCGCAAAGCTGTCATTCAAACTCATTATTTCTTGTCTAGACCATTGCAATTAGACTAGTTGCCTGATTGAGCTCCTTATCCCAAATCTCTCCTCTCGTCCAACTACCCTCTATTCAGTTGCCAAAATCATTTTCCTAAAGTGTATGTCTGAATATGCCCTTATCCTATTCTATGAACTCCAGAGGCTCCTTATCACCTCAAGAATTATATGTAAAGGCCTTTCTTTGGCATTTAAAACTTTTTTTTTTTTTACAATCTGGCCTCTTTTTAACTTTCCATTCTCAATTCTTTTCTTCTCATCTACATATTCTCTGATTCATCTGCATTGGATCTTTGCTCTTCTTGACATCACATTCCATCTCCAATTTTCATTACCTATACACTTGGCTTTCATCCTTGGAATGTCTCCCATCCTCTACCTCTTAGTTTTCTTGTATTTCTCCAGGCTTCAATGTAAAACCTATTTTCTGCAAAAGACATTTTCTAGTCCCCCAATTGCTAGTACCTTTCTCTATGAAATCACCTTCCATGTACTCTTTATATAAAACTTTTTCTGTATTTAGCTATTTACATCTTGTCTTCCCTATTAAATTTTGATTTCCTTGAGAGTAGGAACTGTTTTTGCCTTTCTTTGTATCTCTCAGGCTCAATACAACTTCTTTTCATATACTAATTATAATTTTTTCATATACTAAATACTTAATAAATGAATGTTTATTAATTGACTACATAGAAGTGAGACTTTTTTATTTTATGCACTTTCCATATTAGGTGAAATAAAGACTGACTATACTCCAATATTCATAAGGTACATTGAGTGCCTGTGTAGAAGGTGAGTATACATAGGAAATTTTTAAAAATTATTTTTATTTATTTCATTAGATAGTTCTCAATTACATGTAATTAAAAATAATCATTTTTTAAAAATGAGTTTCAAATTTTTGCCTCTGGATCTTCCTTAAGAAAGTAAGCAATTTGATTTGATTATACCCCATAGAAAATTGAAAAGCAGATTAACTTTTATATGGGAGAATTTCCTAGACTAAATCTGCTGTCTAGGGTCATGAGCCAAAGACTGAAGGTGTCTCTTTAGGATCAGATCTCCAGAGTTGGACCTACTCTATATAAGTTGAAATTTTTAGGAAACTTTGTTCTATGAGTTTTAATTGGTCCCTGGGAACTAGATAACAAGGAAATGAATTAAAGTGACAGGTCTTACCACTTGCAGAATGAACTACTATTAGAAGTTTGTTCATTGTATCTTGGATGACCCTTTTGAATTCTCATCTCTTTTTTTTTTTTTTTTTAAATTTAATAGCCTTTTATTTACAGGATATATACATGGGTAACTTTACAGCATTAACAATTGCCAAACCTCTTGTTCCAATTTTTCACCTCTTACCCCCCCCCCCTCCCCTAAATGGCAGGATGACCAGTAGATGTTAAATATATTAAAATATAACTTAGATACATAATAAGTATACATGACCAAAACATTATTTTGCTGTACAAAAAGAATCAGACTCTGAATTATTGTACAATTAGCTTGTGAAGGAAATCAAAAATGCAGGTGTGCATAAATATAGGATTGGGAATTCAATGTAATGGTTTTAGTCATCTCCAGAGTTCTTTTTCTGGGTATAGCTGGTTCAGTTCATTACTGCTCCATTAGAAATGATTTGGTTGATCTTGTTGCTGAGGATGGCCTGATCCATCAGAACTGGTCATCATCTAGTATTGTTGTTGAAGTATATAATGATCTCCTGGTCCTGCTCATTTCACTCAGCATCAGTTCGTGTAAGTCTCTCCAGGCCTTTCTGAAATCATCCTGTTGGTCATTTCTCACAGAACAGTAATATTCCATAATTTTCATATACCACAATTTATTCAGCCATTCTCCAACTGATGGACATCCATTCAGTTTCCAGTTTCTAGCCACTACAAAAAGGGCTGCACAAACATTCGTGCACATACAGGTCCCTTTCCTTCTTTATAATCTCTTTGGGATATAATCCCAGTAGTAACACTGCTGGATCAAAGGGTATGCACAGTTTGATAACTTTTAGCATAGTTCCAAACTACTCTCCAAAATGGTTGGATTCGTTCACAACTCCACCAACAATGAATCAATGTCCCAGTTTTCCACATCCCTCCAACAATCATCATTATTTTTCCTGTCATCTTAGCCAATCTGACAGGTGTGTAGTGGTATCTTAGAGTTGTCTTAATTTGCATTTCTGATTAATAATGACTTGGAGCATCTTTTCATATGACTAGAAATAGTTTCAATTTCTTCATCTGAGAATTGTCTGTTCATATCCTTTGGACCATTTTTCAATTGGAGAATGGCTTGATTTTTATAAATTAGAGTTAATTTCTATATATTTTGGAAATGAGGCCTTTATCAGAACCTTTGACTGTAAAAATATTTTCCCAGTTTATTGCTTCCTTCTAATCTTGTCTGCATTAGTTTTGTTTGTACAAAACTTTTCAGTTTGGTATAATCAAAATTTCTATTTTGTGATCAGTAATGATCTCTAGTTCTGCTTTGTCATAAAGACCTTCCCTTTCACAGGTCTGAGATGTAAACTATCCTATGTTCCTCTAATTTATTAATGATTTCATTCTTTATGCCTAGGTCATGAACCCATTTTGACCTTATCTTGGTGTATGCGTTAAGTATGGATCAATGCCTAGTTTCTGCCATATTAGTTTCCAATTTTCCCAGCAATTTTTATCAAACAGTAAGTTCTTATCCCAAAAGCTGGGATCTTTGGGTTTGTCAAAGACTAGGTTGCTATATTTGTTGACTGTTTTATCCTTGAACCTACTCTATTCCACTGATCAACTAATCTATTCCTTAGCCAATACCAAATAGTTTTGGTAACTGCTGCTCTATAATATAATTTTAGATCTGGTACAGCTAAGCCACCATCATTTGATTTTTTTTCATTAATTCCTTGAAATCTTGACCTTTTGTTTTTTCCATATGAACTTGTTGTTATTTTTTCTAGGTCATTAAAATAGTTTTTTGGGAGTCTGATTGGTATAAGGCTAAATAAATAGATTAGTTTAGGTAATATTGTCATCTTTATTATATTTGCTCGCCCTATCCAAGAGCATTTAATATTTTTCCAATTGGTTAGATCAGACTTAATTTGTGTGAAAAGTGGTCTGTAATTTTGCTCATAAAGTTTCTGATTTTCCCTTGGCAGATAGATTCCTAAATATTTTATATTATCAGTAGTTACTTTAAATGGAATTTCTTTGTAACTCTGACTGTTGGATTTTGTTAGTGATATATAAGAATGCTGATGACTTATGTGGTTTATTTTATAATCCAGCAACTTTGCTAAAGTTGTGGATTATTTCTAATAACTTTTTAGCAGAATCTCTGGGGTTCTCTACAGTATACTCATCATGTCATCGCAAAGAGTGATAATTTGGCTTCCTCATTGCCTATTCTTATTCCTTTAATCTCTTTCTCAGCTCTTATTGCTATAGCTAGTGTTTCTAATACAATATTAAATAGTAACGGTGATAGTGGGCAACCTTGTTTCACTCCAGATCTTATTGGGAATGGTTGCAGTTTGTCTCCATTACATATGATGCTTACTGATGGTTTTAAATAGATGCTGCTGATTATTTTAAGGAAAAGTCCATTTATTCCTATACTCTCAAGTGTTTTTAATAGGAATGGATGTTGGATTTTATCAAATGCTTTTTCTGCATCTATTGAGATGATCATATGGTTTTTGTTAATTTGGCTATTAACATGGCCAATTATATTGATAGTTTTCCTAATATTGAACCAGCCCTGCATTCCTGGTATAAATCCTACTTGATCATAGTGTATTATCTTGGAGATGATTTTCTGTAGTCTTTTTGCTAATATCTTATTTAAGATTTTAGCATCAATATTCATTAGGAGATTGGTCTATAATTTTCTTTCTCTGTTTTCAGCCTACCTGGTTTAGGTATCAGTACCATGTCTGTGTCATAGAAGGAATTTGGTAGGACTCCTTCATTCCCTATTTTATCAAATAATTTATATAGCATTGGGGTCAATTGTTCTTTAAATGTTTGGTAAAATTCACATGTAAATCCATCTGGTCCTGGGATTTTTCTTAGGGAGTTGTTTAATTGCCTGTTCTATTTCTTTTCTGAAATGGGACTATTCAAGCAATTTACTTCCTCCTCTGTTAGTCTGGGAAGTCTATATTTTTGGAGGTAGTCATCCATTTCACTTAGGTTATCAAATTTATTGGCATAAAGTTGAGCAAAATAACTCCTTATTATTTCTCTAATTTCCTCTTCCTTGGTGGAAAGTTCTCCTTTTCATTTTTAAGACTACTAATTTCATTTCCTCCTCCTTTTTCTAATCAGATTTACCAAAGGCTTATCTATTTTATTGGCTTTTTCATAGAACCAACTCTTAGTTTTATTAATTAGTTCAATAGATTTTTACTTTCAATATTTTTAATTCTCCTTTTAATTTTAGAATTTCCAATTTAGTATTTGATTGGGGGGTTTTAATTTGGTCTTTTTTTTAGTTTTTTTAGTTGCAAGCCAATTATTAATCTTTTCTTTCTGTTTTATTCAAGTAAGCCTCTAAGGATATAAAATTCCTCTTATTACCGCTTTGGCTGCATCCCACAAATTTTGGTATGATGTCTCATCATTGTCATTATCTTGAGTGAAATTATTAATTGTATCTATAATTTGCTGCTTCACCCAATCATTCTTTAAGATGAGATTGTTTAGTTTCCAATTACTTTTTGGTCTATTTCCCTAATTTTTGTTGAATGTAGTTTTATTGCATCATGATCTGAAAAGAAAGCATTTACTATTTCTGCTTTCTTGCATTTAATTTTGAGGTCTTTATGTCCTAATATATGGTCAATTTTGAATAGGTTCCATGAACTGCTGAGAAGAAAGTATATTCCTTCTATCTCCATTCAATTTTCTCCAAAGATCCAAATACCTAATTTTTCTAATATTCTGTTTACTTCTTTAATTTCTTTCTTATTTGTTTTGTGGTTTGATTTGTCTAATTCTGAGAGTGCAAGGTTGAGATCTCCTACTATTACAGTTTTGTTGTCTATTTCTTCTTGCAACTCTCTTAACTTCTCCTTTAGGAAGCTGAGTGCCATACCACTTGGTGCATATATGTTTTAATATTGATATTGCTTCGTTGTTTATGCTACCCTTTAGCAGGATGTAGTTTCCTTCCTTATCTCTTTTAATTAGATCAATTTTTACTTTTGCTTGATCTGAGATAAGGATGGCTACCCCTGCTTTTTTGACTTCACCTGAAGCATAATAGATTTTGCTCCAGCCTTTTACCTTTACTCTATATGTATCCCCTGCTTTAAATGTGTTTCTTGTAAACAACATATTGTAGGGTTCTGACTTTTGATCCAGTCTGCTATCTGCCTCTCTTTATGGGGGAGTTCATCCATTCACATTTACGGTTAGAATTACTAAATCTGTATTTCCTGCCATCCCATAACCCCAGATTGTGCTTTACTTATTTCTGCCTCCCAACCCTCTTTCCCTTTTAAACTTATGTACCCCTCTTGTATCACGATACTTATCCTCTTTATAATCCTCCTCCCCTTTGAGTCTTTCCCCTTCCTTCCCTTATTACTCTTTTTTCCCTTTCCTCTCCCGCTTTTTAATGAGGCGAGAGAAATTTTCTCTAAAACAAATGTCAATTATTTTTCCTTTGAGCTAACTCTGATGAGAGTAAGATTCACACAATGTTCCTCCCTCTCTAAATTCCCTCAGATATGATAAGTTTCCTTAGCCTCTTTGTGGGATGTGGTTTCTCTTTTATCCCTCCTTCCCACCTTATTCTGCCATCATCCCTTTTCCATATCTACTTCCTTTTTATGTTATATCAGTACTATCAAATTTTACATGTATTTTTTTGTATATTCACAACAGAAATACAATTCTCAAGAGTTATTTTACTTTTTCTGCATCTCTTGAGTTCTATTCTTGAGATCAAATTTTTGTTTAGTTCTGTTTTTTCTTCAGAAACAAATGGAATTCATTTGTTTCATTAAATGTCCATCTTCTTCCCTGGAAGAAAATGCTCAGTTTAGCTGGGTAGTTTATTCTTGGCTGCATCCCAAGTTCTTGTGCCTTTCTGGAATATCATATTCCAGGCCCTTCTTTCCTTTAATGTAGAGGCAGCCAGATCTTGGGTGATCCTTATTGTGGCACCTCGGTATTTAAATGGTTTTTTTTTGGCTGCTTGTAAAATTTTTTCCTTAATCTGATAGTTCTGAAATTTTGCCACAATATTCCTTGGGGTTTTTTTTTAGGGTTTCTTTCAGAAGGTGTTCGATGAATTCTTTCAATGCCTATTTTACCTTCTGATTCTATTACATCTGGGCAGTTCTCTTTGATGATTTCTTGTAAAATAGTATCTAGGCTCTTTTTCATCATAGTTTTCGAAAGTCCAATAATCCTCAGATTATCTCTCCTAGATCTATTTTCCATGTCTGTCATTTTAGCAAGTAGATAATTCATGGTTTTTCCAGTTTGTCATTTTTGGTTTTGCTTGACTGATTCTTGCTGTCTCAATGCATCATTAGTTTCAATTTGTTCAGTTCTAATTTTTAAAGAATTATTTTCTTCATTAGCTTTTTTTACTTCTTTCTGTATATGTCCAATTGAGTTTTTGAATGTATTGTTTTGGTCTGTGGAATTTTTTCCATTTCACTAATTTTTTTTAGTGAATTATTTTCTTTTCCAATTCACGATCCTACTTTCTCGTGTTCTTTGTCTTTTCCAATTCACTGGATCCTACTTTCTAGTGAATTCTTTATTTTTCCAATTCACAATTCTTACTTTCCTGTGATTTTTATTTTTCCAATTCACTCAATTTGCACTTCCTGGGAATTTTTAACTTTTCCAGTTCGTATTTCAGGAAGTTGTTGCTGTCTTGTAAGGCTTCTCTTTCCTTTCCCCATTTATCTTCTAACTCTCTTTTGAGACTTTTAATGGTCTCTTCTATGAGAGCATTATGTAAAAGAGGACAGTCTGATGCATTTTTGCTGTTTGAGGTCTCTTCAGGTTTGCTGACCTGCTCTTTTCTGCATAGAAGCTGTCGATCGTTTTTCATCTTTTTATTCATGTTTTAAAGCCTTTAGGGTAGGTCTCCTAGGCAAGGGGTTACCAGCTTCCTCTGCAGAGCAGGGAAAGATTTAAAGCGATATCCGCTCCGGTATGGGAGTGCTCCGAGTGAGAGTTTTCCTTCCCCAACAGGAAGTGGATTCAGCACTGGCCGAGCTATCAAACGGCTTAGTAGGGCTGAGTGGATTACTCGATTGCCCTAGGCTAGAGACTAAGTGGGAAAGTGTCACTGCCCCAGGCCGGAGCCTCTTGGGGACTGTGAGTATTAGCAGCTGACGCAGACGCCTTGGAACTCTGCCCCAGTGTCTCTGCCCAATGCAACTCGGCCCTGAAAAGCTCTATGGCTCCAGCCGAGCTCCCACTGGGCAGATTGAGGCTAACCTGGCCATGGTCCTCCTGCCGTGCAGGATCACAACTGCCCTCAAGGAAAAGCCCTACGCGGTTGGGCTGCACGCTGTGCTGAGATCTAGTGCTTTCACCCTCGGTTTGAGACTCTCCTCGAACCTAATTTCTCTCCCGCTCTGCGCCGATCTCCCCTGGCCCCGGACCCAACCTTTTGGCGAGACTGCAGATTTTCTTCGGCCGGTGAGTTGTTCTACTTCTTATCTTTAGGAATTGTAGCAGTCAAGACTATTTTTGAGGCTCGATATAATATTGATAAAGAGGGTAAGAGAAGAGCTTAGAAAGTCGCGTGTGTCTTCTCCGCCATCTTGGCTCCGCCCCCCTTGAATTCTCATCTCTAGCAACACTATTGATACTTCTGTTTCCTATTTAGTGAAAGGAACAGTTTTTCCAGATTTTGGGTAGCAGTAGGACAGATAGGTCATTCATTTGCTGGCCAGAATAGACATGCGGGCTTCATAAACAAAATCTTTGAAATCCATTTTTTTAGAGATTAAGAAAAGATTGGTTCTTAGTCGTGATAACACTGCCAGAATGCTCAATTGTAGAAAATCATACCATGAAGGATTTTGACCACAAAGACTTTTTGGCAGATGTCTGGTTTGAATGAACAAAAATATAAATCCTTTTTTAATATTACCCTTGGATGATTGGTCTTTAAAGGACAATTAAGTGGAGTCCCCTTCAAAGAATTGCCAGTTTTGGAGATTTCTTTTCACGTAAGGTTGGAAGAGCAGAGGATAGTGTGAGCAAATGAACAGAAGAAAAGCACTCAGCCTCTCTGAGAGCATCAAGAAGAAAAACTAGGGACCCATTGAGAGTCAGTAGTGGATGAGAAAACTAAACTACTCTCTCAGGGGAGGGTACTAGTGAACTTTTTAAGTTGAACTTTACATGGCTGGTGTCAGAGATCAGATAAGATGGAAGTTTAAAAAAAAAAGTGAATTGTTTTTTGTTGAAGTGATTCAGGCATGAAACATGCATTATTCAAGCCCCTGGAGCAATGGTCAAAAGAGGCCTTCAATAACCAAATGCATTTACTATGTGTTTTTGGCTATGCAGAAAAATAGCATTCTAGACCAGAAAGGTAGAACATTTAGCAGGAATGACAAGACCCTGTTTGTGAAGTGGGAGAGATTGCTTACCTAAACTACTGTGATATTTACCTAGATTAAGGGTCCTGACTCACTCTTCCCAACCCCAGGAAGCAGACGGGAAAGGGAAAGAGGTGGGAGGCAGGCAAACAGAGAAGGCTCTGGGAGTGCAATGTGCAGAAACCGAGTGTGATTTGGTCCACAGCCCAGCTGTGCTGTGAACCCGATGATGAACACAAAATCGTGTTCGGTTTTAGAATAATTCAGAGTGTTAAATTTAACCATGTGGGCCTTGTCCTCGGAGCCTGAACTAAATGTATGAGAGAGGGTGATGGCCTAAGACCACCAATCTCAGTGGCTTGCATTGATTGGGTTTCCAAGTTCCTCTCTGTCTCATAATTTCTTTTACCCCTTTTTTACAAGGCCTAACAATGATCTTAGATTACAAACCCTGCAAAGGACAAATCTTTTGTTTACTTGGTCTTACCCAACACAGCAGTAGAACATAGAGAGACCATGTCACCGTCAGGCAACTCAATAGTCCAGTGACTCCCTATACTCTCTAGGATTAAATATAAATATGCTCTGTATGATATAGACTGGCAGCCCTGCTTAGATTTTATACTGCTTCCCATCCTTCCTCCACCATTCTCCACAGAACTGTGATGCAGTAATCCTGGTCTTCTGGCTGTTCCTAGCACAATACATTCCACCTCCCTATTCTGGGCATTTTCAGTGACTGTCCCCCAGGCCTGAAATGCTTCTCCCTCTGCAATCCTCCCTTCCTCTCAAAGTTTTCCAGATTTTCTTCAAGTCCCACCTTCTACAGGAAACCTTTTCTAATCTCCTTTAATTTTAATGTCTTCCTTCTGTCGATTATCCCCAATTTATCTTGTATATAACTTGTTTTTCACAGTTGTTTGCATATTGCCTCTCCATTAGACTGTGAGCTCCTTGAGCTCAGGAACTTGAGAACAGTCAGAATTTTACTTTCGTTTGTATATCTGACAATGAACACAGTACACAGTAAGAGCTTCATAAGTCTTTTTTGACAGTAGGACTTGAATGCAGAATTTCCTTAGCTCCTGGCTAAAATTATAAAAAGAGTTTTTCATTTATTTTGTAAATTATTTAAATTTTTTCTACATTAAAAGGTGCATGTTTGTGTATTAGGGTTAGAGAGCTATTTGCATTTTTGAGGAAGGCTGGCATATTGGATGCATTTCTGGATTCAAAATCAGGGATTCCTGATTTTTAAATCTTGTTTCTGATAATGTGGCTCCATCCATATGACTAACAAGTCATTCAACATTTTTGAGTTTTTAGTTTCTCACCAATAAAATGTGATTAACAATAACTTTAGATTTCCTCTTACAGAATCAAATGGGATAACAAATATAAAGGACGGTTATTATTGACTTTATTATATATTGATTTTATTATATACACATATAATTTCACATTGTTATATTATTTTTGTTATTATATTGTATTATTATTTATTATTATATATACCACATATAATTTATTAATAAATAATATCATTTAATTGTATACAAACATATATTAATGTTATTACTTAATTGATAGATGATAATAATTATCTACCAAGTTCTGCTCCAAATCCTATCACAAATAAATTGCATTTCATAGAATCATAGTGTAAGGATTGAAAAGGTATTTAGAAGTCATCTGCTCCAAATACCTCATTTTACAGGTGAATAAACTGAGGATCAGTGATTTGAAGCAATTTGTATAAGGTAATCCAGTCAGTTAAGAGGACCCCAGGTTTTCAGGATCCCTGTTTGCTGTTCTTTTCATTCTACCACTTTGTATCCCCTGATCCCATCTAGAGCATTAGTTAAAGTTTTCTAGTAGATAGATGATTGTGTCCTGATTTTCCTTACCCTGTAATCCGTCTTTCCCCACTGAGGAATCCCTCTTCTCCCTCCCATTCTCCTTCTACCTCTGATTAATATTCTTTATATTGTTGGAATTGTTCTATATTGAATGTTTTTTTAACTTCATTT
Source organism: Sarcophilus harrisii (assembly GCF_902635505.1). NCBI lineage: Eukaryota > Metazoa > Chordata > Mammalia > Dasyuromorphia > Dasyuridae > Sarcophilus > Sarcophilus harrisii. Next base: position 155,234,857 of record NC_045427.1, read on the forward strand.
CCGTGTAATTGTTTTCCTTTGTCATTTCTCGTGTTTTAGATATTTCAAAGCATTATTCTGAGAAGAGGTCCATTTTGAGAAGTTTCAGCAGACTGTCAAAGGGATCCATGATTAAGAACACTTAACCTTGAACCCTTTATAGGGAAGAGGGAATGAACATTTATTGAGCATCCTACTATGTGGCAGGCTCGGTGCTAAGTACTTTACAAACATCATCTCATCTGATTTACAGCAACCCTGTGAGTTAGGAGTTATTATATCTCCATTTTATCATTGAGGAAACTGAGGCAGATAAAGGTGATGGACTAGCCTAGGGTCACTCAGATAATAAGTATCTGAGGCCATCTTCTAACTTGGATCTTCTTAACTTTAAGCCCAGAGTTCTACTATATCACCATTTGCCTTTTCAGGTCTCTTAGCCACTTCATGGGTACTATTAGATAGACTTTATTATGTCAATGTAGGAAGATATTGTGAACTTTAAGCCCTATGTTGTTATGTCATCATGTAGGTTCCAGAATCATAGAAAGTTAGAATTGAAAAGATCTTAGAAGATACAGAATTCAATCCCCTCATTTTATGGTGAAAGAATCTGAGATCCCAAATGGCCGTATGCTTTATCTAAAAGATCACATAGTATCAGTATCAGATCAGGGGCTGCACAATGGTTTCTGTAACCAAGATCCCAAGATGGATACATTTTTGTCTTCTTCAGTTTTAGCACAGAAAAAAAGTGATATACAACAAATTGATCTGGAGGGCTGTGCGTGTGTGTGTGATTGTTGTTTGTTCCTTGTTCTTGAAGAGAACCAGACATCACAGAGATGCTACTGTGACAGGTAAGTGAATTGGATTTAGGTGAGGGAGGGCTGGGCAAGGTCACCTGTCTCACCTTCCCCTCCAGAGCCATCTGGGTGGCCAGATATAGATCACGATGACTTGGGATGATCCAGTGTGGACTTAGAAGGGAGCAAACAAAAAAGCCAGCCTTCAGCAATGGATAGAAAGTCAAAATTAAACCCCTGGATTCAGATCCCAGCTCTGATAGTAGATTTTTAAGCTTGTCCAAGTTATTTAACTTCCAAAGGCTTCAGGCACCTCTCTAGGACTTATCCACCAAATCTTAGTGAGTTGCGATCTAAGTTGGACTAAGTTTCCACATCAGGAGGTATCTACACAGAAAAAAAAAAGTCCTTCCTAATGCCTTGCTATATTCATATAAAGAGATTAAAACTCAGATTTCTCTAAATTCTGGTGAAAGGACATTTTCTTAATATGGCCTCTTTCTTTTTAGGTAGAATTGGAATCAAGCTTAGTAATGGGATTTTAAGTCCACTAGTTAGTACAAAAATTAAGCATAGTCTTGAGGGAAGGGAATGGAGTTAGGGTAAAGACCTTTGAGCTGGCAGCATTAAACAAATATCTTGTGTTTAGTACTTTTTTCAAAGCATGTTCAAATTTGTAACTTTATTTTATTCTTACAAGAATCCTATGACATTATGAAGGTAGCTGTCGTCATCACATATCAGAGGCAGAAAAATTGAGGTGCCAGGGAGCAATATAAGTTCCCCCAGATCAACTTACTAGTCAGGATCAGGGATTGTACCAGATATCTTGTTTTTTCATCCTGTTCCCCTATTTCCCTTCTCAAAAAATCCAAACCAATACCATGAAAGCTTTAGTGGTCTTTAACCACTTTTTACCAATTACACAATTACTAATTAGACTAATTAATGCCTTTGGGCACCAGTGACAGGCCTCAGGCATAGAAAGAGATGAGAAAGAAAGATCAAGAAAGGATCAAAGAGAGACAAAAAGTGAAAAGCCATGGGATAATGTTAGCAACTATCCTTTCTACTATTAGTCTGTAAGCAGTATCACTATCTTAGATCAACTTCTAAAGCCTACTGCCCAGATTTTTCTTTCATACCTCATTTTCTATAGGGAAAATGGGTTTTAAAAAATCTGGCTTAAAAAAACAAACAAACAAAAAAAAAAACCTACCTCTCTAGTTTGGGTTGGCAAAGATAACCAGAGTCCTGGTAGATCAAATGGATTTCTGTTCATTTTAAAGTTAGGAGTGGCAGTCAATGTTAAAAAGAATGTTTTCCAGAGAAGTTCATTGTTACTCATTTACATAATCATTTAATATCTAATAATCATCTATTTGCATAATTGGTTCCTAGAACTAGCCTTGGCTCCTAGGTACAGGTACTTACTTGCCCCCATTTCCATTCTGCAGCTTCATTTCCACATAGATGAGCATTTTAGGAGAAAAATCCCCAGACTGATACTGAATTGACAAGGGAATAAGATTAATGGGTAAAAGTTTTAATTACATGAAAAATCTGAAGTGTGTGCTGGCAACCAAGTGTACAGTCTAGAGTCAGAAAGGAGTTGAATTTGCACATCGATAGTTGGTCATTCTTACAAAGACAGGAATCTTTCCATCATTCTCTTGAATGAGTTTTATTGGTATTCTGCATTAACAAATGTAGTATGAAGGCATCGGTTGTTTAAGGTTTTCAATGTATGGCACAGACAGAAGGAAACTAATAGATTTAGAAGCAGTTCAGCACTTAAATGCTAGATTAACAAAGGAGGCACGTCTAATTCTATTTAGCAGTTTATACCAGCTATCAGAAGACGTTTTGCAAGCAACAGACTACATTTATTTGCATTAAGTAAAAACATATTTTGATCAAGAAAATTACATTTTTTTCAGATTTTTCTTTATATCACAAATGTCAGGGTAAGGCAAATCCTTAATGAATCATATGATAAAAACCCTATTCCCCAAGAAAATATATTAAACATATTCTGCTAACTTTGTAATTTTTCAAAGCAAAGCCGACATGCACCACATAGAGAGAAATGTCTTTTTTTAATCAAGTGCATCAAGCAGAACAGTATTAATTCACAAAGAGGCTTTTCAGTGTTTCATAGAAAGATTTACAATTAGCTGCAGTGAATAATATGTGACCCAATATCACAGACAGTTGTTTCAGATGTCTCCTTTGTGAACCACTCTGAAAGAAGACTTGTCCATCATCTGAGCAGCCACCAGCTAGAGGAATAATGCATTGTTTCTCCTAGATTGAGAACCTTTTTTAATTGGACTATTATGTTAAAAGCATATTTTGATACTCTGTATGCAAACATCACTAATGTAGGGTTTTATTCTCTTTCCCTTCCCCTTCCCTCCCCACCCTCACCCCCATGCTACAGAATGATTGAAGTCTGGGTAAAAATTGACATACAGAATTCATGTGCAGAAAAACTAATTGACTTGGTATTTATTCTTTTACAAAGCCTATTCTATTAATTTTAGCAACTCTAGTGAAATGACAATTTATTGTGTCTGTTGTTATATTTCAGCAATTACTTGATAAGTTTTATTTTTATTATCTGAATGAGAGTATGGTATCTTCATTATCTTTTTGTAATCAATAAAATCACACGGCTAAATAGCAATTCTTGAAATTCCCTAAACCAAACTAGATTTAAAAAAGCCAAACAAATTTTTATATTTAGGGCTCATCAAATTGAATCTAATGGCATATTTTCTTACTTTCCTATTTCTCTTCATTCATTGCTTACTTTTCCATACTTTCTTTGGGCAGAAACCCCCACATTTTAAAGAACTACCTCCTTGTGCAAGGGAACCAAAGTTAAAAGTAAGAATCAAGAAAATGACTCTCTTGGATAATAAGCATATCTTGGACCTGAAGTCTTAGTGAAGGCCATTATTTTCCATGTTGGTAGTTTCTAAGTGGGAGATTAGGAATCTTTCATCTTCGACCACTTTCAAGCCTAGTTCTCTGTGCCATCTCTCTCATGTTGTTTTCTGTTGTAGCTCATTACTGCAAGAGAATATCACCAACATTTGGTAACCACAGGATAATCTGCTTGCAGCAGATTGCACTTGTCAAGCATTTCACAAGATGACAGTGACTTTTTCAATTAAGTTATGAAGATGGCATAAAATAGAGAAAATATCAGAATTCGTGTGGTAGCATTTCTAGGACTATTTTAAAATCACTTCCTCCTTGCTTCTAAGAAAGTAGTGCTTAATGGGACTTGAAAAAAGAATATCATCCATTCCCAGATCATTCACTGACACCATATGAGAAAATGGTCAAGCTAGTTTCCATGATGTCAATCTCAAGGGAATAGTTGTGATGATGGGCTGCTTCGTGATCATGAAATTGCTATATGAGTGTTATGCAGAAATACAGAATGTTAATTTTTTTTTGTGAGGCAATTAGGGTTAAGTGACTTGCTCAGGGTCATCTAGCTAGAAGGTATCAAGTATCTGAGAGCATGTTTGAACTCAGTTCCTCTTGATCCTAGGGCAGATGCTCTATGTACTCCACAACCCAGCTGCCCCTGACTGTTAGTTTTTAAAATGTAGCGACTAAGAGGGGTAGACAAATTCAGGAAGGGTTGAAAGAAAACAATATCCAAGAAGAATATGTGTGTATATGTGTGTGTATATATACACATACACAGATACACAAGCACACAGATACACCACTGTGCATACAGAGGGACAGAGGGAGCTAATTCCAACTTTAGTGGAATTTAAAGCAAACATCCAATAAATGCTGATTAATAAAGTACTTAACCTGACTAACTATATTTGGACATCCACAATCTGCTTGTTTAAGGCAAAAGAGAAATGAAATATAAATTCCAAAGCACTTATAAAAAGGCCTGATCACAAGTAGCTTAAAGGGACATGAGGGAAACAAGATTAGCTCTCAGTGGAGTATAGCATGTTGTTGAGAGGGTTAGCTCATGGTGTCAAAATTGCCTTCTGAAGGATTGTAATCAAAAAAATACTGGCACACACATACCCAAGCTCCTCATACTCTCTCATTTCTGGGTCCCACTGCCTCTAAAGCAAATGCTAGTCCTCATTCGACAGAGAACCACCCTCATGAACTATTAGGGCTGCCTTCCCTTTTTGTAGTGCTATGTTCAGTGGTTAGCTGGGAAGAACCCAGCAACAAATTATTTTCAGACCTGGCCTAGTCAAGTAATGTAATGTCAAAACAAACCAGGAAGCAGAGACTGCAAACAGGAGCTCTAATTGCTTCTAACAGGGAGGGGAATGTGTTTTTCAGACCTTCAAACCTTGGAAACGTGCTGTGTGTTCTTTTGTGAAAAGCATATCCTCTTTTTGTGAAAGGCATACCAATTTAATTTACTGCACAGCTGAAAAGGAGATCCTTGCTCCTCCATTTTTCGTTTTTACTACCCAATGACATTTGATCTAAAGACCCCTGTACCCAGTGATTAGGGGAAAGTGTCTTATTCAAATATATACGCATAATTACACAGCCATCTATATTGGGAAACATAACAGGAGGGATTTCAAGCGCAGTTGATTAATATCCACAAACCACTAGTCAATATAGGATGAGTTCTAATTGGCATGTATTCTTATTTAATCGAGGGGTTAAACTACTAGCAACATCTAGATAAGTGCTCACTTAAATAAGCTCTGTTTTAGTTGAATGGGGGAAAAAATTTTCTACATTTGGTGGTACCAGGTCTTGTCCTAGTCCACAGGCTGAGAGAGGAAGCATAAGATAAGAACATGATGGAATAAAAAAGCCCCATTGTAAGTTTATGTTGCTGATGAAATGAAAATTTCAGTTCTATCTAGGGACAATGGTGACATAGGCTGCAAAAGGGGCACAAATGATTTTACTAGTTAAGTTTATCTTACTCTGTGCTAGTCTAAACACTTCTTCCATCATTTCTTAATGAATGCTGTGAAACTAATCTGTGGTACTGTGAGGTACCGAATAAAACCTCATTTTCTATTTACATGTCCAGACCTTCTTTAAGGGATCAGTAAATAGGCTTTGACCACTCCCTAACTTATTTTTTACCTGATACCATCTGTGGAGTATGCTGCTGTCTAGCAGTATCCTCTCTGAAATTTTAGGTTGTGACACAGAAAATAACCTTGTTCCCTTCTTTTTCTTCAAAGAAGTCACTGAACAACCTGTTTTATAAAGTTATTGAGGAAGGAAGTCTGGAGAACAGAATATATACAAACATACATACACAGGTATATGTATGTGTGTTTAAGCTGTCCTATTATGACCCTGGGGCAAAGTTACAAAGGAAAGACATTAATACAGGGTCAATGCCTTAAAAAAAAAAAAAAAAGATGATTTGAATATGGGGCATCTGCCACCATATCAAAAATCTTTCTCTAAATCCCTCATCCCTTTAAGAAGGTAAACAGAACAAAATGCAAGTGGAAGAATCAAAGCAAAGAATCCCCTTCTCTTTGGACCCAAATTCCCTCCCCCCACCCACCCCTAGCTTTTATTGACACCATTTGGTGTCTCTCAGCCTCCATTTCACCGATGCCATCAGATGCCATACATTGCCAAGGGCCGTCACGTCCTTTCATTCGTTTGCCATATCTTGTTCATCTGCAGAAAATAAAGGGAGATCAAATAGCCTGTTAAAATGAAGAGAAGGATCCCAGTGGGATGTCTTAGAATGATTCTCTCAATGTCATTTCTCCCTAAATATCCACAGAGTCCATCTTATTTGACGGGCACAGATATTTAAAAGACCATTGTTGGAAATGAGGTTTCTTTAAGCAGCATTTAAATTAACTTCCAATAAATAAATGCCATGTTGAAGGTTAGCTTTTCTTAATGTGATAATTAACTGAGCTCATCATTTAAATGTTTCCCTGAATTCCTATCTGCACATGTGCACTCATGAGTCAGCTTTAGGACCCCTCCCCCCCCCCCCCCCCCCCCCCCTCAGTTTTATGAACACACTCAAGATTCCGGGAACCACATATGGATAATGATAGCATTTCTAAAGTTGAGTGAGACAATACTATCTACAAAAGCAACCAATAGATTATCTGTTGTATTGCAAATCCTTCTCCAGAGGGAAATAAATAACAATTTGTACATTATATTTGTTAAGTTCAAGGTCTTATATTATGAATTAGATTATGTACTCATTTAGAGTGGGGTCTGAATGTGGGTAAAGGCACTGTCTTATTCTGAAGTACTAATTGTACAGACAGGGAAAAAAGGCAGCTTGATGTGAGAGATGATTTCCAAAGTATATAAAGACCACACACGTATACCTAATGTCTTTGAATCAAAGATAGGGAAAAATCTCATTTTTTGTACAGCCTTTGATGTCAGTTCCAACCTTCAAAAACTTATAATGACAGTGCAAGAAGTTGATCTCTCCTTAAACATCAGAAAAATCTGGGCTTCAGTCATCCTACTTGAAATATATTGTAACTAACATTTATTTATTCCTTGCCTAATATGTTCTAAGCACTATTATATTGGCTCATTTCAACTCTAAACTTGTCTACCTTGAGACGTACTTCTTGTGATTAGGGCCATTTTGAATTTTGCACTACAAAAGAAAATGCCTGAAATAATAATTTTTTAAAAAATTACTGTGTTGTAACCCAGACTGGTTAGGCTTTAAGGAAAGAAAGGTAATACAGTTCATTAGCTATGATAACCAGCTACAACTGTTGAATTTACAGAGCCATGCATTGTCACAGTGGCAGTGCATGGCCCTGTAAATTCAACAATTGTATGTATAAATATATAATTAGTATGTTCTTGTAAGCAAAGTATTCATTGAAATTGATACTTTGAGGCTTGTACCAGTTTCTTCCTCTCTCAACCTGAATATAAAACTGTAGAGTTCTTGATTGCCTCAAGCTCCCCTGTATTATAGACCTCCATAACCTAAATAGACTGGACATCCTGGACTATAGTTATGTATGTGACTTAATCTCCCAGATCCAGAACAAGACTGAGACCCATGTTGGTACTGAAGGGGAAACACACCTCCTTGAATCCTTTATTTGTTAGGGAATGTGTTGGTGCATTATATGCCATCAATTCAAAATAGTGACCCTGAAGATATGTATAACTGCATCTATGGTGGGAGAGGAGGGAAGATGTTACATTACGGAAAGGAATTTTGCCATATTCCTGACAGAATAGCCATAGATTAATTAAGGGCCAAAACAAAAGGAAGAAAAGCTGAGAAATGAGAATTTTAATATTTCAGATTTTAGTCCTTTTGACTTCTTTTAAAAAGAATTTATCTCCATGTTTATTTTTGTCTTGTTTTTCTTTTTCTCCTGTTACATGGAAAGACCCTTTTAATACCAACTAAATAAAAGGAGAAATCACATATTGAACTTTGCAGAGGGAAGAGGGTTCTTATCTTTAAAAACAAAAACAAAACACTCTTAGTCTATAACTTCAGGAATGCTTTAATATTTGCCTTGAATGTTATAAAACTCCCTTTAAAACTGTGGGTTTCTTGGATATTTTACTGATGATAGAATTTGCAAATCCTCTGTAGCAGGTGGGATATATCACGGGGAAGAGAATTTAGTGACCATATTTTTGTACTGCCTTTACTGGAAAAAGCAGTGAGATGATTTACAATTTAGGTGCACTATGGATTTTTCCATTGCTAAGCATTTTAGTCTAGAAATTGGACCATTTACAACTGCAAATCTAGTTATTCTTCCATTTCTGTGCAGATTATGATCTTCCTTTGTTTTTAAGGCTGTTACTCATCAGGCTAGGACATAAGGAAGTCTCCAAAAAGCAAATCTCACAAAAATCTTCCTTCTGCTTCCATCTTAGTTTTTCCTTAAAGGTTTAGAATGTTTGAGCAAGAAGAGACCTTCAAAATCATCTGAGGTAAGGCCCTTATTTTACAGATGAGAAAACAGCCTCATAGAGAGGAAATGACCCATCTAAATGAAGCATATCTAAATGAGTTAACTCTAACTCATCAAAATTAGGTAACTACAAACTACTTAAGAATTAAAGCTAGTTATAGAATCAGTACCAGAATTTAAGTCAATTATTTCCCAATAATATAGTGTTTAGCATAATGCTTGGCACTCAGGAAGAGCTTAATGATATTTATTGATCATTGTCTAAATATGGCTTCAGTTTTCTTTTAAAAAATCACTCAGCACATAGCTAATACCATTGGTAGATATAATAATAATGTAAGTTGTCATTCTTACATGCCTTGATCTTTTGTTTCTTCATCTGTAAAAAATGGGAATAATGATACTTGCTCAAACTATTACAAAATACTGGTTGGGACAAGACCACTATAAATCATAAAGCATGTTACAAAGGCAGGCTAATGTTATTTTTAAATATTATTGCCTGTATCCTTTGCTTCTAAGAAAGGCAAAATCCTTGAGAGACATTATCTCATTACTCTTCACACATGCCATAGTGGATGAGCAAGTGGGAAAAAAAGATTTTAGTGTCAAGGTTATAAAAAAAGTGAGGTACTCTAAAATTACATTTTAAAGCACTTAATTATCTCAAAGATCTGAATATAGCATGATTCGCAACACACACGGTATAAGTTATGATAGGATTGTAAAGAATAGAAAATTAATGAAATTCTCGGCCCTCCATATGAATACTACTCTAGAGAAGTTAAAAAGAATTGCAATGAGTATGGGGTAAATTAACAACAGAGGTGAACAAAGACCTGGGTCATTCAACAGTAATTCTTGTAGATATTTCTAAAACATCTACTAAATTAAAAAGAGGAAACAGAATCTTACCTATTAGAGATCATCGTCTTGTTGACTCTCTGTTGGGTCACTTTCATCCTGACTACTCATTTCAACTGAAAGGAAAACAAAGATAGTAAGTTAGACTTTTGTACCAGACTATTTCCGAAATAGGAACAAATGGTCTGAACCTAAAAAAAAACCTATTTTATTTTTCATTTCTTATATCTATTGGTGATGGTGTATCTACTTAGAGTCCCATCAATGCTGCTAAAAATGGTTCATTGGGAGACTCGCAGATTTTCAGTAACATACATCTATAAAATAATGATCTTTTCAATTTAGGTTCATACTTTTCACAAGTAAAATAATGAAATAAATCCTAAATCTGAGAACACAGGGTCATGTTTAATGTGATCTGTGGACTGTCATTTCATAGGGAGCTGAGTCTTGGGGAGACATGGAATGGCCTATTGATCAAATCTTTTTCAAGGGTATAGGACTATGTGTACAAAGGAGTCCTTGGCAGAAGGCAAGCAGGTGTCCGAAGATTTTATGCTTTACATACAGGTTTTATGCTTGCTTGATAATCTCAAATTATTTCTAGTTGCAGCTGTCATTACAATGCAGTAGTGGGTTACAGAAACAACATTTAGATTTTAAAGAATATGGCAGATACATTCAAATTGAGATGGGACTTAAATGAAATACTAAAGTTGACAGGTTTTGCCTTTATGTGGAGTCCCCTTCTTTTCTTGGAAAGATCATTAGCTTTTTCTTCAATGATCCTGGGAGGAGTGAAATTGGCTTCCCTTTCCAGTAGAATTCTCTATCCAGTGCGTCAGTTCGGCCTTGAAATTTTCAAAAGGTATGCTTTTGGAATGAGGATTAGGGATCAGTCCAGCTGGATGATTCAGGGTTCCCCAATCAACAAATGGTATTTAAAATTTAGTGACAACTCTAACTTCCTGGTGTTATCAGTGTGGCTACAGTTCTTTTCAACCATGGGGACATTTAGAAGCCCAAATGAATGACAGGAAAGCAAAGAAGAAAGGATAAAAAAAATACGGCACTGATATGCTAAGAAGCCTGTAGCTTCTAGGGAGTCAGTACAATGCAATGTCATTGGGTCTGTTAGTTTTTCCCTGTTTTGGTGTTCATAATTCAGAACAGGTACTTTGAGAATGTCAATGGGATGGCTTACAGTAGTTGCACACTAGAATAGAAAATAAAATAAATAGCTAATCCAGATCACATGGTGCCTATAAAACATGTGTTTTTACTCTATTGTGTGTATGATTTTGCAGGAGCATTTGCATAAAAAGAGAATATATAATCAGAACCATTGTTAAAAATCCTTAGACACTAGGGAAGTCTCCAAGTGTCAACCAGTTTAATTAGATTGATATTTTCCAAACATCAAAGCCTGTATTAGGAACCAACAACCTGTAATCTCTAAAAAAAAAAATTTTTAAAAATTGATCCCTTCTAAAATGAATGTTATATTAGGGAAAAACAGCAGCAGCAGCTCTTGAAATCAGTTATGCAAGATCAGGGTAGGGGACAGATTTGAAAGAAGGAAGACTATTATACTGGACCCTTCCCCTCTATTCCAAGACACTGGTTGCTTTTTTCTCCCCAGGGCTCAATCCAAAAGAAAATTAACTGTCCTAGAGTATCTCTATTTCAGCCCTATGCAAAAATGCAAGAATGTTCTAATGTTAAGTACTTTTATGCAATATACCAAGAGGACCCAGGCCCTAATCATTATAATCCCAATCTGAGGTAAGACACAGAGAATAGCATCAATGGAATGGCAGGTCTTTCTGATGGGACTCAGTGATGACCTTTGCTTCCAGTGGGAAATTCTATTTGAGCTCCTATTTAGAAAGGTCATCTCCTTTTTTCCTGTAGTCTTCTCATGATTGATTTCATTATGGACTATGTGTGGTCCTCTTCGTCTTAGCAAATAGTAATTCAATAATGGGAATTATAAACAGGTAAACACGACCTCATCTCCTGTGCTCCTTTTCTGGCTTTTCTTCTAGGAGATGGGACCTTTCTTCTAGGTTCCATTAAAAACTAGAATTGAGTTAGCTAGAATTAGACCATGGATGTTCAAAGGGTGATATTTCAAAAACAAAGGATGGACTTCATTGAAGGACTTTCAGGAATACCATAGTAGAGAATTTAATATCTGAAACTGAGAATTGTGTCAGAAGGTTATATAACATATTTCTATATCTACATTGATATGCCTTGTTTGTAAATATGAAAAAAGGTCTTTTTAAAAATTTTAAGTGCTTCTAAAAAGGTCTCCTACTATTCTTTCCATGTGTTTATATAGTGTACTTATCTCCCAGGATTAGCATCTACCTCTCAGATTTATTGTGAGGATAAATAAAATAACATTTACAAAGAGCTTTGTACAATTCCTAGCACACCATAGTTATGATATAAATATTAGCTATCATATTATTATTATTAATCTAAATGGACTGCATTGATTATAAGTTCTATCATATGAGAGTCCAGTACCATAACTAGGATGGGGCAACAAGGCATTTGCCCTAGGGTCCATATTACATAGGAAGAAAAAGGATATTTACACAAAGTTAATGAGATAGTTTCCATTCTATTCGGCCTTGAAAATTGCTCCTACAAACTCAGTATTGAGAAGCACGGATGAAGTATCTTTTTACTAGCAGCTACTTTAGAAAGCTGCATTTTGATGAGTACTCTAGAAGTAAATGGCTTCTGAAATTTGACTTGTTATTGCAGAACATGTTGGTTCATTGAACAGATAGCAGTTTCCTGATTCCTAAAGCCTACATTGGGAAAATAGGCCAGATTTCTATTTTATGAGACTCCAAAGAGTTCAGAACCATACCATCGGCATATGTAGCATTTTCCATGGGGCAGGCATCTCTAGCACCCAATTGCTCTGCAGATGGTTTCCCTTCTCCCACTGCTCCTTCTGACATGCCGGGATTGTGGGTTGGAGATGGGAGAGAAAAAGATAAAACACAGAGACAACAATTAATGAAAAACTGCAGCAGCCATTTAGTTATTTGCCTGCTGTCCTTTAGCTCTCGATCTGAAACAACCCTTGACATTGGTTCACATTAAGCTTCAACACCATTTTATTCAGGGAAAGTGAGGAAAAGAATATTATAGGGAGGAAGGATTTAATCTTCAGGGATTTCTGCTCATAAATTCTCCATAATGAGGAAATTTATTATAAACACTTAAATAGAAAATTTTAAATTGAACATAGAATAATAGATAAACATGAAAACATAGCATAACACAATAGATTATGACTTAAATTTAGTGTTTTTTTTTTTTAATTTAAACATTTGTAACTTTAAAAAATCCAACCGTGCAAACAAAAAAAGCTAGTTTGCCTTAGGCAAGCCTAAAAGCTGGAAAAACCCAGTGACATGGAAGTAAAGTTTAAAGAAAGAATACAAATAAAATGTTCTTTCCTTTCCATTTATGGCTTTTAAAAATCTTATTTAGGACTCCAAATAGAACAACCGTTAGTTAATTTCCATCATGGTATTTCTCCACCTGAGAAGTTTCAACTTTTTTTTCATTCATTTCCTATGACGGCTACCCTATACTATATTTGACTTTCCCATTTCAAGGGATTTGTTTGCTATTGTAAGAAATGTGACCTTTTTTAATAGGGTATTTTTTTTTTTATTTTTTGCAGCTGAACATCAATTATATCTTAAGAGACTCCTTTGTAATCAGGTAGCACTCACATTTATAAAAATAATGTTCCAGGAAAAGATGACCATTTTCATAGTCTCAATGGAAGTTGAAGTTGCAAGGGACCTTGGAAATCATGTAGCTTCTCCTCCTCATTTTAGCAATAAGGAAATTGAGTTTTAGTGGCACAAAGTAACTTATTTACTTCTTTGGAAGTGGGAAATAGAGATAAGATTTGACCCCAGGCCCTTGGATTTCAAATTCAATGCACTGACACTATAAAATTCCCTGTTATTAGAATAATAGGAATAGCTTGAACTAGGCTTTTACTAGGAGAGCCAGAGTGGAAAAAGAGAGGTACAGATATAAAGTATGTTGCATAGGTGGGGTTAACAGGCCTTGGTAATTAATTGGATAGGAGAAAACCCCAAAATTTCAAACATGGGAAGTTGATAGGAATATAGACAGAAATAGTGAAATCAGAAGCAGGAGCACATTTAGGAGGAAAGATAATAAGTCACCTTGAGGATATGTTTGGTTTATGATACTTGTGGGATATACAGGTGGAGATTTCCTACAGGAAGATAAAGAGATACCGATCTGGACTTAAGAAAGAGGCTTAGAAGTAGAGACCAGGTTAAGTATACCTATTGTTAGACTTGATCCACTGGCAATCCTGAAAATATAGAGATCACAGAGTAGGATATTTGAAAAATCACTCTAATTAAGATATTACTAGTTGAGAAATTTTTCCCCATATGATAGTAATCAGGATATGAATAAGATATCTGGTGAGGCATTTACTGCATACAGCTCAAGTTCCTCAGTATACTTGATATCCAAAATTTGAATTTTACAATTACAGTAGATGAATAACTCACTTGACACATTGTGGATTTTTTAATTTGCAGTACTCTGTGCATTACAGCACCACTGAAAAGCAACCTGTGAAATAACAGCCTCACTGTCTTAGACATTGTAAATTCCTTGAGAAAAGAGAAAGAAGAGGAACAAATCTCTGAGAACTGAAGAAGAGTGAAGTTAGTCTGAGGCTAAGGGAAATGGACAGAATAAGGGAGGTGCCCAAGTCAGGAACATATAGTACTAAAACATACTTGCTGCTCATGTAGTAAAGAAAAAGTGAAATTATTAGTCAATGAGCAGAGAAGAGATGAAATGCATCCTGGGTACTAGGACTTCTAATGGACATATGCGGTATGGCCCTCTGAATTATGTCTGCTCATCTCCTCAGACATCGTTGGGGAGAAGAGCCCAACAGGAGCAGGTATTGTAGGAAGTCCTCACCTTTCCATTTTCTTGCTCACACTTCTCCTCCTAACTGGACACTGACTCTTAATCTATGCCAGACCTACTTCTCCCTTCCCAATAGTCATGGACCAGATTCATTCCTCCTTACCAAGAAGACATGGCCACTGGGAAATCTGGCTGAAGGAATTTACCAACTTGAATTCTTCTATGTTTTGCCATCTTCCCCAACACTAAAACCCAGTGTCCAATGGACCTGACCATTTGTCTTGCCACTATACTCTTTAGATCTCCAGTAATTAATATTATGACCTATAGCATAAAAAAAAAACCCTGGACCTTGCCATTAATTCCTCAGCTGCATCCTTAGGATCACTATGCTCTTTTGCTCTGCATCTGAAACCTTCTGTATGTGTTTTCTCTGCAAATTAGAATGTGAGCTTCTTAAGGGCAGTCTAACTCAGTTTTTCTATTTGTATCTTCAATACTTAGCACAGTGCTTAGCATGATAAATTTTTAATAAATGTTCTTTCATTCAATTTTCTCAACTATAAAATGTCATGGAGAAAATTCTTTGTCAGCTACAAGGCACTCATAAACATGAGTTTTCTAGTCTGTTGTTAAATCATTTTACGTGGGAATGCACATCTCATTTTATAATATAAGACTTTGGGGAAATGGGATTTGCTGTAAAGAAATTCGCTCTGTGAATAACTTTGAATGGCTCTTTGATGCAAAGAGTAGGATATGCTTAGGCACATGGCTACTCTCAGAATAAAACATGGAGATATGCTGGTCATTCAGGGAGATCAAGGTATAACCTATGGACAACAGAAGGATAGTAAGGTAAACATACATTATTAAAAGATGTAAGGAAAAATTTCCATGGCATTGGGTAATTAGACCGTTCCATGGAAGATTCACAGAGGATTGTACACAAACACTGAACAAAATGATAAGGCATCCATGGGTTGTGATCTGTATTGTTAAAGATAATAGCCCACATCAATGAGACAATATATGTATTGCATGTGACTAATGTGGTTGAGAAAAAAGAAGAAGAAATCTAATTATTAGCAATCTCCCCACCCCACTTCAAACCACTTCAAATCTTCTCTTCACCCTGCAGTCTAAATAAGCAATTTCACTTCACACTGTCCTATACTTTTGTCTCTCCTGTCTCTTTTCCCATTATTGCTCATGTGCTGTCCAACCCCAAATCCCAAGGTGTGGGTTGATGGAAACTGCTAGAGGAAGTCATATAACAACTATGCTTCCTGAATTCACCACAGATTTATGTTATTTAACCTCAGCTGGGCCCTCACTGCTACTAATCTTTTACTTTCCCTGGATGTTTTCTCTATCTCAATCTCCACAGTTTCTGTTTGATCAAATTGTTTTCTTTGCACAGTTTACTTCTTCTACTCCCACATATTCCTGATCATCAAAAGCCTTATGTAGAAAAATAAAGGAATCTTATGTGAGCTGCTTTTTCCTTTCAATTTAAAAGTTCAAATCCCTTTAACACTTATCCCATTCTTTCCTGACCATTCTTGCTAAGGCATCCCTTATTCATATTCTTGGAGCTTGCCCCTTTGATCACCCTTTTCTTTGATTTTTCTTTCACTTTAATCAAATTCATCTTCTCAATTTCTTTTTAAAGAAATTTCTTTTTCTAATAAGTTGAGAGTGGATAGAGCACCAGCCCTGAAGTCAGGAGGACCTGAGTTCAAATGTGACCTTAGACATTTAACACTTCCTGGCTGTGTGACTCTGGGAAAGTCGCATAACCCCAATTTTCAATTGCCTCAGAAAAAAAAATTGAGGCAATACATAAAGCTAAAGAAGAAAAAATATTATTATTTTTATTTAATAGTTAATAATAATTATTATTAATATACAATAATTATTCTATTTATTAATTATATTTTAATTAATAAATAATAACAATGATAATAATAATAAATATTATTAATTTTAGCAGTATATTAAATAATATTGGTGATTGTAGATATCCTTTCTTTACCTCTAATTTTAGGCTTCAGTTTAAATCTAGAGAGTCTAATCTGTAGCAAAATTTAGTCAGTTGTACCACCACTACTTCACTTACATCCATCCTGTTTTCTCCACTCACACAGACAGCTATCTCCCCCATCCAGGTCAGGCATACATTATGTTATGCATGAAATATGTCTCAACTTAATTTTTTTTTTTTAGTTTGGCTTAAAAAATTGACTTTTCAAAGGTTCTGATAAAGGCCTAATTTCCAAAATATATAGAGAATTGACTCTAATTTATAAGAAATCAAGCCATTCTCCAATTGATAAATGGTCAAAGGATATGAACAGACAATTCTCAGACGAAGAAATTAAAACTATTTCTAGCCATATGAAAAGATGCTCCAAGTCATTATTAATCGAAAAAATGCAAATTAAGACAACTCTGAGATAGCACTACATACCTGTCAGATTGGCTAGAATGACAGGAAAAGATAATGAGAAATGTTGGAGAGAATGTGGGGAAACAGGGACACATTGTTGATGGAATTGTGAATGGATCCAGCCATTCTGGAGAGCAATTTGGAACTATGCTCAAAAAGTTATCAAACTGTGCATATCCTTTGATCCAGCAATGTTACTACTGGGCTTATACCCCAAAGAGATCTTAAAGAAGAGATAGGGACCTGTATGTGTAAGAATGTTTGTGGCAGCCCTGTTTGTAGTGGCTAGAAATTGGAAACTGAGTGGATGCCCATCAGTTGGAGAATGGCTGAATAAATTGTGGTATATGAATATTATGGAATATCATTGTACTGTAAGAAATGACCAACAGGATGATTTCAGAGAGGCCTGGAGAGACTTACACGAACTGATGCTGAGCAAAATGAGCAGGACCAGGAGATCATTATACACAGCAACAACAATACTATATGATGACCATTCTGATGGATCTGGCCATCTCCAGCAATGAGATGAACCAAATCAGTTCCAATAGAGCAATAATGAACTGAACCAGCTACACCCAGCGAAAGAACTCTGGGAGATGACTATGAACCATTACATAGAATTCTCAATCCCTATATTTTTGTCCACTTGCATTTTTGATTTCCTTCACAGGCTAATTGTACACTATTTCAAAGTCCGATTCTTTTTGTACAGCAAAATAACTGTTTGGACATGTATACATATGTTGTATTTAATTTATACTTTAACATATTTAACATATATTGGTCAATCTGCCGTCTGGGGGAGGGGATGGGGGGAAGGAGGGGAAAAATTGGAACAAAAGATTTGGCAATTGTCAATGCTGTAAAATTACCCATGCATATAACTTGTAAATAAAAAGCTATTTTAAAAAAGATAAGAAATTGACTTTTTATTAACAGCTAACACTTTTCCACTTTTTTCTTTTTTTTTTTTTTAATTAAAGCTTCTTATTTTCAAAATTTTCACATGGATAATTTTCAGCACTTAACCCTTATAAAACTTTGTGTTCTAATATAATTTCTTAATTGAGCTTTCTATGTCTAGGCTTTTTTTTCTCTTCAATTCATTTCCCCTAGTGTTGTCAAACTAATATTCCTAAAATATAAGTTTGACTGCATCAAGATTCTTATCAGGAAGCTCTAGGTGATCCCTCTTGCCTTTAGGATAAAAACAGAAACTTTTATGTTTGGCATTCAAAGCTTTTTATAATGCAGGCCCATTCCATCTTTCTAAATATTTCACATTGCTTCCACTTAGATATTCCATCTCCTTTTGCTTTTCCCAGGGATCCCCTTGTGCTTGGAATGATTTATCTCCTCCCTCTTTGACTTTTGTCAAATATTTTGTTAAAAAAGTAAGAGAAGAAGCCAAAAGTTATCAAAGAAGACCGAGGAACAGCAAGAGATAGGTAGATAATGAGGTATATCTGTGAAACTAAGAGAAAGAAAGTGTTTGGTAGGAAGGGATGTTCTGCAATGTCAAATCCAAACCTACCAACCTGTCAAGGTCCAGCTTCTATTTTCTAAACTGAGCTAAAAACATGGCAAGTTAGACTGTTCAGTGCTTTGCTGTAAGCTCAGGATAGTATCCATCTTACTCTATAATACCCTCTGACATGCAGCTAATTGCTGTTCCTCTACACAGAATTTTTTACTAAATATCAAAGAGAAAGAGGAAGAAAAGGAGGGAATGGTGGTAGAAAGGCCTAATTAATAACAATAATGGACAGCTAAATAGTATAGTAGTGCAAGGTTGGAGTCAGGAAGACTCATTATCCTCAGTTCAAGTCTTGCCTCAGACACAACAGCTGTGGGACCCTGGACAAGTAACTTAACCCCATTTGCCTTAGACTCCTCCTCTGTAAAATGGGCTAAAGAAGGAAATGGCAAATCACTCCACTATCTTTGCCAAGAAAATCCCAAATGAGGTCATGAAGAGTCAAGCCCAACTGAAATGAATGAATGACAATAGATAATATTTACATAGGACTTTACATTTCACAAAATACTGCTCAATGTCAACTGCTTTAACTATCACAATAACCCTTTGAGATAGGCATTATTATTACCCCCATTTTATAGATAAGGAAATGAAAAAAGAGAGAGATTGGGCCACTCATGGCTAATAAGTATCTGAGGCAGGATTAGAGTTCAGATTTCCTTTCAGATTTTAAGTTCAATGCTGCATTTCCCAAGTCACTTAGTTGTCTCAGCTGGTTTTTCAATTAGCTGCACTAATGTAAAAGACCAGAGAAGAAGGCCATGGGAGATGGCAAGAACCAAGAGAGACTGAAAAGTGGTAGGTAGTGCTTGGTGTCTGTCTATCTGTCTGCTCATCTATTTGTCTGTCCTGATTGTCTTTCCTCTTTAAGGCCTTTAAAAGGTTATTGTGGACTTCTACAATCTCCCTCTTGCTGTTCAGTAGTTTTTCAGTTCTTCGACTCTTCATGATCCCATTTGGGATTTTCCTTGTCAAAGATGTGGGAATGGTTTGCCATTTCCCTCTCCAGATCATTTTACAGATGAGAAAACTGAGGCAAACAGGGATAAGTAATTTACACCGCTAGTGTCTGAGGGGACATTTTTTTGCTCAGGTCTTTCTGATTCCAGGCCTGGCATTCTCTCTGTGCTACCTCAGGCTTTTGGCTGCTCTGGTCCTTGTTGGACCCTTTTACTCATAGATTCTGCCAGGAAAGACAATACTCTGAGGAGACTATGTGTCCTCAAGAAATGGGCCGTCTTGTGTTTAAGCTCTGTTCTAAGTAAGAGGACAGTCTCCTACCTTGCGAGCTTTCTAAAGGGCAGGCTTTGCCAAGCCACAGGAATGGGAGTCCTGGTCAAGCTTTGCAGTCCAGCCAGTGTAGAGACACCA
Source organism: Sarcophilus harrisii (assembly GCF_902635505.1). Classification (NCBI taxonomy): domain Eukaryota; kingdom Metazoa; phylum Chordata; class Mammalia; order Dasyuromorphia; family Dasyuridae; genus Sarcophilus; species Sarcophilus harrisii. The sequence goes on from NC_045427.1 coordinate 155,254,783, forward strand.
GCAGGAACTCAGATAAAGATCCAACTCTCAGTTACATTGCATCTAGACTTGGGACCAAAGCTACATAGGAACTGGGCTAAATTTTGCCCCTATTCCATTTAGGGACCTAGATGGTAAGAAGAATAAACTGCCTAATCCCAGATATAATCCAAATCATATTGAAATGTAATTCAGAAATGCTCAAGAAAATAATGGAAAAACAATAAAGCAGATATAATGGTTTTCTAAGTCAATATGCAGCCTGTAATGATCAATTTCTATTTTACACCATTGGGTAGTAATGGAGTGAAGGAAAGGCCTGTACTTTGTTCTTATTTTGAAGTAACTATCCCTTTGGTAAAAGTTAATTCATTCAATGTAGTTAAATGGAATTGTCACTTTACACCACGGCACTTAACAGGTGGATTCTAGGAAAAGAGATTTTACAAATCCTTTAGGATACCCTGGAACTTTAGCTTTTGGAGAAAAAGCCAAAGTAGAATTGTTCTAATTGTTTTGCTTTTGCCAGGGAGAGAGGTTCAGAGGATTCCTAGGTAATAGAACTTCACAATATCATGCTTACATACTAGGTTTCGTCGTATATTTTAAAAATTCTTCATTTATTTCCTCCTTCATTTTAGGGCATGTGTTCCTTATGGCTCATGAACTTCTTTTAAAATATTTTTATATAATTGTGTTTTAATATAAGTAGCTTCCATTGTAATCTTATTTATTTTTGAATTTAAAAATATTGTTCTGAGTAAGTCTCTCCATAAGTATCATTAGATGCCTAATGGTTAGATACCAATGGTTTGATACCAAAAAAATTTAAGATCTCTGTGTTAAGGTTAGTGATGTAAAATGCAAATACAAACAGATATAATTTGATATTATCCATATTTTGTTGTATTTTTGTCTATTTTGTTAAACATCAACCAATTACATTTTAATCTGGTTGGAGTAGCACTGGGGAATTTCATAGATGCATACCCACCAGTTTGAGATCTCTAGTGAAATGGTCTGTAATCTATCTCTACAATGATATTGTTTCTGCTCCTACCTCCACTAATTCTCACACAAATATCAGTTCTCTCCCTAGGTTCCTGTCAAAGGTATGTGAAGTACATTTCATTTAGAGTATGTATTCAAGGAATTTGATTATTTATTTTTAAAGGAGAATATTTATTAAATATTTATCCATAAAGGACACAATTTCTATTCATCACATAAAGAAACTAAAATTTACCTAAGCTTATGTTTTAAATTAACAATTTAAATTTAAGATAAATGTACTATTTTGTTGTTGTTTACACCCTATATTGGATGGGATGGTTTCTAAATTCCTTCACAGAGACATACAGCCTTTACATTCAATGTGACTTCATTCCATTTTGATCCATTCCTTTTGAATAAATTATTTCCTCTATGAATTGAATTCCCATCATTTGTTCCATCCCATCAAGTCTCAGTGATCATACCTGAATCTCCAAATTTTCCTCTTTTTGACCATTTCTTTTGTATTTCTATATAGATATCTGAGGGAGGCCATGGGTTCTGATGTTTGTTTTCTTAGCTCTTTTCTTTCATGAATCACTGGTTCTGTTTCTTCTTTCACTTCCTTTTCAGTTTAAAGTTCTTTTGTTCAGCTTCACAGAATTCCAGACAAAAATATTTTTTACCAGCCCTTACTAAGTACAGTATTTTCTGAATTCTTTATATTCAATCAGCAGTACATGCAATAACTTGTAGTTATAACAAATATTATAATTTTATAATAATATTTTATCATTTTATATTAATATTTATCATTTTATAGATAAGATTAGAGTTTTACAGATTTGCTAGAAATATGTTACTGTATAAGTATCATAAGTATCATCTGGGATTTTAAGTATAGGACTCCTGTCTCCCAGTCCAATACTCTTTTCATTATATTTTACTGTCTCTTAAGAGCAGTAGTGGTCCCAAATAGACCCTTACCTTGCATGCTCAGCTTTGCTTCTATTCAGAGGTTCCCAATCTCAAGAGGAATTTCTTGGGAGATAACAATGCTTATGTGTCCTTTGGGGCTTTTTACTAAGATGGGACAATGTGGGGAACATTGTGTGAATTTCCATTTGGACATGCTCGGTATAGTTCCCCATTTCTCTCCAAGCCAACTCTAACACCCTGTCCTAAACATTATCAACACAATTTAAGCAACTGTCAGGGAAATGTTTGCTGATGCCAAAAAAGCTTTCCAGTGGGCCATCAGTTAAAAAGTGTTTCCTCCCACTACCTCCACCATGGGGTAAATTATCATCCACAAAGTAAAATAGGAAAGCTTGAAGACATCTGTGATTTTTTGCACTGCGTGTTAGTGAACTCCTGAAGAGAAACTGTCTATAATGGTAAACCTGAGATTATCTTATAACTTTAAAAGATTTTTGTTTTTAGCGTTCTTCTTACCATCTGGCCTATGTTTCTGAGGAGTCTCATCCATCATGGTCCTATATACTTCAATACTTCACAGACCCAGGTGAACTGACGTTACACCAGAAAGGTCTTCAAGAGTTCAGGGTCATCTCTACTATATGCTGAAGCATCAAAAGGAGAATCTAAAGGAAAACCCTAACTTATACACAAATAAAGTACAGATTTTTCAGTTACTCAAATCAAAACACATTGTTAAGGAAATTAAGTATTTGAGGAGACATATTTGAATCTGTCTATTGTGTATAGGTGTGAGTAATTTAGGACCTGATGTATTTGGCTAATTACCTCAAAGCTCTAGTTAAATTTTTATGTGTAGATGACCACAGATGCTGCTCTTCATACTACCCTAATCCCATATAAATGCTATACTTGATGTGACCATTTTGATTGATCCATAATAATAAAGTAAAAATGTTTTGACTTCATTTTCTCCATCTTAACTTAGCCTTGGGAAATGACAACCTCCAAAAGAATAAATTGTGGCACCAAGGCTCATGATCTACTTTTTTCCAAATAAATTCTTCAAAGGTATGACACTTAATATTATATAAATATATATAGAAAGACACCATGGTCAAACACATTAAGATACTGGAATGGAAATCAGGAGGGCAGGCCATTCAATTATGTCACTGAATGACTTTGACTAAATCTTTTAAAATTTCACTGCTTTGATTATCTCACTTTTAATAGCCATAAAATATATTCCCATCTCATCAAACTCATTAATAAATCATCAAGATGAAGTAAACCAGTACATCATTTGGACAATTATATTTATATTTAAAAATTTCAAGAGATCTGTGATATTATCTCAACTAAAACCTCTATATGTCTTTCATGTGTGAGTTTTTTCTATCTTGTAATGGCTAGGGCAATAGACTTGTAATCAGGAAGTAGTCCAACTACCTCATACACTTGTCAATTTTGTAAGCTTAGACATCATTCTCTCTGTCCCTCGATTTCCTCATTTGTAAAATGAGGGTTCTTAGAATCAATTACTTCAAAGGTCCCCATCAGCTCTAAATATACGATCCTCCAATTTGCTATGTAGGATCTAGTCAAAGCTTTGTCTTGGACCATCTTCTTTTTTACTTAGATATTATTTGGCTTGATGATCTCATTGACTCCCATAGATCCAATCATCATCTCTGGAATCTTATTCAGTACTAACTTTGCTGTTGGTTTCTAATCTTGCATTTCCAATGGACAATTGGACATCTTGATGCCCAGGATGTCTTGTAGACATCTAAAACTCAAAATATCTAAAACTGAACTTAACATCTTTCTCCTCCCCTTTCCCCATGTCTGCCCTCTTCCTAATGTCCCTATTTCTGTGGAAGATACCACCATTCTTTTATCTAAACCAAAATCTGAGGATCATTGTTTACTCTTCACTCTTCCTCCTCTATTTGACCAGTTGTAAAATCCTGACATCTTCATGACTTCTCTTATATATTCCTCCTTTTCTCTTTTGACAACCTAGTACATGTCTCTTCATATCTGAATTGTTGCGAAAGCTTTCCAGTTGGTCACTCAGATTCAAGTCTTCTTCCTGCAATCCATCCTTTATTCAGCTGTCAAGTTGATCTTCCTAAAATTCAAGTCTGACTATGTCCTTCCCTTCCTCCATTAAATAACAAGATCTTCTGGATCATGTATAAAATCTCCTGACTTTTAAAGTCCTTTATAACTTGAATATTTCCTAACTTTCCAAAATTGTTTTACCTTACTTCTCTTCATGTTTTCTGTGACCCAGCAACACTGGCTTCCATTTTTTTTTAACATTTCATCCTCACTTGGACTGTCGTTCCTTAGTCTTGCTATATGTGAGGACTATTGCCTTTTCTAGGAAAGATTTCCTGGAAGATATATTATGTACCATTTCTTCCACAAACATTCATCATAGTTTCTATTATTTTTAAATGTGATTTTTTTTTCAACATAGGTTTGCTGAAACTTTACTTTTCGAACTACCTAACTAGAGTACATTTGATAGGATCTGAAAGTGTCTCTTGTGGTCTTCTCAAAAAGTTTGTTTCATGGTTGTGAAAACTATCAGTATTAATAATTGTGTTGCTATTGTATGGTAAAGACCTCTCTGCGAGTACTTTCTATGGGCTTGGTATACACCAATTCATTTGGTATCATACTTGGGAATTAAATTAAACTCATTAACAGGAAAAAAAGAATAGGTATAGCTGGAATAAATAAGAAAATGAATAAATGAGTAAGGAAGGAGAAGAAGAGAGACCAGTTTAAGAGAGAAAAACCCACTAAGCAGCAAAACAGAAAACAGGAAATGTTTAAATTGGCTGCTGGATGTTTTTGTCTTCTCCACCTCATTATTTTATAACAGAGCATGTAAGAAGTCACAGGTTATATTTCATACTGCCCATGGCAAAAATCCATAGGACAAGCAATGTTAGGGCTAAGATAGCTGTAGATGAGAAGAAAAAAGGACAATTAGAGTCCTAACACAGTGGATTGCTATGGGCTTAGTGGAGGGGCTCAGTCTTTGAGATGTACAGGCTTGCCAGGACTTTAAAGCCCTGTTTATACCTATATTCATTTTAGTTCATTTGACTGCCTACCTGGGTGGCCAAGCAAATGCATGTGTGCATGCTTGAGAGGAGAGGATGGGATTGCGTCATTCTTTATTCTGACATGCATGTGGAACAGGTATTATCCCAAACGACTCCTTCCTGCTGTGCAATAAAACTGAGTGCCACAGAGAAATGAGTCCATTTCACATGAACAGCAGAATCTGATCAAAACTAGAACTGCCTCAACAACCCATTTATTCCAGTTTCCCCCCTTTTTGATTGCCACTGATGGGAACACAAGCAAGAGGTGAAATTTCAGGGTTCCTAGCAGGAGATAAAATAGCTGAAATGGAAGGAGGCCGGGACATCCAGGGCCACTTTCATTTTCAATTACCATTTGCAATTGTCCTGCAGAAAGCCTTGATTATCATACCTTTCTATAGGTTATGGGAGAGATGAGAGGGAAGGGGTAGCAAAAGCAATAAAGAAAGCTGGTCCCCTAGTGGGAGGAAAAAAAAAAAAGATGCTTTGATGAATACAAAGTGTAGTTAACTAGTTTTTAAATCTATAAAAATTTGATGAAAAGTGGGAAGACCCCTTAAGCCTTTCTTGTGAAATTTGCCTGGAGCTCAGACTGTGTTAGTTATGCTAAGCAACAATCACAGTTCTTTCTTGGAATAAGTGTCAGTTAACTTTAAGAGTGGGATGCTTTCTAAATTCAATAAAATTAGCCAAGTTACTAAACTATGTAGGAAGATCAGAATTATAATTATTTTGCTACCTAAGAAGCATGAAAGGTACCTGCAAATTAACTATTTAAGGAAAATTCTATTGATTAGGGTTGGAAGGAGAGAGTCCTTAAGAGATGCTGGGACATTTGAGGTCACTGCCACAGTTTGAAGGATCAAAATGGACAGGGAATAGTTCACCTTGGAGTAACCCCGGAGAATGAAAGCAAGCTTTATTGTGGCTCCTGTCTGAATTATTCTTGCCAAATTAACTGTTATGCTCAATTGTTTGTATTTGGTACCAGAATACTCTAAATTTTGGCAACTTGAGGAATAGGTCCACTCACCCTCCCTTAGTTATAATTGTAAAGATGTAAGAGAAGAGTAAATCAGCGAATAGAATGCTAGGACTGGTGTCAGGAACATCTGTGTTCAAATCTAACCTCAGACACCTATTATCTGTGTGATCCTGGTTTATTTATTTAACTCCATTTGCCTCAGTTCCCTCATCTGTAAAATGAGTGGGAAAAAGAAACAGCATATCATTCCAGTACCTTTGACAAGGAAACCCAAATGGGATCAGGCTGCCAGAAGCAAAATGACTGAACAAACCAATTACCTTGACAACAATAATGAAAAAAGGAGAATGTGGAACACAAAACATTTACACAAGCTTAATCCATAAGCTCAAAGAACCCAAGGCAACTATTATTTCATGTTATATAAAGACATTATGCTCTTGTAGCTCATTAATTGTAAGAGATGATGAACTACATACTGTATCAAGGACCACCTAAGTTTGTTATCCAGATTCAGAATCTAAACTTAAGTGGATAGAGATCAAACACACATCTAATGAGGAAGAATAAACTGTCAATGAAAACATGGGAGTGAGAATCAAGAGGGAGCCCTCGTGGGATACTATGTTATGGTTCAAACTGTTCTTATCCAAGTGTTCAACATTATTCACACTGACATTTATAGCCTTTTAAGAGTGTGACTTACCTATTGCCATGATACAATCCCAAAGAGATAATTTTCCCTTCAAAGGCAAGGTTTTAGTGGGAATTTCTCCCCCACTAATTTCCCACTGTTTTCATCTGTGTAACTGGAATCATATAGTTTTTAATGTTTAAAATTTGGGCGTTACAAATAGAAAAACATAAAGAAAATATAAGAGATAAGGACGTATACAAGTGCTGAGCTTTAAGATAATACTGAGTTAAAGAATGATACCTTTGGGGAAACTAGCATAAGAAAGATGAATAACATCTGGGCACCGTGGGATATTCCCTTAATCAGTTTTTTCCACTCTCTTTCCAATTTTTGATAAACTATTACAGAGTCAGACTCATCATGGATATAGTAAAGACAGAAGACACAAAAGAGGCAGCACAATGGAATGTAAGGTACATTGGCTATAGATTCAGATTCTCCCTAGACACTAGGTCCTAGATTCAGATACCCTCTCTGACACTGAGAGTGTGATCTTGGGCAAGCCCCTTAACCTGCTTTTGCCTCAGTTTCTCAATTTGTCAAATGAAGGTGCTAACCTGGATGAATTTTGAGGTCTCTTCTGGTTTTAGGGGCTTATAAACATCTATTTATGTCCTCCCATATATTTGCGACAGAGGGTCAACTGAACACCATTCCTTAGTTAATTCAGCTGAGGATTTTGTTAATTTTCCTGGTTATAGTATCTTGGATACAATAGCATACTGTTGACTCATATTTAGTTTGGAGTCTCACAGGTATCTTGAATCTTCCTAAGATAACTCCTCTGACTTAAACTTCCTTATTTTGTATTTGGGAAGTTTATTTTTTTAATGTAAATATAAATTTTAAATTTTCTGAACAGAACCAGGAGATCATTATATACTTCAACAACAATACTATATGAGGATTAATTATAATAGGAAGTGGCTATCTTTAACAATGAGAGGATCCAAATTAATTCCAATTGATCAGTAATGAACAGAACCAGCGACACACAGTGAAAGAACACTGGAAAATGAGTATGGACCACAACACAGCATTTCCACTCTTTCTGTTATTATTTGCTTGCATTTTTGTTTTCCTTCCCAGATTATTTTTACCTTCTTTCTAAATCTGATTTTTCTTGTGCAGCAAGATAACTGTATAAATATGTATACATATATTGTATTTAACATATACTTTAACATATTTAACACATATGGGGCTACCTACCATCTAGGGAAGGAGGTGGGGGGAAGAAAGGGAAAAGTTAGAACAGAAGTTTTTGCAAGGGTCAATGCTAAAAAATTACCTACGGTAGATGCCCATCAATTGGAGAATGGCTGAATAAATTGTGGTATATGAATATTATGGAATGTTATTGTTCTGTAAGAAATGACCAGCAGGATGATTTCAGAAAGGCCTGGAGAGACTTACACGAACTGATGCTGAGTGAAATGAGCAGAACCAGGAGATCATTATATACTTCAACAACAATACTATATGATGATCAATTCTGATGGACCTGGCCATCCTCAGCAATGAGATCAACCAAATCATTTCCAATGGAGCAGTAATGAACTGAACCAGCAACGCCCAGCGAAAGAATTCTGGGAAATGATTAAGAACCATTACATTGAATTCCCAATCTCTATATTTTTGCCTGCCTGCATTTTGGATTTCCTTCACAGGCTAATTGCAACAGTATTTCAGAGTCTGATTCTTTTTGTGCAGCAAAATAACGGTTTAGTCATGTATACTTATTGTGTATTTAATTTAAACTTTAATATATTTAACATCTACTGGTCATCCTGCCATCTAGGGGAGGGGGTGGGGGGAAGGAGGGAAAAAATTGGAACAAAAGGTTTGGCAATTGTCAATGCTGTAAAATTACCCATGCATATAACTTGTAAATAAAAAGCTATTTAAAAAAATAAAAATAAAAATAGACTGACATGTCAAAAAAAAAGAAAAGAAAAATTACCCATGCATATGTTTTGTTAATAAAAAGCTATAATAAAAAAATTTAAATTTTCTCCCTGGTGAAGCTTATTTTATTAGATTTTGCCAAGTTTCTACAGTAGAGCTTTTTTGGGGATCACAATTATGTCCTCCAACATGTTAGCTATACCTCATGGCTTTGAACCACAGAGAAACACATTTTTACTTTTTTTTTTTTTTTTTTTTTTTTTACAGCTGACACTGGGAAGGAGAAGACAGAATACTAATCCTGCAGCAGAGATGCCTGTTTTATACTCCTTATCCTCAAACTATAAAGGATGAAGTTACTTCATTTCTTCACATAAGTTCAGCCCAAACCTCACTTCCTCCAACTAGACTTCTTAGATGTCTCTGGCCAGAAATTCCTTCAAACTTTCAGAGCACACTGTATCTCATTTACTTTCACATGCTTGGTTGTATACATCTACATACACAGAAACAAAGAAATAGCATTTTTTCTATTAAATTAATTTGTATGTATTTTATTCACTTCATTCTGCTGCTCAAAGGATATTTGCTGAGTTGGACTGGTTGATCAGTTCAGTCCATGCACAGTATTAGAAGGCAAAGGAGTTACCCAGAACAATCAGCTCAAAACTGAGTTGCCATATATATTTTTTTTCCACAGAGGTCCCTAATGTATTTCCTAAACTTAGATTTGGTAAAATGCAGTTCACGCATTCCTTTATTCCACAAATATTGGGGGACTACTATATGGAAAGTACTATATACTACATGCCATGGGGAATGCTAAAAATAAAAGCTCCTACAAGAACTGATTATCTAGTTGGGAAGACAAGCTATGAATACAAATAACTTATAAGTCAGCAAGTGAAAATGTCATATGAGCAGCATAGTTAATAAAAGCCAAAGAAAATTAGACAAGGAAGAATTTCCTCCCATTTAAGGTAAATAAGGAAGGCCTTATGGAGGAGGTAAAAATGAGTGTTATTTTCAGCAGTGGGGGTGAGTAGGGATCAGAGTTTGGAAAGATGAAGGCATTCTAAAGGGGAAGAACACCAAATCAGGAAAGAATAATGCACTTGAGGGAGATCATGAGGAGACTATATTGCTCAAGTTGCAGAGTTCATAATAACAGAGTGGAGGATAGAACTCAAAAGGCAGTTAGCGACCATAATGTGGAATCAACCCTTCATCTCCTCTTTTAAAACACCTTGCATTTCTTAGTCTTGGTGCTTTTGACCTGGAATGTCCTCATCTTTTCCCCACATCCTAAGTTTACTTAGGGGAATTTCAGTTATTGTTCAAAGCTCAGCTCAAATTTTAACCTCCTCCATCAAGCCTTCTTTGAATTCTTGACTAAGAGGAGTGCATTTTATTCAATAGACTAGAACTTCTTAAACTTTTTTCCATTCACAGTCCCTTTTCATCTGAGAAATTTTTACATTATTTTGGGTATGCAGATATATAAAATAGGTGTACAAACCAAACATACTGATATTAAATCATAATTTTGCAACTCCCACACTTGGTTTTAAGATTCAATATGGGGTCGAAAACTACTGTTTAAGAAGCTAAGCAATGGACCAATGGCAAGCAGGTTAATGACCTAACCCTAAAGAAAATAAATCAAAAAGATAATGTTATTAACTATTTCCCACAAGTTTATAAGAAAGTAGAAATATGATGAAAGTAGTATTTTAGAAAATTTCATCTGGTAACTGTCAAAGTTGTATTGGAGATGATACCTTGTACTGTCATAGAGACTAATAGGAAGCTAAGGAAATAAACCTGGTGAGAAGGTCTGAATTGAGATGGGGGTGGTAGGAATGGAAGAGGAAGCTAGATGACATAGTAGCTGAAGTTCTGCACTTGGAATCAGGAACACTCATCCTGACTTCAACTACAGCTTCATATAGTTACAAGATGTGTGACTCTGGGCAAGTCACTTAACCTTGCCTGTTCTCCTCAGTTTCCTCATCTATTAAACAAACTGGACAAGGAAATTGCAAACCACTCTGGTATCTTTGCCAAGAAAAATCCAAATGAAGTCCCAAGGAGTTGAATATGACTGAAATGACAGAACAACAAATTAGAAATGGAAAGAAAGGATTGATAAGACTGTGATTTGGGCATCAGAGGATGGGAGGGAGTAAAAGGTATGTTGAGCTGGGCAAATGAGAGACTAGTTCTATCATAAAATTAGGGAAGTCAGGAGGAAGAAGATATTTGTTAAGGAGTCAAGGGAAGATAATGTTAGACTGAATTTGATTTGAGAATTTTTGAGAATTTGGACATTTGAGATTTGAGAATTTGATTTGATTTGAGAATAGGACATTCAGGTCTAAATAACTTGAAGGTAATTGGAAATGCCAGGTCGGAGCTCATCAGAGAGATTAGAGCTAGGGATATCAATTTATAGTTACCTGTAGATTATAGAATGGTACAATAACAACAATAATAAAACCTTTATATAAGGGGTAGGGAACATCCAGCCTGTGAGATAAAATCATTTTTCAAGGCAACTGCAGAGGATGATGAGCTAAAGGTAGGTACAACAATCTCCCACTGCTTGAGTTCTATAATTTGACAATTTTGTATGGCCCATGAATGATCTTATAAATATCCAAGTGGCCCTTAGCAGAAAAAAAAAAGTTTCCTCTCACTGCTTTATATAATACCTTATATGATATATATATATATATATGTACATATATACACATACATTATACACATATGTATATATATATAATATTCCTTCTGATTTGTTTAAATATTTGCATTATAAAATCTAGTCTAAAAATTATAGTGATTTTTATTTTTTAATGAATCAATACCTTAGTCTCATTGATCTATTTGGAATATTTCCACAGCAGTCATCCCAATCCCCAGTGAATTCCAATGAGGCTTTATAAAGGTGATACATGACATGAGAGTACAGTTTGAAGTACGCAAGAGCTCAAAGATGGTGATGAATCACACTTAAGGGACTATGATTTCCTATCAGGTCACTGAAAACTTATAAAGTGCAGCTCTGTCAATATTATTAAAGATCAGGAGGTGAATAGCTCACCTCTGTTGAATTCTGGGACCCCTCCTTGGCCATTCTCTTTGTGCCAGCTGCCTAGTCTAGGATAACTGACTCTTCTCTGAGAACTGTTTGTACCACTCTCAGGCCAAAGATAATCATTCTCTTTCTTTAAGACGAGCGTTGTATAATTTGCTTTTGCTGAGACACAAAACATTATTAACTCACATTTTGGATGGAATTCTCACAGACTTGAAAATGAAACCTCCCACACATTTTCTTTTCTTTTTTCGTATTTATTATTATTTTTTAACCAGTTCTTGGAAGAAAACTGTACACAGAAAAATATGAAACTATGAGTCTTTTCTACATGCCTGTGGTAAATAGATAAAAGACTGTTCACAGGACAAAATTAAGTGAGCATGACTATACAATTATATATTTCCTAGGAAAAAATATATTTTCTGACATAAATCTTAGTTAAAGCTTGTCTTGAGCTTATTTTTTTTTTTCTTTTCAAATCTGGCACATGAGTCCATTTGATGTTCAAGTGGCTGGTTGAAATTGGCCTCTTTTAATTATATAATAGAAAGAAATGTTTGTTTGTTTTTTCTTCTGATAAGGGAAGAATACTACAATTCTATCTGCTTGCTGCCCCCACAATATGTCAGCAGCAATTTTGATTCCTAACCTGTACTGTCTCTTCCATCAAAAACATTTTCATTTTTCCCTCTTAGGCATGTAAGTAGAGATCTTGGTGAATCTCCTTGTTTTGCTAATATTATCTCAGACATCCACAGCCATTGTTTTCATTTGGGTTCAAAGAGGTATTATAAATATTGGTTCAATTTAAAGATGGTTAATGAGTTCTACTTTGAAAGATCTGATTTGATTTTATTCATATTGGATACAATTCTTTATCACCCACTAGAATGTAAACTGTTCAAGGGAATAGATTGTTTTGTTTTAAACTTTAAAGATTGTAGAGGCTAGCACACTGCTTTATGCTTCCTAGGTGCTTAACAAATGCTTGTTCATTTCAATTAATTTACTAACAATCCTACTATCATGCACAGTTTGAAACTATCAGAAGTTTGCCTTTTTTGTTCCCTCCCATATAATCTCAGATACTGGTTTACCTACCCCCAACCCCATATGATTAATATTCAGCCTCTTTTATTGTTCAGTCACCTTTCAGTTTTCTAAGTGGATATCCTCAACTATATCTCCGAAGTTAAATTAGACACAGGATAACTGGGCAACAGCAGAACCAAAGCTACAAGTTTCTGCAGAACACCCAAACATTGGCAAAATACCTCTCCATCTGTTTATTGGACAGCATCCACACTGATCAAAACTCCATACTTCTCTGATAGGAGATGAAAAGCAAAGAATAAGTATCTCAGAGGAATCAGAACTGATGGGAAAACTTGCTCATTTGTGTTATCTTAATGCTGCACAAGCTGCCTTTCTGGGGTCTAAAGAATGTGGCAATCCTCTCTGTTCATATTTAAGAAAATGCATAAGTCTTTACTCACAGTATCTTATAGTTTCCAAAATACATCCTTGTGTTTTAGGTTCCAACCTTGTGGTTAGAGCAAAAACATCTGGATAAAAGTTTGTTTATTTTTTAAAGTGCCAGCAGTTGTCTGAGATCATGTCTCTCTCTTCCCATCACTTTTTGCTTCTTCATTCCATTCCTCTCTAGCTCCAATTCCCACCTATTATCACCTCCTAGAAGCCTTCCTCATTTCCTTTTCTTTCTTCCCCATGTCCCTCCCAGCCCTAACTAAAAATTGTCTCTCTCTCCTCAAAACTTCCATATCACCTAGTACTATTGTACAGCATTTTTTATCTTCTACTTTTGGAAATAGTTTGGAAATATCAATCTTTAGTAGGAGTCTTCAGGTTAGGTACTCTGTTGCACATTTTTGTGTAATAATAATTAGTACTTGCACAATATTTATAATGTACTTCAACATTTACTTAGTCTTCAATCTTCTAAGCTTGTAAAATATTATTATTATTAATGTTTTATAGATATAGACACTAAGATTCAGTGAAATGAAACAAATTGCCTAAGGACACAAAATTACTAAGTGGTAACATGTGGATAAGAACCATATCAGTGTTTGCTTCACTAAAAGATGCTGATTTTCACTGTCCCTAACATGATGCTTTGGATGTAGTTGGTCTAAAGATAACTATTTAATGAATGTCTATTGAAAATATATTTTGCTTCTCTGCTGCCAATATCCAGAAAGATCAAAATATTGGGCAAAAATATAGATGAGTAGATGACCTTTTCATTCTTCATCTTTAATGTGGCTACTTCTGCTTTTCCTAGATGTATAGTGGGCTGGCTGTATCTCTCCAGTATATTCTGACAGACGGGGCTGGCCCTTCTGGGGGTGGTGGCAGCTATTCATACAATCCCAGGTGTTACTGGGTCTGGATGAAATAGATTTGGAATTTTTCCCCCTCAGTGCAATTATTGCATTCTCTCAGTCTGGCTTCTCCCTCTCCCTTCCTTTTTCAGGCCCCAATTAAATGTCTAATTCCTATTCCTTCTTATTATGCATCCTCTCCTCCCAGGGTCTGGCAGGAATGGGAGGCCTATGTAGAGACCTCTCTTTGTAGGTGGCTGCCAAGCCCAATGTCTCTGATCAGTGCTATTCCAGCCGGAACCATATAAATTGGGTGTCTCTAAAATTCCCTCTTAACCCATAACATTCCCTTTGTAGCTTTTGTCTCTGCCCAGAAACTGGATAAATCTGTACATAGCAGGTTTCTTGAGGAGATAGGTGGATATCTATAGCTATAGGTATAGATATAACTATACCTATACCTATATTATTACACACACACACACACACACACACACATGAAAAGTCCTTAAAAAAAACTCTAATAGTTTTTTTTTTTTTTAACTATATAAGAAGAGTGGAGACACTTTGGTCTTTTCAATAGTTCTTTATGTGAAATCTCTCATAGGGAAAGCACCTTACTTCAGGAAATAACTAAACTCCACTCTCAAAAGTTGTTGTAACACACTTAAGGCACCAGAAAAGGGGGGGAGTAGTGGTAGAAAACTTCATATGCTGTTTGTACTGAAATCCTGCATGATTTTATGTCTAGCTCTTTATTCAAACAATAATTTAATATCTTAAGTCCTTAATTATGTATTTCCTTAATTATTTCAATCAGTTTTGTCTTTGTGTACATCATATTTTCTTAAATAGGAAATCTTTGGGGAATATTTGAGCCACTAATGAAAGCTAATACTTTCCCCTTGTCTATGATCAAAATACTGTAAATACAAACCCCTAAAGAAATTTGGCTTTGGGTAATAACTCATAGATTTGTAAGGGAGGCCACCAACAGCCTTTGAACTAGAAGTAAGTACATTCAGCTCAGCTAAGTTAATTCCATTTCTGCTCTCTGCCTCTTTAGCATAAGCTCTTCCAGCATCAAAGAAAAAATGAGAGGATATTTTTCCTACTAGGGGAAGTTTTCAGAACATACCAGATATTAAACTAAAGCCCACTTAACTATGCCCATGAAGCTCTTGCCATAGATACCTGTGTTGGTATCTGGTTTTGAGCTCATTGAGGTCAGGCCATTCCATGTCTTTCCAGGCTATGCTCCCCACAGAGATAAGGTACTGGGAAAACTGTGAGAGGCTTCTGAGACACGTGCATTAAACAAATATGTCAGACTACCAGGCTAGGGGAATTTAAAGTCAATTGAGGCAGATGTTTGGAAATGGTGTTTGGCATATATCACTCTACCCTGGTCTTTGATTTCCTCTAATTGATAGTAAGGACACAGACTTCACTCATCATCACTAGATCTTGAACGGTCAGAGCTCTTGGGACTCTCAATGATCACCCAGATGGGGAAAATAGATGTAATTAATAGTATATTATACCCGGAATCAGGAGAAACTTGGGTCTAAATCCTGCCTAGGAGGCTTATAAACTCTATGACTCTGGAGAAATCAGTTGAACTCTGAACCTTCGTTTCCCTCTCTACAATAGGGTATAATTATGTCTGTAGGACCTTCCTCACAAAGCTATCATAGGGTAATGCAAGTTAAGTACTTTGCAATTTTTTCAGATGCCCTGGATATATGTGTGTCTATGTCTATGTGGGATTACTATTGTTGTCAGAAGTTACACAGAAGCTTAGAACCCCAATTTGTGCTCTAAAACTCAAAATTCCAGACAATAACAAAGGTGGGGCACAGGGGCAAAGATTGGCAGCTCTTGCAAATGATCCCTTTGACTCCTTCCAAAGAGCTCTATCAAAAGTTAGTGTTAAGTTATTAGGAGACCCCATAGCAAACAGGCTGTGCCCTGAGCTTGGCAGAGCAATAATCCTTTATGCTCAGCCTCTGGATGATCTCACCAGCTGGCAAAATCATATAATTGTATTGCTTTGACCAGCACCAGGTGTTCTATAAGCGCTGACGAGCACTGGACAAGTAGCCGTGTTCTGGGATGAATTAAACTTGTCATATTGTTGCTGTTAGCTCACAGCATCAGGGCTACAGCTCACTGTGCAGCCAAGGGTATCATTATTAAGATCTCCCCACATTGCCTCCGGTCTCCCCACGAGGGGCAGGGCTCCGGCCCATTTTGTCCTTACTTGCAAAGCATTTCCCTCGCTTTTAAATTAACCTTGTTTGATTCCTGGTTTTCCTGTCTCTAGCCGGCTTTGTTCAGCTCTGGTCTGACTCTGGTGCTGTCTGGTTGACATTACTAATGGATACTTTTAGTGGAGAAGTTACTAAATTTCAATTATGAGCTTAATATCTGATACTCTTGTTTCTCATTTAATAGGGATATTTAAGAATTGAGGGCTTGACATCTAAATAAGCATGTGTATGCAGTCCCGGTGATGATATGACTTCTGAAACAGAAACCCTCGGTTAGCGCATACTTAGGTGCTTATGCCTTAAATCACCTGGATTTTTCATTCCCCATATATGTGCATGGCTACAGCCACCTCTCCCTTTGTCCCTGTCCAAACTCACCTGCAACCCTGGGTCTAGATCTAGTTCTAAAGATGACATATCAACCGCTTTGATAACTAGCTCTCTTATGACCAAGATAATCTCATTCAGTGGAAAGATATTTGTGCTTGTGACTGCAGGATTGTTTTCCTATTTTTCATAGGCTCATTTCCATTTACATAGTGAGAGCTGTCAAATCTATGGGGAAATGGGGAAGATTAAAATGAAAAAATGTTTCCAAAATGTAAGCATTGCATAGACTGATTCTATTGGGCACTTGTGATCTGACCTTAATTTCTATCTTAAGCTTCAATATGGAGTAACTTTCTCCATGCTATAAGGGTACATTAACACTCTAGGCCATTTTTCCTCTCTTAAAAATTCAGGTCACAGATTGAACTATCTAATTTTCATTTTACAAGATAAAGTCACAAGATTATCAGAGTGCCAAGTCCTAGATAATTATAGTCTTTATAAATAAAGTTGGGATTAGAATGACCAAATGTATTTCAAGGGCTAGTCTGAAGTGGACTACAAAAAAGCAAGGCATATAAAAATATACAAATGATACCCAGTGACCCACAGTTTTGCTAGGCTGTCATCTAAGTGCTCAGGTAAAATCACCTTTTCAGGAGAGAGTCCAAGGGATAGGGTGTAATGAGTCAAAAGCAAGATTGCAAGGTACCTTTGTCACTCTCCTTGCCAAGGAATTTTCAGTGGTTCCCTATTTCTTTTAGGGTAAAACGACATATCCTCTACAATACTCACAATTTTGATCCAATCTGTCTTTTCAGGATGATTACATATTGCTCCCCATCATGCATCCCATGTTCTAGCCAAATTGTTCTTCTTGATGGTCTCCATATAGATTATTTTGGGGTGTGTATATATGTTTTTTATTTACTTGTATATGTTTCCAGAAAGCTCCTTGAAGGCGTGTACTTTACCATTTTTGCTTTGGCATGTTAACCCCTTGTATAATTGTAGGTGCTTAATAAATACTTTCTGAGGCAGCAAGGTGCTACAGTGGATACAGCACTGAACCTGGATCAGGAAGATCTCAAATGCGGCCTTAGATATTTACTGACTCTATGACTCTGGTCATGTAAGGAAAACCTTTGTTTTCCTTAGTTTCTCCCACTGTAAAATGGGACAATAACAATAGTTCCTTCTCAAAGTTATTAAGGATCAAATGAGACCATATTTGCTAATGTTTGTTCCCTTCCTTTGTTGAATTGAATTGTATTGAATTAATTATATCCAATGTCATGGTCTTTCTAGGGCTATATCCAAGATTAGACTATAGTGATTGGCAGTGTCTGAGAAACATATCTGACGGCCTGAATGCTGGATTTCTTAACTGTCCTGATGTTCTTTCAGACCTTTGCTGATGTTAAATTTCTAACCTCTGGCTTGTTCTTGACCACTGGAAACTATAAACTCATTGGCTTTTCTCTTGAGCTCTGAAAACCTTGTTTTATTCTAATCCCTGATTTGCTCTAGTTTTCTGACATTTCAAGATCATTAACCCTTGCCTTGACTGCTTTGAGTCTCAGTTATTGCTTGACTGTCTTAATCTTTCCCAGCCATTCCAAGACTTGTTGCTTCTGCTGCTAGTGCCTTTGAACCTTGGAATGACATTAACAATTCTAATGTTGGGCTTCATTTTTCAAGTGTAGAGATTTTCCTAGGAATAGAACAGCAGTTGTACATAATAAAAACCACACAGAGTTCATCTTGTGACATAACTTTCTGCATCACTTCAAGAGAATCTCCACAATAAAAGGGGGAAAAAATTAAAGCTAAGAGTTTTCTTTATAGAAATAGGCAATCCTATTCCTTTCTATTCTTCATATAATCTATCTTTCAAGACATCCTGTGCTGATGCATTTTCTGGTCTTGATTTTCTGATTTCAGAAATATAGTACTTAAAAACAAATTGCAGACCAGTCCATATGTGATTTATCATCAAATCAAGGGCTGAGTACTGTGCTTTTGAAGGAGGGTGGGGGTGGGGGGAAGGCACCAACACAGTTCAATTTCTTTCCTTTTCAGAAGTAATAGAGTTTTTTTTTTTTCTTATAAGGGATTTTGAAAGCCCCAAACAGTGCCATCTGAGGTAGCAATAATTACCCCTGCTTCCTTTGGGGAAATGGAAAATTACTTATATTGTAAGCCATCACTAAGGTTTAGCTTTCAGAAATTTCTACTGGCTTTACAGACATGATATTTTTTTTTCCTCTAAGACTCCTGTTGCAATTCAATTTACTCAAAACTTGGTTTTCCTTCGATAGAACATTGCATAAGCTAGTGCTCATAAACACAGGAGTGAGAAGACACATATGTACATCCCTTAAAGTGTCTCCCTATATAGTAGGATGGCCTCTGCTCTTTTATATCTTTCATTCTTGTCCATTTTTATGAGAGGTTTTATTATCCAAGAAAGAGATATGTATCTAATCAAGTGATTTGACATTGTCAGCATCATGAGATCTAATGCTATTCAGTACCTGTAGTCCTTGCTAAAAGAAATCTAGAAGCCTAGAAACGTGATTTAGAGCCTCCCCTTCTAATCAATATCAGGGTCAGCTGAAGCACTGAAGACCTGCCACAGCCTATCCTGGTCTCATTAAGTGCTCCCAGTTGGCACACGTGTGTGATGTTTGGTCCTCTGTAAAGGACAATTTGTCATCAACCACTTTCTTCCTTCTACAAGGGTTTCTTGCCCCATGACAAAAGTCTAAAAGGAATGAAGTTGATCTTAAACCATTTTCATCCTGCTTCAACTCTGACCCTTTAGCAGGTAAATAGAAAGGATTTTCAAAACTCTCTGTATTTGACACACAGGTTTAATCAGCCTAATTAGCTTCTCTGATCAGAAGCTTTTCACTGTTTTGCAGCTAGATTTTGAATGCTCCTGGTTCTCTTAGAGTATTTGTACTAAACCCTTGTGTTTCACGGACTCACAGTACCTGAGAGTTTTCCAGCTTGTAAATGTTGAAACCTTAAATTCTATGTACTGTTGAGAAAAGCAGACAGACAGGTAGGTGGTGCAGCATATAGAATGCCTAACCTGGAGTCAGGAAATCCTGAGTTCAAATCCATCCTTAGACACTTACTACCTGGGTGATCCTAGTCAAGTCACTTGATTGACTTAGTTTCCTCAACTGTAAATTGAACTGCAGAAGAAAACAGCAAACTATACCAGTAACTTTGCCAAATGACAGAATAAATCCATAATCCCATCTCCAGGGTGAAATGGAAAATTGAGCTAGCTGTCATTCTGCCAGTTACAGAAGCTTCTATACATTAAGAAAAAGCAAAATTCTACTTAATTTGTCAGGCAATGATAAAGTTTTAGAGTAATTTTTGTAGTAATTTCACAGACAAAAGGAGAATGTGTTCTAATTCTTTTGAAAGCTGTTGGTTTATTTCCACATTTCTATGAAAGATAGTATAATTTAGAAGGAGGAATCTTAGGTGTAAGATAACCTACTTAATGCTGTTGGCACTGACATTAAAATGGTCTCTAACCTAGAACAAGTGGTTTGATTTCCCTTTAATCTGCAGAGTACAGTAGTTGTGCTAAGTGGTTGTTTGAGCACCTTCTAACTTTACATTCAAGGAGCTCTCTATTAGAAAAAAAATCCATCAAAGTGACTCAAAGAAGAGTTTTTAATAAGGAGAGGATGCTGGATTCATAGAATGACTAAGCTGTTGTTTGTTACCTAATTACTGGTAACTTTATCTCTTCTTTTTTCTAAAGCATGCCCTGAAATTGCTTTTTAAATTTCCATTTTTGCCATTTAATATAGTTTTCATATTCCTATGTAATGAAAATGTTCTTTCCTTTTCTACAAAGAGGATGTTTCTGTCCCACTGTGAGCACGGTGTGGACTCTGAGTTGCAATTTTTTTTTTCAGCTCTAGGGATGGGTTTATACTTATCCAGTCATACCATTACCAGGCCTTTTGCGTGTCTAATGGCACTCATTTGTGAGATAGCTGACTGTGGTGCTGGCAAGGACTGGCCTCTCTAAGGATAGATGATATTATGGTCATTAGCTCTTTGCACCAGACACTGCACTATAACTTTCTCAGAACATCTAAAGGTTTCTGGACCAGAGACCAAATAAACTTTTAAGACAGCCACTAGTAGAACAGTACTAATGATTGCCATGGTCAGAAAGTTGCATAATTTTATATAAATTACTCAATAATATTTTAGAGTAATTTTTTTTAACTTTACAATATCATTATAAAAAAAAAATTCTGTGGCTGACTTGCAGATTTGAGGGTACTTTGTCCATAAACATTTGTTAATGTTTAATAAGTGCCTACTATGTGCCAATATAAGTGCTAAGAAAAAGGTATACAAAATGACATATTAACTGGTGTCAAGGAGCTCATAGTCTAATGAGGAAGACAATATACAAACAATGACATATAGAGAAGATAAATTGAAAATAATTAGAAGGAAGACACTAAGACTAAGAAGGATCAGGAGAGTTTCTGCAAAAGGTAGGATTTTATGGGACTTGAAGGATGCCACAGAAGCCAGAAATAGCTGGTGAGACAGTAAACAAAGCACCAGACTCCAGTCAAGAAGACTTATTTTCACTGACTTCACTGACTTCATCTGGCCTCAAATACTTACAAGCTGTGTGATCCTCAGTGTTTACCTCAGTTTCTTCAACTGTAAAATGAGGTGCGAATCACTGTAGTGTTTTTGCCAAGAAAATCTCAAATGGATCTCAATCTCAATCTCAATCAAAATCTCAATTGAGAGTTAGCCATGAGTGAAAAATTACTGAATAATCACAACAGAAGGTAAGAAGGAGAGAATTTTAGGGATGAGGGACAGTCACTGAAAATATTTAGAATCAGAAGATGGAGTTTCTTGCTCAAGGAATATAAAGGAAGCCAGTGTCACATTTATTTATTACTATTATTTTACTTTTTTTTTTTATAAAGTTCTTTATCAATCCTCCTGAATCCAAATGTTCCTTTCAGACTCAGCTTCTCCTTTAATCCTTCCCTGACCAGATAATTCCAAAATGATCTTTGTCTTCTGAACTCCCTGAGAATTCATTGTATATAATAACCATATCAGTATTCATCATACACTGCATTACAACTCCAAAAATAGACTTAAAAATACCAGAGGACAAGTACTATCTCTCCTACTACCATCATATACACTTAATACTCAAGGATATCCTTTATCTTCCTGAGGCAATCTCTTAAGAAACAGAAGAGGAATATAACAAAAACCATAGTTCAAAGAAACACAAAATCTAGGAGTTTGGGGGAAGCTCAGAGATAATTTATTATCATCCAAACTGACCAAGAATCTTCTCTACATCATTGACAGATGGTCTTCCCACCTCTAGGGGAATAGCCATACAGGAAGAGAAAGTCACCAAATCCCAGGACCATTCATTCTACTTTGGGGCAGTTCTAATTGTTAGGAAGCTTTTTTCTTAACTTGTACTTGCTAGTCTTAATTATATCCACTGGGCCAAGAAGAACAAATTTAATTCCTTTCTACTTAGCAGTCAAAAAAGTGTGAAAATCACTATTATGTCCCTCCCCTCACCCAACTCCTCTACTGAGTGTTCTCTTCTCCATGTTAAAAAGACCCAGAAGAATAATTTATACTATAACATCAATATTGTAAAAACAAACAGTTTGAAGTGTTTTATGTTCTGATGAAGAATGAAATAAGCAGAACCAGGAGAACAATTTATATTAAAACAACAACACTATAAAGACAAACAATTTTGAAAGCTTTAAGAACGATGATCAATACAACAACTGTCCATGATTTCAGAGGAACAAGAATGCAATAAGGATACTCTTACTCCTGAGATAGAGAGGTGATGAATTTAGGGCATAGAATGGAACATATATATTTATGTGTGTATACATATGTGTGTGTTTGTATATATAAATGTCTCATACTGTTATATCTATATATTTATACATATGTGTGTATACACACATATCAACCAAGCATAATTTTTCTTGATAATATATATTTGTTAAAGAATTTTTTATTTTCTTTTTTCTCCCCAGTGAATAGGAAGTGGGAAAGAGACAAAATAGATTTCTATTAATTAAACACACACACACACACACACACACACACACACACACAGTGTGTGTGTGTGTGTGTGTGTATACAGAGAGAAAGAGAGAGAGAGAGAGAGAGAGATAAGAGGGGTACTATAGATATGGAATATTATATGTATTTTCAGATGAGGACACTATTGTTAAGTTTTCTAAATTGTTTTTCTTAGTTATATCTATCAGAGTGAGAATAAATAAGTAAATGTTTTAAAAGTAAAACTATCAATACAATCTGAATAAGACAGAATATAGAAATGTAATGCATAGAATGGCTCTAGTATATCAGATACTTCTCCACCTTTTCTCTTACTAGGGTCCCATATATGACATTGGGATTCAATTATGCACTTTTTTTTTTACAGTGACTCAGTCATTCTCTCACTTTCCTTCATAAGATACAACCAACAAATCATTCACATGCTAAATGCAAGGCTGCCCAATTCTCTAAACACTCAGACAACTCACATGACAGTGCTGGCTCTCAAATGCCTTTCTCTCAGTCTCTGAGTTTGTCTCTAATACCTCTGATGGTTAAGACTAAACTGAGGCTACTTTTTTATTTTTTTTTATACCACTCTTTAACAAGTCCAGAGGATTGTGAACAGTGGTATTTTCTTTAGTTTCTGACACAAAGCCTCATATCCATTTCTCTGACTGAACTTGAATTCTAAGTCTTTAGAACTAAATCCTAGGGAAATTGAAAACCCCCATAACACACAGCATAATTCAGAAATAAGAGGTGTCCGGGATAGGAAAGATTAAAAAAAAAATCCCTGTCCTCCAAAAGTTTATATTCTATCAAAGAGTAACAAAATATACATTTGCCCAGATAAGTTAAAAGAGGGCAATTCAAAGAGAGAACACTAATAATCTGGGGTGATAAGGAAAGCATCCTTATAGTAGATGGCCCCTGAGTTGAATTCTATTTCAAACAGAGCTATGAATTCTGAGGGATGATGTATGTAATAGGCAATCAATAAATAATTTAAATAGTATTTTATTTTTCTAATTACATATAATGATAATTTTTAACTTTCGTTTAAAAAAATAATTTTGAGTTTCACATTTTCTTTCTCTTTCTTTACCCTCCCTAATATGGTAAGTAGTTTGATATAGGAATACATATTTATTGATGTTGATAGTAGGTATTCAGTACGTTTTTGCTAACCACATGAATCATTTTAACCTGAGAGGAAGAATGGCTTAGTGAATAAATTGCTGGCCTTAGAACATGGAAATCCTAAATTTGAGGTTTACTTCCACCCCTACTACCACCCTCTGCCCTAGGCTATTTGTGTGATTCAGAGTAAGTCACTTAACCTATCTGTGCATTTCTAAATTGACTAACTCTTGTGGATCTTCCTTGGAAGAGGGAGTTTGTTTACTTTGGAATGATGAAATCATAGTACTGGATAAAACAAAACAAAACAAAACAAAAAGAATCACCAAAGATATATTTATTTGACTAGAAAAGGAAGTGAATTGATTTGATAAGGAGAATACAGCTTTAGGGCTGCATATCTCTCCCCCCCCCCATCCCTCCCATTCTCTTACTTTGGATTTAGGTACTTTCCAGAAGCAAAGATTCTTGGATTATTATCATCTGAAATTGCCTTAAGTGTCCATTGATCTTCTCTTTGAGCCTACTAACCAAAATGCTTCCTAGTCACTATTCTTTTATATGTATTTTTTCAATTGTTAAGAAATCTTTTTTTCTTCCTTAGATCTTCTCTGTATTTGCTAAGAAAAAAAAAGGAGAGGGAAAAAAAGAAAGAGAGAAATTTAAAAATAAAGAATCCTTGTATCACTTAAGCACAGTTAAATAAAATTTCCCATATTTGCCATGTCCCAAAATGCATTCCTTATTCTACATATTAATCCATCATCTCTCTGTCATGAGCTACCTAGAATTCTCATCAATTATCTGAAATTTGCCTCTATTAGAGTAGAAGTTTCTTAAAGACAGGTCTTCCTTTTTGTGTTGGAATTATAAGTGATTAATACAATGCCTGACAGAGTAAACATTAAATTCATTGATTTTATTAATTCATTTTTATTAAATAATAGCTTTGTTAAATTCATAATAAGCATTTAATAATTTGATTTATTGATTCATTATTCATTTCATTGAGATTATTGATGGAGGATTTATAGAAAGATATGTTGTGCCAAAGTTCCATTTTGATGTCCTGACCTAGTTTCCCCATTGTCCTATTAGTTATTCTGCCTCAGGTTATAACCTTTCCCTCTTCATGTTTGATGAGATAAAGGTTTTATATCTTTAGGTTATAGACATTCCTTCTTAATGTTTGACAAGATTTATCCATTTTAGATGTCATTAGAATATCAGTAACCTCCCTCCATTGTGTCATCCTAGGAGTCTCCCTCACCATTAGGTTATCCCCACCTAGATATCTCCCCCACTATGTCATTGTTCTTGTTATCCTATAAAAATCTTGCTGTCTTGGGGCTGGACTCTTTGAGATGATAGTCTAGTCCAGCCCTGGGACCAACCATGGATCCATTGGTCCCAGTATCTCTCTCCATTTAATAAACTATTGAATTGGTCTCTAATCTCTGTCTTGCTCAGTTTCTTCGGCATTACAGATATGTCTTTCTATGTAAGATAGGACAAGAATTTCACGGGATTAAAAGGCCTAGAGAGGTTGTGATCTTCACTGGTGAAGAGATTACACACATCAATGAGACCACAGATCGATTGAGGTACAAACATAAAAAAGACTAGCAAAGGAATAATAATAAAAATAACATTTTAAAAATATTTTTTTCTCTCCTTTCTACAAAATTAAAGGATTATTTTTAAATGTTATCCTTTCATTCCTAGTAAAGATTATGTCTTTGGCCCAGTATAATTAAACATTTTTATCAGGGGTTTGATGATATAGCTGGCATGCTTAACAGATTTGTAGATCTGAGGAAGCTATAAGGGCTACCTAAGACATTGGATGACAAACATCAGAATCCAAAAAGAGCTTGACAGTTTGAAACAAGGGATTGAATCTAATAAAATGAAAGTTAATAAGGATAATATTGCATTCCTTGGATAAAATGAAAAATCAACTGCCTAAGTACATAATGGGGGAAATGAACTACATATTTTAGTAGACTGCAAGGTCGATAAAAGTGACTACTGTGACATTAACAGCCAAAAAAGCTAATATGATCTTAGCTGCTTTATAATCGATATTTATATAACCCTTTAAAATGTTACTGCAAAGGTCTTTGCCTACATTTTCTTATTTGAGCCTTGCAACAACCTTGTAAGTTAAGCACTATAGGTGTTATTCTCCCATTTTATAGTTGGAGAATTTGAGACAAAACTCTGAAATGTCAAAGATAGAATTAAAACCCGGCTCTAGGAAATTTTATCATCAAGAATGGGGAAGACATTAGTCACTACTTTAGACCACATTTGGGGTATTGTGCCCCTCTCTAAGTATCACATTTTAAATATAACATTCACAAGTCTTAGGAGATACTGAGGAGGATAAGAACGATGGCTCTACACTCAATACAATACCATATAGGGACCAGTCAAGATTTTTTGTTTGATCTAAAATAGAATTTCTTAAGAGTCAGAAATGTCCAAAAATAATATCCCTGCTGTCAGAGCCAGCCTTAAGTAAGTTTAAGGCAAATTAACTTCTTTCAGCTTTAGTTTCCTATCAATAAAATAAGATAATACTTCTTCAGTGGGTTGTTGTTAAGAGCATGTAAAGTGCTTTGCAAACTTTAAACCGCCATGTCAATGTTAATCATAATAGAATAATGCTTTTTAAAGAGATGCTTTTTTGTTTGAAATATGGTAGTTTTATGTTTCAGGTGGCATTGGACTAGATAACTACTTAGATCCTGTTGAATTTAGAGTTTCTAAAAATTTTAATTTCAGAAAAATAGTAAGAGGATTTCAAATTGGAACGGCCTTTGTGATCATTTCATCCACCTCCTTCGATTTACAAATAAGTAAATTGAGACTAGAAAGATAACATTGCCCAAGATCATGAGAGTGATGAGTCACAAGGCATCACTTTGAATTTTCTGATTCTAGATCTGATAATTTTTCCATTATGCCACGCTCCCACACTAAAACCCCAGTTCTCTAGACACAGAAGAACAAATTTTTGATTTAATCAGCTTAGAGAGTCATGGAACTCAGTAAAAGTTTGCTCCAGGAAGGGCTGAGGTAGAGTTAATTAAGAAGAAAATGTTAAGGGTGCTGAAAAAAAGAGGCAGTGGAGGATGAGACCAAATCCTGCAGAATAAATGACAGGATGTTAATCAATAAACATTTAGTCAGTACCTTCTATCTGTATCTTTGCTATACAAAAGCAAAAGTGAAATAATTCTTGTCCTCAAGGAGCTTATTTTCCAATTGCAGGGAAGACAATAGTGTGGTATATTGAAAAGAATGTTGAATTTGGAGTATCTTTGTTCAAATTCCACCTTTGCTGCTTACTATCTATGTGAACTTTGGAAAATTTAGATTTCGGTTTCTTTATCAAATAAAGAGGTTGGTCTAAATGGATTCTAAGATCCCTTTCAAGTCCAAATCTAGGGGCAGCTAGGTGGTGCAGTGGATAGAGCACCAGCCCTGAAGTCAGGAGAACCTGAGTTCAAATTTGGCCCAGACACTTAACACAAAAAGGCTAAACCTATATTTTCATGAGCATGTTTCTATGGGAAGTTAGGTAGCACACTGGATATTAGCCAACCCTGGAGTCAGGAGGACCTAAATTTGAATTTGGCCTCAGGCACTTTTTAGTTAAGACTCTAGGAAAGTCACTTAACCTTGTTTGCCTCAGTTTATTCATGTGTAAAATTATCTGGAGAAGGAAATTTCTTTGTCAAGAAAATCCCAAATGGGTTCAGGAAGAGTTGGATACAACTAATTGACTAACAACTTGTATAAAATGTAAAATAGGATCAAGATTGTAGGAGATGGGATGGCTATAGGAAAAGAGAAGAGATCCCTCTTCCTTTTATACAGAAGGGGAGGATGAATGAATGTTGAAATGGAGATACTTTGAAGTAGAAAAGATAGAAGATGGCTCTCAATTTTCACAGGAAAAGTAAGAGGGAAAGGAATGCCTGGTGGAGCAAAGAAAATGTGGGAGCACTGTTGTGTGGAGCATGCTAGAGATCTGCAAGAAATGAATAAAAGTATTGCTTACTTACAGTAGCAGCTGAATATAGCACATCAATAACATTATTCTTCTCTAAGGGGAAAAAAAATGCTGCACAAATTTATAGCACAGGAAACTTGGCTTTACCCTAATAAGAATATCTAGATTAATGATCTTATGATCATATTTCTTCTTATGAAAGCTCATTCTAGGCACTTCATTTCTCAGCTTCTGTCTCAGCGCCTCTCTGTGCACTTACTCATTTTCTGGTACTTGGCCTCTTATAATATTCATCTTTTAATATTTTATATTGTACCTCCTCCCAGTTACATGTTCCTCTTCCCTCAGGGAAAGCTCTGACTCCTGGGAACTTGGTTCAGGATGCTACTTTACCTTGCCGTATCTTTGACACCAAAGACACTGTGTCTTGAAAACTCTAGCAATTAGATCTCCTATGAAATTTCATCATGCAGCAGCTAAGCTGCACAATCATATTGAACAGTGGGCTCAAAATCAGACCCTTAAAGGCCCTGTGATGTTACAAAATATTGCCAGCAGTAATATCTCTGAAGAGAATGCGGCTGAGAGCTGGAGATGATTCATTATTAACATTTATGCAGCTTAAAGCCATGTACTACCTTTAACTTAATGTATGTAAATGCCAGAATACTGAGAATTCTATTATTCTTTAAGTGTATTCTTGAGAGAAAGAAGCAGAGGGAGAGACAGACACACAGAGATATAGAGACAGAGACAGAAACAGAAAGAGGAGGAAAAAAAAGAAAGATGAATAAATGAGCATAGGAAGGAGAGATTTATAAAAAGGAAAGAAAAAAATGAGAAAAGAAAAAAGAAAAGAAAGAAAAGGAGAAGGGACAAAGGGATCAAGATGATGGTGGTGATAGATTGAAAAAAAATTACTTAATAGATTTTTCCCAGCTAGTTTATTTTACTAGAAAAAGGCAGCACAATGGTGCCTTCCTCTGTAAGACCCACTGTGAAAGAAACATCCCAAAGATGATTTTCCTTTTTTTTCTCTTTGTTTTATGCCTTCTCTCCATTTGCCTTCTCTTTCAGGTTGCTAGATGGAGGATAACTGTAATTTTCTTCAGACTGATTGAGCAGTAATGTCACGTGTAAACTGTGTCCTGCTGCAGGGATCCAAATCTGGATTGTATAGTGTCCCTCAGAGACCTGACTTAGTTCACTAATGGGAAATTGGACAAGTAGACTTATTATATTATTTTCCACAGGCTCTGGGTCAGATATGCTATGTCTCTGGTTCTCAACTATCTATGGCAATAGCCCTGACCATGAATGTCATTTCACTATAATTCCGGGTGGCCTTTGCAATGACCTGAATGCTCTGTAGTCCTCAATATCTGAAAAGCTACATCATTTGCAGTTAAAGTCTAGCTTATAATTATTTTTAAAAAGCAAGATAAACATGATTCTGCCTTTTCCCTTTTGCCCTCATCCCCCTAAATGGCATGATTTGGTAGTCACAGAGAACTTAATTCATTTGGATGTATGCTGGAGCTCTCAATCAAAAGCAGAAGAGAACTTATTACCTCAATTTACATTAATGGTTTTTCCTTCATTGAAAGATGGTAAAAAACCAGTGCAGGGTGGAGAGATACTATTATTCTTGATATGATATTTGCCAACAGGAAAGAACTGGTGGCTAAGTTGGAAATGATAGGAATCTGGGAAGGTAGGAAGAGTAATTAATACATAGTAGAATTAATACAATAGTAGAAGAAAAACAATGTGAGGATAGTCTGGTGGAATACACAAATTGAGAAAATGCAGATTATAGAACATCTGAAGATAATCTAGACATGCATTTTTAGATTAAGATGTTATAGGAAAAATTAAAATAGGAGCGATAGAAGCTTTAAAAAATGAAATTCTTAGGATACAAAGAGAAATTATTCCAATGAGTAGGAAATGAGGGCACTGTCTACCAAGAATGATGTGGATACACAAGGAACTCACCAATCAAATTTAATTTTAAAAAGAAATGATCAGAAGATAGAAGCAATGGTAAACAGTAGACAACTAATACAAAACTCTGGCACATTCTGATACTATAAAGTGCAGTTGAGGAAAGCTAAGGAAAACAGAAAGGATTTTCAAAGCTACATTATAGAAAAGAGAAAAACCAATGAATGTATAATGCTAATGTTTGGTATTAATAGGATAATGATAACTTATGGAAGAGGGAAGACAAAGCTGCTGCATTTTTATTTATTTTCCCTGCTAAAGAGAATGTTCTTTGCTCTGGAAATAACAAAACAAACGTAGGTAATAGGGATTTGATATACAAGATGAATAGGAACCTAATAAGAGAGAATCAAGCTGCTCTTGGGCAAGATGGGATAACCTGGTCCAGATTAGCTGCATCTTCAGGTACAGAGATTTAGGTATGGCTATTGTTTCACTGTCAGTCGATATTAAATGTCATAAAGAATAGGAGAGACACTATAGGATTGGTTCCAAATTAAAAACAAAATGGAAGAGAATAATGGAATGGGTAATGAGTTAGTCTAAATGAGCTTGCCATTGACAAAAAAAAAATTGTCAATATCTGGCAAAATTCTAGAATGTATTATTAAGCTAGATGGTTCCATAATGCATAGAGCACTGGGCTTGGAATCAGGAAGAATTATCTTTTTCACTTCAAATTTGGCCTCAGATATTTACTAGCAGTGAGACCTAGGACAAGTCACTTAACCCTGTTTGCCTCAGTTTCTCATCTATTAAATGATAGAGAAGGAAATGGCCAATTATTCCAATCTTTGTCAAGAAAACCTCAAGTAGGATCACAAAAATTTGGACATAACTAAAATGACTAAACAACAACAAAAATAATTAAAGAAGAGATAATTAATGAGTCTATAATTATGAATTATTAGTATTCTGTATTTTAGGAAAGGATTTGACAAAAAGTTTCTTATGCTAATTTTTTACAGAACAGAGACATAAGGATTAGTTAGCGATAATATAATCAGGCAGATCCTAGGATCACAGATGCAGAGCTAGGAAAGCCCTCTGAAGCAGTTTTTTGTTCAACCCTGCCATTTTATATGTGACATTAGGACCTAGAAATATTAAATGGCACATGTGGTATTAAAAGAGAGAGTAGGGAAGCTTTTAGTCCAACCTATGTCACAAGAATCCGAGGAAACCATGATTTCTTTTGACCAGCCCTTCAAATAGTGGGAGGTAATTATTTTGACTCTTTTACCCCATGCCTTCTTGTAATGTCCGGACTGGCTCTCTGGAGGACCTCGGGATCAGCCCAAGCCCTTGGTTTTAGTGGAGGAGTGAAGGAGGCAGGAGGGCTGGTCAGAGATGAAGTCCAGAGTCTTCTTTGTTTCTGTGGCTGTGGCTGAGAGAGTTCTTCTCTGTCTGAGACTCCCTTAAATACCTCAGCAGGATTACATCCCTACAGCACACTGATAATGTGCCAACTGTTTAGAAAAGCCATTACATCACCATATCACATTAAGTATATGTTTAGAGAACCATTATCTCACACTAAGTGGGTGCTTAATTATAAGCTGGATTCAAGTATACCTTTTCAGAGTACCAGCCCTCTACACCTTCTGATCTTCCCTTCTCCGGGCATTTTATTCTTCAGTTGTTTCAGTCATCTCTGACTTTTTGTGACCCCTTTTGGGGTTTCCTTGGTAAAGATACTAGAATGATTTGACATTTACTTCTCCAACTCATTTTACAGATAAGAAAACTGAGGCAAACAGGATTGAGTAGCTAGCCCAGGGTCAAATAATCATTATGTGTTTGAGGACTTTCAGACTTCAGACTCTGCACTCTAATACACTACCTAGCTGCCCCTTCTCCAGGCTAAACGTTTCTTCAAATAATCCTGGAATGTCATGATCCTAAAGATGCTGTTTGCTCTTCTTGCAAACATTCTCCAACTTAGCAGCATCTTTTCTACTATGTAGTGCCCAGCACTACAAAACAACATTATTTTAAATGTGATCTGACTAAAATATAATACAGTGGAAATATTAGCT
This sequence comes from Sarcophilus harrisii, assembly GCF_902635505.1. Lineage (NCBI taxonomy): Eukaryota > Metazoa > Chordata > Mammalia > Dasyuromorphia > Dasyuridae > Sarcophilus > Sarcophilus harrisii. Next base: position 155,286,814 of record NC_045427.1, read on the forward strand.
CCTTATTCCTGAAAAGTATACTTTTCTTAATGAACCCTAAGTGTTCACTAGTTGGTTTTTTTGGTTTTTTTTTTTTTTTTTTTTTTTTGGCTTCCATGTTAAACTTTTTGAACTTGTACTCAAACTTCACTAAAACTTCTAAATCCTTTTCAGATAAACTTCACCTTTCTTTACCATACCTCCTTCCACTTGTGCACCTAGGAAGTTTATTTTTTTAACTCAAGTATAAGAGTTTACATTTATCCCTATTAAATTTATTCTTATTAGATTTAGCCCAAATGTTCTAGCCTATTTATCCAAGGTCTTACCTATCTCTCCCAATTGGCTTTATTTGCAGAGTTGATATACATGTTATCTATATTTTTATCTAAGTCACTGGTAAATGGTTAAAGAATAGAGGGTGAATCACAGTTCTACTGAATATCTCCATCCAAGGTGATAGAAAAGCCTACATGACTATGCTTTAGTTCATGCTATTCCATTAATTCTGAATCTGCCCCAGGGCATTTTCACTTAGTACATACTTTATCATATTTTTCCATTAGAATCCCATGAGAAACTTCATCATATGCTTTCATCAGGCTGAGGTTACTATCTATCTACCTTTCTAGCTACTATCTATCTATCTATCTACCTATCTATCATTTACCTATCTACCTTTCTAGCTATCATCTATCTATCATCTATCATTTACCTATCAATCTATAGATATATAGACATATATATCTAAATCTATAATCACATTTACTAATCATTCCCTTAATAATATAAACTGTTATATTTTCCTTTAAACAAAAATATGTAGTATAATAGGTAACCTTGATCTCACCCAAGGGGAAATTTTTCAGTTTTCCCTTGGAAATTGAAAGGAGGAAAGTTGGGAATGGGAGACATGTCAAGAAGCTAGCTTTCTCCTACATGTCTACTTAACAAAGGTTTTCCTTTTTCTTCCTGGAATCTTTCCCCATAGAGACTTGACAATTATGTGTGTTCTCTCTTAAAGCAGGAAGAAAAAAGTATATCTCTTGTTCCCAAAGCTCTTATGCCAAGTCTGCCCCTCACTTAGGCATGTACTGTCAAATTATATTTTTTCTTCCAATAAGGAGTTTTATGTAAATATTCTAGGCTTGAAGCAAGGGATACAAGCTGTTCAACTTATCTCTCACTAAAAATACATAGATAGAAAGCTAGCCTTTTAGTCAGATCAATCTTGATTTAATTCTGCCCCTGATAAAAACTGACTGGGTGACTCTGAGTGAGTGAGTGCCTCAACTCAATAAATGCTTGTTGACCCATGGACTTGACTTAACTTCTCAGTGACCATAGACAACTCTCTTAGAGTATAAATTGTAGGAAAGCTACCAATCAGCATCAGTGGAAGGTATTTTTTCCACTTTAAAGAATTCTTTAGTCAAATTTAATCATAAGTATGAACCAAAAATTAAAAAAAAAATCAAACCATAGACATTTTCCATTTCTTTTTCCAAGACAAATCTTCCAACAGTTGTTTCATGCAGAGTTGTTATACATACGCATGCCAGATTTCCAAATGTACATTTTAACTCATTATTGTAATTCTATGAAGTTTGACAATATATCCTTGATAATCATGGACTATATTTCTATTCAGTGGAGGATTTCCCAAGTTCCCCAAATTTTATTGGTTACAACATTAAATTCTTATTCTATTTTGTTGTTTTATTTTATATTAAATTAAAAAACCAACCTCTTAAAACAAATCACTATTTTGGCATCTTTTCAACAACATATCTCATGGTCACATGGGAATTGGGACTAAGGGATGAACACATTTTTCTAATTTGTGGTAGAAGGACTTAGATAAATTATCCAAGTCAGATGAAAACCTTACTAGGACTTTCTCCTTTAAGGTTCCTTATAGAAACCTAGACTCTTGGTTTTGATAAGTATCTTAGTGATTTCCTAATACAACCATTGGATTTTATAGATTAGAAAATTTGGGTCTAGGTTACTATTGTAATTGAAGGGATAAGGGAAGAGACCACTGCTAAAGATTAGCATTTCCTAGTCTAGCACCCTGATTCTATTTTTAGAATTCCTTTTATACCTACAAGCATGGAAAGGGGGACAGGGTTACAGGAAAGAGAGAGGGGAGTGTCAGGATTATGGCTAAATTTTAGCTTTAAGGCAACTTGGTGTGTTTAGCTGTGTGAAATCATCCAAGTAAAGTTTAAATGATCAGTTTTTGGTTTGGTGTTTAATGACAGAAATTTTTTTCCTATATAGTTTCAGATAAAACTAAATGATTCAGCCATGGAAGATTGGTAATGTTTCACCTAACATTTAAAAGAACTGGCTTTGAACCAAATGGAAATGGGTGTTTGGACTTGCTCAGTATATATCTTTGCCAGTCATGTGCTATTCTTCTATTCATTAGAACAGGTTCAGTGGAGGACTTTTCCCAAAGAGCACCCTTGATGGGTGTTACAGCATTGGATTCTTATTTTATTTTTGTTTTCAGTCAAACTGAAAAATTCCAGGATCAAATTCTGTTTATAAGCAGCCTCCTTTGAAACAAAACAATATTTGTGATATCTTTCTTTTCAACAGCAATATGTCGCTATGGTATTTCTGTAAATATAGTATCCACATAGGGGATACTCTGGGTTCACTTGACATTAAGAGGAGTGGGATATTTAGAAAATATCAAGTTCAGTTTGCCTTTTTTAAACTACAAAATGTTCATTTCTTGGGACTTCAACAATAACTAAAGCAAAAAGCTAAATAAGAATTATTTTTCTTTAGTCTATGGAATGGTTGCCATGTACAGAGAATTCTTCAGGACAGAAGAAAATAGTGACTAAACTGTTTATACTCTGATATAGTGATCTCACTACTAGGCACATATTCCTAAGCAGGTCAAAGAAAAGTGTGTATGTCAAAATAATCATGGCAACTCTTATGAGCAACAAAAGACTGAAACAAAGTTGATGCTTACAAATTGGAGAGTATGTGAAGAAGCTCATTTATCAATGGAATTATGCAGCAAGAAGTAAATAAAGTAAGGAATTCAGAAAACATTAGAAGGCCTGTATGAATCCATATGGTAAAATACTAAATAAAGAGAAGATACACAATTGCATGAAGGAAAATGAAAAGAATGCTAGGAGAAGGCCATCTTTGAACAATTATAATGAATTCCAAACTGAATCCTAGGGAACAAAGAATGGACTTCTGCCATTCTAAGAGGGGTGGGGGATTGTGGAGCAGAATGCCATATACATTGTCCTATATCCTATTGTATGGATTGTTTTTTGCCCAACTATTTTTCTTTGTCACATTAGGGGGAAGGGGGATTAATTTTGAGGTTGGGTTGGGAGGTCTATACCTAGAAATGTTTTTAAAGAAGAATTTTAAAAAGTTAAATAAAATTAACCATGAATTAAAGTATTTGGCCCATAGTATAGGTTTTAAAATCACTGTTTATTGATTGATATGAAGCAAAGCTTTTAAACAGAGGGATGTTTAGAGATTAATTTTCAGATGTTAATGTCAGTGTGAGAACCCTTCATGACACAGTTGGAAGTTGAGAGGAGGAGAAAAAAAAAAAGCATTTATTAAATATCTACTAGGTGCCAGGTACTATATTCAACCATTTAAAATTTTATTTCACTTGATCATTTGAAGCAATATGATTTTACTGAACAATAAAGGAAAATAAAAGCCCAAATATGAAAAAATACATGAAGAAAAACCCCAAATAAATTATTTTTAAAGATATATATATGTTTGTGTATTAATTAAAAATGCAAGTTCTGTTGTAAGTCTACCCAATATTATTTTATTTTCCCTTATCCTGAATTTCTCTGGTCCTGGATTGCTTTTCTTTTTTGCATGTATGTATGCATGCATGTATTTATTAATGTATACAAAAGAAGAAGCCAAATATGCACAACATTAGGAAGATGATAAAGACTTTAGATGATAGACATTACCTAATGCATTTCACTCCCTAGAGTGTTAACAAAGCATTAGCTCTATCTGTCATTCATCATCAAAGTGATCCTCAAAGCTCTGGGGCTGTGATAATGGGCATAGGCTTTTATGGTCAAGTGTCACTTGGCAGCCAAGACTATTCCCAGGGTGTGACACCAAAATGACTGTAATATTGAGACCCTGTAATTGTTTTTCAGCATCTCTCAAATAGAGGGAGTAGGGTGACACCAAAATGCTGGTTTTTGGTCATCTATCTGTGAAATTCCAGGAAGTTTTAGAAGGAACAAAATGGCATATGTGGTTTTAATAAGGTCCTTGTATTTTAATAACCTCAATTCTGTATTTGAGTGATACCTTATCACTCAAGATAAGTATGTAAATCTGATTTCAAGTATAAGTTGCTAGCATTTAAATAAGCATTGATTAGCACTCAGAATCAGGAAGAATCATTCAACCTAGATCTGTCATTTAACTTATGAATGCTTACAAAAAGTGTCAAATAATCTTGACTTATCAGATTCTTCAATTTAACTAGGATAATAACAAATTTTCTTGAAGTATTGAACATATAAGATGATCAAATACAAAAAAATGTTTGTAAAACAAGTCGATATTTCCATATAGTAGGTATTTAAAAAAAAGAGTTTATTCCTTCCTCCATTTCTTCTTCGTTTGATTACATTTCTCTCTCAATCCCTCATTAATCAATCGCTTCCTTCCCTCCTTCCTTCAGCTTCCTTCATCAAACATTCTTCCTTCCTTTCCTCCTTCTCCTTCCTGATTCCTTCTTCTCTCTTCCTTCCTTCCCTCCTTCCTCTTCCTTCTCCTTCCTTCCTTCCTTCCTCTTCCTTCCTTCCTTCCTTCCTTCCTTCTCTTCCTTCCTCTTCCTTCCTTCCCTCCTTCCTTCCTTCCTTCCTTCCTCCTTCCTTTCCTTCCCTCTTCCTTCCTTCCTTCCTCCCTTCCTTCCTTCTTCCCTCCTCCTTCCTTCCCTCCTTCCTTCCTTCCTTCCTCCTCCTTCCTTCCTTCCTTCCTTCCTTCCTTCCTTCCTTCCTTCCTTCCTTCCTCCTTCCTTCCTTCCTTCCTTCCCTCCTTCCTTCTTTCCCCTTCCTTCCTTCCTTCCTTCCCTCCTTCCTTCCTTCCTTCCCTCCTTCTTCCTTCCCTCTTCCTTCCTTCCTCCTTCCTTCCTTCCTTCCTTCCTTCCTTCCTTCCTTCCTTCCTTCCTTCCTTCCTTCCTTCCCTTCCTTCCTTCCTTCCTTCCTTCCCTCCTTCCTTCCTTCCTTCTTCCTTCCTTCCTTCCTTCCTTCCCTTCCTTCCTTCCTTCCTTCCCTCCTTCCTTCCTTCCTTCCCTCCTTCCTTCCCCCTCCTTCCTTCCCTCCTTCCTTCCCTCCTTCCTCCCTTCCTTCCTTCCTTCCTTCTCTCCTCCCTCCTTCCTTCCTTCCTTCCTTCCCTCCCTCCCTCCCTTCCTTTCTTCCTTCCTTCCTTCCTTCTTTCCTTCCCTCCTTTTTTGTGTGACTTTTTTGTTTTTCCTCTCAGATCTAGCAAGAAGGTCAAGCTAATGGATCCTTTCTTTCTCTTAACATTGTGAGGATACCAGTGAGTGCTCTTGATGTCTTTCATCACTATTCAAATTAATTTAATTCAATAAAAACATTTTTAAACATCTACTATGCTGCAGGCCCTATACATATGTTACTTACTTCAATAACTCACAAAATTGTGATTTCGTTGGCATGGTGCTCACTTCTAGAGTTAGATTCACAATCATTCTATGACTTGTTCATTAGTTGATAAACATTTATTAAGCATTGACCACATTTTAAAGCATCTACTATGTGCCAGGCATAGTAATAAATATTTATAAATATTATCTTCTTCAGTTTTCACAATAACTCCTAGAAGTAGATGCAATTATTATCACCAGTTTACAGTTGAGAGTTAGAAACGGAATTTGAGAGTTTCTGTAGAGGAACAAATCTATCACTTTGTAAACAACCTGATAATATCTCTCTCTGAGCTTAAGTAGACTGACCCTAGGATAAGAGTCAAAAAGTACTTTCATTAGGTTTGTACTACAAACCCTTTCCTATTAGTAAGATCTGAGAAAGTTCTACAAATAGTCTTTAAAAAACTTTGTGCATACCCAGATGAAGCAATGGAATAGGATTTTTATGGAGGAAAAACTAAACAATCCTTATCCTCAAGAAGCTTGTATTTTACTGAAGTCGACTTCAGGTTATTTGGAAGAGGAGGGAAAGAGTACTAACAGCTATGGGGATTAGGCAAGAAAGGCTTTCTATACTGGATAGCTCCTCAACTTTGACTTAACAAAAGCTGAATATTCTGAAAAGCTTTACTACAGCCATGAGTAATTAATTAGACTTTGTGTTATCTTTCCTGAAACATGAGGTATCTGCCAATTTTCACCAATAAATATAAGAAAGTATGATAAAATGTTAGAGTTGAAAAAGACTTTCTCATTTATGGAAGAGGAGACCTAAATAACTAGCAAGTACTCTGGACTTAGGATTCTACACTGGTCACAAGGTAAAAGGTATGTAATGATGATGATGAGATAAAACTAGCATTCATAGAAAACTTTAAGTTTAATAAGTGTTTTACCTATGTTATCTTATTTTTTCCTCACAAGAACCCATAGGAGAGGTGCTATTATTATTCCTGTTTTATAATTAGGGAAACTGAGGCTCAGAGAGGCTAAGACCATATATATAGTGTCTGATTTGGGACTGGAACCCAGGTCTGTTTGACACAAAGTTTAGCACCCTTTTTACTACAACATGTCATCTATGTCCAGAGACTCTTGTTTTCTTGTCCAATATCCTTTCCATTATGTCATGGATCGTTCTCTCCCCTGACCAAAAATAATGTTGACTGCAATGACAGTTTAAAGAGGGTTGGTTTCCTCCTACTTTGGGCTACTGAGTGTTAGACTCATTAATCATGCACTCAATCTCTTCAGCAGATAAAGCCCTTATTTTCCTTTATACTCTATGAGAGAAATGCATTCATTTCTGTCTTTTGAAAGTGCCTGACTAGATTTGTAAAATTCCAAATGCCATTTTGGTGCAGAGAGCCTTGACTTCCATGAATATGAGATGACGTGGTGAGACAGGGTCCCCTTTGTGTTCATGTTCCCAAGTCTTCCTTGCTTGACTACCTTCCTCTTTCTCATGAGATTCTAAGGCTCATAAGTCCCCAGAACCCAATTTAGAAAGAAAAACCACATTCCCAGTGTCGATACAGTCTTGTTGTATTCCAGATCAAGTTACTCTAGGTAACTACAAATACTCTCCTACCAGAGGAAATCTTTGGTGAAATTTCTAGGAACTTGATAATGTGGGGACTGTAAGTGAAAGGACTTTAAACAGTTTAAAACATTATAGTAGGAGCCTGGGATCTGCCAGTAGATTTCCACAGTAATAACAGCTTGTCTCCTTCTTTATAGTTATCAGAATTTTCCAGAGGTATCACTGAGCTTCTAGTGGGAATGATAAATCGCTTAGATTCCAGTGGCTCCCACTTGAAAAAAAGTTTGGGATCCCCACATTGTCAAAACCCAAAGATTTTTACTGTTATATTTGTTTAAACATTCATGTTTTGTAACTCAAGAGAAGAGCCAGGTGATATTGTACTTTAAATTCTTAATAATGGAGGATTTATCTCCACCTTAATTCATATTTTATTTCCTAAATTTGCATTCCAATTTTGCTAAATTTTGCAGTTGTTTGCACAGACTCATAATTTCCACTGGAGGGATCTTAATGAGCATGGAGACACAAGTGGTGGTGACAGATGTTCTGTCATGACGCTGTGCATTTGCAATGACTATATTGCTGGAAGCGAGGAGCTGCAGGTTATTTGAAGTTGCTTTTTCCCCTGCCTAGACCAGTAGAATAACTTTTTCTTTATGTGTTCTTTCAGTCTCACAGGGAACATCAGCTCCACAAAAATGACTGAACTTTAAATTCTGACAACGTTGGAAGATAAAAGATACCCTAATCACTCTCAGGATAAACTTATGATCCTGCAATAGAACTGGAATAGTGGGATTCCATAGGAAGGGATGAAGAACTGAGCTGGCTAGGAAATTATAGGAACTAACTAAATTATTTAGAAAAAAAAAGTAGAATGGACTCACTGATATAACATCCTCAGGCTACTTACGATTTGGTGAAAGATGAAAGGGATTTAAAAATGGCCATTGGAGAAAAAATTCTTTGTTTGGAGCAAGGAGTTCCATTCATTTTAGTAATAAAGAAAGGTATAAGTTGATAGTGGGCAAAGGATATTTAATTTGTAATATATGACCCCTTGGTGTACTGGGCATCTCCAAGTCACTTTTCCAGTTAACAATGTTAACTCAATAAGAAGGAGGAAATAAATGCATGAGATACTTCTGGCACAAGCCACCTTTGCTGACAATGGCACCAAGAAGACATAGTTTCAAATCTTATATTTGTTGATCATTGATTTTGGTAAATTATTTAATCTACATGAGCCTCAGTTGCCTCACATGTAAAATGAAGGTGTTGGGCCAGAAAGTGTCTGTGATCCTTTTCTAAATTTAGCAACAGAACAAATATTAAAACCTCTTCTTTAATGTCATTTCCACCAATAAAACCATCCAATGGTATGAAGGACTATCTTGACAAGAACTTTCTTTTCAAAGTCTTTAGCAGCTGTGACGATGGCACCTGCAGGAGTGACTACCAGGCTACAATTCTATAGGAGCCTTTTACCAAGATAATAGCAGTGGGCTGCAAGCATTGCTATTCCCAAATGGCTGTAGTGGCTGAACAGCAAGCCATTCTATTAGTCTGTAGGGCACTGCTACTGTCAGGGTTCTATGCTCAGGGTCCAACACTGTTTCCATCAGAGTTTGAGGGGAGATGTTCGTCAATGTGATGGTGGTGGTTTGATCTGCCTCCTATCTCTTTTTCAGAGTGCCCTACTATTTCAATTAGGCTGGTCTGTCTGCCTCATTGCTATGTGACTATGGATAAGTTATTTGATATTTTTTTTGGACTTTTTAGATATCTTCTACATCATGCATTTTTCTAATTCTAATTTCTAATTTCCCAAGCTTCAGGTAACCCAATTATCTCAAATTATTTATACATACATATATATATATATTATATATATATACATTTTAATATTTTGTATACATGAACATAGTGTCCCCAAAAGAAGTCTTAGTTCAGTTTAAAGTTCAAAACTGCATTAAAACTTTTGGATTGTTCGGTATATCTACCTCTTCCAATAGAATATAAGCTCTTTGGAAAAAAAGATCATATATATATATATATATATATATATATATATATACACACACATATAATATATATATATCTTTGCCTATTTCTTTTTTTTTTTCATTTTCTTAAACAGTCTTGAGTACAACATTACTTTTAAAATACATGTTGAATGATTCAATGACTAGTTGGAGTCCAGTTTTCTCACCTGCAAAACGAGTTTGTGGTCCCTCATATTCTATGCAGCATTATCTTATTTGATAAATTAAATATTTATTTACTATTTCCCATGTATGAGTCCCTATACTACATTCAGGGCATGCAAAGGTAAAAAGCAACATAATCTTTTCCCTCAAAGTTTGGAAAGGAAGACTTTAAGGACAGAAGTTGTAGAGTGCATATGTTCCTGAGATATAGCAGAAAACAGTTATAGGGAGAAAATTATTTAGTAGGGATTTAGTTAATATGTATTGAATGAATTTCAGAGAAACAGATTTACTCACCAAAGCACAAATTAGTTTTAAGACAATTTGTAGTATAGCTTACTTAATACACTTCCCACCATTTTCTTCTCTATATGTCAAATATTAAATGCTAGAGCTAAGAAGCCCATGTAGTGAAATGGGCAGAATCTAGTCTACTAGTCTAGGAGTCAGAAGACCTGTCCCTTCTATTTACTAGTCATGCAACTCTAGAAAGTGATTTAACATTTTTGAGTTTCCACTTTTTTCTCTGTGAAGTGGAAATAATCATTTCTTCCCTGTGGAGCTGCAAATAGGTCCAACCATTCAGAATGCAATTTGGTATTATGCCAAGAAAGTGACTGAAATGTCCAAACCCTTTCACTGTGAGATCCTACTGCTAGTCATCTACCCCAAGGAGAACAAAGATAGGAAGAAAGGTACATAAACAAAGTGATCCAAAAAGTCTTGAGCTTTAATAGCTTCAGGGGCATAAATGCTACAAACTTACATAATTGTCATTTGAAAGTTTAATTATTTCCATGCCTTGTATATTTAATTAGTTTTGTGAATGTCAAATGATCAATTTTAGATTTTAATAACAAGATGTACTGTCATTATTCATCCAGTATGTGACCATTTCTTGATGACATTTTCTCAGACCAGTGGATCGGTAGAGAAGGCCTTTTTGCTTTTGCTTAGCTAGCCTGGTCACTCACTGCATCTATCTCCATCTGGCTTTTTCTTGTGGGGTCTCATCAAAGCTGTGATATATACATTAAAACCTCATTTTTGGGGGTGTAATCTTAAGCCTAGGATTATAAATGAAATCCATTCAGTCACTGACCAGCAACAGCAAATAAAATATTTCAAAATTTTAAAAATCAACTGGAATGATAGATAGCACAAGCTGTAGGATTTTCATTTTTTCATTTTAATTAAAAATATCTCAATATTTTAAAATGTAAATAAATACTATTTTAAATGTTGTTTGTGAGCTTATATCATTTGTACTTCTGAAGTCATTAAAGCTTAAAACTGCATTAAGATTTCTAGTACTACAGACTCATGCATATATACATACATATAGAAGCACTGTTTGTACCAGCAGAAAACTGAAAACAAAGTAGATATTGACTGGGGAATGGCTAGACACATGTGGTACTAGAATGTAATAATATATAACTGTCCTTTAGGAAGAAATGAATATAATATGATGAATAAGGAGAAAATTGGGAAGACATATGAATGGATACAAAATGAACCTGATTAGGAGGACGATATAGCCAATGACTATACCCAATGTTACTGAATTTCCTGAAAGTTATTGAATAAATTAATTTAACTGAAAAGAATAATAACAAAACAGTAAAAAACTTAACACTGCAAAGTTATAAATGCCCAAGCTTTCAGAGGTGGGGAGCCATGGGTATAAAACAGTCCATATATTATCTAACTTTTTAATGTTTGCTGGTTTAGTTAAACTGATTTCCCCCTCTTTTAATTTTTTTTAATTTTTTTTAAAAAATAATTAATTATTTATTTTTTTGCTTGGGCAATTGGGGTTAAGTGACTTGCCCAGGGTCACGTAGCTAGGAAGTCTTAAGTGTCTGAGATCATATTTGAACTCAGATCCTCCTGACTTCAGGGCTGGTGCCCCATCCACTGTGCTACCTAGCTGCCCTCCCCCCTCTTTTTAATTCTTTATTCTGAGACATTGCTTTCTAGGAGGGGTAAGAGAAAGATATAAAAGGATGCATAATTTGTTTTTGATTAGTTAAAAATCTTTTCCTCCTTCATGGAAGTATTGTGTTATAAATATACAGAGCAGAGGCTTTAAACACTGTAAAATGCTATACTATTATAGAATATTATTATTTTTCCAAATAAAATGAATTTTAATTTTGAATTCCACAAACATTAAGTAATGTATCTAATTCCATGATCTTTTAAATACTTAACATAATATGCAACTATATATATATATATTTTAATTTTTTATTTTTATTTATTTATTTATTTATTTAATAGCCTTTTATTTACAGGTTATATGCATGGGTAACTTTACAGCATTAACAATTGCCAAACCTCTTGTTCCAATTTTTCCCCTCTTACCCCCCACCCCGTCCCCCAGATGGCAGGATGACCAGTAGATGTTAAATACATTAAAATATAAATTAGATACACAATAAGTATACATGACCAAACCGTTATTTTGCTGTACAAAAAGAATCAGACTCTGAAATATTGTACAATTAGCTTGTGAAAGAAATCAAAAATGCAGGTGGGCATAAATATAGGGATTGGGAATTCAATGTAATGGTTTTTAGTCATCCCCCAGAGTTCTTTCTCTGGGCATAGCTGGTTCAGCTCATTACTGCTCCATTGGAAATGATTTGGTTGATCTTGTTATGCAACTATATTTTAAAAGAATTCCTTCATTCTTCAAGGATCTATGATTTTATCTGTAGGTATACTCACTCCACTGAGAAAACGCTAAAACCATTTTACACCTTAGAATATAGTTTTATGATGGCCTCTTTTTCCTTTATGTTTGGATTGCTGAGAGTCAGTGGACATATTTAATCAGGTATTATTCAGGAGGGTAGGAGCCCAGGATGTAGGAGCAAAAAAAAAAAAAAAAACAAAACCTCATCATTTGGTGGCCAACTCTTTGGAAATAAATTTCTTCCTATTTAGTACTTACTAGGTGTATAACCTGGATTACTCACTTAACCCTTTTTGCCTCAGTTCCTTATCTCTAAAATGAACCGGAGAAGGAATTTGCAAACCACTCTAGTAATATTTCCAAGAAAATACCAAATGGGATCACACAGAGTTGGACATGATTAAAATGGCTCAACAACAAATATATGTTTGTGTATATGTGTGTGTGTGTATTCATATATATTTACATGTATAATTATATACATATATTCATATACACATGTGTATATAATCATATAGTTATGGTCTCAGATAAACCTTCTATATTTCTAGCTTGGTGGGACTTGTCAGAACTTGCTCTCCACTGACATTGCTTTTGAAAGTCAGATTCTCAAAAAAGCAAGATTATCCCATCTCACCAGCCCGGTGTCAAAGTTCTACTTTGATGTTTCATAAGGGGCAGAGGTGACCTTGGCTTTCACTTCCAAGAGACAGACTGGCATTGTGAATATGGAATTAGACTTGGAGAGAGACAGTTCTGGATTCAATCCCTCCTCTGACACATACTAGTTGTATGATCTTGGTAATTCATTTAACCTCTCCGTGCTTCAGGCAGCTCTCTAAGCCTGCTGGAGAATTGGTACAGTCTGCAATGATAGACGCCACTTAATCATTCTATGTGAATGAAATCCTAGGTTTGGCTTTCTTAAAAAATCTGTTCTTTCAGAAAGAATCCCATTATTCCCATTACAATGTGATAGGCTGAGGTTACAAGGAACTTTCAGAAATTCTTTTATAAAAAAGGTGCACATTCTTTATCATACTTCTTGCTTCAGAAATTCTATCTGGTCAAGATTGACGGTTGACTCCCAACTTTCAAGTTATTAAGAGGGAAACATTTATTTCAGAAAGTTCTTCGTTAGCAAGGGTGAAAACAAAATAGGTTTTCTGTTTAATTCACAATTAATGAGAAAATATATTATTCAAGTGCTACTGTCAGCCCCAGCCCCCCTCATTCTAGTTAACTGAGGCGTTGCTGTATCTGTTGAACTAGAATAAAGTGAACATTTCTGTGCTTTTCAATTTGCTAGCAGTCCTTATGCCTGAGTGCATCTTGTAAATTACGGTTTTAAAGTGACTGCCAATCACCCTGGCAATTCCTTTCCCTCCTTTTTAACCTCATACATATAGGTACATTTTGGGTCAATACAACAGAGTAATTCAAATTGGACAGCTTTCTTCTTTCATTGATTTGAATGTCTGCAAAAGAAGTATCAGTTTATTGTAAACTTATGATCTTTCTATGCAAATCCAATAATTATAAAAAGCCACCCTCCCCAAAAATCCTCAAGCCACATTTCTTCAAAAGGGATCTCTTCCCCCACCTCACCCCCATTAGTTATATCTTTGTTTAATCGAGGTGATACTATAAATATTAGTGTATCCTCTATGGATAACAATGATAATTCATATTCTTGTGAGATCTAGTCCAAAAGTCTTTTCTCTGGCACTTTCTATAATAGAATCTGTGTAGTCCTTTAAGCAATCAATCAATAAACATTCCTCAAACACTTACTTTGTGCCAGCACATAGTAAGTAAGTATTGGAGATACAAAAAAAAGACACAAGAGATAGTCCCTGCCCTCAAGGAGCTCATAATCTAATGGGAAAAGCACTTTACAAATAAATGGTTATCATCTGATTTGAACTTTACAAAAGACCTGTGAAGCAAGTTGTGTTATTATCCCCAATTTACAGTTGAGGAAACTGAGACTTAGAGAATTTGAGAACTAAACTGAAGTCTGAAGTAGAATTTGTAATCAGGTCTTCCTGACTCCAAGTGCAATATTATTCTTTTAAACTTTCTCTATAAAGTTTAGTAGTTCAAATGTATTTAGTAGATGTGGGTTTGTATCTCTGTATTTCTGTCTAGACATTTTGGAATATTCATTTATGTCTATTCAAAGGGAATAAAATTAATTCATTTGGTAGGAAAAAAAGACACTTTATTTTCATTAAAAAATTGATTTGGTTTCCTTTATCTGGAATTATGGTTATGAATTTATAGCTAATAATGTCCACTTTACCCAAATGTTTATCTTCATTGCATTCTAAATGAGAAGGCACTTAATTGTTCCAATACCCAACACCTGAGACCCAGGTCCTTCTTTTTACTGGCAAAAGCAAAGCACATATCACATAATTCAATTATGGGCAAGCTTCCCTCATTTGACATCCCACACAAAATCTGTGCTCCACAGATTTACGTGCAGTTCTACTTCATTTGAATAAAAAAATTAATTCTTAATTTGAATTTACAGACACATATATGCACACCCCATCACTTTCTTCTGGTTGTATGGAGCATGGATTAGATTTTGGAAGGGAGGATATATGTATACAGGAAGATATGGTGTGCCACACAAAACAAGATACAAATTTGTTTTTAAGTTAATTAATATAGTCTTCATCATAACTACTCTCAACAGTAAATAAAATTCAAAAAAATGTTTCTAGGAGCCAAAGGAAGAAAAAAGACAAATCTTCTGAATATATTCTTTTCTATTTTCAGGAATTAAGGATGGCCCCATGGAAACTCTAAGATTAAACCTCCAAGTAACTGAACCCTTTGACCTACCTGAATTGTGATGGCTTAAATATCCCCACCTAACCTATATCTAGTCAAACACAGACTAAAAGCCCAGGAGGTCTCATGAATATTCTGAGAATTTAAAAAGCTTATAGTGAAGAGAGAGTTGGAGGGAGGTGGGTATGGAGACAGAGAAGCAAAAATCTCAGCCACTAAATAATATTGTGCTCTCCTGCAGATATGCCCAGTCTTCTAGGATTTGCTTTTCAAGCTCTTTATTGAAATTGCTCAGGTCTTTAACCGATCTCCCGTGGGGGCTGAAAAGCCTTAAGCTAATTACGCTTGGCTGAGACATGCTTGATGAGATGGGAAAAACATAAAGCTTTTGAACGGGTGAAAAATCTCTAACCATCTGCTAGTGGTGTTATGCCGGGAACAATGGGGGAGAAGAAAGGGGGCATCTAGGCCCAGAGAAAAGGTACAGGATTCCTTTAATTACTGGGTCAATGAGACCATTACTGCTTGGAATGTCTGTGAAAGCAGGCAAAACAAGCTTAGGTGGCTAAGCAAAAACAACGGGGCCCAGGAAAAAGGACAACAAAACACCAAAAGATGAGAGACGGACAGAAAGAGAGACAGAGGCAGAAAACAGCAGTCTCAGAATCGGAGAGCAACAGAAGCAGAAAGTGAAAGAAAACAATCCATGTAATTAGAAATCATCACTAATTTATGGGAAGCAGAGAAAGAAAACTCCCTGGCTTGATTGTCAAACAACCTCTCTTTCTCTCAGGTAATTTGTGGTTCTCCAAGGCTCTGCAGATGGAGCCTTGTTGAAACAAATACTCCACCATGCAGCCAGCCAGAGACTAGCTTCTGTTATACTTGGCAATACAGGTGAACAGCCTGCATTTAGGTTTCAAATGAAGGCCCCAGGTGTTTATTCAATATGGCGAGCAGCTTATGGACTGTGTCCTCCAAAGGCCCTGTTAAGTCTCATCTGTTTTTTTCCAATCATCTAAAATTCAGCTGAGACAATTTTGGAATTTGGATGACAAAGGTCTTTTTTGTTGTTGTTGTTTTGTTTTGTTTTAAATCAGATGGGTATTGGCTAAATCAAATAACTTCTCTCATGAAAGCAGGTAGTTTTTCAATTTTTTTCATTATTTTTCAGACATTCTATAAGTAGAGAAAAAGTTATATGCTGTATTTTATGTTCTTTGGCAAATTTTATCAGAGGCAGGACAACCTTTGCCAAGGCAGACCCTATCTTTATTGAAGCTTGAATAAATCTACATAACTTTCTACATCCATTTTTATAAAATCCTTTTTATTCTAATGTGTTGAAGAAAGGGCTCAACTACTGGTAAAATATTCTGTGGGTTCCTTTATTACTTCCTGCTCAACAGGAAACTGAAAATAACAACAGTTTCAGCAGGAAACATGTTTTTCTGATAAGTAAGTCCAATTAAGGACCTGCTCATTGAGCATCAGAAGACTTAGAGATGGTTTGTTTTTTTTTTTTTAGAGGAAAAATATGTAAACTTTTTGCTTGCCTAGCTCAAGCAGCTATGCTTACTACTCTGCAAGGTGTGCATATATGTGTGGGAGAGCATTAGGTTCAGTAGAATAAAGGAAAGCATGTGAAGAATAAGGCTTCTTGGTAGCCAGCCTAAGACAAATAGTGAAAACAGATAAGTAAATAAGGAGAGGACCTCCTTTTGATTCCCAGCTTGGCTCATTTCCCTACGTGTTTCTAGTTCTCACAAATAGGTCACTTAAGCCCCGACCTAGAAGGTTCATCCTACCCCAGACTTTGGCTTCCAGAGTTCTAAGGGATGGAAAACACATGGAAGAATAAGCTTAACCCTTTAAAGATTAACAGCAAATTAGCCTTGCTGCTGAGTCTGCTCTGATTTTGTTCTCCAAGATGGTTCCTATATAACCTAGTTCTATAGTTGTTACATTTTTGTTCTGTTCACCCTGGACCTGAGTTCCTATCTAACTGACCCAGATCTTGAGGCATTAAAATCCCACTGAAATCTCAATAATCCTTCTAGGGATCAGAGTTGGGCATTTGCACCTTACTCTGTGTAACCTGGTCCTTACTATCTCCTGCCAGGTTTCTTGACTGCCAGCTCTTTGACCCAATCTCTTGCCTGCAGCCAGATTTTTCCCAATATCAAATTTCAGCCCACCTTTCAGGACAGACACCTGCTATCCACCTGTTTTGTTGGATTTTTGCCTTTTGACTCCTTCCAGACTCTTGTTCAAGTGAGCCTCCACCTGCCTACTATGACCTCTCCCTGTTCAATGCTGGCTCTCCTTTGTAGTGATCACCTGTTCATTCAAATCTCCATCTACTGCATGGAGCCAAATATCTCCAAAAGCCCATTCACCTGTCCAGATGCAATCCTGTTGCCACTCATCCTGGAATACAGAGTCTGTATAGTTTCTAAGGAGCAATGATTTTTGTTGTACCCTATTTCACTGTACTCAAGTCCTGGTATTGATAGCTACCTTTCTTTTTCACTGAAATCTAAATGACAAGTTTTCATTGGAACAATAATTTGGAAATGAGAAAATGTGAGGTTTATCCAGAGAAAATCAGGAAGAGAGATGGTGCTGAAATGGATAATGGTGAAAATAACATCTGCATCGATTTTTTCTGATCATCACATTGTAGTTTTAGTTTCTAAACTTTCTGGATCAAAGCCAAGGCAACTTGGCATAGTGGAAGGAATATTGGGATTTGAATCAGAAGATCAGAATTAGATAATTCCCAGTTTTGTGATCCCAGGAAAGTGAGTTCACCAGTAAAAATCTTGATTTTCTCATTTTACAAATGGAGGCCAGCTGCATCTGTATTGCAATAATGATTTCTTCACTGAATCCCAGTTTTCTCCTATGTGACACAAGAGGATTCAATTCAACTCACAACAAAAACCATTTTTGAAAAGTCTTCTATGTGCAGAGAATGAATACAAACATAACTTGAAAAATAGTTCCTCCATAGTTCTACATTAACTCTTTTCTCAGTCTCTAAAATTTACATTCTACTGGGGAATATACTTTCTAAACATGATTAAATATAAGATGATTCAAAGAGAAAACTACCAATGAGGGGCGACAGGAAAGATTTCCTGGAGGAGGTGGCATTTGAAATGAGATATTGATGAGAAGAAAATATATTCTAAGCATGAGGACAACCTAAGCAAAAATAAATAAATAAAGTGGGAGATGAAAGCCAGGTTTGGGGAAAAGCAAATACGCTCATTTGGTCTGAATATAGTGTGGGAAGATTCACATAGTAATGTGAAGTCAAGGAAGACAGGCTGGAGTGAAGCTGAATGAGTCTAAATGCTGAGCCAAAAAGCTTGTATATTGTCTAAGAGACAATAAAAAGTCACTGGAAAACAAGAAAGTGACATGCTCAGAAAAGAACTTTAGAAAAATTGTTTTGACAGGTATATAGAGGATGAATTGTAAAGGAAGGAGACTGGGACTTGGGTGATCAAATAGAGGGCTATTGTGATAATTTATTTGTGAGAAATGTGATCAACAAAATAGCTAGAGATTTCCATGTTGTTATTTTTTTAAACCTCTAATATTTTTCCAATTTAAGCTCAAAAAGGAAGTATATATGAAAGGTGGAGAATTTAAAGTTGAATCTTCAACATAGGAAGACAGAAATACTGGAAAATGCAAAAGTATCTTAAAATAACATTGGGGAACTTCACATTCCCATTTGTAATCAGGACACCTTATGTGCTGGGTTTAGCCAGCACCAGCAATCTCAAAGGCTTATGTTTAAGAATGTGACCATGGCATCCTCTGCCAGATTCACTCATGGCAGGGACTCACTCTGATTCCCCATCCTTTCCTTCACAAGATGGGGAAACTTTGCTTATCACCCAGCTATGTAAAGGAAGTACATTTGGGAGATGGAAACAGAAAGATAGAGTCAGTTGAAGGGAAAGAGATGTCCATGATTGAGGGAAAAAAATAGAAATCTAGTGGAGTTCAGTCTCCACAGAGTTTAGTGTGGGTGGTGGATGAACTGATTCAATCCCTTTCTCTCAAGTTGAGAGAGTTGAGCTTTGGGAGTTTATGTAATTGTGGAAAGGGAGGAAACAAAGAATGAGAGAAACCAGAGACAAGCTATGAGGAATGTAAGAAGAAAGTTGAAAGATTAAAAAAAAAAAAACAAACAAACAGAAAAAAGAGAGGCCAGGTATCAGTCTAGCTCTTATGGCAGAGAAAGCCCATAAAAAGATTCATAAAGACAGAAGCAAGATGAATAATTTTTTTTAAAAACAATATTACAGTGAATAAGAATTACACTATAAGAGGAAAAGAATCAAAAAGCCCCAGTGAAAAAGAGAATTGGGCTAATTCCTCTGAGATCATGAAATAACAGTAAAAATCACTAGCATGGTTCCAAAAAAGAAAACTTTTAAAATAAATCATTGAGATGGAACAAATAGGTCAGAAATAAGAGATCTAGATGATCAATTAACAAACAATATTAACAAAAACTTGAAATGCACAATAGAGAATTTCTTTAAAGGAAAGGCTATGAAAAAAAGAGATTACAAATCAAATTGCCAAAGTGGAAGAAAATTTGACAGAATAAAAAAAAAAAAAAAAGAAGGAACTTTGAAAACCACACATAAATTCTATACAAGTCCAAATGGCTGACCTTAAAAACAGGATACTCAGAAATAACTTGATTATCTTTTCTAGGTTGCATTGCTAACTTCTTTCAGTCAGTCAATAAACATTTATTAAGCACCTAACATGTGGCAGGTACCAAATATCGCAGCATCTAATTTCAGCAAAGAAGAGTTAACTGAATTGCAAAAAGAAATAGATATAATACAATGATTGTAAGAGAATTTTTGGTTTCTCAGAGCTATAAAAATCTAACCACAAGATAAAAAATGAACATATATAGTTAAGCATGCTTTGGGAGAAGTTAGATCTGAAAGACTTGCAAAATCTTTTGAAAGGGAACAACAGAAAAATATAATTTCTGTGGCATTACATAGCACTTTTATAATAATAGATTATGAGTTATGGTGCAGAAAAACATAAATGTAAAAAGACAGAAACAGTAAATATATACTCTATTTACTGTTTACAATTTAATTTACAATTAAAAATAACAATTAATGAAGAGTACTCAGAAGATTTTAATATTGACATTATGAACAATGAATTTATTAAAGACCAAATCATGGAAATAATTTCCAATACAAAAAATATAACAATGAGACAATAGTCCAAATGAGAAAATGATATATTTAAAAACACATGTTAATAAAATAGGAAAAATAAAAACAAACTCCCCAAACTAAACTGTAGAATCAATAAGCTGACAAATTCAAAATAAGAGGAGTAAAGAAATCTTGAAAAAATCTCTGCAAGTTTTAGTCTCAGACACATCGTAAACAACAACTAACTTTTATGCAATCTTATACACTTGTAGGACCCTTTCTCCCTCCCTTCTACAAGGGAGAAAATGGCTTCTAAACTCTTCTTCCCCCTTTTTTGGAGTTAGGTTTATTCTTGCTAATATTGCCATATTAATTTTCAGTTGTGTTGTGGTAATTGTCCTTTTCATTACATTGTTATAGTCATTGTATATAGCTTTCCTGGATCTACTTACTTCACTTTGCATCAACTCACACGATTCTTTCCTTGAGTCTTTGTAATCATCATATTTGCTATTTCTTAGCTATTCTCCAATAAATAGGTATATATATATATATATATTTTGTTTCTAGTTCTTTGCTATCACAAAAAGTTCTGCCATAACTATTTTTGGTTTATTATTATTATTATTCTAGGTAATGACATCTTAGGTACATACACACACATATGTGTGTGTATATAGTTGGACTTTCTTGGACAAAGGTAGGAACATTTTAGTCACTTTATTTGCATAATTCCAAATTACTTTCCAGAATAGTTATACCAAATCATTGCACCACCAAAAAATTCATTAATCTTCCCGTCTTCCCACAAGTCCTCTAATCACACCTTTTGTCATCTTTGCCGATTTTCTTAGTATAACTTGAAACCTTTAGAGTTATTTTGATTTGCATTTTTCTTATTAGTGATTTGGAGCATTCTTCATGTGATTGCTAATAATTGTAATCCTTCTTTTTGACTATTCATATCTTTTGATCACTCTTACTAAGAAATGATTTTTGATTTTCATTTTATATATTTTTGTTAATTGTTTACATGATTCCAAATCATTATCAGAGATATATGATACAAAAATTATCTTCCTTGATCAACTAGCTCCTTTCTTAACCTTGATACACTAATTTTGTTTTGGCTAAAGTTTTTAAATTTCATGTAAATATAATTGTATTTTTAAATTTTGTAATGGCTTCTAATCTTTGGTTAAAAATTCATCTCTTTCTGATAGATGTGAAAAGTATATGATCTACTTTCATTCTAATTTTTAATATTCAGATTGTATAACCATTTTAAATTAATTGTGAAAATATAGACTAGTATAACTACCAAGATGGAAGCAGTGATAGCCTAGATTCATACCAATCAAGTTGTATATTTTCTTTTTATCTTCTCCCACACTCCTATTCCCACCACTTCTGCTGTTTTCCCTCCTTTTTTCTATAGTTAGGAGAATCCAAAATATAAAATAAAAAGTGGGGAGATATGTCCCCTTTTAAGCTTTTATAGATTCTGCTGATAGCTCAATTAAAGGAAATAAATGATCCTAGTTACTGTACATGAATAATTTCAGAAGATGTGGAAGAACATAGAAATATGATGTTCAGGAAAAGAGTTTCAACTGAAGGTCTTTGGCAAAGTAATTTTTTATTTTTTATTTTGGGGCAAGGTCCACAAATGAGGCAAGGCAGGGTAGAAGTATGTAGTATTTTTTAAAATGTTAGAGCTAGAAGGCAGCTTAGTCAAACCACATGACTTTATAGATTATTTTAAAAAAGGGTTTTTTGTGTGTATACATACATATACATTTCATATCTGTATGTGATGTATTATAATGATTGACTATTACTAAGTTGCAAATAGTAGGGAAGGAAAGAAAAGAGGGCAGGGGGTACCTCAGAGAAGGCTTAATTGAAGGGCTTTTTTTTTTTTTTTTTAATATTCCCTCCTTTGGAACTACATGTGTCCAAACTTTAATTCTGACTTTCCTTTTTGAAAGACAGAAGATAATGACTTTTCCCTTTACATCTTTCTTTTAAGCCTTTAATTCTTTGTTCTGTCTCACCTTCTAAATGAGGTTCAGAATACTCAACTCATTTTCTCCAACTATATAGCCAGCCCCGGTGTTTCACAATGATACTGAAACATCCTTTGGACTAGAATGATAGCCATAATCAGCATCGTTAATGAAATGCATACAAACTCAGTAAAAGACATGTTGCTATTATAGTGGCACCATATAGGAAGGAGGAGTTAGAATTGCATTTCTCAAACTGAACACTGGAAAACTCTGTTCTCCATGATATGAACAGGAATTTGTGTGTGTGTATATGTGGGGGAGAGGAGGGAATCATTGATGTTAGTGATATATTTTTTTTTTCCTTTCTAAAATACTGAATGTACAATTATGTAGGTTTCAAAAATGTTTCATAAGTTATTTCCCAAAATGCAAAAATGAAATCAGTTTATTCTATTTTGTTTAAAATTTTCTCCAATTTCCCTTTGTTTCTGGAATATTTTTTTCTAGAATTTATTAAACCTCCAAGTGTTTAGAAGTCAAGTTGGTTCAAGAAACACTGCTTTCTAGGCATTCTTAACCTAGGCATCACAAAGTCCTAAGGGAGAATTAATTAAAAGAGTTGGACTTCGAGTTGGAAGAATCCTGTGTTCAAATTCTACCTCTGACACTTAATCCTAACCCTAGATAATAGGACCATGGGCAAAACTTTTAACCTGCCTGAGCTTCAATTTCCACTTCTGTAAAATAAATATTATGCTATCTCATAAAGTTATTGTGAGGATCAAAATAGATAATGAATTCAAAGTAAAGCTCAAAGAACCATAGAAATGTCAATTCTTAGATCGAACTTGTGATGTTGCAAATATAATCCATCATTCTAATATTGATTTCTTTCTTCAAGATTTGAAAGCTTAGGAAAAAGAAATGTGCTTTTATATAGATTAATATATATCATGTATAAACATATAAAATCTAATATATAACATGTATAATATGTATAGATATATCAGGATATTATATATAAACATCACATGATATATAAATAAATGTGATGTATTATGCATAAACACATGATATATGACACACATGACATATCACTTAAAGTATACATATGTGAATATGTTATATATGTAACTAGATATATATATAAATATATTATAATAGATATATACTGTTTGTTCCACTGACCTTGATAAAATATTTTTCTTTTGCTTTAGAAGAGCTCTGATTTCTGATTGCATATATTTCCAAAGATTCCTTTTCTTTGCAGTTTTGTGTTAATGGACAAAATGATAGAATACAAAATATGGATCCTATTTATTTTATAGTTTACATATTTAAAAGTGCATTATTCCTGGCTAAAACACATCATATTTCATAGCCTTGAATATCATATCATATCATGAGCAGCAGCATTTATAATTTCCCTAGCATGGGAACTCTATTCACTGGTACAGATTATAAACCACCTTTAATTTCCATACAATCTTAGTTGAGTTGCTTAAGGCTCAAAGTGATCCAATGACTCACTCCAAACAATAAATAAATGTTAAAGACAGGACAGAACACAAATCAAACTGATTCCTATTCCCTCACTCTTTTGCTATCTCCATTCTATTCATTAGGCCACAACTACTTTTCTACAAAATAAGGGATGACTAAAAGCAGGTGGATAGTTAAATGTGAGATAAAACTTGGTGTAAGCTTACCAAATGCCTTATTTTTTTGGATATTTCAGTAACGATATATGAAAAATGAACATGCTCAATGAAAATATACCTTGAATAAGAAAATTCACATTCTTGTATGGTTTTAAATTCTCAGCAGAATTTTTATGAGTTTCAATTATAAAATGAGACCAATAAACTATAATAACAGCTCTGGAAAATGAGTAGAAATTCTGTGTCAAAAATGTAAGTGCTAACAAAGGGACAATATTTATTAGGCAGAAAAATGGCTAATTTATTTTGACAGCCTTTCTTTTTTAGGCTGATGATAAAATGAAAAAAAAAAAAAAAAAAAGCAATCACAGGCAGTCCACCAGAGCCCCTACCATTGTTCAGATGTTCACTCTTTTTCTCTCTCCTTTGGTATCATCAAAGCAGATGTCATAAAATGAATGTCACGAAACATTTAAGCAACAAGATCCTTAATTGTTTCTATTTTGATTATAAACATAGTGAAAGGTAAATCCTTGCAGTGAATGAAATGAAAAAATAATTAACATTCAGGGCACTGCTTGTCCCACCTGTTCTTTCCATACTGAGGCTGGAATGAGGGCACTTGATGGATAAAGAGTAATGAAAAGAAATTAAGCTTTCTCCTACTGTCACACAGAAAAATGGGATGTTTACAATCAGATACAAAAGCAATATGTGGTTACCTTTTACATTTCTAGGGTGTTCTGGAAATTATTGTATCTGATGAGTTAAATGAGGTAATTAGGCATAAACCAAACTATAGTAAATAGCCCATAGTATTTGGATGGTATGACAACTCACTACCACTAATTTAATTTTTTAAAAAATATGGACAAGAACCTCTAAGGTATGGATGAAGAGTCATTTCATTAACTGAATTTGAATTTAGAGTATTTGATCCCTCACCTTTCAGAAAATGCTTCTGTTACAAGGAATAATCATTGTAGATTTCCTATTTGTTTCAATATATTCCTGGGGGCTTGGAGTTGAGGGAAGAAATATTATATCTAGGATCTAGAAGAAAAGCTTTTCTCTGTCTCTTCTCCAAATTATTTTGTCCTTTCTTCTATCTGAAAACACATGGAATGAGAACTTGGCTAAAAGACAGAAATGTAGATTTTCATCTTGGCTCCATAATGGATTCTATGATTCAATTCAATTCAAAGTAACTGCTTAAATCAGTGAGACAGGGAGATTGAGGAGCAGAGAGAAGTACAGTGACTTTGTCAGTGTCAAAAGATCATTTGCAGAATTCCAATAGATGTAAAGCAAGACAATCAATTTTTTTATGTTCCACAATCTCCTCAGTTTTGAAATAAGGGGGTTGGGTTATTTCAGTGACCTTAAAATTAAGTTTTCTGTTTGTCTTAAGTCTATAACCCTATTCTATATATGTTGTTATCATATGACTTTCTTTTTATAAATATAAAGTCCTGTTATTGTGACTCAAGATATATTCATTTAAACAAAGAATCAAAAGGCTGTAAATAATTCCTAGAAGGTCTCCCATTTAAAAAAATTATTTAACTGAACCTTCTTGATATCAATTAAACATGTCTTCTATATTAATAACTAATAAATTATAATTAAGATTAGAACCTATATCTTCAAACTTCTGATTTTTACTGTTTTTTCCAGATTAAAAAACCTCAGAATTCACAAATCTACACTGGACACACACACACACACATATAGGATCATTTTTCTTCAATTGAAAGGAACCTCAGAGGCCATCTTTCTGTCCTCTTCATTTTACAGATGGGGAAATTGAGGCCCAAGAAAATTAGGTAGCTTCTTCAAGCTTATATAGAGTGTAATGAAGAAAGTATCAGA
Source organism: Sarcophilus harrisii (assembly GCF_902635505.1). Classification (NCBI taxonomy): domain Eukaryota; kingdom Metazoa; phylum Chordata; class Mammalia; order Dasyuromorphia; family Dasyuridae; genus Sarcophilus; species Sarcophilus harrisii. Next base: position 155,312,541 of record NC_045427.1, read on the forward strand.
GATGAGATTCAAATTCAGATCCTAAAACTTCAAAGCCAGCCTTCTTTCTACTGTGCCATACTGTCTCCAATAAATGTTTTATATTTTTATAGTGCATTGCAGTATAAATATAATAGTACTTTGAAAAACTATATTCTATCTTTACAATCACACTTTAAGATAGTATTATATCCATATACAGATGAAGAATACCTCATCTAAAAATGTCAGAGAGTTAGAGCATTTATGGGATTGGCCAAGGTCGCACAGATAATAAATGATAGAACCAGCATCAGAGCTGAGGACTCTTGACTTGTGGTCTAATGTTCTTTTTTACGCCACAGAACAGTTCAATGAAACTTAAAGATAGCCTTTGCTGCTTAGAGCCCAGAACCTGAAGTGAGAGTATTTTATGATGAATGAAATCTACCTGCTAGATTTATTTCACTATTTGAGTCACTAGCACCATTCTCAAAAATCAGGATTTATGGTTCCTGACAGTTATATAACTACAGGATAGTGCCTGGAACAGGATCCAGGCAAGAATCCTACTGTTATTCAAATTTATGGTTTGTTATTAGAGTAAATTGACCATACTTGACTGTGTCACCTGTAATCAGATTATCCTGCCTCATCTGCACTAGTTATGGTTTGCAATATGAAATAACTAAGCACATGGTGAGAGATTGCAACCAGTGGCCCTGCACAACAGGAAGAACTACAGGCTCAGAGAGCTAAAGGCTTAGAGAGAAAATTGGAAATCAAGTAAAGAGAACATGTGCTCACTGTCTAGTGTCCCACCCCCAAACCCTTCCCAACATGTTCACACTCTGTTGTCTATAGGTTAAAAATCTATCCTCTTCCTGGAAATACAATCAGTTGCTAAATTTGTTTCTTCTGTCTCAGAAAGGGAAAAAAACACACTCTTTCTCTCACATACATAAACAAAACAAGACTATAATAACACAGCAAAAGGAAAAGATTGCACTATTATATTACAGGGAGACAATTGTGTGAGGGGGTGGAATAAATGAGAAAAATGTATTTAGATGAACATGAATTTTCATTACTTATATTTATAAAACAACAACAATAATAATACTTAGCATTTGTATCATGCTTTAAGATTGGAAAAGAACTTTACATATATTATCTCATTTGATATATATTATTTCATTTGATTACCACAATAACTCTGTAAAATAGGTGCTATTTTTATCATCACCTTACAGATGAGGAGGCTGAGGCTGAGAGGTTAAAGAAGAGGCTCAGGGTCACACAGGTACTAAATGTCTGAAGCTATTTAATACAATTCTATTGTTACATTTTTTTTTCCCCTTTTGAACTTGAATTTAAACTCAGGACTTCCTTGAGGCAGACTGCTTAAAGATAAGCTAAATATTTTGATTAAGTATTAATTAAATATTCTATATGTGAACTTTGATTCCCCAAACACATTATAATCATTCCTTCCTTCTTTCCTTCCTCCCTTCCTCCCTTCTTTCCTTCTTTCCTTCCTTCTTTCCTTCCTTCCTTCCTTCCTTCCTTCCTTCCTTCCTTCCTTCATTCCTTCCTTCCCTCCCTCCTTTCCTTTCCTTTCCTTCCTTCCTTCCTTCCTTCCTTCCTTCCTTCCTTCCTTCCTTCCTTCCCTCTTTTCTTCCATCCCTATTTCCCTTTCTTCTTTCTTCTCTCTATCCTTTCTCCCTTCCTTCTTTCCTACACTGTTACTATGGAAATAAGCATTAGGTGTTTTTTCCCCTAAGTTTTGTTTCTTCACATTTGTAGGTCTGCTATTCACATTTGTGGACTTGCATCTAGAAATCAGAAAGAAGACACATTTAATATCCATGGTATAAATTGGAAAAGTGCATCAGGGTGGCCTTCAGCAAGCTACTTAGCTTTTCCCTGAATCTTAGTTCCTTCATAATAGCGTGGGAAGAATTGTTACATGTAGCTCCCGGAGTTGTTGTAAAGATCAAATGAGATGACTAAAGCAAAATTATAAATGCATAATCACAAAGCATAACATGAATTTAAATTACTATTTTTCTAACATATTGTGGTTCATGGTGGACTGTGCTGGTGGAGGGATACAAATGAAATCCCAAGTCCTTAACATGTTGGTGTATTCTAAATTATTATCATGAAGTTCACGTAATCGTTTCTCATCTTGAACAGTATAAATTAAAAGATTCTGCTCTTGAAAAAAAGGGTTTACAGGTCAACAAGAACCAGTCAGTTTAGATGAAAAAAAAAATTGTTCCTCATGTTAACAGAACTGAACAACTCACAGGAGGGATGTAGTTTGGTACTTTAAAAAGGATAATTTTTTAAAACATTCATATCACTTGAAAAAGGACCAGAAAATTTCACCTGAACTATTTTCTCTAGCTATTTGCTCTTTTAGTTGACAAATTTCAGCCAGAGAATACAGTCTGAGAAAGGCCAGGGGAAAAAAAGAAAGGCCTTTTACAATGAAAAAACTGAAAACTAATGATGGCATTAGCACTGTGAAAAGTATGGCATTGCTCAAACCTGAATCACTTGGGAAAGATGGTAGTTTCCAACTCCCTTCTGGGATACATAGGTTCTCTGGAATTAGAGTTGGCCAGGAGAATGGTCCATTAATCAGGAGGGAGCGAGGACAACATTTGGCACAGAGGACAACATTTGGCACAAGGCAAGGATGTATCGAAAATACTCTTCAGACCCTAGCCTAGGCTGAGAACTGGAGTGCACTGATTTTGCAAGTTGAGCAAATTGCTGTTGTTAAGGAACACTACTCTTAAAGTATATAAAGAAAAAAAAAGAGCCTTGTCAGCTTTGTACGAATTGCATTAATAATGGAAAACACTGGGGGCTAACTAATGGTGCTTTGTAGACATAATAAATCCCTAATGAACTTGATCAGTAGGGGCAGAGAGAGAAGGGCTCACTGTCTCCATGTTCACGGGGAGATGGAGCAGTAATCAAATGAACTGCAGAGAAAGATGTTCCCACTATGGATTAAGATCAATGGAGATGATAATTGAACTTCTCGTGAGCAGAGAATGTGTAGAGACTTATTTGGACTAAAGATTTCTTTTTTCCTTCATATGAAGCAGCACATAAGGCACTCCACATTCTTAGATGGAGAGCAAACCTTTAAATAGTAGTAAATCCCAAGAAAATACAGTCTTATACAAGACAAATTAGCAAAATGGACAGAGTCATGGATACTTGGGCTCTTATATTTAATAGCCATGTGATCATGGCAAGTAATTTAATCTGTCTCAGACTCACAGGGTTCTTTGAGGTCTAAGTAAAAGACAGATTTTAACATGCTCTTCGTGAAGGGGATTCCAACATCAATGAAACTACAAGTACTGGATATATTGAACTATTGATATAATAATATATTCTCCTTGATGAGTCTCTTCTTTCTAGTCCAAGTCCAGTCAGAAGGAGGGGGGGAAAAACAAGTATTAAATGCATATCATATGGCAGGTACTATGCTAATTACTTTACAAATATTATCTTATTTAATCCCTACAACAACTTTAAGAAGTAATTGCTGCAATTATCCCCATTTTACAATTGAGGAAACTGAGGCAGAAGGAAAGTGCTTTGCCTAAAGTCACAGAGTTGGTAAGTGTCTGAAACTGGATTTCAATGTTGCTACCAATTTCCTCTGGAAGAAAAAAAGAAAGACCCCTGGCCTATCTCATTTTAATGAGCTGAACATAATAAGGCTAGAACAAACTAGAAATATAGTATAAATTTCCATCAACTGGATGAATATAATGAAAAAATACACCACTTAAAACAACAGCAAAAGGATGTTAAGAAAAAAACCTTATAACTAAAGTTTCAAAATGCAACCAAGTATAAAATCTGAAGAAAAATTTAAAATGCCTATTTCGTATTTAAGATAGTATGATTAATAACCATATTTTATTTGCTTCAAAGCACTAATAGAGAGAAATAAAAAAGTAAAACAGCTCTAAAATTTCACTTTAACTCAGCAAATTGGTGAAGATGACAAAAATTAGAACGATCAATGTCAGGGGGGCTGTAGGAATGCATTTAATACTAATATAATGTTAGTAGAGTTGTGGATTCATCCAACCATTCTGGAAAGCAATATGTAATTCTGCCACTAAATTATTCATACTTTTTGACTCATATATCTCACAGAGAGTCATATATTCCAAAAAGGTAAAGAAAGATAGAAAATAGGATATATGGAGGGCTGTAGAAAGGAAATATTTATGTGTATTTATACATATATACAACACACATATATATGTATATGTATTTATATAAAAATTGTTGTTTATCCTCTGTTCCTGAAGAAAAACAATGGCATCAGAAGGATTATGTCTTGACTTGCAAATGAATTGGATTGAAATGAGGCACAGATCTGCAAAATCATCAGCTTCAGTCTTCTACAGAGGCATCAGGGTCTAGTGGCAAGACACAAGTCAGAATGAGCGACAACATCTCCGGATGCACTGGGAGACTTTGGCCTTTTTAACCTAAGGTTTTTCCTAGGTCCCAGTTTGTCTGAAAACACCCATTCAGTAACTAAAGACTAGGTAAAAATTGAGGTCAAAGATGGCCTTTTCATATACCACAATTTATTCAACCATTCTCCAACTGATGGACATCCATTCAGTTTCCAGTTTTTAGCCACTACAAAAAGGGCTGCCACAAACATTCGTGCACATACAGGTCCCTTTCCCTTCTTTATAATCTCTTTGGGATATAATCCCAGTAGTAACACTGCTGGATCAAAGGGTATGCACAGTTTGATAACTTTTTGAGCATAGTTCCAAACTATTCTCCAAAATGGTTGGATTCGTTCACAACTCCACCAACAATGCATCAATGTCTGAGACTGATTCTTTTGTGAAGTCAAATAAGGCATGGAATATTACTGTTCTGTAAGAAATGACCAACAGGATAATTTCAGAAAGGCCTGGAGAGACTTACATGAACTGATGCTGAGTGAAATGAGCAGGACCAGGAGATCATTATATACTTCAACAACAATACTAGATGATGACCAGTTCTGATGGACCAGGACATCCTCAGCAACGAGATCAACCAAATCATTTCTAATGGAGCAGTAATGAACTGAACTAGCTATGCCCAGAAAAAGAACTCTGGGAGATGACTAAAAACCATTACATCGAATTCCCAATCCCTATGTTTATGCACACCTGCATTTTTGATTTCCTTCACAAGCTAATTGTACAATATTTCAGAGTTCGATTCTTTTTCTACAGCAAAATAACGTTTTGGTCATGTATACTTATTGTGTATCTAATTTATATTTTAATATATTTAACATCTACTGGTCATCCTGCCATCTAGGGGAGGGGGTGGGGGTGGAGTAAGAGGTGAAAAATTGGAACAAGAGGTTTGGCAATTGTTAATGCTGTAAAGTTACCCATGTATATATCCTGTAAATAAAAGGCTATTAAAAAAAAAAAAAAAAGAATCAGTCTCAGAGGAGAAGAATCTTAGAATTTCTGGCTAGAACATATAGGATATATAAGTGTGTGTGTGTGTGTGTGTGTGTAAAACAACAAATGGTTCTTTGGGATGAGAAGTGATACATATAGAAATGAAAGTAATTTAAACATAAAAAAAACTCTAAGTCAAATAAGATTTTCATTTTAAGTAAAATTGCCTTATTATTCTCTCTCTCTCTTTTTTTTTTTTTTACAATCATTTACTTCAATTATATTATTCTGCTTCTTTTCAAACATGGAGTAGATTCTGAGGGGACAAACTTAACTTGATTAGTTTATGATGTGGACTTTCAGCTACATAAATACAATGACTATATTTGAATATCAAACTTTGTGTCAGTTGAACTTGTTTCTGTTTAAGTCTCCCAGGGATTTTCTCATTGTGCCACTGTGTGACTTTATCAGCATGAATTACTGCTGCATATTTTCTGCTTCTTTTCAAGATCCATACTGTGATATAACTGAATTTCAGACTTAATGTTGTAGCATCTGTATGGATAGATCTGGGAGTTATAGAAGATGGGTTGGAAAGATTACCTATATACTTTTTTTTTAAAATGCAACAAAACTGAAAGGAAGACTATAAATTTCTTACCTTGTCTGGAATTTAAATGAACAGATTTTATTTTTCATGGAAAGACTCTAACATAATAGATCTAACATTTCAAAAAAAAAAAAAAACCATACAGGATATCTATGAGTATAGCAGAATACATGTTTTCTCTCTTTTGAAGATAAGGATAGTTCTTAATACCTATTGCCAGACATTGAGTTTGTATACAAAACTAGGGAATATATTCTGTACCTTTTGCAGAAGATTTTTATTCACTGACTAACTAAATACCCTTCAGAGGAGGGCAAAAATAATTCTAATAGTTGGAAATTGCCCTATTGCTTTTCTTCAGTGAAACTAAAATTAAATCTATAGTCTCTTCTTTAAGGATAGAAAACATGTTTTAGCTCAACAGATTAAATGAGAAATATTTTGGAGCCCGCTCTAACAGCTTGTGAGAGATTGTCAGTTTGAGCAGTCCTACCTTAGAAATTGGCAATTATAATAAATCAGAGTTTGATTTATTGTTTTGTTAATTGTCTCTGGGTTTAAGAAAGTGTAAATAATGAAGATTAAACTTATTTATTAATTTATTTTATTTTAAACTTAGCAAAATAAGTATTTTTATAATAAAATAGAAAAAAATATGATGGTACATAAAACTGCAAATCTATTATGTACAACTTACCATTCTTTTAAAATGTATATAGGTTTATATATTTGTATGTATATATATTGTGTATATGTATATTCTGAGGGGTTTTTTTTTTTCATGTATATTCTGAGGGTTTTTTTTTTCTTGTTTATTTTGAAAGGGTTATTTGACTTGGCTAGGGTCACACAGTAAGAGTCTGAAACTGGATTTGAATTGACTCCAGGGCTGGTGCTCTATCCACCTAACTGCCTCTTAAAAATACAGCTTTAAAATCTGTGGTTTTTTTCTTTCTCTTCTTTCTCTCCCTGAAAGTCCTGTTTGTTTAAAAATAATAACTAATATACACCTAAGTAAAATGGTGTAATGGATATAGGGGTGTAATGTTAAAGTTAGAGAGAGATTGAGGTTTGAGTCTTTTGTCTGATAAATACCAGCTTTATGTTAATAACAGATGAGTCTCTTAGGGTCTCAGACAAGTAGTTAAAATTAGAAGTTGCAGAAGTATTACTGATCTCTATCAATGGAGGTAGTTTCCATTCTGGGAATTCCCTATAGAGAAGAAATTAAATATTGGATCAGAAAAACATTGGTCCTTTTCAAACTTGGTGCAGAGGATCAAACCACAACTTCATAAATAGATCATGGACTGAGGAAGGAATCCTAGAGGTCATTCATTAAATTTAATTTCTTCATCTTAAAATGAGGGAATAGGTCAAGAAAAGCTAAATGACTTGTCCATGTGTTAACAACAACAATAATAATAATGGCTGGTATTTTAATGCTGCATTAAGGGTTGCAAAGTGTTTACAAATATCTCCTCTTATTCTTACAAAACCTCTGGAAGGTAGGTGGTATTATTATCCCCATTTTTACAGATAAGAAAATTTAGGCAGATTTAGGCTAAGTGACTTGCTTAGTCACAACTCATATTTGAGGAAAGATTTGAACTAAAATTTTTCTGGTGCTGCTCTAAGTCATGAGCCATCTAGTTGCCTTTTTTTTTTTTTCCAGAAGATTATGGACAATGACGAAATGATGAATTTCATGGATAAAGAAAACTGTTGAGAGAGAGAGAGGGAGAGGGGAGGGGAGGGCAGAGAAGGGGAAGAGAGGGGAGGGAAGGGGAGAGAGAAAGAGAAAGAGGGGGGAGAGAGGGGGGGGGAAAGAGAGGGGAGGAGAGAGAAAGAGAGAGAGAGAGAGAGGGGAGAGAGAGAGAGAGAGAGAGAGAAGGAGGGCAGGAGGGAGGGAGGGTGTGTGTGTTTCTATGTGTTTGCCTTCCATTTTCTTTTCCTCCAGCGTTTTAAGATCTATTGTGAAGATGGGAAACACCTTCTAGAATTGGAGTAAGGAGGAGGTTGGTTTATAAATGCTACCTCAGATATTAAGTAGCATTTTGATCCTGGGTAAGTCACTTAATATCTCTATAAAACAAGGGTATTAGGCTCAGTGATCTCTGAGTTTCATATCATTTCTAAATCTATAATCCTGTCTGGATTTAGAGTTTAATTAACACCTCCTTTTAAATGTATCGTCAAGGTTATGAAACATCTGAAATGAACATCTGAATCCAGAATTATAGAGTTTATTGATAAAATAATTAATTAATTGGGGGCAAGGGAATGTGGGTCTAATAGATGTTTGAAGGTATAATTTTGGGGCCTTTCTCTTGCTTATTCAAAAAGGATAATCATATTTAAATTGAATTTGACCACAACAAATAAAGTAACCAGAGTGAAATGTTTTCATAATACTATTAAAGATAGATGGAACACAAATTTGTAACACATCTAATCTTAACTTCAACCCAATCCTCAAATGTAATACTAATCCTAAATCTAAAATGACCTTCAACACTATTCTAATCATAATAATCCTACCTTTAAATCTAATTTAAAATGAAAATTACCCCTTTCTTAAATGAACACCATTGAACTCTAACACTAAACCTAATATTAACAAAAAGGAAATATAACAAATTGAAAAATCATAGTCTTTTGCTTACCTATCATAAAAAATCAAATTAGTTAACCTTTTATTTTAGCTCTTAGCAAGTAAAAAATTATATTGATTTGTTCAATCCTTTCCCTCTCTGATAGGTACTATCATCTGCTGAAAAGTAGTAAAATACTGAAAATAGAGAAGAAGAGAAATAATGGAGCTGGATAATCCACATAGAATCCTAGCCCCAGGATAACCAAGAGTTATAAGAGTAGGCAGAACAGATGGTGAAATATAATTATCAGAATGTGCTAAATGGAAGTATCTGCCTATCGGGGACAGTAAAGTTATACAGTTACATGCATAAATAGTTTGAAGTATATTTTGTCCATTTGCTTTGCATGAGGCACAATATAAAATGTAAATAATTACTAGGAATGTAAAATTAACCAAACAGGTATGTCATTTCCCATGGCTATGTATCCCCATATCTTACAATGCAGATAGGCAGTTGAAACAAGCAAGCAATATCATTTACCTGGATTAGAAAGAAGGGTTATATCAATTCTATTATCTTTGTCAGTAATAAAATATACCACCGATATTATAAACATGACTAGCAATTAGTCTCAACTGGGATTTGCTGTAGGGAGAATGCTATTACCCTGTGTGTGTGCAAAGGAAGGAAGCTGCTTCTATTAACCTGGATATACAGTGAAAAAAAATGTCAATATTACTAACATGGCTTAGCAATTAAGTTAGTGTCAATGTAGCTGTCAAAAAGGGTTCATCATTAAGAAGCTATATTTAGTATTGATGTCGATGTACAATAGAGATTATGTCTAGTTTTTAATTTGCAGCCCATATTGATCTTTGTGTTGCTAAAGAGGAAACCTATGCTGTTGCTACTTTGCATGTCTTTTGCAATTAAGTGTTAAATGTAACAGTAAGGATGTGATCATAAAGGTAGTTTTTCTCAAAAAGTTGTTTTAAATTTTGAAAAAGCAAGTTTTCAGTTTGGCAAAAGGAGAGGTAAATACTTAATTCATCAGAGATTATTTAATTTAAAAAAAACTCATTGTAAACTATGAATTTTTATCTTCAATCCAAATATTGGCTTCTTTAACTGCTTTTTAAAAAATTGTTTGTTAAAATGTGTTCATCCTTTCTATTTCTTCAGAAGTCATTTTCAGATTCACTGACAACAACAGTAGTCAATATTATGGTTTCACAATATTGGGGAGAAGAATGTTGCAATTTAAAAGGTTCACATAATGTGTATATTTTCCATAAATTGCTCCTTTAATCAGCATGATGTGGAGGCAGACAGTATAAAATCAATAAGAAAAGGTTAATGTTTTTGTTTTAAAGCCATTTCTGAATTTTCTCTGCCTCGATTTTTCTCTGCTATATAATTTCCACTTCTTATAGGCACCCTCAATGGTATCATTTCAAAAATTGGATCGAATCCAAATGAGTAATAACATCTTCATACCACCTGGAAAAAATATTTCCAAAATTACCTTTTTTTTGTGCTACTTCTGGGTTTTAATCCACTTCTGAAAATTGTTGCAGGGTTAGAAAAATATTTGGGTTTTCTGATCACAATCACAAAAACACGAGAGAATAGCTCTGATGCTTGAAATCCAAGCAAGAATCAAAAAGAAGTCCATTCATACCTCTGAAGACTTACTTTTGAGAGCATTCCTACCTTTTTCATTTTCCTTTTCTTCTTTGTCATCAGTGGCTGCAGTAACTTCAGGTTTTGGAACAATTGTGGTATCTTCTTGGTTAGAGAAAGGTTCTAAAAAGAATGAGATGAGAAGATAGTGAACAAGCAGGGATCACTGAGAACTCTGGCTCCAACTTGAGAATTCTGACTTTTACAACTTTGAAAAGATGTACTGAAGCACAACTCCATTTCCCAGCCAAAACTATTCTAAAAATCTTAAGTAGACAAGTCACAGTTCACAGATTTATCTTATTCATTGATTTCTACATATTTTGGATTAAATACCTTCTGTTTCCATGTATGAGCTCTGGGATTCAATCTCCATTTTCATTTCATTCTTCATTGAGTCATCATCATGTCCTGTTAAGAGCAATAATTGAAAATAAAATAAATGTGATATTTATGACTTTATCTTTATCATGAAAAGGAAAAGAAAATAAAAGCCAGAGGTATAGTACTAATCATATGCTGTGAAACAAACAACAGATTTTGAGAACAATTGGGGATTAAAAAAAGTAATTTTTGAAAAAAGGCTAAAATTTTGATCAATCCTAAATTATCTATGCTACTGGAAGGAAGAATTGTCATGGATTATATCCAGGTAATTCAGGCAAAGCTACTACTTTTATCATGTATTATCTTTGAAATTTTTTCATTTTTTTGTCTTGCTTTCCTCCATATTCAGGAGGTTTTATATTTTAATGAAATTCAAATTTGAATTGGATGAAGATGAATATCTAATTTCTAATTTCATTCAACTTTCTATGATATCTTTGTGCTGTAGTAGAAAAGAATGCTGGCCTTCAAGCCAGAAAATTCTCATTAATTTCCAGTTATCCTATTTTTGAGATGTGTGGCTCTGTTTAAATCATTTAAATTCATAAAATTTTAATTTTTTCATCTAAAATGGTGATAACAATTGGGGAGGAAAAGTTTTTGTAAATTGTAAAGTATTCTAGAAAGATGAATTAGTTATGAAGTATGGACTCCTAAAATCTATATTATAAGCTTTTTCTTTCCAAAAGTCCACTTGTTCTACCTTTTCCAGTTAACTTTGCAAAAGAAACTTGACCATTATTGAGTCCAATGATCCAGCAAAAGAGACATATATAAGAACTTGATTGTTGTGTTATGCTACTTATGGAGCTGACAACAGAAAACATTGGAAAGACCCCGAGGCTAAGAAAGACCTGAGCTGGTCAAATCAGTTAAGCACTCCAAAGCTTTACTCATCTACATTAATTGTTTATTAATGTATAAAACCCAGCGTCTGTGAACATCAGCCTCACAGGGTTGTTTCATGAAACAAATGAAATAATAAATGTAAAATATTTTGCCAAACTTAATATATTGCATATAATTTTATATTTTCTTTAATAAGTAATTTATAACTGTGTTTATTATAGAAATGATCATAAGTAAAATCATAAATAAAATAAAAGTACTTTTTCTGAAGTGGACAATCTAGCTGGTAGATTAGTCAAATCCCTCTTGCTGTGTATATAGATTTTTTTCAATCCTGAGGGCATGAAAGTTAAAACCATTTACTCTGCAATGAGGAACAGATTTTGTAACAAAAAAAGCCAAAAATCTTAGGTTATGTAAGATTCTTGAAGGTCTTAAGCAAAATTACAAGAGAGATAACATTTATTTTAATGTATTCAGTTATTCCATTTTCATCATCCCTACAGAGCACTGTGGACTATTTCCCCACATGCTCAGTGGTTTTGCCCATGATTCTAAGTTATTCCTTCCCATTGCCAACATTAAAAATTTCATTTTCACTATACCTGAAGCTCAGTTGCAGGAAGGAAAAGTCTGGTAGAATAGTTCTTACTAAATATTTAATTTCTTGATAATGGATTGATATAATTCTATACCAGATCTGATTCTCACTACCAGGAAAGTGCTGGCTGCTGTGATAGAAATGATGGGAACTTATTGGAGAAGTAACCATTGCCTCTTAGAGTTTTTGATAGAGGAGACTAAAGCAACAGGAAATCTCACAAGACAGAGAGTTAATGAGCTCTGCTTGGTGCATATTGAGTTGGAAGTGTTGGTAAGAGATCCACAGGAAGTTGTCCTGGAAACAGTTGAAAATGCAGATTTGGAGCTCAGAATACATGTGAGAGGAGAGAGATAAATTCTATAGTCATGTGTACAAAAGTAGTCAGTCAATGGAAGTAGGGGAGTTAAAAGAGTTACCAAGAGGCAGTATTATAAATGGAGGAGTCAAAGAAGAGATTTCTACCTACCTCAAATGTTAGAATACAATCATAGACTCTCTGAGATTAAAGAGATCTCAGAAACAACTGAAAATCTATAACTCCTCTTTCCCCTTTCCCCCAGAAAGCTTCTGACAAATGGTCATTCCACTTCTCCTTGGAAATCTCTAATGAAGGGAGAATCATTCCTCCTGATGTAGCCAATTTCACTTTTAGATAGCTTTGTCTTACATTAAGCCCACATTCACTTTTCTGAAACTTCTATTCATTCCTTCCAGTTCTATCATCTTGACCCAAACAGTGCAAATCTAATCTACACAATAGCCTTTCAAATATTTTGACAGCAACTATTAGGTAAACAGGACTCCCCTGACCATCTATTGTCATCTTTCTTCCTCTTCTCTTTGTCAGAATTAATGTCCCTATCTCCTTGAAAATATCATTATAGGGAGCTTAGAGCCATCACTACCCTAGCCCCCCATGTGTGGGTTGATATGAAGAGAAACCTAAATTGAAGGATTTTAAAAGACCCAGTTCTTCATCCTGAAGTCTTACTCCAACCCTGGAATTCACACACTGGAAGAACCTTTTGCCTTTCCCTCTCATTGGGTGGCTCCTCCCAGAACCTTCATTTAAAGAGCTTGCACAGGCTAGCCATGTCTCATTCCTCTTCAAGCTGTACTCTAGACCTCCTTTACCATGCTCTACACTTTATCTGGAGCCTTTCTTTCCTTCTACTTTTTACCTTTCTCTTATGTATTATCTTCTGGATTGGAATGGATAATTCTTTGAGAGCAGGGACTGTCTCTTTTCTTGTTTTTATATTCTTAGCATTTAGCACAGCGCTTGGTATATAATAAGAATATAGTAAATTTTAGTTGACTTATGACTGATTGATTGCTCTGGCTAAGAAGTGAGCCAGAATTTTCCTTAAAAGGAGGAGCTATATGTGTGTATATGTTTTCCTTACTGTTCATTTAGTTGCCAACAAAAACTATAGCTTTTCCACTTTTCATTCACTGATTGACCTGCAGGTTTCACCTTTTATTTTCATACAATAATAGGATGTGTGTACATGTGTGGATGTGTACTCTTATGTTTGCCTCTTCAAACTCAAATTTTCCCATTCTTTCCTGCCTCTCCTATTGTACATAAAACCATGTTGTTTTTTAAAATGAACTTTTGAGCTTTATACATCCAATGAACTTTCAATTATCCATCTTAATAGACAGAAGTAGAACAGATAATCCAAAAATCATTCGGCTTTGAAATGTATCATATGATTATCTCTATAGCAGATTTACTTTTCTAATTATATTTGGCTTAGAAGAAGCTATAATTAATTTGTATTCCCTGAGTAAACACACTTCAATGGAAACTATGCTAAAGAAATCATGCTGAGCTTAAATATTTTCTAGTGACAATCCTCAATTTACCCTCTGAATTAACTATATTTAACTTTAGCAACCATCCTATAAGTCTAGTTTTTGGTTCACAGACTATTAGGAATTGTGATTTTTCTCATGATAAACTTCAGGTTACTTTACAATAACTTGGTGAAGTACCTACTATAAGGATTATTAGATCCATTCTATAGATTATGGAATTGATACTCTAGTAAGTAAGGTAGTTTGCCCATGTTATCCCAATTTTGGGTGTAATTCTATTTCCATTATAATATGGCTAACTTTCTCCTCCAAAGATAGATTTGGGGCTCTGGGGTAATTGGACTGGCTAATCAATGCTCTGTGCCTGTGTAGCAAAACAAAACAAAACAAAAAACTAAACATTTAACAAAGGATTGACTATATACCTTCAGTCGGATCTTGGTCATGAACTGAGCCACGGGTGATGTCATCTTCTTGTATGATACTGGCATCTGGGGTAGAATCTGATACAATAAGCAGATAAAACAAAAACTCCTTAAATGGCATTTTAACTAAGAAATAAATATAATAACTTCTGATATTATTAATAATAACTATTAATAATAATATTTTTGGGCGGTAGAGACTAATATATTTTATTCTTGCAAAAGCATGAAATGCTTCCTGCCTGCAATGTCCATACTCTTTAATCAATCATCCACATCACCACTGAATCATTCTTCTACTGAGGACTCCATGATACCTATCATTTGTTGCTAAGAAAAAGCCAGGGAGCAAGAAAGATGGGAAGTGACTTCAGTGTAAATTATAAATACCAGAATACAAATGCCTGAAAACTTTTTTAATGACACAAAAAGGCTATATAACTTCTGGGAGCTACTTTGATCATCAGATAACAATCATAACCAACATAATAATACAACATTGGCATTTCCAAGTTTACATAGTAATTTTTTCACAATGGCCTCAGTGAGATGGATAGTTATTTTTATCCATTTTACAAATAGGGGGGAAAAAAGTTTAAGGAGGGTTGCTCTAGATCACATGACCAGTAAGTAGAGGAACTAGAAAATGAGTCTAGTGTCTTAAGATAGAATTTAGAGATAATAGATTAGTTTGCAATTATCTAGTCCAATTTCTGTTTTGTTGATTAAAAAATGAGTTCAGACTTGCTCAAGGTCTCACATATAGCAGAGCCAGGTTTAGAATTCAGTTTTATGGACTTAAATCTAATGGCTTTTCTATTGTACTTATTACATTATTATTATGTTTTTAATTTATAGTTTGACTCGGCTTTGGTGATTCTAGCTTTTTATTTTTCTCTCAATTTGATTTCTGGTTCCCCAGAAACATTATTAACTCAGATACCTCATCCACCCTGATCAGATCACTTTTTGGTCATCTATTACCCTTGATTTAGCTATTGATCTAAGGTTGAAAACAATTATCTTGTCTTATAACTTACAAAGATGTGCTATATGCCAGTGGGAAGCAGCAGAACCAGAGGCCCCTTGAAATAGAAAGGTGTTGTACTTTAGGAAAAGGAAGCCCAGGAAGAAGAGAGTGATCAAAATTCTGAATTGCAAGAGAGCCCTCAAATCCTGGGATTCCTTGGGATATAACTACAACAATCTACATTTCAGCAAACAAAGTCTTGAACTGTCAAAACATTGCATAAACCAGGAAAAACAGAGATATGATGAAATTCATAGGGTCTTCAGACCAAGAGAACCCACTGAAAATTGTGCAATAACTTTAATGACAGGTTAATAACTTTAACAACAAATATTGTAAAGTTTATTACTTGAGCCTGCCAAAAGCAACTTTTGATGGATAAGTGAGGAATCTGGGTAGTTAACATCTGATTCAAATTTAATAACCAGTGAAGCAGGTATGCACCCAGAGTGTATGGTTTTAATTAACTGCAAATAATTCCCTGAGGCAAATATTTAATTATCTGCACAGCTTCTGATTTCTTTCTGAGAGTGACAATAAGTTTAAAAGTCCAAATTTGGAAACTGAAGTGAGCATACACACATTTTTCAAACTGTTATCTCACTTGTGTCAAATCAATTACAATATGCCCCCACTGAACTACGCCTTTTCTATGGGTTAAAAATATTGACTTCAGAACCTAAGAAATTCACTTTCTTCACATTAACACTAGTATTATATAAAAGATACTACTAATACTAAATTAGAAAAATTCAGAAATGTTATCTTTTCTTCAATTATATATTCCAAGGATGGATATTAACCAGAGGATTCACAGAGAGAACCTGAAGAGTAAAGGATCTACCTTTAGTTAGTTCTGAATAAAGATGGGTAGAAAAAACTAAAAAGAAAAGTCTTAGGGAGTATATATAATCTACTTTCCAGTATATGAAGGAACGTCATACAAAAGAGAGAATAGAGCTGTAATCTAGAGACCTAGTTTTAGAATCAAAGAACCTAGGTTAGCATCCAGCCATATACTTACCAAGCAATATAACCTCGGGCAATTCAATTAAAAACTCTTTGGGCCTTAGGTTTTTTGTTTTTTTCATTACAGATCCCTTCTATAACTAAGTTATCTCTACTACCCTCTTTACTCTTAAACACAGTTTATATTGAATCCAAACTAACAAACTTAATATTGCTTATACATGACATTTATCTCCCACCTTTGGGTCAGCTAGGTAGGGGAAAGGATAAAGTGCTGGGCCTGTAATACAGCCATTTTCCTAAGCACAAATCTGGTCTCAGACACTTACAAGCTGTGTGATCTTGAGCAAGTCTCTTAACCCAATTTGCCTCAGTTTCCTTGTAGTAAAATGAACACAAAAAGGAAACTATTCCGTTATCTTCCCTCCCCCCCCAATCAAATGGGATCATAAAGAGTTGGACAGAACTGAAACAAATGAACCACAATATCTGCATCTTTAACAGGTTGTTCCTCATGCCTGGATTCAATTGTTTTTCATCATTCCTCATGCTCCTAGTTTTTAGCACTGATTAATTCAAATTACTTTGTTTTTATTTCATATATTTCAATTTATCTTTATATAAATTGTACCTCATCTCTTTAGAGTAGAACTAGAAGACGGGGACCATTTCATTTTAGTTTTATATACTCAGAATGAATCATAGTGTCTTGCAGGTAACTGTCTCAAGTATATTTGTATCTTTCTCATTGACTGTCACAAATGCATTGTACATAATAAATATTTAATAAGCATTTATTAAATTGCATATAATAGTAGGAGGCTTAACAAAGGTTTGCTGAATATGTCAGAATAATGGGATTCAGAAATTATGTTGGTTTTAAAAAATAATTGTTTTCCTAATTTAATTTATATAAATTGCCATGACATGGACATTCTAAATCCAGGGTGCTCATTTGAATCAGAAATTTTATGATTCAAAAAATTTGATTTGGTAATGCTCCAAATCCAATAATAGTTATTACCTAATTCTTAGGGTCAGTCAATGCTATTTTAATAAAAAGAAAGAAAAATAAAATTTGCATGTAGATTCTGACTTTCAAAATATTTAAGGTCAATGCCCATTTCCTCCCCAAAAAGAATATTATATAAAGTATTCAAGTTTAAAATATAAAAATTTACTCAAAAGTTTAAAATGAATCAAAGGAACACATTTATAAGTAAACTTTAGAAGTTGCCAAAGATAATAATATATGTAAATTCCATTAGATTGAAATTTTAAAAAGAACAGAAGTAAAACTAGCATTTCCAAAAGGAGACTTGTTAAAATTTACAAGCATCTTTCCAATACAGAGACATCCAAGACTTGATGGTTGTGCTTATTTAAAATAACACATTCTTTAAACAAACACTAGTATTGAGGAATTCTAAAAGAGGTGAGAAAGAGAGGATAAATGCTCCCATTGACAAAGTGAATCTTTAAAAAAATATCATAATATTATGATCAGTCAGTCATAAGGCAATTATTAAGTGCCCACTGTGTGCATCACTCTGTCAAAATATAGATAAGATAAATTTAACATAATCAAGAGAGGGAAAGTGCTAGCCTTAAGGGGGATGAGGAAAGCTTCTTGTAGGTAAGATTTTTGGTGGGACTAGAAGGAAGTTAGAGAAGCCAGGCGGTGAATAAGAAGGGGAAGAATTCCAGTCATGAGGGACAGTCAGTGAAAGTTCTGAGTCCAGATTTATTATGTTTCATGTGAGCATCAGCAGGAGGCCAGTGTCACTAGATCACAGATTATGTAAAGGTGAAAAAAAATGGGAGAAGCTGAGAAAGTTAGGAGCAGGACAAGTTACAGAGGCCAAACAGAGGATTTTATATTTATATTTTAAAATTTGATTTTATATTATATACATTTATATATAATCAATATAGAGTTATTAGAATTTATTGAATGGGAGGTAGGGTGATGTGATAAAAACAGAATTGTATTTAGAAAGGTCACTTGAAGGACAGAGTGGGAAGACTTAAGGCAAGGAGACCTATCAGCAGGCTATTACTATATTCCAGGATTGAGGTGATGAAGTCTTATACTAGGGCAGTGTGGGCAGCTAGAGGATAAAGCTCTGAGCCTGAAGTTAGCAAGGTTTGAGTTGAAATCCAGCTTCAGACATTTACTAGCTAGGTGACTTTCAGCAAATAACTTAAAGCTCTTTGTCTGAAGTCCCTCAAATATAAAATGAAGATAATAATAATATCTATCACCTAGGATTGTTCTGAGGAGCAAATGAGATAATTAACCCCTGTCATCCTTCTATTTTGTTCCCCCCCCCCCCACTCTGGTGTGCAAGTTCCTTTCCCTCTGTCAGGTTCCGCATGCAAAGACCACCCCTCTCTTTTTGCTATTAGGAGACCCTCTGTTTTCTAGAACTAAGGCACAGTAAGCCAGCTAAGCCCTGAGCTTAGCATAAAACAATGCTTTGTGCTCATCCTCTGTATAAACTCCACCAAAAACAAAATCCCAGAATTTCTCACACTGCCCTCCAGGTGGTTCCTGCATATGGACAAGCACTTACAGGACCCATGTTCCAGTCATGAAGCCTTGCTTTGAAAGAAACTTGTCTCGTTATTGCTGTTACCCCTTATTATCATGGCTCCAGCTCACTGCATGACCCTTTCTATACTTATTGAAATTGGGCTTCTTTTTAGAGGAGGTGCCAGCACTTGTGTCTAGTTTTCTTCCCCCAATGGAATGAAGAAAGCTGTTTGCTCATGATCACTGTTAGCTCCTTGATTTTATTTTATTTTATTTCTTAGAGTTAACTGTGTTTGTGATAATCTGTGTGAGCTCTGATATTTTTCAGTTAATTGTGATTATGATAATGTACATGAGCTCTTTCATATTTTTAGAATTAACAATGATTGCATAATCCCTGTGACTTTTGGATCAATTTATTTTTCAGAGTTGACACCTTCCAAACCCCATTATACCTCTCCCCATTTCTAACTATGGTGGGTGCCTCTTGGAGGGCACTTGTTTTTTGTAGTAACTATTTATTTTTAATACACATTGCTTCATAATTCATGTTAGGAGAGAAAAATCAGAGCAAAAGGAAAAAAAAAAACACGAGAGAAAAAAAAAAAAAGTGAACATAACATCTGCTGATTTACATTCAGTTTTCTTAGTTTTTCTTTTTTTCTAGATGCAGATGGCATTTTCTTTCCAAACTATTGGGATTGCTTTGGATCACTGAACCACTGAGAAGAACCAAGCCTTTCATAGTTGATCATCACACATTTTTACTGTTATTGTGTACAATGTATTCCTAGTTCTGCTGGTTTCACTCAGCATCAGTTCATATAAATCTTTCCAGGTTTTTCTAAAATCAGCTTGTTAATCATTTTTTTTAAAACAATAATATTCCATTACCTTCGTGTACTACAAATTGTTCAGCCATTCCCCAACTGATGAGCATCCTCTCATTTTCCAATTCTTTGCTACCACAAAAAGAGCTTCTACAAACATTTTTGTACATGTAGGTCTTTTCCCCCTCCTTCATGATTTCTTTGGGACATAGATCCAGTAATGGCCCTGCTGGGCCAAAGGGTATAAACAGTTTTATGGCCCTTTGGGCATAGTTTCAGATTGCTCTCCAGAATGGTTGGATTGTTTCACAACTCCACCAACAATTCATTAGTATCCCAGTTTTCCCACATTCTCTCCCACAGTTATCATTTTCTTTTTCTGTCATCTTGGCCAATCTAAGAGGTATAAGGCAGTATCTCAAAGCTGTTTTGATTTGCATTTCTCTAATCAATAGTGATTTAGAGCATTTTTTCTTATAACTAGATATGACTTTAATTTCATCATCTGAAAACTGTGTGTTCATCCTTTGATTGTGGAGAACACTTATTAATCTATAGCAGCCCCACCATTTTCATTTAGAGTGAGACAGGTTGGATTCATTGGGATTTGCATCTCAGATTTTATTAGATTATCTTGGATTCCAAACACATTCATATTCCAACTTTCTCTATATCACTTGAAAGTAACACTTAGTCATCTGATAAAAGTTTATTAAATTCTTACTATTTTCCAGGCATTGCACTCAGTGCCATGGATACAGAAAATATAGCAAAAAACTTGACTTAGCTCTTGTATTAGGCACTCACCTTCAACTTTATGACCTTGATGCCATTTTTGACTCCTTACTTTCCTCTATGACATGCTTCTCAGCTATCTCCTTCCCTTATTGTTATAGCTACCGCATTATTTCAGGCTCTCATTACCTCTTCTGGAATACTGCAAATGCCTCCAATGGACTTCCCTCACTCCCTTTCCCTCAAGTCTCAATCTACTTCCTCCATCCTCCACATAGACACCCAATGATATCCTAAAACATAAGTCCCTCCCATTCCTCAATAAGTTCTAATGGTTCCTTATTGATCAAATTATATTTCATCTTTATCTCACCCTCTATAAATTTCTATTTTGTATGTGTTTTACATCATCCATAATTAGTATAAGCATTATTGTTGGATTTTTTTTGTCCTATGTTTCTAAAGAAGATCATGACTTTGAGAAGATGATGTCATGATGCAAGTGAATTGGATTTAAGTGGGGGAGGGCAGTGAATAGTCACCAGTCTTACTTTCTCCTGCAGATCTTGAGTCAAATGACAAAATACAGTTCAGCTCTGGCTGCAATGGGAAACTTTGGCTTTTTTTAAGTTGAGGTTTTTCCCAGGGCTCAATTTGTCTGAGGCAACACCCAATCAGTGATTAAGACTAGATAAGAAATGAGGCAAACAAATGGTATCTTTTATCTAGTTAAAAAAAAAAAAAAAAGCAGTTTGGGAGGGGAAAATCCTTGTAATTTATATTCATTCTGAGCCATCAGAACCCAAACTATGACTGAGATAGGATTGGTCTGGGATTTATTGTAGGGCAATTAGTGAGAATAAGAATGATTTGCACTAAGGTCCTTTAAAAAAATCTAGTTTATGAAATCTATTGGAGGTTTCAGCAATCAACATTTATATTCCTTTGGAAAGAGCACCTGCCCTATGTAGATTGAAGAGCAGGAAGGAGAAGAGACACACACAGAGAAGAGAGAGGAGAGAAGGAGGAAGGGAAGTGATATAAGACAAGAAGTTATGACATACGGGGAATTCATGCTCAAACATTTTTTGGATATGAAAAAAGTTTGAAGATCACTGTTTTTTTTTTTTTTTTTTTTTGAGTTGCCACCATAACAATTTTCAGAGGAGATTAGCTGGTAGGGTTCTATGCAATCTTTTCAAGCTCAAGACTTGGAGCTCAGTGGATCCAACACAAGTGTGTAATATAGCATTATAATTAAACTATATTACAGATGAAGTAGATTGAAGGGGGAAGTTGGCTTGAGAACCTACACCTCCCCCCCCAACTAATATGACAAGTAATTTAATTTTTTTTAGGGAGAAGGCAATTTATGTAAAGGCAATTTAAAGTCAGAGAAAATTTCCTCAGATACTAGGAGTTGGTGGACTTTTCCCAGGGTAAGATAGTATGTGTTAAAGGCAACATGAATCTATGCCAGATCTCTTTAAAGAGAATAAATCACAGTAAGACAATATTTCAAGGCTTCCTTTCTTCACAACCATTTTTGGGGTAGATTGGGTCAATCTTATTATATCTCTCTTTTTTTTTTTTCTTCAGAAGAGCTGATTTATGAGAAAGATCAAGTGAATTCTCCAGTCAACAAGAATCTAAGGCAAGATTTAAGCCCCCTTTTCACTCTAAGTGAGGCATTTCTTTCATTGCACTGTCGCTGTCTTTCTCAAACCATTCATAGAGGAAGTCTGACTAGACTGATTAATTTCCAGAATATTCTTAGGTTGTTACTGATGAAAATGAAAAGAGACAAAGGGAGAAGCTGATTTCTTTGAGTTCAGTCTCAATGTCTAAAGTTTCTGCTCCATTCATTCCAAGATCATAAGCTCATAGATGTAGAACTGGAAAGGACCTTAGAGGGCAAGCAGTCCAGCCCCCTCATTTTACATATGGGGAACCTGAGACCCAGAGAAATTAAGAAGTTGGTCCAGGGTCACATAGGATATAATGACATAAATGCTACCCTGGCAGGAACAATCACAATGTTAAAACGCAATAGTTAAATGAGTCTGAGTAGATTATAAAGAAAAAGAAAAAAAAAAAAAAGAAATACTCCATTTTCCTTTCTATCAAATTGGACTTTTATTGTTCTTCTTTTTTCATTAGCAGCAGAAGAGAAGGCAGGTCTGTTCTGCTTCTCAATTTCCTGATCAACTATGGCCCCTTTCTTTATGTCTCCCCAGCCTTCCTATTTTTGTCTCCTTGATGGTTTTCCTCCCAATTCATATCTGATCTTACTTTGTTCCCTGTGTTTTAAGCCATTTATCACAGACTGGTCCTAAATCATTAAAAAAAAAAAAAATCACATCCAGCCTAGTTCTAAAGTATCTTATGTTTCAGTAGAAAGATGACCTATAAATCAGGGTTGGAAGAAATTCTTCTGTTTGGTTTTCCTTTCAATTTTAATCTGATAATGTAAAGATATGGTAATTGGGGTCTTGGGAACACTCATTTTAAAAAGAAAGTATTTGTACTTAGTAACTTTAATCACAGTTTGGTAGAAATGTAGAAAATCGGATCCTTCCCCTTTGGACATTATATAGGAATTTGCTTTCATATTGATTATGCACTTAACATATATATATATATATTTTAAATATGATTATTTGATATACATGTATAGAAAAGTAGATAGAAACTAATATACAATGAGAGACCAAAAGATAAATGGACCTGTTGGCCTTTTGCTAACCCTAACTTTTTGTAAGAATCTAAAGGAGATTTCCATTATATTAGTTGAATCCTCTAATGAAGACATTGGGGAAGGATATGAACACAAATTTCTTAGATATGGAGAGATTTCAATAGAGACTTGACTAAGGTGGAGCAATTAAAGATTTTTTTAGGATGCTGAAATTTAAGAGAGCTCTGAGGTTACTTGTACTGCTTTAGTAAGTAGAAGCTAAGGAAAGTATTTGATTGGCAAGCATAATTAGTTAAATAAGTAGCTTCCTCCCTCTAGCAGCCTTCCTGGACTTCATTTGATTTCCTTCCTCAGTGGTAGCTGTCTGGGCAACATATTTTTCCCCCCTGGGGCATTAGAGGAAGTATTTCATGATGTTTATCTCTCCCTTAGGGTCCAGATGCCTGATATCTCTGATGTCTTAATCAGTTTACAACTACATTTTAAAATCAGGATTTTCTGATCCTTGTTTCAGGGTGCTTGCCCTGCCTACTCCACCTTCTGCCTGTAGTGGTTTCAGCCTATAATATTAAGAGAGAATTCATATTGTTTAAATCAATCATCCATCAAGGTGCTGTGGCTATTTCTTTAAGAGATAAACCTGGTACTCCATGGGAAAAAACAAAAAACAAAAAAACTATTACCTAAATATCTCACAGCATTTGAATAGGGTTCCATATACAGTAGACACAATAAATGGTTTGTTGTACCCGAACCTTTTTCCTTTGATCATCATCTATTTCATTATGTGTAAGAGGGGGATGGGGCAAAATATCCCTTTAGATCAACCTCTTAGGGATCAAATGATTTGATGCCAATAATACAAATGTCATTTTCTAAGAATCCAGAGCCTAACTTCTGCTATAAATCTTTGTTTTCTTCTAGGGACCAAATTACAACTGTGAGATCTCAAGAATTACAGCAACACTAATTATGCAGGATGGTCCAGCTGAAAGGATGCTGAATTTGGAATCAGAACCTGGGTTCAAATTCATATATTACCATTTAACATGGACAAGTTCTGAGACTCTTTACTTATCTATAAAATGAATATAATGATGCTATTGAAGTAGATGACCTTTGAAGCTTAGGTCTAAATCCAATCTATGAGTCTAATCTAAACTTTGAGGTTAAAAAATGCTTTCCTCACAATTACCTTCTAGGTTTTAACATTTGTATTTTATATCATAGGAAATCAAGATTCAGAGAGGTCGGGCCATTTGTCCAATCATACAGATAAAGCAGTGGAGGACTCCTGACTTCTCTAATCCAGTGCCCTTTCCATTATATCTGCATTAGAGATGTTTTCCTATAATAATAGGGACTGGGCTCCCACCAGGGGAGGAAACTTCTTTTAGCTCTGCAGATGGAGACCTGCTCTATAACTTATAGTCTTAGACAACTACCCTGGCTACTGAAGAATTAAGTCACTTGTCCAGGTTCACATAGCTAGGGTGTATCAGGATGGGATTCCAGATCTTGCTGGATTTAAGCACAAATCTTTATCCACTCTCCCTTGTTGTCTAGAAAAAATTTGGTGTATATAGGAAGACAAGAAAATAATGCTTGATATTCAGTAGGGGAGGCATTAATTTTGGATTTATAAGTTTAGTTATTCCCATTTTTAGTTACCACTGGCTGTTGTTTGTTATTGTTGTTTGTCCTTTTGTTCTCCAAAAGGACATCTTGGATGATGCCAAAGTGTGTAAAGTAACTTTCAGAGAATTAAAGAAGGAAAACAGAGACACACAAATAGGAACAAGTAAACTGAATTTCATTTTAAAATATAACTGTAGTGGGGACAAAAAAGAAGAGACCATCTCCCATATCTGAAAATGGAGGAAATTGTGTTGTTATTAGGGAAGTGTTTTGACTTATAAATCAGAAAAAAGTGTTAAGATGAAAGCTTGGGAAATATGATAATCATGAGCATCTCAGGAACTAGAGTGAGTGAAATTGACCCTAAAATGTTATTTTCTTTTTCCTAGAAAGATGTTGTTTGAATCTGCTCCTTATTACAGGCTGAGTTTTCTAGAGTTTCCATAAAAGTCTTTTAAAACTTCAATTACACACATACAACACACACACACACACACACACACACACACACACACACACATTTGTGCATATAACAATTCAGATGGCTTATCAGTGAATCTGCACTTTAGCTGTTGTGAATTGGTACTACAGAGGCACAATCTGCTTTCACAGTGAACTTGGAGTTGAAATCTTCTAGCCTTCCAATTCAGATATGAATACAATGGATTCTCTGCTCAACAATAGAACTCCCAGAAATTAAATTTTACTGATCAGAATGTATTATCATCAAATGTTTACTAAGACTAATGAAATAAAAAATAATGATAATGAAAAACATTAAGAACTTTTCATGAAAAGTCAGTTTTTATATGCTGTTTGAGAATATAACAAACTACTCAAATACAGCATTGCAAAAATTTAAATTAAATTTTTATTACATATTCCTTGAATATGTATATATAAATTTCTTTTATTCTTTTGTACAAATAGGACCAACCAAAATTTCAGGACAGTGATGATTTTCTATTGATCCATAAATTATTTAAATTAAAAATTTAATTAAAATAGTGCTAGAGCCATTATTTGTCCTTCTTTCTAATCATGCTCATGAAAAACAACATCTACAGCAGATAAGATCAGCTTTGCCAATAAGTAAAATAAGTAGTTGCGTACATTGCATAATTTGAAGGGAAGCAGGGAAGAGCCTTTCAGTTCTAAGTATCAAATTCATTGTCTGCCATCATCTTACCATGATAGCTTCATTCTTTCAAATTTGAAGTCCATTTCCAAAATGCAAGTGCCCTTTCAACTTATTAGTCCTTTAGTTTGATTATTGACCTGATAGCATATAATTGATTATCAGTTAACTTGCTAGATGAGTGCAGGGGAGACACAGGAATAAGAACCTCTGTAGTTAAGAAAATGGGCAGGTCGGTGTTTCAGTGGTTAGAGTGCTAGACCTACAATCAGAAATTTGTCTCTAACATTAGTTATGTAATCCTGGGCAAGTTACTTAACCCCGATTGCCTCAGTTTTATCATCTATAAAATGAAATGGAGGAGATGACAAACCACTTCAGTGCCAAGAAAATCCCAAATGGGATCATAAAGAGTCTGATATGACTAAAACAACTTATCACGTCTAAAGTGATAGGATATGAAGGGAAATGGATAGAGAAAGAATATCTTAAAAGAAGGTAAATTCTAAGAGATGAAGGAATTTTTAATTGGGGAAGTGAAGGGGTTATTATCAAAGATAGACTTCTGACAAATTTTCCTACTGTCAGTTTCCTTATTTGGAAAACATAAGGATTGGCCTAAGTTATTTCTAAAGGAATTTTCAATTCCAAAAGTCTACTATTGCATAATTCTACTTTAAAATCTGATTATCACCAGCCCTATATCTGCTCAAGGTTATCTGCTATCTCAATAAATTTTAGCACAGGAATACTTTATTTGCCATGTGATAAAAAGTGAATTATTAGCAAGGTAGGCAAATGGAAAGTAGTTGTGGTTCATTTTATAACATAAATCTTTCCTAAAATGTATGAATCACTATGAACTCTTATAAAGGCAATTGATTTTTAACTCTAATAGGTGAGCTTGCTATTTCTCAAAGAATCCTATGATAAAATTCTATAAAGTAAAAAAAAAAAAATCTGTCTTGTAGACAAATAATTCGCTATGAATTTTTTTTTTTTGGTGATAAG
Source organism: Sarcophilus harrisii (assembly GCF_902635505.1). Taxonomy (NCBI): domain Eukaryota; kingdom Metazoa; phylum Chordata; class Mammalia; order Dasyuromorphia; family Dasyuridae; genus Sarcophilus; species Sarcophilus harrisii. The sequence continues at coordinate 155,339,540 of NC_045427.1, forward strand.
TATGGTTTTCCAAGTGGGACACATATGTACACATCTGCCTTGTGTACTAAACGATCTTTTCATTTCCTTCCTGGTAAGCTTTTCTTTATCCCCTAAGAATGTCCTGAATCCAAATGCTTCAGTAGCCTTTTCTTACAGAAATGTTTGTATTTTACCAGAGACAGTGATGGACAGATTATTATGCAAGAGCTTGAGTCTATGAGATTCAGATCACCTTAACGTATTTTCCCCTTCATAAAACCAGATATATTATACTTGTCTTTTTAAAAAAAGTCAAAAGTCTCTATAGATAAGCATGCATCTAAAAAGAATCAAGTATTAAAAAAGGGTACAGATAGGATGAGAATTAATCTAATGATCAGATTTTTTTTTGTTGTTGTTGTTGTTGGCAGAATCTCATTATGAAGTAGCATTTAAAAAATAACAAATTCTTCTGAGTTCTAGTTTACATAATTGAAAAAGTCCTGACAGTTTGTACATAAATCTATTTCTAACCTGAATTATAGAGTCATGTGTTACTATCAGTAACTATCAGTGTGACTTTGGGTAAGTCATTACTTCCATGGGCCTTAATATTTTTTTCATCTGGAGAATGAAGGAACTTAATTAGCTGATCTTTAAGGCCTATTTTTAATTAAGAATCCACTGAAGTTTAGACCTTTGTTTATTTAGATGAACTAAATTTGACTTTCCAGGTGCTTGTTGACCCTACTTTGGCCAACATTTTCATGACTATCTGTACCCTTAGGGCAAGCCTTATTATTGTCCCTTCACTTTCTTTGGACCATGATCTATACTTATCTATGTATACTCTCATACTCCTTCCTTCCTTCCTTCCTTCCTTCCTTCCTTCCTTCCTTCCTTCCTTCCTTCCTTCCTTCCTCTCTCTCTCTCTCTCAAATGGAGCAATTAGTAAATTCACAAATCATTCTTAATTTTTGTATATATTATGGAGAATAATCATTTGTTAACTTTAGTAAGACCTTTGAAAAAGCCATATACATTTCCTGATTTTATTTCTTCTTCTCTTCTTCTAAGCCCTTGATCTGACTTTTGACTGCATCACCCAACTCAAATTATTCTCTCCAAAATAAGCAGTGATTTCTTATTGCAAATCTTTTCTTAAATCTCTTATTGTGAGCTCTCTGTAGACTTTGACCCCGTTGTTCACCTCTACTCTTGGATATTCTCACATCTCTGCATTTTTGTGATTCTATTCTTTCCTTATCTATTTACGCAATTGCTCCTCAGTTCTTTTTGGAAGATCCTCACCCTAGTCATGTTTACTGCAAATGTCTCCTATGGCATTGCCTTGTGCCATCTTCTTTTTCTCTATACTCTCACATTTGCTGATCTACTAACTCTTATGGGTTAATCTTAATTAACTTCATAAAATCAAAATGCAACTGATTTTCAGATCCATGTGTCTATCTCTGGTCTTTACTCTTAAACTCAAATACTGTATCACCAACTGTGTATTGAACATTTCAGACTAGGTATGCCATAGACAGCTAATCCTCAACAGGTCTAAAATTGAATTTGTCTTTTCTTCTGAGCTTTGTTATTATTGTCAAGAGTACAACTGACCTTTTAATCACCCAGCTTTTTAACCTTGCTGGCATACTTGACTCCTCACTCATGTTTCATTTCCAATAATTTGCCAAGTGTGACCATTTTAGGTACCCTTTTCTCAATTCCCATAGCTCCCATCTTATTTTAGGCCATCATCATTACTAATTTTCCTCCTATTTGGTCTCCTTCCTCAGGTCTTTCCTTGCTCTATTCTATTTTTACACAGCTATCAAAGTGATCTTCATAAAATGTAAATCTGACTATGCTACTTTCTTACTCCATAAACTACATTTTACTGAGGACTCTCTTTTGTTGAGTAACAAACACAAAGTCCTCTGTCTGACATTTAAAACTCTTTATCATTTCAGGTAATGGAGTCACATTCAGTAGGAAGCCTTTCTGGGTCCCTCCATTGGCTTGTGCTTTCTCTAAGATTATTTACTTTGTATATCTATATATGTTGGCTTTTTTGTTTTAACTTAGTTTGCTTAAGATGGAACTGTTTAATTTGTATCTGTTTTTCTAGCACATATCATGTGCTTCCTTAGTAGGCACTTAATAAAAATTTGTTAAGTGACCTTATTCCTTGTTTATAGATGTTACAGTTTGGATATATCAACTAATTTCTATCCTTATCATGAAATGCAAGAAAATTCAAATATATATAAAATTCATTTATACTAGTAGAAACTGAAACCAAATATGATTTACTTACTGGCAGTATTGGTTTTAAAAAAGACAAAATAAATTAAAACAAATGATTAGCCATGACAAGTGATGTGCTTAGTAATCCACTGATTAATGTATTTGATAATCAGTCTTAGCTTCTAGAGGCCAGCAGCAGCACAACCTTGTGTATACATGTATTACTTAATAGAATAGAATATGGAGTCTGTATACTGTTTTTGACTCATAATTTCCATATTATGAGAAATGGCCAATAGTGAAAAGGCAGTAAAAATTCTGAAAGAACAGGAATATGTTCCTCCTTTCATTCTCCAACCTCCCCATATTATCCTGACAAATATATACAGAAGCAGTCACAGACACCTACACAAATTAAGCTGAATAATGATAACAGTCTAATTGAGTTGATAACCTTATGCAGTCTTGGTAGTAATAAATGCTCATTGAATTATTGGATTGGAATTTTCCTAAGCATAAGAGCTTATATAACACAAAGTTATTTCATTTTTGTTTTTTCTTCTTGACAAAAAGTAGACACTTGCCTGATTAGAAATTTTAGAACAGATTTGAGCAAGGGATTTTTAGCCAGATTTGAGTAACCAAGCTATCAAAACTATAAGAAACACATAGACAGCACCTTGGCAATAATTTAGGAAGAGTTATCTTTGATGAAAAAATGAACTAGATGATTTCTGACATTCTCCTGTCTCAATCATCCCCAAAACATTCTGATTCAGAGAATCTATTTCTCTAATTAAATCCCCCAATATAGAAGACTTTTCTACTTATAAAAATTCATGCTGTTTTTCAGAACTGTGCTTATATGTCTCTGTATATGTGTACACACAGAACTATCCCTGCTACCTAAGGAAAATAATTTTCTTTCTTCTTTATAATTTGATACAAAATATGAAGCCCAATTTTCAAGTAAAAGAGTAAGGTAAAATTTCTATCAAATACTGCCAATGCTTGTTAGTAAATCTATTCATCCTTACTTGATTAAAAAAAAAAATAACAGATCCAATCTTTGACATTAGCTATCCAATTATTCATTCTTTTCATGTTAAGGAGCAGTTTTTGTGCCATTCTCTATGCAGAAAGCCTTTTTTTGGGAACATTGATGGGAAGGATAAATGATAACAAACATCATTAGCAATGAAGGCAGGACAATGGATTGTTGTAAGGGGAAATCTGTCCTCAAAGGCGCTGATAGGTTGCATTCCACTGTGAAATTTGATGGATTATCTCCTTGCTTAATATTTTACCATAGAGAATTGGCAAACTTATTTTTGGAATTAAAAAAATGCTTTAAAAGTCATTACGTTACGGTTAGTTTATATTATAAGAGGATATGTGACCCTAAAAACATTTTAAAAGATGAACAAAGTGAGAGAAGATAGGATACAGGGTAGCATTGGAATAATCTCAGGTTTTTTGCATAAATTTTTGAGAAGCATTCTCTCATACTGAATATTAGCAATACTTTGTGGTATTTTGTCTTGTTTTATCTAACCCAGTGATTTCTCCACTGGGGAACTCCTGTATTATGCTCCTCCCACAAATACTGAGAGACAAACTTTTCTATATTTTTGGTGTCAGTTATTTGGAGAAATAAAGAAGTCATATGACTTCACAATATGTCTAAAAGGTAGGCCATGAACCCAGGTTTCCCGTGTCCAACACCATCCTTTCATTTACTACATTGAGCTTTCTTTCTTTATGTTTGTTCTTCCTTCCCTCCCTGCAAATATGAATCATCTTATTTTGATCTTCACAGAAACTTTGTCAGTTAGGTGTCTTTTATGAGCAGCATAGGTGAGTAAACTCTAAGAAAGAAAACAGTTAAATAATTTATATCATCACACATGTGAATCATGGTAAAAACTATTATTAAAGGTTTTTTTCATTTTTTTTCATTTTTTTCATTTTTTTTTCATTTTTTGATTGAATTATGGTCTGATCAATGTGATAATTCCCTTAAATAATATGGATTGCAACTATTCATACTTTCTTGTCCTAGATACCTCAACTATAATTCCCTATAAATTTTCCACAGAGTATCTGCCAAACTGTTGAGGACCTTCTCTTGACTATATATATATATATATATATATATATATATATATATGTATATATATATATATATATTATCTCATCCCTCAGTCTCCCAAGTTGGTGCTATTCTTGATTTCCCTCTCTCTCATTCCAAATATTTATTAGTCATTCAGTTATGTCTGACTCTTTGGGACTGTATTGACTAAGCCAGGCCCTTCTATCCTCCATTATCCTTTAAGTCTGACCAAGATCATGTTCATTATTTCCATGACATAATTTATCCATATAATCCTCTGCTGTTCCCTTTTCCTTTTGCCTTCAATCTTTCCCAACATGAGACTTTTCCCAATGAGTCCTGTCTTCTAATTATATGGCAAAAGTATTTAAGATGAAGCTTCAGTATTTGACCTTCCAGTGAATAGACTGGATTAATTTCTTTAAGTAACGACTGATTTGATCTCCTTGCTATCCAAGGGGTTGTCATCAGTCTTTTCCAGAACCGCAATTCAAAAGGTGTTGATTTTGTTTCATCATGAAGTTCTTAATTCCTCTTCACTTTCAAACCATTACTAAATCTTGCTATGTCGTCCTTAACAGTATCTCTTATATACTTCCACTTCCCTCTACTTTGCCAAGTTCAAGGTCTCATGACCTCCTTTCTGAACTGTTGCTGTAGCCTTCTAATTAGTCTAACTGCCTCAAATCCAATTTCCATTTAGCTGCCAAAGTTGTTTTCATAAAGATTATATCTGATCTATTCAATAAACGCAACTGGCTTTCCAATGCCTCTAAAAACAAATATAAAATCCTTTGTTTGTCATTTAAAGACATTCACAACTTGGCTCCTTGCTATATAGTTCCAGTCTTCTTATCCTTTACTCTTTTCTATTACTCTACAATTCAGCCACACTGGAATATTTGTGGTTCTTTGCAAAACACTCCATCTCCCATTTTTCTTCCTTTTCTCTGGCTGTCTCTCATTCCTGGAATGCTATCTTGGTTCAATACCATCTTTCAGTTTTGATGGCTTCCTTTAAAATTTCATCTTAAATCCCACCTTTTAGAAAAGGCCTTTCTTAGTTTTTTTTTTACTGCCTCCTACTATCCCAGATTTTCATCTGAGTGCCTATCATCCATTCTATATAAATCTTGTATATACTTATATAACTATATACATTTTGATTGAGTAGATTTAATACCTTGCTTGAGATTGTATTGTCTTTATTATTTGAAGGAATAATTTGGCAGGGTACCTTTTCCCTCTAGTTTTATAATTTATTTAATAATGGAATTAATTGTTCTTTGAATATCTGTTAATTTGGGTGTTTTCTATTTTTGTAAATATTCATCATTTAATTTAAATTGTCAGTTTAATTGTCATATAGATAAGGCAAAATTGTTTTCAATCATTTCATTTATTTTTCACTTGACAGGATTTTTGCCTTTCCCTTTTTATATTGGTAATTTGATTTTGCTCTTCCCTATTAAATTATTATCAGACTAAGTGGTAGTTTATTTGTTTAGGTTTACTTATATTATCAATATTTTTATTTTAATTTTGTTAATCTCTTCTTTGATTTTTCAGACTTTATAACTCGGTGCTTAGTTGACATTTTTTATTTGTTGATTTTCTGATTTTTTTAATTGAAAGCACAATTAACTAATCTCTTTTGGTTTTTGTTGTTGTTGTTGTTGTTGATGATGAAAATGCTTTAAATTTTCAGATGGTCACTCTTCTTCCTTTTCAGGAAGACCAATATATGTATTGCTTAGTTCTAAGCATTAAGTGGAGTTTTTTCTTCCCTTTTCTTTCTGCTATCTTGCTACCCTTCAGATCCTTCTTTTATATATGCACATTGAATCTCATTTAATTATTTTAAAATAATATGTCCTTGTCTTTTATAAATAGGAGAGAGGACTGCTGTTCCATATGACCTTTATCTTCTTTTTTAAAGAGCGATGCCAGTCTCCATTTTGAATATAGATAATAGTCACTTGATTATAGTAGAAATAAGAATATCAGTCATTTTGTAGGTCCCATTAAAATTCTCTTTGATTCTGTGTACCTTACTATTACAGAACTTTAAGATAAAATTTTATCTCTCTAATGTATATATTTAATAATCATGCTTTTTGTATTTCTTTATGAAGTTTATATGCCCTAGAATATGGTCTGGGTTTTTTTTTAATAAAAGTGCTAGGTATAACAGAGAAATATGTGTATTATTTTTTGTTCTTTAGTAATAGATAAGACTCTATAAGCTTTAAGTTTTCTAAAATGAAATTCAATTCCTTAATTCCTTGACTTCTTTCTTATTAATCTTATTGTCTAGTTCTTTTCATTTATTTATTTATTCATTTATTTTTAACACACATTACTTATGAATCATGTTGGGAGAAAAAAATAAGAGCAAAATGTAAAAACCATGGGAGAGAGAGAGAGAGAGAAAAAAAAAGAAAAACAGAAAAAAAGAAGTGAACATAGCGTGTGTTGATTTACATTCAATCTCCTTAGTTCTTGTTCTAGATACAGATGGAATTTTCTGTCCAAAGTCCATTGGGCTTGCTTTAGATCACTAAACCAGTGAGAAGAACCAAGTCTTTCATAGTTGATCATTCCACATTCTTACTGTTATTGTGTATAATGTATTCCTGGTTCTGCTTGTTTTGTTCAGTATCAGTTCATGTGAATTTTCCCAAGATTTTCTAGAATCAGCTTGTTCATCATTTTTTATAGAACAATAATATTCCATTCCCTTCATATACCTCAAGTTGTTTAGCCATTTCCCAATTGATGGGCATCTACTCATTTTCCATTCTTTTGCTACCACAAAAAGAGCTGCTACAAACATTTTTTGCACATGTGAGTCCTTTTCTCTCTTTTGTGATTTCCAGTAATGGGCACTGCTGGGTCAAAGGGTATGTACAGTTTGATAGCTCTGTGGGATAGTTTCAATTGCTCTCCAGAATGGTTGGATTTCACAACTCCACCAACAATATATGTGTTACAGTTTTCCCAAATCCCCTTCAACATTTATCATTTATCTCTTCCTGTCATCTTAGCCAATCTGAGAAGTATATGGTGGTACTTCAGAGTTATTTAAATTTGCATTTCTCTAATCAATTGTGATTTAGAGCATTTTTTATATAATTATATATAATTTTAATTTTGTCATCTGAAAATTGTCTGTTCATATCCTTAGACCATTTATCAATTTCAGAATTTATTATTTATATGTTAGAAATGAGACTTCTATTAGAAATATTAGCTATAAACGGTTTTCTCCAGCTTTGTAATTCCCTTTTAATTTTGCTTCTGTTGGTTTTGTCTGTGCAAAATTTTTTTAATGTAATGTAATCAAAGTTGTCCATTTTACCTTTTATAATATTCTCTAGTTCTTCTTTGGTCATAAATTCCTCTATTCTCCAAAGATCTGATAGGTAAATTATTCCTTGTTCTCCTAATTTGTTTATGGTGTCATCCTTTATGCTCAAATCATGTATCAATTTTCATCTTATTTTGTTTGTGGTGTGAGATATAGGTCTGACATTATTGTCCATTTTCCCAGCCATTTTTGTCAAATAGTGAGTTCTTATTCCAGAAAATGGAGTTTGAGGGTTTATCAAATACTAGATTGCCATAGGCCTAGATTATTGTGTTGTAGGTATCTAATCTATTCCACAAATCTACCACTCTATTTCTTAGCCAGTATCAAATGCTTTTAATGACTGCTACTTCCATAATATATTTTTAGATTTGGTACTGCCAAGTCACCATTCTTTATAATTTTTTTTTCATCAATTCCTTTGATATTCTTGATCTTTTGTTCTTCCACATGAATATTATTATTATTTTTTCTAGTTCTCTAAAATAATGTTTTGACAGTTTGATTGGTATGGCACTGAAGAAATAGTCCAATTTAGGCAGAATTGTCATTTTTATTATATCAGCTAGGTCCAGCCATGAACAATTGAGATTTTTTCAGTTGTTTAGATCTGACTTTGTGTGAGAAGTGTTTTATAATTGTGTTCATAAAATTCTTTGATTTCTGTTTTTTAGTAAATCCCCAGGTATTTTCTTTTGTCTATAGTAATTTTCAATGAAACTTCTCTATTTCTTGCTGATGTGTTTTGTCAGTAATATATACAATTGCTGTTGATTTGTGTGGGTTTATGTTATATCCTACAACTTTGTTAAAGCTGCACATTGTTTCCAGCAGGTTTTTGGATGATTTTCTAGGATTCTCTAAGTGTATCATGTAGTGTCTAGTTCTTAAAAGGGTACATTGACATCTTTAACTACTATGATTTTCTTATCAATTTCTTTGTATAATTCTATTAATGTTTTCTTAAATACTTAGACACTAGATACTATGCTATTCAGGACATTTGGGGTGTGTGTGTGTGTGTGTGTATACACTGTATATATGTAAATATAGATATTAATATTTATATTATTTCAAACTCTTATGATGTCTTGCAGCACAATGCAAATTTCTTGTTTATCTCTTTTAACAACATATATTTTTACTGTTGTCTGAGATCAAGACTGTTACTTGCCCCCACCTTCCTTTTCTGGTTTTAGTTAGAGCATGATAAATTCCTCTCCATCTCCTTATTTTGACTCTGTGTGAATCTTTATGCTTCAAGTGTATTTCTTATAAACTACAAATTAGATTCTATTTTCTAATCTATTCTGCCACCCTCCTTCATTTTATGGATGAATTCATCTCATTCAAGTTCACTGTTATGATTGTTAATTGTGTATTTCCGTAAACCAGATCCTCTTTTAGTGTTACCTGTGTTGGCGCCTTACCTACAGCTTTACAAAGAAATATGTGACAGAGCAATAATGTGATCAACACTAGTGATTTATAAATAAAGTGAGTTGCTTCTACTTCATTGCCCTTCTTTTCTTCTCTTTATCTTGATTTAATAAATATTTCTTAGATATTCTTTTTTACCCTGTTAGTTTTTCCCTCAGTAAAGTTGAAATTTGTTTTCCTTACAATTATTTGTTACCCAATATCATCCTATCTCATATATTCTTCTTTTTCTATCCATCTTTCTCTGTTGATTATGATGTGCTTTTATTAAATATAGGAAATTCTGTGTGTTAATTTTTTTTAATCTGTTCAATTGTCTTTTGTTTGATTTAGTTAGGATGGGGGTTCATTTGATGACTCTTTTTCTACTTCTTCCATACTCTTCTCACATGCTATGAGAACCAGCAATAGCAATTTCTAAGACATTTTTCTTCCTTTTTACACTAGTGCATTCCTCTTACCTTTTCTTTTCTTTCCCCTTCTAAATCCTACAGAGCATAATCAATACACCCCCATATACTCTGATCACTTTATTTAACTCACTCACTGTCCTCTAAAGACATAAGATTCTGAAAGGACTTTTTTGTTTCTCTCTTTGATTTTAGAAAATTAGCATTTCATCATCCTGTATCTTCTTATGTTTGTTCAAATAACTTTTCTAGATAACTATTGACATGTTTCACTTCAAAATTTCTATACAGATTTGGTATTTTCATCTCGAATATTTAAAAGTTATATTACATTTAAGATATACTTTTCCTCCTGTGTAGGATTACAGCAGTTTTTTCAGAGCAAGTTATTCTTGGTGATACGACTTAATCTTTTGCCTACTGGAATGTTATATTCGAAGATGTCCTCTTATTTATGCTAGGTCTTATATGATCCTTATTTTCTTTGTAACTTGAACTCTTTCTTTCTAGCTGTTTTCATTATTTTTACTTTGCTCTTGTGGCTCTACATTTGGCTATGATATTTCTGGGACTTATTATTTGGGGGATTTCTTTCAGAAGGTGTTTAGTGAATTCTTCCTATTTTTCAATTTGTTGTTTGGTTCTAATAGAATCATGTAATTTTAATTTACAATTTCTCAAAACAGCAGCCTAGATTTTTGTTTGAGCTCATGGATTTCCAGAGTCAATTGATTCTTATATATTCTTATTCTTATATTACATATTCTTATATATATTCTCATATATATGTCACACAACTAAATTATCTAAAGAACTATATAATCCATAAAAGAATCAGTTTCACATACATATGAACAATTGGTACTTTATTAGAATCATAAAATACTATGGTATGTTCTTTTTTACACAGTAAAATCTGAGGTCCAGAAAAATTAAATGATTTTTTCCAAGGTCCCATGGCAATCTGGCAACAGAGCCAGGATTAAAAACTATAATCTGTACTTCTTCTGTCTGCAGTTAAAGAAGCCTGGTTTTTCACTGAACATTTCTTTTCAAGACCAGAAGGAAATTAGTTTTATTCTTCCCTCAGAATGAAGAGGAGGAAAATCTCTTTCTGCTTTTTAAGATATTCTTTTTTCTGTACTAGTCATATCCTGGGTATGTTGATGAAGTATAGAAAGAATAGCAAATCTCAAATTGCTTCTATTAAGTCTCAAAATATTTATTTAAACAATCCAATAAAGTTCTATTTATAGTTCTATTTGATTTGTCTAAACTGCATCAAAATGCTTTGATTTTTCCAACCATTCAATTCAATTCAAGAAATATTCTTTATCATTTTTATTGACTAGTCAAACAAATTTGACTGAACTGTCTGAATTGATTGTAAACTCATAGTATTATAGATCTAGAATAGTAAGGGACCTCAAAGACCATCTAGTCAAGCACTTGCACAGAACAAAGTAGAAAGGAGTCAGGAAACTGGAATTCTACTTCTAGACAACGCTATTTAAATCTGTGATCTAGGTTTAAAAAATTCAACCTTTCTGGTCCTCAATTTCTTAATCAATGAAACGAGTATGTTGAACCAGATGACCTCAAAGGTTCTTTCATTTATTCATTTCTATGTTATTAACAGATGTTTAGTATCACAAAAATAATATTTATGGACATTATTTTGCAGGACAGGCTAAACCCTTCCAGAAATGACTACAGAATCTGAAAATCTTAGGGAAGAGAAATAAATTGTATTATATTAGCAAAGGGACCTCTATTTGTTCTTAAGCAAGAAAGCAGAAAGGTAACAGGAGAGGTATCTGCCGGATAGATCTGTAGTAGAGGTAGGTGATGATAACATACATGATCCTTTGTTCCTGTACCTCTGAGAAATATATTTTTAGCAGCCACAAGGTGAATCCTTGGTTTGTTCTCCTTTGTGAATCAGAGGAGCATCAGTGGGGAAAGAGAAGGTAAGATTAAAGACAATTACTGCACCAGATCTTTGAAAGGATTAAATTTAATTTCCTAATAGAACCCATTTAATGAGTGGCAAGGTTATGATTTCAGGAGCTCTCTGTCTCATATATAACATGTTTCAGTGAAATTGGTATGAGAAGGCCTATGTCCAAATCCTGCCTGGGTTATCCTGGACAAGTGCAAGTAAACTCTTTTGACTGCAGATTTTCATCTGCAAAATGAGGGGTTGACCTAGTTGGCCTCTCATGTCCCTTCCATCCTTGATCCAAAACCCAATTAAGATTTCCTTATCTGTTAGCTAATGACCAAAATTCCTTTCTTAGAGATAAGACCTTTCACTGCACAATCAGAAATACAGATTTAAAATGCAAATGCTTCATTGGAGCAGAATTTTGATGACAATTCATTCCTATGACAGCATTATCTATCAATTATTTAATGAGTGTGAGTGAAATCAGATCCTTTACAGTTCTGTGTAGGGGAGAGGGCTAGAGGCATACTTAGGCAACTGATGTTCATCACCCTCTACTACAATATTCCTTTTGACACTGGACTTGAGGGTCTGATACCAGTGTCAAAGGCAGGTAGATCTATTTCATCTGACCAGCCAGCCAGATTTCATGCATTTGTCTTCCTTCTGTTACAGCTCCCATATATAGCAAGAAATAGGGACAACTGGGACAGTTAAATCTTTTTTTTTTTTTTTTTTTTTTTTTTTTTTTTTTTTTTGTCAAGTGGTGCCCAGCTGCAGTAGACTAGATTTTGTGTTTTTGTTTTTAATTATGACATAAGTCTCTGTTTGGATAAAATTAAATAAAAATGATTTTAAAGATTTTTTTCTGGAAAAAATGCATTTAAGTTGAAACTACAAATATTGATTCAAAAGGAAAGTCTTGTATATTTCATAGGACTTAGAGCTGGAAAGTCCTTTTGAAATCATTGTACATGGGAAATAACTTGCTTTGTCCAGTGATTCCCAAAGTAACACTAACGACCTAAGAAATAGTAGTAGTTATCATCATCATTGTTGTCCTAGATAGCTAATATTTATACAGTGTTTTAAAAGTTTTAGTGCAGTTTTGAACTATAAATAACCTTAATAATTTCAATAACTTAAAATTGCATCAAGATTTTTGGGAAAAAACTATATAGCATTTTGGAGTTTACAATTTGCTTTATTTATATATAGTGGGGAGAGGAGTTAGAAACTATTATTATTCCTGTTTTACAGATGAGAAAATTAAAACTAATAAAGGTTAAGTATCTTGCCTAGGGTTATGACACTAGTAGAAGTCAGAGATGATAGGATTCAAATTGAGGCCATCCTGACTCTAAGCCCAAAACTTTATTCATTATACTACAGCAACTTTATTACCTAATATGTCACCTATTATTAAGTATTTTTTAATATTAATGAACAGATGCATGTTAAATGACCTTTATAAAGATAATTTAGGATACTCTGCATGTGTTTAAATGATATCTGTTATGACAGGTGATAAGCATGAATCTTGACCCTGTTAAAGTATTTACTTTGGTTTCAACTTTTAATCTGCCAATGGAAATTTAAGTAATCTGATGACATTCCTTACCAGTTGTTAGCAACTTATTTCTATTCAATTGGTCTGCATTGATTTATTAATAAACATATTTTTAGGAAAAATAATTTTATAATAACTAAAATAGTCATAAAATTAAATAGAATAAAATCAAATAGAATTTTAGATCAGATGCAATTTCAACTTAAGGAATATAGAATATAACTGTTTGCCCTAAACATACTGCTCTTCCAAAATTTCCTATTTATGTCAAAGATCCTAACATTGTTTGAGTCACTCAGGTTTACAAACTTGGTATTTACTTCACTTCCTCACTTTGTCTTTACTTAACATATGTAATCAGTTATCAAATCTTATTGTTTCTACTTCCACATCATCTTCTGCATCCATCAACTATTGACTCAAAGGATCACTCTGGTTCAGGCTTTCATTACCTTTGCTGTTCGAGGCAACAATATCCGCTATCTCCCAAGATCAAATCGTATTCCCCTCCAACTGATTCTCTAACAAAGTTTTCTGACATGATTTCAGAAAATATGTACTTCCTTCCTCAAAAAACTTCTCTGGCTCCCTACTACCTGTAGATTCAAATATAAATTCTTCTGTTTGACATCAAAAATCTCTTCACAAACTGTTCCCAACTTACCTTTTCAACCTTATTATGTATTCTTCCTCTTCCTACACTCTATAATACAGCTATTCTGTTTGATTTTTATTTCAGGATACTTTGGTAGTTTCTTCCTCCCCTTCTGTTCCTTCCTGTCCATCCCTCCTTGCTTAATTTGTTTCCCCTTTGCTTAGCAGAGTATCTGATGTATGTGTGTATGTGTATATATATATAAATATACATACATGTAGATTTATCAGATACTTAACAAATATTCATTGACTATTTGGCTTTTAAGATCTATAGCTCTTCATAAACTCAAAGAGTTATCCGATAATGCTAATAATTTAAGATGCTTTTCTCAAATGAATTGAAAAAAATTACTTAAGGTTTCATGTTAGTTCTGCCCAACATATTTTAATAATACCATATTTAGTCATTTTGGTACCCAAGAAAAGCTATTTCAGTGCTTCTCATACTTTTGTTTTCAATATCTTTATCCTATTAAAAATTATTGAGGATCTCTCCAAAGTGTTTTTGTTTATCTGGATTATATTTATAGACATTTACCATGTTGGAAATACAAACTATTTTTGAATTTGTAGACCTTCTGAAAGGGTTTCAGAAATCCCCAGGATTCTCTAGACCATACTTTGAGAACCACTGAAATTGTGCAGATCTTGGAACACATGGTCTTATGGTGGGGAAAAAGTAGGCAGCAAGAACAAAAGAGACCCTAATTGCTTTCTGCAAATAGCAAACTCAATACACCTGATGGATGCCACTGGGTAGGTCAGTATGGGACTATAACATACACAAAGCAGTTTAACACAAGATAAATTGAGGAGAGAGAAAGCCCTGACACTTTAGAGATTAGGAAGGCTTCACAAATAAGGTACTTGTTGATTGATCAATTGAGATGGTAACAGAGCTAAGGCTTGAGAGCATCAGGATTCTGTGAGGAGAGTGAGAGATTACATTCAAGCACAGGTCCCAGGTGATGTAAGATAGAAGAAGATGTGTCAAGTTCAGAGGGGAGAGAGTAGCTCATTTTGGAATATACGCCGAGCACATGAAAAGGAGTATGAAATATTGTTGTTGTTTGTCCTTCGTTCTTGAAAAGGACCAGACCTTGTCAGGGGGGGATGCTGTGACAGGAAAGTGAATTGTATTTCAGGGAGAGAGGGCTGGGCAAGGTCACCTGCCTCACTTTCCCCTCACTTTCCCCTCCAGAGCCATCTGGGTCCAGTGGCAAGATATAGATCAGGACGACTGGAGATGGCCCTGGATGCCATGGGAGACTTTGGACTTTTTAAAGTTAAGGTCTCAGTTCGACTGGAGCAATAGATCATTCAGTGATTCAGGCTATGCAAGAAAGAAATGAGGCAAAGAATAGCCCTTTAAAAAAATCTAATCTAAAATAAATACATTTTACAAAACAAATCATTCTGGGAGGGGAAGACCCTAAGGAATTCAGGACCAAAATAAAGATTACCAAAGTGGGTGTGGCCTGGGATCTTTTGTTGACCAATCAAACAGCATGAATTATTTGTGTTTAAAACAAAGTTTTCTTTTTATTTGTTTGTTTGTTTGTTTGTTTTGGTACTTATTGTGTTTTAATTCTTTGAGAATAAACTTGCCAAATTATTTGAATTTGTTTTCCAAAATGGTTCTTAAGAAAGATATGTAGCCCACAAGCACCAAGACATCAAGGAAGGAAGGAAGGAAGGAAGCTACCTGTGTTGCTCTGGTCCTCAGTCCTTCGTTCTGGGGGATGACAATGACACAAAAGGTGATGCCATGACATTTCTATTTTGGAACCATCTGGGTGCAATGGCTGGATGTAAATACAGACAACTGCCCTGGAGAGGCTGGTAGGAGCCGGAGATCCTTAAAAACAAGCTTAAGACCTCCATAGTCAACCAAAGAAAGCTTTGAGCAGGGAACATGGTTTGAGCTGTACTTTAGAAAGATTCCCCTGGCAATTGAATGAAGGGATGAATGGTTGAAAAAGGAAGAGATTAGAAGCAGGGATAGCCATTAGGAGATTACAATATTAGACTTGTCCATGCAAGAAATGATTGAAGTCTGAACTAAGGTGATGGCTGTGTGAATGGAAGAAAAGATATGTATGAAAGATAATTAGATAATAGATAAATTAATGATAAATTAAATAAATAAATAAATAGAAAATAGATATAACAAATAAAAGATAATAGAGATAGAATTGACAAAACTTGGCAACTGACTGGATGTGAATGATTAGGAAGAGTCTGTTTAATTTGTTATGATAAATATTTAGCAAGAGTTGATAACTTGGAAGCTGCTGAGACTTTCAAACTAGCAAAGCTTGGTGGAGCAACAGGTTAAAAAGGAGACCATAATTTTATTTTGAATACAGTTTATTTTAGATGCCTATAGTATATTACACAGAAACTTCCACTATGAAGGAATGGAAGATGAGAGTATATGGCTGTAAATATGAATATGAAAACCATCTTTGAAGATAAGATAAGATAAATGACAGATTAAGAGAGATAGTGAAGGATAGAAGGGTCTGGCATATTGTGGTCCATGGAATCATGCAGGGTTGGACAAGACTAAAAAACTGAACAACAAAATCTGTAAGATCACCATGATAGAAAGAGATTCAGACCTAGAGTGGTCTGTTAAGAGGCATGAGAAAGTTTGACTTTTTAGTAAAGAGAACTTAAGAGAGTCAGAAAGGTAAATGGGGGAAAAAAGGAGCTGATAGCATTATGGAACGCTAAGAATTTCATATTCAGAAAGAAAGAGTGAGTAACAATATCAAAACTCCAAAAAGTCACTTTTTTCTTCCTTGTCCTTAGCTCTCTCATCTATAAAATGTGAGAACTGAAGTAAATTATTTTTAAAGTTCCCTTCAGCTTTAAATCTTATGCTTTTATCACTATTTTAACCTTTTGACATACTGGTTGATAAGAAAGCAAAAAGAGACTGAGGGCAAGTATTCAAACAACAAAATCAGCTCCAGAAGCTAGTATCTTTTCCATAAGATCTTGCATCTGATATATCTTAATGTTTCTTGTATAGAAAAGACCAAAATTGTTTTGTTTCTAAATGTTACACTTTAACTGTGATTATAATAAAGCCCATTAAAGTCACCTCATTTTTCTAATTCCATTTCACTTTGACATAGGAAAAGCTGTTTCCTGTTTTCCTTGGACAGGGTTAGAGGGGAGTAGTAATGGGGTAAGACAGTGCAAGAGGAAAAAAAGGAAATCTTAGGACTAAAATCCTTGTGGGAAAACAAACCACAGACTCTAGAAATGGTTGAATGAGTGGGAAAATGTTGGTGTGGTTTCAATCGGGGGAAAAAAACTCCATCTGTACTCTCCATGACTCTGACAGCCAACAAGAAGATGTCGTGTCAAGAGCAAACGTGGAAAACAATAGCAAGAGTGAAGATCTTCATGAAGGCCTGCAATTCAGCAAAAAACATTCTGCCACTTATCCGAGAGAATGTAATAAACATTTCTATATGAGATCTTAGCATTGTAGAGCTCATAAATAGCCCAGATGTCACAGAGAAGGGATGTATATGAAAGGTAATAACGGAGAATGTTTGGAATGAATCCTCAACATTTCTGACTGCTGTTAACCCCGCTCTGACCTCAATCTTTACCGTTTTCAATGGCAGATGCAATTTTTTTTCATTCAATGCACTATTTTTATCAGCCAGTCAAGATGGCAGTTATAGCAGCATAGACAGCTGGACTAAGCTTTGAATTAATGATCGAGTAAAAACAGTGGGCTTATAAACATGTTATTTCAGAATGAAAGGGCAAAAATCACACCTTACAAATTATAATTAAAAATGAGAGATGGATCAAATACCAGTGCAGAATTTATTTGAAACTTCCACCACAATCTCTCTACCCTACCCTTCCTCCCCCAAACTACATTTTTTTTTAGGCTTTAATGTAAAAGCAGTGTATGATATAATGGTTAGAATGGATTGGAGTCAGGAAGACTTGAATACAAGTCCTTCTTTCTGCAGTGCATAACTGCATAATCATGAACCTTCAGTTCAGTACGTCAGTTACCTCATTTGCAAAATGGGAATATTATATTTGTACTGCCTACATCCCGGGCAAATAAGATGCTGGATATGGAATGCTTTGTAAATCTTATAGTGTCAGATGAATGTTGGGAAAATTTATTAACAGTCAGTTTTGTCTGAAAGTTTGAATTTGTTATAAATGACATGGTGCCTAGTTCAAATTACAATTCATTATGTATTTTATAAATGGCTATTTAT
The DNA here is from genome assembly GCF_902635505.1 of Sarcophilus harrisii. Lineage (NCBI taxonomy): Eukaryota > Metazoa > Chordata > Mammalia > Dasyuromorphia > Dasyuridae > Sarcophilus > Sarcophilus harrisii. Next base: position 155,357,533 of record NC_045427.1, read on the forward strand.
TTTCATCTTTCAAATCAATCAAGTAATCAATCAACAAGTATAAGTAAGTGCTTCATTTCTGCCAAGCACTCTTCTAAGTTCTGGGGGTATAAATAAAGGCAAAAACAGAGACCTATCTTCACAGAGTTTAGGTCATATTGTTCTGGGAAAAACAACAGGCAAATACATATATATTCAAGATTCATATATAGACTATGAAGGGAAGGAAATCTTAGGTACATTAGTACTAGCATTAGTTCAAGCATATTAACAATAATTGACAACCTTACATGAAAATAATTGAAAATGCTTTCTTAGAGGAGATAGATCTAGCAGGTAAAATAATTCTAGGATATATTGAGGAATTAAAGCTGTGATTTCCTAAGAGTATCAAGAATAGTGGGTCTATGTGATAATAGCATAGTGATCAACCAAGCAATATAAAGAGAAATAGATGTCAGCCTGAGACAATGAAATGAGTCTTATTCTCATTGACCTTGGTAAACCTCAAGTTGTTTTCTATGATCAAATTATCTGAATGTCCAGTTCTGTTTGTATGTGATGAAAAACTTTGTCTTTATCTATAACAATGCCATTTCTGCTTTGGTATGATTTGCTTATATATGGTTTCTTATCAGATTCTCCCTAAAAGGCAACATCACCAATCATTGATAGTTGGTACTGTGATGTCAAAGCTAGCTTTCAGGGAGTTGGGTGACAAGGCAATCATTAGTAAAGCAAGTGTGAAATAGGTGAATTCTTCACTTTATTCTCATCTTCAACAATAACAGCAACAACAACAACAACACATACACACATAGGCTATTACAACTATCCAAGTAAAATCACTACAATATATTCTCCTAGCAAATTGAAATAGTCTTAAATCATGTTTTTAAAGGATTCTCAAAGATTTAAAGTGTTCTTTCCTTTGGTAAACTCATTAAATTAAAAAAAAAGTTGATTTGTGATTTTTTGGAATGAATTATATTTGCATATTACTCTAGACTCTATCATTGTCATCCAAATTATATAAACTCAGAAAATAGTAGCTAAATAGATGATACTTTTAAAGGGCTTTAAAGTTTACAAAATACTTTATTCATGTTCTTTCATTTATTCACAAATGAGCCAGGATTCGAACACTGTTATCTTGCCTACAAATTCAGCATACTCTACTCTATACCACCTATCAATTGTAGAAAAAGGACAATACTTGCAGGAGAGTGGAAACATCTTTTAGTTCTCATTAAAACCTCAAAGTATAACTTTGGATACTTGCCAGATGGGAGTGAGAGCCATGACAAAGGAAAGTCTCTGTATGGATCAAGTACTTTGACGTGATATAAGGAATAACCTTTTTATTTATTTATTTTTTAAACAATCATAAACATCCAAAAAGTAAAAAGGGCTGCCTCGGGAGATAGGAAGCTATCTGTTATGCATGTCTTCAAGTAAAAGCTGGATGACCAATTGCTGAGGATGTTGGAGATAGGATTCTTGTTAAGAAGCATTTATGGGGACATAGTGGGATAAGTTGTCGGACTAAGAAAACCTGAGATTGTGCAACTCTGGCCAAGTCACAATTGCTTTCATTTCCTCATTTGCAAAATGGGAACCATAGTAGCTTGTGCTTCCTAAGGTAGATATGAAGATGATCTGCAAACCTCTAGGTATTACATTGCTGCTTTTTGCTCATGTCTGACTCAGTGACACCATTTGGAATTTTCTTGGCAGAGATACTGGAGTGGCTTGTCGTTGCCTTCCAGCTCACTTTACAGATGAGGAAACTGAGGCCCACAGAGTTAAGTGATTTTCTCAGGATCACCAGCCAGTGAGGCTGAATTTGAACTCAGGGAGATGAGTCTTTCTGACTCCAGCCCTAGCACTCTATCCTCCACTCACCACCGAGCTGCCCCTATAAGTGCTACATAAATTCCATATAAGGGTTAGAAATTATTATTGTTCAGGTGTGTGTGTGTATATATATATATATATATATATATATATATATATACATATATAATTATACAGTCTCTGAGCTCTTCTTCACTTGAGATTCTGAGATTCTGATAGTGTTTTCTTTTACCAATAAGCACAGTCAGATCCTATTATCGTCCTTCTAAATACTGCCTGCAATGTGGATTTCATAGTCTTAAACATATTCGATATGTATATGAGATGAGATAAATGATGTTGTCAGATGGGAACATGTTCCCTTTTGCTTCTGTTTTAGCACATGCTCACTAAGCATCTTTCTCCTGGCCACTTTCCAAAAATGATTTTAATTCTAAAAGGTTGTTTGGAAAGGAAGTATCCTGAGAAGTCTGAACCTTCTGTTTTCAGTAGAACCAACCCATTTTGAGACCTTCAATCTGATGCCTTGTCTCCTAAACAGATTTTCTGCAAATCAGTCTTTCCTATTTTATGCCATCATTTGGACAGTGGGTGGAGAGGAAGGATTCAAGTACCGAAAAACATAAAGGTCTTTTGTTGTGAGTGGAGGCGGGAGCAGGGTGGTGGGAAGTTTAGCTTGAATTAACCAAAATTGGATTGCCTCTTCACTCTTCAGGGAGAGACAGCCTAAATATTCTCCTCTTAGGAGTTTTCCCTTTTAGATGTAACAGTGTCTGTACCTTTATCCTTGCTGGCTTCAACAGCTTCTTCTGATGAAGGACTAGGGGCCGTGGGAGGCTGTGCCTCATCTTTAAAAAGGAGAAAAAGAAATAGAGTTTATTAGTTGTTAATGTCAAGCTGGGAATTCCCCTGCCCTTCCACTGAAAATAAACCTGACCTTGGCTCAGGGAGGTCAAATATTAAACATGCTTTGATGGAAAAGTGGTTTGATACTGCCTCTGAACAATCAATGGATTAGAGACCATAGACCACAGACATAGAGACTGTTTGATAGTTACAGAGTTCAATAAGGATGCAGTTATTTCATTTAACAGAAAATATTTTTTTAAGCCATTGGCAGCACCCCTTCCCCAACTTTGGAGAGTCATTGTTTTCACTCAAGGAAAGAACAAAAACAAAATCAAAAGCCTTCTGGCTTCTAAGACGTGTTTTTATGTATGTGTTTTTAAAGTTTGGTTTCCTTAGCACAGCATTTCTTCTAAGTTATTCCAGGCTGTCAAACCACAGGGAACATTTCAGATGGCTGTCAGGGAAAGGATATGCAAGAAAGGGAGCATTTGTAAAAAAAGCACAGAAGTCATTTAACATTTCAGATTGTCCAAGCACAGGCAGAGAAGTGAGGATTTTGGGATGGCACCAATTAAAAGGGGGTGGAGGGGAGACATGGGCAAACACGGGCCAGAAACCTCATCAGTAACATCAACTGAGTGGTGTTTTCACGCATCAGCATTTAGGCCAAGAATCAACTACCCAATATTTTAAATGATTTAAAAATAAGAAAATCAATTTGAAACACCTAGATAAGTCAGAACTATGTATAATGAATTAGCTGGATTGTAAAAAAAAAAAAAAATAACTCCTTTAGATAAACATTTACCTAAATCTAAAGATTAATTTTACATTTTTCTTTTTATCTTAAGATCTTCCACAATCTGGCTCCTTCATATCTTACCAGTTTTAGTTTACAGAATTTGTCTTCATGAATTCTTTATTCTAATCACACTTGCCTGTGGATCCCATTCATCTCTTACCTCTTTCTGTTTGCAAGATATCTCTATTATGTTCCCTTCCCACCTTCATGGCTTAGAATTCCCAGCTTCTATTAAAGTATGTGCTCTCATACTTGAGAATTTAAAAAACAAAACACCTCCCTAGTTAGAACTATTTCCATCCTAAGATATCTTTGTATTACTATATACTTGATGTATTTATCTTGATGTATTGTATCATTTTATCTCCCATAAAAGACAATCCTTTTGGGGATTGGGGTTGTTTTGTTTTCAGTGTCTAGTAGGCACTTTGTATGTAGGATGCTGTGTAAGATGCTGGGAAGAGATATAATGTCTGTCTCATGAAATTTATATTAATATGGAGAGATGATGATACCTACTCTACCTACCTTACAGGCTATTTTTAAGGATTAAATAAGATAATGGTTGTAAAGATACTTTATTCATCATATAGTCTCAAATATAAATAGCTATGATTATTATTACAAAAGTTGCATGAAGTGGTAGATAGTGTTGTACTTGGGATCAAGTCTGAAGGGTGGATTTGACACTTTGCAGTTATCATTGAACTTCTCTGAACTTCAGGTTTTTTATCTGTAATTGAGGATAATCATATTTATAGTATTTTATTGTATTGCTATAAAGCACAAATGTGCATGTGAAGCACTTTGCAGACTTCAAAATGTAATAGAGACATCAGATATTATTATTATATAGCCTACACACAAATGACTGTAACACAATGCTTGATAAATTCATAAGGGAATTACAAGGAAAGTACTCTGTGAGGTCTCAGGTAATTTTCACCTGAGGGTATCATCTGAGATGATATTTACTTTTATTCCATATCTGTACTTGTCCATAAAACCAAGTATGTTGGGATCCACTTACTGATTTCTGCATAACCAATCAGGTTTTTGGATCTTTGGTCTGATCTGCTAATTAAGATGTTAAAGCTACTGGCTTTTGATCTCATATTTTTCATCACTTGGACTTGATTTTTGAAGGTAGATGATTTACAATAGTTATGATTGATATGAACTGTATACTGAAGAGGAATATTATTTTTTAAGCAAAAGAGATGGTTCAAAGCAAACCAAGATGATGGAGAAAAGTCAGCAAGTTGCCTAAGCCCTTCCTAGTTTCCCTCAGAAACAACATTAAATCAGGCCTCTCAACCTATAAAAAGATGGAGTAAAATAATTTTCCTGCTTACTATTACTTAGAACTTCAGGAAAGCTCTATCTCATTTGGGTAAAAGGCACAGACTGTGTTAGCCAGGCTAGCAGGAGACTCTTGGATACAGTAGAGATCAGCAAAGCTTTGGAGCCCTGAAATATCAGCCATGAGTAGGCCAGGACATCCCAGAATAGTGAGTGAGCCACCAGCATTTGCAGCCCCTGAATGGAAAGTTAGTGACCAGGGACCTGGGCACAAGAACCTGGGGACATGCTCTCTATGCCCTGGGGGCAGAACTCAACTTTAAAAAATGAGTAAAAAACCAAACCAAAACAGAAAAGAGCCCTGGCCATCCAAAGGGAAGATTAAAACACAAATTCAGAAGAAGGCAAGAATATCAAAATGCTTATATAAAAAGGGGAAGAGGAATTCGTCTCAAGACCAAAAAGCCTTCTTGGAAGAACTCAAAAAGGATTTTAAAAATCAAATAAAGAGGTAGAAGAAAAATTGCAGAAAAATCCACCAATCACCTCCTGAAAGACATCCCAAAATGAATATTCTAAGAAATATTGTAGCCAAATTCCAGAATTATCAGGTTAAGAACAAAATATTTAAGGAAACAATTCAAATATCAAGGAGCCAGTTAGGATTATACAGATCTTAGCAGCTTCAACATTAAGGGATCAAATGACTTAAAATATGATATTCTCAAAGGAGCTTGGATTACAACCAAGAATCAACTATCCATCAAAATTGAATGTTTTCTTTCCGGGAAAAAGAAAGATATTCAGTGAAAGAGGAGACTTTCAAACTTCCTGATGAAAAGACCAGATCTAAACAGAAAATCTGATCTTCAAATATGAGACTCCAAAGAAGCATAAAAAAAGTAAACAGGAAAAACCAAAACCAAACAGAAAACATGTTATTAAATAAGGTTAAACTATTTATATCACTATATAGGAGGATAATACTTGTAACTCTTGAAAACTATTTGAGGCATTTGGAAGAAGTATACATAAACAAAATGTATGGGTTTAAGTTGCCTTTGATGTGATGCTATAAAAAAACTAAAGGGTAATAAAAGGATTATATTGGGAGAAGAGGAAAGACAAGGAGAGAAGGAAAAATAAGGTAAGTCATATCACACAAAGAAGTGCAAAAGACACATTACAATAGAAGAAATGTAGGAAGGGGAAGTCACATTCTCATCAGAATTGGCTCTTAGAGGGAATAATATACACACTCAAAAGGGTATAGAAATCTATCTTAACCTATAGGGAAACAGGAGGAGAAAGAGGATAGACAAAGAAGGTGTGGCTGATAAAAAGGAAGGCAGATTAAGGAAGGTGGTGATCAGAAGCAAAGCACTGTAAGGAGGGACAAGGTGAAAGAGAGAAAGTATAAATAGGGGTGAGGGAATAGGATGGATGCAACATGGAGTTAATAATTATAATTGTGGATATGAATAGGATGAGCTCTCCCACAAAATGTAAGTGGATAGCAAAGTGGATTAAAAACTGGAATCCTGAAAGGTATTGTTTCTTGTAAACAATTTGAAGCATAGAGATGCAGGTAGAATAAAGGTAAAAGATCAAGCAGAATATATTACACTTCAGCTGAAGCAAAAAATTAAAATAAAAAAAGTAAAGGGTAGCAATCCTGATCTAAGACAAAGTAAAAACAAAAATAGATTTAATTAAAAAAGAAAAAGAAAAAAACTACATCTTACTAAAAAGTACCAGGAACAATGAAGTAATGTCAATATTAAACACATATGCATCCAGATTCTTAGAGAAGTTAAATAAATTACAGGAAAAAATAGAGAGCAAAACTATACTAATGGGGCTCCTCAATCTTCTCTTCTCAGAACTAGGCAAATCTAACCACAAATTAAATAAGAAAGAAATTAAGGAGGTGAATAGGATTTTAGAAGAGTTAGATATGACAGACCTCTGGAGAAAAATGAATGGGGATAAGAAGGAATATACATTTTTCTCAGTGGTATATAACACCTAAACAGAAATATGAATATTAGGGCATAAAAAAACGACACAATCAAATGCAGAAAGATAGAAATATTAAATGCCTGTTTTTCAGTTCATAATGCAATTAATATCACATGTAATAAAGTGCTATGGAAAGAAAGGTTAAGAATTAATTGGCAACTAAATAGCCTAATCATAAAGAATGAGTGGGTCAAACAACAAATCATAGAAATAACAATTTAATCAAAGAGTATGATGATAATGAGACAACATATCAAAGTTATGTGATGCAGTCAAAAGTAGTACTTAGGGGAAATTTTATATCTCTAAATACATGAATAAAAATAGAAAATAAGTAGATCAATGAATTGGGCATGCAAATACTAAAGCTAAACAAAGATTTAAATGCCATTAAATACCAAATTAGACATTATGAAAATCAAAAGAGAAATCAATAAATTTAAAAATAAGGGAATTATTGAACTATTAAGTAGCTAAGTCAACTTAAATAAGTTAAGATCTGGTCTTATAAATAAGACAACAACCTAATAACATTGATAAACCTTTGATTAATTTGATTTTTTAAAAAAGAAAGAAGAAAACCAAATTCTTAGTATCAAAAATGAAAAGGATGAATTCACTCCCAACGAAGAGGAAATTAAAGCAGTAATTAGGAACTCTTTTGTCCAACTGCATGTTGAGAAATCTGACAATATAAGTGAAATGGATGAATATTTACAAAATTATAAATTGCCCAGATTAACAGATAGGGAAATAAAATACTTAATCCATTTTGGGGAAAAAAATGAACAAGATATCAAAAAATTCCCTCAGGAAAAAAATTTCCAGGATTAGATAGATTTTCAAGTGAATTCTACCAAACATTTAAATAATTTATATAGTATTAGAATAAATAGTTATGTGGGAAAATAGGCAAAAAGAGAGTCATACAAAATTCCTTTTATGACAAATATAATGCTGATACCTTATGACTCAAATATAGTGCTGATACCTAAACCAGGAAGAGCCAAAACAGAAAAAGAAAATTATAAACTAATTTCCCTAAGGGATATCAATTCAAAAACTTAAAATTATATATTAGGAAAACCAGAATAATATACTATGGCAAGGTAGGATTTATGCCAAAAATGTAGTATTAGTTCAATGTAGGAAAACTCTCAGTATGATTGACCATATTCATAAAAAGACTAACAGAAACCATAGGATTATCTCAATAATATTACCTGCATTTATAGCATCTTTTTTCATGTGGTGGCAAAGCAGTGGAAATTGAGAGAATGCTCATCAAATGGAGAAGGCCTGAACAAGTCATAATATGCAAATGGAATACTTTTATGAATAAGAAATTATGAGGAGGAAGATTTCAGTAAAACCTAGAAAGACTCACATGAACTGATGCTGAGTGAAATGAGCGGAAATAGGAGAATATTGTACTGAGTAACAATCATATTGTGCAGTCACCAAATATGAAAGTTAGTTTTTCTCGGCAATACAATGATCCAAGACAATTCCAAAAGATTCATGATGGAAAATGCTATCCATATGCAGAGAAAGAACTATGGAGTCTGAATGCAGATTGAAGCATGCTATTTTCCCTCCCCCACCCTTATGGCTTTCCTCTTTTGTTCTGATTCTTTTTTCACAATATGATGAATGTGGAATGATTGTACAAGGATAATCTATATTTGATTGCTTGTTGTCTTGGGAGGTAGGGTAGAAGGAGAGGTAGGGAGAAATATTTATAACTCAAAATCTTTTATAAATTAATATTGAAAACAATCTTTACATTTAATTGGAAAAATAAAATGCTATTTTTTAAAAAAAGAAACTGACTCCAAGTTTTATCAGAATAATGCTTCCTTCTTCTTTTATATCCAATGCAGTTTAGTCATTGGTGTCATATTATTCATATAATAAAAATCTTTCTCTGTTGCCTTATCATAGCTTGGGGGGGGGGGGTAACCATGCATTCCTGAAACTAGGCTAGCAGAATCTAAGTTCTGGTTGGTTCTAGCAAGATGTGACAGCTTTGTCAGTGATTTACTAATGGTGTGTCTGTCTTTGGAGGATCAATCTATCTCAATGTAGAGAGACTCATCATTAGACAGCAGCTGGAGTGTTATAAGACAGTTTGGTCACAAGACAGTCCCAGAGACCACCTACTCAGGCAGAGTTTGCAATCAATTTCAGTAGGAGTACCTACAGCAGGGAAATCTGGATTCTTTTGAAGATTTGAAAGAGAATGTGTGGTGGGCTTTTGATAAATGATAGGTTAGTAACAAATGAAGAACACTGACAATGAGCCTGGATTTGGGGTCAGCCAGATTCCCCACTTGGAAGAACATGAAAACCAATTTAAGACTTCATTTAGAACTGATCCTTTATGTTGTCAGGGTACCATCATTGTTCAGATAAAGCTATCAGATTCATGACTAAAGAGGACGATTTCCTGCCGCCCTTTGCTGATGGGCTTTATAACCTTTTTAGTCCAAAAAGAAGTTGCCTGTTGTTTTCTGATTAAAGGAAAAGGGTGACTCTATGAAACATAGGTCTGTGTGTGTATGCAACAGAAGCTATAGGGAAAATGCAGTTAGGAACAAAGAGATGAGTGAATAAAAGTGGGGAACCTCAGCAATTGCTGAATGGCCTCAACTGTCAACAGTTAGCTGAATAATACTGGGCAGCTGAATGTAATGGGAACAGTGACAGTTTTTTTCATATGAAACTCATCTACAAAAGCATCCAGCAAGAATGGGGGGTTACATCCCTACCAAAGATTTCAGCATCACAAATTCATTTAATTGAAAAGACTGTATTGCCATAAATTGAACTGGTTGACTCAATATTGAGACCCAAGACCCAAGTCTCTGGCTTGCTTCAGTGCTTTTCCTGAATAGCCTTCTCCAATATCATTTTCCAAGTTAGGAATAAAGGCTCTCATTTTGCTATTGAGGATTACTGGGCTAACACACAAAGTTTTAGGTAAAAATTTGACCACTTTCTTTGTTTTAAGTTGAAGTGTTCAGGATAGAAGCGAATAGGTGTCTGGAAAATGTTAGAGCAAGACCACCATTTAAAACAAAACAAAACACTTTATAACTCAAGGGAGGTGACTTGGAAACTAAAGAGAGTGGAAGTATTTTTAGTCATTCAGTAGCAGTTATTTTGATAACTGCATAATTTTGCCTGTCATCCTTTTAGTTGAAAGCTTTCCAGGGTGCAAAAAATAGGCAGAAGCAGGATAAATCAAAAGTAATGATAATTTCTTTTGAGTTATAACTGCTATTTCATTAAAATTGTCCAATTTATAACCCACAACTTAGAATTCATCAACACACAATTTACAAATCTGTCGCTAATGAACCAAGGCTTTTACTGGAAGCCTTTGTTTCTCATATATGACTCTGGGTTCTTGAAAGTCAATCTCAGTAATGCAGTTTACCAGAGTAGAGAAATAAATAAATGAGAACATTTGGACATAAGGTGGGGGAGGCTGGGACTGGGGGAAGATGTACAGGTCCATGATTTCCACTGGGATAGGGATTTCTTGGTAAAAAGACTCCCTCTGCAAATGCAGATCAGCAATTGTTATGTAACTGAGAGCCTTAAAGAGTAAAAGAGTAGCCTGTTGTACTGGTAATTTAGGTGACTTGTCTATAGTCACACAGCCATATCAAAGAGTAGACTTGAATCCAGGTATTATTTATTCTAAGCTGCTACCAACTGCCTCTCAAATAAAAATAATTTCACCTAAAAATAGAGGATACATAATTATTTAGGTATCAGGGGAACTTTATCCTTGAAATATGTTTTTGTTTCTTTTTTTCTTTAACTAAGAACCAGGGGAAAAAGACTGGATGGGTAATTTTCTTGGTGAGGAATTCCTAGGTAAAGAAAATCCCCATTTCACCGACACCTGCCACCTTCTCTGCATCTTAGACTTAAAGGATTTCAGAGAATACGGAGAGGTCAGGTGATATGCTCAGGGTCACAGAGCTGATTTGTGTCAAAGGCAAAGCATGAATTCACATTTTCTGGTTTTGATGTCAACTCTTTCTACATTATGCCATATTGCTTTCTTCAGTGAAATCTAGGAAAATGCTGACCTGATGTAAGCCACCTAAACTGCTTTCATTTTTTTCTCTCTCCCACTACTTAAAGGATTACCAAGATAAATTTTTTACCACTAAGAGGGAAAATAGAGTTGGTAACTTAAACAGGAAAGTGCATTTTTGGACTGAAATGCTTTCATTCATAATGAATGGAGTTGTGGTCTCTAGTGAGAGAGGCCTAAGTTAATCTGGTGGAAAGGTACAAGTTTTTAGCCAATAGCACTGACTAAGGCTATTGTTTACCAAGGTGGACCAGAACTTGAGAAGAGCTTAAAAGAAGTCCTTAGCTGTGGACTTCCATTTTCTCTGAGCTTGTCTTCTCCTTTGTGCTATTCTCATCTTGTAACAAACCACAGTGAAAAAAATCGAGTCAATTTAGGAAATCTCTCTTTATGACTAATAGGCAACATCGAAATTAATTGTGACCAATGTAGCATAACTTCATTTACAAGGCCTGGCAATAAAGCAAGGGGGAAGAATTCTTCCAGAGGAATGAAAAGAAAAAAAAAAAAAATCAACATAAATAGTTAGATCTGACCCAAACCTTTCTAAAACAGTGTGCTGGATGAAATATTTAGCTTCTATAAACAAAATTCCCTCCTTTGTCTGGGAAGCATCTCTCTGTTAACACAGCAGATAGATTTCAGTTCAGCTTTGCAATTTTCCTTGGCTTATGTAACATGTACTACTATATGGGTAAGATATGGTTGACCGGGTTTTTGCATGCCTTTTATCTCCCTGTTTTACACATTTCTAAAAAAGAAAAGGTCTGTTTTCCCTTAATGTTTGTGTGACAATCTTAAAATATTCAGACTATGAAATATTTCATACAGAGTAGATCACTTTAGTAAGGATTTTAGAATGCATGGATCTATAAACTCTAAATAGCTGGTTCAATGCAATGGGGCTACTTAATAGGAAAATGAGTAAGAGGGGAATGATAATTTTTTCTTTCTGTTTAAAATGCACAATAAATATGTATGGAGTAATATGACAGAAAAAACCAAGAAGACATATTAAAAAGTAAATTAAGCTAATTTTCTACCACAAGCTGGGGTATGGTAGGGGACTCCAATGCTATTTTTTTTTAATTTATAAAATTGTGTCCTTCCGAGTAAAATTGCCTCAGGACAAAAGAATAAAACATAAAACATTTATCTAAAATATATCCATAGCAGTTGCCAGCATATATCAACTACAAAACATCCATTTCAAAAATAAGTTGCCTAAAATACTGTTCCCTTAAGATTGGCTGGTTAAGGGACAAGAGCAAACAATAGTGGACAAAAATCTTTCCTCCTCCCTGAGGCGATCTCTTCCTAAAAGGAGCCTTCCCTTCCTAAAATGTCTTATTTCTATTTTCCCATAAGTAGAATTTTGGAACCATCACAAGACCTGGGGGTCTTTGTAGTCATGGTGGTGGTTGGGGGCAGGGAGGTGGGAGATTGTACTGTCTCTAGCAATTCTAGTCCAAAGCATTTTGACTTCTGGGTGCTTCGCCAACTTACAGCTCTGCTCAGTCGTCTGCTACTGCTGACAGCCCTTCATTTAATAGGCAAGGGGATGGAGTTATCCTATCTCATTAAGAAGAACAGAACAAGGGGATTTGAAAGAATACTGTGATTGGGAGATGTAAGGAGAATATTTTACAAGTGTAAAAGGGAGCTAGAATCTGTTGAAAAGATACAATTTTAGCTCAGATGATGTATTGGAGGTGGGTCTGGTATAAATGGAAAAGTTTACTCAGAAAAGGGAGAAAAAAAAAACTCTGAGATGGTAGAAAGCATAGATAACAACCTATCAGGCTCTCACAATCAATCCACAAGCATTTACTCACTGCCAAAAATATACCAATCATTATATTAAATGTTATGTGGGAGTGGGGATGGGGAATAGAAAGCATCTCACAAGAAGAAAGCCAAAGATACTGTCTCTATGTATGTCTGTTTACCTTTGTATTTATCCATAGATCTATCCATTTACCTATCTATCCATCTAGCTATCTGCCTGCCTGCCTGTCTGTCTGTATCTATCTACTCAACTATATATCTATCTATCCATTTAGCTATCTACTTGTCTGTGTGTCTATCTATATATCTATCTATTCATCCATATATCTATCTATTTACCTATCTATCAATCTAGCTAGCTGCTTGTCTGTCTATCTATATATCTATTTATTCATCCATCTATCTATCAATTTACCTATCTATCCATCTATCTATCTGCCTGTCTGTCTCTTTGCCCATTTGTCCATCCATTCATCCATTCATCTATTTCTGTCTCTCAATTCACAGATATCCATATATATATCATATACATACACATATGCATATATACATCATTTCTTTACCTCCTGGTCATACCTCTCACTTTTCTGACATGGAAAGAATATTGGCATAGATTCAAAAGGCTCAGAAGAGCTGCTTTCAGATTCTGACTCTGCCACTTGTAAGCTGCATGACCTTAATCAAATTGCTTGACTCTGTGGGTCTCAGTTCTTGTATGTGTAAAATAACAGGGGCTTTGCTAAGCCAGGGTTCTTAATCAGTTTGTGTTATGGATGTGAAACCCATGGCCCCCTTCCCAGAATAATGCTTTTAAATGCAGACAATAAAACCTAGAGGCCTTAAAAAGGAAACCACCCAGAGTTTTAAAAACAAGTTTACAGACCCCCAAGTTAAGCATTTTGGGGCTAGAGGATTTCCAAGATCCTTTTCGGGGCTGGTGTTCTTGCTTAAATTCTTCTTAGCTGCTGTCAGCTACCTCCTGTTTCCCTCTTGGCCCCTCCTGCTAAACCTGCTTTGACGGTCAGAAAAGGAGGTAAATGCTTGTTGATACTCCTTTTATATTTCACAGTGAATTGAGAGCAACAGGTCAGAGGCACCCCCCTCCTCCACTCTATTCCCAGGACAAAACTGAGTCTAAATATCGCCAGCAATCTGCAACCTTCTGCCCCCAGGGCCAGGTGACAGCCCTATTCCCAACTCATAATAACTCTGCGATCCGCAGTACAACCCCCAGCATCTGAAGTCGCTGAGCTGGTTACTGCACCTGTCTACTGAGCAGTGACAGAACGCTTTTATATGATAGGAGAAAGACAGTCCAGGAGAGAGAAAACAATTAAGTGTCAGATTAATGAGGAATGTCAGAAATTGGTTCCAGCAGCTCTAAATGAGTAGAAAGGAAATTCAGTTCCAGATCCCAAGAAATGCTTGATGATCATGCAAACAGGGTCTACTGCCTATTACTGATTCTCCATTTTTTGGGGGGGGGGGTAAAGAATTACTTTAGCCCTTACCTAAAGTGAACTTTTTAAGAGTCAATGATTTTGTTTGCAAATGAGATTCTCTGCTTCCTGGCTTTCCTACAAAAGGAAAAAAAAAAAAACACCACCAAAAAAAATCCTCTCTGGAGGCAAGCTGCAAGAAAGTCTCAGCATATTTATCATGCAGTAAATGCACTCTCTGAGAATGCTGTATTTGTGATTTAACAAGCATGCCCTCAAATCAAAAGGCTCAGGCTTTTTGCTTCCTCAGCCTCCACCAAGGCAATGTTTCTGGGAATCCAGCAGGTGGAACTCGTGCAGAAGCATTTCCTGGCTGACAGAAGCCAAATCCATCCGCCAATTAGATTAGCATTCATTTAACACACTTTAAAAAAGACATTTTGGCTTGCTTATAATTTTTCATATGCTATTAAATGCCTTAAATAGGTGGTTTCTTAGTAAGCTGGTGGGCTTCTGCAGGAGGTAGGGGAAGGGGAAAAGAAATCACATTACATGGTTACCCATAAGTATTCTGTAAGCACAAGCTTTCCTTTTATCTGCTTTGTCAGTCTAGTTATCTTCACAGGAAGCACACCCACAACAAAAAGTTAAATACAGTGGAGCACACAAAATTCATGGCTTTTATAGGGATTACAACATACCTAAACAAACAGGCAGAATTTTTGAAACAGTGTCTCTTCTATTTGCTTTGGTTCTTTAAAAAAAAAAAAATCCACTATGATTCACACAAGGGCCTTCATTAATACATCCTTATAATCATATATTTATATTATAGAGTAAATTTGTAGGTTATCATTCTTTTTTTCCCCTTATTTCAATAAAAGACATTTTTTTTCCCATTTCAATAAAAGGCAGCTCCAAATTCCCAGAATTTATTTCAAAGGTTTTAGTAGTTCTTTCTCCTGCCCCAAATATTGATTAATTTTCTTCATTAAAATCTTACTCTAGTGAGTTGGGGGCAAAGGTGACCTTGTCTTTTGGAAGATTCTATCAATGGAACACGAGTTCTGGTACATCTTTCTAAGCTAGGAATTCGCTGAGTACCTATTTGCTAAGCTATGGACTATTTGGCTCTTGTCAAAAGATTAACAAAATAAAGGGCTATAATAAACATTGGTTTCAATTATTATTGCTGCTATTGCTGTTACTCATTTTCCAATTCCCTACTGCCTATAGCTTACAGAGATGACAGGTATAATCTATGATCGTGTAATAATTTTTCTCCCTGTGAATATATATGACTTATCACATGATTAAGAACTGACTTGGTTAGCATCATAATCTAATGACTTATGTTAAACACCCAGAGGGGGAAGCATGGATCTTCTTTTGCTGGAGTAGGGGTATGGGTCACAGAAACCCAATCACATGCAGACAGATTAATGCAAATTCTGAACCCTACATCCACATGAAAAAAAATTGGATCCTTAAAGTAATGAAAGAAGTTTTCATTCACTGATTCATTCAATTAATTAAGGTATTATTATGTATAGGATTCATTTATTTATAGGCTCATGAAGCTTAAATAAATAAAATTAAAAGAACATTAAAAGAACAGATGACTTGTAGCCATACATTGTGTATATGTAATATAGCATATATAGTGTATATATATATACACACTCAAATGTTATTGATTCATCATTTCAGTAATGTTCAACTCTTTATGATCCCCTTTGGAGCTTTGTTAGCAAAGATACTAAAGTGCTGTGCTATTTTCTTTTACATCTCATTTTACAAATAAGCAAACTGAGGCAAACTGTGTTAAGAGAATTGTTCAGTGTCCACTGCTCATATCTGAGGATGGATCTGAACCCTGTTCTTCCTGCTTCCAGGTAAAGGCTCTATCTATTTTCCCATCCAGTCTTCCCCATATATATATATACTTGAATATATAGATTTGTAAATGAAAGAAATTCATATTTCATTAGATTACGATGCTATCCAAATCAGTCCTTGATATGTGACCATAGACTTAAGTTGTGATTTCTAACAGCTTTGGGCAAGAGGGAATTGGAAAATAAGAGTAACAACAACAACAGTGGCAATAATCATTGAATCCAACATTTACTGTAGTTTTTTAAAATTTTGTAAAGAACGTCACATATATTGTTTTCAAAGTACTTTTAATTGATCAACATAGATCTATGTGGACTATTGGAATAAATAAATTTATGTAAGAGAAAGTATGATATAGGATTTAAACTAGGAATACTATATTTCAAGTTCTGAGTTTGAGTCTCCATTTCCTTATCTAAAAATTAGGGATAAGCATATTTTCTCTATTTACCCAAACTATTTCACCTAATTGTGAAAAAAGCATATGTAATATGTTTTATAAACATATTTTGTCAATATACAACTACATGTGACTCTTGAGACAAGATAAAAAGAAAATAAAAGAACTTTTAAAAATTCCAAAATCAAATTAAATTTAAATTTAAACAATTCAAATATTAGAGATCTCAACATCTCTTTAAACTGTGTTTATTATGCTTTATTTAATTGTCCATTTAGTTGTCCTAGGCAACTCCCAGGTGATATACATTAAAGAATTCATCATGTAGGGCAAATGGCAATATCTGTAAAATAACTTTTATATTAAATTTAGTAGAGCCCAGTTTGCCACAAAATATAGTAGAACTTATGACTTCTTGTGGTGAAAGCAATTAAATCTACTTAACTAACAGCTCAAGTAAACAGTTGTAAGACAAATATATTATTGGAGATTTCAACTCCAACTTCATTTAGAATTATAGAGTAGAAGAAAAATTAGAGATCATCTAATCTCATGCTTATTTACAGATCAGATAACTAAGGCCTTTGAGAATACAAGAGTAATCAAAGGTTTTACACAGAATAAATAAAAGAACTTCAGTTAGAACCCAGGTCTGCCAACTCCTACTCCATCACATTTTTTCTGTTATAATATTCTATCTCTCTATTAAGATATGCCACAATATGAACCAATGCAAAGTCAAATGAACAAAAGGAGAATGATTTATATTAAAATACATATGTGATTAAAAACAATTTGAAGACTTGCAAAAATGATAAAGATTGAAATGAATAGAATCAGCAGAACAATTTTACAGAACAGCAACACAGTAAAAACATCCAACTTTGAAAATTGGAAGAATTTTGACCAATGCAATGATTTCAGAAGTAGAAGGTGCTACACACACCTACTGCCAAAGGTCATGGATTCACAGTACAAAATAAGACATATTTTTTGGACGTGGCCAATGAGCATATTTGTTTTACTTGGCTATGTTATAGGTTACAGGTATTTTGTCTTTCTTCTTCCCAATGAGGTAAAGCAAGTGAGAAAGAGAAAATAGATTTCTGTTGATTTTTAAAATAAATTTTAATAAATTAAAAAGAAATATAATGCTTCCAGTTCTAAATGAAATTATACGCTCTCCATAACTCTTCCACAGTAAGCTTCTTTGGCATGTCTTTTATTAAAGAAAGTACAACAAACATACTATTTCCCTTAAATCACCATGATGTCCATCAGTTTGGATAACCTAGGTCAGAAAAAAAAGCACTTTTATCTCCAAAGTCACAAGTACTACTGCCTAAATTATACCTGAACGTTCCCTTTCACTCGGCATCTATAGAAAAGGTCTCATGCAGGGTTCAGTTTGAACTCTAAAAGACGTAGTTTATACTCTCTTATTTGTGTTAAACTGCATAGAGTCCCTAAAATAAAGGTGTTCCTATACTTGACTTGCCTCCCTTCACTCACTTCTGATACAGACCAGAAGCTTGTTAGAAACACTGTCATCATCTTCTGATTGTGACTAAACTTGTATGGAGGGTGCAATGGATAGAGTGCTGGACCTCGAGTCGGAATTCCCATGATCCCAGGTTCAAAGCTGGGCTCAGACACTTACTGGCTGTGTGACCCTGGTAAAATAATCTGTAAAATAAGCTGGAGAAGGAAATGGCAAACCATTTTGGTATTTTTGCCAAGAAAACACTAAAAATGGTGTCATGAAGAGTTGAAATAATTAAATAACAACAAATTTTATGAGGTTTTTTTTACAAGTAAGGACAAATTTTGTTGTTTCAGAGAATGTAGCCCAGAGGAGAAGCGTTTATTCTTGTCCTTTGGTTTTACCATCATGCTGATTCCTATTTGGAGGGAACAATCGGTAATTAAGGGGAACAACAGAAATTGATTTTGCCATCTTCACTAATAAAATAGAGACAACATTAGGAACTGAAACTGTCCCTGACAGTTATATATACATACATATACATATGTACACACATGTGTGTGTATGTACATAATTGTAGGGAGCTCCCAGTGAGGAACTTCTATCACTGTGGCGTATCTCTTTATTTATTTATTTATTTATTTTTGCTACTTATAAACTTATACATTTTTTTTCTAGATATGTGAGGATTTAAGTGATTTGCCCAGGATCACACTGGGGAACTGATTGGTCTTCCTGAAGGCTTGGAGACCAATTCTGTCATTACCTGACTTCTGGCTGTCATTGAAGTATGAATAGAATAATAGAAGATAAGAACTTAGTACAAGAAGAATAGTAGAAGAAGAGTCCAGGCCAGATATTTGGGTGCCATCTTTGAGATTGAACAATTGTACTTTGCTTGGATACGCCATTGTGCTTTCACAAAACTTGACAGAACAAAATAAACAATTACCATTGATATTGGAATAAAAATTTTAAAAATTATTAAATATTATTTTATTAAAGTGTATTTATATTTAACAATTTCCTGCTATATTCCTTTGAAAAGGAAATAGGAAACCACTTCACTATCTTTGGTAAGCAAACCCCAAATGGGGTCATGAAGAGTTGTACATAGCTGAAATGATGAAACAATTTATGTGTGTGTGTGTGTGTGTGTATAACATATTTAGCATTTACAGTTTATATATAATCTGTGTGTGAAGGTGCGCGCACACACACACACAGTGTATGACTACAAGTCATCTGTTGCTCTCCTTAGATACTACCCCCTTATTTGCTAATTCATGATTACTGTGGATTTCTCAACTGAAATACACATTTTCTCCCTCATGGAGATACACAACAATAATAACAATAATGATAGAATCTATGTAGCTTTTAAGTTTTGCAGACCCCTTTATATATGCTATCTATATCTCAATATACTCAATCTAACAAGACCCATAAAAATGCTCCTAAATGCATTCCCTTTCTGGTCTGTGAAGTTATGTTATTGGAGTTTTGTTGGATTATGGAGCAATTTTACAATCCACTTTGACTCTGCTAAGAAGAGAATTATTCCCCCTGATCCCTTTAAAAGGGAACTATCAGTCTACTTGTTCATCTAGGGAAGGGGGGAAATGGACTCATTACTACTCATTACTCATTACATTATACATCTCTGATAAAACAGACCTTTTGAGTCAAGAATCCAAGTAGTAAAAACAAAAGGAATTAATAGGGGAAATCTATTGCTTATCTATAATTTCAATCTCTTTTAAGTTTTGTATGTATCAAGAATGTGGCCAAGCACACAGTGGGGGCTCAATAAACATTTGTTGAGGGATTATTCTATGTAGCGTGTCAATAATGATGGGCAGGGGTGTGGGGGAAAGAAAGTTTGGAACATGAAGAATTTTTCCATGGCCTCTTGATTTAAAAATAGTACAAAATGATGCACCAGAGAGCTATTTTCAATATCACACATACCCCCTTAATAGATAACATATGCGTTGAACATATGGCATGTTAATACAAATACTTTACTCTGATAAACTAACTTTTTAATCCATAGATTCCCCACCATTTTATAAACACCATTAATTATCACAACACTCCCAGGGGATTTTATAACACTTAGTTTGTCCTTCACTAGATACATTACACTATCAATAAATATTAAGAAATGACAATAATGAAGAATTTACTAATGTTCTCTACTTGAAAAACTAGAGGAAAAAGACAAAAAGATAAAAGTAACTTCACTACATCCATAATTAACTCTTTGGTGGTGTTGGGGTTAGATGTTAGCAAATACTTACATCTATGATTAGTCTATTAATCCATGTTCATTTCCTTCATATATTATTCAGATTTTATTAGAACTTAACAATACACTAAATATGTCAATTATACACAAAGGATCTGTGGGTTTCTCAACTTGGGAACTCAATCTTTGGAAATTTCTTAATCACCCAAAATTGCAAGACATCTATGACTTGGTTGGTAAAACCTAGTAAGTTGCTTGAGGCACAAGAAAATTAAATGATGTATTTAGAGTCACAGAGATAGAAAGTGTCAGAAATAGGATTTGAACTTGGATCTTTCTTCAATTTTCTCATGCCATTCCAGAGGCTATGTTACCTTTGTTGTAATGATGCCTGGGAAAATTATAGTCAATGTAAGGTTACTATGATAGTATTAATTGGAATGCCTTTTCATAAAAATACAACTTATTATCCAATTAATTGTAGTTCTTGGGTTGAACTTTTTTTTAAAAATTGCATTTTCATAAACTACCATTGATATTTTTAGAAAAATAGTACCATTGTGCCTACACATTTATTTAAAACAACCATACGCTCTACTTAGTGCAGATGTTAAACCCAGAATTGGCAAGAAAATATCTTTTTTTTTTTTTTTTGCTAAGGATAAAAATATTCTTCATAAATGTAAATATCTATCTATGTACAAATTTGAGATTTATTTGTAATATTTATCATCAATTAATATTTATTTGAGTGTTTACAACATGACCCACACTGTAGTATAAATTAAGACATGCAGAAGACAAACTAATCTTTTTTTTTTTTTTTTTTGGAGGAAGATGGGAGGACAATTATAAAATTTGTTCATTAAGTGTAACAATGAGTAGCTCTATGGATTATTTTATAGTACTTGCCTCTATCATATATTAAGTGGAGAAGAAAAATTATAGTCTAGTGAAAGAAATAGCATTTTAAATAAAGTATAGCTGAATAGCCTTATTAATTATCCATAAACTGACAGCATCATTTCTTATGGTAATCCCCTATGAATTCAGACCCTGCCATATACAGAAATGGTTTGCCCTAGAATAAATTTGTACATGGAGTTGTAGGAATTCTATTGGAAATCACTTCTATGTTTCCACATTTTTCTTCAAAACATTTGTTTTTTTCAATATTGATCGATATTGACCACACACAATGGAAATGTTTAGAATGGATACTCAACAAAATATAGGGAGAATAAGTAATTCTGACTACAAGCAAAGGATATACATGGATCTTGGGCAATCCATAAAGAATTTTTCAGGTAAACAAATGGCATAATTGTTGGTGGAGTTGTGAACGAATCCAACCATTCTGGAGAGTAATTTGGAACTATGCTGAAAAAGTTATCAAACTATGCATACCCTTTGATCCAGCAGTGTTACTACTGGGCTTATATCCCAAAGAGATGCTAAAGAAGGGAAAGAGACCTGTAAGTGCCAAAATGTTTGTGGCAACCCTCTTTGTAGTGGCTAGAAACTGGAAACTGAGTGGATGCCCATCAGTTGGAGAATGGCTGAATAAATTGTGGTATATGAATGTTATGGAATATTATTGTTCTGTAAGAAATGACCAACAGGATGACTTCAGAAAGGCCTGGAGAGACTTACATGAACTGATGCTGAGTGAAATGAGCAGGACCAGGAGATCATTATATACTTCAACAACAATACTATATGATGACCAGTTCTGATGGACCTGGCCATCCTCAGCAACGAGAGCAACCAAATCATTTCCAATGGAGCAGTAATGAACTGAACCAGGTATGCCCAGAAAAAGAACTCTGGGAGATGACTAAGAACCATTACATTGAATTCCCCATCCCTATATTTATGCCCACATGCATTTTTTATTTCCTTCACAAGCTAATTGTACGATATTTCAGAGTCTGATTCTTTTTGTACAACAAAATAACGGTTTGGTCATGTATACTTATTGTGTATCTAATTTATATTTTAATATATTTAACATCTACTGGTCATCCTGCCATCTGGGACAGGGGGTGGAGGGTAAGAAAAATTGGAACAAGAGGTTTGGCAATTGTTAATGCTGTAAAGTTACCCATACATATAACCTGTAAATAAAAGGCTATTAAAAAAAATGGCATAATCATATTTAGAGGACATACCAGTGGATAATTTATTTCCTACAATGATTAGGGACAAAAAAGTTTTGTTCATTTAGGGATATTCTCTAATTATATTTTCTAGAAGACTGTATGTGAGCCCCAAATGTAGGACATTACCTAGAATGTTCTGGATTCTGCTATATATAGCTATATATATATATATATATATATATATATATATATATATATATAATGTGATATACACATATATAATATAACATAATATGATACAATAAAGGTTCTACACTCTAGGGGTTTTAAAAAGTACAAAATTTTAAGATTCCATCTATATTATTTCTAAGAATTGATCTGAGATACTATCCTAGATAAGATTTCATCTATGCAAAGGGCAAGTATAATATATTTTTATTTTCATTCATTAAGGATAACAATGAGTAACTCTACACATAGCTTTATTATAGTACTTGTCAGCTCCAAACTTATTTTGAATTTTGAATCACGAGTAGCAGATAATGTGCTAGTTCTCTCTCATATTGTGTCATTGACAGATTTGATAACCATAGTATTCCAATGATAAAATGTTCAATAGCATAGGATCAGTATAGGATAGGTGAAATGCTAGTTGATGCAGTTTTCTGGTAGAGATGGCCATACGGAAAAGCCAGTACCCTCTAGATTACCATGCTGAGACACAAAGGAAAGTAATTGAGGAGTTTTAAACTTTAATTCTTAATATTAGTGCCATGAATGATTGTACTATATCTTTCTCCTGCTGTGTTGGAGAGACATAAGGATTATTTGAAAAGTAACTAGCAGATTACTGCTGTTTACTTGGATTCACAGCAGAAAAAACATTTAATAAGACAATGGCAAGGAAAATAAAATGGAACCAAATCAAAAAGGAAATGTTCTTTCTACTAACACCAAATGCTGTGAATCCAAGTCTTGTACGGCATCAAAGTGTATTGATGGGAACTCTAGAACTGTGGCTTTGAATAGATATCCAAAACAATGACATTTATTGAGTTGTAGCTGAAAAGGGTACAGCAAGGGTCCTCCTCTCTATACTTATAAATGATCCCAGAATTCAACCACTGACATATAACAATAGCAAAAATACTAGTAGCTAATATTTTAATAGCTCTAGATTTATATGGCACTTTTCTTAATGGACATTTACAGAAGCACTTTTAAGATCTATGATAGGGCTTTCTGAGGTTGCTTAGATAGTAAATGGCAGAGCCAGAATTGGGACCTTTAGGTATTCTGATTCCAAACCCATTTACTCTTTCTCTATCCCCTAAATGGAAGCAGTGTGCTGGTTTTCAGAAAGCATTTGTTGCTTTTACATTGAAATTGTATCATAAAAAGCTTCAACCTATTTCTCCCTTTAATTCACAGTAAAATAATTTTACTAGTGAAGAAATAGCAGAAATTCAGAGAGGGCGATAAGAGTAGCTCTGAGGTTCTCTTTTACATAGAATTTCACTTATGCAAGTGGAAAGTATAATATATTTTTATTTTCATTCATTAAGGATAACAATGAGTAGCTCTGCTCATTAAAGTACCTGTCAGATCCAAACTTATTTTGAATTTTGAATCATAAATAGCAGATAATGTATCTCTCATGGCTGTGTATCATTGACAAATTTGATAACCATAATATCCAAATGATAAAAAAAATAGCATAGGATCAGCATGGATCTCTGGGGCATGCTAAAATGCCAATGAAGGCCTGTTCCTAAAATGGTATGATACATATTAATGATTATGGTTTGGCCAATTAACCAGATAAATCTTCTTAATTGTACTATTGGCTAGCCAATACACTTCCATCTTTTCCCCAAGTATAGAATAAGAAATTTTTGTCAAACTGTACCTATAACATTCATCTGATTCTTTCATCTGATAGCCCTCTAAAAAAAGAAACTAGATTAGTTTGGCTTGACCTGTTCTTGGAGAAGCCATGTTGACTTTGTGATTGACATTTTCTAGATGTTCACTACCCATCTCATTAATAATAGGTCCTAGAATTTTTCCAGGAATGAAATTCAGGCTTACTGCCCTACCCTTTGCAAACTCCATTCTCTTTCCTTTTGTGAAAGCTGAGACATTTGCCTCTCTTCAAGATGTAGTACCTATTTCCTTCTCTATAGTCTTCCGAATATAATTTCTTGGGGTTCAGAAATCATCTCTGCTAGTTCTTTTTGTAACTTAAGTACTTCATTTAGGTTTGATGACTTGAAATCATTAAGGACAGTTGAGTTCCCTCTTACTAAATATCCACTTTCATTGGGTATCAACTCTCTCTGTTAATCATTTTTGTTTTAATCTCTCCAGAGAAAAGATCATTCTTCTTACCAGAGGAAAAAAAAATAGATAAAGAATTAAGCATCTCTGCTTTATTTTAGCATCCTCTTCACCTGGAAAGGTAATATTCATTATATCCTTCTTTCCTCCAATATAACTCAAAACTCCTTTTGCTATTATTCTTAGCTTTTTCATCCACTTGAGGTCATGCTGGGCTTTATCTTTTCTGACATTATTCTCATGGGATTGTACCCCACTTTATCTACACCCCAGACTTTGACTATTCCATAGTGAGGGTAGAATTCTCTGCTAACAGTTGCACTTATGGGTACAACCAGTATCTGATTTTCAATCAATAAATCAACAAGCAGGTATTACAAGTGCTTAAAATTAATTTGGCACTGTCCTAGAAGCTGGGTATAGGAATGCAAAGAATGAAATCCCTACCTCTTCTCAAAGATCTTATACTCTTCCATTTTTAGAAGAACTGCTTTTACCAATAGCTACTTTGCCTGACTCACCCCTTACAACTAGAGAATTACCTCTATTTGTTGCTTTTCCATTTATTGTGAAAACTAATCTTAAAACTTTCACTTTTTTTTTTCATCCCCAAACTCCTCAAAGCTATATTTAGCTCTACTTGCTGCTTCTGTATTCTCTGGAATTCATTCCAGTTTAAAAACTTCCTGAAATTTTTTACCTCTTACTTTTGTTCTGTTTCTGTTCCTTGACACTTAAAGACAAGACTTCCCTGAGATAAACACAGAAACCCTGGCCCCATTCTCATACCTGGTTGTGTATTCTCTCATTGCCACGGGTGCTGGAGTGGGAATCAGTAGTTTTTGCTCACTATAGTCCCTTACAGATTCTTCTTTTGCTGCTATTACTTGGCAATCTCCCTTCCCTTAGGATCCACTCTATTTTCTAAGTAATTGTCCCTCCTTTCTCAATTAATTCAATGGCAGACTCAAAATCTTTCTCTCTATCCCAACTTCTGATCTAAGTTCCTTCAAATAACATAACCTCCTATTTCTTCAATCTTTTCAAGATCTCCATTTAGAAGTATTCTACTTCCATAGTCAAAACTCTGAAATGCTTTTATTTGATCATAAATTCTATTTTTAAAAACTCTTTCTATACTTTACTCCTCCTAGAGCTGTTCTTCATCTTCATCAAGATTCAGATCTCTATATCCCTTTCTCAGGCTCTTACCCCATTCTAATTTCATCTTTCTTCCTTCTAAATTTCAAGCCTACAGTTATCAGCTCAATTATATAATGTCCTCTGTTCTTAAATCCTTTACTTTCTTATCCTACCACATTCCATTCCTTACCAAATCTATACTATTCCCATCATCCCACTTCTGTATAGCTGTTCCACACAGATGGAGAAATCTCATAAGTGGGCCCAGTCTAAAGTAATTATTTAATCTCATCTTGATTCTTACAATGGCAAGGCAATCTTTTTACTCTTCCCTATTGTGTTCATATGCCAATTCCAATAGTGATTTTATCATTATCTCTTCTCTTCTCACTCAGGAGTTCCTTGCCAATAAATCCAGTCTTTATCTCCTGTCTTATGCAATGTTTAGCATGGTGGACATACAGAGATAATTTCCTTTTCCTTTTTAGTTATTAATTAGGTTTGCAAGAATATAAACAAAATACATTGTTACTGGCTGTTAAGTGTATATCTCTGGTAAGGAGCAAATCATTTCGATATTTTTAATTCACAATCTAAAAATCCAAACCCTTTTCATGGAACCATTTTCTTGGCCAGATGTTTACTTCCCAAATTCACTGTTTTCTTTTAACTCCTTTCCCTCTGCTTAGTAGGAAGTGATGAAAGTGTACCTATTTTGCTAAGCGCTACAGTTTCTTTTCTAGGATTTTGTAAATTTTAACAATTTTTTCTAGATTCCCTCTGGAATTATCTTTTGTGACTATTTATTCATCAACAATGGGTAGCTGTCTCTGGTTTCACTATTTTAAAAAAGTTTTTCTTCATGTTTTGTAGTAGTAGTTTGTAGTAACAAACATTATTTTGTTCTATCTGTACCACAATTCTGTTATTATTCTCATTTTACAGATTAGAAAAGCAAGGCTAATAGATGTTAAGTGATTTCCCATGGAGTCATATAATTAAGTGTATAAGGCCAGATTTAAACTCACTTCTTCTAGACTACAGGTCCAGCACTAGCCATTACACAGTCCAGCTGCCTCCATATGTATATATGCCTTCAAGATGCCATGAATCTATGTATCAATTTTCATGTCGACATTTAACAGCTTCAGTACTCCTCCTCAGGAGACCATAAACCACTTGTTCCTTCTACCTCTGACTCTAAACTGGGAATCTCTCACTTGATGAGGTCTTTATACCAATATCATCCTTCCTGGGAGGTCAAGTTGTCATATCATTCTCTTTGGATGTAGAAGAATTCCTGAAGCTAATTTTTCTTTTTTCTTTTTCTTTTCTTTTCTTTTCTTTTTTTTTGGAAGAACAGCTTGCTCAGATATCAGTTGCTTGGCCATGGCAGAAGTACAAACAGCACAAACTTCATTTAGATCAATGAGGCAGCTTGGGGGGTATAGCAGATAGAATGTTGATCCTGGAATCAGGTACTTCAAATATATCCTTAGATACTTGTTAATGATGTGACTCAGGGCAAGTCATTTTATCCCATTTGTCTCAGTTCTTCATCTGTAAAATTTCTATTTTACAGACCACAGAAGGAAAGGGCAAACCTCTAGCATCTTTTCCAAGAAAACCTCAAATAGAACTACAAAGAAACAGATATGAATGAAGTACAATAACAAAATGTTAACCACTTGATACTACTTAGAAGGGACATCCTTATTCTTTGTCCTTCTTGTGAGAATCATCCCTGGAGAAGTGTAATTCTTTCACTGCATCTTGACAACCACATCCAACTTGTATTCTCTTCTCTTACAATTTTCCTCCCTTGTTTTACCAAAGGTACTAACTACTTTTTCATTCTTTTTTTTTTTTTAACTTCTCTTCAAATCTATTTGTTTTTCCTTCAGGTAAAGTCCTTTTCCTTTTCTGAGCTCCTTAACCTTTTACTTTGCTTCATCTTTCCTTTTTTTAGATTCTTCAAACAAGTCCACAAGCATTTATTAAGTGGTCAGTATATGCTAAATGGAGCTAAGTGGTGGGGACATAAAGGAGGGCAAAGATATTTTCTGGTCATAAGAATTAACATTCTAAGGACAGAAACAACATGGAAACAACTTTTAAATGCAAGAGTTATACATGGTAAATTGGAGGCAATCTTATAGGGGAAAATGGAGTAGTGAAGGACAAGAGGGAAAGACCTCTTGCAGAAAATAGTATTGAATTGTCTTGAAGGAAACCAGGAAGTAGATACAAGGAGGGAGCTTGAAGGAATGGTTGATGATATGGTGTGTGAGAACAACAAGGTCAGTATCTTAGAAGAATAAAGTGTAAGATTAGAGACTTTAGACTTTCTCTTTCTTCTCAATTCTTCTTCTTTAGCTCTATTCAGAAGTACTGAATTTCTTTTTCAGCTCATGTTCTTGTGTTCTTTTCCTTCTCCTTTGTTCTCCCATATTTTTCTTCCCACAAGATCAATCTTTTTTCCATACTTAGTTCAAATCACTTTAAAAATTCCTTTTCTTTCTTTTCCTTTTATGTTTTCAGTTCAAGTCCTTATCATATTCCTACTTCCTAATTTCTCTCATAGAAGAAATAATCTGCCAATTATGTCTTAAATTGAATCAGTTTGAGTTAACATAATACTCATTTACACATTTTTAACAGGGGAAAGGAAAGATTTTATCCCCTGTCAAAATATTTTCATATCCAAAGAAGCAAATGGGGCATATTTTGAAAGATGAAAAGAAACCTTTCTGGGTCCCTGAGATTATACCCAACTTTTCTATCCTATTTATTTGTAAGGCTGATCCTTGAAAGTATTGTACTTAGAAGTCGAAGGCTACCCATTTATCAAGTAAAAAATGTATATTATTTTCCAGGGTTTGATTCTGACTCAGTATCTCCAAGTAGACAGGGACAGAAAAAAGTCTTATACTATCCTTAGAAAAAAATAAAAGCAGTGCTTTTATTTATGTACATTTGTCAATGATCTCTGTCATTCTCTTGTTCCGGTCCAGTAGCTATTGGCAGTAGTAGTCTCCTTGAGAGGACAATCACGTCTCTAATCTCCACACTGAAGCAATCAGTCAGTTGATTCAAGGACAAAGGAAAAAAAATAGTATATGGCAGCTGATATCATTTAAGGCTAGTAAATATAAATGGTTTGAACCCACAGCAAAAGACAAATAGGAACATCTGTTTCTTTCTCTATTGGTGGAAAAGCTTGCAGTAGAAAATTAGGTACTGCTAGTTATAATACAATGATATGGACACAAAACAACATATCTCTCACCAGATATAGTATGTTGCTGTGGTCTTTGTTCTCTCTGCCAAATTGCTGAGTGATTGGCAGAAATCTGCCCTCTATTTAAATGAACTTTTGGCGTGAGTATAGAGAAGCTGTAACCATCCTTCTCTGCACATACATTTATTTTACTATAAAAAAGATCATCTGATGATCAATGAGACTGTAGCAAAGAGAAAAATCCTAGAAATGACTACACATTCAGAGTGTGAAACAGACTGATGCGTGAGTAATCAGTTCATCCTCTCTCACTTATTTTACATTTATATTTAGTATATAAAGTGACCTCTTAGCTATAATAATGCAACCAAATGAACAGAGACAGTAGGGAGAGATAGGCTTAATGGGAATGGGATGATGAAACACTACCAATAAGAAGGACCACAAGAGAACAATCTCCCAGCAATGGCTTGAGAAAAGTTTTCAGTACTTTCCATCTTCTTGGCAGCTTAGTTTATGAGAATAGATTGCTATACCCTTTCCTATTCTCATTATAAATGGCAGATAATCTGGGAATTGGTTCAGCTTGTGAGGGACTGGATAGCTCCTGATTTTACAGCCCCTAAGAAAATCTGTGGATCACTAAGTGTCAAAATGGTATTGTTCTCCTGAGACAAAAAGTACTACAAAACTGTGAATGATATGTTCTTCTGAAAACTGAAAAATAACAGCATTGTGATTATCTGTGAAGGTTAGCAGGCAGTTACAAATGGTGATCAAAAACACATGTCAGGTTAGATTAGAGATGATTCCAATCACACAAATATGTCAAAATAAATTCACAAAACAATAGATATTCCTCTTGGATCTTCCAAATAAAGGACAAGTAGGTGATTTCCTCTGAAAATGGCTGATTGTGCCCCCACTTAGTCACTTATGTTTAGCAACAAGCATTGGTGAGTAAAATAATTACAGGCAGAAACATTACATGCATATTAAAAGAGAGCTGACCTCTTTAAAAAGTGGCCTATGATATCTAATTAAGTTATGATTTAGGTCAATTTTAATTACAGCTAATATTGAATCCTACAAGGTAAATTGTAAGTGGGTTAAACAGACTTAAGCCAGCAATTCTTATAATTGGGAAGAGAGCTGTGTACTTGATTCACTCTTCCCTCCAACAATCTGCCTCATTTCATTGCCCAAATTCCCCCACTCATAGGGTTTTGCCAGGTCAGTTGACTGCAATGTGGGAATGGCTAGTTTCTTTCTCATTTACCTGAGGCACCTTAGTCAGCAGTTGTGGGCTGTTGTGCATCTAAGCACAGCTGCAAGGTTGGGGGCAGTGGAGAGGGGGTGAAATAAAGTCCTGCAGAAAAAAAACAGTTCTCTACAACATTAAATATGATAAACTGCATTTAATTTCTGCTTGCTTCTAGTATGAATTCATTGAACATAAACACATATGTATTTAGTGACTCGTGGGGTACTAATTAATTTCTGCAAATAACCTGTTAATAAAAAAGATTGTGAATTTTTCTTTCCCCCTTATTCACACTACAAATTCCGATTATAGTCTCCAATGAAAACATAAGATGTTTTCTTCATCCTGTACAATGTAATGTATGGTGAAAATGACTGGTGAAAAGAAACATAGCAAAGTTTGGAAAAATCCACATAATAGGGGATTGGATTTCTTTCCTCTTTGAAAATCTGACCATACAAATATCCCAGTAAACTTAAATAAGCAAAATACTACCTTTTCTTCCCCCATCCCATCCCTCCAGCAGTTCAGGGAATGTTCCATGAATATTTGAAACATTTACCAAGCAGGAAGGCAGTGCTACCAGTCAGTACTGCAGTCGGGCTGAACCATCAGGGTGGTTTATTGTTATTCACATAATGGATAGAAATGTGAAATGAATTCTCTGACAGATTAGAACCCTGCAGGTATATAATTCTTCCCTGACAACTCCGCATTAGTCACTCTAGTGACTTAATATTTTGAACCTTATTCTACTTTGCAGAAGGGAAAAAAGGAAAACCTATTTAAAATATATCTAACCTGACAGCTGGTAGTGCCAATGCTTACCTGAAACCAGGTATTATGGAGCCAATTTTGTAATGGGAGGGGAAAGGTTGTTTTGATTTAGAGTAAATTGATATAAATGCTTGAAAAGTTTTTCAAAAACAGGTAGTACATCTCTGCAAGATTCTTTAGGATTTTTTAAAGCCCTGTCTTGTGATTTCATTGGTAGAAAGAATACTCAATGGGAAAAATCCTTTTGTCAATGGAGATTTGTCACCACTTTGTAATTTATAATCTTAGAGAGTCAGGATCATTGAGATAGGAAGTGACTTGCCAAGGCAATAACATGGCTAGAATGTGTCCAAGGTAGGATTAGAACTGAGATTTTCCCGATTCTGAAGCAAAACCTCTATTCACTATATCATGCTGTCTCTCATTTGGAGAATGACTTTTGAAAAATTAGAAGAGTTGGCTTAGTTTATAAAGCCATGCAGAAGCCCTCACTCTAGAAAATTTCGCTATTAATATTTGATTGTTCTTACAAAGATAATTAATGTTATGGACTATTCATGTGATCCAAAGATAGTCTTCCTGATCCTAGCTGTCTTATCTATTATGGTTCCTAGAATTTCCTCAGTTTCTTTTAACCAGTCAATCAATTAAGAAATATTTATTGAGCATCTTCTAAAGTTTAAGCATTCTTCTAGGGCCTGGAGACAAAAGATTAAAGAAAAAACAGTCTCTGCCCTTGTGAAGTTTACATTCTATTGTATAGGCAATATATATGCATATAAATATACACAAAAAATATACAAAATGAAGAAAATAATGGCTTTTGGGGGGAGAAGGAAATACTAGGGGTGAGAAGGAATTACTAGGAACTGAGAGGAATCATTGATTCCACTGAGAATCAGTGATTCAGTCAACAAGCATTTATTAAGAGTTTACTACATTCCAGGTATGTTATTAAATGTTAGACATAGGAAGAAAGACAAAATCATGATTCTTGTCCTCATGGAGCTTACAGTCTAATGATGGACACATGTAAAAAAAATAAACTTTGTGTCTGAGTATATAAAATTTAATGTATACATTTATGTATAAACTCTAAATAGAAGGTAATTTTGAGAGAAGACAGTTGCATTGGGGTCTTGGAAGTAGAACAAACTGAGAAAGATCTGCAAAAGATGGAATGTGAAGGAGGAAACCAAGAAGCAGGAATGAGGACTTTCCAGCCAGGGAACTGGAAACTAAGAAGCACAGAAGAGGGAAATGGATTGTGAAAAGAATAGCAAGAAGCCAGTGTTGTTGAAACTTAAACTTCATGAAAGTATAAGAAGGCTAAAAAGGGGCTGGGTTGTAAACAACTTGAAAAGCCAAACAGGGGATTTCATATTTGACTTTTCTGGAAATAATAGAGAACCAGTAAATTTTCTTGAACAGTGGGGAGACATGGTCAAATCTGAATTTGGGGGAGATGGCTTTGTCAGTTGAGTAGAGAATGAACCTGATATAGGAAAGGAAGAGGGATAACTATAGGGAAGAGTATAACTAATAGGCTACTGGAATAATCCAGGTTTGAGGTGATGAGGGCTTGAACCAAAAACGCAATTATATGTGTAGAGAGAAGAGTACAAACAGTAGATACATTGCAAAGGCAGAAAATAACAACATTGGACAGTAGTTTAAAAATGTACAGTAAATGCATATAAACCATCAAGAAACCCTTGTTGTGAGGTTAGGTGACAGTGAAGATACTAATAGGGAAGTTAAGAAGAGGGAACGGTTTGTTGAGGAAGATAATGGGTTCACTTTTGGACATGTTTATTTTTGATATGTCTAAGAAGCAGCTTAAAATTCAAATAGAGATTAAGGCTGGATACATAGATCCATGGATTTTTTTTAAAGAGATGATAATTGAACACACAGAAACAAAGTATTAAACAAGATGGTTTAGATAAGAAAACAGATGTTCTTAACCTTTTCTGAGTGTCTCTCTCAACCATAATGCTTCTTCTCCAAAATGTTTACTTTCATCATAATCTACTCTTTCCCAGACTGCCAGGATTTAAAGCCATTTTTTCTGGACTTTAAGACTTGACTGGCATGTTATGTCCTCCCTCTCCATATGCCCAATCAGCTGTCACTCCCATCTTCAAATCAAGAGCTAAGTGGCAGCATAACACACTGAGGGATCAATCTCAAGGTTTTGGAAAAATGAAATATATCTATTTGTCACAAAAAATATTAGGGATCTTTGATCTTAGTACAATTATATTTTCTCCTTCCCCTATTCCACACCTCACATGCTTGTTTTATAGAAGAGAGACTTTTGACTTAGACAAGGTAAGTTTTGGAAATAGTTCATTTTGAGGCTGTATTTTAAAAGAAATAAAGAAAAGATTCCTTCTAAAAATAAATCTATCCATCTATTATCTTTTTCTTCTCTCCTTCATGATTCAGAGAATACTGATCCAAAAGCCATGTTTTCTTCTTCCAATCTTATTAATGGTGGATATTCAGAAATTTATTATAATAAACACTTGTTCTTAATGATTAGATAGCAGTTGATCTTCAGATATATGTGTTATCTGCCTAGATATATGGCAGAGTTCAAATTGTTAGTTACATACATTTAATAGACCTAGTAACTTGTAACTCTTATACTCTGCACTAACAAAAAATATAGCACTGCCATGTTCAATGCTTCTTTATTCCTTAAGAGTCCTTTCATTATGATGCTTTATCTTCATTTAAAATGGGCCTTTCATAGGAATGAGCAATACAATTTATTTTTAGAGAAATTATTTGCAGCCATGGTAATCATTCATTCACTCAACTGTTATTGAACTAACACATACTATGAGAGTAGACTCCAAAAAGTTCTGTCCTGATATTTTTAGGGGTACAAATATGATACAAGATATATTTTATAATATATTGGGTTTTTATCAGAGATGAAGAAACCTATTACTCTAGAGATGAAAAATTGATGAATGTTAAGCAAGAGTTTCCTATCAACCAAAAGCAAAGCAAAGAAAGAAACTTCACCTATCTGTTTTAATTTTTGGCCTACTGTTGTTATTGTTGTTTTTTTTTTTTTTTTCATTCCTTTCTCTCTAGATCTTTATTCTTAGCTCACAGAGATATATGGTTCTCTACATGGGAATAATAATAATTTAAGAAAGAGTGACCATTTTATTAAATGAAGAGATAAATGATAAATATTCAAGATAAATAAGTGAATTTATTAGGGGCCATGATACAATAGGAAAAAAAAGGTTAGATCTGGGTTCAAAGGATCTGAGTTGAAAAATCCCATTTTGACCATTTACTATCTGTATGACCTTGACAAGGTGTTTATCTCTCTTGGGCCACTAAAATGAAAATGGGACCAGATGACTTCAAAGATTCCATCCTAAATTTGTGATTCCATGACACTATTTTGGGAATAAAGATACGAACAACTTGTCCTATTTTTCAGAAACTCTCAGAAACTTGGGGGCATTTTAAGCTGTGGCTAGAATAGTTGCTTTGAAACATTTGGCACTCTTTAGCATGGTCCTTAAGAAAGGACACTGAGGAAAGTGGAGACTGAGTTGATAAAGGAGGTTATGTGATGGTTGTATAATTTCTTCAGCAGTATATGTGTAAGAGTGAAGACCTCCAATGGTGAGAGTGATTGAAGGCTGAGTCTTGGTTGGGAATATTTGCTATATGATAAAGGATAGAATTGATTTGTTTTACCAATTGGCGATCGGGTAGAGAAGAGGAGTTTAATGCAGGGGAGATGGTCTGAGAAAGTTAAAGAAATTGGAAATCATGATGTGGAAAAATCATGGAGTTTTTTTTAAAAAGATGGAAGATGAAGATGTGAAAAGCTAATTGATTATACTCAGATAAAGAGATTTCAGAATTCTTGAAAATAGAAGTGGAAAATTTGAAGGTGATGAGAAGTGATGAGATCTTTGTGTGTGGCTGAGGTAGAGTGAAGAAGTAGCTCATAACTGAAATGAGCAGAATCCAGGAGATCATTATACATGGCAACAGCATGAACAGATGATAATCAATTCTGATGGATATGGCTCTCATCAACAATGAGATGATTCAGGCCAGTTCCAATGTTCTTGTGAAAACTGAATGTGGACCACATCATAGTATTTTCATGCCTTTTGTTGTTGTTTGTCTGCATTTTGTTTTCTTTCTCATTTTTTCCCTTTTTTATCTGATTTTTCTTGTGCAGCATGATCTTTTCTAAAATATGTAAAGAAGAATTGCACACGTTTAACATATATTAGATCATTTGCCATCTAGAAGGGGGGTGGGAAGGAAGGAGGGAAAAATTAGAACACAAGGTTTTGAAAAGATGAATGGTGAAAATTATCCATTATATATTTTGAAAGTAAAAAGCTTTAATTTTTTAAAAAAAGAATTAGCTTATGGAAAATGAATAGATTGAAGAACTGAAGGATTAGGAAAGTCAATGTATATAGACTGAAGTCCCCTAAAATGAGGGCAGAAACTGGAGAAAATAGAAAAATTGTGTGCCAGGAAAACAATCCTTTGAGAAAGGAATGACCCTGGGGGGGGGGGGGGGGGGGGAGGTGTCTGTAGAAAATAGCTATCAGGATTTTGATTAGGTGGTACACATAAGTTCTATGAACCTCTCAAAAGAAGAGAAATATTGAGTGATGGAGAAAAGGGAAAAAAATCTAAAAGGAGTAAAGGGACCAAAGAATATTCTAATTCCCCAACCTCAACCAATGAGCTGAGGAGAACACATGAAAGGGTAGTCAGGGAGATTGTGTCATCAGGGTGATACCAAATTTCAGTAAGAGTTAGAGTTGGAAGAAGTGGGAGAGGAAATAAGTTGAGACAAAGGGAAATTTGTTGCCTGTGGAACAAGCATTCCAGAAAGCACAGTGGAAGAGCTGGGGAGAATTAGACTGAAACTTTGAACTGGGAAAATTGAGAATCACAGAAATAAGAAACTGGATTATTACACACCCTGATATCACACATGATTATGTTCATCAATGAGTAGAGGGCACCAATCTTTTACCCCGAAAAAACATATGCAGCAGGAGAAAGCAGGAAGGCCAGAAGTCAAAGGAAAGAGGGTTGCTCTTTCAACATCTCAGTTGGGAGATTGAGCTGGTAACAGGAGGTGGAAGTTGGCTTGCATCGATGAAAATGTTTGCTTTGGTATGGATGGAATTTACCTGACCCTGGCCCTCTCAGCCTTTCTTTAGGGGACATGCTAAACTCAGAAGGAAATGGAAAGTAAAGGAAATGAAATATTCCTTATATTTAGTGAGGTTCAGAAAAGGGAGCAGTTTGGGACAAACTTGATTTATTATTGGATCACAGGATAATAGTTGATGCATAAAAGGGATACTGATGGTCTTCTAATCCAGCTGCTTAATTCCACAAATAACCAGACTCAGTAAAATGAAATGATTCTCCTCAGGTCACAAAGGCAGTAAGTGGCAGAGCCAAGATTCAAACTCAGGTTTTCTGAATCTAAATCCAACAAGTCTTTTATTATAGTCCTGGCAAACTAAGATAAAGGCCATATGATAAAGGCCATATGGAAATGTTAGTTCACTTCTCTGGATCAATGAAAATTAATTTTGTTTCAAAATTTGCCTGAGCTCTGCACCCATTGCTAAATATCAATTATACCTTACTTATTGCCTGAATCTTTTCAATTGCCAATCAAATATTCTAACTGAATAAGAGAACCTTTCTTGTGGCATCTATAGTTAGTTTAGACATTTTATTTTCAACTGAATATTTTTTCAGTTAATAGTATTTGTAGCCAATAGTGAAAGACTGTTGAAAAGACTATTTGACAAACTGAAGAAATAATAAATACCATATAGTTTAAGAGTATGAGCCAAAACTCATGGATGGTTATAGAAAATAAAATCCTCAAGTTTCAGCATGGTATTAGCCAAGATTGAATTTTGCATTGGGTCACCAAGGCTATGAAATGAACCTTTACCCATGAAAGAAGAAGCTTTTCAGAATTGCACGTGAGGGGGAACCTTAATAACCAAGGGAAGTCATGTTAAAATTGGTATAGATAAATAAGGATTTGAAAGAGTGATTAAAAGGCTAAACAAAAGTCCACATTTCATATACAATCACTTAAGAGGTGATAAAAAAGAAATTCTGACAGTAGTTAAACCTAAATAGAAAAGCAATTTTCTATGACTGCTGTTATATAAATATCAAGTTTCCAGAGACCCAGTTACCACAGTCTTAAGAACTTTTTGTGTAAACAACAACAAAAAAATGTAAACCTCATATATGCCTGAGGCTAGAACTTAAAATAAAGCTGAACATAAACAATTTGGGGGTAATCCTTTTGGCCTGCTGTCAGACAAATTGGAAATGTAGAATTGAATAACAACAAGAACAATTTTTTAAAAATTAACACCAATCTTCTTAAAAGTGCAAACATGCTATTTATCTTCACTACTCCATATATTTCTCTGTTTCAGACTATCAATACAATTTACTTCCAACAAATGTTGTTTCCATGCTCCTCCATTATTTAGACAATGACAGCCACCAAATCCCCATTGAAATCAGCATGTCTGCTTACCCATTTTCATTTCACAGCCACAATGGACAGGCACCATATGTCTCTTTCTCTTATTTTTGTCCTTGTTTTTCCTTCAGTGTTATTCTATTCCCCCCCCCCCCCACTCTTTTCTATTCTTCTTTGGAGTTTATAATTCATTTTTTGGGCTTTCAACTTTCCAGTACTTTTCAACTACTTTCTCTTTGCAGGATCATAGAAACAGAATTCTAGAATCTTGTTGGGACCTTATAGATCAGTGGTTCTCAAAGTATGGTCTAGAGAATCCTGGGGATCTCTGAAACCCTTTTAGAGGGTCTACATATTCAAAAATAGTTTTTATTTCCAATATGGTAAATATCTATAAATATAATCCAGATAAACAAAAATGCTTTGGAGAGATCCTCAATGACTTTTAATAGAATAAAGATACTGAAAACAAAAATTTGAGAACCACTATTATAGATCTATTCAGCTTAATGCTTGGTTTTACAAGACTCGTGCAGATTTTCTTCATGAATACCTCAAATTATGGGGAGTTCACTATGTCATAATCCAATCAGTTCTCTTTTCAGACACCTGTAATTGCAGGACGTGGGGCAGCTAGGTGGCTTAGTGGATGGAATGGCAGCCCTAAAGTCAAGAAAGTCTCATCTTTCTGAAATCAAATGTGGTCTCAGATACTTAATTCTGTCTCAATTTTCTCATTTGTAAAATGAATTGGAGAAGGAAATGGCAAGCCACTCTACTCCTTTTGCCCAAAAATCACCAAATGGGGTTGTGAAGAGTTGGACACAATTGAAAAAAAAATGAATAACAACACTAACAATTAGTAGAATCATAGATTTAGAGTGGAAGATCAGTCAGTTCTACCCCTTCTTTGTTTTAAGATGAACAAACTATGACCCAGAGTTCATAGTTAGAAGTAATAGGTTGTACATGTCAGAGTTGGAAATCCAATCTAAGACTAACTGATTTATTCTTTCCATGGAAACACACTGTAAATGATAGGTAAACATCAACTAGTTCAGACTTCTGGAACTAAGCAAAACACGATTAATCTCTCATATGCTTATCCTTCAAATAGTATCACCTTCTTAGGTCCTCTATTTTCCAGGTTTAATTCCCTAAGTTTCTTAAAGTAATCCCCTGCATAGGTTCATAGAATTTGAGGATTGCATGATGTGGGAGACATTAGCACAGGACCACCCAGCATGACATGCCATTATCAGAGAAAGTGCTGTGCACTGCAAGCAAAGAAGAACTGAATAGCTCAAAACAAATGTAAGAGGCGCAAATTCAGAGAATCTACCTCAAATTTCACATAAATCATTTGTTGCCCAACTTGTGATAGATCATTCTGAGCTTATATCGGTCCAATCAGCCACAGTTGCACATATTGTAATTTGGCCCTAACATAAGGATGTCATTTTGGTCTTCCTTGAGAATGAAGGACAATAACTGACCATTTTGTGAAAATCCCTCCTAATGTACTGAAAATGATCCTCCATACCTGGTATAATTAGGAAAGATTGCAAAGGGACTTGCATCCCTTCATATTGGATACTGCACACTTGCCTATTTCTACTTTTTTTGGAAATCTTTCAAAAATGACTTAGGGTGATTTTAATAATCTTGTCTGATATTCCCTGAGAAAGATAGGAGAAAAGAAAAAACAAAAAAGGAATAAGAATATCCTCTGAATCTTAAGATGCAATGAGAAATGATAAAGCAAGTGACATATATCTTGTGGGTACTGGGTAGGAGAGGAGACAAATGAAATGGATTTTACCATAAGCCTGCATAGGATTAAAAAAAGATATTTGAGTGGGGGGGGGGGGGAAAGGGATGTTTTACAGAGGCAGATAAGCAGAACAATTGTTAGACTATGGGCCTGGAACCAGAAAGAATTGAATTAATATGCAGCCTCAGATACTTACTAGCTATATAATTGTAGTTAAGTCAATTAACTTCTATATGCCCCAGTTTCCCTACTGTAAAATGGCAATGATAACAGTACCTGCCTTCCATGGTTGTGAGAATAAAATGAGAAAATATTTGTAAAACATTTATCATGGTGCCTTAATTAGTACTTATTTCCTTCCTATTCATATAGCTTTAGAAAGATCTTTTGTGTTTGTCAAAAAGAGAAATGGGGTCAGCTTTCCAAGGGGAGGTTTCAAAAGAATAAAGATGAAGATATTTTGAGTTGTAAACATAGTAGACTTAGACAAAATATGCTTTTTTCCCCCTAAGAAATCAGCTGTGAAAGAACAGGTCCCTTAAGGAAGATAATGGTCTCCATCTTCCAGACTCTGGAAGAGCTTGTGGAAGCCAGCATAAGAGGTATATTGTAAGGAAGCAGATTCATGAATGATAATGCTTTTGGGAGCTGAACTATGGAGGAAGAATTTCCCTATTAATAGGAACTGAACTATAGGAACAAGAATTATGGTAAGGCTGAGAGCTCAGTTACAACAGCTGCAGAGCAGAGAGTGACCAGAAGCAGTGATCAGAGACACCTGGAGAGAATGACCTGGGAAAATATTGGTAGCCCTGGAGAGTATTACCAATATTACTCAGGGCAGTACTTAAAGTCACATAAAATGTATAAGAATGGAAATTATTGCTCTTGCAGCCAATGCCCACAAAATTTCCTCTGAGTTCTGGACCAGATTAACATGTTTATCAAAATAAATGAAAAACAACGTAGATGTTAATTTGTGGTTTCCTAAGTCAATATAAGCACATTGATCTATATAGAGACAGAAATACATGTATCTATCTATAGAATATAAAGCTATGTGGATGTGGATGTTTAATCTATAAAATAAATTATGTATACATGAATCTGGTTACTTTTAAGAGGAGCTGGTAGGTAGAGTCCCAGATACTGACATATCCAAGTATGTACTTCCTTTTGGATATTTGGATAAAAGTAGTGACTTAAGGGACATTATCACAGACACTAAGGCTCATAGCAGAATGGCCTCAACTCTTGCTACTACATACTGATAGAACATATTATACAGGAGCTCAGGAAATGGATATTTCTTAGGGGTTGACTACATGCCTATCACTAGGAGGGATACAAAAGTGGGGGATGCAAAAGAAATATATAATGTCTCATTCTACTCCAAGAGCTAGGGCAACAAAACACAAACAGGCAATACAAAGGGAATAATTAAACATTAAACTGTGTAGTACGATGAAAGATTAGAGAAGGGAGAGATGACATGAATTCCAGAAGCTTTGAAGGATTTCACTGAGTGGTGGTGATTTCAAGCAGAAGAATCATCAGCAAAAGAATGACTTGTTTGAAAAACAGTGAAATCTGCCTAAGTGAAATAAGAAGACTGATGAGAAATAGTAGAGAAATAGGACATGGAAATGCATTTTAAAGATTTGGTCAGCTTATGGAAGTCCTTCAGTGATAGAGAGCAGACATTGGACTCAATTTTACTTATCT
This sequence comes from Sarcophilus harrisii, assembly GCF_902635505.1. Classification (NCBI taxonomy): domain Eukaryota; kingdom Metazoa; phylum Chordata; class Mammalia; order Dasyuromorphia; family Dasyuridae; genus Sarcophilus; species Sarcophilus harrisii. Next base: position 155,398,634 of record NC_045427.1, read on the forward strand.
GTATTCCACAAGCATTTATTAAGAGTTTAAGTGTGTGCAGAACACAATGCGGTAGAGGGGGTAGAGGTAAGTGGAATGAGCATGGACCTAGGAAGTCATTATGGTCCAGTTCTAATTCTGACTCTGATATTATGTGACTTTAGATAAGTCACTTTCTTCCCCTCTCAACCTTAGTTTCCTTATTTTCAAAAGAAAGGAGTTGGACTAGATGATCTGGAAAGTCCTGGGAAACTATCACTATGTCAAAAGGTAATCATTTGTACAATTCTAATTAAGTTACCTACTTAATTAAGTTACATACGTGCACTTCCTTTCACATTCAGATAAGAGTTGAGACTTAAGGGACATTATCATAGATACTAAGACTTACAGCAAAATGTCCTCAACTCTGACTACGATGTACTGATAGAACATATTATACAGGAGCTCAAGCAATGGGTATTTCTTAGGGATTGACCAAGTTGAATAGATTTTAGGATCACAGAATGACAAAGCTATTTATGCTTTGCAAATACTTCAAGAAATATTTAATATGTGATAGAATTTCATCACTCTTCTATTTACCAGAGTAAGAACAATACTGCATCTTATGGCAACAGAGAACACCAGTCAGGAAGTAAACTCATTATTAAGTGTCTACTAATTGCCAGTATTAGCAATACCTGTGCTAAGCAAAACAAAGAAAGCTAACAGCTGCTCTCCAGGGATGAGACCACATGTAAACAACTATGTACAAACAAGATATAGACAGGATAAATTAGAAACAGTCAACAGAGGGAAGGTACCGGAGTTAAGAAGGACCAGGAAAGATTCCCTGTAGTTTAGGAGGCAGAGATAAAGAGTGAGATGAATTATGAAAAAGATGAGTTGGGAGATGGAGTGTCTAGTTTGATGAACATTTAGCAAGCTAGGAGAATGATGTATGAGAAGGATAAAAAGATGGGCGGGGGGTACCAGATGATAAAGGGTTTTAGATGCGGGACAGAAGCAGCTTCCAGAGTTAAGTGTGTGTGTGTGTGTGTGTGTGTGTGTGTGTGTATGTGTTCAGGAGTGAGGGAACAGAGTGACAAGGTCAGGAAAGTTTGGGAAGGTCACTTTGAGTGCTGAGTGGAGGATGGTTTGGAGTGGGAAGACCAACCAGTAAGCTGTTGCAGTGCTCTAGGTGTAAAGTGCTAATGACCTGCAGCATGGCAGGAGAAAGGTGTGAGAGAAAATGAGGGAGTTTCATAGGGGGAAGGATTTAACCAGAAATATAATAAATTCAAGTTTTGGGATGTTGAGTTTAAAGGCATTCAGTAATTTGAAGAAACAGGAGACTGATACTACATATCTTATTTTGAATATCCTCCAAAATTCTGATTTATCTCCAATGGAATATCATTCCAGCCTGAATGATACAGGTCTATGTTAATTTACATGATTAATCAAATAATCCTTAATGCTTCTCTGTCAATCAGCACATAGCTAGAAGTTTAAAGTTCTGTCTCTCCTTGTGACCACTGATGATTATTGTCAATTATTCTCTGACGAAAAAAAATATTTAATCAAACTGCTTGTTTTATAGAATTGAGAAATTATTTTAAGATTGAACAGGCCATCACAAATATCCATCTGGCTATGATTGAGGACATGCAGCAAAGGAATTGTAGTAAGTTTTATTTCTTTTCCTGATTTTCTCAGCTCTTCCTCCCCCGCCTCCTTTCTTCTTGGCATTACAATATAAGACTTTAGAATACATAGTGTTGTTACTTTCTCCTTTATTCCTTCTTTCCCACAGTTCTTTTGTATGACCTCATTTCTGGGTCTGCATGGGAAATAGTGTTTGTGCCTGAAGTCTTAGCTACTTGAAGTCTCTCTGTGTCTGAATTTACAAAGTACCTAAAACACATGAATTCACAGAGAGCTGGCAGGGTCCTCGATATTGTTCCTACTCATGGAGAAAATGGAATGCTAATGAAACACCTGTGTTTTCTTATCTTAGTGATATGATTTGGAGACTTTTACTACATGGTAATGGTTGTGGGAAGGAAAGAAGGAAGAGGAGAGTGGAAGAGATGGGAATTGTGGGTGAAATTAATAAAAATCTGAAGCAGTGAGAGTGACCCAGTTTGGTCAGAGACTTAATTCCTGGGAATGACTTACTTTGGAACTGTAGGGAAGTCATTTGACCTCTCAAGGCCTAATCTTCCTCATTCATAATATGAGGAGACTACATTAGGTTATTCAAATAAGTTTCATAAACATTTATTAGTCATTCAATTCCTCAACCTCTTTGACTCCAATTATCTCCTTCACTACCCAATTTCTTTTTTTTTTTTTTTTTGCAGTCTTTTAAAATTTTAAATTTATACAAAATAAGAAAAAGGGGAAAAATTGCCATGTGCACAGGAAAACGTGAGAAGCTTCAATTATAAAGCAATAAATTTACATTATAAAAAAGCCTGTAAAAATACTACATTTTGTGTTCAGAGCTGTTCATCTTTGCTTCCTTGTGGGTTTTCTTTTGTTCTCTGGTGTATACTTTTTACTTTACTTGACCACCCCCCCCCACTTCAGTTAAGTATAGATATTTACACATATACACAAATGTGTAGATATCTATGCTTTTACATGTATGTATATGAATGTATACTATATATATTCATATACATGCACATTATATCTATATGCCGTACTTTGCTTATTCTATCTGTCTATTTCTCTGGAGTGGATAGCATCTTTCTTAATTAGTCTTTCCATATTTTTCCAAATTTATCAGCTCATTTCCAACCTTATGCTGTCTGGCTAGTCTACATAGTCTATGGAAATATTGACCAATATTACAGACATATAGTGAAGTCCCCATCTTTATCTTTTGATTAAATCTATTTTAGTTTAAGTTTGTGGAAAATCATGGTTACTACCTGGCTTTTTTTTTTTTAACATAATAAATTCTATTCCTGATCTTTATGTTTGTATATATCTCTCATTTTTATAATATTTTCTGAAAGCAATATCTTGAGTTCAAAATTTTAATCTACTGTCTTCATTTTATGGGTGAATTCATCCAATTTGCATTCTATACTACAAAGACTTTAAATGCCAGACCGAAGCAGCTACTGGAGTTAATTGTGTGTGTATATGTGTGTGTGTGTTCAGGAGTGGGAAAAGGGTGACAAGGTCAGGAAAGTTTGGGAAGGTCATTTTGATTGCTGAATGGAGGATGGTTTGGAGTGGGAAGACCAACCATTATTTTCCTCCTTTCTATTCATTTCTTCACTATCCTATTGGTCTCATAACTTTGTTGGCTTCCCCTTGCCCAATTCTAGTTTCCAAGGAGTCATTTTCTTCCTTAAGATTTTGGATCTCCTCTTCTAATTGGTTGACTTTCTTTTCGTATTCTTGTTTTTCTTGGATTGTACTTATTTTCAAAAGAATTTTCTTCAATCTTTCTCATTTGATTTTTAAAGTTTTTCTTTTGAGTTCTTTTATGAATTCTTTGGGGGCAAGTGATCATTTGATATAACTCTTTGGCATAGGAGATTTTTTTTTTTCACTTCAGTATCCTTTTCTGAAGATGAACCTTAGTCTTCTCTAATCATAGTAACTTTCTACAATTTGGGTTCTTCCTCTTTTGCTGTCCATTTATTTATTTATTTTGATTTCTTTTTATGAATTTTTTTATTTTAAAATTTTTATTTATTTAATATTTTTCCCCAGTTACATTCAAAACAAAAATTATTTAACATTTGTTTTTAAAATTTTTGAGTTCTAGGTTGTCCTCTTTATCTTCACCTACAATTAAGAAACCATTTGTGAAATTATGCAAAACATTTCCGAAAAGTCAAGTTGTGAAAAAAAAATAGATCTCCCACCTAATGAAAATTTCAAGAAAACCCTCAAGAAAAAATTAAGTTATAAAAGATAAAGAGATAGAGAATGCTTCAATCTGCATTCGGATACAATCAGATCCTTCTCTGAATATGAATAGGATTTTTCATCATAAGGATTTCAGAGTAGTTGTGGATGACTGTACTACTGAGAATAGCAAAGTCATTCATAGCTGTCATCTCAGAACACTGTTATTACTTTGTATACAGTGCATTTTGCTTTGCTTGAGTTCATGGAGGACTTTCCAGGTTTTTTTTCCCCTGAGAACATTTTGCTCATCATTTCCCGTAGAATAGTAATATTTTATCATAAACACACATCACAGTTTATTGAACCATTCCCTTATAGGCATCCCCTCAATTTCCAAATTTTGCCCTGAAAAGAGAATGTGAATTGCTAGGAATATCTTTTTTTGTACATATAGGTCATTTTCCTTCCCCCCCAAAAAAATCTTTTTTTGGAAGTAGTGATGTTGTTAGGTCAAAGGATATGCATGAATTTATAACCCTTTGGGGCCAGATTATATTTTTGATCATTTATCAATTAGGGCATGGCTCTTATTTTTTTTTTTTTATAAATTTGACTCAGTTCCCTGAGGCCTTATCAGAAAAAGTTGCTTTTAAATTCATTATTTCTCTCAATAATTATCTCTCTCCTTTCACTGTGTCCCTCCTCAAAAGTGTTTTGGTACTGACTACTCCCTCCTCAAATATGCCCTTTGTTTTAGCATCTTTCTCTCCTTCCTATATCCCATTTCCCTTTTATTTTCCTGTAGAGTAAGATAAATTTCTATTCCTCCATTAATCATGTATGTTATTTCCTCTTTGAGCCAATTCTGATGAGAGGAAGCTTTATTCTCTCACCTTCTCCTCACCCTCTTCCTCCTCCACTGTAAAAGTTTTTTCTTATTTATTTTTTATGGCACATAATTTGCACCATTCCATTTCTCCCTTTCCCTTTCTCCCAGAACATTCATCTCTTTACCTTTGATTTCATCATTTAAAAAATATATATTATTCCTTCATATTCAACTCACACATGTGCCTTCTGCCTATATAAACTCCTTACTGCCATAATAATGAGAAAGTTCTGAATTACAAGTATCATCCTCTCATATAGGAATGTATAAAGATAAACCTTATTAAGTCCCTTATGATACCACTTTTCTGATTACCTCCTTATGCTTCTCCAGAGTCCCATATTTGAAAGCCAAATTTTCCGTGCTGGAGAATCCTTTCTTTCATTAAACGTCTATTTTTTCTCTGAAGAATTATACTCAGTTTTGCTCAAGATGATTCTTGGTTGCAATCCTAGCTCCCTTGCTTTTTGGAATATCATATTCCAAGCCCTCTGGTCCTTTAATGGTTAGCTGCTAAATCTTGTGTTATACTGACTGTGGCTCCTCTACCCTTGAATCATTTCTTTCTGGGCATTTGCAATACTTTCTCTGTGACCTAGGTGTTCCAGAATTTGGCTATAATCCTGGGAACTTTCATTTTGGAATCTTTTTCAGGAGAAGATTGGTAGTTTTTTTCGATTTCTATTTTACCTTCTGGTTCTAGAATATTGAGAAAATTTTCCATAATAATTTGTTTTTTTGATCATGACTTTCAGGTAAAAAAAATAATTTTTAAATTATCTCTCCTGGATCTATTTTCCAAGTCAAATGTGTTTCCAATGAGATATTTCACATTTTTTCCTTTTTTTTTTTGTGGATTTGCTTTATTGTATCTTGATTTCTCATAAAGTCATTGCTTCCATTTGCTCAGTTCTAATTTTTTAGGCAGAATTGTCATTTTTATTATGTTAGCTTGGTCATCAATTCTATTTTTTAAGAAATTATTTTCCTCAGGAAGGTTCTGTATGTTCTTTCCCAATTGGTTGATTTTGCTTTTTAAGGCATTTTCCTCATTAGCGTTCCCCCTTTCACCCCCCCTTTCCCCCAGGCAGTCGAGGTTAAGTGACTGCCCAGGGTCACACAGCCAGGAAGTGTTGAGTGTCTGAGATCAGATTTGAACTCCTGACTTCAGGCTGGGGCTTGATCCGCTGCACCATCTAGCTGCTCCCACTCCTCATTAGCTTTTCATGTTTTTTGCACCTCTCTCAATTTCCCCCCTAATTTTTCCTCTATCTCTTTTCAAAGTCCCTTTTAAACTGAGCCCAGTTCTTATTTTTCTTGGAGACTTTGGATGGAGAAGCTTTGACTCTGCTATCATCTTCTGAGTGTGTGTTTTGATCTTCTTGGTCGTCACCATAATAACTTTCAAGGGTCAGACTCCCATCCTGTTGCCAGACTCTTTCCACTGACCTCTGAGCCCTCTCTGGTGTCCCCAGGCTGAGAGGTCCAGAAGCCTCCAGCACTGTTGCTGATTCAGAGGCCATGCCTCACTGACTGGGCAGAGCTGGGCTGGGCTGGGATTGCATGCTAGGGTCCCATTCTGGTTCCACAGACCTTTCTGCTGAGTTTCTAAGTTGTTTTCGGCTGGAAACTGTTCTCCATCTTTCTGGGTGGTATGATGCTCTAAAATTTGTTTAGAGTCATTACTGAAAGAATTTGGAGCGGTTTGGGGGAGAGGTCGGGCAGGTTCCTGCCTTCACTCTGCCATCGTGGTTCCATCTCTCCTTGATTTTTAATTTAAAACTGCTTGTCAGTAAAATCCTGGGGTGCAGGGGATTGTGCCTCTAGCCTCCACTCCTCCCAGTTGTCCTCCTCTGGATTGGAAAACTGAGCACTCTAACCTCTAAGTGGCTCTCTGCCCTACTGCTTCTGAACTTGAGGGGCATGTACTGGTTCCCACTAGACCAGGGCCATGTCTTGGCAGGACAGCTGGGCCTGGCCTTATTTATCAGGAGAGATTCTCTCTATCTTCCCCAACTCAGCTGCCCGCTTCCCCACACAGTCCAGGAGGTGACAATCCTGAGGTTTGTGTACCCACGCTGCTGACCTCTGGGATTATGCTTGCAGTTTCAGGGAAGCTATCCTGGAAGTGTTTACACTCCAAAGGAGGGACCAAACCTCCATCTCCACATGTTCCCTTGTCCTGAGGTGCTATTTTGTCTTATTTGTGAGGGAGATCTGGTGGTCTTGGAATTTTCTGACCATCTTCCCAGAATCCTCTCTCCCCACTCTATTTCTATTTTCATGATGACATATTGCTTCACCATCTGTCAAAATCTCATTACTGCCAAGATCAGGAATTTTGAAATTCCATGATCTGCTCACAACCCTATCCTCCAACCTTTCCTATTATCTCTTTCAACCCAACTGTTCACACTTATGATGGACTCTTTCATTAGTCCCTTCCTTTGCTCCTGATAAATTTCCACAACTCCAGCTTCATTTTTTGCATGCCAAACTCTGATATGCTTTAATATTCCACTATTTAACAGCCTAGAATCTCTTGTTCCCTTGATCTTTTGTTGTTCCCAATTGCTGAGTATTCTCTACAATCTGACTTTGGTGTTTGTTTTTATGCCACGTAAGATACAAAGTTCAGATGATTTCATCCACTACAAATTTATGGTACATAACATCAGCTGTACTTCTCCCACTGCTCAACAATCCTACTATACCCATATAAACACCAAATGTTTCAAAAGCTTTCTTCTCCTTTCATGTCCATAGCACCAGCCTCCACATTTATATCAGATGGTTCAGCCTCCTACATAACCAGTGAGATTGAGGTCATATAATATGAGTTCCCCAATATCCCCATCTCAGTTCTCCAAAAAGGCCCTTTTATCCTTTGCTTAAGTCATGGAATCATTATTTCACAGAATCATTGAATTACAGAAATTTAGACTTGGAATCAATCTTACTAGCCAAAAAGACCAACCCATAATGGTACAAGATACTTGGCAAATGTTCAACCAGACTTTGCTTAAAATCTTCTAATTTCTTCCATATATATTGTCTCTTCAATGGAATATAAGTTCATTTAGGGTAGGAACTATCTATACTGCTTAGTGTATAGAGTTTAATAATTTTCATTCATTAATTCCATATGACCGCCCTTCAAATACTTAAAAATAGGTAAGATGTCCCCCTGAGTCTTCTCTAAGCTAAACATCTCTAGTTCTTTTCACTAGTGGCTTAAATTTTATCTTTCATCAATATGCGTGCCTTCCTTTGGACACTTTCCATTTTGTTGATATTCTTTCTAAAATGTAGTTTCTTCAACTTAACATAATACTTTATTGTGATATAACCATTGTGAGAACAGTGCAGCTAGTATTTCACTATTCCTGGCTACTCTACTTCTCTCAATCAGGGCTAAAACTGATTTATATTAACCTTACAGTTTATTAAAGCTTCCACATCCTCTTTAGCTACATTTACAAGTTCTGGACTTGTGAGAATGATTTTTTTGAACTCCAGATATTACATTTATTCTATTCATTTCATTTTATTAGATTTTTTCTAATGATTTAGTCTGTTTTTTGAATTTATTCAACATATTGGCTATTTATTCATGCATGCACACACCCACTTATACATCCATTTATTTATTCATGTTTTGCTAAATTCCTCATATTTATCATTTCTTGTAGTCTGCTGATACTCCCTTATATTTCTATAATCAATTGGTCCTTCTTATGTTTGTAATATCTGTGGAAATCATTGCAGATCTTGTCCCTGGCTCCATACTGCTCCAGGAGTGGATGTAGAAGGCATTAGGAACATAAATTATTTTTGATGCTGATGATGATATGGTTGCTATACTATAGTCATTAGCTGTTGTCTCAGCATGAATTGATCAATCAACAGGACTTGATTAAGTACTCTTCTAAGTGATGGAAATACAAAGACAAAAGCAAAACAATATTTGACCTTGAGGGGGTTATAATTTGTCAGGGAAGACAAGAGATATAAGTAGAAGGATATTAAGAATATTCACAAAATAAACAGATGGCAATCTTTGGAGGACAGTTTCTAGCATCTGGGCAATCAGGAAAGGAGACATGTAGAAGGTGACATTAGCTAAGTCTTAAAGGAAAACAAGGAGTCCAATAGGTGGAAATGAGAGGGATATGAATTCCAAATTTAGTAGACATTTAGTACAAAGGCATGGAGTTTGGATATGGAATATTGCATGTGAGAAAAGGTAAACTGGCTAATATTTTAGAGTACATGGGATGGTGTAATGTGCAAGGTAATGTGAAAGATGATAGTGGTGGGGTGTTATGCTATGAAGACCTTCAAATGTTAAACAGAGGAAGTTAAATTAAATACTAAAGGTAACAGGGTACCCCTGGAGAGTCATTTTGGTCAGGAACCTGATCAGACCTGTGCATCAGGAAAATCACTTTGGCTTTTATTGGAGATGTGAGTTAGGGAAAACAATAGAAACTTGCTGAAATAGTCCAGATGAGAAGTGATGAGAATAAGATTTGAAAAAGTGGCTAGGCAAGTGGAAAGAAGGGAATACATTATTGTGGAGAGACAAGCAAAAATATTTGATAATTGACTAGATATGTGATGTGAGGGTGAAGAGTTAAAAATAGTAATCAAGTTGAAAAGGCTTTCAATGTAAATGCTAATATAGCAGTATTCTCTGAAGAGGTGCAAATTTGGTAGAAAAAGACAAGTTCTGTTTTGTACATAATTTTGAGACACCTACTAGATATCCTTTAAAAAATGTCCAATAAGTAGTAATGTCAATCCTGAATTTCTAAAGACTATGTCTATGTAACATATTCTCTACCACATCACATCAAGTTGAAACAATTTCAAGTATATTTATATAAATATAAATATAAAATAAGTAAATATTTAATATTAATGAATAAATAAAATATAAATATTTAAATAAAAATAAATGTAAAGATAAATGTAAATATACATTTATCATCCTGGGATCAGCCTAGGTATATTCAGAGAGATTTATAAAAGAAACAGGAGAGGTAAACAGTTAGAGAAGGTGATAGTGGTGAGGCTGGAGAGTTGTGTTATTCATTAAGAATGCATAGTCATGCAAAAATATATAAAAAAAAAACAGAAGAAGCATAGAAGTGTGTTATTTAAGTGAAAATCAGCAGAGGTAGAAATAGAAGAAATCTATTATAATGATAATATACTTTAGAATCTCAGTACAAAAATAAGAAATAAAGGAGGAGTTTGGGGAAAGGACATAAGGCTGGCAGAGAGCAATGATACAGTTGTCAATAGGGAACTTCAATTATCTGGGCATCTGCTAGAGATCTTTCTCTGCCAAAGGTAGAGCAGATAATCATTTCTGACTTGCCTTGATGATAATTTCATCTTTCAGAGGTAGAGAAATCAACAAAGGGAAATTGTTTTCTGGAGACAAATCAACAATGAGTAAGAGCTAAACATTTAGAATAGATTTAAATAATGAGAACTTTAGGAGAAAAGACCTCTCCATCTTAGAATTACTAGATTGAAGAGAGAAAAGTCACAAATAATCTCACATCAATCTGGGGAAAAAAGAGAGAGGCATTTAAAAGGTCTGATGTGAAAGCACAGAAAACACCAATTTAATATTTTTTTAAAAAGCAATATATGTGTATACACATATATTCATATATGTATATGGATACATATAATCACTAAAAGCAAGGACAGATAATAAAGAATAAATATGAAAATGTGTCATGATCCTTTACGTTTTATGAGTAAGGTCTGGAGTGCTAAAGTTCAGATGTGGTAGGGGTTGATAAAGAACACCAAAAACAACAAAATTACCTTTTTCTGTTTTCTTTTATTTAGTCTATTTTAGGAAGAGGGATTAGATGAAGGTTAGAACAGAAGCTTTGGGTAGAAAGGATAATGAAAAGCATGATATAAGAAGGCAGAAGTTTTAAAATTGTTTTTTGCCTATATTATCTTTACCAAGGAGAATGATCTTTGAATTGGAAAATAAAAATTGCTAAAAGTTGGTAGCCATGGAAAGAGAATGATAATAAGAAAATACGGAGGGGTTCTTGATGAATTCAAGAGCTTTTAACAGTAACTTACAGTGAAAAGGGCACATATCGTGATTTTCAAAATGGGGTTAGCTGATTGTAGGCTATAGTCTACAAACTCTAAAGAGTGAGCTTGATTTAATTCTTGGAAGAATTCTGGATTATAATTAAAAGTAGGGCTAGTGAACACTTAGAAAAGGAAACATTTCTCACAAAGAGAAGAACTTGACTTCACAAAAGTCATACCAAAATAACTTTATTTCTTTTTATGACAGGAAGGCTAGAGAGAATATAAGCTCCTTGCAGGAAGAATTTCTATCTTGGATGCCTAACACCTAGGACCATGTCTATAACATACAGTAGCAATTTAGTAAATGACTGATGTGTGCATGTACATGCATATATATATATATATATATATATATATATATATATATACATATATATATATACATTTTTCTATACACATATGTATATCTCTAAGTATATTAATATATAATACAGATTCATAACAATACACATACATGTATGTAAGTATGTGCATATGTGTGTCTATGTCTGTGTTTGTATATTGCCTTTGGGAATTTGTTTTCCTTGACCATACATATTTGTTATAAGGAATGTTTTTCTATTTTTTCTCTCTTTTTCTCTTTTTTAGAGAGTAGGAGGAAGAAAAAAAATATTTTTCTGTTAATTAAAAACACTTTAAAATAAACAGGGTGCTACAAATATAGACTGTAACATATACTTTCATATAAAGTCATTTTGTGGTTAAATTTGCATAATTGCTTTACTTTGTTATAAAAGAGCTCTCAAGGAAAGGAGATGATCTGGAAGTGTTTGTAGTGTAAAAACAAAAGTTGTCAATAAAATTAAAAAGATAAAAATAGTTATAAACCAGATGAGTAACTTTGAAAGAATTTTTTTTAAAAAAATACAAGGCAAATAAACAAAAAATGTTGTAAGATGTAATCTTAAAAATACACTCAGTCCTGGTTCTGACACTTTACTAGTTGTAGGACCTCAGGAATCAATTAAACTCTTCCTGGACTTTAGGTTCCTCTTTTGTAAAACGAGGTTATCAAATAAATAATCTTTAAGGCAGCTTCCAATTCTAAAGTTCTTTCATCTGGAAATTACATTTTCAATGTTAACTGCTTACCCACCTATTCTATTTTACAAAACATTCCTTGACTTTCTCTAAATCCTAAATCCTTCCTCAAAATGTAAATTTTTTTAATCCTTCTGTTTATGGAGCTTATAAATTTTTCATATATCTATACCTATAACAATCTTTTTAATATATATATATATATATATATATACATATTTATATAGATAGATAGATATCTCAAATGTCACTACTCATGCATAGTACATTTACTTCTGTAAAAAGCATATTCTGTAAGTTTCAGTTAATAGTTGGGTTATTTTAAAGAAATAACTTAAGTGACAATTTTCCTTCTGAGGCCTATCCCTGAGGCAATGCCTAGGAATTTAAAAACAAGACATCTATCAGGTAACATGGTTATTGCACCCAGGATGCCAGACATAAGGGATAGAGATACCACAGTTACACCCTCTCCCTATCTTTTCCCCCAGTACAGTATCTCAAATAGGCACGTAAAGGAAAATCATGCAGGCAGAAAAATGAGCATTTATTAAGTACCTATTTTATGCCAGGAACTGTCTAAAGTATTTTCCAAATATCACATTTGATCCTGACAACAACCCTGGGTAGTAAGGGGCAGGTGCAATTATTATTTCCATTTTATGGTTAAGGAATTAGAGGCAGACAAAGGTTAAGTAACACAACTAGTGTTTGTCTAAAAAAAAGATTTGAAAACAAGTCTTTCCAATTCCAGGCCTGCTGCTTTATTCACTGAGCCACCACCTAGCTGCCCAGGGGAGCCTCATAATGCAGTTTTACCCTTCCTACACCTGGAGTCTAACTGGGTTTGGAGTCTTCTCTCTATCCCCAATTTCTAAGGTTTCCAGACTTACATACTCACACAAACCCACCATGGGGAGCGAGGCACAGAAAGCTTAATCTAGATCTAGTCCCATGTGACCAGAAGGTGGATTCAGACACAGGTCTTTGGACACCAAGAGAAAGTATTTTCCCCTGTCATACCAAGGTTCCTCCCTTCTGGTGAAAGCCATTTCTGTCAAAGGTTGAGAACAAATTTATCAACCCACTAAGAAAGATAATCCCACTTCTTCCCACCCAAAAATGCTAGCCCAGTACCACCTTTGCCTACCAGTAATGGTATTTATCTGTTCCCAAGGCTCTGCTGGGCTCCCACATGGAACTTCTTTCTTCTCAGAGCCCCCACGCCCAGCCCCACTCTCTTCTCGCAGCCCAGGGCATTCAGTCAGCCAGAGCCACTGACCCCTCACTGGCCGGAAGGAACCTGATTCGTGCCAGGCTCTTTAAAGCAAGAGCCTCTCGCTCTGCTGGGTGATGGCAGGTACCTCAGCAGTGGCTCTCCTTCAACTCAGAAGTGGGGATGTGTACTAGGGCTGGGCAAGTAGGTGATACAGTAGATAGAGAGCAGGACCTGGACTTCAAAAGTCTAGTCTTCCCAAGTTAAAATTTGGCCCCCAACACTTATTAGTTCTGTAATCTGGGCAAATCATTTAACTCTGTGTGCCTCAGTTTCCTCATCTGTAAAATCAGCAGGAGAAGGAAATTAGATACAATTCTAGTATCTTTGCTAAGAAAATCCTAAATGGGGTCACAAATAGTCACAAAAATATGACTAAAATGATTGAATAACAAACACAATATGTATGCATATATGTGAATGTATGTACATCTATATACGATATATCTACAATGTACAAGCATAATATTTACATGCTTAGTATATATTATATATATATAGTATACATATTCAATATACTAGATGCATAAAATAGATATACATATATATCATATATTAATTACATATAGTATACATATTCAATGTACTACATGCATAATGTGTATATACATGTATAGTATATTTTATATACTATAGTACACATAACATACCATATATGTGTGTATTTTGTGTATATATTATACACATACTATATATTACATACTTAAAATATATCTATATATCTGCTTTTTGTGGAGCTGTGACTGAGGATGAGCCCTCACTTGCTTCATAAGTCATTTGATTACACTCATCATTTGAATAATTAACAGGCTACTTAAAAAACCCCTTTGAATAATGATTGATTTTTGGATGGCTATACCTTGAGCAATCTGACTGACAAATCCTTAGGCCCAACCCTACTAACAGCCTTCTATCCTTGTTATGCCTTGGTAGAGCCTAAACAATAAAAGGTAGCTCAGCTTGGCATTTAGGTAGAATAGTAGATAGAGTGTTAGACCTAGAATTGGAAAGAACTGACTTCAAATCCTACCTCACATAACTACTGAGCTATGGGACTTTAAGCTGGTTTGCTAACTTTTTTTCAGGCTGTTACCTATTTTCTACAAGGAAGTTAATAATAGTATCTTTTTTAGAGGGTAGGTACCATTGTTTTAAGGATTGAACGATACACACACATGCATGCACATATCTCATGTTGTAAATCTTAAAGCACTATATAAAGGTGCATTATTACTCCTTAACACCCACGTGATGTTGTTCCAGATGGTTTGCTGATATCTTTTGGTGACTGAAATTTCAACATCCTGAAATTTCTTATGCCAATAATTTCATAGGTCTAGCTCACCTCCAAGACAATAAAAATAGTTCTAACTATAAATTATATCTAAACTAAACTAAAACTATAAATACTTAGAGTTTCAACTTTAAATGAAATTTTAAAAAATCATTTCGTATAATATGGTAGCAATGACCAAGTAGTATCACAGCATTGGTCTGAAAGAAAAAAAACAAACTGATCTTTGGGCAGGTGATTTTTCTTGGGCTATTTCATTCTCCAGGCTGATGTAAGCAACCCCAACTTTTTTTTTATTTGCATTTTTGAATGAAGTACTGAATATACACCCATTTTGGGTGGGGGGGTTCAACATTTCAGCCCAGTGAATGTATAGTAAGAAAAACTTTGATATTTTTCTATACCAGCTTTCTCTGACCTCTCCAGTTTTTCTACCATGCCATTTTTATAGTTGTTATTGATGTTGTTGCTTCGGTTCAGAGAATAAGCATACCTTAATGCCTGCAACAACAAAGATTATTTGTGGCTGGTAGGGATTTCCAAGGATGGAGTCGGGAAAGATAACTCTAGTGGCCCTAACAGAGGTTTTGCCTAATGGGAATATAGTAGCAAGCTCTCTCTGTATAATATTTTTCCAAGCAATACTATCTCTAGAGATAAGATTATTTTCTAGAACTGATACTTATGTGCCATGTGTGACAAAAGTTAGGAGAAAACAGAAGTACTTTGGAAAGGTGCTTACAAACTATGGAGAATATCTGAGTAATTCTGGTATATGAAATTGATTTTAAATTCTTAAAAATCCATGGCTTTGTTATAATGTAAAACTAAAATTTTGAAATAAAATAGCAAAAACTGTGAGCATATTGCAAATCAAAGACTAGTCAAAAAGGGAACATTTAAAAAGAAAACCTTTATGCTTCTGAAAAATTCAAATCTAAATCTACGACCTTGTAAATGCCATCTCTGCAAGTAATAACATATGGCAAATGCTTTAAAACTATTTCTGTCCAGAAACAAAGATTATGCTATGAAACCAAAAAAAGTAGGCTAGATGGCAAGATGGTTTGGGTTTAGCATCAGGAAGATGTGAGTTCAAATTTGGCACAGACACTAACTGGCATTTACTTAATCTCTGCCCGCTTCCTTTACTTCAACTGTAAAGTGGAAATCATAATAGCAGATACCTTGCAGGGTTGTTGCAAGGATCAAGTGAAACAGAATTAGCAAAATGCATAATGACTGGCACGTAGTAGGAATTTAATAAATATTTACTTCCTTTTTAAATAAATGGGAGCATATCTAGCTTCTTTATGGCAATTAGAAAGTGAATTGATTGTCCAGGGGCTCCACTCAGTATGCATTATGACTTCCCAGACCAGCCTCTCCTCCCCACCTGACCCTCTGGGGCTAAGGGCTCTTCCACATAATTATCCTTCCAATACCTAAAAGCAGACAGCAGGTTCCTTTCTTCTCCTCCCTCCTTACCCTCTGAATTTTCCATTCTCTAGGCTAAATAGTTTCTTGAACTAATACTTATGGACCTCCCCTATTCTGATTGTCCTCTTCTGGATATTAGCCTCCTTATCAATGCTATAAGGAACACCAGAATTCTTCCTTTTTATACTCTGTGGTTTGAAGTGTGGTTTTATTCTGAAATGATGTGAGGCCATAAGAGAGAAATATAAAATTGCCCTAATCAGTCAACTACTAGAAAAATTGTGAGGAAAAAAGATCTTCTTTAACTGATCCAGTCTCATTATGAACTTTCCCTTATCTTCTCCACACTCTACTTTCTTTTATTTCAGCTTCTTGTGCTCCTTTGTTCCTCCTCCCCATAAAAATAAAGATTAAAACACAAACAAAAAGAAAAAAAAAATCAATGGAAGGATCTTATTTCAGTTTTTTTATATTCAAGAACATATTAATATAGTGTTACCTCTTTAGAGGGTATTTGTATTGTAAATGTAATCTAAACTTTTAGTATGAAAAGCTTTGTATGGTATTAAAAATAAGTATTAATTAACAAGGGATAGAATTTAGGTGGAAGAGGTATGGTTGAAAGGTCTTCTCTATACTTCTGAAATTATACCATATAGGCTGTCAACTACCTAATATGTCAACAGTCTCTGTTGAGGATCTTTACTAATACATATCTTTCCCAAATATTCTTTGCAGGTAACCGCAGAAATGGGTCCTGCAACAAGGGCCCATGTTTTCTGAATACAAATTTCCATTTGTATCATGTACCTCAGATAATGTCTGCTTGATGCTGAAACTTACTATTAGATTTCAATGCCATGAGAACTTAAGAGAAAGCTATTAAGGATGGAAACACTCTGGGTTCTATCAGGTATTTCTAGCACAGTCTCAACTAGGGGTCCAATTTAGAGTGCCACCAAAGCGGGTCCATCTTGTGTAGTATTTCATTGAGGGAAATTATCATTCTGTGAATTCTGATCCTCAGAGTGGCTATTTACATATTTTTTTTGCTAGAGATTTTGAGCTTTTCAAAATGCAAAGGAAAAGACAAGACATTGTTATCTCAAAGAAAAAGCTTCTTTTCTTCACACCTGACTTTTTTCCTTTAAGCTGGTCAATCACTAAGCACATCTGAGTGATGGCAGAGTCAAAATTATGACTGGCTGATTTTACCCTTCACTGCACTTGTCAAAAAAATTAAATTAAAGAAACTGCTTATGAATATAATTCATGGACTGCTGCCTGGCATTGTTAAAGATAGAATGTCCCTTCTGTCCAGTCAGTAACAGAACACTAAGCTACCTGATGGTTTAACACATGGAGGAAATGATAGGAGAAAATTCTGCCTCCCAGAATATTTGGTGTACTCCAGCAATGGTCCAGTTGTCCAGAGAAGTATTTTCTCTAAAATAATAAAAGAGACCATTAATATTTGGAGGGACAGGATAAAACTACTTCCATGGACAAGTCAAATGCTCTTTCTGCTTCCTGAGGAGTGTGTGACTCCTTAGTCATTTTTAATTGCATAGGTTATTGGTTGGTATGCCTCATACTCCATAACCTTTCACTGAAACATGATATGACAGAAGAAGCATAATCTTCAAATCACAGAATTTCAGATTTGGAAGGGATCTTAGCAAATATATATTTCAGTTTATATCTGCACAAGAAGAGTCTCTATAACATTCCCAACAATCTTTGCTTAAAGTCCTCCCAAAAGAGAAAGCCCAGTATATCTTGAGGTAGTTCATTTTGGTTTTAGATAGCTCTAATTCAGGATTTTTCTTTTTACTTTTCTGTGCCATTCTTCCCTTTGACAGTCTAGTAAAATCTATCATTATCTCCATAAAATATTTTTTGATTTATGAATAGTATTATATTTTCCCAATTAAATGTAAAGATAATTTTTATCATTCATTTTTAAAAATTTTGAATTCCAAATTCTCTCCCTCAATTCTCCTCCTTCCTCTTTTGAGTAATTTGATTTAGGTTATACATGTGTAATCATATAGGCATTGACCAAAAAAAAAACACTCTTGAAAAAATAAAGTTAAAAATGATATGCTTCAAATCTGCATTTAGATTCTATAGAATCTATTTCTGGAGGTAGAGAGTATTTTTCATGATGTATCTTTTGCAATTGTCTTGGATTGTTGTATTGCTGAACATAGTTAAGTCATTCAGAAACTGATCATCTTACAGTAATAAAGTTGATCTACTATGTTCTCCTGGTTCTGCTCATTTTACACTGATTCAGTTCATATATGTCTTTCCACATTTTTCTGAAATCATCCTGCTTATCATTTCTTATACTACCATAGTATTCCACTGCAATTATGTACCACATGTTCAGTCATTCTTCACTTCATAGACATCCCTTCAATTTCCAATTCTTTATCACCATGAACAGTAAAATATCTTTGTGATATAGATCTAATAGTAGTATTGCTGGATCAAAGGATATGCACAGAGAATGATATTTTTATATTCATAAAGTGAAGAATTTGGGATTATAAAAGAAACACTATTTAAATAATTATAAAAAAACTAAAAACACAAAAAGTTCATAGACCCCAGGATAAATTTAATGAAAAATCTGGTAAAATCTAGTTAAACTACAGCTTCAGCATTTCCCTGATTACATTATTAAGCCTATTAAAAAAGGACCTATCAAACTTGTACCCCAACACTCATTTACCATAGCTTCCAAAATCACTGTCTAAAAGATCAAGTTATTGAATTCCAATTACAAAGTTTTGAAGGCTTTGGCTGGTAGTCGAGTGCTGGGCTAAATGAGGTTTGACAGCAAAGACACAAGTGGTCTGGAAATTATAATAGTCCCATATTAGTTCTAGGATGATCATTATACTTGTGAAGCTTATCATGGAGTTGGAGTATTTTTAATAGGTATAAGTCAATCCTACATTGTAGGTTCACAAAGGAAACTTTTTAAAAGAAGAATTAAGTAATGCCATTTCATGTAAATAGAATATTTATATCAATTATAATTATGTGTTTATTTCATACATTTATCATTGCTAATCAGAAATGGTATTATATACATAAAATATTTCCATATGCATTGATGATACCTTATTTTTTTTAAAGTTTTCTGTATTGAAAAATAAAGATAGGCAAAGTTAATTTTTAAAGAATTAAAAAGAATATCTGAAAAATAGAAACAACTTGTAAAAAATCATGTATTTTCTACAAAACAATGGTATGACTCCCAGTAAATTGAAGTTTAGCTAAAAAAAATTTTTGCAAGTGTTAATAAGCTACTGTTCTTATTCCTAATAATTATCATTCATTCATTTATTGTAGAAAACCTTGGATTCACCACAATCCTCAAATGCCTAAATGTCCCTGCACAAGCATACTTGTGCCATAGAAGAAAGCTTTTTCACAGGAAAAACAGACAGCTTCATACCAAACTTCCTTTACTTCTTCCTTCTCCATTCTGTGCAATTAGAAATGATATTCAGAATGATGGGTCAGAGACACTGTAAGATTTCCAATGAAAAGGAGATTTAATTATAAGCATTGTGTTCTATTTTTTGAGGTGGAAGAACTTATTATAAATTTTCACAAGATTTTTCAACCAAGTTTATTAATAAAAATATATTTTGACCCTTACTCATTAACTCTTTTCTAATGAGCAAATCTGGTACCAAAAGACTGTATTTCCAGAGCATTATTATAAGTTAAATTTTGACTCCTCTTTGTTTCTCTCTCTCTCTTCCCCTCCCTCCCTTCCTCTCTGTGTATCTGTGCATCTTTCTGCTGTATACACACACATACACATAGATGCACAGACACAGAGAGAGTGTTATTTATACAATATCTTGATTTATTTATATAGATATAAATATATATGATTATAATATGTAGATGTCTTAAATGGCAGGAAATTTTGTCTCTTAAATTTTTCTGATTATCAAAAAAGATCTGAATATCAGAAAGAATAACCAAATGCTCATTTTGTTCTAGAAATTGGCATACAGAATTTTATTCAAGTTGAATATTTGGTAGTTTCCCATTTTAAAATAATTAAGATTATATAGTATATTACTTGGGATATAGCTGGAGTTTAATAAAAGTATTTTGGTCATTTGAAAGGCACATATACAAAACTATGCACAGTAGAAACAAATGCTAGACACATCTGATTTTAACTTATTTTCCCCAAAGAATCCACGATTTTTCCCCCCTTATCATAAGATTTCATGACTCTGAACTTTGGTTCAATGCCCTAAGCACCAGAGAGTTGGTTATTGAATAAAGAAAAGCTAATTCTGTGGGCCAAACTGATAACATTCTGCAATAGAGATCCTGCTTATTTTGATATCAGCAAAATCCACTATGGAGCTTAAAACTCACAGACCTCGGGCTATTTCTGCTCTGTGACCATATAAACATTCCACTGTCATATTATTTACTTTCCCCTTTCAGCGTTTGGGGATAGACACCATATATGGAATTCAGATGACTATAAATTCATATCAATTTTACCTAGTAAATAATAACCAATTACTCTCAAGCCTTGGAAGACTAACAGGCTGCATCTGACAGCTGGGCTGAAATTAAATACACACACACATCCCACATAATGTATGACAGAAAGAATTTAGGATTCAAAGATAGGATAAGCAGGGTTCAATTCTGTCTTGGCTGCTTTCTGCCTGTGTGGGGCAGGACAATTTAATTCAACAAGCCTTTATTAAATGCTAGATATGGATTTAGTTTTGGGTTTGCAAGGCAAAGTAAAGTAAAACAAAACATTTTTCTTTCCCCTTTAAGGAAGTTACAGTCTACTGGCAAATGATTAAAGCCTTTTGGCTCTGTTTCATCATTTGTAAAAATGATGTTACTGAATTAGATGATCTCTAAGTCCTTTCTAGCTCAAAATGTGTGATCCCATGCAAAAGTCTCCCAGTTAACAGCAGTGGACACTGCTGTGAGTACTATGGAAGGAAGGCACATTTGGAGCAAGCCAAAGCAGGGATAAGGTCCTGTGGGAGTTGGAGGGGTAGGAGAGTGCTATAAACAGTGTAGCTGGGATGATTTCCCCATCTGTCATATGCTATATTGGAGTGATTTGCAGAATACGGACAGCTACAATCGCTAGCTGTTAATCAGCCCTTTCTATTCCCAAAGCAGGTATGTGAGCATGTGTATAGGAGCCCCTTGTTATAAGTAAATTCAATTAATCAAAAAGCATTCATTATGTGTTTAACTGTCCAAATTTATCTGGCAAGGAATTAATTTATTCTACAACATGGGAAGCCTCAAATTTAAGGGATTTTCAGGAGAGCAAGAGTGTGAAGGTAAAGTGTAGATCCCTCTGGTCGGTAGCATTAAGGTCCTGCTACAGAGCTGGTCTAAGGGTCAGGATCATGCTTCAAGTCCTGCCTGTGACATCCTATGACACGCTGGGCAAAGTAATTTAATATCTCAGAGCATCGGTACCTCTCTAAAACCCTTAACTTGCAGAGCAGGAACTGATCTCCACTGGCAAATGAATTTCCCATCTTGAACTTCCTACACCAATAAAATCCCAGGTGCTGACCATGTGTGAAGTGAGGATTGGCCCCAAGTAGCTCAGCACTAACACGACACAGTGAACAATCAGGCAAAAAGGAAAAAAGGGAACAAAATTTGGGGGCTTTTAAAATGCAGAGAACAAATCTCTAAACACAAAAGTATTTTTACTGGTCTAAAGGAGCTTAAAAAGATGCAGAAAAAAGGCAGAAAGTTGCTCTCCAATTTCCCTCAAAGCAACTTTAAATCATGCTTCAAAATCCCAGCATAGATCAGCAGCCAAGGTCCTGGAATCCCTGGCTTAAGAGGCCAGCAGCACAAGTGGCCAGTGGTACGGCCTTCAGCCCCTGGGCAGCAGGCTAATGGTCAGACCTACTGGCCCCCAAAGATCTCAATCCAGAAATCCAGTTACCAGCTCCCTGGTCCCTGGTGCAAGAAGCTTGGGCCAGTACCCTCTGTATCGCAGGAGCAGAGACCAACTTTAAAAGTTATGAAATAAGAAGGAAAATAAGCAGGAGTGGGGGGAAAGTCTTAACCATAGAAAGCAACAGGGAAGATTAAAAAAAAAAAAACTCAGAAGAGGTCAATAATGTCAAAACACCCTCATGCAAAGCTTCAATAAGAAATATGAATTGGTATCAGACCTAAAAAGTCCTCCTTGAATAGCTCAAAAAGGATTTTAAAAATCAAACAGGAGAAGTAGAAGAAACAATGGGAAAACAAATGAGAATTATATAAGAGAATCTTGAAAAAGTAGTCAATTTGGAAAAGGAAGCACAAAACAATGGGAAAAAAAAACACTTCATAAAGTATAGAATTGGTTAAATGGAAAAGGAGGTAACAACTCCTAAAGGAGCTTAGGAAGGATGTCTTGCTGGTGGTAGAAAGATGTTGATTTGTCTTAGTGTCAGGAGAGTGCTACTCTAGAGAAGTATACTATTAAATTGTGATTCCTATCAAGCACCGGTGCAGCCTAATGATGGCCACAATACACTGTAGGGAGATTTTCATACTTGTGGGAATAATTCTCTGAGCTTTAAAATGTAATTCATTAGGGAAATATGATAGGATACACTTTATTTCTAAAAAAGTGATTTATAGACAGCTTTGTGGGACATCTGTAAATGAAGCAAAGGGGCTGCAGTGAGTGTCTCTGGTGGCATCTATTTGTCCAGCTAGTTGGAGAGCAAGCAAATTCAAAAGGAACAGAGCATTCCTCAGGGGTCCTATTTTTATTTTATGTAAAATGAGGAAACTGATATTTGTATTAACTACTTAGAATCCTAGAGCTAGAAGGAATCTCCTTGTTTTATAGGTGAAGAAACTAAGATGCAGAGAAGTTATGTGGCCACATAGCTAGAATCAGAGTGGGGATTTAAACCTCAAATTTGCGTTTGTTTAGTGGAACATTTTCCACTATTCCACTTTGCTTATTATGAGCAAAAATGATTTGTTAGTCCATAAAATGCTCCATTACTATGTGCAGAGAACTGGATGGTGAATTATAGAACCAAGAGGTAGTCTGGCTTTTGGACAAAGCACTGTATATGAGGTCAGTCACAAACATGCTAAAAACCTTCAGAAAATTATTTCATCTTCCTGAGTCTTGGCTTTGTCACCCAGTATTCCGTTAATCAATTATTAAGCATTCAAGAGTCTTTACCATTTACCAGGGACCATATTAAGCATTGGGAATACAAAAAGAGACAAGATAAAATCCCTACTCTCCAAGAGCTTACAATCTCAAAGTTGTATTAAATGAATAAAAAAGAAGGATATTATATGTAGCAAAATATTTATAATAGTATTCTTTGAGGTAGAAAAGAATTAAAATTTTTGTTAAAATGTCCATCATTGTCAAATGGTTAGAAACATTGGTTCAGGAATGTAATGGAATATTATTGTACTATAGAAAATAATTTGTTGATGCTTAATCATTTTAGCTGTATCCAACTCTTCATGACCCTATTCAAGGTTTTCTTGACAAAGATACCTTTGTGATTTGCCATTTTCCCTCTCTAGCTTTTTACAGATAAGGAAACTGAGGCAAACCAGGTTAAATGATCTGCTCAGTGTCACATAACTACTAAATGTCAGAGGGCAGAATTAAACTCAGGAAGATGTATCTGCTCTTCAAATAATGCCATCCTGGCGTGCCAAGGACATGCTCGTCATTTAGATGTAATTATGATGTGACTGACACAACGATGTCCCCTAAGGCACAAAGATGCCTTAGAAAACGAAAGGATTATTTCCTTAATCTTTATGGACCATGGTGACTCTTCCCACACTGGGGCTGGGCAACTAAAGCCACATCACTGACTCATTGTCAAGAGGTTTCAAAAAAGTAACTTATTTTAGTGGAGAGTGAAACATTTTTTTTGGGGGGGGGGAAAGAGTAACTTTCAGGAGTTCCCTTGATAATAACATGTTATGAGGAAAACAGTCTTCAGTGTATTACCCATAACATGACAAGCTGAAAGGGCAAAAGAGCAGTTCTCGATGGGGAGAAAAACCAACAACAAATCTTTGAAGGATGACATACCTTTGATGGGAAGGATGAAACTCTCCAGGGGAAAGGCAGCTTAATGTTTGTACCTGTTTCACCCTCACCAGCAGAGAGCACAAGAGAAAAGGCTCACATCACATGCAGAATGCTTTTTCATCACAAAGCACTTTCTTCACAAGTCTGTGTAACTGGAATGCTGATAACCCCTTTTTAGATTAGGTCACTGAGGATTCCAAAAGGATGTGATTCATCCAAGATCCCACAGCTAGTAAGTCAGTCAGAGGTGCTACTCAGTCACAGAATCTCAGAATTGGAAGATAACTCGGAAAAGTGCTATCTTCTTCATACTTTTTTCTCTGATCTCCCTCCCTTCAACTTACCCTATATATCACTATCAGAATAATTTCCCTAATGTATGGCTTTTATCACATTATAAATACCTTGCAAACTTTTAAATGTTCCCCATTGCCAATCAAAAAAAGTCCAGGCTCCTTAATCTTGTATTCATGGCCAATCACAATCTATCTGTACTTGCTTTTTCAGCCTTCTCACACTATTTTCTCTTCCATATTCTACTCAAGTTGAAGTGGAAAAGTTACTTTCCTTACACATATCCTACATTCTCTGGGTCTTTGTGTTTATATTTTTCCATATGCCTCAAATATTGAATGATGTTGGAGAACATCCCTGATCCCTGAAGTTTCCTCATTTGTCAATTAGGGGAGTGAATTATAGTTCTTCTGACATCTATTCTAGCCATCCTATGATTTCTTCTGCATTCTCCTCTCACCCTAACTCCACCTCTTTAAATCATCCTTATCCTTCAAAGTTCAGTTGAAATGCTATTTCTTTATTGAATCTTTCCTGATCCTTTTGGTCAGGAGTGACATCATCCATACTATTAACACCTTGTTCAAACTACATATGTATGTATATATGTACACACACACACACACATATATACACATACTTTCTATTTTGATTTAGTTGTTGCTCTACATACAAAATTTTGGAGATAAAGGCTCTAGTTTCTTTTTATTTTTCTCTCCCCTCCCCCGTGATTAATAAATATTTTTTGAATTAATATATAAATAAATGAATGAATGAATGAATTCTTAATGGACTCTTGTCCATGGAATTTTGTTGGCAAAGATACTAGAATACTTTGCTATTTCATTATAAAAAACAGCTGCCTTTTTACAGATTAGGAACTGAAGGAAATAGGGGTTAAGTAACTTGCCTAAAGTCACACAGTAAATCTCTGAAGTCTTACTTGAACTCAGATCTTGACTCCAAGAGTAGTATTCATCTAGTTGTCCCAAAACACTTAATGTCTAGCAATTTTTAGAACGTTAATCATAGATTCCTCATTATGTTCCTAGAGCACAGCTAGGACAAGTATTTCATAAGTGTTAGTTCTTCTGGATCCCTAAACAATACCCTGGTTACCCAAAAGAATCCTTAGATATTCAGAAAGGGAGAGATACTATAGAAGAGACCTTAGAAGATGTCTAACCCAAGTTTCTCATTTGGCATAGTAAGGAAAGATAAGCTGAAGGGCTGCACAGATAGTGTCAAAGCCAGTGTTTGAACTCAGACCTTCTGAAGTACAATCCAAGACTTTTTCCACTGCTCAATGCTTTCTTTCTTTGCAGAATAGAGCTAAACATGGACTCTACAGTCGATACAAAACAAAATAAAATGTTCAGCAGGAAGTATTTTTATCATCCATTGCAGTAGTTTGATTCTGGGAATATGTTCAAGAGAAGAACAAATTATCCCAATAAGCCAATAGTTTAGTCATCGGGCAATGCGCCAATGCGCATTGATCTTGACCTTAACCATCACACAATTTCAGACAATGTTACTTGCAAAGATAACCTGCAATTTTCCACTTTGCAGAAAGAGAAAATACATTATACTGGGAACATGGCTCTTTTTTTTTTTTCATTTACTTAAAAAAAGCCCTCAGAAACAAATAAACCTGTATCTGATGTTTATCTTACAATGAGGATTAAAAGAGTGTATTGTGTGTGTGTGTGGGGGGGGGTGATGGTGCTGGAAGCAATTTGGAAACAATAAAAGGTATTAAGTAATATACAAATAATAATCTTTGATTTATCTACAGGCTCCTGCAGGGATGCATGGGACACTAGAATTGCCTAAAAAATTGAGCATATCCTGGCCAGTTTAAAAAATGAAAAAAGATCCAATTTTTTTCTCCTTAATAAATAGTGGCTGGGGATTTTTAGGGAAAGAACAAATGCCACCTACCCTCATTAGACTCTTTCACACTTTCTGACTTCTTTGCTTTGCTCTTCTTGGGAGGAGGAGAGAGGCCCTTTGCTTCTAATCCCTCTGAAAGCACAAAGATTTAATAAATTCTTATTGACATATTTACTTGAAGAGTGTGACATGTTCAAGCCTACAGCAGTTTCCTTCTCAGCAACCTATTATAGCATCATCCGTTGTAATGGGCTGCACTGAACTTTGGCTGAGTAGATCTGCTTTCACTGACGAACACCAATACAGAAATGGCAGGCTTGAGTGCACTCGTCTTTTAGCCAGAATGAATATTTCCCACATATGTGAAATCACACATGAAGGGTTATTATTTTCCCCGATTTTTTTAGTATCTCTCATAATATCCCTTGTAAAAATCATTTTCCTCTTCAAAGAGGCATTGGTTGGCTCAAAACTTCATGATCATACATCTGTTACAAGTTGTCAATGTACATGTGCATCTCAGCCAAGGCTTAAAGGGGACCCAGATGATCTGGAATGATATTCCTCTTTTTAAAAGGTCTTTAAGCCATTTTACTCCCCTTTAGCAGATTTCCAGGACACATTGTCCTTCTTAATTTTCTAATTAAAAACAATGTACAAATCATCCTCACTTTTTTACCCTCATAATTTAAGTATGGAAGCAACTGCATTGAATTCATGACTATTGTTGAAAATGCCTCTTCAAACATATTTCAAACCAAGATCCTATATTGCAATCCAGAATTTATTAAGAATATAGCAAGAGTTCCTCCATTAAGGATTAGTCCAAAATCTCAGTGTGGGTTAGAGATGATTCTGGCTTCCCAAACATTATGCCAGCAAATTACAAACTCTGGCACATCTCACTAAGCTAAAAAGACTTCTATATGATTGAGGTATCTCTTGAATTTCTACTACACTAATTACAGAGAAATGCATCTCTATAGCATCAGTCATATAAAGTTACTGTCTCTTAAAGGATAGAGTTTGCAAGCTGTTTATTATTGTTTAGGTAGGGGAATAGACATATTATTTAAACCACAGATTCTTAATTAACTCAAATAAGTGTGTTAACAATATCTATTTATTATTTTATAGACTATAGACAAGTTAGAAATGATCATTTCCTAAATAGGAAGTGGTTTCAGATAGAATCTCAGTTGTTATTGGCAGATATAAAGGAACTGAAAATTTTAGGTTATCTAAGAGAAACACAGGCCTTTATTTTAGTATTTGCAAAACTGGCTGATAAAATATTTTGAGCTTTCAGTAGGTCACTAGGGGAGGGCAGTATTGTATGATAAAAAGGATGCTGGATTTGTAGGTTAGATGACTTAAATTCAAACCATAGCCCTCTTATCTTCTACCTGTATGATCTTGGACAAATCATTTCACCTTTCTGGGTCTCAGTTTCCTCAATTATAAGATGATGGGTATAGTTTATATGGTCTCTAAAATATGTTCCAACTCTAAAACTATAATCTTATGAACAAGATCTTTCTCTGTCTTTCAAGAATTGTGAAATCATAGAGCCACAGCAATTTCTTTGGTAAACCAAGTATATGCAACCTTCTTCATGTGAATTTTTTAAGCCACTTTAGATGATGCAGAAGGCCTAAAGCCATTAAGTCACCTTTCCTAAATTAAATAACAAATAAGAGCCCCAAACATGTAATTCTCACTGCATATTCCACATGTTCCTTCTTAGTTAGAGAGAACCAGTGTGCTGGTGATGAACAAACATGACTTTTTGTTTTTTCCTATAATACCAGCTAACAATTATTTATCACTTTGAAGCCTGAAAGTTAATTAATCAGCATTTATTAAGAACTTTTATATGGGCCAGGCACTGGGATACAAATACAAAGAATCAAACAATTCTCAGATAAGAAGTTCGAATTCTAATGGGATAGACAACAAATAAATATGTAAGTATATACAGAGCAATATGATGGGGATAAATACAAAATTGTTAACTACAAGGTAATTTGAAAGGGAGGGTATTAGCAGTTGGGATCAGGAACGCTTTTGTATAGAAGGTAATTTTTAACTGTATCTTGAAAGGAAATGTGGACTCTGTAAGATGGAGATGAAGAGGAAATACATTCCAGTCACTGAGGATGACCCATGAAAAGGCTGGGAATTTAGAGATGCAGTATCATGTAGGAAGAACAGAGAGGTCAGTTTTCCTGTGGTACAGAGTATGGGAGGAGGAATAATATTCAAAGTCCAATGAGTCTGGAAGCATAGACTAGGGTTGTGTGGGGCTTTAAAAGCTAAAAAGAGTTTATATTTTACTCTTGGTATATGGGAAACCACTTTACATAAATTAGTAAGGCTTTAAAAAATCCCCAAATACTATAAGGCAGGTATCTTCCATATCCCCTTTTGCAGATGATAAAATTGAAGTTCAAAGATTATGTGACTTATTCAGTATCACATAGCTAATAAGCATGATAGGTAGGTTCTGAGCCAAGCTTCTCCTGACTCCAATCCATCTTTATTTCTACATCCTGTGCTACTCCTCTTTCTACCAGGCAAACAGACATATTCATGAAACAGAAAGGGAGCATCATCCAATGAGGAGGGGCAGAAGTCTATCAACACAATCTATTAATAATCATCTCCTCTACAATGTCTGTCTATAGGGATGCTGCAATGATTGATTCAACATTTTATTAATCTAGGAATTTCAGGATATGCACTGTTTTAGATTTACTCCAAAAAAAGACAGACATTTTTTCATACTCCATGGTGTCATTAAAATTAAGGAAGCCAAAGAAAACGTTGGGAGTATTTGCTCTTTTTCTAGAGCAGGAAGAATTCATCTACTACATCATAGCTTTCATGATTTTATCTATTCTCGGTAGTCATGGGCATTGCTCCTGGGATACCATGTCATGATTTGACACCTCACTGAGAAACTTTTTTACTTCTTCCCGCTTCTTCAACCTAAATTACCTTTCTCAGTTTCACCCAATTATTCCAACTTACTCCTTCTGCATCCAGCTCTACAGACTACTTTTCCTTCCGTTGGAGTTATTATAGGGCTGAAATGGAATTCTCACTCTTTCAGCTGCTCCAGTCACATGGGCATGAGTCCTTTCAGTATGCTAAAGTCACTGACTCTTTGAAACTATGGCTACTCAAGTTATTCCTCTCATCTATTTGAAAGGAAAAAATATATATAGAGAGAAATAGTTTAATAAATTTGATGAAAACTTTGACGTTATTGACTTTCAAGCCTTTTAGGCAAGTGGCTTAGTTTTCTGTGGTTACAAGTAACATCTAAGGCTATTACTTGTTCTTCAAGGTGAAAACTCTGCCAGAGGCTACATTAGCCTCCCCTCTCCCCCAAACGGCTGTCACAGGGGAGATGGATTTTGACCCTTTGGAACAGGTTCAGCAAGAGGAGAAATGAGTTGCTTGTAGCAGCTCACTAAGCACTGATGACTGCCTCAAAGGGCTTCATGAAATGGGCCAAAACTGCATTTACAATCAGATTGGGAGATGATTCTGACCAGTGCCTGACCGTTGCATTCTAAAAATGCCTCATCTGTAACTAGCAGAGAGGGTAGTATTTCACAATGGTGGAGATCCCTCCAGTGCTGAAAAGAAGACAAACTGAGAACCAGCATTTCTCAAAAATGAGGGTAGACTATAATCAAATGCCTCTTTTAGGATTTTAGCATAAATGCTCATATACCAGTGGACATTCAAGCAGTATCTGTGAGAGATGTTGATTTAAAAAAAATAGAGATTCTGTCATCACATTTCTGTCCAGCCAATTTGAGAAAGTGTTGGCAGACAAATAATTATGATGGACTGGTCTTTGAATTATTTGATTTATTTGAATTATTGATGTTAAAAATATTATTCTGAACCCCTCCAGAATTAATATCTTTATACCTTGATTTCGCCTTTAGCAAATAGCATCATTATACTATTACACACACAATTCTTTGGAAAGAAACTTCAATATCAATGAATGATAATGTAAAATATTGGTATTTTGTTTAAGGTTTAAAGCACATTTACTTGAGATATATTATCTCATTTAAGCCTCATAATTACAATGTAATCCTGTGAAATAGGTATTATTATCTTCATTTTACATTGAGAAGATAGAAGCTTTGAAAACTAGCCCTGATCATACAGCAACTTAAATGTTGAAGGCAGGATTTGAATCCAAATCTTGAATTTAACACTAGCATACTTTCCAATATGCCATAGTGCCTCTAAAACAAAAGAAGTAACTGTACTTTTATATGTCACTGAGTTGAAGGAAGGAATAAGTAGATTCCTTCCTGATTATGGAAGAGAAATTATCTTCTCTAATTTTAATTTCAATATTACTCATAGAAAAAGTTTTATTTTTGGTTACTGGAAGGAAGTTAAAAATGAACTATCTACTGAACTATAGTATGTATTATTTCATATATCCCTATGGCCTTACCTATCACTTTTAAGAGTATTATTTCTGAATTGGGATCTAATGGAGTGCTCACCACACAGTAGACATTTAATAAATATTTACTAAATGAGTGCCCAGTTATATAAGAATTACTATATCTGAAAAAAATGAACCTATTTATTGAATCCTGACTTTTCTTCCAAGCTCCCTTCTTGTAACTTCAAGTATTTTCTATATAGCTCTATCTAGATATATAATAAGCATCACAAGCTTAGGATATCTAAAAGTTAAACTTAATTTATCATCTTCCCCTCCAAATCTTATCTCTTTCCTGCCTTTCTGCCAAAACATTATACTGGCAGAAAACTTAAATTTCCCTTCTTAATTTTAGATAAGCCAAATAGGAGAAGGTCACATAATCTCTTAGATAAGCAAAGGGGAAAATATTTGCTTGAGAAAGTAAAACTAAAAGATTTAGGGAATCTGCTAAATGATACTACAAAAAATATACATATTTGTCATCTGTATGTGAAACTTTTATTAAAAAAATGACCATGTATCAGAGCACAGAGACACTAAGACAAAATATAAAAAGACAAAAAAAAAACATCACCCATATAATCCTATTGGGAATACTCTTGGAAAAAGTAAGAGCTTATAAAATTTATAAAGTTGGAATTGAGCAATCAGTCTGGTATAGGTCATCATTAGTTCATGACTATTCTAATAACTTACTTGTTGATCTTATCTCAACTCACCTATCAAACACCTTCCTAAAGGGAAGGTATCATAAATCATATCATCCCCTAGTCAATGTTTTGACTTCTTATTGCCCCCAAATATATATATATATATATATATATATATATATATATATATATATATATAAGAAATAATCTATTTTGCATTTAAAGTGCTTCATAAACTGGTCCATTTCTAGTCTTCTTACACCTCACTACCATCAACAGACTCTGCGATCTTTTGATACTAATCTTCTTGTTGTTTCTCAAACATAACATTTTATCTCCCAATTGTAAACATTTTCACTGACTGTCCCCCAGGCCCTGTAATTCTCTTCTTTCACATCTCTGCCTCCTCATCTCTCTGACCTTCTTTACATCTCAGCTGTTGTTCTACCTTCTGTAGGAATCCTTTCCAAGTCCTTAATCTTTATATCTTCCTTTTAAGGCTACCTTAATTAATCCCGTATACATCCTATGTATAAGCAAAAGCAATTGTTTTCAAGTTGTCTGAACCTTAGGGAATGAATCCTTGAAAGAAAACTTAAAAATTTCCCCTTTTATTCCTAGGGCTTTCATACACATAGCAGATGTAATAAAGGACAGTTGACTGAGTGCAGGTTCTGTCTCAAACTACTTATTTGGGAATTTGGCTAAGTGAAATTTCTGAGGTTGGGGGGCAGAATTCAAATAATACAAGGGATTCTACCTATTAAGAATTTTGGAAGGTGAGGTGACATATCCTTCCTAATATGCATTCATGGGGGTGCAGTTTGCTTAGGGTTGCTTCCCACTTATCAGAAAACTTGGCTGAGTTGGTTTTCACCCAAGTCTAGAAGGAATGGTTGGAACACTAAATGGAAGGAACTTAAGGATATCATGATCAGACTAACAATCCAGGACAGAATGACATCAGAACTGATTAAGCCAGTTTACTATCTGTGTTTATTGATAAATTTATGGCAACTTCATGGCATGATAGGTAGATAGATAGCACTGGACAATTAGGAAGACCTGAGTTCAAATATAGTCTCAGACAATTATTAGCTTCATGATTCTGGGCAAATCACATAACTGATGTCTGCCTCAATTTTTTCATATGTAAAATGAGGAAAATGTTACATACTTTCCAGGGTTGTTAATAAGGACAAAAATGAGGCAAGAATAAGTAAAGCACAATCTGGGGTTATTAGGATGGCAGGAAATACAGATTTAGTAATTCTAACCGTAAACGTGAATGGGATGAACTCCCCCATAAAGAGGAGGCAGATAGCAGACTGGATCAAAAGTCAGAACCCTACAATATGTTGTTTACAAGAAACACATTTAAAGCAGGGGGATACATATAGAGTAAAGGTAAAAGGCTGGAGCAAATCTATTATGCTTCAGGTGAAGTCAAAAAAGCAGGGGTAGCCATACTTATCTCAGATCAAGCAAAAGTAAAAATTGATCTAATTAAAAGAGATAAGGAAGGAAACTACATCCTGCTAAAGGGTAGCATAAACAATGAAGCAATATCAATATTAAACATATATGCACCAAGTGGTATGGCACTCAACTTCCTAAAGGAGAAGTTAAGAGAGTTGCAAGAAGAAATAGACAACAAAACTGTAATAGTAGGAGATCTCAACCTTGCACTCTCAGAATTAGACAAATCAAACCACAAAACAAATAAGAAAGAAATTAAAGACGTAAATAGAATATTAGAAAAATTAGGTATGTTGGATCTTTGGAGAAAATTGAATGGAGATAGAAGGGAATATACTTTCTTCTCAGCAGTTCATGGAACCTATTCAAAAATTGACCATATATTAGGACATAAAGACCTCAAAATTAAATGCAAGAAAGCAGAAATAGTAAATGCTTTCTTTTCAGATCATGATGCAATAAAAACTACATTCCACAAAAAGTTAGGGGGAAATAGACCAAAAAATAATTGGAAACTAAACAATCTCATCTTAAAGAATGATTGGGTGAAGCAGCAAATTATAGATACAATTAATAATTTCACTCAAGATAATGACAATGATGAGACATCATACCAAAATTTGTGGGATGCAGCCAAAGCGTAATAAGAGGGAATTTTATATCCTTAGAGGCTTACTTGAATAAAACAGAGAAAGAAAAGATTAATGAATTGGCTTGCAACTAAAAAACTAAAAAGACCAAATTAAAAACCCCAATCAAATACTAAATTGAAATTCTAAAATTAAAAGGAGAAATTAAAAATATTGAAAGTAAAAAACTATTGAACTAATTAATAAAACTAAGAGTTGGTTCTATGAAAAGCCAATAAAATAGATAAGCCTTTGGTAAATCTGATTAGAAAAAGGAGGGAGGAAAATGAAATTAGTAGTCTTAAAAATGAAAAGGGAGAACTTTCCACCAATGAAGAGGAAATTAGAGAAATAATAAGGAATTATTTTGCTCAACTTTATGCCAATAAATTTGATAATCTAAGTGAAATGGATGACTACCTCCAAAAATACAGACTTCCCAGACTAACAGAGGAGGAAGTAAATTGCTTGAATAGTCCCATTTCAGAAAAAGAAATAGAACAGGCAATTAAACAACTCCCTAAGAAAAAATCCCCAGGACCAGATGGATTTACATGCAATTTTACCAAACATTTAAAGAACAATTGGCCCCAATGCTATATAAATTATTTGATAAAATAGGGAATGAAGGAGTCCTACCAAATTCCTTCTATGACACAGACATGGTACTGATACCTAAACCAGGTAGGCTGAAAACAGAGAAAGAAAATTATAGACCAATCTCCCTAATGAATATTGATGCTAAAATCTTAAATAAGATATTAGCAAAAAGACTACAGAAAATCATCTCCAAGATAATACACTATGATCAAGTAGGATTTATACCAGGAATGCAGGGCTGGTTCAATATTAGGAAAACTATCAATATTATTGGCCATGTTAATAACCAAATTAACAAAAACCATATGATCATCTCAATAGATGCAGAAAAAGCATTTGATAAAATCCAACATCCATTCCTATTAAAAACACTTGAGAGTACAGGAATAAATGGACTTTTCCTTAAAATAATCAGCAGCATCTATTTAAAACCATCAGTAAGCATCATATGTAATGGAGACAAACTGCAACCATTCCCAATAAGATCTGGAGTGAAACAAGGTTGCCCACTATCACTGTTACTATTTAATATTGTATTAGAAATGCTAGCTATAGCAATAAGAGCTGAGAAAGAGATTAAAGGAATAAGGGCAATGAGGAAGCCAAATTATCACTCTTTGCCGATGACATGATGGTATACTTAGAGAACCCCAGAGATTCTGCTAAAAAGTTATTAGAAATAATCCACAACTTTAGCAAAGTTGCTGGTTATAAAATACACCCACATAAGTCATCAGCATTCTTATATATCACTAACAAAATCCAACAGTCAGAGTTACAAAGAGAAATTCCATTTAAAGTAACTACTGATAATATAAAATATTTAGGAATCTATCTGCCAAGGAAAATCAGAAACTTTATGAGCAAAATTACAGACCACTTTTCACACAAATTAAGTCTGATCTAACCAATTGAAAAATATTAAATGCTCTTGATAAGACAAATATAATAAAGATGACAATATTACCTAAACTAATCTATTTATTTACGCTATACCAATCAGACTCCCAAAAACTATTTTAATAACCTAGAAAAAAACAACAAAGTTCATATGGAAAACAAAAGGTCAAGAATTTCAAGGAATTAATGAAAAAAAAAATCAAATGATGGTGGCTTAGCTGTACCAGATCTAAAATTATATTATAGAAGCAGTTACCAAAACCATTTGGTATTGGCTAAGGAATAGATTAGTTGATCAGTGGAATAGATTAGTTCAAGGACAAAACAGTCAACAAATATAGCAACCTAGTCTTTGACAAACCCAAAGATACCAGCTTTGGGATAAGAACTTACTGTTTGATAAAAATTGCTGGAAAAATTGGAAACTAATATGGCAGAAACTAGGCATTGATCCATACTTAACGCTGTACACCAAGATAAGGTCAAAATGGGTTCATGACCTAGGCATAAAGAATGAAATTATTAATAAATTAGAGGAACATAGGATAGTTTACCTCTCAGACCTGTGAAGGGAAAGTCTTTATGACCAAAGCAGAACTAGAGATCATTACTGATCACAAAATAGAAAATTTCGATTATACCAAACTGAAAAGTTTTGTACAAATAAAACTATGCAGACAAGATTAGAAGGAAGCAATAAACTGGGAAAAATATTTTTACAGTCAAAGGTTCTGATAAAGGCCTCATTTCCAAAATATATAGAGAATTAACTCTAATTTATAAAAAATCAAGCCATTCTCCAATTGAAAAATGGTCAAAGGATATGAACAGACAATTCTCAGATGAAGAAATTGAAACTATTTCTAGTCATATGAAAAGATGCTCCAAGTCATTATTAATCAGAGAAATGCAAATTAAGACAACTCTAAGATACCACTACACACCTGTCAGATTGGCTAAGATGACAGGAAAAAATAATGAAGATTGTTGGAGGGGATGCAGGAAAACTGGGACATTGATGCATTGTTGGTGGAGTTGTGAACGAATCCAACCATTTTGGAGAGTAGTTTGGAACTATGCTCAAAAAGTTATCAAACTGTGCATACCCTTTGATCCAGCAGTGTTACTACTGGGATTATATCCCAAAGAGATTATAAAGAAGGGAAAGGGACCTGTATGTGCACGAATGTTTGTGGCAGCCCTTTTTGTAGTGGCTAAAAACTGGAAACTGAATGGATGTCCATCAGTTGGAGAATGGTTGAATAAATTGTGGTATATGAAAATTATGGAATATTACTGTTCTGTAAGAAATGACCAACAGGATAATTTCAGAAAGGCCTGGAGAGACTTACATGAACTGATGCTGAGCGAAATGAGCAGGACCAGGAGATCATTATATACTTCAACAACAATACTAGATGATGACCAGTTCTGATGGATCAGGCCATCCTCAGCAACAAGATCAACCAAATCATTTCTAATGGAGCAGTAATGAACTGAACTAGCTATGCCCAGAAAAAGAACTCTGGGAGATGACTAAAAACCATTACATTGAATTCCCAATCTCTATATTTATGCAACCTGCATTTTTGATTTCCTTCACAAGCTAATTGTACAATATTTCAGAGTCTGATTCTTTTTCTACAGCAAAATAACTTTTTGGTCAGGTATACTTATTGTGTATCTAATTTATATTTTAATATATTTAACATCTACTGGTCATCCTGCCATCTAGGGGAGGGGGTGGGGGGGGTAAGAGGTGAAAAATTGGAACAAGAGGTTTGGCAATTGTTAATGCTGTAAAGTTACCCATGTATATATCCTGTAAATAAAAGGCTATTAAATAAAAAAAAAATAAGGACAAAAATGAGACATTTTAAAGCTCTATATAAATATTAGCTATATATTCATTCAAATTTATTCATTCAAGCACCAGGTACCAAAAATTACAAAAATAAAAACAAGTAGTCGCAGATTTCAGTAGCATATATACCATTGAATTCATCTTTCTCAAAAACAAAACAAAATAAAACAAAAACAGTCCTCATCTTCCTTCTTCACTGAACTCTAGGGAGTTTAAAAAATGTGATTCAGGATGTAAAGCCAAGGTACCCACAGCCAAGAGGAGGAAGGAAGCAATCCTTTTTTTCTGACTATTGCAGCTGTAGCAGAATGACCCAATCTTTATTGGCCCAAAATAGCATAACAACATATGAGCAATTTTACAAAAGCATCCTTTCCCTTCATTGTCTTTTGAAAGGTTAGAGGTTTAACATAGCAAAGCTAAGGATGGATGGATAGTATAGGATGGATTTCTTGGTGAGACTATAATAGAATAATCATTTCCTTTTGAATTCCTTAATGTTATCTACTTTTTCCACTTATGTAGTGTGTGCTACATGGTGATTTTAAGAGGCAGATCAAGGAGAAATTTCTTCCTGTATTAAAGTGCAGTCATGTTGAAAGGCCTGCTTGTTGTTCTCTTGCCTATTATAAATATCAATTAAAACAATAGTATTCAGTGATATTATAGATATCACTGAGTTGTCAAAACCAGCTGTAAGCAACAATTTTTCTCCTGGCTATAACTATGGCCTAGTTTAGCAGCACATGGCCAAAGAAATACCATAAATCATTTCTGGCTTTCTGTTTTTCCTTTTTTTCTCCTAACACAATCCAAATCAGTCCAATTCAATTCAATCCAATCCAATCCAATCTAAAAGCATTTATTAAAAGCCTACAACATATAAGTCATTGTACTGGGATTTAGGGACACAAGGAAAAACAACAAAAGATTTCATTCACAGTGAGCCTACATTCTATTGGGAGAATACAATATGTATAATTCTTTTGCTCCTACAGACCTGCCTTCTTCCCAGGAAAAAGATGTACCTGAACTTGGGGTTATATACAGAGAAGAACTTTGTGGTGAAAGGAACCAGGAAATAAGTGTTAAACAGGGGAGAAATTGATGGAAGCCAGGATATGGGAAAGAGAGAGTTTTAATGGAAGCCATCTTTCCATTTGTGGAAATCCCCTTAAGCCCATTCCACCTCTTCATTCTGAATGATCAGATAAAAAGGAAAGAACAGGATCCAAAAAATCCAATACTGAGCTAGCTGCTCTGATAAGAAGTGGAGAAGAAGGATTAAAGATTTCAAATATCAGCAGAGTGGTGACAGGAAAAGTGGCTGGATCTAGAATTACTACTCTTTATCCTTAGTTTTCTATGGATTGGGCAATGACAAGAAGTTAAGGAATGAAAAACTGGAAGAGAATAGTCAAAAGGGAGCTCTAAATCATTGCTTTTGAACTATGTTCCTGGAACATCTGTAATTGGGGATGGCCTTTAGACAAATAAGGGATGCATGTCTGATGGAGTCATACAATCAATCCACCATTCAGTAGTTATATATATATATATATATATATATATATATATATATATATATATATGATTCTTTTGCTTCATAGTGTATAAAGAATTATATACATTCAAACCATGATTGTGTGATCAACTCTATTAAGTTTTGTCCATATAACTTAATTGGAAACATAGCAGAAAGGGAAAAGAGGAAGAGAAGAAAAGGGAATAAGCATTTATATAGCATCTAGTATATATGCGTGTGTGTTAAGCACATTTTACAAATATTACCTCATTGGATCCTCAAAACAACTTTGTAAAGTAGTTATTATCCCCATGTTATGATCGAGGTTAAGTGTCTCTCCCAGAGTTACACAGCTAGAAACTGTCTGAGGCTGAATTTGAACAAAAATTGCATGCACTAGTGCCCTAGGCCTTCCATCTCCTCCTGGATACAGTATGTCCACTGAGGAAAGGCTATTAGGCATCCAGCCAAGTGTCCTGCATCTTCTCCAAAAGATTTCTTCATGGCAGGGAATCTACTGCTTTCCTACCTTATGAGGTAACCAGGCTTCTCAGGTGAAAAGACCTCAGAGGAAGTCCTACCCTCCTACTAGGCACAGCATGTCCCCTAAGGGAAGGCTGCAAGGGCCAGGGATCCCCCATCTGCACCGAAGCACACACTTCCATCTGGGCCAGCAAAAGGCAACTTCTGTCTCTTGCTGCCAGCCCCGTATCCCCGGTGGGATGGAAAGAACTTCTGTGCAGAGAAGGGCTACCATCCCTCTGACTTCTGGCCTCCTGCTGAGCCCAGTGGTGCCCTCTTTTCAATGATGAATATTCTTATACATAGCCAAACCTTCACATCCCAGAAATTCTGATGTATAGATCATTAGCCAAGCTCTATTCACTTCCAGAAGGTTTCCTAAGGGTACATCATGGAGAGAATAACAGTTTAGAAGTTAGGAAAAACTGGCACATGTGACTATTGAGCTTTCCAACAAGAATTAAGGGGAGTTAGCCATTAACAATGGTCCTGAGGTACATTATTTTAGGATGTCATCTTTTTTGTGGTGGCCAGGAACTATGATTTAATCTGTATGAGGAGCTTCAGTGCAGAAATTTTTTTCCCTCCTCTCTTTCCCCATGGAGTCAGACCATCAATTTGTCTGCAGACTTAGTCTTAGGGGGTGTGGTCTGAAGCATTGAAAGATTAGATGGCTAATCCATGGATTTTTCCCCTAATATGTGGATCTTGACCCTTTGTCACATAGTTTCACACCAAATTGCTTATGATGGATTCAAATCTCACACTTGTAAGCATTTTTATGCTTACCCCTGATTTAGGCACCCCCTGATTTCTCATTTCTGTTTTCTGCAATACTTCTACTCCAAAATTTGAACTTAATTCTACCCAATCTGTTCATGGTACCTTCTGGAATTCCTATTCCTTAGACAATGGATTTCCCTTCATCTTAAATCTTTTCTTTTCCCATGACTATCCTCTATCACCTCTTTTTTTAAAGTTGTCTCCCCATAATAACCACTAGAGTAAATATAACTAATGATTGGTCTTTTTGTTGAACAGGTTTGGGCAGATGGCCAATAGTAGCCACTTGAAACTAAATTTATCAATAGTATGTATAGGATAATTTGAAGAGGAAAGATAGCCCTAATAATGAAGGGGATAAGGGAGTCTCTTATAGGATATGACTTCATTTACTTAGATATTCTTATGGGTCTTTACGATAAATTCCTCCCAATTCCCCTCTCCCCAGGCAGGTTAATGAGCATATCATTATCAAAGAGGCAGTATAGGGACATTGAATATATTATTGACATTTTAATGTCGTATGACCTGTTTCTACACATTAATTTTATTTGTATTCAATTAAAATAATAGTTAGCATTTTAAGTTTTGGAAAAGATTTAACATATATTACCTTGTTTGATCCTTACAACAACCTTGTGAGGCAGGAGTTATTATTATGCTCAGATAGATGAGGAAATTGAATCTGACACTAGTCTTGCCCAGGCAACATTTGAACCCAATTCCACCTGACTGTAAGCCCAAAGCTCTATCAGTGGATATGATTAGCTGAATTAACCCTGATTCTCCTTGTCACCAGTCAAGCCTTTCAACTGACATGCCAATAGAAGCTGTAGCATTTAGAAGAAAAATCAATAATTGAAAAATAACCTGAACTCTCAAAGTTTCATACTGAGGACATTATGTGTTAGAGAGAAATCTGTTTGTTGCATGAATCAGAT
The DNA here is from genome assembly GCF_902635505.1 of Sarcophilus harrisii. Taxonomy (NCBI): domain Eukaryota; kingdom Metazoa; phylum Chordata; class Mammalia; order Dasyuromorphia; family Dasyuridae; genus Sarcophilus; species Sarcophilus harrisii. The sequence continues at coordinate 155,439,255 of NC_045427.1, forward strand.
ATAAATAAAAATGCTTCCAAGTGTGAGATTTGTCTCTATCACGAGCAACTTGATATTGACAGTATGTGACAAAGCAATCCTTATGAGTGTCGACTCAAATATTAGTGAAAAATACAAAAAAAAAAAAAAAAAGAGAGAGAAAATCCATGGATTCGATATCTAATGTTTCAGGTCGCATTCCCCAAGACTAAGTCTGTGAACAAATGGATGCTCTGCATCTGTTGGGGAAGTGATAAAAGAAGTAGATTCCTACACTGAAAGATATCAATACAGATTAAACCATAGCTCATGGCCACAATAAAACAGCCTTTCTCCCAAGATGGCTCAGAAGGTGAAGAAGGAAGCTGTTGTTCCTCCCAAAGACAAAAGCCAAATCAAATGCCTTGAAGGCCAAAAAGGCAGTGTTGAAGATTGTCCATAGCCACAAAAAGGAGATCCAAACCTCTCGCACCTTCTGGCAACCCAAGACGCTAAGACTTTGAAGACAGCCCAAATACCCTCAGAAAAATTCCTGTTGGAGAAACAAGCTCTGCCCTCATTAAGTTTCTCTTGACCACTGAGTCTGCTACGAAGAAGATTAAGACTTGTAGACTTCAAGGCCAACAACCATCAGATCAAGTAGGCAGTAAAGGAATTGTAGCTGATCAACATGGCCACAGGCAACACACTGCTCTGGCCTGGTGGACAGAAGAAGGCCTTTTGCCTTGCTTCAGACTACAATGTTCTAGATGTTGTCAACAAAATCAGAATCATCTAAACGGTGTCCAGCTCTCCCACTTTACCCACAATAAAAAAGTTTTTCAATAGAAAAAAAAAAAAAAGAAAATAGATGACATCTCAAAATAATGTATTTCAGGATTGTTGTTAATGGTTAAATCTTCTAATTCTAATTGTAGAAAGCTAAACAGTCACATGTACCAGATTTTCCTAATGTCAAATCTCTCACTCTCTCCACCATGTATCTTCAGAAAACCTACTGGGACTTAAAATTATAAATATAAAATCATATATTATATACATGATTAAGCAATTAATGCCTAGCAACTTCAAGGAGAAACTGCAATCTTATTGATTATAAATAAATATTAATAACAATTCCCTTTAAATTACTTCCTATCTTGAAGAACTATATTATATTAAGAGAACTCTCTTTGCACAGAAATGCATGTTTCTATGGCCCTTAGTCAAAAGGACACCAATTTGTACTCATAAGTGATATTCTATGGCTAACGTTTAAGATATAATAATTAAAACTATTAACATCAGGCTCTTGGAATTTAACTCACATGTATATACATATATACACATACCACCTATATATATATATATATGTGTGTATATATATATATATATATATATATGTATGTATATCTAGCTATACACACACACACACAAACACACACACACATATATGCCCAGGGTAACTAACTCCCCATTATCTTTGAGATAGAAACCATCTTGGAGACTATCTCACTGAATGCATAGTTGATTTAAGAATCCTTTCTACAACATGCCTGAGAAGTTACCATCTAGCCTCTGAAAGATTTCTCATGGAGGCAAAATGACTATCACCCAGGGCTGCCCTCTGGAGAGTTTAAATTGTTAAGTTATCTGTTCCTTATGACAAGCCCAATTATGTTTATTTGCTACTTCTGCCCATTATTCTTAATTGGTCCTTATGGGAACAAGCAGGAATCTAATCCCTATTCTAGAAGATATTCCTTCAAATACCTGAAGTTCCTAAAGTCTTCTTCTTTCTAAGATGAACATGCATAATTCATTCCATCAGTCCCAGCAGAGTATTATCTTCAGACCCTATGCCATTATGTTGGATTTCTTGTCCTCCAACATTTTAGTTACCATTTTTGTGTCATCTGTAAATCTGATATGAATGTTAACTATCATAGGGCAGCGAGGTGGCAGAGTGGATAAAGCAAAATAAAAATAAAGTAAAATGAGTTGGAAAATGAACTGGCTAACCAATCAAGTATTTTGCCAAGAAAATCCCCAAAATGGAATGATGAAGAGTTGAACACAACTGAAATAATTGAGTAGCATATTATCTATACTTTTATTTAAGTCATTGATGTAAATGTTAAACAGCACTGACACAATCCCAGATATTTAGGTCATTCCCCCAGACACTGCTGTGCAAGCTGACTCTCAACTGCTAATGACTACTTTTTGTCCCTGCCATCTAATTCACTTAAATATGCTATAGTTCATATTTATATTACCATGTAGCATGCATCTCTCCATTATTTCCATAAGAATGCCATGAGAAGCTTATACAGACCCTCAACTTAAAATCTAGATGATCTATATCTGTAACATTTCCCCAATGAACCTTAAAAATAACCCTCTCAGAAATTGAAATGTGGTTAGTCTTTTTTTTTTTTTTTTTGTGAAAACATGCTGGCTCTTTGTGTTACCAATTCATATTCCAGATATCAACTCTCCATCTTTCTAATAATACATTGTAGAATTTCCCATAGAATCAAACTGGCTGGTATTTTTCAGCCTTCGTTATAGTCCAATTTGGGAAAATTGGGACATTTGTTCTTTTCTTATCCTGTTGTATGTCTTCTGTTTGCCAAGAAATTTCCAGGATCAGCAAAAACATTTGCCAGTCATTGGCTCATTGACTCACTAATGACATTTGCCAGTTTTTACTATAAGGGGGCCTATACTTTACCTGGATCTAATAATTCAAACTCACCTAGGGAAGCTAAGTACTCTTTTAGTGTCTTATTTCTTATCTTGGGTATCAACTCCATTTTAGCCTTTTTAATTCTATCTTTTTCAGTCCAAAGATTATCAGAGAAAATAGGACCAAAAACCAACCAGCCAATTAAGTGAATAAACAAAAAAATCCACAGCTTTTCTTTATTATCATCATCCCTTATTCTTTTATGAATACACAGTGCAGTATCATGGTTAGTGCTGGCCTTTCCATTTGGAAATGCTGGATTCAAATCTTTATACCCTTGTTGAATTCTCTATTATCTCCCTGAGCTTCTGTTTTCCACCTCAGCAAAAGGAAAATAATAATAATACCTAATCCATGGAACTGTTGAAAGAATGAAATTTGAAAAAAAGTATATGAAGTGCTTTTCAAAAGCAATATATAAAATTAATTATTGTTGTCACTCTAATTTGCGCATGCTTAATCTATAACCTTTCTCAAAGCAGCATGGCTTCTGTTCCTTATAATTTATTCATGTTTTTTGTTATAGATTTTTTTTTTTACTTTAGACTGGGCTTCCTTACACCTCCCAGAATGGACATGCTGTGGCCATGCTGGTCAGACATGAAAACTCTGACTTGCTCCATTTCCAAACTGGACTGCTTCATCCCTGCTTTAGTCTTATGTCACTCAGAACACTTGAATTCAAGCAATATACATATTTTCCTGTCATAAAAACTACAGGAGTACCTCAGTGTGCTTGGTTTATTGGAGGAGTTCTTAAACATCTCACATATTGGTTTCTCTTGGTCATTAAATGGCAACTGTCTGAGGGCAGAGGATGCTTTTATTATCCTTAAAGCTCAGTTTCTACATCTATAAAATGAGCAGGTGGAACTTGCCAGGGTTTCAGGTCTTTTGTGCTTCTGGATCCCTAATCCTATAATCTTAGGATTCCATGATCTCTTCTCATTTATCTTCCCAAAGATATATTAATCATTGAATAAGTAGTAAATATTTTTTTCTTAAAAGAAGGGAAAACAGTGTGGAAAATTTTATAGCTTTAATTATTAATTAAAATTCATTTGTCCAGATATAATGTGCTCATAATATAATATTAATAATTTGAGTTTTAAAATACTTTGAATTTATAGATGAAAAGAATTATCTTTACAAATTACATTTTAAAAGGGAAATTTTATTGTATGATTTTTTGATTTGTATTATATTTAGCACCAAAATTGTAAGAAATTTAAAGGCTTGATAATGATGCATGTTTTTGCTTCTTTCATTGATTTCTATGAATAAGACAAAAAGAATAAAGGAATTTCCTGAAAGAATAATTTGCTAACTGAATAACTATTTAAATGGAACAAAGCAAATTCTTCACAGATTCTTATATAAATTTGATAAAATATTCAGATAATTCTCCTTTTGCTCTCCATAAAGATTCCATAATAGTGCACCATCTGGAGCCACAAAGGAAAGGAATGTTATCCTCAACCCTGTACTTTAAGAAGGAAGAGGGAAGTTCTCTCCTAGCTTTAAGAATTTTCAGAATTCCAGTGGATTGCATGATCAGCTTCAATGCTTTTTGAGAAAAAAGTTCTCTCAAGGCATAAATTCAATGCTGCTTAAAACTTGCAAACTATTAAATGTAATTCTAACAGTATGGCATTGGCTAAGAAAATTTGAAAAGCAGATGATCCTAAACAATACTCAGCAATTTTACTTTATACATGGCTAATTAATTAAATCCATCCTGACTCAGCATCAATTGATATCCCATTCTTACATCTATCATAAATCATGTAAATGCAACTAAGTTTTCAGCAGAAGTTTTATTAAAGAGCTCAGGATAGAAAATCACAAACCAATATGATAATTTACACGGAAATGACAGCTGACTGAGAGCCTCAACTTGTGTCACTCAAAATTGTCAGCTGCTAGAAGACTCTCATATCTGGAAGTGGGATTGATGAAGCATAGGTGTGTGTCTGGTATTCTTTTAAATGGTTCTTAAAGCCTCATATTTCTTGGTTAAAGGACAAAAATGAAAGGGGTGTGGAAAGTGCTTATCCAAAATGGTATAAATACTATTTCAAAATAGAGAGCAATCCATCAGATTGGATTGTTTTGTGTATTCAAAAATATATATTCAAGAAAATCCCCTTATGGGAATAGAGATAGATCACACAAAGGCAAAAGCTTCCTTTTCACCAGAAGGAATCTCTTTGATGTCAGCCAAAGTAATAAATGTCATTTTTATATACCGCAAACACTCTAGGTAGGATTTTTACAAAGAACTTTATTTTCTTTTGGTGCTATGCAAAAAACATAAAGATGATTAATATTCTTACCTTGTTTAAGGATCCATGTTCTAAACTCAATTAACTCCCCATCACTAATGGAATTCTACTAAAAGAAATTTGTAAGTTACTGAAGACTGGGACCTAGAGGTGAGTAAGTTGATTAGGAGGGCTGGAGGCCACAGCTGAGCTCTCCTGGAAAAACAGGGCAGATGGAATGAATGCTATGGGACATTCTCTGGGGATTTTGAACTCTATAATATTCCATTCCCTGCCTTTAGGGGAAGAGTAGTTGAATAACCATTGTCTTAATCAGGAAACCTGTGGCCTGATAAATGATTTTTTAACTTGAAATATTCTATACTTCTTAAAAAAAACAGGATCATCCATATTTTAGACCTCAAAAAGGCATGAAAATTATATAATTTAGTACCTTTATTTATTATTGAATAACCAATCTATAGAAAGAAAGAAGAAAGGAAGGAAAGAAAGAAGGAAGAAAGAAAGAGTATGCTTTTAAACAAGTAAGACAAGCATAGAGGTAGAAAATTTTTTCCACAGCAACAGAAGAAACTGTCATTTTTCACTTCATTGCATCAATATCAGACATCAAACTAAGGCCTAGAAACTTCCTGATGTTTGAAAAGAGATGTTTTCTAATATCTCAGAAATCTCTGTTGCAAGTAATATCAGGTTTCCCCTGACATTTAGTTTTGCAGAAAGACATTCCTAAGTTCTCTTGTAAGCAAAAGAGAAATAGGGCAACTACTATATGACCTGCCACTAGGGTGGAAGATTCACAGGATTTAGAACTATAAAGTATCTTGGAGAGAAAGATCATTGCATCTGACCCCTTCATTTTGCAAGTGAGTAAACAGATGAATGGGCTTGCCCAAAGTTTTAAAAATAGTACATAGCATCCTATATTCTGTGTGCTGCTGAGCTTTTTCATGCTGCTGACTTGTGGCCAGGCTATCCTGCTATTGTAAATAACAAAAACAAAAAACAATAAAAAAGGAATAATTAAAGTCACTTTAAGGTAATTATGGATTTTCTATTTTCTATGGGCTGTCAAGAGGCACAAATACCACTAAGATGCTGTAGGGAAAGGAACATTTATTAAGCACCTACCTATTATGTATCAGGCACTGTGCTAAGCTAAACACAAATATTACACCATTTTATACCCACAAGATCCTTAAGAGGGAGGTGCTATTATACAAATAGTTTTCTTTGCATTGTTGGCCAATCCCTATGGTAGGTTGAATGATAGAAGTAACAGCAGCAACAATGATAAAATCAGTGACATTTATTCAGCACTTTAATATTTATAAAATGTTTTACAAACCTTAACTTATTTGACCCTCACAATAGTCCTGCGAATTAGATATGATAAATTTTATAATGCTCATTTTATTGATTAATAAAGTAAGATCAAAAGAGATAAGTGATTCGTTCTTGGCCACACAGCTACTAAATATCAGAAGCGATATTCTAAGCCAGGTCTCCCTGACTTTTATCTTGAGCTCATGGATAGACTTACAGTCTGATCAGGAGGAAGGTGACCGTGAATCTGCATGTGATGCTATGACAGCCTGTCCTCCAATCCCCTTCCCTCAAGAGAACAACAGGTGGCCTCCAGGAAAACTCACAGAATTCCTCTGTCAAGGTTTCATTAGATTCTACATTGCCATGTGTGTAACTGTAGGGCAGAACAATTATTTAGATCCCATTTCTGCTAAAAGCAAAGACTGTGTACTGCTTTTATTTCATTTGGATGTCAAGATGTCTCTCTGAGGCGTCATTTTTTAGAAGAGATTGCATCAATGATTCTTTTCTTTGCAATAATTTGTCACAACTTCCCTAGAGATGATTTGTATTTGCATAAAGTGGACAGATATCAGAAAAAAAGCAGTGGTTTTTGTAGCTTTCTCTGAGTATTCCGTACCCTTCCACCACATTCACACATAAATAAGTAGACATTCCTTCTGTGGAACTTGGCTAAATTAAAACACCAATGAGGAAGGAGAAATTATTAGCTCTAGTAAAATCCTGCAGAAAATACAAAATCACAAAAATGAAGATCTGATTACCCGAAACTAGAAGCAGCAGTGAAATTACCCCTGTCCAATGTACTTGGTAGGACTTCGAAAAATAACCAACCACAACAGGTTAGTACCAGTTGGCCTTTAGCCAACATAAGCATCTGTAGAATCCTTCTGGTTTTATTTTATAAACTTCACTGATAAAAAAAAAATTGTTCATGACTTAGAATGCTATGCAAGTCAGACTCCTTCTTCCCTTCCTCCTTTCTGCTGTTTTAGAGTTTCATTCTCCTCCTCCATAATTTTTTTCTTTTACTTATGGCAGATGCCCAGTTTAGTAAAGTCAAGCCAGTATACATGTCACTCCTTGAGCCTAAGTGTGAGAAAGGTCACTTTACTTGTATGCTCTATGGATAGAACCTGTATTTTCTGACCCATTTTGATGTTTTACCCTAAAAATATAACGCTTTCAATGACTCTCACGCTGCTTTCTTCTATAGAAGTTCATCTTTTTAAAATCCAGATCCTCCCAGTAATGTTCCATGGGTAGAAATTCTTGAATGCCCCAATCTCAGAACAATAAACTTCATAGGTGACCCAAAGAGCAATAGAAAGGTGCTTGATAATTGTATGTAAACTGTAGTATATTACCTATGATGACTTTATTGATTATTATGACACATGACATAAATGACATCGTCAAGGATTTCTTGATGTCTATGAAGAGGAGAAAGGAAGTAGACTAGTCATTTAATGAGAATGAAGGTTAATAGATGGATTGCCTGGTATCCAAGAAAATTCTAATGAAACAGAGGAAGGATTTTAGCATGTGGGCAAATAGATTCATTGAAGCCATACTCAAGCATTTAGGAAAGATCTACCATTTTCCAGGCACTAGGAATACAAAGATAAAAATTACATAGTTCCTGTCCTCAAGGAACTGACATTCCACCTGGAGACATAAATATATTCAAAATATTTATGGAAGAATTACAAGTTGTTCATGGGATAAGGAGGGAGGAACTTGCAACTAGGCTGATTGGTGAAGGCTTCAAATAGGATGTGGTATCGAAATGAACTTCAAAAGAAACTAGGAATGGTAAGAAGGAGGGATGGAAGGAAAGAGCTGTAGATAGATATTGTCAAGAATCAGATAGAATGAGATGGTATGAGTGGATTGTGATTTATACAAAAGAATAGAATTCTGTCACTAATGAAATCAAGTATTCATTCAAAAACCCAAATCTTATGGGCTTGGGTAATTTACTTCTCTAGGCTCCAGCTTCCTCATTGTAAAATAAAAATTCTACTAAATGGTCTCAAAGTTCCTTCCAACTCAGATTCTTAGTATTCTCACATTCTACACAGCCTTACAATAACAGCAGTGATGGAAACAAGTACTGGAAGTGAGATTTGACTCCAAGTCCAGCATGTTCTTTACAAGAACTTAGTGAATCCAAGCTAATTGTACAATATTTCAGAGTTTGATTCTTTTTGTACAGCAAAATAACAGTTTGGTCATGTATACTTATTGTGTATCTAATTTATATTTTAATATATTTAACATCTACTGGTCATCCTGCCATCTGGGGGAGGGGGTGGGGGGTAAGAGGTGAAAAATTGGAACAAGAGGTTTGGCAATTGTTAATGTTGTAAAGTTACCCATACATATAACCTGTAAATAAAAGGCTATTAAATAAAACAAAAAAATTTCATTAAAAAAAAAAAAGAACTTAGTGAATTTAGGAAATGACACCCAACTGCTGACAGCCTGCCTTCTCTTTAGTTTTTGATATTTCTCTATTAAGATAAATGTCTGTTTATATGTAGATAATCTGTGATTTCTTTCTATGCTCTTAGTAACTTTTTAATTCTTTCTATATGTTCCTAATTTCTTTTCATCTTTTCACTTCCTTTCCATTATTCCAGGCTACTTTCCTTTGTTCCATTTCCCTTTGATTGGGGAATGACAGCTTTCCTCCCACCAAATAATAGCTATCAGGTCTTGCCTGAATTTTGCAGTATAATTTGTCATATAGACTCAAGCCTTATTTCCATCCATAAATAAGGCCATGAAATGAAGCCAATTTGTAGGCCAGAGTGGCCACAGAGATAGAAAGGAAAAGACTAGAGAAGAGAGTTTACTATAAAAATCTTTTCTTCCTCACTCATCTGCTAAACTGGCATTTTATTAACATTCTTGAATATTATTAATGTAATAGCCCTATATCCTCTTAGTGCTGATTGCTCTTCTTGTTTCTTTGGTTGGCAGATTCATTTATGAACATCTCCTAATTAAAGCTCTGATCTTCCCAACCTTAAAACAAAATTAGCCTGCATACAATATTTATCTGATTCTTAATGCACATGGTTGGGATCATGGAAGAAACTTCTGAGAACATACTTGGTCCTAGCTGGCTCATTTTGTATTATCTTTGTTTATCAAAAACTCCTTAATGAGATCAAACTCTTTGCAACCAGTCTTGCTTTTTTTTTCTTGGCATTTGTCAGTATTTTCTATGTGCCTTATATACTCAAACCTGACTGTAAAGCCAAACTGGTATATATCAATAGATTGCTTGGTTTCTGTTAGCATGTTGCTTGGTTACAGCAATATGCAACTAGATTTTCATTGAAGGCAAAATGCCTTTTATCTATCAAGTAAAAAGAGTTAGCTCTCATTTCCTAAGGTGACATTAATCTCTTTCTAACACACTTGAGAAGGGATGTCTTATACAATTAAAGACATACTATGAAATATATGTACTGAATAAACTCAGGTGCCTAGAATTTCAGCAAACAATTAAGATTTTGAAATTTTTAGATCTTGTTACTTTGTGTGATGCCTTTGATAAACTAACCATTGGAGAAAAATGTACTATTTGGGACAAGTAGGCAAGTTTCCCTTTGGTTTCTAATGTGTTAAAATCCTGAAATGGGATTTGCTGTGCTTAAAAATCTTCAAGGTAGTTACAACAAAAATGCCTCCATTTTCCTATTGGACTGCATTCTCAGACTTATAGTTATATTTAAATGACTTTCTTTTGGATTCTACCTTTGTGAAGAATTCCCTTTTTTAGCATATTATAGTTCTACGTATCCTCTATTTTTTAAAAAAAGGACAAAAATTCTTAAATCAAGAATTAACATCATATAAATATTTTAATATATAATATTGCAAGCTCTTTGAATGCTTGTTAATATTACTTTCCTTTCTATTTGTCTATTATGGGAGTTCTGTCTAGTTTTTATATCAAATAGATATTCTGCCTTCAAATAGTTATCCATATTAATAATTCTCCATTTGTTCCCCAATTACTTGTCCCACAAAAAAGAGAAGGGATTTCTATGACATAACTAATTCAAAGAGTCAACAGATTCAATACAATGTGAATCAGGTGGTAGAATTAAAAGTCTGTAGGATCTTTCCATTGATACCTTAGGGCAGTGGTTCTCAAAGTATGATCTAGAGAATCCTGGGGATCTCTGAAACCCTTTTAGAGGGTCTACAAATTCAAAATAGTTTTTATTTCCAATATGGTAAATGTCTATAAATATAACCCAGATAAACAAAAATGCTTTGGAGAGATCCTCAATAATTTTTAATAGGATAAAAATACTGAAAACAAAAGTTTGAGAACCACTGCCTTAGGGTCTCCAGGTAATAAATCACTTTCACCAAGTCTCATGCTCAATGTCCTGTACTGATTCCCTATTTCCTAATATCATGTGAACTCCCAAACCTAATAATAGAGTCTATTATTGTCCAACTGTCCAAATACCAACACAGAACTTTAGTTAAGCAACATTGTCCTCCACATTCCATGGAATGATGGGGTTCCACTCAACAAGCATGGAATTAACTTCATTTTTGTATTGTCACTTGGTGTTCACTATGTGTTGTATTTTCTATCTTCTTTCTACTCACATAGATTATACAGGTTATATTATTTCCACTCACATAGATTATACATATTATATTCAGATCCTCATTATTTCTTGTCTGAATTATTGGCATAGCCTCTTAATCTACTTGCCTTGTATACCCATTCCCCAATCTATTCTTTATATAGTGATCATAATGTTTTTCATAAAACATAGGTCTGACATCTCCTTGTCTTATTTAATAAATCCCTAGGACTTTTTACTATTTGTAAGATACAACACAAATCACTTTTTCTGGTATTTGAAGTTCATTGTGTTACGTATCCAGCCTCATTTTATATTATTCCCTTTTAGACAACCTAGTTTAGCTATCTGGTCTTGCTGTTCCTTGTATTTGACAGTCCATTCTCCATCATCAAGCCTGAAAATGACCACCTGCCTCCTAGAATCCTTGCCATCTCCAGTCATTCTGATCTTTATGTGGCTACTGGGCTTAGATGGATCTAGAGGGAAAAGAGAGGCAGGTGACCTTGCTCAGTCCTCCCTCACTTAAATGAAATTCACTTGCATGCCATGGTATCATCAACAGCAACAATAGCTCAAGTCCTTCATTCGAGTACCTCGCTCTCATCCAAAACAAAACAAACTTACATGCCTGTTTTATACAATTGTGTGTTTGTGTGTTGCTTTAAGATTCACAAATATCTCACTTATTCTCATAACAATGTTAGGATGAATATTATTAGCAACCCTATTTTATACATGGGGAAACTGAAGAAGACAGAAGTTCGGTCATGTGGTCAAGGTCAAACAGCTAGCAAATGTCTGTGGAAGGGTTTGAACCCCATTATTCTTGACTGCATGCCCAGCATTCTAAATATTATGCCACATAATTGCCTTTATGACACCTAGGCTGAAGGCAAAGTGTTTTACTTCTCAGGAACTAATTTACACATGAATATTGTGGGAACTTTGAGATTGATAAAGGAAATCGTGATAATCACAACTTTTTTTTTGTTGTGATTGTATATTGTCTTTTTGTAGCATGTGTGACAGAAATGTGAATTTTGGTTTCTCACTCTAAGAAAGAGATTAGTTACCTCATACAAGGAGAACTTACTTTGAGGCAGAAGATAAGCTGAGAAAGAAGATGCAGGATATCAAAAAAAGCAAATCTGAGGTAGAAGCCAAGGAAAAACATAAAAGCAAGGAAAAGATTTCCCACTTCCTTCTTGAAAGGAGACAAGCTGAGGCAGGTCTAGCTGAGTGCAAGACTCAGAACGGCCACTGTCTGATGCTTTAAACGAACACAACCTAGTTGAGTCCAGATAAGTATCTGTCCTGTAGAAAAGCAGCAAGATTGAAAGCTTAGATGGACTTAGAGATAACCTAACCCTGAGTTTAGTGGAGGAAGACAAGCTTTGCAAGTTTTTCTAAGAGTTTAGCTCCTTGGGGGAAGAAAAATCCCCTGTTGCTTAACAGAGTTGAGGAAAGGAGAGGCTTGTCAGTCTTGCCTTTTGCTAATTTTGTTCTAAGAGTAGTAAACTATTTAAGTATAGCCAGTAAATCATATCTGAATAGTTCTAAGATACCCAGGACTAACAGAACTACTTTTGCTAAGAGTATTAAACAGCAAGTGATTTGTGATGCACATTGTTCCCTAAGCAGAGGAAGAACAGGGAAGTCTATAGTCTGGGGATACACTTTGGGAATTTGGGGACTCATGTGCTCCCTGTTAAGTTTTGTAAACTTGTGCTCACTTTTCTCCATGGAAACTGGAATGTATTGGGAAGCTAGTGCAAGGTTTATATATGAACTAAATTATGGTAATTATTTTGCTATGTATTACATTTAATAAGCATTTCATTATCAAAAAGTAATAGTGGCATCTTGTTTGACTTGTTTAAGTGGGAATCATAAGAGTGGGAATCCAGGAGCTGCAGTTATAAGGATGCTGTATAGCATCTCTGTTTCAGAATCCTAAAAACCAATTGTAGCAACGTGCTCCATCCTATTCAAAGAAAACAAAGCAAAACAAAACAAGAAAAAAACCACCTGTCAGTAAAAGTATAGGTCTGAGTGCCTGAAGAAGCCTATGGAGAGAAAAGAGAGAAGAGATGGGGTCTAGATGCACATACCCCGGAACACTAAAACTCATATACATATAAATTATTCCTCAGAGTATAATGTCAACTAGCCCTTTTTATTTTTCTAGACTTCTTACATCTTGCTATCATCCAAATACTCTACAATTCAATAATTTTGGCTTCCTTCCTATTATTCATACAAGACACTCAATCTCCCAAATCTGAACATCATTACTGACTATCCCTGATGCCTGGAATTATCTTTTCACCTTCATCTTCTAGCTTCCTTCAAGTTTTAGTTACAATTCTACCTTTTGCAAGAAACCTTTTCCCATCCTCCTTAATGCTAGTGCTTTCCCTGAGTAAATTATCTCCAGTTTATCCTGTCTATTTCTTGCTTGTGTGGAGTTGTTTGTATGCTGTTTCCCTCATTAGACTGGGAGTTCTTTGACTACAAGGGCTGTTTTTTTTTTTTTTTTTCTTTTCTTTTCTTTATATTTCTGGTGTTTAGCACAGTGCTTGTCACACTTAGGAAATGCTTGTTGACTTGACCTGAGGGCAGGCATTTTACCTTTGTTTTGGCTGCTGTACATGTCACCAGCAGACATTTCATAAAGGCCTGTTGGTTTATTGATTTCCCTTCTAAAATAAAATATTCAAGGCACACAAGCATGATTCATCTGAAGAGTATACATGTCTTTGGACTCTTTCATTTCTCAATTCAAATCATATTTGCCAATATATTTTTTCTCAATTATCCTATGAGTCAATATGTTCATTAAAATAATCAAATATTCTTCTATCAATTGAATTAGTTTGGATTATCTCATCAAGATGCAAGACAGCAATATAGAGGGAAGAATGTTGGATTTGGAATCAATGGACCAGACTACAAATCTTGGCTACATCAGTTACTACTTGTGTGATCTTGGACAAGCCATATAACATCTGTAGGTATCAGTTTCCTTATTTTTTAACAGATAAAATCTTATCTAACAGATAAGATAAGATGACTTCTAAGATCCCTTCTTTTTTTTCTTAAAAGTTCCACCTAACAAAGGCAAATGTTTTTCTCAATATTTTATTTTTCCAAATACATATAAAGATAGTTTTCAATATTCAATTTCATAAGACTTTGTGTTCCAAATATTTCTCCCTTCCTCCTTTACCTCCCCTCTCCCCAAGAGAGGAGGCAATTTGATATAGATTAAATAAGCAATCATTTTAAACATATTTCCGTATTTTGTCATATTGTACAAGAAAAATCAAATTAAAAGGGAGAAAACCACAAGAAAGAAAAACCAAAATAGGTGAAAATATTATGCTTCCATCTATATTCAGTTGTCATAATTCTTTCTAGATGTGGTTAGTATTTTCCATCCCAAGTCCATTGGAATTGCTAAAATCCCTTCTAAGTTTAAAAATGTAATCTTGTCACACTCGGATACATTCCTTTTTCATATGTTTCTATTGTGGGTACCTCCATCTTTGTTTACACTCAGGTTTGCAACCTCAGAATCTTTTTCAACCCTTTCTTCATTTCCCTAGATTCAGTTTCCATGTTTCCTTGATTACATCTCCACTACACCTCTTAATTGTATGAGAAACAAGTTCTGTTGCTAATGTTCCCTAAGAATGTGACTTAGTTTGGGGATGAGCATCTCAATTCTGGAATTTAGTATGTTTTTATTTTATTAAGATTTCTTATTCTAAAATTCTGGAAAAGAACAACCATCAGTAATATCCCCCAGGCAGTGAATAAGTTATGCTAATTTCCCAGTGGGGAAGATCATTTGGGGAATTCATGCATTTATTTTTTCAACTCTAAAAGGTAAATGCCAGTTTGTTTAATTAATGCTTTATTATTCAATCACAGATGTTTCTGTGTGAAAGTATTGACTAAGCTTGGCTCTCTAGTATGAAATTCAAGATTCTTGAAATTTAAGCATATTTGTTAGATTCTAAAGCAGTATCACGTATCAATAGTCCTTAAAAATAAGTGGATAATCTATGGGCTTGCAGAAAAATTAGCTTATTCAATGTGTAAAGTGAGACTAGTTTATGAATATGTTTGTTCTTTAGTATCCTACATGTTCATTTTTTTATTCCTTGGAATATTTATCAGACAGAATTGCACTGGAGTCAACTTGTACTAGTTCAATTAGAGCTGATTGTTAAATTTTCAGTCAGCGTGACCATTAATATATCAAAAGTCAGCAGACACTATAAATCAGGGTTTGATTTATTGTTTTATTGATAGTAGCACTTGAAAGAATGGATAAAAAACTAATAGTCCAGATTAAATGTGAAAATGTATTGGGTTACCTTTTTGGAGGGTTGGTTGCTAAACATTTATAAGCATACTATATAGGTGTGTATATCTATATACAAGTGTGTATGTATACACACACTCCCACATATAATTTACAAATATAGGGGTAAGAGTATATACACACATATGTGTATGTGCATGTGGAAAGAGCCAGGGGATTTATGTTTATATATTTGTATACACACATATACATATGCACACATATGTGGAGGTATGGGTTGCTTACACAAATTTACAAATATAGGGGTAAGAGTATATACACACATATGTGTATGTGCATGTGGAAAGAGCCAGACATTTTACCAGAGGTCAGAGAAAATCAGGTAGGTAATTTGTTATAATAGGCATGAAATAAAAAATCTAGAAAGCCAAAATAAAGGAACTAAGGGACTGGTCATTATTAGAGGTAAAGAATATGAAAAAGAGGATCCAAGGAAGGTTAGAATAGATAAAAGTACAAATTTCAAATAAACAAGAAAGTTAGATTAAGACAAATAGAATGAACTAAAGAATAGCAATAACACTATTTTGGTCAGAGACCCTTAGGTAGGACTAACCAGAACAGAAAGTGGTCTCAGGACAGTAGTGGATCCAAGTTCAGTTATGTTAGTGGATGGAAAAACAGAATTTAAATGTTGACTCTTTATAAGGAGAACTGGTTAAAGGACCTCTAGAAATTACTTACAGCACCATAAACCTATGACAGATGACTATGACTATAAATTTCATATTGTTAAAGGAGCAGGGTGCAAAATTAAATGTCCTAAACTTTCACTGTGAAAGTTCAGATGAAAATCCTAAAATGACTTTCATATTCCAAGCAATGAATTCTCCTGTTTTTTTTTTATATTCTACTGAAAACTACAGGCAACAGATCCAACATACAGGATGACATGCTCCCTTTATGTGAAGAACAAACGAATTTCTGAGTTGAATAATACAAATATTATTTGCTGAGGCCATATAGTGATACTCTGTAACTATAAATTATTTGAAACTAAAGTATAGGGTAATTTCATAAAGCTGTCAAACTGCACTTCCACATAATATATCTGGAAGTAGAAAATCAAAAATGCTTTACCCCACAAGAAGATAGGGAACTCTTTGCAAAAATCAGTTCTGCTATTTTCTTTCCTTCTACATTAATACCCTCCTCTTATGACAGGCACTTTTTAGTAGCTTTTCACAGCAATATGGTCTTGCCTTCTAGTTTTGCCATATCCATCTGTCTCTCTGCATGCACATAATGGTATTTCTTGAACTCAAAGAAGGTGATAGAATTGGGCATGAAAAGTCAATGATAAAATTCCATTTTTCCTTCATCAGAAAACCTTCTGAGAAAGGGAGTGCTATAAGGTTACTATGAGGGGAGGGAGGGAGGAAGAGAGAGAAGAGAAAGAGAAAGGATCCAAGGAAAGTTGTCCTTGGATAACCAAGGTTAGATTAGATAAAAGTGCAAATTTCAAATAAACAAGAAAGTTAGATTAGGACAAATATAATGGAGAGAGAGAGAGAGAGAGAGAGAAAGAGAGAGAGAGAGAGAGAGAGAGAGAGAGAGAGAGGAGGGAGGGTAAGAGAGAGGAAGGAAGAGAGAGAGGGAAGGAGGGAGAGACAGACAGACAGAGAGATACAAAGACAGAGACAGATAAAGAGAAAAACACACATACACAGACACAGAAACAGGCTAAAAGAGAGTGTTCATATTACAAAATAGCGTTCTTCAAGTCTCTTAGTAGAAGCAAGTCACTAAAAGACTTGAAGAACCCTATATCATAATGTGAACACTCTCATTTCATACATACATATCTGTAATCCTGCTGTTTTTTATTCCTGGAATTGTTTTCCCCTAAACTCTAATTTTTGACATTTTATCCATCTAACACAGAACCACAGAATTTAAGTCTGTAAACTTTGATGTTCCTCTCTACCTCATCTTTCAGACTTCTCCAGTTTTTTGTATTTAACCACTTTCTCCTCCTAGAGATCCTCTCAGGTTTTCATGACACTTCTATCTCAGTTCTACTCTTACCTATCTGGCCACTGGACCCAGACAATTTCAGGGAGAAAGTGAGGCAGGTGACCTTGCACAGCCCTCCTTCACTTAAATCCAATTCACTTGCTTGTCACAGCATCACCTCCCTAATGTCACGGTCCTCTTCCACAACAAAGGGAGCTCTCAGGGAGGATGAGGAAGAGTAATGACCCAATTGACAGTGAGACATTTACCAAAAAAAGAAAGAAAAAAGCATCAACAAAAGAAATAAAATGTAAGCCAACAGAAAAATTCAACTCAAAACAAAAATGTGCTACTGTGTTAAATTTAATATTTGTGTGTGTGTATATGCAAAAATATGACCTTTATAAAGAAACTACATAACAGAAGCACACATACAGCTCTTTTCTGTCTTTTTGTTTTATATAATTAAATGTTCATTTTTTTTCTTTTTGATATCATAAGAATCTTTTAAAAATTAGCCTGTTTTTAAACTACTAGTTATAGTAGTCTATTAGGAAGAGAAACTCTAATTAGAAGAGAAAAAAGAGCTATTTCAGTAAATTAATTTTACCAAAGATATTTTCGTTATAAATCATCCACAAATTCATGTTATTTGAACTGAATTTATATCACCTGTTTTTGCAATCAACCAATCCATTAAAGGCCTACTTTGTTTTATATCACATATTTAGAATTTATAAATGACTGGTGTCAATATTAAATAATTACTCAACAAATTTTGTGAGTTTTTGACATTTAATTATAATATATACTTAACATAAATATGCAATGGAATAATTTTATGAGCATTATGTGACTGACTCTTAATTCACTGATATGCAATTGTGGCATGATTTCAATAAAATTTCACTAGCTCATATAATGAGATGCATTCTTAAAATGAATTATAATAGCAAGTTTCATATACTACTAATTTGTTTACATTGTTATTAATGTATTCAAGGCCTCTAATATGGTTCAGGGGTTGGATTTTAAAAATTCTTGAAGGCAGAGTTAAATTTAGCCTCTAGCTATTGAAAATAATCTTGATGGGTAGATATTTATAAGAATGAATTGTTCGATTTTATTCAATTATTTAAAATTCTCACATGTTAAAAAGAACACATTGGTTTTCATTTGAAAATGTGGTAGAGAAATTCAAAATAATCCCAATCCAAAAACTGAAAGATCTGTTGACAATTCTGTGTTTCCTATCAGACATAACACCATTTCTACTACAATCTGACAAGACAGCTTTGTTATGTAATCATGAAATCCTACAGAAGGAAAACCAAATTATAGGGTTAGAGTATTTATGGCTTTAACAGGGTACAATAAAACAAAAGCCACCATTTTTAATATAAAATGCTGCAATTCAACTCAATATTGTTAGAGACTTATTGTGTGTTGTATAAACACAATCACTACTGGAGAAACAATTTAAAAAACCCAACATTTTAAAAAAGCTATTGTCCTCAAGGAGCTTACATTCTTTCTGAGGAATTTAGTCTCTTAGAAAAACTTACCTAGAAGACACATTATGTGCACAAGGTGTTTATGATCATGAATTTAAACAGTTAAGGAAATGTAACTCTCTTCAGGTTAAAGAAATAACTTCTTCCCCCAATTTGTGTGCACTTAGGTATGTCATTTAGCAATAAATAAATTGGACTTTATTAGAGTAATCAGCTTCAAATTAGCTGGAAGAATTTGATCCTCTTTAGTTCTGAAGCAAAGAATTGAGCCTTTTCAATGCTAGTTGTGAGCATACTCTGAACTGCTACATCTTTCTCTAATCTCTTCTAATCTCCTTGCACTTCCTCCTACTCTAATGTTTCAGTGTGATGGACTGCTTAAGAGGGGTAAGACTGTTCAGGCAGTCATTCATTCACTCTCCCACCTGCCAAAGTCATGATTAAATAAAAGGCCACTTCTAATGGAAATGTAAATCTCCAAAGGATGCTGTCAGAAAAATCTGAACCAACAATGTGCAAGTTGGCTTGAAATTTCCTGGAAGCTGCTCTCGCCACCTCTAATGAAGACACTTTGTGCAATGTTATTTTAACAGTGCAATAAAAATAACAAGGCATTAAACAAGCCAAAGATTTAAGAGGCAGGAAAAGTAATCCTGAAGAAAAAAAACGATAGAAATAAACAGAATCTAACTAATGATACATTCAGTCAAAGTAAATCAATTACTCAAGAGTCTGCTTTCTTTAATATCCCTTAGGTTTTCTTAAATTTTAAATAGATGTGTGACAGAAAATGAAAAACTAACTTTTCCCCAAGTATTCTGAGAAAAAAAAAAAACTAGTTTCTTCTATTTTCTTCCTCCTCCCTCCTTCCCTCCCTCTTTTCCTTCCTTCCTTCCTTCCTTCCTTCCTTTCTCCTTCCCCATTTCTCTTTCTTTCTCTTTCTTCTTTTTTCCTTCTTTTCCTCCTTTCTTTCTATCCCTGTCCCTGTCTTTTTCATTCTCTCTCTGTCTGTCCATCTCCCTCCCTTCCTCTCCCTCCCTCTTTCTCTCCCTCTTCTTCTCCCTCTCTCTCTCCTCCCCCCTCTCTCTCTCATACCCAGGGACAATTCAAGTACTGAGTTTTCACTGAAAGACTCAGTACATGAAGTTTTCCCAGGAGTTAATCCCAGATGGAACTACTCCAGAATGATGAATATAGTCCTAAAGAGCAGGAAATTGACAAGGTATAGGGAAAGCCTACACAAGCTGCTTGAGATCAATGTACAGGGAAACTAAGTATGTGATTGTTTTAAGGAAAAAAGAATCATGTTAAGGAAATAAAATGGGGTAAAAATAGAGATAAATTTCCATGTCAATTTAGTCTCTAATTTTTGTTTCT
Source organism: Sarcophilus harrisii (assembly GCF_902635505.1). Classification (NCBI taxonomy): domain Eukaryota; kingdom Metazoa; phylum Chordata; class Mammalia; order Dasyuromorphia; family Dasyuridae; genus Sarcophilus; species Sarcophilus harrisii. Next base: position 155,459,447 of record NC_045427.1, read on the forward strand.
AAATATTTACAAGCCAAAAGAAATTAATTATTTCACATACCTGTAGGGAAATATTCACTCATTTTCTTCTTGAAAATTTTGAAGTCAACTTCCAAGAAGACACAAAAGATGATGCGGTCCATCTATAAGAAATAAGAGATGTTCACAATAAAAACTTATGTCAAAATTTAGATACTTTTTGGGTAAACATGACCTTGTGATATGAACAAATGAAAAGTTTTTATGTTGTTCATTTATTTCTTTCTGTACTATATTTCTTTTTAACATAAAAATATCATTCCTAGTTATAATTGACTCTGATTTGAATGTTTAGTGTTAATGTATATGCCACCATGAGCTCTTTGAGGAAAAGAGGCTGCATAAATCTAATAAAGAATAGCAAATGTCAATAAGTCACCTTGGAACAGGCAAAAAAATGAGATACATTATTCCAACAGGGAAGGTAGCCTTTTCCTTTGATAGAAGAATCACATGATAGTTGTCTAGAAGGATAACAATAAAGTAAATGGGTAAGCAAAGAGCTTTTTCAGTTTGCCTTTGTTGAAGAAATGTATTTCCTGAACCTCTTAGTATCGTAGAATAGCTTAAAAAGCTTTCCTGCAGTTTAATTTACATGAAGCCATTTGCTTTCAACTTAATACACTCAGAAAGGCAACAGAAATAAAAGTTAATTAGATGACAGGGACATGAGGTCAATAAAACTTTCAATATGGTACATACCAGTTGAAAATACAAATGCAAGTGTAAAACTAAAACAGTATGTGTGTAGACCCCTTTTTTATACAATTTTCAATTATGAAAGGAATTTATTTGAAAAATTCTGAGGAGGAAAAAATCCTTGCTGCTGAGACGTTGCCTGCTGAATAGTTTCTGTGTCTGCTTTTGAATTTGTGACCCAATTTTGTGTTCTGAAGACAAAAGAGCATGCCTTTTATATGCTTTCTTAGACTATCTAGCAGATACTAATAATCAACCAAATGATTCATCCAAAACCCAAAAGGAAAAACCAAGGAAAACTTCCTCCTAAGGAATATCAGGAAGGAATTAATTGAAGGCATATGATGTTCCATCATTTTGTCTATATAGGTAACGGAATATAGAGCCAAGCTGGCAAAGGCCTCCAGCTTCCATGGTAGTTTGGAGTCATACCATGAGAACTAATCCAGGCCCAGGTCAACCCCACAAAAGGCCACTTCATTTTTTTGTGTCCGATCAGCTTCCATTTGGGACCTCTCAGAATTGATAAAGAATGACACAAAATCTTTGTACTAATCTAGTATCATCATAAATGATGCAGTATTCAGGTGGAGTACTAAAGCTGCTCCACACTAAAGTGTACTTCCTACAGCTAGTTAGTCATTCAGTAAACATTAATTATGTGCCTTCTATACCACAGGCACTGTCCTTAAAAATGGAAATAAAAAAGGAAGTGAAAGATATTTTTTTCCCTCAAGGACCTCACAAACTAATAGGGAAGACAGAATGCAAACAAAGATGTTTAAACAAACTATATATATATAGGATAGATAAAAAAAAAATCATTAAAAGATGGAAGATACTAGGATTAAGAGAGATTTTTTTAAAAGGTTTCTCAGGGTGGCTAGATGGCACAGTAGATAGAGCACCAATCCTGAAGTCTGGAGGACCTGAATTCAAATGTAATCTCAGACACTTAACACTTTCTAGTTGTGTGACTCTGGCTAAGTCACTTAATCCAATTTCCTTAGCAAAAAAAAAAAAAAAAAAAAAAAAATCTCATAGAAGGGGGGATTTTAGTTGAAAGTATAAAGGAAACTAGGGGAGCTAATAGGTGGGGATAAAGAGGGAAAATGTTATAAGAATGGGAGATAAAGAAAATGACTAGAGGCAAGAGATGGAGTGTCTTTTTTGTGGAATGGCAGAGGCCAGTGTTACTGGATGAATGAGTATGTTGTAGAGAATGAGATATAAGAAGACTGGAGTGGTAGAGAGGCTAAGTTATGAAATGCTTTGCATGTCAAGCAGAGGATTTTGCTTTAATTCTGGAAGTAATAGGGGAATCACTGACTTTTGTTGAATAGAGGAGTGGAAAAGGTCAGACTTGAGCTTTAAGAAAATGACTGGTGACTAAACAAACAATGGATTGGAGTGGCAAGGGGTTTGAGATGGACACACCTGAAGGTTATTGAAATAGTCCAGGTGTGGGGTGATGAGGACCAGTGCTAGAATGGTGATAGTGTCAGAGGAGACAAAGGGACATATATGAGAGATATTACAAAGAAAAAATTTACAACTCTTGGAAAGAGCTTGGCTAACAGTTGGGGGAGAGAGATAGCAAAGTATTGAGGATGACTGCTAGGTTGCAAGTCTGAGGGACCGGAGGAAAATGTTACCTTTGATGGGGGGTTAGTTGGAAAACTAATAGGGAAATTAGTGGGAAGGGGTGAAAAGGGTTAGCGAGAAAGATAATGGATAATGTTCTGTTTTGAACATAATGAATTTAATATGTCTACTGGTTATCCAATTTAAGATATCTGAAAGCCAGTTGAAGATATGAGATTAAAGTAAAGCAGAAAGGTTAGAAAAAGATTGGGGGATTTCAAAATTATCAGCATTGAGATGATAATTAAACCCAGGGGACTTAAAGAAATCACCCAATGTAGTAGTATAGAAGAAGAAGAGGAAAGGTCTCAGGACAAAATACTGTGTCTGTTTACCCTATTTTTTTCAGAAGGGATGATCTGGAGGAGAATATGGAAATGGAGACTAAGAAGCAAAATTATAAATGTAGAATTAGGAAACAGAAATGTTCTCCAAACCTAGAAATATTAGAGTATCAAAAAAAAAAAGTATCAACCATTGCATAAAAGTTGAGAAGAATAAGGACTGAGATAAGGCCATTTGATTTGGCCATTAAAACATAGTTGATAATTATAATAAAATTAGTTTCAGTGGAATAATGAGGTCTCAAGGGGTTAAGAAGAGTGAAAGAGGGGAGACAGAAAAAGAGAGAGAGAGAGAGAGAGAGAGAGAGAGAGAGAGAGAAAGAGAGAGAGAGAGAGAACACCCATTGGCCCTTTTGAAGGAATTTAGTCAGTAAAGCAGAAGAGATGTGGGATGATATTGAGGGTGAAAGGATCAAATGAGGATTTTTCCAAGATAATGGAGATGATAATTAAGCTCAGGAGAGTTGAAGAGATCACTCAGTGAAGTAGTATAGATTCAATGTTTGTAGGTAATTGATAAGGAGAGATTAAAATAACTGACTGAATGAGGATGACAGTAGAAAATCTTTTGGGAGAGAATGGGATCATTTGAACAAAGAGAGAAGTGGTTCTTAATAAGTAAGAACTAAGGGTACGACTTTATATAAGACATTGTTTTTCACCAAGACAATGGTGAAGAAACATAAAGTATCAAAAGATGTGAGAATGATATGAGATAAGAAACAGAGGAGAAAAGAGAAGTCATAATGAATGGTAACAACTTTTTTTTCTGTAAAATATGAGGCAAAGATCTCAACTGTGAGGGTGGGGAAGGGAAAGCAGGGGAGGTTTCAAAAAGAAAAAACCACTTTGAAAGGTGGGAGAGTGAGTTGATAAAGCAGTATAATAAGAATATCCAGATGCAGTAGAGGCCTGTTTAAAGTTGTATAGCACAAATTTGTAAAAAATCCAAGGGTATGATTTTTTTTTCATTTTTATTCAGCAGCATATGTATAGGAGCAGAAGCAGTTTAGTTTGGTACTGTACCAAGGTTGATACTTGGCAGGGCACTTTCAGCAACATAAAGTGCCAGAGATTCAAGGGAAGAATAGAGTATAGAATGGAACTGGTAATTGTGGGGAAGGCAAGATCAAAAGTATGACTATATTTGTGGATGAGGAAGCATGGAGGAGTTAGTCATGGGAAATGAATAGGTTGAGGAAATGACTTATTGGGGTATTTGAGGGAGAGTGAATAAATATGTTGACATTTCCAAGTATGAGATCAAAAGTTGGGTAGGATATAAAAACGTTTTGATCTAGACAGAGAACTCATTGAGGAAGAAAGGAAGAAAGGGGAGTAGAAAACATCTACCAAGATTTTATTGGACTGTAAATATGAATTACATAAGCCTCAACAGGGGAGACATTACTGAAAGATAGAGGTGGGGGAAAACCTAGAAGTGGCAAAGGGGAGTAAGGGATATTCAGCTCCCCCCATCTTCAGCAATGCATCAAAGAAAACAAGGAAAGATAGAGCAGTACTAAAAAGGCTATGTCATTAGGGAGTATCATATTTCAATAATAGCTAGAAAATGGAAGGAATGGGATAGAAAACGATTTAGGATAAAGGAAAATTAATTGCTTAAGGAATAGCCATTCCAAAAGGTAAAATGGGAAGTATTTGGTGGAACTTAGAATTGAAGGTTAAGGGGGGTGGGAATAAGGAACTGGATATTGAGGTCGGGAATGGAGTTGGATAATGGCTTACAAGGTTTCAGAATCACTGCAAAATGTAAGATTTGACCAGGTGTGAGAAAATTCATCCTTCAGTGAAAGACCCCCTTTCTATAAGTTGGGCTATATATACAAGTGAAACACAAGATGGAAAGATGGCCAGGTGGGAGGCCTTGTTTCACTTTTGCTCTTCCCTCCAAAGACTAGAGATTATGTGAGAAAATGGAATAACAAGAGATAAATTCCCTCTCTCCATTGAATTTTATTTTTTTATTCCCTCAAGCCAGAGCAGAAGATGAAAGGCCTAAAGTCAAAAGGAAGGTTGCTCCTCTTTGAACCAGTGGCTCTCCTGGTTGGGAGATTAGTCTGGCAATAGGAGGTGTAAGTTGTCTTGTATTGATACAAATGAAAGTGGATTCATTGACTTCTAGAAGCCTTCCTCAGTGGACAGGTATATCAAGAGATGAAAGCCTATTGATTTTTGCCTTTGGACATGAAAATTTTGAGTTGCTAAGAGCCCTTGCAAGACCTTCAGCCCCAAAGTTACACTGAGCTTTGCATCTAGTTATTAAGATTAATTAGTTTAAAAATGAAGTATCATGATACTTCATTTCCTCAAATCTACAATCTATAGCAGCTCTTCTTTCAAGCTATAAAGACTACAAATAGTGCTTTAGAATTAGAGAAAATCCCTGCTTCCCCTATTGGGAAGGTATAGGAATACTGAGGTAGTGAAAAGTACTTCAAAAAAGTGAAAGTATGAATGAAAGTAGGTTTGTGGTTGGTGAAAAGGAACAAAAATGATCCTGGTATCACAAGTTGGAATCTCTAACACATTTTTCTATAGAAGTATAAACTATAAACCACCTTCATTATATGTTAAATAGTTTTTTGGTGTGTGTAGTGACCTGAGAACATATCCATTACATATAACATTTGTTTCACAGAATGTATTTGAAGTTCCAAACAACGTATTAAATTATAAATGAAGTTTTCAAAGGTTACCTACTTTTTTCAAGGGACTGCCTACAATGTCTTATCATAACAGATAGACACATTACTATTGAAAAACATCATTTCAAGATGGAATGAGTGATATCATTCACAAGCACTCTAAGACATAAAGTACATCTAGTTTGTTTTTTAATCTTTGCTAGAAGAAGCATCTCATCAATATAACATTCTAATTCAGGCAAAAGATATTGATTTCTATAGAACAGAAAAGGGATATAGGAAAATACACTATATACTCTGCAACTTGGATTTTCATATATGCATTGAAAGGAACTTGACCCCCCCTTTTTTTTCTAACTATAAATGAAAGAGTTAAATTAAATAATCTTGAAAATTTTTCCAACTCTGAACACCATGATCTTATGAGTTTGCCCTCAGCTTTGCACTTTAGTTGGGAAATCCTTTCAGCTGATCCTTTTGTGTGCAATACTGATCTAATGCATACAAAAAAATACTCAGTATTCAATACTCAAATGGATTTGAGATCTCATAGATTTGGAGTTTTTGATAACTTTAAGTTGTGAGTCATCCACACTTATGTATCCTGAACAAATGTATCCATGTCCATCCAAAAATGTGTTCTGGAGAATCTATAAAAATGTTCTTTCTTACTTCCTAACTTTCTCCCAATATCCTCATGGTTCAAGCAAAACACTCTGCTTATCTACTGGCTATCCTTTGTTTCTTGACATGTGACCAGCCCATCTTTTCTTTATGCAATAGCATCATTTTTGACACCCTCTATTCCTATTTTTGGAGGTTATATTAGATGAATTGGGTGTCTAACTAGGGAGTCAATCTGTGATTTTCTATTTTACTTTGTGTAGTCCTCATCTTAAAGTATTCACAAATTTGGTGTTCTAGGTCTTTGTATTATGTTTACAATAAAATGTATATACTGAAAATATGGTCCTTTGCTGTTTTGAGAAGCTTAAAGTGAGTAAAGTGTTTTGCAATTTTCCATAAGCAATCAAGCCGACTTTCTTCCTCCTTTTAAATTTTGGACCCAATTCATTCATCTGTACTGCCTGTTTGAAATATACATATCATCAGACAAGATCCATAGGGTGTCCATTTACATGTATTTTGAGATTTGGGAAATAGACATTTGTCATCCAATTCCCCTGTGTGTTTATATATCCCTTTGCAGCAACTTCTATACTGTCTTGGGGCTTAATATAATAAATGTATTATCCATAAACAAGGTCATCTGGAGAATTCATGAGAAATCCTTTCTTAATCTGGTCTCTACTGATCCTTCCTTTGATCAGTCCTTAATATCTTAGTGTAGATTTATTAGAAAACCTAGAATGTGAAGGAATTTGCTGGTAATTTTTGCACAAAGGACTATATAGAGAATGACTGGGGCATTGTAGCTGTTTGGAGTGAGGTCTGGAGCAAAGGAAATCTGGATAAGATGAAAGTCCAGAGGCAAGGAAGGAAAACAGTGAAAACTTTTTTCATTACATCTTTCCACTTATTAACTGCTCCTCTGCAGTCACTGATTTCATCATCTATAAAATGAGGGGGGTTGACTAGATCATTCTCAAAACTACTTCTAGCACATGAAAAGGGATGGAGCCAGGCAAAGATTATTTTAATCAATATATTGGGCTTGAGGAGGGTGGTGGTGAAATCAGGCTGGAAAGGTAGAGTGCACAAGATGGGGATTACCATTTGTAAACCACTTATCTTGGGGACTCTATTTAATATTTTCCTCTTAGTCAGGATACCATTTATCTATATCTTTCTGACCACTCCCTTCCTTATCAGATAGTAATAGTAGTTATTTGTTCATGATCCAAGGTTTTGAGGCTACTGATCATGAATGCTGGCACATTTCAAATTCTTCATTTACAAAATGAAGGGACTGATGTGGGTGACTTATGAGGTCCCCATCAAAATGGCTATTTCTTAGTCAATAACTATAGAAATCTAGTATTTGACAAACCGAAAGATCCCAACTTTTGGGATAAGAATTCATTATTTGACAAAACTTGCTGGGAAAACTAGAAATTAGTATGGCAGAAATTAGGCATGGACCCACACATGGACACACACTGTACACCAAGATAAGATCAAAATGGGTCCATGATTTAGGCATAAAGAATGAGATTATAAATAAATTAGAGGAATATAGGATAAGTTTACCTCTCAGACTTGTGGAGGAGGAAGGAATTTGTGACCAAAGAAGAACTAGAGACCATTATTGATCACAAGATAGAAAATTTTGATTATATCAAATTAAAAAGCCTTTGTACAAACAAAATGAATGCAAACAAGATTAGAAGGGAAGCAACAAATCGGGAAAACATTTTCACAGTTAAAGGTTCTGATAAAGGGCTCATTTCGAAAATATATAGAGAATTGACTCTAATTTATAAGAAATCAAGTTATTCTCCAATTGATAAATGGTCAAAGGATATGAACAGACAATTTTCAGATATGAAATTGAAACTATTTCCAATATGAAAATATGCTCCAAATCAGTATTGATCAGAGAAATGCAAATTAAGACAACTCTGAGATACCACTATACACCTGTCAGATTGGCTAAGATGACAGGAAAAAATAATCATGAATGTTGGAGGGGATGCGGGAAAACTGGGACATTGATGCATTGTTGGTGGAGTTGTGAACGAATCCAACCATTCTGGAGAGCAATCTGGAATTATGCCCAAAAAGTTATCAAACTGTGCATCCCCTTTGACCCAGCAGTGTTACTACTGGGCTTATACTCCAAGGAGATACTAAAGAAGGGAAAGGGACCTGTATGTGCCAAAATATTTGTGGCAGCCCTGTTTGTAGTGGACAGAAACTGGAAACAGAGTGGATGCCCATCAATTGGAGAATGGTTGAGTAAATTGTGGTATATGAATGTTATGGAATATTATTGTTCTATAAGAAACGACCAGCAGGATGAATACAGAGAAGATTGGTGAGACTTACATGAACTGATGCTGAGTGAAATGAGCAGGACCAGGAGATCATTATATACCTCAACAACAATACTGTATGAGGATGCATTCTGATGGAAGTGGATTTCTTTGCCAAAGAGAAGATCTAACTCGGTTTCAATTGATCAATGATGGACAGAAGCAGCTACACCCAAAGAAAGAACACTAGGAAATGAATGTAAACTGTTTTGCATTTTTGTTTTTCTTCCCAGGTTATTTCTACCTTCTGAATCCAATTCTTCCTGTGCAACAAGAGAACTGTTAGGTTCTGCACACATATATTGTATCTGAGATCTACTGTAATCTATTTAACATGTATAAGACTGCTTGCCATCTGGGAGAGGGGGTGAAGGGAGGGAGGGGAAAAATCGGAAGAGAAGTGAGTACAAGGGATAAAAGAAATTACCCTGGCATGGGCTCTGTCAATAAAAAAGTTATAATTATGAAAAAAAAAAAGGAAATGGCTATTTTTTACCACTTAAAGAACAAAGCAGGTATAAGTACTTTTACTCTGTTTCATTACAGGCCATGCAGAAAAATAAATAGAAAGAACTGTGAGGAGGACATCTTGGTATAAGCAATATAAGAGTGTATAACCTCAAAAGATTTAAGAATAACTACTCCCACCACATATATATATATATATATATATATATATATATATATACCTATACATATTGTTTGGTGTTTCACAAAATGATTTTCAGCTGCATCTAATGTACATTTTCTTTTGGCAAGTGCAAAGGGCTATACAAATATCACTTGGTACCAACAGTAGTAGTAATAAAACTTTGATCAATCAACTTAGCAAGCATTTATTAATCATGAACAGCTGCAAGACAATTATCTCTTGGGGTAACCGACAAAAAAAGTTTCTGTTTTTGAGTAGTTTACTATGTGAATAAATAATTACTAACTTATCACAGGAATATATATGTAAACATAAAATCAAAGTAATAAACAGTACATCATAATTATTAATTAAAATATAATCTGGTTAGATAAAATTATTAATTAAAATAATCTGATTAAAACTGAAGTTTCTTTAAAAGTCATAAGACTATTGTCTCTAAATTTCCTTTTATCTACATTTTATTAGCTAAAGCTAAATTAATCTGCTCTACTCTCATGAACTCTAGAGGAATTATTTTATTCAAATATTAAGAATATTTCATGCATCTCTCTAAAAACAAAAGCCCATTAATTTTTCTGTACAGTTCTTGTTAATGTGTCTCATTCTTCAAGTGCACCTACAAAGACAGCAGTGTTCACTCAGTTCCCATTTTATCTTCTATGATTGATACTGGAAGAGGGCATAAGGAGTTTAAGTCATGTCTTAGTACAATGCTCCCTGAGTTCTGGTGAATTATCTAACTCAAATGTGTCATAATCAAGAAAGCTGAATGGTCCTGGTGATCATCCTTGACTTTTTAACCAGAATGTGTTGGAAACCTACCAGTGGACTTTCTAGTCTCCTGACTTACAAAAACATAGACTGAATCACTTGGGCTTTAATAGAACAGTTTGACTTACTCTAAAATATATTAATATAACTTCAGTGATTCAATTAAATTAATCCCAGATTTCAACATACTTTCAATTTAGACCCTATTACTATAATTGTCTAGATATGGATCAAGGTGTATAAAATGGCAGGACTATTACCTTTCTCTTTCTAGGTATTATATCTCTTTAACTTTAAATCAAATTATTATTTTGTCACATACTGAAAACCCAAGATTCACTTAAACATCTTTATGAATCACTGTAAAATTATACCTTCCCTATTATATATTTAGTTGATTCTTTCAACCCCAAATGTTAGAACACAATGAAAACATACCTAATTAGTCCTAACTTTGTCATGCAATATTGTATGTGTGTATATATGTGTCTATATGTATATATGTATGTGTATGTATATATATATGTGTGTGTGGGTATGTATATATGTGTGTATATATGTGTGTGTATGTATGTGTATGTATATATATATATATATATATATATATATATATATATATCCTAGCTTTATATCATCTGCAAATATAATGAGCAGCAAAGCCTTTATCCAAGTTATTAGGGCAAAACAGTACCAGATTCAAGGGAGACTGCAGAGGTACTTCACCACAAACATCTCTTCAAGATGACATTAGTCCATTAATTGTTATTCTTTAGCCTGCTCCCTGAACCAGCTCAAAGTCCCCCTAATTGTACTACTGTTTAGATCTCAGTTAACTCATCAGCAAAATTAGGACCTGGACTATTCTGGATTTAACATTTTATGATTTCATGACTTTTTTTAAAAATTTAAGAGAGATACAATAAAGTCATTTCTAAAATTAACTTACATCCTAAATAGGTACTAGAAAGATTTGACTTAATGCAGATCTAAAAATGTTTGATTGGCAAAAATAAATCCCTCTTCTTTTTTTCTCCATTTATAAGCATCTTTAGTGTCTAAATCAAGGTTTTTTCCAGCCTCCATTGTCCTTCTATCATGATTTTGTTACCATTTTCTGTTTTTAAGTGTCCCTGTAATGTTAAGAACTGCACAGATCATATACAGATCTGTTGGCTTCAGCAAGGAATTATAATCCTTTATTTGGCACTTCAGCCTCGGTTACCATGGAAATGCCTATGGTATTTGAAATTCAGCACTTTGATTTATTTTGCTTGGGAATCTAACAGCAGAAGATGGGCTGTGAATGTGAAAAGCTTTTATTTTAAAACAATTGACTGGTGCATTTTTTTTTATCCTTATGCGTTATAATAAAAAAAAAATCTGAGAAACCCATCACATATAAAAATGGACTTTATTCTATAACAACTTAGAGATTTTTATGTGGCAACTATAGCCAAATTTTACTTGGTCAAGCAAGTTGAGATTAGCCACTATGGTTTGTTCCTTGTCCATATCACTAATCATGAGAATTGACACTATTTACCTTCAGCCTCTTTCTGACAATATACTCTTTTTTTTTTTTTTTTTTTTTTGCCAACACTTTTCGAGTCTTTTCAAGACTTATTGGTTATTTTAAGTGATGTAGAATGTATTACTTTTCATCTGATTTAATGTTTAGGTCATATGGAACCAGCCAAAGCCACAGCTGGACCAAAAGAATGTAGAATGAAATGGCTATTCGATTTGCTGTATGGCTGAGACTGATATGGTTTCAGATGAACATCTTTGGATTTGGATCCAGACTAATTTAAGCTGGAATGGGCCTGAGGTGGCCCACCCTAGTCCTTAATCAAGCCCAGTACCAAGGAGATTGAGACAGGCATTTCAAGTTTCTCCCAACAGCCATGTTGAGAATCTTGCCCTTTTTTTTGGGGGGAAAGGGGAGGCTTCTCTTTTCCCAGAGGTGATCATTCTATAGTTATTTGATCTACTTATTGTTACTACCCTAGAAATCAAAGAAGAGAATCACAGAATTATAAAGTTTGAATTGTAGGGATCCTCTTATTCAGTGAACTCAAAATACTTTTGATCATGTACCCTATCACTAAAATTTTTTTGAACATGAACCCCTAAGGTATTTGAAATTCAGTCTTTGATTTTTTTTACTTGAGAATCTAACAGTAGAAGACAGGCTGTAAATGTAAAAAGCTTTTATTTTGAAACAATTAATTGGTATGTTTCCTTTTCCCATAGGCATTATAATTTTTAAAATCTGAGGAACCAATCACATGTGGAAAAATGAGTGTAATATATCATTTGTATATGGCAGATATGTCTTACTGTACTAATGATTATGTAACATACCAAAAAAGGGAAAGGGAAACACCTATGCTATTACTGATATAGGGAACTCCCATTGAGGAAACTTTTTCTACTAACACAGATCAGCATCTTCTTGCAACTTAAAGTCTTTTGCCTAGAATGCTGAAACTTTAAATAACTTGTTAAAAGTCACAATATTTGTCAGAAATGGGAATTAAGCTTTTTGGGTTGGCTTCAAAGTTCTCTATTCACTATGTTATGATGCCTCTTTTCTTAATCATAAAAACACACTCAAAAGGATGATATAAAGATTACATAATATTTGATCATAGAGACAATAAAGAAGCACTGGAATTTATTGAGTAGGGGAGGGACATGATGATACTCCCATTTTAGGGGAAAAAAATTAGTTTAACAGCTTTATGAAGATGCAGTTGGAGTAAAACTAAGGGTTCCTGTCAATATTACCACCTAAATGACTATTGCAATAATCCAAGAGAAAGGTAACAAAATCCTGAATTAGGGTGTTGGCTGTGTGAGTTGGAAGTAGTACAGAAATACAAAAGGAGTTTGGGAAGGTGGAAATGATAAGATTTGTCAACTGATTGGAAGTTGGATCATTTAAAGAGAATAAAGAGTCAGGGACAAGGCCTAACTGGTAAGGAGGTCTTCCATGTAGACCCCCACTCATCCATGACCATTTTGTGCAATTTATTTTACCCCAAACAAAATAAAAAGAGTGTTTATATATTAGTCAATGTCCCAAAGCACTGTGTACACATAGTATAGCTAAAAAGGAAAAGTAGGATATCTGTTCAATGATGTCTACACAGCTGCTATTGTGTGGTGGGTAGCAATTAAGCTATAAAGTCTCTGATGGGCTGACAATAGCTGAGAAGGGAGAGAGACCAGGAACTCTGCAAAGCAGAGAACACAGAGTTGAGAACTACTAAGGGATAATAGTAGGTGTGGTTGTGTTGAATACAAGTTCCATGATTGACTGTTACAGAAATGGAAGAATTCTCTCCATCCTCTGATTAGTTGATCTCATAATGCTTGCTATTATTCCATGATTTCCACTTTGGAAAACATCATTCTAATACATTGTTCTTATTTTTAAAATTCAAGGTAACATTGTCAGCAGTGGAAGAAATCCCAGGCTACCTAACTCCCAGCTCAGTGTTCATTCTCCTATTCTTTAATTAAGGTATTCTCTATGTTCTCTGTCATATAATTTCTCTATATGCCACATAAACAAGCATTATGTAGTGGAGACAAAAAGTTTGAGCTCTAATAATGTAAAATGATTGCAAATACATTTCTTGCATGCAAAATAGAAATATAGATCTTTCTGGACCTGATCTTATGAGTAATAACAAGTAACATTAATGTAAGTCAGAAAAGATCTAACATATAAGTGAAAGTAACTCAAAGGATCATCAAGTCCAACCTTCTTCATTTTACACATGAAGAAACTGAGTCTGGGGAATATTAAGTGACTTTTCTTAGACCTCACAAGTAGCAAATGACAATGTTAACCATAGCTACCTTTCTTTTTCTATAAGGCAGACTCACAGATGTAACTGATGCACTGTGGGGGGAAAGATGAATTTAGAATCATGGGCTTTGAGTTGAAAACCAGCTGCCATTTCCTCATTTATGAAATGAGGGAAGTTGGACTGAAAGCCTTCAAAGGTCTGTTCAGCTCAAGGCCTAGGATGTTAATCCTAGGATAATCTCAAATAAGTAAATCTATTTACTGAAGTTAGAGGACAGTCTTCAAGAATTTGCATGGATTAACAAAGGACAATGCACAGAGGAACTAGGTTTTGCAATGAATAGAATCCCAGGCCTGGAATCCAGAAGACCTGCATTAAAATCTTGGCCTCCAGCATTTACTAGCTATCTGACACTGGAGAAATCATTTAATTCTGCTTGTCTCAGTTTCCTCATCTGAAAAATGAAATGAAGAAGGAAATTGTAAACCACTTCAATATCTTTGCTAAGAAAACCCCAAAATGGGGTCACAAAGAGTCAGATATAACTAAAACAGATGAACAACAACAACACACAGAACTCTGGAGAGGAAATGAATCATTTGTCTTACCCCCCACAATCCAATCCAATGAGGCAGATATTATGATTTTTCTAAAATTAAAATACATGGTCTATTTCACTACACTAACAAAGATGCAGTTTTAACTAAGAGCTCATTCAAAGCTTAAAGTTAAAAATGTCCTATGTGACAATGCTTTTGGTCAAACAAGAGAAATCATTTCAGTGGCCTAAACCTTAAAAAAAAAATCTAAAACCCTTTAAATAAAAAAAATAAAAAAAAAGAGAAAGGCAGTCTTTCCACATCCTTTCTTTGATGACAACAATAGTTCACTCACAAAGTGGTAGAAGAGAAGTTTAAAGACACATTTGTTTCAGAAAGATATCCGTCAATCTGGAGATTTTGGTTTTATGCCATATGAACATGATGACATAAGTTCCATTAATCTTTCTCAGCTTAATGCCCACTGTCCCCTGAAGAGGGTTACACAGTGATGCATGTGTGGAATATCTGAAGTTGACCTCCATTTTTCACAGTTTCCAGTCATAGGGCAGCTGACACAGCCAAGATAATCCTGTATTCAGCGATACTGTGAGAATGAATGGATTCTGATGAATATAATTTGCTACCTCAATGACAAATGGCAAATGTGTGAAGGTCTGGTATGCATGCAAATATTACTGTTAAATAAGGTCTGGTGAAGGACTATGCTCTGTAAATATAGCTGATGGCCAATTTGACTGAAGTCTCAGCCTTCCCGGAAGAGAAGCTAACAATTTGTCCCCAGTTGCCTTTGTATCCTTTAAATGCACCTCTCCATCTGATAGCAAGAGGCTGTGTAGGGAAGCCTACAATAAATGAGTACAGATTACTTTAATTAAGGTTCAGGGGCTGAGAATTAAATCTGTACCCAAGCAGATTCTGAGAGCAGAGGATGGCTATGAGCCATACTTACATTATGACCATTACACAAACAGCAATGTGGTGATAGTTCTATTGATATAAATCAGGGTGGTCTTATAGCTAGTATACCCCTCCCTGGTGGAATGGTCACTTCTAAGTCTCCGCTTTACATTTTTAAATTTTATTTTTTGAAATGAATGCTTAAACCTGGCTTTCCTTCTTTCTCTGTTCATTTACTTTCAATGTTAGAAGGAAAACTGCCATAAAGTTGAGCAATTCCCACCCCCACCCCCAAACTCCCAGAGAACATACAAGAAAGTTACACAGCATAGCATGGGCAATCACAAGTAAATGATGTCTGTAAAGAGCTCCTAAATCAATGAGATCCTAGACCCATTGGATTGTTAATGCATTTCTTCTCACAACTTTGGTATGAGGGTCTAATGAGAGTATAAATATATAAGTACTTTGAAAAACAAAACCAACTGTTTATACAAATATAAGGTCATTATTATTAGGATGTTAGCAACATTTATATCAGCTAAGGACAACCCAATTAACTTCTGTACTTGTCAGCTGGTAATGATTACAGTATGAGTTTCTGAGTTTCAGAACACTGATATTTTTTAAGGCCATATTGTACATTCAGCACAGTGAACTGGGTGAAGAGGATTGGACCTGTTTACCATAGTTTCTCTACCAAAGATAAATAGTTTTAAAGACCTTATGTTACCACAAAATAAAAAATTCTTTTTTAGTTGTCATCTTTGAATGACTAAGAAGCAGTCCTGAATGAAGACAATGGAATATTAGTATTCTATAAAAAATTATGAATACACTGATTTTAGAAAGGCCTGGAAAGATTTACATGAACTGATGCTGAGAGAAACAAGCAGAACCAGGAATACATTGTACACAGCAACAGCAAGAATGTATGAGGATCAACGATGCAAGACTTAGTTCTTCTCAGTGGTTCAGTAATTCAAAATAGTCCCAATAGACTTTGGACAGAAAGTGCCATCTGCATCCAAAAAAATAACTAAGGAGACTGAATGTAAATCAATACATGCTATGTTCACTTCTTTTTTCTGTTTTTTTTTTTTTATCTCTCCCATGTCTTTTCCCTTTTGCTCTGATTTTTCTCTCCCAGTATGATTCATAAAATAATATGTATTAAAATTAAATAAACTTTGAAAAGAAGCAGTCCTAAGTAATGTTCCTCATTGAAACTATATTCCTAGAAGGCTATATGATTCAAGACCAAAACTTTCATTGATTTAAAAAAATTTTTTCATTGATTTCTTGAATTCACCCCATTTGTAAAAGAGTGGCATACTACAACTTTTTTGGTAATGAATATTTGCTTGCTGATTTCAATAGTGTTGTGAATACTCTCTGCAAGTGTACAAATCACAACATTCTCATTTAGTATATGTTGGCCCATGTTCTATTATAAATTCTCCCCATCAGGTTCCCCCATCCAGGTAGCCCTTCTTCTGGAATTCGTGATACTGAATAAAAATATTGGGAATTGTGGCTTGATGGTTTGTTCTTCACTCTCAGTATATGGTCAGTCTACATCAGTGGTTCTCAAAGTTTGATCCAGAGCATCCTCGGAATTTCTGAAATCCTTTCAGAGAGTCTACAAATTCAAAATTGTTTTTTATTTTTAATGTGATCAATATCTATAACTATAACTTACATAAAAATTCTTTGGACAGATCCTCAATCATGTTTAATAGGATAAAGATAATAGAACAAAAGTTTGAGGACCATTGGATATGCTTTAGTAATCTTATTTGATGATGTCTTTTATGCTGCTTCTTGTAGGATCACAGGTTCATGAAATTAGAATATAAGTGATTTTTAGAGACAATGACACACAACTCCCTCATTTTACAGATGAGAAAAAAGAGGCTCCAAAATACTAGATGATTTGTCCAAAACTAACAAGTGTTTGAGTTAGGATTGAAACTTGAGCCTTCCCTCCAAGCCCTACCTTCTATCTATTCCACCCTATAGCTGCCTTAGATAGCAATATCATGCCATCTATTCATACCCACTATTTGCCTCTTGGATGACTCACACCTTAAATTATTCAGAGACTGACATTTCATGACTCATATCCAAACTAATCCACTAGAAGAATACTGATATTAGAAAGATAGGGTGTTTCAGGGAGAATCACAGAATAATTAAAATCCCTGCTCAACAATTCCACCTTCCCCTCTCTGATTCACTTCTAACCCATGAAAAGAGCCATACTGGATTAATATCAGTAGCAAGTGGGACACTGCAGGGCTCTTGTTGAAGAGGTACAATCCAATTACAGTGCCTAGAAATTTCTGAAGGCAGGTTGTGAGAAGATAGTGATCAATTCTGTATCATTTATTTATTCATCCTATTTACAATTAATCGACTTTGTTCTGTAGCTGCTTTTGTCCTATAACTGCTTAAGTTATATCTCTTTGTATCCAAACTTGGTCCAGAGATTCAGATGCCCTGTAATGGGTTAATTTAGAAATTCAACTCTCCTGCTAATCCCTGGTCTATTCTTAAAGAATTTAGCTGACTTTAGGGAATGTGTGTGAACACAAAGGGAGTGGTACCTTCTATCTTTTCATACCAGCAAACTATCCTTCAAGGATGTCTGTTTTGCTGTCCAAAAATCTGGGCTGCTATTTGGCACCCAGACTCAACAATGAGTACTTCTTAGTCTCATAAAATAAGAAGGGGGGGGGGGGTCATTGCTAGTCTCTATTACCAAACTTCCAACCATTCATGTTGCTCCCTATGCCTCAGATTTTTAAAAAAATCATGTTGTCCCCAATCCCATGATGTCATCTACCCTGTTCTTTCTTTGTTATGTTCTGCCCAAAACCTCTAAAAGTGAAACATCCTTTTTCTCAGGATCTTTGGCATAAATGGAGGGAAGTCACTGAACCATTTATTGGCAAGTAACATACTCTGTTAATAAATGTTATCCTCAAAAGAGCCATCTGCACCCGGAGAGAGGACTGTGGGAACTGAGTTTGGTTCACAAACATAGCATTTTCACTCTTTCTGTTGTTGTTTGCTTGCATTTTGTTTTCTTCATCATTTTCTTTTCATGGTTGGATTTGATTTTTCTTGTACAGCAAGATAATGGTATAAATGTGTATGCATTTATTGGATTTAACATATATTTCTACCATGTTTAATATATATTGCCATCTGGGGGTGGGGGGGAGAAGCAGGAGAAAAACTGAAACACAATGTTTTGCAAGGGCTCATGTTGTAAAATTATCTGTGCATATGTTTTGAAAAATAAAAAGCTTGAATAAATGTTATCCTGCTCAGAGAATGACTTCAGTTTACCCTTTTGTTAAATTTCAAATATGTCAGTTATGTTTGTGACCCCATTGAGTGGCAGCTAGAGCTATTTTTCTCTACTTTTTAATTCTGTGACTTCATATCTCTTTTTTCTTTCTCCCCCATAGCTCTACACAACACTACATATGCCAGCTGGTTGTCTTAACAGCTTGTGAATTAGCTTGGTCTCTTAAGAAGGCTTTTTTTTTTTTCCTCTTTTGAAATATAAAGAGGCTTAAACCTTGAAAAACTTGGGTCAAAATCCTCACCTTAGCACTTGTTGCTGTACTAACTGTCTACTCAATTGACTGCAAGAGGAGCTGAGTAGTATTTTATTTTTATCTTATATAGCCTTTTAAAATGGATTCCTTTGTTTCTTAAGTACTAAAGTGGTTGTTAATTGGATTTACTGTCATGAATGCTTATTGGGCAGGAGTGGATAGAGTGCTAGATCCAGAGTCAGGAAGACCAAGTTTGAATCCTGACTCAGACCTGCACTTATTAGCTGTGTGACTTGGCAATGTATTTCACTTCTTTTTGCCTCAGTTTCCTTGACTGTAAACTGGGAATAATAATAACAACATCATCTATGGATATTTTGAAGATCAAGTGAAACAATATTTGTAAAAATGTTTAGTACAATGCCTAACAGTAGGTGCTTAATAAAATTCCTTGTTGTATTTTATATATTAAACATAGGCAGCTGGGTGGCAAAGTCAGTGTGATTGCTTAACTTGTGGTCAGGGAGACCTGAGTTCATATCCAGTCTTAGTTGTAACTTAGTCTTGGCAAGTTATTTAATCTTTATCTATCTCTGCTTTCTCATCTATATGATGGAGATAACAATTGCGCCCACCTCATAGGTTATTGCAAAGACAAAATGAAATATTTAAAAAAGGCTTTATAAAACTTAAAACACCAATAAAAGGTTTCTGCTGGCCATTATTATTAACTTTTTTTTTAAGTTTAGGTTACTAGAGAAGGAAATAGTAAACCATTCTAGTATTTTCCCCAAGAAAACATCAAATGGGGCCATAAAAAGCCAGACATGACTGAATACCAATGACAAAGGCTTAGCCAACATGGTAGATGGGCAGCTAGATGGCACACTTAATAAATCACTAAGTCTCAAGTTAGGATGACCTGAGTTTAAAACTGTTCTCAGACAATTAGTAGCTGTGTGAACCTGGATAAGTCACTTAATGTTGTTTACCTCAGTTTCCTCACCTGTAAAATGAATTGGAGAAAGACATAACAAACCATTCCAAGATTATTGCTAAAACAATCCCTCAGTGGGGTCACAGAGAATCAGACACAACTGAACAATTACAAAAATATTATAGATCAGCTCACTGTTCATCATCAGTGTTTGTCTAAGAAGACTGTATAGATAGACTATGTTGTAATATGGGTTGTCTTTGCAACTGCATATTAGTCTGGAAGACCAGCAAACAGTAGATTTTTCCTATTAGGTTGAATTCTTTTGAATGATAATGAAATATAGAAAACAGATTCTGCAATGTGTCAGAATTTGATGAAGTCATCATAATGCATCTGGAGACCACCAGTGGATAAAGGGAAATCCTCTTCCACTTGGAATCTATGTCAGCCATCATGACAAAAACAAGGACCTTTGAAAAGCATGTGTCTCCTTGTTTCACGCCTCCCTTGATATTAATAAAGATCTTGAAAATGGTCAAGCTGACCAGATCAGTTATGTTGAGCTACACTCTGCTCTATCATCACAGACATAAGTATATCCTTACCTGAATTATTGGAAGAGTGTGTTCATATTCACTAATGTAGCTTAGCATTATCAAATTGTAGAGGGGTGGAGAAAAAGTTCATTACAATCCTATTGTCCTGAATGCTCCTTTTTAAAGCAATACCATGTAGAAACATAACCTAGATAGAGAGAGCCTCATTTCTATTTTTCAGATTAGTTCCTGGATCATATTTTAAAAGAAGCTTTTTATTCTGGTTTCAATTTTGCTGAGGAATTCTATTTTAAAAGAAACATTTAGGAAAATGGTCCACATTACATTTAAGCAGCTTCTCATCTGTATGACCATATCAGCTAGTGATGGAAGAGAAGGAAAAAGGATAAGATTACAGTTGAGCTGCAGTAATGGAAAAGATTACATAGGACCCATAAAAAGTCCCTCTTCTGCTATTTTAATTTCCTTGTCAAGAGTCACTGTACATGATTCTCCTGGTTCTTTGAAGGGTACTAAGTCTGTTCTTACTTTCAATCTCCAAATTACCAAAAGTAAAAATATCTCTCTTAAATATAAAAAAAAATTAAAAATTAAAAATTAAAACAGGAAAACCCATCCACATTACCAGTGGATATACTGATGAGTTTGAGGGTATTTATATCCATTCCCATAAAAGCTTAAAGGGCATCTTTGCATTTTGAGATTGCTTCTGGGTACATAAAAATCTCAACTTTTTTTTTTTTAATAGGATGCTTCAGTGCCTTTTACAAGCCCAATTCATCTGTCATTGCTCCATGACAGCCTGACTCAGATCCTTTTTTTTTTTCCTCTGGAGAAGTTAGTCTTCTGACTTTTATTCAGCTCCATAAGGGAAAGTAATCATGTATTAAAAACTCAGAATTTATTTGAACCCAAGCTAGGGATTCATAGAGATAAGCTAATTTCTAAATCCATTTTGTGCCAAACAAAATCGGCACTATTTCAAATGACAAGAAAAGACAGGGTGAAAATATTATATTATGCAGCTTCTAGCTCAATAAAGTATCCAAACCTCCCTTTGTCTCATTCCCATATCTTGCCTTCATACGTACCCTTAAATGGAGAGCATGTTGTGCTAGTAATGTTACCTATGCCTCATACTTTTGTTCAGGATTTTGGGTGGGAGAAATGCAGCAAGTGACATCAAATTACCCTTCCAATGATAGAACTATTGTTTATCAAGACAACTACGTGATGCTAACATTAGCCCAGCTGCACCCTTCTATTGTATATTTCATAGTCCCACTCCTTGGATGATGTGACTTTTTTTTCTTTCGTTTGATTAGGAACATCTGCAGAGGTGGTTTGTATACAAAAAGTTAATAATTAAGTGTTTCTTATTTTTCTGTCCACAGTAATTAAAAATTCCAAGGAAGAACTGTCACCAATTCCCACATATCATGTTATTCATGGGAGTTAGAATTTAATTTACCATTATAATTTCAAGATGGCATTCCTTGATGCAAAACAATAAGAAAACTCAGTAATCACTCAAAAATGGACAAGCCATTAAATATAGATAAAGCCACTGTTATCATTTCTAAGAAATCAGTACCAAGTACTATTCAAATAAACATCACTATGTACTCTGATTTTCCTATTTGAAAGAAAACATATTTCAATTAGGTTATGATATTCATGCAAACTTCATTAGTAAATTCATTAGCATAGCTTTTAAGAGCAGTTCATAAGGACAAAAGCTGTTTTTCTCAAGAATGGGTCCCTGTCCATTTCCCTACTGTTAGCATAAATGATAAGCCTTCTTATCAAACAGTAGAACTGGAAGACAGTAACCACTGGAGAATGATTTCTTACTCAAGAGGAAAAAACAGTTGATTCCTAGATGTACTTTACTATATCTAATGTGTGGAATATCAAAATGGGATGAATATTATATATCATTTAAATAAAACAATTTGGATCAAGAGAAAAGCTGTTAAGAAAATCTTTCCATTTACAGTCTCAGTCATGTAAGACATAATAAATGCTTGTTGACTGACTGGTTGATTGTATGTACCATACCACTTCCTTGTTCACCTTTCAGGAATCACAGGAAAGTGATATTGTCACGGGCCAACTCTCTCACACTTTAATTCTGCATTTGAGTCTGCTTGCTTTCCAAGATTCTCTCTTTTTCTGCACAGATGATATTTGCAGTTCAGAACTATGTCATTGAGAGATACCTCATCTTGCAGGGCTTTCTAATCACTCTCTCCAGAAATGGGATTGCTCTGTGGGAATAGCAAGAGGATTAGTATGTACTTAATTTTTATCAGCTATGTGCACTGGTTGGAGGCATGTGCCATAACACACTACATTAATCTTCACTCTCCCCTTATTCCCTAAATCCAGATTCAATATAAGGGCAACTTCAATTCTCCAGGGATCCACATCTCGAGGTACCATCCAAGCTGCCAAGATTCATAAATTGTCAGTGATATGAAATCCAAAGTGCCCACAAAACATATAGACTGACTATCAGCCCCTACTCTTTCTAATCACCCCTCTCTGTTTCTGGCTTATATTACTAATATTCTAATGATAAAAATCAATGAATATTACTAATAATCAAATAACTGGATGAATGAAAAAGCATTTATTAAACATAAACTATTAACTGGGCATTGGGCTAACAGTTTTTGCCCTCAAAGTGTAGACTTTATATAAAGATTTAGTGATTCATGGCTTTGGTCTTTGTGCTTCATTAGTTAAAAAAAATTTAAAAAGAAGAAGAGGGGGAGAGAGAGAGAGAAAGAGAGAGAGAGAGAGAGAAAGAGAGAGAGAGAGAGAAAGGGCACTGGGAAACAGAGGTTCTCTCAAGGAGAGACCTTTTCTCTCTCTGCTTTATGAGACAGAATTTCATTGACTAGAACTTTAAAAAAAAAGTTAAATCCCTCCAAATTAAAAAATAATTAAATTCCCAAAGTAAAGAAAGGAAGAAATGGATCCTGATCCTGTGTGTTCTCTTCAATGCCCATCTGAGCTAAAGAAAACAAATAAAAAAAAATAGTAGGGTAGCTATCTGGTAGAGGTAGGTTGCCCCATTAGTCATATTGTCTTTCCACATTTCTCCCTTCTATACACACAGATTTTCCTGCAGGGATGGAACTAAAGGTAATTATTTGAACATAGATCATATCTGGTATAAGGAGAAAGAATGGAGAAAAAGTGATGGAAACATTCCAAGATTGGGGGGCAGAACACCCAGAAAGAATAGCTAGCTTCACTTCCCCATATATAATCAATCCTCACAGACCACTGAAAGTGACATTTTTGTGCATGGTTCAAGTAAAATAAATACTTGAAACATTCTGCAGGATAGAGTCAAGTGCAGAAACTTATAGAAAATTTGATGATATGTGGATCCATGCACAAAGCATTTCATCTTGAAAGGTAATAGAACAGGAATGAGTACCATGGCAGAAAGACACATGAACATTACTATCCAGAAGGAGAGAATCCCTGTTATAACCTTCTGTTAAGTTAGTGGGGATGGAATGGCCGAAGACAAGTCACAAGCACTCAAGAAGAGATGTACTTTGGTGGTATAGTGATTGAATGCTACAGAATCAGATTTGGGCAAGATAAGATGCAGCCAGGGGAAAAGGGCACCCAAGGTCAGGCAAACAATGAACATGACTTCATTGTCAATTCTTGTAGGTGTTCTTGTAGAGAAGGGATGGTGAAAATTGAAGATCTGGATTGTCATGGACTGTGGAGCATAAATAATGACCATGTTTCAGTAATTTTATAAGACATTTGAAAAATGTCTTTTAGACATACAGACGATTTTAGATGTGTATGTATATATCTATATTTAGATATTAGATATATTTATATATTAGATATCAGATATATTTAGATATATACATACACATACATGTATTTCATAAGTATGTATATACACACATGTGCATATGTGTATGTATGTATATTATATATAATATAATAGTGTTATAACAAAAAGTACTATAAAACTTTAAAATAGAGCATACTTTAATCTCATAAACAAAGATTTTTATTATATTAACCTTACTGTAAATAAAAAACACTTTTAAGATAATTCATTACCAAAACCCTCCAAACAGAACACCATCCTTCACAAAATTCACCTAAAATATTTGAAACATAATAATGTAAAATACATATAAATTTTTTCCATGAGAAACCTAAGAAAAAAGAGCAATACCTCAAATGTTTTAACCAAAATTAATTTTAATAGATTGTAACAGAATGACAGCTTTCCAAAAATAGCCAACAGATGCTCATGTATTATATTAGTCTTGTTGTTTAAGCTCTGGTACAGTAATTCCATAAAATCTATCTTCTAGACCTAATTCTGCTCCTGTATCTGGAATACTAAATATTGCAGTTGCCAATTTCTTGATTTTTACTGGTGTTTCTGATTTCAGCTATAGGTCACATTTTAGAGATGGATGAAACAAAGAGGCACTCATTTACATTTATTATCAGGGATAAGAGGTTTTATTATCATCTGTGCTATATTCTACTAATGTTTCATCCATTCCTCACCAGGAGAGAATGCACCCAGACTACCAAGATAATGTTCAAATGTAATTGACATATTAGTTCAATTCATATAAGCTGCTCAATTGCTCTAATATATATAAATTTCTAAAATTATTTATTTCTACTCCCAAAAGTCAATGCTATCTCTTCTTCTCCAGACTATTGTTGAGTTGACACACCACATAATTAAATTCTTATATTTTGGAGAAATTCTTTGGAATATAGCCCAAATATAGCTTTGAGAGAAGATTAAGGAAGAAGTTGGCAAGTCATCATCATCAATAAAACTGTAAACAGATCCAGATAGCCCATTGCTATCTACCCTATAAGTAGTGAAATAATATACACATTCCAGGAAAAAATTATTTGGAAGTAATATATTTAAAAAAAAAAAAAACTCTTTACTTATAATAATCTTAACCTCTGTATTTTAACTTGCAAAAGTTCAAGGAAGGAAACATCAATCAACTTATCTTTTTTGCCTTGTAGAAAGTACTAATTTTAGATCAGATGTTGCATTTCTTTCTCTGGAATCTGAAAACCCTACTCTTCATAAACTGCATCCTTATATATTGAATTCCTAGTAAGATAAGAAATAAAAGATACACAGAGTGTACCTAGTGGTACGTTCATGAATCCAACCTCTTGCCTTTACACACAAGAATGAAGTAGTCAATGTTAGTCACAAATATGGCCTCATGCTACCTTATTTTTTATGGGCTTGTGTCTTTTCTCTTGAAATCTAAAAATTTCTTGAAGACAGGGGAAGGGGGTTAGAGTGCTATTTACAAACTGCTATTATATCTTCCCTAGTATCTAGCAATATGTCCTGCACATAGTAGCCACAAGGAAAATATCTGTTGCTGGTAAAATGAAGAACACAAGAAAGCAAGATCTATGAATGATTTCATGTTTCACCTAAATAATACACACACACACACACACACACACACACACACACACGGTTCTATATGCTGTTGAAGGTTAACAGGACATAATTTGGGTAAAATTATCCTCACTTCTACCACATTCACACACTCACCTGTCCCCAATTCCTTATGGGAGCCTTTTATCTTCCTGGTCTCTAAACATCTTTTATTTAACAAATGACATTATATTTTTCATGCTCAACCAAGCCATATTTCATATACACTAAAGGATGCTATAATTATCTATATGCATGTCTTACTATACTAAACTATAATTCAAAGATGATATTTTATGTTATACCTTTGTTTCCCTATCCCACAGTCCCTTGCTTATAAAATATGTGTATATACACACAAATATATGTATATAGATATATACATGTGTATTTTTTTATATAATACCTCAACATTTGCAATTTAGTTTCCTCACAACAATTCATAGAAGACTGTGCTCAACAAATATATCTTGGATAATCCAAATGAATGAATAATATTTGCAATGACTCAAAATCAGTACTTTGCACTGTATATCCAAAGAGCAATTAATGTTCATCATTATTTCTTCAGGAATCCACTCAATGACCTACGGTCTCTCTACCCCTATCACAACAGCAAAGGATCTGGTATCTGTCACTTACACTTGTTCACTGACTAATCATACCTTAACATGAACTATTTTTCAGTTCCTGGGGCATTGGAGAAGATTATACAAGCTTTGGAAGATTCTATAAAATTGATAAGCCTCCAGAAAGGGACCTGGTAACAGACTATCTTCAGAAGATTGACCCAGTAGGCCAGAAGCAGAGTAGAGAACTTTTAAGAACAGTACTCTTCAAAACCATCTTCAAAGTGTGTGACTGAAATCTAGGGCAAAATCTTTGAAGTGTTTGAGTATTGAGAATGAATCAATGATGACATTTTGTTCTTTTTTAATATATAATTTTTATTTAGTGGTTTTTTTAGTGTAACCTTTTTTCTGACGTACTAGAATGTTTCCTAAGTATTATTTCTAACTTTGTTAATGAAATTTCTAAATTACAAATATATTTTTGGAACTTCTTATTTTTAATGGAGTTATTAGTATATCACCTTTTATTGCTGCTTGTCATTTCACATTTATTCATCTCATAAAGTAAAACATATCTCTTAAACAAGTTATGATAGTGAAAACTGATATATTTGCAAGACCTCAGACTATAATAATGCCATATAGAAATTTACCAAAATAGGTCATTTGCCATGACAAATGGATGAGATGAAAAGGAGTTAAGGCAGAATTTTACTGTGACAACCAAGGGCAACATGGTTTAAAATATAAATTTTGTCATATACTATTAGTGTGTAGGATAATGATTATAATCCTCACAAAATAGAGAAATAAGATAAAAAGTAAAACCAAGCTAGAGAGAATTTGAATAAAGGTATAAATTAAATCATCCTGAGAGTATTATGAGATGAAAATGAAAGTAGAACAAGTAGAAGGAAAATGAAGAAAATCTTCAAAGATTGATATTTTTTTGGTCATTAAGGAAAGTGGAGCCATCTACTTGGAATCTAATATCACAGTACAAGATGTACTCCTAGGGAAAAAAATGACACTAAGGATTAAAAAGACAGGGAAAGCAAATAGATAAGATTGTGTGTATATAAAGAACTATACTAAAGGTGACCCAATTGTGAAAGTTTTATATGATGGATAATAAATCTAAAGGAGCAGAAAAAATGAAAAACCTTATCCTTTATTAATACTGAAAAAGTGAAGTGAGAAAATATTAACAATTATTGACCTCTATGCTTTCTATAAAAAATATGAAAATAATCACACTTGAGGGCATATTTGATGAGAATATTAATAGCAATTAAGCATGCTATTATAGGAAATATGCCCCAGGTAACTACATTTTTACTATTAAACAAATGACTGAAAAATGCAGAGGATATAGATATTATTATTTTCTTATTTCATAGAATTTGATGTAACAAAGCAAAACAATCCCTTAAAGATTCTTATTCAACAAGGTGCCTCTCATTTCCATATCAAAATCATTCAAGAGTTCCTGAAAGATGTAGCCCACAGAGATAATTTTCTACCTTTAAATTCCATGATCCAAATAGGGTGGTTTTCTGTGAAATATTATTCTCTCTATCCCCTTGTTTGCATGCTGTAAAATTATAATCAGTTTGAACAACAAGTTCCTCCACTAAACTTCTATTTTTATTGTTCGTTGCAGTTTGGAGGAAGCCTTGAATTCTTGACGGCTAAGTCAAAGCAGCACAAATTTGGCAGCTTCTGTCAAGCTCTAAAATCCTTGCATGTGACCCAAGCAAAGGACTGTTTATTTACACCTGTCATCTAAGAACAGGTCAGACCTATTTGTCACCATATGGGGAGGATTCATGAATTTTGTGATTTAGTTATTTCAGTCATGTTTGATTCTTCATAAGCCCATTTGGAGTTTTCTTAGCAAAGATACTGAAGTGGTTTGTGATTTTTTTTTTCACTAGCTCATTTTAGAGATGAGGAACTGAGGCACAAAAGAGCTAAGTGACTTGCCTAGAGTCACACTGTTAGTATGTTTCTAAGACTAGATTTAAATTCAGGAAAATGTCTTCCTGACTTTAAGCCTGGCACACTACTGTGCCAACTGGCTGCCCAAACTCATGAAAAGTGATTCTGTTAAGACAAGACATTGCAAAGATTATGATTTATATCAGTGGAAAGAGTAGTAAATATCAATCAGTTCTTCAGAATTGCTGAAAAATACTTAGTTTGCAGATTTTACCACCCAATTTCATCTCCATTTGATAAGTTAAGAGCAAATATTGGATCCTAATTCCATCAATCATATTTTCTTTGATCATATGAATAAAGTCTATAATCACAGTTTTATGGTATTATATACAGTTCTTTAAGAAATTATATTAAATAATTGTTACTGCATTGATTATAATAGAACTTCTCTGTGTGCATCTGTGAAATTAAAAGCTAATACACCATTTTTTTGTATTATTTATTAATTATTTTTTCAGAATTGTATCTAATCACTGAAATTAATATTTATTGATAATATGATCATATAGACTTCAGTAGTAGAGCTTGTAAGAATTTAATTTTCCAATTTTGATTGGCTAAAGTCCAAAACAAAGATTCCAGTCTGTAATCTTTACTGACTTTGGGGGAATGTGAATTCTGAAAATCCCTTCTATGAGTCAAACCACATATAAGCCAATCCCCTATCTTTGTATTAGACCAATCATAGTTTTAGTTTGGTTTGCATCACTGGATCTTACAAAACTTTATAAAAGAGTTGCTCTAGCTGACATTATCTTTTGGCTACTGAGAATCCCATTGACCTCATTTACTGATTATACTTGACTGTACTCCCTAATAAATTGATTATACTTGGATCTTACTACTTCAGCTTCTCTTTATCACAGATTTTTATCATAACATTCCAAAAAGAGTTTCACAATGACTTCTAAAGTTGTACTTCAAAAATAATGCTAAAAATATCCATCTGGATCCTGGGAGTTATTGGATTTTAATACAATTACTTTTATCAGTGGCATGGGACATTAAGAAGAATACTTTGTTTTGTGACTGAGTATTATTGTGTGACTGAGTACAAATCTTGACTCTATTATTATTATCTGTGAATCTTTGGAAAAGTTATTTTTCCCTCTGAACCTCAAAACTGAGATTGGATTGTGTAATGCAGTGTAATGAGCACTAGCTGGGGAATTAGAAGATCCCGATTCAGCTTTCATTTTTGATGTCCAATATATGTGTAAACTTGGTCAGATTATTTAATCTCAATTTCCTCATGCCTTTGAGTTCTCTTGCAGCTACAAATCTACCATCCTAAATCCAACTGATTTTAAAGGCTCCTTTTAGCTTTACCTCCATGATCCTATGATCAAAATATCTCTAATATTAAATTTACTACAACTACCAGTACTATCAACAGTGGCCCACTGCCATTTTGCAGCAATTATACATTTTATTATGTGGTTTTCAAAAAAAAAAAAAAAAAAAAAAAAAAAAAAGGGAAGAAATTTCTCACAGATTTAACACAATTCTTGAGTTTGTATAATGAGCACAGATGCAAAGTGTCATTCTATTCATATGACAACTTTATAAAACGCATTGATTGTGCCTAGCTTAAATGATCAGGTCAGATCTACATAGATATATATAGCTTCAAAAAATAATCAATCTTTTCAGATTTCTAAGACTATGCAAATTGGGGACAAGGGATGTTAGGTCTAGAATTGATTATGGCAGTGAGGAAGATGATCGTTAAGGTCAACAATATAAGAGAAATAATGTCACTTTGAATCACTGAGATTTTAAATATATATATATTATATATATACTTGTGTATATATATATATATATATATATATACATATATATATATGTATGCACACATACATATTCTTCCTGTCCCACTTAGTGTGAATCAAAATTCTCTAAAATGGACATGTGTATTGCAATTCATACTATTTCAAGTTTTAATTATGTAAAATAAGCTAACTGGTTTAAGATTAATGAAAATACATGGACAAATTTGAATGATGTGTCTACTTCAAAGGATTCATAATTCTTACTCATTGGTACTTGCCTTTATCTATCAATCTATTCATCTCTCTCTACCTATACACATTATATACATGCAATATCAATGAAATGGTGTTTTCTATATAGATACATATACGTATGTTTTTATGTACACAACATTATATATATGCATGTGTACATACATATAAACACATACACACAAACGTGCGTATATTTCAAAGAACTATATTTATTCTTTCCTTTCCCCAAACAATTTTGTAGGCTCAGAAGCAACTTGGGAGAATAAATAGAGGGTCAGGTTTCAAGTCAGGAAGACTTCCTATTTCTGAAGCACAATGGCTATTTAAGTATGGGCAAGTTACATGTCTCTCTTTGTCCACAGGCAACTTTGTTGCCTATATTTGTCATATAATTACATGTTTGTGTATATGTATACATATATACATTTCAAAAGCCTTAGGGCAATCTTAAGCTAATAAAGCTTAACATCTGAGATGTATGGGTATTTATATGTCATATATACATACATATGTAAATATTATATGTACTACATATATATTATAGCACAGAGTAAATCCATAATAAATTGTTATTGACATCATATACATACATATAGATTATGAAGTCTTTGTAACACACAGTACTTAGCAAAATGCCTAGAGCAAAATAGGAACTTAATAAATGCTTGTTGATTTACTAATTGATAGCTGAAGCAAAATATTATTAATCCATTCCTACTTAAAAAATAGAGAAATTGAAGAAATAAGAGAAGTGACTTGCTTAAGATTGCATAGCTAGTCAGTAAATATATGATAAAATTAATAATAATAATTTTTTGTTCCATGATTCAATCCAACTCTATATGACCCCATGGATGTTGTCATGGATTGTTTGGGTTTTTTTTGCCAAAGATATAAGAGTGGTTTGCTTTTTCCTTCTCCAACGTGGCCCTATTTTACAGATAAAAAACTGGAGCAAATAGAGGCTAAGTAACTTTCATACAGCTAGTCAATGTCTGAGGCTGGATTTGAATTAAGATTTTCCTGATGCTAGGCCTGGTGTTCTATTCACTGTATCACCTAACTCTAATAGTATCTAACATTTATATAATAGTTTAAGGTTTACAAAGCTCTACACACACACACACACACACACACACACACACACACACATTACATACAAATTCATATGTATGTGTATAATTTCATTTGATCCTCATAAAAACCTTGGAATAGATACTTTTCTAATCTGTCCTTACACATGAAAAAACTGAGGCTGAGAGATTAAGTGCTTTCCCAAGGTCATGTAGCTAGTAAATATGTGAGACATAATTCAAACTCAAATCTTCTGACTGGATTATACTATGGGTAATGAGGCAAACTGGGAAAACTGTACCAGAAGCATGAAAAGGAAAGAATGAAATGGAAAGTATGAAATGGGTGATCCAAATTGCCCTGTCCAAACTCTTCCAAGTCATTACAATTAACTTTCAAGAATGAATCTCTTAGTTTGTTTTACAAAAGATAAATTCTTTAAGATTAACTCTTTGGCAGATGAAATGATCTATTAATCAAAGCAAGTGAAATATCTGACAAACTAAAATATATGGAATGTTTCCTAAATTTTGCATATTTTCCCTATATTCCTTGATTCTCTGTTGTGTTTTTTCATTTTTCCTCTTGAATGAACAAAAGGTTGTTTTTTTTTTTTTTAATTTCAAATAAATTAGCTCTTTAAAATAGTACAATTAGTAATGAACTATCTTCTATTCAGTCTCTGATTGAGACCTGATCAGCAGGATGCATCTGGAAAGAATGTACCTGAATCAAGGTCTATAGAGTTTGCCAACTTGGCAAGTGTGTATGCTGGAAATTCTTCCCTTTCCCCCACACAAAAGTAAATGAAAAAGATTGTGATGTGAGTTTTTCTGATTTCGGATTAATACACAGATTAAGGAAATGTAAATTAACCTAGAGTTAAGGAAATGTGAAGTACCCTAGAGTAAATCCAGTTAGTTTACAAGTCCTTAAAACTAAATGGAATAGCAGTGGAAAAAGACAAGGAGACAAGAAATCTAGACTAAAATTTATGTAATCTTGACCATATGTGTGGTATGATGGAAGGACACCTTGAGAGGGAGCTTAAAAACCTGGCTTCTAGGTCCACTTATACTACTGAATAGTCATATGATCTTGACCAAATCCCTTGGCCTCTTTTGACTTTGGTTTTGTTCATTTGTAAAATAAAGAAGTTGAATAAGTACAACAAATAAATTAATTAGTATGCATTTATTAAGTGTTTGCTATTGATCTCTAAATTAACTTCCAGTTCTAGAATGTCAAGTTTCTAAGTCTCTAAATTAATCTCTCTCAGCTACAATTTCCTTCCTTAAGGCTTTTACTCTAGAATGAGATAAAAAATAAGAAAATGCTTTCAAAAATTTTAAATTTATGTATATATATATATATATATATATGCATTTTAATATAAATTTTATGTAAGTACATTCATATAATAAATTTCATATAAATATTTCTATATAAATGCATAATAAAATCCTTTTTAAAAAAATGGAATGATTAAAGGAATCATTTATTTGCCTTCTTCCCTATGCAAAGTAAAAGAGCTTACCAGAGAAAGTATCTTTTTTTATTTTACTCACCAACTCTAGAGGAAGGGAAGGCTTTACATTAAAATAATATGCTCTTTGAGTTACAGTGTATGAAAGTCTATATAGAATACCTTGAAGTTTGCATGCTATCACATAAGACTTAAAAATTAATTCACATATTTAGGATAAGGATAGACTAGACAGTAATTGGTGAATTAAAGATGGATGAAACTCTTCCTATTTTAAAACAACATATGATTTCTATACCCTCTCCTTTACATGTTCTGATCTGTAATTAACTTCCATATTTGGATATATCTATATTAATTACAGTTATAGCTATTCCAATTTATCTACATAGTTCACCCTATCTTATAAGTAATTAGCTTGATATCCTTATAGATATTTAGTTTCAACGCTCTATTGTGTCTTCATATTTGTATATCCTGTTATTCTGTATAACCCAATGATTTATATATGGGACCAACTCTCTAAACAGAACAAAGACAGGAAGATGAACACCCTTTATTGACGTAAGGGCCATGCATACTTGGAAACAGGCCTATACTTAGCTTGAGTGCCTGCAGTTTAGCACTGGGGGACACCCTTGGAGTGGCAGACACTCTAAAGAGTAACTATTGTCTTCCTGGGCACTTTTCTCCCCTCAATGAGAAAATAAGAGGGGTAATTAAAAGCAAACTGGAAGATGGCTTAGTCTTAAAATTAAGACTAAGACTAAGTCTCAAAATAGTGTAAGGTTTCTTGATTGGTTGAATGAGTCTTCCATGTACCCTAAAGTCAAAGCCCTGGAGTCAGCGGAACTGCTGATTGGGCATGAATATCTGTGCATCATTTCTCCTCTAGCTCCACTAAATGACTCAGTTCTTGTGGTGAGTCTGTTTTCCCTAAACCTTGAAAAAAACAGACTCTAAGGGAATGATAGGGACGGTGCCAGAGTCTACCAGTATTTAACCACAAAAGACAAAGCACTCTATTTTTCGAAGTCCCTGTTCTTTTTCTTTTCTTCTCCAGTAGAGTTAATTATATGTTCTTGCCTGACTTATGAGACTTGTCTGAAAACTTTGTGCAGTCAAGGGTCATTTGTTCAGTTGCAAGATACTTTTATTTTGTAATCTATCTTTGTAAAATTTAGGGTTTCTGTGATGCCTTAGGGCAAATTATAATCTATTCTTTTAAATCCAAGTTTATCTATGGGATTGGATATCGATGATGTGGTACACTGCATGCTGCTTACCCTTTAAGGTTCATTATTTGATAGAAAACAGATGTCAAAATGGAAAAGATCATTTTTCTTCAAAACTGATAACATAACTTTCCCAAGTTAAAAAGAGACTGCTTTTTTTTTAGTCCTTGCTACTATATAGAGAGGGAAAGGTGGTGGAGATGAGAAAGTTGCCTATGAGCTAATAGTTTCCTCAGATTATATACAAGGGGAAGAGGTCAGAAATATATTCAGTCTCATTCTTCTTATTGATATAAGGGTAAATGGACCAACATAAACATGTGGCCAATATCTTTTTACCTTGAAAGAGGGTACAGATTCACAAGACTGATTAAAGAGAAAATCCTATTACTTTTTCTTGATGAGCAAACTATTAGACCAGTTAACTACATTAAAAAAACACGTCTTTATCATCAAGCCTCAGAGCTTATCCAGAGTTATCCAACTGTACCAATGTCTAAGAATCTTTACACCATCTCTTTAGTAGGGATGGAGCTGAATTAAGGAATTACTATAGTAGTGATCTTTTTTAGTGCTTTGTAGATGTGACCCCTCAGTCCCATGCTAAGGATACTAATCTTTTTCTGAATCTCATGATAGCCTGAGTGGTATAAAAGAAAAGGAATTGACACATGAAACAAAAGATTCGAGTATTCTAAATTAAGGAATTTAACCTTTCTAGATCTCAGTATCCATATACATAAAATGAGAGGTCTGAACCAGAAGATAATTTTTCCAGCTCTAAGTTTTATACCTTGATTGTTATTATTATCATAAATATTAATATTATTACGATTAGCCAATGTTTCCATCTTTTTTTTTATTTTATATGACTTCGTCAATTTAGAACATTTAAGAATGCAGAGTTTCTTTCCTTTTTCAGGAAGTGAATGGGTTTATTGCAAGGATCCTATTCTATAAGGAATCCATGATATTATAAAGCCTTTGGGAACCAGGTGAGGAACATATATGTGTAGTAGTAGGCAGAGAAGACAATTATGAACCACATATATTTCCTAATACCAGACCATGATTCTGTGAGTCAGAATAAACCCCATCTCAAAACTTTCAGGGTACTCCCCTATGCCTCTTTAAACAAAAATAACTGTTTTCACAGATTGATTTATCTGATAAAACAATTTACTTTTTTCACTGAAAGTTCTATAAAAGAAAAAAATAACCTGGAACTTTTATTTCATAGAAAAATATTTTATCAAATAAAATCAGTATGAAATACTGTTGTCAGATCCTGAAATGTACATTTCTATTCTTTCATTTTACTGATTTATTTAAA
The DNA here is from genome assembly GCF_902635505.1 of Sarcophilus harrisii. NCBI lineage: Eukaryota > Metazoa > Chordata > Mammalia > Dasyuromorphia > Dasyuridae > Sarcophilus > Sarcophilus harrisii. Next base: position 155,494,821 of record NC_045427.1, read on the forward strand.
TTGTTTGATCTGCTTTAAATAAAAGTGATTTTGAATACAAAATTTTTATCTTTTTTTTTTTTGTAAGATGCTTTTCATGCACTTGGGATCCCACAGCTCATCCAAAGATAGCCAGACAGAGTGAATTTTATCTCATTCTTATTGTGATATGGTTGTGGTGGGCAATCTAATCTCATCAGGATACAATTGCAGTAAAGAGAACTAAATGAATGTCATACAATAGCTGAAAGATAATAAATTGAAATGATCCCCCAAAGCAATCTTTCTAATACAAATCAAAAAGTTAAGTTACAGTGATCTGAAAACAGAATCTTAGAAAGTGCCTGATCCAGAAAAGCTAAATTAGCACTTAATTTAATTTTGAAAAATTTGGGTTAGCATACCTGGTAGGTAAGTGTCCAATTAAGGACTTCCATAAATGTAAACATTTAGTGTCCTATAGTAAGATAATAATTGCAAAGATTAGTGAGGAGATTAAACAAGAACAAGATGCTTTCCCCTCTGATGATTTGAACTTCTTTCATCTAAATTAAATGCTATTGATTGCATCTATTCTAGTTCTTTGGTCATTTATTGGGGGGAGGGGGAGTTTTCAAATTTTACTAAACTGATGGAAAGATAAAACAAATGTTATGTACCCAGATAAAAAGTGACTGATACTCTTAAATATAAATGACTATCACCTTTAGGATCAAATATAAAATCATTTTGGCACTTAAATACATTCAGAATACATTCTCCTCCCCTTTCTAGTCTTCTTACACATTATGCCCCATAGTTTTCAATCCAATGACATAGATTTCCTTGATGTCACATGGCCACAGATGGAAAGAGGCAGGGAAAGTTCTGGGACAAAAAGAGAGTTAGCTAGGAATCCAGATGGAGAAAATTGGTCTATGGTTTCTTCTCTTATACCTGTAAGGATAACACCAGACTGGTGGGATTGTTCTCTATAGTTTTTAAAGGGCAATATTCCAGCTAGTTTAAAGAGACCTGATGGTAATCACTGATGGAAATGGGGAGATAACATTTTAATAAACCACTTTTCTGACAATAGAAAATAGAAAACATTCTTTGTTTCTCTGCCATTCTGTTAATTTTCAAAAAAACTCACTAAAGACTCAGTGCGTGATTTTTATATTTTGGAGGTAAAAATGTTTAATAATTCTTTATAATCTGTTTTGTAACTTCATGTCACAAAATAATGTTACATATATTTTAATGGTTAAATGAAGGGATTAAACTAAATGTTTCTGTACAAATACTAGAGTGGTTATTGGCAAATTTGTTTCTTAAAGATTTGTATAATTATGAAAGGAAATAATTTTTTAGAGAAAAGAAATTTATTTTTTAAAACCCTCACTAAAATATGTTTCTATTCTATTCATAGGTTCCATTTTTATCTTTTTTTATCTATTCCAGAAATATCCACTATTGACAATTAGATATCTGTTCATTTCAAGAGATGGCTCAGTGTTTGGAAATCCACATAAGACAATCCACATAAGCTAAATCAGTTTTATGCCATGCCATAACATAGCAGAGAGCACTTTGTGACTGTGTGTGTGTGTGTGTGTGTGTGCGCGTGCACCCATGGGTAAACTTAACATAAAGGCTTACTAAACTCTAGACAATCTCCATTCATTTTCTAAATCAAGAGTAGACATCTATAGTGTCCTTTCCTTCTGGTTTCCATTTAGTGAAGTAGCCTTCCTGCTCATTATCTCTTAACTCACAATTGAACTTTCTACAAAGGAATAGCTGTGGTCTTTGCCTGACGTATACTCAGTAAGTTTTTGCCAATTGGGTTGCATATCACTTCCTTAAAAATGAGTGAGGTTTACCATAATTTGACGTTGCTATTCTAAACCATTGCCAGATGCCATTCAAGGAAATATTGCTGCTGACTGTCATGGAGACTTGTATCTATGATAATTCTGTTTCAGTGCCACACTTAGTTCTGACAGCAATTTGTTGAACTGAATAGAAATGACCTTCCAACACACACACACACACACACACACACACACACACACACACACATATTCCAAAAAGTATCTATATAGAAGCAAATTTTACAAATAGCAACCTCATGATTAGCTTTATAAATTGCACTAACTATATTTGATGTATAAAGTAAATTAGAAATACGCTTTTCCCCCCAACTAATGTCTTTCTTGGCAACTTGGAAATGATTCTGGGCTCTCAAAGGCAATGACAATGGACCCCAAGTATTAGCTTATACTTATATATATATAGTTAGAATGGAGCTCTGACATAGATTTGTCCAAGGAAAATCTTAACTGGGGATGGTAATACTCACAAGGCCAGACATGCCACAATGAATGTATTTTGACCACAGCAGCTTCCTAAATTATCTGCCCAAAAGTGTTTATGATCATGACAATGAAACCATGACTCTATTAAGGAACAATAAAATGAGGATTAATCCTGAAAAAATATAATCTTCATTGAAAGGACTCTTTCAGTTTTGTCTTTATGTCCCTACTCCATAGAATGTAAGATAGGGATAAAGTTAGAGATGGGATCTGTGATTTCTTTGGCCTGGAACTTTCAGGTGTAGATACATTCTTTGCAACTTAGGGTCTTAATGAGTTTGCAATGTAAAGCAGTGAGATTTGTCCAGGGTCATATAGACAACATATGTAGAGGAAGGGCTTGAATCCAGCTCTTTAAGACCAGCTCTTCCCACTACATACATCTATAATCATATTTGTTGTTTGCTTGATTGTAATTGGTCATAGATTTAGTGGAATCATAGGTATTTCCATAAAAATGGAAATCTTTAAGGTTTCCAAGGCAGTTATCCAATGGCAGGCAAACTCAACTATGGATTGGACTGATTCCTGCTAAAAGTGAAATATGTACAGAGAAGATGAGCAGATGCTGCTGCCACAAGATAAAAAAAAAAGGATATATGAATTAAAAGCTATACCATCTGATAATGGACTGATTGACTGATTCACTCATTCCTTCATTCCTTTATCCATTCATTCATTCCAGGCATCATCTCCCAAATGGTGAGAACATTAATCTATTGAAGTGATGTTTACTTTTTTTAGGTAGGATGAAAATGTTTTTTTTAATAATTATGACAACAGAAAAAGTGGTTGGATTTAGAGTGAAAAACTCTAGCTTTGAATTCTAGACGTTCCACCTTCAGCAAGTCATCTAACTTCTGCCTCTTCACCTATAAAATAAAGTCTTTTACAAGGAGGTGGTGCTGTGTATATAAAACAGGGCTTGGAATCAGGAAAATCTGAGTACATTTACTGGTTGTATGACCTTGGTCAAGTGACTGAACCTCTATTTTGCCTCAGTTTCTTCAATTATAAGGTAATAATAGCAAGTACCTCCCAGGGTTGTTGTGAAAATCAAATGAGAAATATACTTAGCACAGTGTCTGGCACATGGTAGACATGATATAAATGCTCATTCCCTCTCTACCCTTTCAGCTTTAAATCTATGATACTGGAAACTACATCCTTTCTCAGAGTATGTCAGAGGCAATTTTTTTACTAAGGGAATGTTCTCTTTGGAACAAAAATTTTGCCTGGGATATGTGCAGAGGACATGATGGTTATTCATAAGCCTTCTAACATGCCAGAGTTTTTGTTCCACCCAAGGCTTGCAATGAGGACAGGTGAATTTTCGGCAGATCATGGTTCTGCAGCTAAATGTTGAAAAGGAGGATTATGCATGTCAAACATACTGAGTTTGCCACCAAAAGCTAATTTGCTACTTTAATTCCCATAATCAGTGCATTGCTTCTCTGCCTGTTTCCTTTCCTGTATTTTACAGATATGCCTATCTTAGATACTCCTAGGTGTGTGACTCTGAGAAAATCACTTAAGCTCTTTGAATTCATTTTCCTTGTCTATAAAATGATGATAATAATAGCATCCACCTCAAAGGCGGGTGTGATGTGAGGATCAGATGAGATAACATATAAAGTGCTTTGCAAACCTCAAAGTAATATAAAAATGTTAGATAAATAAAAATAATGGGATAAGAATTTATTACTATGTTATTATTCTAAGTATTATATTTTATTAATAATTATTAGTTATTATAAATTTATCTAGAAATGGGAAAGGCAAGAGAATGAGAAGACACAGTTGATGGGAAACTGAGAAAATATTCAGGTTATGTTATCCATCCCATTGGATAACTAGGTATTTATCTTCGAATCTTTAGTATATTTATTTTTGTTGCTGTCATTGCTGGATTTCTCCATTTGGAATCTGCTGCTTCTAGAAATCATAAATTCTCCGTATTGTCTCAGAGATCATTGAGTTTAATTGTACCTGAACAGGAATCCTCTCTATGAAATCATCCCTGTTCCCTGACTTCCTCCCCTCTCCCTATGGTTATTTAGCCTCTACTTCACTCCATTCCTCTCCAGACTTTTCTCCTGGCTCTTGGAACATGATTTTCCATTATAAAGTAGTAGCCTTTTCACCTTGAAGGATGCTTCTAATCCCGTGGCCCCTTGCTTGAAATGGATAGACTTTCCATTTTAAGGAAAAGTATTAAAGCCAGTCCTATTTACTCTTCTGGATCTACAAACTTCTTTCTCCACTATACCCATGTGGTTATCCTCCTCTCTTTAACCTTCTTTTTATGTTTTCTCTTTTTTCATTATAATGAAAGCTCTTTGAGCTCCTGCCCCCCCTTCTTTTTCAGTGGTAAGCAAAATGCATGGAGTAAGCATTTAATAAAATTTTTTAATTTGAAGACCTCTAGGATGCAGTATTCACTAGCCTCCAAAGCCTAGCACATCCTATTTTGGGTAGGACATACATATTAAGGCATTTTTCATATCAAATTTAATTCATTTCTGGGCAAACTACAGTCACTGCTCCTTGTTCTGCCCTTATAGACCAAGACAAAAACACTTGATAGCTCTTCCTCATAATCTTCATATACCTAATGATAGTAATACTTCTCTCCTGAGTTTTCTCTTAACCAGAACCTCCAATACATGGAGATCTGTTTCATTCTCTTTATTTCCTAATTATGCCTTCCTTCCTACCCCATTAATCCCAATCAATAACCATTGCTTAGTAAACAAGGCATTCTCTCAGTCTTTCACCCCTACTAAATGTAGTACAGTATACTGGGTAGACAATGTAGAGCTATACTAATTATCCTTACCCATCAAAAACTTTACAATCTAATAGAAATGAAACAGATACCTAAAAATGGAAAGGAGTTTTCCTTGGGGGTAGAGGAACTCAAATTCCACCTCTAATACTTCAAGTGTGATCTTAGGCAAGACATTTAACTTGCTTGGACCTCATTGTCCTCCTTGGTAAAAAGAAGGGATTGAATTAGAATGCTCCTCCAACTCTAAGTCCATGATCCTCCCACATGTAATTAGGAAATAAGAAAGAATGAAAGTGTTGATAATTATATTGACTCAGTTACTCACTGTTCCAAGCCCTGCTTATCAGACAATGTTGGAGATGGCTCTGATGGGGAAGGAGATATCCAGGAAGCAATTTTTGTATCACCTGTTCACTCCTATTTGCAAATTTTCACCTTTTTTTTTCTATTCTGGGGAAGAACTGAGATGCAAGGTGGAAGAATCTGGATTATGTTAACTTAGTTTCCCCCCATCTTGAAGCCATTGCTGTCTGATCTTCAGTGATAAGCCTATCAATGTGCTTATAATAAAATCCTTTTAATTCTCTTTGTCCTAAGTTTTAAGCCCCGTTAATGGGGGGGAAGGGGAGGAAACCCAAATGGAGAATTTTCCTTTCAACAAAAAGGATATGCTATATTTACACAATAACAACTATTATTTATTTAGGAATAAGTGCTTTTCTCACATTTTCTACTTTTTCTTTTTTTTCTGAGAATTTCCCTAAGGGTATATTATTTATTATTTATTTAGAGCAATTTATATAACTTATAAAATATTTTTCTACTTTTTCTAAAATAAAATCAGAATTTATAATTTATTCTTTCCCAGATCTATTATATTCCTTAATTTTTAATGTGGACAGTTCCCACAACTTTCACAAATACTTAATTTCTTCAAGGAAAATGTCATTGTTTCCCTTGTCTTGGAGAGTAGGCAATGGCTCCTTGACAAGATGACTATTAAGATCTGTCAAAAAGAGATGCATGGCTCAAGGAAATTGCACAACCATCTAAGTTTGAAAATCATTGAGTATTGAGTACACTTAGCACAATTAGAGATGCTCACTAGGACCATAAATATAGTTTTGCTCAGATTCTGAGGAAGATTCGCTATATTGATTTAGACTTTGAAATAGGTCTGGCCTTTCAGTCCAATTGGTATCAGAATGGAATCCCTATTTAGCACGTAAGTAACCATCCAGTCTCTGTTTGAGAACTATCACTGAGGGGAAATCCCACAGCCTCTTTAGTCAGTCTTGATTGCCTTAGATAAGATGTGTAGTTATATGAGGATTTCACAAACTTTAATAAAATATTAATGAAATTATATGTTAGAATGTTTCATTCCTCTATTTTAAATATGTGTTTCATTGAAATCTTAAACAAATGTCAAAATTCTATGGTTTAACTACCCTAACTAATTGATAAACAAGGAATTGAGCCCACAAATTTCTCCTAAAAGATGATGGGGAAAAGTTTTGTGATGATAATTTGAAGCAAACATTTTTCCCCTAGTATACTTTTTATCTCTCCCTCTCAACCAATGCTCTTTAAGCCCCCCAAGTCCAAATCAGTTCAAAGTTTAGGACTTTTCTTCTTTGTCCTGTTACCATTCTTTTTTAATGTATCAAATGAGGTAAATTTCTTTAATAGGGAACCAGGCCTGTGTTATTATAAATTGTTTACCTTGTGTAAGCAAATTGCTCTAGTCCAGATATCTTAGCTATGCACATATATATCATTAAAAGTGCTGTTTTAAACAGAAAGAACAGTTTGAGATCTCAGAAAGAGTTAACCATCTTCTAATCTGTGCAATTAAATGCAGTACATGGCTGAGTTTAGAAAACAAGTCTCTGTGTGGACCATCTGGCTAACAAGCTAATGGGCTTAGCAATTCAAGAATTCTGTACCAGTAATTTCAGACTTTCCACTCATCTGGAAGTTCCATGTCCTCCTACCAATTGTGTCTCAATAGAAAGAGGAGTGCTTATCCCAGTTTTAATCCACTGGAGTGCTAATTTTAAATAAATACACCTCAGTCTCAGCCTGGAGAAGTCATTTTACAGAGATATAATTCTAATAGGCTTTAAAGAACTGGAAAAGAAAGTATTACTCTCTTTAATTAAGTGGTCTATGTATGTCATGAAGGTCCCTGTGATAGACTGACTAAAATGCCTGCCAATTTGATGAATACTATGCCTGTTTTAAAATCTAGAAGATAGAGGTTAGGTCAAACAAAGCTATTCCCCCTTGCCATGAGGCCCATGGCCTCAACTGCTTAGCTGCTAAGTTCTCTGCCAGTCTTGGGGGAAAGACAGACATCTCAAAGCAAGCATTTGGGCCTTGTAGTCAGGGTCATAACATTTCTCAGGGGAACTAATGTGTGTTAGGCCTTAGAAGCTATAAAAAGTGCTATATAAAAGGGAAATGCATATGTATGCTGGGGTGAAAAACTGTCTAAATTGGGAGTTTATAATCTGAAGTCCATAGACTTCCAAGGATTTCATGAATTTTCCTTTCAACTGTTACCTGTGTTTAAATCTAATTTGGTTCCTTTGTAATACTATGTATGTTTTATTTTGTCCTTTTAAAGAATTATTTCAAGATGAGCTTGATAGACTTCAACTAATATTAAACAAGTCCAAAAAAGCAAACAAACAAAAAGATAAGAACCTTTGGATTAAAGTTAAGAGCTTTCCACTTTTAATGAGTGGATTTAATGAAATTATTTTCTAACTATAAAAACTTTTAAAATAACATTTTATGTTCTTATAGTAATCGCATATAGCCACTGAAAATTAAAACAGCTTAGTAATAATAGCAACAATAGCTAGCATTTATCTAGTGCTTTTAGGTTTGCAAAGTTACAGACATCTCATTCCCCATACACACACCTCACAACAATGCTGAGAGGGAGTTGCTATTATTAATCCCATTTTACAAATGAGGAAACTGAGGTAGACAAAAGTTAAGTATTTTTTTTTATCCTAGTAAAGTAACATAGCTAGTGTGTTTCTGAGGTCAGATTTGAAGTCAGGTCTTCATGACTTCAGAATCCATGCTCTTTCTACTCTGTCATCTCGTTGCCCAAAATAGGAAAAGACTTAAAATTCTGCCAAAGAAATATATTGAATAAGAAAACCTATCTAATATCTGGCTTTTATTTCTCTTCTGTTTCTCAGCCTTTTTGCAATCTGACTTTTGCAACCTTATCTCTCAACTGAAACTGTTCCCTAGAAAGTCACCAGTGATTTTGTGAGTGTCAAATTCAATGGGTTTTTTTCTTACTCCTTATGTTCTTGACCACAATCTGACCTCTGACTCTGTTGTTCATTCCTTCAAGATTTAATAGAAAGAATATTTCTGATCGATGAAGAGAGATGCTATCTGCATCCAGAGAAAGAACTTAGAATATATAGAATAATTTTACACACACACACACACATAATTTATATTGTATGTATTTGACATGTATATGTGTGTGCACACATCCATGATTTTACAAATTTGTATTTAATGGTAGGAATCTCTAGGATGGAGAAGATGGGAAGAAAAAATAAGGTGAAAGGAAAGAAAGTAACATAACTTTAAAATTAATAGCAAGTTTTACATGATAGATTTGCAGTTTCACATGCAATCTTCCCCTGTTCCAATTCTGCTGTGTTATGGAAATGCTTGGTTTTTTTGTTTGTTTGTTTGTTTGTTTTAAAGAAAGAATATTTCCCTTGGAATCCAAGGATCAAATTCTATCTTGGTTCCTTAGTAACTATGTGATCTTTGGAAAATCATTAAATTTCCTTGAGCCTCAGTTTTTTCATTTGTAAAATAACTGTTGGACTAAATCTATTGTCCTTTTTTCTTTGTATGCTCCTTAATTCTCCCACTTTTTATAACACTTCTTTCATTTCTCCTCTTGTCTGACTGAGTTTGTTCCATCTCTCAGGCTGTTATAATCTATACCTTGCCCTTTGGCCAAAAGCATACCCCAATATTTTGTTCAATATCTTTTTCTATTCTCTACTTTCTTTCTCTCAGTGATCTCTTCATCTTCTATGAATTCAATTATCTTCCCTCAGCAGATGACTCCCAGATTTATAAAATCTAACATCATTCTTTCTTCTGAACTCCAGTCCCATATCACTATTCACTATCCATGACAGTTCCCAATGGATTCCTTATAGATATCTCAAGCTAAATATATCTAAAATAGAACTCATTCTCTCCCCTTAAAGCCATCTTTCCCCTTAAATTCACTGTTTCTGTGAAAGGGAATCATCGTTCTTCCTATCACTCAAATCTATGAACTTTGTTATTCACAAATTTTTACACTTTCTGATCTCCTAAATCCAAATAATTTCCAACACTTATCCACTTTATCATTATATCTATATAGTACTAATCTTTTCTCCAGCTTTTATTCCAATAAAGGCTCTAATCTTTTCTCTCTGTTTTTTGTTTTTTTTTTTGTAATAGCTTATTAATTTGTCTCCTTGCTTCTAGCCTTTCCTTTGTCCAGATATAGAACTAATACTCCTAACATAGCTGCTAGACTATTTTTCCAAGTATATTATATATTACCTCCTTTCATATAGTTTACTTTCCCAGCAAACTGGCTTATTTGTTCTTGTTAATATATGAAATCCCATCTACTTTGCTATGCCTTTGTACAGGCTGTATCCCATGTCAAATTCGTTCCTTATTCTCCTCTGCCTCTCAGCAACCCTAGTTTACATCGAAGTTCAGTTTTACCTCATAATAATGCTGATGCTGATTGCCATTCCCTTCTACCCTACTGGAAGTTAGTGGTTCCTTCAAAATTATAAATCTCTCTCTCTCCTCTCTTTCTCTCTCTCTCTCTCTCTCTCTCTCTCTCTCTCTCTTTTCTGTATATATATATATATATATACACATACACACACACACACACATATATATATACACACATATATTTGCATATTATATATAATATAAATTTATATTATATGTTTTGTATATTTGTAGATTATTTGTATATTATGTATTTACATATATTATTTTTACACATATGTATTTATGCATTTTGTATGTTTGTTTCTATATTCTTAGGAAACTAATTTCTTGTCCACAAGCAATCATTCCTTCTTTCCTGCCCAAAAGACTTGTGTTTAATTTTTACATTAAATCAGTAGGGTCCAGAAGAAAGAACAATGAGGAATGGACTGAAAGTCACTACAACTTGTTCTGGTTCTGCTGCTACTTATATGTGTAACTTTTAGAAGCTTCTTCATCTACAGAATGTAGAAATCTGCCCCCACTAGATAGATACTGGACTGGGATGTTGTGAAAGAAACATGAGATGATCCCTGTGGAAATACTTCAAAGTAAATAAAATTATTTAGCAACCATGTGGATGCATCATTTGTGTTAGTGTGAAATACATACTATCAGGAACATGTTGTTTGTTGTTACTGTTTTTAAAATCCTTTACTTGGTGTTGAGAGTTGTCCAGACATTGACTCCCACGTAGTTTTTCTTCACTATTTTCTATTCCAGTCACATTGGCTGCTAGCTGTCCATCTTGCATTTCCTACTTTGTACACTTCTGTATTTTTTTCTTCTCTATCATTATGGGGAATCTCTAGTTTCTTCCAAAGTATAATTCAGTTTTATAAAGATTTTCTTGGATCTAAGGCAGCTGGATGGTTCAGTGGATTGAGTATTAAGAATTCAGGAGGACCTGAATTTAAGTCCTGCCCAAGATACTGTCTGCCTCAGTTTCCATACAATAGGGATCATAATAGCACCTACCTCACAAGGTTGTAAGAATAAAATTATACTATATTTTAAAATACTCAGCACAATGCTTATCACATAATAAAGCTCCTTAAAAATGTTCTCTTTCTAATTGTGAGCATTCTCTTCTTCTTAAAATTACTTTGCATGAACTTTTTAATTAACCTGGGTACATGCCATATGTTTCTTTTCTAGATTATATGATTATCAAGTTCAAAAACTGCTTATTTTGGTCTTTGCATCTCTAACACCTAAGTTGGTATCCTGAACATAAAAGTCACTTAATTTGATGAATGAAATAAATACTGAAACATAAGTTTTATTTGTGGAAAGGGTCAATTTGCAGTTTGACTTAATTGGTAAATATACACTCTTCAATTTGCCTTTTATTTTCTTTATTTTTCTAGGCATAAAATCATTCAGTTCTCCTTAAAGAAAACATGGTTCTTGAGTTCCTTAAGATTCTACAGAGGAAAAGAGAGAGTTCTGGATAATCAAATGACTAAAAGGTTGTCTTTAGAAGTAAAGCTGACTTTTTCTTCAGAAATAGAACCCTTCCATTTTCACATCACCCCATCCCATCACTGTAATGATCCAAACATTGCATCATCTCCTGTTTTTTTTATTGAATTCAGGTTGTTAGCTACATGACTGAAGTAGTTCACGTTGGTCTTAGATGCCTTTTTATTTTCTATGATATGACATTTTAAAAGGTGTATAGACCTAAACATCGTTATAGTTATCTGCATCTTTTCAAACTCTGATTGCTAGGAAGGTATTCCCATCAGCACTCTCTAACTTCCTTTAGTTCTGTTTTTCACAGTTAGTCCCCTGCTCGTTGTTGTTTTGCATGTTAATGTACTGGCTACATGAGAGGAATTTCTTACGAATTCTACAATCACCAAATCCATTTTCTAAGATTTCAACCTAAGTACCCAGAAATAATAGGCCAGATTTCTCATCAGAAAGCTTGGATGCTTCTAGATGGGTAGGGCTTGGCTTTCAATGCTTTCATTTTATATCTTGTTATAGTTTGAAAACATAGGTCTTGACAAATGAAGCTTTTGTTTTGGAAACGATAAACTCAATTTTTCCCATAAGTCCTGTTGAGGCCTTTCAACAAAGAGACTGAAATATAAATATAAAGGAATTGTCTTATCCAATCAAATCTATCAATATGGCTAAATTCAATAACCACAAAAAGAATGAATGCCTTAGGAATTTATCCCATTTAAGGTACCATATTAGACTCTGTGAAGGTTACAAGTCAGAGATAAGGCACCACTCTTAAGGGGCTTAATAATAATCATTGTTATCATTATAACTAATATTTATATGGTGCTCTAAGTTTTGCAGAGTACTTCAAGTGCTATTCCATTTGATTCTCACAACAATCTTGGGAAGTAGGTGCTGCTATTGACTCCATTAAAAAAACTTAGAAACTGAAGCTGAGAGAAATAAAATGACTTGTTCAGGACCACACAGCTAATAAGTGACTAAGGTGGATATTGAAAAAAATTTTCCCGATTCCAAATACAGCACTATCTAATGTGCCACTTAGCTGCCTTGAATAATTTTTAAGGAGAGATATACACAAATACTTATAATACAAGGCTAAATACTTTAAGAGAGTTATAACTACTTCTCTGGAAAGACAAATGAGAAAGGTCATTGTGGACAATTAGACTTCAAACTGAGTTTTAGATGACATGTAGTATTTTGCTATAGAGGAACTAGGCAGAGAAGGAACTCCATGTAAAGAGATTTATATGATCAAGCACAATTCATGTAATTTCATAACTAGTATTTTTTACTATTCTCTGTTTCTTATACAGCTTCAGAGCAAACCTTTCAAGATGACAAATGTCATCAAGATCAGCACTGATATCATCTTTGGGATAACCACCTTAATTGCAAAGTGCTACTGGGGAAAGGTCCAAAGGAAACTTGCTGTCAGTACGATGCAAATAGGAGACACAAAACAAATCTGATTTCTTGGAAATTCCAGAAATAAAATGATCACTATCTAGAGACTTGGTAGATTAATGGTCCTAAAAATCTGGAGGGGTGTGTGTGTGTGTGTGTGTGTGTGTGTGTGCTGGCTTGGGTGGAAGGGGTAAATGTTACTGTTACTATTACTTCTGTTTTGTCTCAAAAAAAATTGCAAAGGTTCAACAGAATTTGAGAGATCATCAACTGAAACATAGAAAAGGGACTTTGAATTTGAATTTTATAAGCTATTTTAAAGAAGAATTTAGTCATCATGTCATCATGGGATCCAAAAAAAAAAATATTATCTCCTGGAGGGCAGGGGCTTTTGTACAAGCATCCTGACCATGAGATGCTTGGCAAATAGTAGGCATTTAACAAATGCTCTGTGATAGATTAATGGCTCTTATATTTGGAAAGGGCTGTAGAGATCATTTATATCTATCTTTCATGTATTTTACAGATTAGAAAATTAAGGCTCAGAGTGGCCAAATGATTTACTTAAAGACACAATTGTTATAAGTAGTTAAACTCGAATTAAAAATCAAATCTTCTGACTCCAAAATTTTTAGTTACATCAATCCAATAAGCATTCATTAAGCTATGTACAAAACAATGTGTGAGGTTCTAGGGACACACAGATAAAACGAATTGTACCTCCACAAGCCCTATCCTGCCCCCAAATAATCCCTGACCTCAAGGTGTTTGTTTTATTAGGCTAGGATCATACAACTTGAAACATCTAGAACACTTTTAGAGATCATTTAATCTAATCCCCTCATTGCAGAAATGAGATAGCTCAAATCTCAGTGAGGACTGAAGGATTTCATTACTCATGGGGACTTGAATCCATGACTTTTGCCTTTGAAAACAGAGCTCAATCAGTTAATGCAACAATGTTCCTTGAGGTTTTCCTTGTGGGATCTCTTTCCAGGGGTGATCAATAGAGTCTTTCAATCAGTATTTTCCCCTCTGTTTCTAAAATTTTGAGTCTTATGCAGATTATTTCTTATTGGTCTTTTTAGCTCAAGGATGGATCATCCATCCTTTCATTCTAGCTATGTGATCTTGCAATGATCTCTTTTTTCAGGTAATTTATAACACTAATGATGTTAGTTATTGTTTTATTATTAAACCTGCTTTGTCATGTGCAATTGATAGGACTCTGTAACTTAGATTTGTAAGAGACCCCGAAGATCAAGTTGTCATCTGTAACATACTGAAGCAGGCTTACATTTACCATGTATCTTTCCATAACCCTTTGAGTTATTTGTAAATCCATGTTTCCCCTAAATATTTTTCACTGAGTTTGTGGCTGGGGACCAATTACAGCACTTACTGAACAAACAACACATAGATCATGCTGCATATTTTAATAAAAAGTTGTTCTGACAGATTTCACAGGGGCAGGAGAAATGAGGTATCAGAGTATTTGCAATGTAGAGCAAATGCATCATTATAGAAATCTGAGCTCAAAATGGGAGGAAACTGCTTATTAAATTAAACTTCTGGGCATCTGAGTCTTAATTCTAAGAATATTTTCTAAGGCAGACTACTACCTGGTTATTTTTCCTCCCACCATGACCCCAACTTCAACTTCAAGACCGTTTTTGTTCTTTGAAGCAAGTGAACAAATATTAGAGAAATGAAATCAGAGCTACTCATGTACTGCCTCTGGCTATAAGATGATTCTTGTGGAATAATCATTAAAATTAATTCCAAAGATGACTTTCAAGCAATAAACACATGCAACATCAGTTTCTTTTTCTTTTCCCTAAAAATTTTATGTATGTCTTTTACTTTTGTATTATAGCATTTGTAGGTGTTACTTTCTCTCACCCTTTAACTTGAAACAAAACCTTCTCCTTTAAAAATGAAAAACAATAAGCAAATATTATTAGTACAGTAACTACAAATGAGATAAGTAGTCAACAGTCTGGTTTTTTTAATTCTCTATATTTCTCTTGAGAAAGTGTAGGAAAGTGAAATGTTAATTTGGTAAAAAGATTTCTTCCCAAGAGATGATTTAAGATATGAACCTCAAGGAAGTTGAGGATATATTAAAAGGTATCTACATATATATGCATACAAATATTTTAATATTACTATTTGTTTTACAAAAAAAACCTAGAAATGAAGTTGGCATCCATTGGTTGGGGAATGACTGATTCAAATATGGTATATGAATAAAATGAAATAATATTACCATAAGGAACAAGTGATATGACGATTTGAGGGACAATTCGAAAGATTGATATGAAATGATGCACAGTTAAGAAAGCAGAACAAAGAGAGTAATGCATAAAATGAATAAAATAATATAAATGAAAATTACAATAAAAGATAGTTACATTCTTTTCAATGATAAAACTTAAATGATAAGAGACATTTTCATCTTGTTGGTAGAAGGCTAGAAGATAGAATGTGTTGCTAATGTAGTTATTATGTTGATTTACATTGCATGCTAGTTTTAACTTTTTGGCTTGGGTATTTTTATTTTTTTGCAGTTATTTAAAGTCTTTAAGGGATGGGGGAGTACTTTTAAAATAATTAATATAGAAAGCCACTAGTAAAATGTCAAAAATAAAAAATGAATACAACTACAAAATACCTTTTACAGAAAAATAAAATACATACAAACATATACACACACAAAATATAACACATCATATGAAAACTAGGAGACATATAGAATAGGAAAGTTAAACCTGGAAATAAAGTTCTGAATTATAAAAGTTCCTGTGGAAAAACCATTAGAGGACAAGATATTTGGAAAAAAGGCATCTTGAAAAAATAGCTGCTTTTTTTATTTAGGATTCTACATTCAACCAACAAATTTGTCTTTATTCTGACATTTGTTCATGGTTTTAGACCTGCATAAATCTAATTTTCTTCTCTTCAAGAGCAAATGTCAGCACAGACAGGATTCCATGTTTGTCACTTCAGAACTCTGACCTGAAGCCATGAGTTAAACAGTGAAAAGAGAAGAAAAGAAAAAAAAGGTACACTATTTATCAGAAGCATCATCATTGAGGGCATGGGTGGCTCTTGGCTATGTCTTTTCTATATAGACTTCTCTTGAAAAAAATGTTTTGTTGATGTTTTTATGTCTTATGTCACTGTCAGTTTTCAAAACCTTTCTCCACTTCCTGAATTCCCTCAATTAAACAAAACAGACAGCTTCCACAATATTCTTTGCCTGAGATCTGATAGTTCTCTATAAAGGAGGAAGTATACTTCATCACCAGCCTACCTTTCTCTTGATCATTGCCTTCATCTGAATTCTGATATTTTTCTTTGTGTTAGTATTAGTTTTTGCATATATTGTTCTTTTGGTTCTCTATCAATTCTTTAGGCTTACTACAAAGTAAGTAATAGAATTGAAAAGAAAAGTTAAATTTAGGGGATCATAGGATCATAAATTTACAGCTGGAATGGCTCTCAGGGCATGACTTAATGCAACACTTTTGAGTTTAGCCAGGAAAAGACAAGACTTTTAAAAAGTCATGATAGTATCTGATATTTGAAGGGCTGCTATGTGAAAAAGTAAGGATTAAATTTATTCTGCTTAACTCCAGAGGGGAGTACTAACACCAATGTGTGGAAGTGATAAAGAAAAAAACTTTATTTTGAGATAGAGAAAAAAAAGCTTTCTAATAATGAAACTGTTCAAAGAGGATGACTAAGATAGAAAATTGTCTAACTTTAGAAGTATTCTAACAAAAGTAGATGACCACTTAATACAGGGTGTGAAAGGGATTCTTAGTTGGCTGTGTGTTGAACCATATTGTCTTTAATAGCTTTTTCAGGTATATTTTTGACTTCTGGAATTTTAGGAAGTATATTTCAGGTTGGGATATAGCCTATTCAAAAAGAATAGAAACAAGATGAAACTTCTGAGTAATAGGAATAACAAAGTGGCTAGTTTGTATGTAATAAGCTGAGAAGTAAACCCATGGAGAGTTTCAAATATCACATGGAAAATTTTGAATACATCTTAGAAACCATAAAGAAACACCTGAATCTCTTGAAATAGGGGAGTGGTATGGTCAGACTATGCTTTAGGAATATCACTTGAGTAGTTTTGTGAAAGATGGGGTAGGTAAAGAAGACTATTGAAACAAGGATACCAAGGAGGTTGTTACAATAGTGCAATCAAGAGGATATGAATTAGGCTGGAATGGAATTAATTATAAATGGAAAAGGGGCTAAGGCCGGGAGTGAGAGTAAGGGAAGGTTCAAGGATGTCTGATGTGATTCACAGATGACAAGAAAGGGTAGTGCCCTTGATAGAAATAGGGAAGTTAGGAAAGGAGATAAATTTGGCAGGGAAAGGGGATAATATAGAAAGATTTATTTTAGATATTTGAGTTTGAAATATCTATGAAACATTCAAGTAAAGATGTTGACCAGTATTTGATGGTGTAATGTGGAAGTTCAGTAGAACTTCTAATTACATAGGTATTGGAGTCACCTGTAATGAACTTAGGGGTGAGAATTGATAACATTACAGAGAGGATGTGGAGGAAAAAGAAAATATGGTAATGTTTTGGAGTACCTCCACAGTTAAAAGATTGAACAAAGATGATAATCTAGGAAAGGAGTACTAGGAAAGGGGACTAAAACCAGACATGTGGAAGAAGACACAAGACAGAGAGACAGAGACAGAGACTGAGAGAGAGGAAGTGACAAAAAGAGAAAAAGAGAAAGAGAGAAAAGAGAAAGAGAGAGTGATTAATACTATGAAAACATTAAATGCTGCAGAGAGCTCTTTCTTGAACAGTTGCATTGTTAGAAAGTTTTTCTATCTCAAAGCAAAGTTTTTTTCTCTGTAACTTTCACTCATTGGTTCCAGTTCTTCTCTGTGAAGCTAAGCACACTGAAGTCTGAAGAAAGGTAATTGAATTTGACATTTTCAGAGATCATTGGGAACTTTAGAAAAACAGTTTCAGTTGAATGATAAGATTGGAAACCATACTGCAAAAAAAAAAAGTAAATGAGAGGAGAAGTGAAAGCAATGCATTTAGATAGCAGCTTTTCCTAGCTATATGACTATATGAAATATATGAAATGGTAGCTTGATGGACTGGTTAAATCAAATGGATAATTTTCAAAGAAAATGAGAAAACATGGTTATTTCTAATCTGGAAGTAAGTGAAATCATAGATTTAGAACTGAAAGGAATTGAGATAATTTTTATGTAATCCCACCTTATACACATGGGGGAAAGAGAACTGAAGAAGCTTAAATGACTTGCCTTAGATTACAATGGAATAAGGAGAAGATGTAGGTTTCATCAATTTTTCTACCTTTAATTCTAGTTCTCTTTGTACTACCCCATAACACTTCCTAACATTAACTTGTACTTTTCTTATTGCTTCTTCATAATTTCTGAAGCTCAAATTATTGCTGTGGATACTATGCATAGACAAGGGAAATAAATGGAAAGATTTAGGAAAAAAAAGGTAAGCCTATATGATAGATGTTATCCAAAAGCTCAACAGCCCTGTTAATTAATCAAAAATAGAAGCAATGCATTCTAAAAGACTATAGAAACTATTCTTTATAAACATTAATTCCAGAGTAAAAAAAAATTAAATGCTAGTATAGAAACTATTACATAATAAAATTTGTCAGTCACTCAGTCAATTAACAAGTTCTTTATTGATACCCCGTGTGGTGGTTTGTATGTGACTGGTTTTTCTAGTATCTTCATCCATTAAAAAAAAAATACATGGCATTCTCTTTACAGTATGAAAAAAGGATAAAAAAATGAGCACAGCATTTCTTTTCTTTTTCAGTATAGATATGTAAACATGCACAGATGTATTTTTCTCTCCTTTTCTTTTGCAGCTAAAAATTCTACAAGTCTTAACCAATTGTTGGGTAAAGTGGACTTCGGAAATTTTTTTTAATGTTTGGCATTATTTCCTATGAAAGGATCTCACACCCACATTAAATACTATATGCCATAGCTGTCAATAATATTGCAACAGTAGATCTATTAGAGATATGTCTGACTCCAAGATATTAATGGATTTGTGATATTATTGATGGGGTCTTCCCTCCATTAATATAAACAAGTAGTTTCAAACTCAAATAGAATCAGAGGTCACTTAACTGTACGTAAAGATTCATGTGGATTACATATTGATTTTGAAAATCCTACTACTATTGGGTTTTATTTTTATTTTTAGTTATTTCATTTAATGTTTCCCAATTGCACTTTAAGTTTGGGCCACACTCAGGAATGTTGTAGTCTGTAGGATCACAAATCATACATATGTTTGTCATCTTTGATACAGACCATAACCCATCCATGCAAGGTTATATTATGTTCCTTTTTTCCAAATCTTCCAATAAATTTGCCACATGTGTCTAACCATTATATGGAGCTAATATCCTCACAGTCTTTTGACATTGTATGAATAATAATATTTTTTTCCAAAATATATTTCTGTCATTATATCCCTATATAGTTTTGCTGTGTTGAAGCAAAGTTCCCCTTTGGAAATCAAGCTGGAGTTAAAACAAATTTTTCAATCTGAAAAATAAGGATTTAGCTAATCAGTTTTCTTAAAATTCTTGAAAACTTACATTCTCTTTCCTCTTTGAAAAATTATGCTATAGAATCAATAATTGCCACAGTGATAAGGTTATATGTGTAAAAAAGAACAAACTTTAAGAAGTTACAATTTAAAAAATAAAATGGCTGTCACAAGTCCAACACCCTAAGAGACAAGATGACTATTTATAAGATAATTAGTTCAATATTCCTTGCCATTCAGAGATCCATACTCCTCTCAAGGATAACAAACACAGGTTACTTCACTTATTATTCTTTTAACAGATCATTAGTACAAAAAGATATTATGATTCTGAA
This sequence comes from Sarcophilus harrisii, assembly GCF_902635505.1. NCBI lineage: Eukaryota > Metazoa > Chordata > Mammalia > Dasyuromorphia > Dasyuridae > Sarcophilus > Sarcophilus harrisii. The sequence continues at coordinate 155,514,634 of NC_045427.1, forward strand.
AGCTAATGGTCTTAAGTCAGTATCATTGTTATTTATTATTAAACATAATAAAGCTTCCGGGAAAACTGATAACTAACAGATAGGAGTAAACTGGCTTAATTTTGTTCCAGTTTACTTTACTAGATTCATTCCTTTTTTTCACCAAGCTTCTTAACTGTTTCTTTTTCAATCATACTAGGTAGATATAAGTTTATAAGTTGTCATTATATGCAAATTTGTGATAAATGTGGCTTATCTGAATAATCTTTCTGGCCATGGTCTGCTTAAGATTTTTAAAAACAAATCCTTTGATTCTGAAATAAGCCAATTTTGAAGCAATAATTTCATAAGGGAAGTTATATGCTTTTCATATTAAAAGAAATCATAAAATCATAGGATCATCAATTTAGAACTTTTTCTGCTGTTGTCAATTAGTTGTGTCAGATTTTTCATGACCCCATTTGGGATTTCCTTGGCAAAGATATGGAGTGGTTTGCGATTTCTTTTCCCAGCTCATTTTTCAGAGGAGGAAATTGAGGCAAACAGGTTTAAATGATATGTTCAGGGTCAAAACTAAGTATCGGGGCCTACTGGGGTCTTCCTGACTTCAGAATCAGCAGTCTATCCATTTTACCATGTAGGTGCCCCAAGACTTTGAGTGAGATGTACTTTTAGAAGTCATGTAATCTCATCTCTTCATTTTACAAATGAAACAACTGAGGTACCAAGAAACTACATCATTGCCCAATATCATATACATATATATATACATATATATATATATATGTGCGTGTGTATATATGTTATATATGTATACACATATGTGTGTATATATATATATATATATATATATATATATACACACATATGTGTATGGATATATATATATATAAAGAACCGTTCCTTTGACTCCAAGTCCAGCATATGTTGAAAGATTTGAGATACAGAATGATCATATAACAACATAATGATACAAAATTGATCTGATGTCACAAGAATGATTTCAAATCCCTGAAAAGAATAATAGTCTGGCAATTTTCTCCTTTTCCTCCAGTTAATCAACTCTTCATTCAACAAAACAAAAGTATGAAAATGCATGATCAAAATGACTCAAAGGCGGTTTTTCCTGCAAATGTCTTCTGATTTTTTGTTAATGAATCTCCACCCTATCAGTGCAGCTTATTAATTGAGAAGTCTCAAAGTTGCATACAGTTGCCCTAATATAGTAGAACTTCATATCATTAATTTCAAACAAATTATACTATCAACTTTGGCATCATCCTTACCATATGTCAATTAATAACACTGATTAGGATAGATGAACAGCTTAAAAATCAAACCAAATTGTAGACTTCAAAGACCTTCAAGGTCAAGGTATGGACAACACAAAATTCAAATTTAGTTCTTTGATGGCATTAAAGGCTCTCTCCAATCTGGCTCTAGTCTCCTTTCCAGATACATTTCCTTTACTTCTCTCTGTGAATTTCTATATTCCATAATTTGGGAGTACTTAGTTTTCTCCAAACAAACTATGTGCATTCCCAAGTAAATTTATTTTTATATTCATGTCACTATCACATCCATACATCTTCACATATCTAGAATAACCTTTCTCCTCATTTTTTTCCACTCTAAAATATAAGGATCCCAACAGGTCTCAGTCTCAAGAAGCCTTCACAGACCATTTCAGTACAGATTGACTTTGCTTCCTTAAAGCACTAATATGACATTGGGTACCTGAAAAATTATGATTTTATAGCACTATGGCCTAGTAAAACTCACTTTGTCTTTCTTTGACTAATATTCTATCTTTAGCGAAAAGTAAATTTGATAAGATCATCACAAAAATCACTTTCAGGTTTAAAATTCAATGAATCTATGGAATTGCAAAATTATTCTTTCAGATTTACATTTAAAATCAATCAGTTATTTTGGAAAGAATTTTATCTCTAGGCTACCTAATTCCCTGCTTTAGGCTCACGTAGATACAGTAGGAAAAAATCACTGTTGTATTTTTTATTCATGGAAAGAGGATTTATTCATTCATTAATCCAATAACCAATCATTAAGCATCTATGATGTGGCAAGCATCACCTAAGTGATGGAATACAAAAAGAAGCAGAATTCAGTCCCTATCCCTGATGATTCTAATCTAATCATTGTCTAACTGAACACACAAGAAAAACAAAGTGTATGAAGAATGGCTATTATGTGTAGTATGCATGGGATAATATAATTGGATAGATAATCTGGAGAATTTAGTGTATATATATATATATTTTTTTTTGACAGAGACTTTATACTAACATTGAGTTAAGACCTGAATGAGAGTGGGGCAGAGGGAGGAAAGGAGGGGGAGAAGAAGAGAGAGAGAGAGAGAAGAAGAAGAAGAGAGAGAGAGAGAAAGAGAGAGAGAGAGAGAGAAGAAGAAGAAGAAGAAGAAGAAGAAGAAGAAGAAGAAGAAGAAGAAGAAGAAGAAGAAGAAGAAGAAGAAGAAGAAGAAGAGAGAGAATATCTTGGTTTAAGCTTGAGAAAATGATTGTCATTAGGTAGCATTTGCAAATCTGTTTTTTAAAAATGCCAATAGATCATGTGATAAGGATGAAGAATAGAAGGGGACAAGCTCTATTAATAATGAAACAAAGAATGGGTATGGAGCAGGGAACACAATGAAGAAGACAAAATAACTTCAAATAATATTCTCAATAAACAGCAAAAAAGCAGTAGACTTCTGTTAAATATATACCTGAAGGTGGTCAATGACAAAAAAGAAATAAGCCATATAAATGAAAATATTTAAAATAGGCTTTAGGGTTTTTTTGTGTGTATAGCAACGAATTGTAAATAAAATAAATATTCATTGATTTGGGAATGACTAACAAAATCAAAGAACACAACACATCTAATAGAATTTTACTATGCTATAAGAAATAGAAACTATGATTTCAGTCACCCAACAAGCATTAAGCACCTCATATATGTCAGGTTCTGTAAAAAATAAGCTAAAGAGAATTCTTATTCTTAAGAAATTACAGTCTAATGGGGGAGACAACAAGCAAACTACAGACAAAACGAATGTATACAGGAGCAATAAGAGAAAATCAAAAGAAGGAAGCATTAGCATTAGAAAAGACTTCTTGAAGAAGATGATACTTCATCTGAAATTTGAAGGAAAGCAGAGATGAGAGAAATTAGAGATGAGGATGGAGGACAGCAAATGAAAAAAACCTGGATTCAAGAGATGTTCTAGTGATAGAACAAGACCTTGTGATTAGACTACAGAGTACATGAAAGTAAGACAAGGTGAAGTACATGGTATAAGAAGATTAGAAAAGTAGGAAGGACCCAGATTAGGAAAGCTTTCAAGGTCAGAATATTTATAAAGAAGCATTGGAAGTCTTTCATGAACTGATACAAAATGAATTAAGCAGAGACACAAAAACAACATACAAAATTATTCCAACAATATAAATAGAAATAACATAGTCAAGGAAACTATTAAAACTGCATCCTTTGTAAATATAATGATTGAGTTTGTCTCCTAAGAGATATAAGTGTGTACCCCCTCTCTCTTCTTTATGGAAGTACAAGACTATATGTTTGGAAAACAATTTATAATGTCAAACTTTGTCATAAATCAGTCAGTTTGATAAACCTTTCGTTCCCTTCTTTTCATTCTTCATTTTAAGAAATGGTTCTTGGGAGGGGGAATACATGGGGAACATAAATGATATGAAAATAGAAGATAAAAATAAAATGTATTTTAAAATAGAAAAAAAAGACGATAATGGGAACATTGTGGTAGAAAAAGAGAAAGATAAATTTCCTGTTTCAAAAAAAAAGATAAAAAACAAATAGCCTGTGAGCTTTACTTCAAGTTCTGAAAAAAAAATTCTAAAGAATATTATTCCAGGATTAATTAGTTAAACAAGTAGAAAAGGAAATAATGATCACTGAGTCCCAGCATGGTTTAATCAAGAACAAGTCATGACAGATTGATCATATGTTCTTTATTGACAGAGCTAATAAAGTGGTATATGAGGGCAGTGGTATGGTTTGTCTATATTTGTCAAGGTATTTGACAAAGTCAGGTTATTCTTTTTCAAAATATGCAGTGATATGGATTGAATTCTAGTGTCTTAATCTGTGGGTCATGACTTCATATAGGGTCTTGTAACTGAATGTGGAGGTCATAAAATTATGATTTATACATATTTTATATACCTATATACTCATAGTCACATAAAAATGTATTGGGCTAAAAAGGGTTGCAAAAGGAAAAAGTTTAAGAAGCTCTGATGTATGTTAAATATGTTTGAAGTGGCTTGAATAGTTAGATCCCAAGAAAAATTATAATGCTTACATGACAGGTTAGAAGAGTTCTCTGGTAGTGTTCTACAGGGAATCATTTTTGGTTCTGAGTCATTTATTATTTTTATCAATGACTTGCATAAAGACATATTTCACATTCTTATCAGATTTGCAGATGGCACAAAACATGTAGTGTCTGCTAACATAATAGATGATAGGGCAAGGATTCAAACATATTTTGACAGGCTAGAACATCAGATTGAATAAAATAATTTGAAATTTAATAAGACCAAACATAAAGTCTCACATTTTGTTTTGGAAAATCAACTTTCTAATTATAAGATAGGAGTTCAAGATTTTTTTTTTCTTTAGTAGAATCTGAATCAGCTGTGTGTTTTGGTAGTCAAGAAAACTAATTCAGTCTTGATCTGCACTAAAAGAAGGATAGTTTCTTGACCTACGGAAAGAACAATCTTGTAATCAGACCACATTGAAAGGACTGTGACACTAATAAGCAGTAAAGTATCCAGAGAAAGGTGACTAGGGTGTTGAAAAAGCAAAGACTTAGAGGATGCATGATAATTTCTTTCACATTTTTGAAAAGCTATCATTTGGTGTAGTTTTTCATAGAATTCTCAGTGACTGAGAACATTCCCTTTGTACATAGATACTTGATAATTGTTCTGTTGAATTGAATTTGGAGTGACAGGCAGAAGTTATGATGAGGTAAATATAGGACTATTGTAAGGAAAATCTTCCTAACAATTAGAGCTACCAAAAATTGGTATGGGGCTGTTTTGAGAGGTTATTAGTTTCCATTCACTCCAATTCTTAAAGCAAAAGCTAGATGACAACTCAAAGGCTATTTTGCAGGGGGTGCAGTTGAAGGCTGGGGTTAGGAGGGAACTCCCTTTTGGGTAAGTAGTCACCTCTGAATTTTCTTCCAACTCTAATTCTGTGAAGATTATTTAAAGTTTTCTGATAATTCAACCACAGAGCTGTGTTGAATAAATGACTGTGCTGAATAGTCTTTCAAATTATTAATGTTGAGTGAGGCATAAAAAAGATGAATGTTTTATCATGGAAGTTGCTCTGTGCAAAGTCTAATTGAAAGTAGGATTCCTTATAGAAAGTGAGATCTTCCAGGTGTTCCTTTTCTGCAGTTAATCTGGTATTGAGGCATCAGAAATCTTCAGTGAGATCTGCATTCACTCAAAAATAATTGGGCTAAAAATTGATAAAGGATGGAGCCTGAGTTCCAAACAAGGTAGATGACTTACCTATGCTCACACATGGCTACAAAGTATGAGAGGCAAAGTTTGAACTGAGCTCCTTACAACTTTAGATGCAGCATTTTTTTCTGTAACACCATAGTGTACTCGCCTACAGCCACCCCAAACCAACTTAAATTTCTCTAGTTAATTACCAATGTAAATTTCTCTATCTAATTACCACTATTTCTGCACCCATGGTAAAACATCCACTTACAGAACCATTTTTTGCTTGTCATGGTTGGTTCCTTCTCACAGATAATTACACTCCTACATGTAAGTTTTATCAACCTGACCACAGGTTTGCTTAAATCTGTTGCCACATACTTATAAACAGCGGGAACATTGCAAAGAGGCAAGAATATCTAAGTGAAGTACAATCATAAAAAGGTATGTTGTCAATTATTTATAAATTTTTACAAAATGATAATTAAATTTTTATAAAATTTTTATAATTTTTCTATTTCTATTTTTATAAAAATTTTTATAATTTTCATAAAAATGATAATTAAAAATTGATTTCAATTTTATTTAAATAGAATCTTTCACTTGTCAAAAGAACTTTTTTAAAAGCATCCTAGTTCTTTTTAATAATGATAATAAATATTTAATCTTCAGTTTACCACAACTGTGTCTGTTGAATTAAGTTCTACAGGTAAAATACTATTTTGTTCACATAAAATATATGTGTATCAAAGAAAACATATTAGGCACTTTCTTAAATGTTAACTTTTTCTTGTATTGAAAATTTAAAAATTATAACTTACTCTTTTAGTCAGTCGTTTTCTGAATACTGAGTTTCAAGATCAAGATATTTTCAGTGACAGATATATTTTTTAAACTAATTAATCATGTTATTACTAAATAAAAAAACAGAGCAAATATTATGAGACAATTGTGAATATATTTAAGAGATGCTACTGCCTATGTATTACAAACTAACATTGCTATACCAAACTAGAGTTTAACAGTTCATTTGTAGATGTGATAATGAATGCAAACACATGTGTTTGCACAAGAAATCGAAAAGGCATAAAGCAAATGCTGAGAAATTATCAGGTATATTATGTATGTATGTAAAATTATATTACATTAGGAGTTCCCATCTCTCAACACGAGAGTACATATCATTTCATACTATGCTATCATATATTATATTATATTTATTATATCATTCCTACATAGGAATGGTGATAAGTAGAATGTTTCTAAAGGGGACTTTTTTTTTCTGCCTCTCTCCTCCATAGCTCAATATTTTTGGGATCATCTAAGAAGCAGCCATTACTCCTAAATTCCTTTAAACTCTCCTAGAAACCAACTTTAGAATCCTAAAAATTATGAGGTGGCACAGTGCCAGGCACATAGTAGACATTTCATTTTAAAAATCCCCCCTAAACCTGTTAAATATAATTGAATTCCTCACTCTTTTCTCCATCTAAATTTAATGCCTATCAGTGCAGTCACATATGCATACATATAACAAGAGAACAAAGAACCTAGGAAAAATTTGTAAATGTGCTGTTTGCCTTTGGAGTCTATTTTTTGCCCCCCCCCCCCCTTTTATTGTCCAGTAATCTACATTCCCTTCTTGTCTGCATACTCCGGGGACCCTCATCCTGCTAAATGCACCCCAACCATCTGTAGTTATGATTTACAATAAATCATCTTTTGAGCTCTGACTCCATATTGAACTATAGTATCTGCTGAAGTATGATGTGTTTAGAGAACAGAGCTTAACAATAATTCTGACTTCCCCAAGTTGGCCAATCCTTCAGGAATTGTTGTAGGCTTCAAAATGATTTCTTCTTTCCTCTTTTTCCTTTATAGGCTCTCTGAAGGGAGATCATTTCAGTAATATATTAGTGGGAAGAGAACCTAAAAAATTATTTCACACCATATTATAAATTATTGACAACCTTAACCCTTCCAAGAATGTGTGTGTGTGTGTGTGTGTGTGTGTGTGTGTGTGTGTGTGTGTGTGTCTGTGTTCTGAAGTCAGGAAAACTAATGTTCCTGAGTTCAAATCCAGATTGAGACACTTATTAGCTATGTGATTCTGAATAAGTCACCTAACTCCATTTGTCTTAATTATTCTTCTATAAAATGAACTGGAGAAGGAAATGGAAAATTGCTCCAATACCTTGCCTCTCCAAAGCAACAACCAACCCAAATGGATTCATGGAGAGTTGGACATAGCTTAACAAAACAGAGAAGAAGTGGAAATGTCTTTCACCAAGACAATCCATTCATGATTAGTAGGGGTTCATTTAGCAGGATGAAGGGATTAGATGCTTGTGAACAAGGAAGGGATGTAATTTATTAGATGAAGGGGAAGAAAGGTAGAAAAATTGCACATCTAGAAATTTTGCCTACGTACCATATTCTCTCTCTCTCTCTCTCTCTCTCTCTCTCTCTCTCTCTCTATATATATATATATATATATATATATATATATATATATATATGTTAGGGGCAGCTAGGTGGTGCAGTGGTTAGAGCACCAGTCCTGAAATCAGGAGAACCTGAGTTCAAATCTGGCAACAGACACTTAACACTTCCTAGCTGTGTGACTGTGGGCAAGTCATATAACCCTAAATGCCTCAGTAAAACAAAAACAAAAACAAAAAAAAAGTATGTGTGTTTATATACATATATATATATATATAGAGAGAGAGAGAGAGTTTAATTTAACAATACAGTTAAGCTTTCTCTTATATGAAAAGCAATTTCATATATACATGTTCACAAATATATATGCATATGTGTATATATAGACACACACATATGTACATTGAGTTTTTAATGACTTCTTTGGATACCAATATGGGCAGAACCTATAGGGAATCTTTCAATTTATTTCTAGACTGCAATGAGAATATTTTATAATGGCAGTTCTTAAACTCATGACTTCATACTGGTAGACAGCACAAGACTGTTGTTGTTTATAAACTGCTCAAATATAATTTTGCTAAAAAGTGATTCCTGAATAAATGCACCACACTAATGGAAATTATTATAGTAGGATCTCAGATTATGGGATAGAAATCTTGTCTGAGAAAAATTTCACATAGGCTTATATTAACGATTCATGATTCCTATTTGAAATTTTAGTTGTGTTATCTAGTAAGAAACAACATACTCCTTAGGCAGAGTCTAGCCATCAACCATTCTGAATTCCCATCATTTGAGATTTGCCATTTACTAAGTTATAAGGTATTCTAAGGATTAATGAGGCCATTAACCATTTTAAGATCCTTGACCAAAACACATTAAGTACAAAGGAGTGAATTATTATATGACATGATTTCAATATATTACAATTCACAAAATCAAGTCTTCTATAAAATGCCACATTCTCCCAGCTGCCAATATTATATCATAAGCTATCACATAATAAAAGCTGATTCTGTACAAAGTAGCATGCACTATCTTTTCCATATAAGAAATTCACATGTGTGCAGCCTGTAATAACAGAATTATCCAAAAGACATTATAATGCTTGGGACAGAGTTTCGTTTGCACAAACATATCATTACCAGAGATTAAAGTTTATCAGCAGTGCCAGAAAAACTGTGTCTCACCTAAAATAGGATGGCAAACATTATCCAATGAGGTAAATCTGAACCTTAAACAGAAACATTAATGATATCCAAAGAAACAAGTACTGTTTTAGGGACTGAATGACTGACAAATTATGGGAAAAGTTTCTGTGAAAAGAACAAGCACTCAGTAGGGTGGTACATGCCTGTAGTCCTGCTGCTGGAGAGATTGAGACAGGTAGAATGTTTGAAATTAGAATTTTTGACCTGTGAGAAAATTGTGAGAATTGTATGAATCAAAGTGACCCCATCTTGCAAAATTGACTACATTTTGAGACTCAAGTTTCATTTTTTTTTTTTTTTTTGAGAGTAAATTGTACCTGCTTGGTAATCATAGGAATTTAGTGACATCCCATTTTATATCTAGAAAGTCTATCTGCCATACTCTCCACTCCTAACTCCAGAAACTTTTTCATCCATTTTCCAACTTGGAAAATCCTTAATCTTTCCTACAAATTTCCTACAAGATTATAATACCTAATCTTATATCCAGGTTTTTATCCTGTTAATTTTTGCTTTTAAGGTATAAAAAAAAATCTATCTTCCACTGTATTTGAGGTCTAATGTCAACCTGAAGAGCCCTAATTTGTCATGCATTTGGCATATATTGATTAATATTGATATGCTCAGAAATTCAAAAGTTTTCTTCACTTGTTCTAAATTTCATCCTCAGTTTCTGGTGAGCCAAGTCATTTCAAGAAAGGCCTCTAAATTTTGGGGTGTCATCTTAGACCTTGGAACACTGCCCTGAAATTTGACTCTCTCCTTAATCTCAAATTCTCCTTAGATGAGGTAAGCCCTGACATTGTTGGGATAAGTATTGTCATAAAGCCCCAACATTGTTATGGCAGGTATTGCCCTAAGTTCCCACAATTGTTGGGACACGATTTCTTGGGAAGTCCCTTTGAAGAAATAGATAAGTTGCAGAAGAGTATTCTCTGGGGCACAAATAATTATATTTGTTATGACTGGAAGTCACAGGCAACCATAATTTGTGAGTGACTAACAAACTAATAGTGAAATCTATTGAATCATGTGATATTTAGTTTAAATCTGCAAGAAATTCAGTTATTCTGGTCTTAATTTGACATTTTTAATTATTAAAGAAATTAAGAATGGTCTACTATATATAAAAATCCAAATGAATTGCAAATTCTGTCTGAAAAAAAGACTTTCGATTACTGTAAATTTTAGAAAATTGTGCACACAAATTTCTTCTGTGTAATTATATCATTCATGTTTTTATGTCTTTGTAAAATGCAGGAAAATGTCTAGTGTTGTTTGTAGATTTTGCTATGTTGGAAAATTTTTAAGGGAAAAATGCAATCAGCTGGAAAGAGTGCTGAAAAGTTGTAGCCAAAGAGTTTAGAACACTGGGGAAGATTAATAAAGTTTTATAATTTCATATTTGAAACAGTTCTTCCAGCTTTATATAATCTTATACTAACCTTTTTATCCCAGTAAGTAAGACTAAATCTTACTTTTAATAGGCTTTTTAGATTAGGTTAAAAAGAAAAAAAAAATCCTGCATAATACTTTCTCTCTTTCTTTTCAGTCATAATCAGGTTGGAGTTGCAAAGATAAAGTCAGATAATCAAAGGAAGGAGAAAAATTCCTAGTGTATAGAAATTCGTAGCATTATAACTGAATCAGAGATTGAATTTATAATTGAAATATATCTTTATTATAAATTTCCAAATTTCCAAATTTTGGTGGTTTCCACATAAGGCTTAATCACCTCTCTTCTCTTTCTGGATGGAAAGACTTATTGTTGGAAAAAAGATCTAAGATCATTCTTTCCCTGTAAATTTACAGAACTACTTAGTTTTAGTGCAATGAAAGAAAGCAGTTTCTCTGGTTGATTAAAACACAACAGCAAAGAGGGACCCATGAGGAGAGAACATCAAACCCACTCCCCATTCCATGCAAACATCTATCTCATCCCAATCATTACCTGACTCTAGACTTATTTTGAATAACAGGGATCACAATGATGGGAAGGGGGGAAATAACCAGAAACTTGGATTTAAAAGGAAATAAATAAAAAGTTTTAGGGAGCTAGGAGTGCTACTGCAAATCTCTGAAAATGAACTAACTGATAAAAGGGACTCTAAAATTTTTAAATGCTGCCAAATAATGACCCTTGGATGTGAGAGTTTTGTTTTGTTTGTTTTTATTGTTTTGGGGTTTTTTTTAGATTTTTAAACCTAAATTAGACAAAAATTAATTCATGAGTAAAAAAATCCAGATTTGATTTGTCTGAAATATAATTCTGAAACTAAAGAGGATAACTGTGATAAACAGAACTTAACTGCATTTGGTACATCCATTAAAGAATTTATTAGTTGTGTAACCTTAAGCAAATAAGTATACCTATGTTTGTCTCTTTTTCCTAGTTTATAAAAAGGATAAGATTAGCACCCACTTCCCAGAGTTGTTATAAGAATCAAATGATACAATGGTTGCAAAGTACTTAACACAGTACCTGGCATATGATAAGCACTATAAATATAGTTGTCATTTTCATTATTATTTTTTTAAATTGAATATAATTGTTCCATACTAAATAATTCCATACCAAGTCTCAGAAATGATTTATATAAAAAGTCAAAGGTGATAAAATGAATGATTTTTTATGTAAGATAATTTGAAAATGCCTTCAGCTGAATTGGGGTCATCTGACTGGCAATAATTTTTATTTTATGTTTTAAATGTGTGTTGTATATATTATTATTATGTTTCTAACAATGCTTCTTATATTGTAAAATGTGAGAAACCATTCTCAAAAATAGTATTTGACAAATAACTTGTTTTTAATCTGGATGTTGTTAGATTACAAATTGAGTTGTTAGAAAAATGTGATTAAAAATAGATATTTGAAAATTATTAAATATTTAATGGAGGCAGCTAAGTGGTATAGTGGATAAAGTATTGGCCCTGAAATCTGAAGTATCTGAGTTCAAATATGGTCTCAGACACTTACTAACTGTGTGACCCTGGCCAAGTCACTTAACATAGTTTACCTCAGTCTCTTTCTTCATCCATAAAATGAACTGAGAAGGAAATGGCAAACCACTCCAGAATCTTTGCCAGGAAAGCACCACATGGATTCATGAATTAATAAAACAACAACAAAAACATTTAGTTTTGTTTTCTAATAACAATAATATTATGCATTAACCATATAAGTTATTCTTTGGGGAGAAAAACATTGTACAAAAGCTTTAAGATATCCTTATCTTAACTGTTTTCAGGCAGGGTCATAACATCTTATTATCAGCTCTGCTGACTGCATGTCATAAAATTCTAAAATATTGAATTTTGAGAACCTATAACTGAGAAAATAGGATTTCCTCTCTTACTTATTTCAAAAGGAGTGAATTTACAAGTTTACTATAATAAAGAGTGAGTTTTTACCTGAAATTATTTGATTATCACTTACATAAAATTATAGGGTCTGAGAATCTGAGCTATATTGTCGCTAAGTGATTTTTGAATTAAGTAACTTGTATGCACTGTATGTATAATTTGAAATACCCTAAGATATGATTATTTCTAATTTATAAGTGAAGAACAAATGAAATGTCAGTCTTAGGGAAATGTAAAAAAAATCAATAATATTCAAGCCCTAAATTATGATTAGTGAAACTTTGCTATTTAAGATTAAAAATTTCATGTACTATATTATTATTTTGAGTTTTGATTACTAAATGATTGTTTAAATTGTCATGAAGCCAGTAGTCCATCATTCAAGGAGAAAATGGCAAATACTGTAACTGAGAACTACTAAAGATGGATGTCTGTCCCTAAGAAAAATTGAAGGGATAACTTTGATATTACCTAGCATATTATCCACTTGACTCAATTTTCCCATGATATTATTTTCCTCTGAACAGGAAATTTTCCCACTTGGTTAATTGTTTTTTTTTTCTAGTAAATTTATTTATTTTTAATACATATTACTTTATGAATCATGTTGGGAGGGAAAAATTAGAGAAAAGGGTTAAAATCATGGGAGAGATTTTAAAAATGCAGAAAAAAAGAAGTGAATATAACATGTTGATTTACATTCAGTCTCTTTAGTTCTTTCTCTGGATGCAGATGGCATTTTCTGCTCAAAGTCTATTGGGATTGCTTTGGATAACTGAACTACTGAGAAGAATCAAGTCTTTCATAGATGATCATCACACATTCTTGCTGTTACTCTGTACAATGTATTCCTCGTTCTGCTTGTTTCATTAAGCATTAGTTTATGTAAATTTTTTCAGACCTTTATAAAATCCACTTGTTCATCTTTTTTTAGAGAACAATAATATTCCATTACCTTCATATGCCACAACTTGTTCAGCCATTTGACTCCCTAATTGATGGGCATGCCCTAATTTTCCAATTCTTTGTTACCACAAAAAGAAGCTGCTACAAACATTTTTGCACATGTGGATCCTTTTCCCTTTTTTATGATTTTTTTGGAATATAGATGCAGTAATGGCATTGCTGAGTCAATGGGTATGAACAGTTTTATAGGCTTTTGAGCATAGTTTCAAATTGTTCTGCAGAATGGCTAGATCATTTCACAATTCCACCAACAATGTATTAATATTCCAGTTTTCTCACATCCACTCCAATATTTATCATTATCTTTTCCTGTCATTTTAGCCAAGTTGAGAAGTGTGAGGGGGTATCTCAGAGTTGTTATAATTTGCATTTCTCTAATCAACAGTGATTTAGAGAATTTTTCATATAATTATAATATGGCTTTCATTTTGTCATCAGAAAACTGTTCATATTCTTGACCATTTATCAATTGAGAAATGACTTGCATTCTTATAAATTTGACACAGTTCTTTATATATTTTAGAAATGAGAGCTTTATCAGAAACTCTAGCTATAAATTTTTTTTCCAGCATTGTATTTCCCTTTTAATCTTGTTTCTGTTGGTCACTTGGTTAATTCTGAGCCTAGTCATAGTATCCTGTGAAAAATGTGGAGCTTTGTTACATGATTGTCTGTTAAATATGACTTGTGCCTGGAATTAAAGAAAGCTAAGGGACTTTTTCTCCTATTGTATATATTCAGGTCAGTCTGTGTCCTTAAGGGAGCAATCTCTACATGGTTAAAATATGTCTCTTCTTTTTCCTTTTGTAGCAAATTTTTAGATATCATTGTGAATTATAAAAGTTTTGTAAGTACAATACTAAATCAATTTATAGCTTAATACTGGAACATCTCTGAATTATTCTAATAGCATTATGAGAAATTTTGCAATTTTAATTTGTATTTGTCGACAAGTTATATACAAATGATATCCTCCTAAGGGAGGAACTAGACAAAATAATAAGACATAGATATAATGTATAACTTTTCTAATTAAATAGAGTAGTAATTTTGAGAAAGAAATAGGATCAAATTGCTTTCTCTGGAAACTGGGATGTGTGTGTGTATGTGTGTGTGTGAATGTATTTATGTATATGCTTGTGATATAGATGTATAAATTTCCTGGTTCTTACAGAGGATGGTCCAATTATTAACTTCCAAATGTTTTTAATAGAAAATTCAGTCTTTGAGCATATTAAGTTCTCAAAATTGAGTTACGGATTTTACATATAAAATTACATTGATAATTGTTAAGAAAATGAAATTATTTTCCTATTTTGAAGTGTCTATTTGAGGAGATAGGCTCATTTTCCTGATTAATTCCTTATGAACTTTTCTTAAGATTCTTCCTTTACCCAGCTGATAGTATTATCCATATCACATACAGGGGTTAGTATAATTATCTAAGATTTTAGTAAAATTATCTAAGCATCTCTATAAGTGAAGAGACCAAAAAAGCAGAGATCTTTTTAGAGCTGCCCTGAAAATGAAGGCTATTCCAAAATGTTCAAGAGATCTTTTCAGGAGCTGATGCCATCAGGACATCTGGGAATCAAGGTAAAATGTTCTGAATAAATGAACATTAGGAGTGGGTCACAAGGATACAAGGAGATTTGATGTTATTTAATATTCATAGTCATCATTGTATTACTTTGGCCTGTTGTCAAAACCTATGGTATTGGTTTGGGCAAGTAGGTTGCAAAGGGGATAGAGTCTTAGATTTGGAATTGGGAAAACTCATTCTTATGAGTTCAAAATGTGATTTTTAGCCCTTTATGAACTGTGTGACTCTGGGCAAGTCACTTAACCCTGTTTGCCTTAGTTCCTTGTCTATAAAATGAGCTGGAGAAGGAAATAGCAAACCATTTCAATATCTATTGAAACTGGCCTTGTGAGTAATCACTATATTTCTAAATTGGACAAGATAGGGAGACCCAGACTCCAAAAAGCTTCTTAGCATTTTTTGTGTCATGGATCCTTCTGGCCATCTAATGAAGCTAATGGATTTCTCAGAAAGTTATTTTTAAATGTATAAAATAAAATATATGGGATTGCAAAAGAAATCAATTATGTCAAAATTATCAAAATATGCTAAAAATCAAATTTATAAACCTCATTTTCAAAAATTCTTGAAGAAATATGACAGTATGATTGGTGAAAAGGAAAAAAAATGAGAGATAGAAGTGCAGTTTCTTTGCTATTGATGAGCTATTTGATCTCAGAGAAACCACTTAAATTCTCTGAACTTTCATTTTATTCATTTAAAGTGTAGGTACTAGGCTAGATGGCTTCTAAGATCCTGTCTAGTTCCAAAATTCTATTACCCTATGAATAGGAAAAAAAAAAAAGAGAAAGAGAGCTAAATGAGATGAGAGACAGAAATGGTCTGCCTTGCCAGGGAGCAATGAATATTGATCTCAAACCCTCATCATATGATAAGCACTTTCTCCTTTTCTAATCTTTAATGTCTATTCCTATCACATCAATACCCTACATATTATATAATAGAAATGAAAGAGAAAATAAAAACAGAAAAAAAGAAAATCTCTTTAGGGAGTCAGGGTGATGGAGAGAATGTTATGGAATCTGTCCGACATACTCAATATACCAATGTACCCATTAAGGTAATATTCACATGCTCTTACTAAAATAATATTTCCTCATCTGTAAAATGGGGGCCATTAAACTTTTCTCAACTATGGCTCTGTGGAGGGTGAATAGACAAACTATATCTGAAAATGCTTTGAGGGAAGAGTTTAAAGTATTATAAACTGCAAGCTAAGATGGTTGCTAATTAATAATCACTCTGAATCTCTTTTTTTCAACAGTGAGGCTTTTTGATAACACTGTCATATTTCTATACTTTTTGTAGCTTCAGTTCCCTGGAGTCTTTGAATTTTTATTTTCCTGGAACTGAAGTCTCAGAGCAAGTTAAGAAGCTTTTCTTTAAAATAACATTCCCCCTCCTTACCCCATCCACCCCCATTCCAGATAACTACTGACTGGTCTTGTTCATTTGATAGCAATCATGTCTGAATATTAAAATGATGGAGACTGAGAAAGGTCACCGAATGTTGCATTTTGCAATCTAAGCCACAGGAGCCCTATTTCCAATGCGAGGCCTCTTGTATGCAGGTGATTATGTACTTGGAAGACTGAACTGATGGGCATTTTTTTCCTTTGGTAGTGTAACATGAATATGAATATCCACCTGCAGAGCTCTGATCTGAAGAAGAGATAGAGAAACAATGAAAATAAGGGAAAATAGGCCTTTTTTTTTTTTTTTTTTTAAG
Organism: Sarcophilus harrisii; assembly: GCF_902635505.1. Classification (NCBI taxonomy): domain Eukaryota; kingdom Metazoa; phylum Chordata; class Mammalia; order Dasyuromorphia; family Dasyuridae; genus Sarcophilus; species Sarcophilus harrisii. The sequence goes on from NC_045427.1 coordinate 155,531,461, forward strand.
AACAGCAACCCCTATTGGTGGGGCTGCCAGCAGAAAGCATGGTGAAAAGAAAATAAAGAGGTTTGACCTTCATTCAAGTAAATAAACTTCAAAGCAGGATTTGTTTTTACAATAGTCCATTGTCTAAAGTCCTAAAATTACCTTAAGTAAAAAGAAGATTTGATCTAGAACATACAGTTAAATTTTGCTAGGAGAAAGACATCAAATAATACATTAATGAAATTTTGGCACATGTGTGAGAGGATCACATTATATGAGTTTGATACCTGTGTGACTCTGGACGATTCACTTAACGTTGCTTGCCTCAGTTTCCTCATTTGTAAAATGAGCTGGAGAAGGAAATGGCAAATCACTCTAGTATCTTTGCTAAGACAACCCCAGAGTCAGAGAATCAAACATGATTGAAACGACTCAACAACCACCACCCCAATTCTGATAGAAACTCCAGTAAGAATAATAGAAGTTAATAGACTACATGTTTAATTTCACAATGTGGTTAAATAAGCAAACAAATAAAATCTTAGGCTGCACTGAAAGTTTAGGATTAAGTATAAAATAGTCCTGTCTGAAGTAATGAGTTCCACATAAATAATCTGGTAAAGAAGGCAAGGAGGAGTTCCTGAGATTTGAAGACCAGATAAAACTAAACAGGAATGTTTAGCCTAGGGAAGGAGAAGACCTAATGGGGGGAGGGGAGGAGAGAGAGAAATCCAGACAACTATCTTCAATTATGTTGTACGAGATTATAAAAAATGAGAGAATTGCTACTCTTGGTCCCTGAGGATAGTACTAGTACAATGGCTGGTAGGTGCAATGAGACAAATTTAAGTTTTATATTAGGGGGAAAAACACAACTTTTTAAAAATTAAAACTCTCCAAAAGGAAAATTGACTTTTATTTTGAAAAGAAGTGGGTTTCCTATAACTGGATGTTTTTCAGCAAAGCTTAAATAACCAACTGAAAAATATAACATAGAAAGAATTTCTGTCCAAGTGTGGATGGCCTCTGAGGTTCCTGTAACTTCTGAGACTCCATGAAATTATCTCCATGGCAAAATCTACTAAGGAACTAACTTTAGAACTTTTTTTAGGTATCTTTCATTTGTGGAGATAAGAGAATTCTAAGAACTAGCCTAATTACAAAATACAAACCTACTAACACAAAACCAACCAATGGGTCTGACTGTATAGGAATCTTATTGGGCTGAAAAAAACCCTGTTGCCTCTTGTTTTTTTTTTTCCCCTATATAAATAGGCCTCATGGACTACTTTGAGCAAAAGTTACTATTGAAACACTTTTAGCACTTTATGGACACAGCTAACAGGTTAGTCTGGTGGAAAACTGCCATGGAAAATAATTTGTTGGAGCAAATGCAGGGTCTTGTTCTTTGGATGGGAAAGTTTACTAAATGGTTTCCAGAAGCCAAAAATAAATTATGTCTTCTCTCCCTATCCTGTCTCTCCTTCCCCTTTCCAGTGAAATTCATAGTCTTCCATGTTTGTGTGGCCTTTCTATTGATGTCTCTGTTACCAATACTTGGTACAGATTATACACTTAAACAATAGATGATGTATCTACTTTAATTTTAGCCACCAAAAAATATCTTTCTTGGCTATTCCTCTTTAAATTTTTAAGCTCAATATAAAAGATTATTTCAAAGATAAAGGAATGAGAGCATTTTTTAAAACAGGTAACCGCCTGTCTTTCCATTTTCTTCCTATTTCTTTCAATGACCTTTCATTACAAGTTAAATTAAAAGCATTGGAAAAAAAGAAGGAAATTGTGAGTAACAGCATAGTCATCCAGAGAGACAACTTAGAAATACTGCTATGTTATCAAACTTTGCAACACTTTGAGGAGAACAAATAAAAGTATCAGAAGCTAGACTACATTCTAGTCTTATCATATCTACTATATTTTACCCATGTTTGGGGGATCATATGATCAGAGACTGTCAAACTCAAGTCACACATTGACTTAGAAAACCATATATTAACATTCTCTATGTTCTATTGTATTTTTTTCCACTTAAAATATTTCCCAATTACATTTCAATCTGGTTCTCCCCATGAGATAGTGTTTCTGGCAGCATGTTTGAAACTTCTGAACTAAAATAAAATACATGCACAAAAATGACTTATAGCAACTCTTTTTATAGCACCAAAAAACATATAAGGTGATCTCTATCAATTAGAACAAATTATGATATATGAATGTAGTGAAACGATACTGTTTCATAAGAAATGATGAAGGCAATGGTTTCAGAAAAATCTGGGAAGATTTCTATCAACTAATGTAGAGTATAGCATGTGAAACCAAGGGAATACAATCACAACATTAACATTGTAAGACAATCCTGAAAGATTTAAGAACTCTAATCAATGTTGTGACCAACTATGACTCTAGGGGATGCTTGATGAATCTTCCTATCAATTTTTAACAGAAAGGTTATGGGTTTAAGATTCAGAATAAAACATACAGACATGGTTGGTGCAGGAGCTTGTACTATGCATATTTGTTACAAGAATTTCTTTTTTTTAGGTGGGGGTGGTGAGAGTGAGAAAAAATAAAGTCTTGTTAAGTGGAAAAAAATTAATTTAAAATGTGAGGCAAGGAGACCAGATATTTGCTGTGCTATAGGAGCAGATGGAAGCTTCTCTGTCTTCCTTCTTTTTTATTTTTAAGTTCAGAATCTTATGCTTATCTAGTTTAGAAAAGCGAAATCCTCTTCTAGGAGCTAGGGCTTAAGGCGATTAGGAGCACTGACTTGTTTTCTAAATGATCTTTCATGGTGTGGAATTTTTCTTCAGACATTATCCTGAAGCCTGTACTTGCTTTGATTAAAGAATGAAGAGCCTGAAGGATGCTCTCTCCTCCTGTCTGTGTGGCAGGGAGGCATGGAAAGCATAAAGACTGACAAACAAATGCACTGACAATAATAAACGCCTATTGAACACTCCACCATGTGTGAGGTGAATCCCAATTACGGGAGGCTGAGCCAAAAGGCTGACCCTGCCTCCTGGAGACAATGAAAGGTGATTTTTTAAAAAATATGCCGTTCACGGGTTTCCACTGAGCCTCCATACCAACCTTATTAAACACTTAGGTTACATCACTGTTGTTTGTCCTTCCTTCTCAAAGGTATAGTGCATGATAAATAAAGACTTAAGCTCTATTTGGCTAGACAAAATTGGTCAGACAGAAATGTAGCTAACATTTCCCAGAACATTTTTCTTCTCTGTATTTGCTATTTATATGGAACATTGTGGTCTAATTGTTTAGTAGCTTCATGTATTTATGAAGAGCAGTGGACAAAAAGCTGGGGTCTGGAAGACCTGAATTCAAATATGGCTTTAGACACTAATTAGCTATGTGACCATGGGCATTAGACACTAACTAGCTATGTGACCATGGGCAACTCAGTTACTCTCTTCCTCAGGTGTAAAATAGAAAAAATAACAGCAATGATGTTATAGAGTTGTTGTGAGAGGCAAATGAGATATTTATAAAGTACTTAGCACAATGCCTGGTACTATATAAATGTATATTCTTTTCACTTTTCTTCCATCCTACCGATCTTTGAGGGTTGACAGACATTTGTATGTCCCAAAGTGCCCCCTACCCACTAAGCAAGCTACAGGAAAGACTGCCTAAATAAGGGAGTTTGGGGTGAGTTAAAAGGATTTGAATAGAGTGGAAGCTCTAAGTGGGGTTATTTTTGACCTTTAGCACAGAGCCATTCAGGGTGATCTCCCTGTTCAGATCTTAAATCTAGAGCTGAAATGGACCTTAAAAACTATGCTACTCCAGCCCTTCTATTTTACAAATGAAGAAATGGAAGCCCAGGAAAATTAAGTGACTTGTCTATATGAGCTATAAACATCAATGACAGGATTTGAACCCATGTCCCCTTGGTTCATGTACCCCCTGGGTACAGAGACATTGTGTTTTTCCACTATAACATACTGCCTCTCACAGGAAACAGCAAGGGTAAAAAAAGCAGTAATAATCTTGGAGCCCTGGTGATGATTCTGCCAATTAGCCTGTGTCCAGTGAAGAGAAGCCATAAGTTTCTAAGGTATCCTAACATGGACAACCCAGACTTTCAGGTGATACCAGAAATGAAGGAAATGTGTGATTGTTATTCTGTTAGTGGTTAACTTAAGGCCTCCATAAATAGGGGATGGGAAACTGAAAAAGCTGAAGGTTTGGGGTTGATACATGTAAACGTTACCATAGATATGTCCCAAAACATTAACTATGACCCTGGATGTCATTTTAGCAGTACTTGGGTCCCTTGAAGGGAATATTTCTGCAAAGGTTGATTGTGCACAGTGTGATTTACAATAAATCAAATCATTGATCTTCCTTCTGGAGTCTCTATCTATCACCAATGACTTCAATTAGCCCTGTAAACAGAGTGACAGTAAACCAAATAGGACCATTAGTTATGATCAGATGTTATCACATGCCAGGAGGGGAAAAAAAAGGAGAAGAAAATGGTTATTGGTATAGTGCTTGCTTAATCCAGTAACTAAAATGTCAGTGTAGTGGTAGCATTTACATAGGCTTAGAAATGTAAAACTAACCACATCTTGTATGCAACATTGCCTTAAAACAGGACAATCAGATTTGTTTCTATGTCTAAATGATCAGACCCTGATCATTGAAGGGAACTAAGATGTGATAAAATATCAAGAGCTTTGTGCTTAGCGTCAAAAAATTTGAGGTATCGGAGACATTCTACTACCTGTTACCTGTGTGACCCTAAGCAAGACACTTACCTCTCTGAACCCTAGTGACTTAATCTACAAAACAGGAATAATAATACTTGTTTTATTCACTTTATTCTAATAATAATAATAAAAAAGAAAAGAAAATGTATGTTAAACTACTTAAACCTTAGAATGTTATATTACTATATATAAATGGAAACTACTCTCAATAATTATTATTTTTTTTTTTGTAAGGCAATTAGGGTTAAGTGACTTGCTCAAGGTTCCACAGTTAGGAAGTATAAAATGTCTAAGGCCAAATTTGAACTATCTGATTTCAGGGCAGGCGCTCTATCCACTGTGCCATCTAGCTGCACCCCCTCCCCCAATTTAATTTCAACAAGGTTTTAAAGTATGTGCCAGATGACACATTAACACAAATATGACCTTTGTTAGAATTATGATATATTGGGTAGTATTTTGTTTTTCTGAATTAAACTATCATAATTTTTTAATCTTATTTTTTTCTAGGTAGAAAGAACCAAAATAAAGGTATTTTCCTACTTGGTCCTTCAACATGTGATTTTGATCTTTATCTCTTTTCAATATTAAATATGAACTTAACACAAAGATAAGAAAGAAAATCTTTTATTAATAACATATAAATACATACTACAATATCTAAATTTTTCATAGCACTAAACATATTTTCCTGAAATATATATATTTTGACTCTATATCAAGTTGTTTTTCTCAATGAGATAGGCAGAGAAGGTGAGAGAGAATTTAGAATTCAAATTTTAAAAAGTTAAATATTCCTTTGCTATCTAGTTGGGAAAAAATATTAAATCATTAAAATAAAATATGTATTTTGGTTACAAAAATTTGCTCAGCAAAAAATATGAAGTTTCAACTTTGTGGGGTGGCATAAATTATGACTGAATGGGGAAATCCCATGATTTCTCTTTCCAATAAAAGATAAAGCTTTTTTCTGACTCTAAGACATATTTATGTGACAAGTCATTTCTATTCCACCAAATTTGAATTGGATTGTTTCTTGCTATATACCTCAAGCTCTCTCACATATTCATTTCTTGAGAAGTGAATCATACTCTTAAATGAAAAGAGCCAATCCATAGATAGCCTCAACACTGTCCTAGAAGCTACATAAAGATCTACATAAACATCTTTATCATGTTTGAATAGGTATTCTACAGAAAATTGTGGGAGAATATATTTGCCCTTCTATTGGAATGTTATATTCTGAATTAGTTTGTTGCTTTATCTAGGTCCTATATAATATGAACTGATTTTCTTTAATCTCCAAAAACTTTCTGCATATTGCAATCTCATTTCATCTCATGGATGAAAACATTTCATTACTACCAAAGTGACAAAGGAGCTTATTCACACCTGGTTTATGCCCTTAATTGACTAAATCAATAGAGGTAGCAATTATAAATAATATGAATTATTCATATGTATTTTATACCATTAATGAAGTAATTTAACTCCATAACTCAGAGGTGTTCAATCTATATCAAAGGGTTAAGTATCTTCTTAGTTATATTATCTGGGGTTGTTCATCTGGGTAATATCCCATGTTTGTACATGTTGTCTATCCTATTAGAATGCAAAATCCTTGAGGGCAGGTACTTTTTTCTTTTTTGTTTTTATCAATTCCTCCAGGATCTAGCATAGAGCTTAACACAAAGTTGGTGCTTCATAACTGCTTGCTGATGGGTTGACTAAAATTCAACTAAGTAACAAGGAAGAAAAAAAATCACCATCTATTCCTATTTTCTTTCTAAAAAAAAAATCCTTCCTGTTTTAAGGTAAGAATGAAGTAGCTAAAACTATATATCTATAGTAAATTAAATTTCTACAACAAATGCACAGATGTCAGGAAAGATAAAACAATTCAAGTTGCTAGAGATCACTCAGTGGTCATAGAGTAGAAGGAATTTCAGTCCAAGTATGTGCTGGGCTAGACCAGAATGTCTTAAACTTTTCCCACTTGCAACCCCTTTTTGTCCTAAAAGTTTTTATGTAACTCCAAGTATAAAAGTATATAAAATAGGTATACAAATCAATTATTTACTGATAATAAATCACTTGCCTCAGTTCCTTATCTGTAAAATAAAATGGAAAAGGAAATGGCAAACCTCTGTAGGATCTTTGCCAAGAAAATCCAAAATGATATCTTGAAGAGTTGGACACAACTAAAAAACAACTAAACAACTGCAAAAATAATGCTATATGATGTCTTTTGTCTTCTATTTATTCTCTGAGCTGAGAGAACATTTATAACAAACAGCCTGTATCTGATAACATTCAGAAAAATTGGTTTATAATATTTTTTACTATAATGCTACTATGGTTAGCCATGGGTATTTCCTCCAGTGGCACACATTTATGCACTCTCATCCTTTAAGACCATTGTTCATATCCTCTTATGAATGTTCTAAAGGGTATGTACCCTTATACACCTGGTGTCTCAATGCCAAGTAGATACCACTGAAGTGCACAAGCTTCCCATTGATAATCCCTCACTTTCTTTCGATAACTTTTATTTCCCATACTGCATTTCCATTTTGAGATCCTTTACACTGCTTATTTTAATTTACTGTTGCCTGGAAATATGCTTCCATCTCTGCTATTATGTCTTTTTTTTTTTTTTTCCCTGAGGCAATTGGGGTTAAGTGACTTGCCCAGGCTGCTATTATATCTTTCAAGAAATTCTGGTTGATTCTAACATATTCATGTTGGAAGAAAGTTTTATGATTACTAAGTGAATTAAAGATTGTTTTTAAAATGATAAACAAACAAGTATAATGGGATACTGTATTCTCTATACTATTCAACCATAACATAAAGGTATGAAAGCTTTTCTAAACTCTTTGGGCTTTTGTAAAGGTTGTTCTTGATAGATATATAGATTATTTTCACAAAAATTTTGTAAAGATGGGAAAGTAGCCATATAGGTAAGTATAGAATATAATAATAATTTGCTTTTGTATATTGCTTTAATTTTGCAAAATATTTTTCTTATAACAATCCTATGAAGTTGTCAATGCAAGTATTATTATCTCCTTTTTACAGGCAGGGAAAATGAGGACCTTAATGGCTAAGTGTATTGCCTATAATTATATAACTAGTAAATAGGTAAAATGGGATCCAACCAAGATTTCCCTAATTTCAAGTTTCATGCTATATAATCTGTACCCTATTGACTTTTGCATATCAAATGATGTGAAAAAAATTGTAAAACGTCAAATAACATCTACTAGGATTTTTGGGAACCCTTTTCCCCCCCAAAAAAAGTAATAGGAATAACATAAAAATTAACTAAGTGAAGTTTCTAAAACACAACTGAAGACTAGGAGATTTTAATATTGCTATTGCAATAATACATTCATTTTTGTTCATCCTCTTCCCGACAAGAGACATGCCCTTCTTCAGTCCACATCTCTCTAGGTCAGGGCTTGCTGTAGAAAATCTCCAAAAGCAATTGACTCACAGACAATAGTGTACCCAATTAAATTCTGAGCTATGACTCCTGTTACTATGCCTCCCCCAACCCCAATCTGGGCCAAGGAGTTTACAATGTCAGCAGACAGGAGCAAAAATCATATTGAGAGCACATGGAAATGAAAAATCACACCTTTAGGCATCTAGCTGTCAGTTAATATAGTTGACATTTATTTATTTAATTATGCACTTATTTATTTGTAGGTTGTTTGTTTATACCCAAGATAAACATATTTTCAATTCAGCTAAAATGGTGGGAACTGATGAGGCTGCCTCAAGATCAAAGAAAAGAGGGCAGGACTAGGCCAAACAGATTTAGAGAGGAATTGGTTTGTTAAGCAGTCAGGGAGGTGGATCATAGCTTCTTATTTCATTTGCTAACTAGGTACTAAGCTCAAACAAGAGTAACTAGGTACTAGGTTGTTTCTATATTGTTGAAAAATTGAAAGCATTATCAGTATCCTTTTAAAATTAGATGGCTTGGATAAAGTCCAGGTATATCATCTTAGTGAGAACTGGAAAAAAACTTTCCCCTCCCTTTTTTAAATGTGAAATCTTTGTATTGGGTTTTGATGAATTTGCTTTAAGTTGATGTATATATTTAGGTGTTTTGCTATTGACAATAGGAATAAACTCCAAACCAGAATAAATACATGAAAAACTAAACAAATATTTATTTAAAGAGTTGGAACATTAAAGGTTTTCTACAAGACAAGAAAAACGTAAATCTAGTAACAAAAAGCTCCAAGCCAAATCAAATGAAATGATGCTGAGATATGTTTAGCGTACCTGGACCTGTTAGTTCACATTCCAACTGAAAACAATAAGAGTGTTATTTTTATTAATATATCGTATCTACATTTACATCATCTTTCTATGGTGTCATAAATTTAAAAAAAAAATTCAAGATTGGCTTGTTCCATGTGCTGTAAATAACATAACTTGACAGTTACTGAGGACTGACCACATTCAAGTCTGGGCACTATGTGTTCTGCAGAAACAAAACAGAGAATGTCTTCACATCTCCCCTTTTTATCCTTTTGATCACAATCATTGTTACTACTACTCCTGCTTAGTCAGCTGCTAGATGTTCAGGGCTGTATCATAAAAGCCATTAGCTATGGAGGCAGAGAAATCCAAGCACATCTCTGACAACTATTTTAATGAAGATTCAACTGTGGCAAACAGGAATGTCTAGCAATAAAATTGAAATTATACATCTTTATATTTATATACAATTTATAGACATAAAGACAAATGTGACAAATTGCTTTGTATTTTGGTTTTAGAACTTCCCCTTTTATTTTGAGTTTTGGTTTGAGAGAGTGGCCTAGAGCTGCTGTTGAGATATTTTCAGTTGTACCCAGCTCTTTGTGACCTCATCTGGAGTTTTCCTGGCAAAATTACTGATGTGCTTTGCCACTTACTTTTCTAGCTCATTTTGTAGATGAGGAAACTGAGGCAAACAGGGTCATACAGCTAGTAAGTGTTACAGGCAAACTACTCAAGCCTTCAAACTATCAGGCCAGTGCTCTATCCACTGAACCACTTAGCTGCCCCTAAAAGTACTGACAAGTTAAATGAATTGTCACATGGCTAGTATGTGCAGGAGGCAGAATTTCAATTCAGGTCTTTTTGACCTATTGACTATGCTATGTCACTTCTCCCTAAACAAACTAATTCTCTGTCTCTCTGTCTCTGACATTGTCTCTCTCTCTCTCTGTCCCTCTCTTTCTCTCCTTCTTTCTATTTCTCTCTGTCTCTCTCTGTCCTTCTCATTTTGTCTTTCTGTTTCTCAGGCTCTCTATCTCCCTCTTTTTCTCCTTCTTTCTGTTTCTCTTTCTCTGCCTCTCTGTCTCTTTGTCTCTATTTCTCTCTTTCCCTCCTTTTTGTTTCAGTCTCTGTCTCTCTGTCTCTGTCTCTCTCTATACACTCACATACACACATATAAATAGAGAGGGAGATTTATAGATCTATATACAAAGATATGTGTTCCTCCTCTCAAGACAAAAGTGACGGATTACAAGTGCAAAATCAGGTATTTGCTTTCAGATTTGATACATGTCAGTCTGATTTTTTTAAAAACTCTTATTTCTTTTCAACAGAAAAGGGTTCCATAAAGGAGGGGAAGTGGGAAATATCCAGTGATGTCAAAAAGAAAAGAATCAATAATCAATTTAAGTAGAATCATAGAATTCTATGAAACAGAAAGATATCTTAGAAATGTAATCATTGGATCCAATCCTTTAATTGTATATATCAGAAAACAGGACCAGAGAGGGCAAAGTTCAATATGACACAGCTAGGAGACAGGAAAACTAGGACTAGAGAAATCAGGTCCTCCAAGACCTGTGCTGAAAGCACTTGCATAAGGATGATGATTGATTGATTGATGACAGACAACATTTATGTAGGATTTAAGATATGCAAAAGACTTTTCAGATCTTATCTCAATTGAGATCCAAACAACCCAGTGAGATAAATGATGTTACTATTCACATTTTACAGATGAGGGCCCTGAGGTTAAGAGAGAAGACCTTTATAAGTAAGAGAACCCAGATCTTTCCTACTTCCAAGTCTTTATTTTAGAAGTTGTGCTTTTACAAGATAAGAACAATTAGCCTCAATCTTGTGGGTTGACATTGAATTTCCCAGTGTTTGTCATTTAAATCAGACCCTTTAAAAGTCCCTTTAAAGACAATTTTGTGGTTTAATGATCTTGTTTTGTACACTAGATTTCTTAATGGAAAAAAAGTAAATGAAGAAAATGAGCACAGATATAAATGATAATAACCATGTTTGTAAATACAGTTCTAATTAAGGACTTCTTGAAATGTGTTAGATTTACATAGTTTGCAATAGAACATGAATGTGTTTTTAATTGTTTTTTGTGGTTTTCAGAAACATTTGAAAAGCTATTTCATCTATGAAATTACATCTATAAGTAGCTGGCCTCATTAATTAGATGGATTTATTGGCATTGCTTTATCCTCCAGTAGATATGTGCAATTCATAGCCACAATGTTATTATGTAAATTAGAGGGAAAGACTTAGAAGTTGTAAGTCAGCAAGTGAATTTTCCAAAGATAAATCAGCTCAACTCATGCTCCATGCAATAATGAGTGCTCCTTTCTTCAGCCCCGGGTAAAGCACCTAAGACAGGGAGAGGGCCATATTGCCCACTCCGTGTCCTATTATAGTCTTCTCGACAGGGACCCCACAGATTGGTTTGGAGTTGACTCATCCCTTTTTGGGTTGTTGTCATAACTGTCCAGTAATGATCCAATCTGATGGTTGTGGCAGGTGAAATAGCTTCATCTACTTCAGCTGTTTTAATGACAAAAATAGGTTGATATACCCTTTGATCCAGCAGTGTTACTACTGGGCTTATATCCCAAAGAGATTATAAAGAAGGGAAAGGGACCTGTATGTGCACGAATGTTTGTGGCAGCCCTTTTTGTATGGCTAGAAACTGGAAACTGAATGGATGTCCATCAGTTGGAGAATGGTTGGGTAAATTGTGGTATATGAATGTTATGGAATATTATTGTTCTGTAAGAAATGACCAACAGGATGATTTCAGAAAGGCCTGGGGAGACTTACACGAACCGATGCTGAGTGAAATGAGCAGGACCAGGAGATCATTATATACTTCAACAATACTATATGATGACCAGTTCTGATGGACCTGGCCATCCTCAGCAACGAGATCAACCAAATCATTTCCAATGGAGCAGTAATGAACCGAACCAGCTACGCCCAGAGAAAGAACTCTGGGAGATGACTAAAAACCATTACATTGAATTCCCAATCCCTATATTTATGCCCACCTGCATTTTTGATTTCCTTCACAGGCTAATTGTACAATATTTCAGAGTCTGATTCTTTTTGTACAGCAAAATAACGTTTTGGTCATGTATACTTATTGTGTATCTAATTTATATTTTAATGTATTTAACATCTACTGGTCATCCTGCCATCTAGGGGAGGGGGTGGGGGGTAAGAGGTGAAAAATTGGAACAAGAGGTTTGGCAATTGTTAATGCTGTAAAGTTACCCATGCATATAACCTGTAAATAAAAGGCTATTAAATAAAAAAAAAAAAAAAAAAAAAAAAAGGTTGATAATGCAATGATGAAATCAATTATTCTGTGCTCGTGCTCATCCTGAATTGATCTCTAGGGTCAGTTTTCAGCCCCAGTTTTCTAGACCTTTTATAGTCTGCATGTCCGTATGTCTAACAATTTGTAGAAACAACTCCTTTTCTGGGAAACGATTCCAATTTCACTCCAAGGAATGAAAGAGACATAATAAAAAGCATAAAGAATCAGTCTTCTCTCAGCCAAGGATGAGGCCCCTCCTTCAACACTTACTCCTTTGTGTTTTTATGAAGGGATTAAAAAGGTCAGGCCCCACAGCAAGCTCTGCTCAGGGACTGATTTGTAGGGTCCTTTGTTTTCGAATTGACGGCTTATGGGAAGATGATACTTGTAACTTATGAATGGGACTTGTTATAAATGGGACTGATTGGGTGAAGTTTTCTCAGTATTGAGACTAAGGCACATGATGCCTACCCCCACGGCAGGAAGATGAGGTCTTGGGCCTCAGGTTTCAGGAAGCTACATGATCCCTATTCCCAATCTCGAACCCTGAGTTGCAGGGAGTCACATGGTGTCTAAAGGCCAGACTCTCAAGAAGTGACATGAGCCACAGGAAGTGACATGAGCCATAGAAAGCAGACAACATTGGTCAAGGATGGTTATGTCCTTTTAGTCTATCCAGTGAGAAGGCTCAGCTCTTACGCTTTTTAAATCTTGGACAAAGGGAAGTTGGGCAGATTCCACAAGCACATGGTGGGAACTGGGATGGCTCACAGGTGTGTCTGGGCCTCTCCTGCAGGGACTAAATAAATGTTTTCTCTTTGTACCTGAAGATGTCTCTGAGTAGTTAATTTAGGAAAGGGGGTCTAGCACCCACTTTCTCATTACTGAGGCAATTATAAGAAGTATACATAGACAGATGTTTGATTTGAATGTGAAGGAGTAATACCTAAAAAAATAAAATTAAATGATGAGAGTAATATATTGGAGAAAGGGAAAGAGAGAAGTAGAAGGAGATAATTATCTCACATAAAAAGACAAGAAAAAGCTTTTACAGTGGAGAGGAAGGGCAGTTGGAGTTAACTGAGTGAGTGAACCTTACTCTATTAGAAATTGGCTCAAAGGAGTAACACAGACACTCAACTGGGTATGGAAACCTATTTTATGCTATAGGAAAGTAGGAGAGAGAAAGAGTAAAATAAATGGGACTTGGGAAGAATATACTTAATAGTAATTGTGGGAAAAATGAAGCAAATTTCTCTCATAGAGGCCTTATTTCTCAAATCAAATTTATAAAAATAAGAGCCATTCACCAATCAATAAATAATCAAAATATATGAACAGTTTTCAGATGAAGTAATCAAAGCTACCTATAGCCATATACACATTCTAATTCACTACTGATTGGAGAAATTAAAATTAAAACAATTCTGAGGTACTACCTCATACCAATTAGATCAGAAAAATAAAATGACAAATGGTCACTTGAGAAAAATGAGACATTACTGTACTCTTGGAATTTCTTTGACCATTCTGTAAAGCCATTTGGAAAAATGTCCCAAAAGCTATAAAACCATACATATTTCTTGACCTTAGTAATACCACTACTAGGTCTGTCTCCAAAAGAGATAAAAAACAAAAAGGAAAAGCACTTCTATATACAACATATTTATAGCAGCTCTTTTAGTGATGGCAAAGAACTGGAATTTGATGAGATAGATGCCCATCAACTGAGAAGTGTTTAAACAAATTGTGCTGTATGATTATGATAGAATACTAATGTGCTATTAGAAATGATGAATAGGGTGTCCTCAGAAAAGTCTGAGAAGACTTCCATGAGCTGATGCAAAGTGACATGTACTGTATACAAAGTAATAGCAATATTTTAAGACGATCATCTATGAATGGCTTCGCTATTCTCAGCAATACAATGATCAAGACTACCCTGAAGGACTTAAAATGAAAATGCTATTCATCCCCAGAGGAAAAAGCTGATAGTGTATGAATATAGATTGAAGCATACTTTTTTTGTACTTTATTTTTCTGGACAGTTTTTTTGTCTATGTTTTCTTTTTCAGCATGACTGTTACAGAAATGTTTTACATGACTACACATATTCTGATAGATAAAACATTTTATTAAATAATAAAATAAGATGATAATATTTGTTCATCAAAGGCAAAGAAAAGACTAATCAAACATTAGTTACTCAATAGAAAAGCAGAGCAAGTCTGAGAGTGGGGATACAGTGGGAAAATGCAGGTGACTAAAGAAATATAACTCTGGACTACATGTCCTCAGCCCTTTGAGAAATAATCTAAACTTCATGAAGCAATTTGTTCACTAGTTGCTTCCCTTTACCTCCTCACTGTTCACCAAACTGATCACCAAAACAATTGCTTTTCTACTCTGGAAATGAAGTAGTGACAAACTCTTTTCACTCACCACCATTAACAGAGCACAGAGAGAAAGCATCACACATGGATGAAGCTGTTCTTTAAATCAGAAAAATGCTGACTTCTTTATATCAAGATAATCGGCTTTTACCCCCAATATACCTGCTTTGTATACAAATTTTCTTATAGTATAATGAACAAAAAAACACATACATATCTTCCCCTCTTCTCTTTCTCCTCAAATCAAAGAGGACAATAGAAGGCAACAATAACCCTCAGAGGTTTCTTCTCTCTCAGGTTTTTTAATGACATTAGTCAGCACTAAATTCCAGTAGCTCTCAGCTCTCAGATTGGAAGGTTAGCCAAGGAATGCCTCTCTTCTTATCAGTAGATTCTCAACAATCTGACTGAATTGGAAGCTTTTTATGTCTTCCTTAATTTCTTCATGTTTTTCTGAACCAGGTCTCCTGCTACCTTCTTCACATCTACTAATACTCATCTTTTTGTTCTTTATTAGGAAATACTTAAGAAATCCATCTTTTTGCATACTATGAATCTAATATTCCTTATGTAATATCCTCATAGTTCTCTAATATTTGCTTAATTCATAATTTTGTCAGTTATAGTTTCAAAATTCTCAAAACAATCACATGCTGTTTTGATGGGCTGATGGAACAGAATGCCTTATCATCATCAATAGCTTAATCACTGCTCTACCTTCCAACATGTTGATCTGAGTAGAAATTCCCAGTTAGGTCTTCAGAATAGTCTGTGCTTTATCTCTCATTTTATCTGAAACATTTTTCATGAACAGATTTTATTTTCCCCTGCACAAATGTTATTCCAACTCCTTTCATTGAGCAAACTATTTACAAATAAAACGAGCAGTTCCCTCCTAAAGATCCAAGGCACAAGCATATAGAGCTGAAAGGGATCCCAGATTATCATCTAATCCAACCCCCTCATTTTACAAATGAGAAAACTGAGGCTGAGTCGAGCTTTGCCCAAATAGAAAAGACCAGAGTCACTGGTCTTTGAAGCCAGGTTCTCGCGTCACTTAAAAATCTGAAATTATCTAATCATTTTGTTATAATTTCAGATAACAAACATTTCTTCCCCACTACTTTTGTTCTGGCTTTTGAACACCACAATTTTATTGAAATAGTTTTCAAGGTCACCAAAGATTTCATTCCCCCCTGTCCAATGACTTTCAATCACCATATTTCTTGAACTTTTTTTTTTTTTTTTTTTTTTTTTTACCACTGTTGCAAAACTCCTTCCTCCTCCTGACTCTTTACCTCTTTGCCTTCTAGCATATTTTTCTCTCTTCTACCTACTTGCTCATCTGAACTTTCTCAGTTGGTGGATCATACATTCTTAACCCTCTGAGCAATGAGATCCCCCTCCTCCACTCACCCCCACCAAAGGTTTGTTCTGGGACCCCTTTCTGCTTTATGTATATTCTAATGGTTTCAATAATTACCTTCATACAGAAGACTCCCAACCCTATACATTCAGCTCTAATTTCTCTAGAGTTATATGCTGACATGAGTAATTATATGTTGGAAATTCCCACCTGAATGTTATAAAAGCATTTAAATTTAATATGCCCCAAAATGAAGCCATTATCTTTTCCCCAAAATTGATCATCCTCCAAATGTCAGTATTTTTTTGTCCTTTCAGCCATCCATGTTCCCCACACCATAGTCTTCCTTTACTCTTCTCTTTCCTTCATTCTCCATCACATAGCCAGTCAGTTTTCAGGTTCAGCTTAATATTTCTCTGAACTATTTCTCACATCTCTTATCTTTTCATTCAAATGACTACCATCTTAGTTCAGGCCATCTCTCACCTGGATTATTGCATGAGAACACTGGTTTTTCCATTTCCAATCTCTCCCTTCTCTATACAACTAGAAGACATAAGAATCTTGGTTGAATGTATCAATCCACATTAGTGTTTCCCAATTACTTTTAGGATTAAATATGTATTTTCTCCCTCTCCCTTAATAATTTTACATAGCTCCAAATTCTCTCTCCAACTCCTATTCCCTATTCTACTTTTCAGCCAAAATTTCCTATTAGCTGTTTCTGGAATTCATCCTTATATCTCCTATCTCTGATCATTTGCACAAGCCATCCTTTATGCTTACAAGGCAGTCTAACCTTATCTGCACTTTCTGATCTTTATCTTCCTTCAGCTTATATTAGGCATCATCTTTTTAAAGCTTTTTTCTGATTCTCCACATACTATTAATCTTGTACTCCTCAAATTGCTTTGATTTATCACCTCTTTATGTTTTTGTACACCCCCATTAGAATTCAAATTGCATCATATTTAACCAAGAATTTTAACCAAAAAACCACATCTTGGTAATATATATAGACTTAGTGGAAGATATCTAGTCTTTGCTGTCAAGGGTTTTTATCCAATGGTATATAAATCTCAGACAAGTTCTAGATATCTGCAAAACAACAAAAGGTGATGATAATTTTGAGATGATTTTGATATATTAATGAACTAACCCCAAAGTACCATAGAAAAGAGTTAATCTGTCCCCCCCAAATTATATAAAATGAAACCTTGATCTCTTGTCCCCCAAGTACTCCACCATCCCCTAAGTGACCATGCTGCCAAGTGTTTCCAACTCTAATCTAATGTTTATATAATTTACTCTCTGTGCCTCTCTCCCTTCCCTTCCTTGTCTGCATTGTAGCCTGCCTTCCTCTGCCTGCCATCCCCCATCCCCAGATAACCAATCTCTACCCCTTTCATCACTTATCTGTGTACTTTCTGTGCTGCTTGTCCCATATTTTCTGTGGTTATTAAGTTGTGATTACCCCCAGTTCTCTCTGCTAGTCTTGGTCATTTCCAACAAATACCTAAAAAATTAGGCATATCCACTTCCCCATCATTTTGAAATTTTATAAATTAAATATCAATTCACATAGTCTTAAAGTGATACAAAACCATATCTTTGTAAAGTGACATGATCTTTGGTTCTGAATATCTTGTCAACAATATTTCTTTGAAGGAAAAAAACTAGAAAATTGTAGTCAATTTGCTACTGATTGTTCAGTTTAGGGTTTTGAGACTGTTGTTCTTTGGATAGAAATGTAAAGTCCAGCTGTGAAATGCTTTCTTAGTATCAACATTTAACTCCATTATATTTTCATGTCAGTAGGAGGAAAAAAAACAACATAACTTGTGGGCAGCTGTGAGAATCACTGGAACCATGTGTGAAGTAAAGAACAGTTTGTTAGCATCCAGACACTTAAGATGTGTTAAGTGGCTTGAAAAGTGGTACAACTTGGGAACAGAGTGAAAGTGTAAGTCAGCCTCAAAATCCTGGGCAGTATGCACATGGCTAACAAGTGTAAATGAGAACCACTGCTGGGTGTGGAAATAGTATCTGTCACTATTTAATCATCCTACTTTGGAATAGAAAGAAAATAGATCTGATTAACCATTAAGAGAACTCTAATCACTAGAAAATTATCCTTTTTATTTATTTCAACTACCTAAAATATGTACTGTAATATTTCAATGAAGATAAAATCATAAGATTGTAGGATCATAGATTTAGATCTGGAAAGGATCATTTAAGTCTAACCCCTTCTTGTTATAAATGAAAAACTGAGGCCCAGAGGAGCAGACTGAATCATACATGTAATGAATTGGGATTCAAATACAGGCCCAAGTCCAATACACTTTCCACTCCAATTTGGAGATAAGGGGAAAGGGAAATGGAAAGAGGGGGAGGAAATTAATAAATTCATGAAATTCAATGGTTTATGCTACTAGGGAAATTATTGTAATTCCAATGAATTAGAAGTTCCCCATTGGATTGTAAGCTTCTTGAGGAAAGGGACTTCTCAGCCTGATTGTTGAATTATTGACATTTAATTAACAAGTATTTACTAAGTGCTATTTTTTGTGCTGTCTTTATTAATGTCTATTTATATAATTGTATGCTCAAGAACTGAAAATACAATCACATAAGTACACTTCAACAGTTAAGCAACATGAATGTTATGGAATATTACTGTTCTATAAGAAACAATCAGCACGATGATTTCAGAGGGCTGGAACTGATGCTAAGTGAAGTGAGTAGAACATTGTACACAGCAACAGCAAGATTACACTATGATCAATTCTGAAGAACATGGCTCTTTTCAACAGCAAGGTAATTCAGTTCTGTTCCAATGGTTTTATGATGAAGAGAGCCATCTGTACCCAGAGAGAGGACTTGGGGGATTGAGTGTGGTTCATAACATGGCATTTTCACTCTTTTTGTTGTTTGCTTGCATTTTGTTTTCTTTCTCATTTTTTTCTTTTTTTATCTGATTTTTCTTGTACAGCATGTTAATTGTGAAAATATGTATAGTAGAATTGAACATATTTAATATATATTGAATTAATTGCCATCTAGGGGAGGGGATAGGAGGAAGGGAAAGAAAAAAATTGGAACATAAGGTTTTGCAAGGGTGAATGCTGAAAACTATCTATGCATGTATTTTGAAAATATAAAGCTTTATACAAAAATAAAACAATAAATATATCCTATGTCTTCCCTTTTCCACGTAAAATATCCTTAATTCTTTTAATTGTTCTTAGACAGGATGATTTTAGGCCTTTTATCAGCTTGGCCACTCTTCTGGATACTTTCTGTATGATCCCATGCATTTTCTAAACAATGAGCTAAATATAAATGTTGTTTGACAAAGAAAAATCACAACAAAAGTATTACTCCCATCTGTTAATATAGCTTAATAATCCATTCACTTTCTAAAATGCGCAGATAGTTGACTTAACATTGAGATTATAGTCTATCAAGATACCCAGATTGCTTTTTCAGAGAAATTGCTGTATTATTCTTTCCATGTCTTGTACTCATGAAGTTGATTTTTGGAAGTCAAGTATAAGATTTTACATCTATTCTTGTTAAATTTCATCCTATATTTGATTTCATGTTCTATCCTATTAAGACCTTTTTAAATCCTGACTCAGAGATCCAGTTTGTTAGCTCTCAAACCTAGCTTTATGGCAAGTCAAACATTTGATAAGGAGTAAATCCTTGATCAAAGTGTTAAACAACATAAAGCTAAACACAACTGCTAGAGAACTATACTGGAGACCTACTTCTAGACTGCCCCCCAAAACATAAATTACTCTTTCAAACTAATCATTCAACCATTTCTAAACCAGTGACCTAATTTTCAGACTCTATTTTCTTATGGTTTTTGCCAATCTAAAAATTGTCCCTTCCAAATTCTAAAGTACCATTATTCTCTTTCATATTCAGCAGAATTGAAGTCTTTCTTGATCCTTCTTAATTTTAGGGCCTTATCTCTGCTGATTGCTTCAAATTTATCCCATATACAGCTTATTTGTACATAGTTGTTTGCATAATGTTTTCCTCATAAAACCATAAGCTCTTGAAGAGCACAAACTATCTTTTGGTTTTGTACACCCAGTACTAAGCATAGTGTCTGGTACATAGCGTGTACTTAATGAACATTTGCTGACTGACTTACTGACAGAATTGCAAGCATAATCTAAATTCTTTGACCTTCTCCCTTGGAAGGATACCAGCATGTGTCCTGAGCACAGATTCCAGTTCCTTGGCATTCAAGGAAGGCAAATACCACTCACTCTAAGTAAGTTATATGAAATTGTGCCTATTCTCCATGCTTGCAAGAAGCAAGCTTCTTGTGACCCCAACCCCTGGAGAAATCATTAAGAGTGAGCCACAGAAACCCTATCAAATATGCTCTATGTTTTTTTCTTTGGGCTAATACAATATGAAATGAGTAATTTTCTATCCATTCAATGACAGTTATCTGTGTACTTTGGATAGATACAGTAGTCATACATACATATATATATATGTCCATTTTCATGATCCTTTGGGAATTAGATATTAAAAAAACAACCTAGACAAAAAATATCAAAGAATTTCAGAATTGAAAGAGGCATCCCAGAAAACATGCCTTTTTATAGTTTATCTTACAAGTAGTCATCCCTACCCTCAGATTCAAAACTTATCTCCTCAAATCTTAATCCACCTTTTGTTTTAAGTTTTCAAGGAGCTTTTATGTATATAATTTTATTAGCCATTCTTCTCTTCCCTCTGTCAGGCTATCTTTCATCTATTCTGTTTTTATCTTGTGTGTGTGTGTGTGTGTGTGTGTGTGTGTGTGTATATATATATATATATATATACATATATATATATTGACATAAATGTGTATTATTTTCCCCATTAAAATATAAGACTATTGAGAACAGTGACTATTTTTGTTTTTTCTTTTCATTCTTATAATTTAGCATTGGGCATTTAGTAAATGTTTTACATATGTTTGTTAATTGATTGATTGGTAGGATACAATCTTTGAAAAATATTTTCATGTTCATGTCATAGATACTATAAGGCATCATTTCAATGCATGTTGATGCTGACTTGTAGAACATGTTGTCATTTAATATCAGAGATTATTTATTTATAGGATTCCTAGAACATGAACATGCTTTATTCACATGCTTTAAAAATAAATTGAGTAACTATAAAGCATAATGTGAACTTATTATATATGGATAACATCTGTGTATTGACCCAACAGACCATGACAATTATTGGGTTCCTGATCTGCAAACTAAACATTGTTTAAATCGGCTGTCACAGGACAGCTGATAATAGCTCTATCTATCAGGTCAATGCTCTGCACTCAAAAAACTCCATAATTAGTACTTGATCTAATAGACTGGAGTCTTTCAAGGCCACTGTTTCAGTCTACTGGATCAAAAACTTAGAACTAAAAAGGTGACATACAAAAAAAATTAAAATAGTACTCCCAGAAAGAGCTATTTACTCATTTCAACAAAAGGCTACTGCTGAGCCAGTTTCATTCTAAAACTACATAACACAAAAGTTGATTTAAACAGATGATATAAAAATATTCCAAGTCAGATCTGAAAACAGCCATAGATTATTTTTTCTGTTCTTTTTTTTTTCTTTACAAGATTCTAAGGTCTAATATTTTGAAGCAAGTTTTAGTCATTTTACTTAGGTTGGGAGATAGAGAAGATGGGAAGAGGTACAAATAAGCAAATTATCTGGATCTATGCTTCAGGGCTTTTTACCCTAGTTGCTTCTGCTTTTATGTTTGTTATTTTGCAACTGACATTTAAAAAAAGCCATTAGGATAAAATTTCACAGATATGATGGAAGACTAAGTAAGAATGCTACCATCTTTTAAGTTACTCAGGTTTATAATCACTGAGCCACATTTATCTCTTCCTTCTCCCTAACCACCTACACTCTATATATGGTTACACATGAAGTCTTATTGATTCAATCACCACAAGTTATTTTGTATATCTTCACTTCTTCACAGACAAAATGTCCATAACTCTAGTTCATTCCCTCCTTACCTCTTGTACTAGCCTCTTAGTTGAATTCCTGATTACTGTTTTTTCCCTTTCCTCTAATCTAAATTCCACATGATAGCCAAAATAATCTCTAATATAATAAATAAATAAGCTCTAATCATAGTATTCCTCTTATACAAAACTTTCAATGTTTTCTTCGTGCTTCTAAGACAAAAATATAAATTCATTAGCTTTGTATTTAAAGCTCTTCACAATCTAGCTAAACCATTGACTTATTATTGTACATTACTGAATTACTACCCAAATTGAGTCACAGATAGTCAGCTGAAAGAGCTCTCAGTAACCATATAATACACTCCATTACTAAAACTATTCCTTACAACATCCTTAACACATGGTCAATTAGTCTCTGCTTGAAGACCTCTAATAAGAGGAAGATTGATACCTGATGAAGTAAGTATATCCCATTTTTGGAGAGCTCTAATTGTTAGGCTTTCCCTTGCATTAAGCCTAAATTTATTGCCTTAAAACTCCTTCCCACTGCTTCTAGTTTTACCATATAGAGAAAAAAAAAGTCATCTCTCTTCCACATGAATGAATGAAAAACAATTATTAAGTGCTTACAATATTCAAGGAATGTGCTAAGTGCTAAGAATATAATTAGAAAAGTAAAACAGTCCTTCTTACAAAGAGGCTTATATTCTAGGGGGAAGAGGAGGTAGAAAAGTGTGAAAGATGACAGTTGCATGTCAGATGGAAGAGTCTCAAAGTCCTTAGATTCAGGTGGCAATACCTCTTG
This sequence comes from Sarcophilus harrisii, assembly GCF_902635505.1. NCBI lineage: Eukaryota > Metazoa > Chordata > Mammalia > Dasyuromorphia > Dasyuridae > Sarcophilus > Sarcophilus harrisii. Next base: position 155,554,393 of record NC_045427.1, read on the forward strand.
TTTAGTGCATGTTAACCAAAAGATAGAGAGATTGAGTGAATAGAGAGGGGTGTGTGGTAAATACTTGTTTCATTGAATAATTTAATCTTTGTCTTGCTCAGCTCTCTTTTTTAAAAATTTAATTTATTTTTAACCAGGCTACCATGTTTCTACAAAGAAAAGTATTCAGACGAAGGGTTGTTGATCACATACCAAAGTGGTCACATAGGGAGTTCTTTGGGGGTAGGGAGCATAGGTTGCATTCAATGGCTGCTAAGGCCCCATAAAGCCCCGAGATTCTGTAATTCTCTAACTGATGAGCTTCTAAACTCCCTTGAGTTCCTGATTCTCCTAACATGGTATGTGATTAAACTGATTGGTTTATAAACCTGTTATTTATTTCATGTGGGTCATGCCCTGAATCTGGGAAGTACAGAAAGTTACACAAATGATTTGACTTTGTTTGGTTTTTACATAATTGAAGTTAAGGGCTTTGGAACCAAGTATGCAAATGCATAAACAATAAGATGCAAATTAGTATTTTGAACCAAAAGCACTTTCAAAAACGAGAGTGAGGGCAGCAATCAGTGAAAACTGAAATGTCTGGTTCCATTTCAGAATACTTTACAGAATCTAGAATCATAAGGCTGAACAGAATTTCGAAAATTCTTCCCTTCAAACAGGATCAGATGGAAGTTTCAACTATTTTATCAATGTCAGTGTTATGGTGCAGGCACCTATGAATCACTGATAAAGGAGCTAGGAACAGGAAAGGCTGACATATAGTAAAAGTCTATAAGTAAGTGGATGACCCGCCAGGAGAACAAACATGGATATTTGAACTTAGTGAGGGTCAGGATTCAGGGACAAGGTGAACAAGAAGGGTGAGATGAGACAACTAGCAGAACCTAAAAAAGCAAGATCAGCCAGAAGTCCAGTTTGATTTCTAGCATCAGTGACTAGGAATGACCCAGCAAGAATGGAAGGTGTGGGACAATGACTAGTACTCTCATACAATCACTGTAAGGAACTTCTCCCACTGAAGTAAATTTACTATTTCTGGGATTTTCTGGAATTATCATGAGGCAAGAGTCATTCCTAACATAATTGACTTAGCCCTTATAGATGTTAAATATAAAATTCTACACTTAGGCTAAAAAAATCAACAGGTGCCAAAGAAAGGTGGCTTTTCATGTAAAAAATACAGCTGGATTTGAATCCACGTTGTGACATAGCAGTCAAAAGAGTTAATATTATCTTAGGCTGGAGCAGCTAGGTAGTGCAGTAGATAGAAGACCAGCCCTGAAGTCAGGAGAACCTGAGTTCAAATCTGGTCTCAGACACTTTAACACTTCCTAGCTGTGTGACCATGGGCAAGTCACTTGACCCCAATTGCCTTAGCAAAAAAATAAAAATATTATCTTAGGCTGAAGAAAAATTGTATCTAGAATCAATAAATCAACAAGCATGTATCAGGCATTGTTCTAAGGGTTAATAATACACACACACACACACACACACACACACACACACACACACACAAAACAAAACAGATACAACCTTAAGGAGTGAACTTTCTAGTGGATAAAGGTGATAAGTAATTAGAAATTTATGTACAAGATACCAATAAATTAACCTCAGCTGGGAAAGCACTAGCAGATGGGGTGGAAGGAAGACTTCTTAAAGAAGGTGCCACCAGAGATGAATTTTGAAGGAAGCCAGAGATTCTAAGAGGAAGAAGAATATTCCAGTTATAGCAAATAGAATGGAAAAGCATGAAGTTGGGGAACGACATATGGATGATACACGAGGAAGTATAAAGAGGGCCATCTGGCTAAACTTTAGTATAAGGAGGGAAATCATGTATAAGGTCATCTAGTCAACATGTATTAAAAAAGAAGCATCACCACCTGGTTTGCTGCTGTACCCCAAGGACCAAGGGACATTTCTTTCTGACTTACAGCTGAAATCTTCCACCTTTCTGCATTAGAACATGAGCCTTTTGAGAGCAAGCACTGTCTTACTTTTCTAATTGTACTTGCAGCACTTAGCATGATGTTTTGCACATAGTAAACACTTAGATGCTTTTTTTCATTCATTCACAGAGAATCCCAAAAAATCCCAGAAATAGTAAATATGTGAAGAAGAAAGGAAGAAGAAGAAGAAGAAAAGAAGAAGAACAAGAAGAAGAAGAAGAGGAGGAGGAAAGAAGGAGGAAGGAAAAAGGTAGGGAGGGAAGGAGGAGGGAGGGAGGGAGGAGAAGTAAAGTAGGTAGGAAGAGAAGGAAAATAGGTGGGAGGATGGAGGAAGGGGGAAGAGAGGAAAAGAGGGAGGAAGAAGAGAAGAGATATACTTATTTTTTTTTCCTCCAGATGATAAAGCTAGTAACATTTGGTCAAAGCTGTAAAGAAAAAATTAAGATAGAAACATAGGAAGGAAAAGGTCTTGAATCTTTAAGTCATTCTAGAGTTAAAAGGAGCCAGTAAAGGAGAGTTTACTGAGTGAAATGGTCAGATGTGAGTTTTAAATTACTTAGGGAGCTGAATGAAGGATAGATTGGAGTGGGAAGCTACTTGAGGCAGAGAATGATTGGAGACTACTATTGCAGTAGTGATGAGGGCCTTATTTAGGGTGAAGGATGATGAGTTCCTGAATTACGGTAGTGGCTGTGTAAGTGGAGAGGAGACATGTTGCACTAAATGTCGTGGAGATAGAAATGACAAGATTTAGTTTTTTTTATTGTACATGCAAAGTGAAAAGTCTAAGTTCACAAGGAAGCAAACAAGCGTTTATCAAGCAACTACTATGTGTCAAGCACTATGCTTATGCACTTTACAAATATCATTTCATTTGATCCTCTTAACCTTGGGATGCAGATGCTGTTATTTTCCCTCATATTATAGTTGAATAACTGAGAGATATAGAATTTAAGTGACTTGTCCAGGATTAAAAAAGATAGTATGCTCTTATGAATGAATTTGAACTCAGATCTTTCTGATTCTAGTCCCTCTACTGTCTCTCTATAAATACAATCTCCTTTACAGTAAAGGGAGAAAGAGATAATGACTTCCATTTCTGATATTTAAATATCTATTTAGTTTGTAGTATCTATGAGATAACTAGTTTAGAATGTCCAAAAGACAGTTAAAAACAAAGAACTGTAGCACAAGAAAAAGGCTAGTTCGAGATTCTTAAATCTCGTTTTTAGCTGAAAACATGGGAAATAATGAAGTCACTGAGTGAGACACTATTAAAAACAAAGAAGAGCCAGGCAAGATGACTGGCACATATACATAGTTACTAACTGTGATTTGGATGAAAATCCAGCAAATGAGAATAAGAAGGAGCAATCAGTAGAAGAACCAGGAGAGAGCAACTTCATGCAAACCCAGAGAACTAAGATCATATAGGAAGAAAATTCAGTTTTGCCAAGAAATCAAAGGGAGGAGGCTTGTGGAAAAGGACACTGGATTTAGCAATTTAGAGAGAGTTAATAATTTTAGAAAGAACAATTTCAGTTGAATAATATGGTTAAATTTAATTCTAGAAGTCAAAATGGAGGTATTGAGAATGGATGTTTTTTTTCAAAGAGCTCCGCTGAGAAGGAGAAGGAGGGCTATATAGGATAATGATAGCTGATAAATATAGTGGAGGTTTTTCTTTTTTTCTTAAAAATGAAGACTTTCCTGTTTTTGTAGGCATTAGGAAAAATACCAGTATGTAGGAAGAAAAAGATTAGAGAGTGACAGAGGGAATGATACTAGGGTTAGTCTGCTTGCAAAGATGGAGAGAATAATAATAGTCCAATTTTACTCTATTCTATAAATCAATTAAGATAAGATATATAAAACAGCATAGTGCCAGGTACATTGTGGCCTTAAAAATGCATCTTACCTTCCATTTCTGATTGATTTTGAGTTGGGGTTTTTTTCCCTGGTTTTGAGTTAATAAGGGCACTAGCCAAAGAAATAGGGTAGCTGATCAGTGAAATAGGTTAGGTTCACAGGACCAAATAGTCAATAATTATAGCAATCTAGTGTTTGACAAACCCAATGACCCCAGCTTTTGGGATAAGAACTCACCATTTGACAAAAACAGCTGGGGAAGTTGGAAACTAATATGGAAGAAACTAGGCATTGACCCATTGCTAAAACTATACACCAAAATAAGGTCAAAATGGATTTATGATTTAGACATACAGAGTGCTATTATAAGCAAATTAGAAAAAAAAAACATAGTATAGTTTATCTCTCAGATCTGTGGGGAAGAAAGGAATTTGTGTCCAAAGAAGAACTGGAACTCATAATTGAACACCAAATAGAAAATTTTGATTATATTAAAAGTTTTTCTACAAACAAAACTAATACAGACAAGATTAGAAAGGAAGCAATAAACTGGGAAAACATTTTTACATTTGAAGGTTCTGATAAAGGCCTCATTTCTAAAATATGACTTGAATTTATTAAGAATTCAAGCCATTCTCCAATTGATAAATGGTCAAAGGTTATGAAGAGAAAATTTTCAGATGAAGAAATTGAAACCATTTCTAGTCATGTGAAAAGATGCTTTAAATCACTATTGATCAGAGAAATACAAATTAAGACAACTCTGAAATAGCAACTACACACCTCTCAGATTGGCTAAGATGACAGGAAATGATAATGACAAATGTTGGAAGGGATGTGGGAAAATGGGGATGCATTGTTGGTGGAGTTGTGAACAGATCCAGTCATTCTGGAGAGCAAAGCCTATCAAACTGTGCATACCCTTTGACCCAGAAGTGTTACTACTAGGCTCATATCCCAAAGAGATATTAAAGAAGGAAAAGAGACCTGTATGTGACAAAATGTTTGTGGCAGCCCTGTGTGTAGTGACCAGAAACTAGAAATTGAGTGGATGCCCAGCAGTGGATAATGGCTGAATAAGTTATAGTATATTAATTTTATGGAATATTATTGTTCTATAAAAAATGATCAGCAGGATGATTTCAGAGAGCATTGGAGAGATTTACATGAACTGAAGCTCAAGTAAATGAGTAGAACCAGGAGATCATTATGCACAGCAAGAATAAGATTATGTGATGATCAATTCTAATGGATTTGGCTCTTTTCAACAGTGGGATGATTCAGGCAAATCCCAGTGGGTCATAGATTCGACAAATGTTTATATATATATATATATATATATATATATATATATATATATATAGTCCCATGTAACCCACATTATTTTATACCTTTTTCTTTTGGTAAAGAAATCACTACCAATCCCCTCTGATGGAGTTATGAAATTCTGGATTGAGCAAACACATAGACAATATTTTCCTTAGGCAATTGTGGTTGACGTTTCCCATTCTATCACATATAGATCTTTTTCTGGGCTCTCCTATTCCCTTTATTTTAATTTGCCAGGAGATCCAAGTTATGGGCTCCAACCTATTAACAGAAGGTAAAGGGTGCTTCACTGGTAGGGTGTTTCTGATTTGAGAATCCCTATCATCTTTCCTTTCTGTCTGCATGCTTAGAATTTCCTATCAGCAGATCTCTTGGTCCCATATGGCTAAATGCAAAGAATAGGAGAATAGATATGTTAATGTATCCTTAAGAGCAAGAGGAAAGTGCTGGCTCCCCTTTTGTGGACAGTTGGCCTTTAAGTGTTCTTTAAATATGTGTATACAGAAGAGCAAATGTTTTTTGGCATAAGTTCTCACAGATGGGGTCCTATAGGAAATGCAGACTTTGGCAAGCTTTTCAATAATGGTTAGTTTCAGGAAACAACTTACCATTTTCATAACAACATGAGAATGTGTTCTACTATATAATACCAATGAATCTATATTTTCCTAGGCACTCAAAAGGCAGCTAGATGGAACAGCAGCTAGAATGCAAGGTCTGAGTTTAAATAGGGCCTCAGACACATTAGCTTTGTGACCCTGGGCAAGCCACTTAATCCTATTTACCTTTGTTTCCACATCTGGAAAATGAGGTGAAGAAGGGAATTGTATCCAGTATCTTTGCCAAGAAACTCCAAAAAGGGTTATAAAGAGTCAGACTTGGCTAAAAATGACTAAACAACAACACAAAATTCAAAATACTTTAAGAAACTAATTAAACATTTTAGAGAAAAATGTTTAGGGTATCCATTGGTTATCTATTGCAGATGTTAAAATTGTTTCCATTAAATATTGACTAAAAGACATTTGATAATTCCAGAGTTAAGGTATTAGATATTTAGAAGGTTATTTTTAGCATTAATGGAAAAGCCACTCAAATGGGTCTCTGAAATGACTATTGTTTCTCTAGCTCTCTCTCCACACACACATAAACACAACTATACATAGCTATTAACTTACGGTATCTTCCACTAGAAAGTGATTCTTGAGAGCAGGACTTTGTCTTTGCCTTTGTTTCTATGCTAGCACTTAGTTAGACATTCACCAGATCCTACTTAATAAATGTTTGTTGACTGACCTCAACATTTCACAAATCTTTATGCCTTCATCAATTAGATCACAATTTGAGTACAACTTAATATTCTGGTGCAGTACGGCTAAAAAAATGCATCATTCTGTGGCCAAATTGATAATGAGACTCTCTGAACTTGGCCAGGCTGGTTCTCAGATAACAGGTATAAAACTCATCATCATAGACTCAACATTTTTTTTTTCCATCTTAATAATGACCCTCCTACTGTTATGGTAGTGTAGGATCACAGCCTTTGAGAATTCAGAGTAACCTCAATATCATGATGAGACATCATAGTAGGAATTTGGTAAACATATACAGACAGAGCTATTATAAACTCAATATTTTAAGTGCTGAATATCCATTTTGTGAAATAGCTAGGCTGTTAGCTTTTCTTTTTCTCCTTGGATAATCTCCTCCTTTGCTACATTTAACTGCTACTAAGCATCCTCTCCAGAGGGTAGCAAGCAAAGACACACACACACACACACACACACACACACACACACTTACAGAGTGAGAGAGAGAGAAGACAGAAGAGAGACAGACAGAAAGGGGGGAGGGAGGGGCAGAGAGAGAGAAAGGAAGATGGAGAGAGACAGACACACAGAGAGAAAGAGAAAATGAGAGTGAGAGACAGACAGATGAGACACAGAGATAGAGACAGCAAGACAGAGAGGCAGACAGAGATAGAGACACAGAGACAGAGAGACATGCATACAGAGAGAGAAAGGGAGAGAAACAAACAGATAGAAACAGAGAGATGGGGGAGAGAGAAGGAAAGGGAGAAAGGAGGGAGAGAAAGAGACAGAGACAATAAGACAGACACAGAGACAGAGACATATTCACACAGAGAGAGAAAGAGAAAGAGAGGGAGAGAGAGAAAGAATCAATTTTCTTACTTGTCTGATATTTTCACTGCCAATACCAAATAATTTATTGAATGGGGTTGGGATATTGTATAAAATACAATTTTTGTATTATCTCAGATTTTCAAGTGTTCTTGGCCTCTAGGTCTCTCATTTATATGCACAATCATGAACTGAATATACATATATTATGAAAATGTATCCTTACGTGCTAATTTATGCCTAGTTGTGGCACTGTAGAAAGAGGAATGGAGAAGCAGCATTTTGGAGAGAATGAAGCCAAGAAAACTTTGAAGCCAAGAACACCCAAATTAAAATCCTGTCTCAGATATTTAATATTTATGTGATATGAGTGGAGTTATTCAACCTCTCAGCCCCAGTTTCCCTCTCTGTAACAATAGAGATAATAATAGTACTTCTCTCATATGATGGTTGTGCTGATCAAATGAGGTAACACACATATGGGTGTATATGGATATGTACACACACATTATATGCATATATATATAAACTTATGAAATCTGTCATAGCTAAATAGAAATTAAAGAGAAATAGAATTTATGCAATGCCCAGGACTATGCTAAGTGCTTTACATATTACTTCATTTAATCCTCACTGCATCTCAGAGGTGTACTATTCTTATCCCCATTTTATAGGTAAAGAAATGGAAGCAGAGGTTAAATGACTTGCCCAGTCAGATGCTAGTCTGAGGCTGCCTATGAAATGAGGTCTTCCAGTGTTCTATCCAGGTCCAGTGTTCTAACTATTGTGCTTTTATTTGAAATCAGAAGACCTAGAGTCTGTCACCACTTGTGTGATTTTAGAAAAGCCCCTTAAGATCTCTAGCAATCTTTTTTTCCCCATTTGTGAAGGAATGAGGTTAGGCTAGAACAACTTTCAAAGGTCGTCTTCAATTCTAAATGTTTAATCCTAATCTATGACCTTTAAAGCTATAGATCTATAACCCTAAAATCCTTACAATATTCAAAAGCATTTCGCACATTTCTTTTGGCATCCCAGGGGATAATACTCCCCTTCCTGGCAGGGAGATGAACAACAAATTCCCCCATTCACATATAAACCTTGCATGGGTTTTCAGCAAGACCATCTATATGCATGGGTCAAATGCTTTCATCCGACCATAGCTAACCTGGTATTTGTGGCATATGGTTTGAATGACAATAATGCTCTCTGCTCCAGCTGCCAGGAAAAAAACATTTGAAAGCTTCAGTTGATGCAAACTGCTTCTTGAAGTGGGAGCCATACCGAGCTGGTGACAGCAGAGTTTCACATCCTGCACTGAAATCAATCTGCTTCTGACCGCACTTCAAGGTATTCACCTTGATCTATCCAACCCTTGAGGGTGAGACCTGACTAGATGAGAACATGCAAGCGGGTGGAAGCTGAGGTCAGCCAGAAAGGCTGATGGGCCAACAGATTTGATCTTGAGGGAACAGAGAGTCTTGGCAGGGGAAATGAAAAGCAAAAATTCATTCCCTAGATAGCACACCACAACTAGCTTTGTGAGCTTTCACGGTCTAGTGCAAAGCCTGTTTGCTCAGGTTTTTTCCCAGTGACATAGGATGCCAATCATGGCAAGATAGGATTCAGATTTTCAGCTATTTCATATTTGTCTCTATTTGTTTTAAATACCCTTAAAGGAATTGTATAATAAATCCTGTATCTTGAATAGATTAATTGATTAAAAAAACTCAGAGCAAATCATGTGGACAAAAGGTGTGTGTGTGTGTGTATGGGGGAGAGAGAGAGAAAGAGAGAGAGAGAGAGAGAGAGAGAGAGAGAGAGAGAGAGAGAGAGAGAAACACACACACACAGACAAAGAGAGAGAGACAAAGACAGAGACAGACAGAGAGACAGACAGAAAGACAGAGAGAGAGAGAGACAGAAAGAAAGACACAGAGAGAGAGAGAGACAGAGACAGAGAAAAAGAGAGAGAAAAGGGACAGGACTGAAAAGCATATTTCCCTTTTTCTCCAAATTTTGAAAAATGGAAACTGAAAAAGCCCATGCAGAAAGCTTGAAACATTAGCAAAAACAAAATGAAACAGCAAATGCTGACATGATGATTCTCATTCCAGAGCTTGGCATTCTTGAAGTGCATATGTTGTTCTCAATCATACAATCTGTGAGTTATTATAGTAAATGTATGAAATATCCTTAAGTCTTTGATGTTTTACACATCATCACAATGACATTTCTTTAGTCCATTGTGTTTAGAGCTTGATGCTAAGGCTGGGGCATAAGGAATAGACAGGGTTCTCCCCTCTGCTCCCATTATCTTAAAGTTCTGGTGCCTCCTCTGTCTGTTCTTGGTTGCAGTGACCCTTTGGGGCTGTAATTGGAATACATGTATGAGGGAGGGTTTTGTTTCAGGGATGTGTGTGTGTGTATCTGACAGTGAGAGAGACACACACACAAAGAGAGAGGGAAGGAGGAAGGGAGGGATGGAGGGAGGAAGGGGAAAGAGAGAGCGAGAGCGAGAGCGAGAGCGAGAGCGAGAGCGAGAGCGAGAGAGAGAGAGAGAGTTTGATGAAATGAGGGTGGGAGAGGGCTCTTCAAACTCCTCTTGACCTTAGCTAAAACACTGAAAAGCTAATTTACCTCCATCCCCACCCTTGTGACTTTCAAAGGACTATGAATTAAACCATTCATACATTGATCAGAGGTGGAACATGAAATGATGAAAATTATTTTAAATAAACACTGGATAGTCCACAGAGTGCTGATCCTTTCAAAATAGGTACCTGGAAAAGCTATTCTTTGTAATGTGTACAATTGAGATCATGTTCAGAATGTGTGGGGGATTCCCTCTTTAAAATTTCCTTCAGAGAATGAAGCACATTTTGTTGAGAAACCTCAGTGATAGCAAATATATGCTTTGTGGGTGAATGATTTTAAAAAAAAAAAAAATAGAGTACACTCTTCTTTTCAATGATGAAACCATAATTTGGCTGCAGGTAAGGAGTGGGAGTTTAAAAGTAGGAGTAGTGACACAGACAGTATGCAAGAGGCATCAATGGACACATATACAAAACTGGAAGGGTGTTGATAAAATGAAGGCTCCAAGAGCTAGGGATTAGGATTCTGAGTCGGGGTGGGTAAGTGAAAAGAAATAGGAGGAGGAAAGAGTTGGGAAGATGGCCAGAAGTAGTCAGATAGCCCTTTATTCAATAGTATACCAAACTGAGAAAAAGCTTTTGCTAACAGGAGTTCCAGTGTGCACGGGATGCCAAGTCCAGATTTTTGAGTCTTCATCTACTGAAATTATGACAAACATCAGTGGGAAACATTGGCGTGTTATATCTTTTGTACTCCTTTGTTCACTTAAAGTGGAAACTGATATGGAAACTAGACAACCTAAACTATATCTTCCCTTAAAATCCTGCCTAGCGAATTTAAGAGAAGCTGCTGGCAAGAGGATGCTATAGATGCTTCATTATGTATTACTTTGTTACTTTTATCCTTTCTATGTTGAGTCAAGCACTTTAGGCAAGTAATAGAAGGATGAAAGACCAAAAGTCATTTTCTAATAGCAAAGTGGCTAAAGGATAGGAACAAACAATTCTTCTCTCCCCCCCCCCCAAAAAAAAAAAAGTATTCAAACTGTTAACTATATGAAGGAATAATGGAAGAAATCAAAATGACTGTAAGGATTAACTTTCACATCAAAAAACTGGTAGATGACAAAACATAGCAGATGTTGGAAATGTTGTACAAAGACAACCTAACGCCAATACCATGTTAGTGCAGCTGCTCTAACCTTTGTGAAAAGCAATTTGGGATAATGTCATGAAAGTGATTAAAATGTCTATACCCTCTGACTCAAAGATTCACTGCTAGGCAAATAACAATGATATAATCGATATAAATAGAGTGCCCATGTACACCAAATTTTTCTAGAAGAATTTTTCATATGATTGAGAAGAAAGGGACAAAGTTGGTATCTGTTTGATTGGGGAATGACCAAACAAACTGAGATATGTGAATGTAATGGAATATTATAATGCTCTAAAAATAATGAATAAAATGAATGCTGAAGAACCTAGGGAGATATATATATATATATATATATATATATATATATATATGTGTGTGTGTGTATACATACATAAATATATATGTCTATATGTGTGTGCATATTTATATATAAATTGCAAAATGAAATAAAAAAATTAGAAAAAAAATGTACAAAATTTTCATTTGCAACAATGTGAATGGAATAATTATAGCTGAATACTACAGAACCATAAAGATCAAATTTGGCCTCCAAAAAGAGGAATGAGAAGCTACTTCCCCCTCAGTTCTTTCAAGAGGTGAAGAATATTAAATATTTTTCTCTATTTATTTTGTTCTTGTAAGTAATTGCACTGAGGGAGAAAGGGAAGATAATCATTAGGAAATGCCAATTGAAAAGATTCCTTCCTTCCTTCTTTCCTTCTTTCCTTCTTTCCTTCCTTCCTTCCTTCCTTCCTTCCTTCCTTCCTTCCTTCCTTCCTTCCATCCTTCCTTCCTTCCTTCCTTCCTTCCTCTCCCCCTCCCCCTTTTTCTCTTTCTTTCTCTCTTTCTTTCTTTCTTTCTTTCTTTCTTTCTTTCTTTCTTTCTTTCTTTCTTTCTTTCTTTCTCTCTCTCTCTCTCTCTTTCTCTCTTTCTTTTCCTTCCTTCCTTCCTTTTCTTTTCTTTCTTTTTTTTTTTTTTTAGAATTGAAGATGACTCTAGAAAACTCTAAAGCAGCCATAAAATTTAAAAGTAAAAGAATACAGACATAACTCCATTATGCTAGGTCATCTGAATGGAATTCAGCATAATTTAGCATGTTTACAGGAGGAAGAACTTTCCCAGTAATGTGGGGACTCAATATCCACTAATTATACTGTCTAAACCTACATTAACCACACTAATCCTAGAATGATGAATTGGTAAGAAAGAGACACTAAAGTTTGAGGACTATAGAGTGTTAGAGATTTTCCTACACTTCTGTCCAGCAATAGGGAAGACCCTAGCAAGCACAAAAAAGCAGGTAACTCTAAGATCCTGATCACTCCTATTAAATATGAATAGGTTAGTGGTTCTTAGACATACCTGATGATGAAAAATGTCAAAGTCATTCAAATCAAATCTGTCAAATATGTTTGGCTACTGGACTAGACAATAAAACTTTTAGACTCAAATCAACATATGACTATAAAGTAGCAATGCTGATTTTACTTTTGGCTTTGTCACTTACTACATGTGTGATCTTGGGCAAGTCATTTAGCCTTTTTGACATCAGTTTTCATGTGTAAAATTAAGAATCTGGAGTAGGTAACATCTAATATTCAATCTGATTCTAATGATATGATACTATTGATTTTCTTATATACTCTTAAGAATTGTATTTAAAAATTTCTTCTCTTAAAACTTAAATTTTATTTTCATATTACCTTCTGGATCTTTTCTTCTTCCCCACTTAGTCAGCAATTCTTTGTAAATAATATTTAAAAGAACAAAAAAGGCAAAACTAACCAACACATTGACAGCATATTGCATATCTCACAATCCTAGTACTACACTCCTGTTATAAAAGGAAGAAGTATCATTTATTCAACTCTTTTCAAAGGCCAGATTTATTTATTATAATTACACAGTGTTCAGTTTTATTCGTTTACTTTGTTTAAATTTTAGTGTGCTTTGGTTCTGATTACTTAACTCTGAATTAATTCATTTAAGTTTTCTCATGAGTCTCTGAATTCATCATATTCATTGATGCTTATTGAGCAATATTATTTCATTATATTCATATATAACTTTGGTTTTTTTTAGCTGTCACCTAATTTATAGGGGCTCATTTGTTTCCAATGTTTTACAACCACCAAAAGTATTTCAATGAATATATATTTTGGCTATATGGAACCATATAGCTTCCTTGGGGGTATATATTAAATATAATTCTACAACAACAATAACAACAACAATGAACACTACCACCAATAATAATAACAACCAACATTTATATAGCCATGTGCCAGGTATTATGCCAAATGCTTTACAATTACACTAGTTTATTTGATCCTCACAACAACCCTGGGAGTTACTGTATAATTATTGTGGACAGTGCTGCTATTAACTAAGATTAAAAAAGATTAAATTATTTAGTATCCAGCCTCCTCATCTTCTTTTGGAAAATAAGGACCAGTTTGAAAAAATTGACTTCAGAACCATACAGTTAGTTCAGAACTAAATGAAAACACTGAAAAACAATAACAAAGCCAAAGGAGAGAAAGTAATTTCTGTTCTGCAAGCATCTTTCCACTGTTCTCCTTTCATTCTTGTATCTGAATCTTTAAACGCTGCAAAAAGTTATTCTGTGTGTTTGTTAAATAATGATTTTTTAAAACACAAGAACATAACAGTCTCATTACTTTATGACTGCATACATTAGTAACAGAAATCACAATGAGAGTCAGAAGAAGGACTATAGGAAGTGGATTATAATAGTCCTGGGGAATATGTGTACTTCCCAAGCTATTTTTCCTTAATAAAGTCTCTCCCTTGAAGTTATATCTCATGAATGACTAATAAAATGTGAATGTACTGATTACAAAGGGGCGAACAGTTGCCTTTTTAAGACCATTAGGAAAAATATGCAAATTAGAATTTGTCTCCAAAATAAAGAACAGAGAACAGCTAAGTGCAAATATCTTATTTTTTTTTTGATTAAAGCTTTTTATTTTCAAAATATATGCATAGATAATTATCAACATTCACCTTTGCAAAACCTTGTGTTCCAATTTATTCCTTCCCTTCCCCCTACTATCTCCCCTAGACAGCAAGTAATCCAATATGTTAAACATGTGCACTTCTTCTATACATATTTCCACAATTATCATGCTGTAAGTACAAATATTTTTAAATAAAGTATGGTTACTATAAAGGGTAATGAAGAAAAAGACTGGGAAAAGACATTGGTAAACATGAAGGTTTTATGTATCCTTAAGCCAATGCTAGTGTTCTAAACTTACTCATAATATCCTTATATATTATAGTTCTGTCACTTAATTTGAATCGTTAATGTCATGATGAAGGAAGCAGTCACACTTCCTGGGTAATTACTGTATATCTATTAAAATGAATCACAGCTCCTTTTAAAATGCTTGTTTGTTCCATATTCATTCTGTTAATGCATATCTTTTTTCCTTCATTATATCTGGTAAAATGTCAGCCCTGCTATGTTGGGGAAATCAATAATTAAATAGCTTTACAGTAATTACCTCCCAGTAACACATTCTTCCAACTTAATAACGCAAATTAAACCCACTAAATTAAAAATCACACAAATGGGAGCTTGCCAAGCAATGACCCTCAGAGTACATATTTATTGGTGAAAAGACTAATGTTAAAGGCCAACTCTATTCTCAAACATTTGGAATTATATGTTAAATACACATCTTGCAGGAGTGGACACACTAGAGAAATTTTAGGAAAACCTTGATGGCCTTCAACGGTAAGGGTACCATCAAGGAAAGCAAGCCTTCTTTCTTAGAGTCTGGAGAACCCAGACACATCCATGGGGGTTTATAAGCAAATTACAATCATGTTAGTTCTTCTTATTTTACAAGGTTTATGGTAATTGGATCAAAGCAGATTATATCTAAGATACTAAACTAATTGGACTGGGCTTTACATTCCAGTGATTTTATCATCTTGAATAGCTAATTCAGATGACTGTCAAGATCATGCAGTTGATTAGATGGTTATAAATTGATGATATGACCAAAAAAGGAGGGGAAAAAAACCTACCCTCTAACATTCATTGTTGGCTTTGTGCAGACATAAGCAAATAATCAAGCTAATAAGAGGACTTAACTTTTGATTTGGAAGTTTCATAGAAAATAACTTCAAAGTTAAATAATGAACATCATTAGAAGACAGTGACATTTCCTCAATGGTAGCATCAGGTTAAAATAAGAGAGGAGGTAAGGAAAGTAGCACTGTGTCTATTCTCTGGAAGAAAAACAAAAGCAAGTTTCAAGTTAATTGAGCCTAATCTTAAAAGAATCTATATTTGTACATTTATGAAAAATCTTCTCTGAGAAAGCTGATCTTGAAAGAACCAGGTCAATGACATAAAAAATTACAGAAATGCCATCCTGAAAAAGCTCAAGTAGATTGATCAGAGAAGGATTTGCAAGGAAATGGTAGAAACTGAAACATAACATTCTAGGTTGCAAAAATTTAGCACCTATAAACTAACTAGAAATTCATGGTTATACAGCTAGCTATACAGCAAAATATCTCTATCCTTCTTGAGATAGCAGATGAAAAATCTTAAAAATCACTTTATTATGCAAAATCATGCAGTAAAAACCATAAGGCTTATGGGAAAAATGTGACTACCACACATCAAATCAAGATCTCCATAGCATAGTAATGAGCATAGAATAGCATAGCAAAAAGAAAAAGTGAAGTAACATAGTTGGATTATCAGGTAAATCTTACTTTTCCCAGGACTAATGATATAAGGAATTTCTACTTCCCAAGATCTTACACTTTAAATTTTTCCTTTTCTTAAAACAACACTGTATCATCCTGGATCTTTTGAAGCAATATCGTCTTTAAACAATATCTTTATCAGATCTGATAATCGGTTAAATTGACGTAATACTAAATTGAAAATTACAAACTAAATAGTACATAATGAAGCTTCACAAAAAATTACATACATGAATTATCCCTGATCTGTCTGACTTCAAAACTCTAAAGCAGGGGTCCTCAAACTATGGTCCACGGGCCAGATGCAGCAGCTGAGGATGTTTATCCCCCTCACCCAGGGCTATGAAGTTTCTTTATTTAAAGGCCCACAAAACAAAGTTTTTGTTTTTACTATAGTGAAGTGGCCCCTAATGTAAAAAGTTTGAGGACCCCTGCAAAAGTTTCCCTTCTTTTTTCATCACCATATATGATAAGACCCATCCCTTAAACATCAGCAATTCAACAACTCATATTTTTATTAAGTAGCTATTTTGTTCAACAGCAATAGATGTGATGGAGTATACAAAATTGTCTGACAATAGTCTTTATCATATGCTTTACATATGTTGTCTCATTTGATCTTCACAACAACTCTGTGAGGTGGATAACTGAGAGCCCTTCCAAATCCTAAAATTTTAAGAGACTAGGAATCTACAAGTTATCCTAGAAAGAACACCAAAGTAGGAGTGAGGACATCTGGATTCAAGTTTTGACTTTGCTTCTAATTGGATACATGACTTTTGGCAAGTATTTTCAACTCTTTAACCTCAAATTCCTCATCTATAAAATGAAGGTACCCTTTCTAGAAATAAGATTCACTAATTTTCTAAGAGAAAGAGAAATTCTGCAAAGTTGAATGGCTGGAAGACTTAGACTATCCTCTGTGGCTATTTCTCACATGTATTTCCTACAGACGTGAGAATCATGCTAAAGTCCCTCATTATTCTCCTAGAGGGGTCTGGTGGGAGAAAGCCACAGAGATGGAACAATATAAACCTTTGACCTCTCTGGGCTTCCTTCTCCACATTATGAAATACTGTGTTTGTAGATCCACAAACCAGATGAGAAAAGAGTACTAAACTCTCTTGAGGTTGGTGAGTTTATTCATCATTCAGTTCCATCATTTTGTCTCCTCTTCGATGAAGATGGAGGGAATAATGCACTGGAGCCCACTGACAGCTCTTACTGCAGAAGACAATCCTACAGGAGCTCTTTGCCTGGCCATAATATCACATGAAAGAAAAAATACTGGACTGGAGTCTGGGGACCCAGATTTAAATCTTATGTCTGCTACTAACTACCTGTGTGGCTTCAGACAAGTCACTTGATCTCTGCATCTCAATTTCTTCATTTTTGAAAGGAAGAAGATTATTGTTAAGGTCCTTTCAAACATATAGTAGCTATTTAATATTCATTGAATAATGAAAAATAATAAAAATATTAATAATAAATTATTAATTTAAAATTGAGCTAATTAATCCTTGCAATATTGATAATTGTATGACCATTCCATAGCCATCCACAAATCTCTTTTCAAGGCAGTGATCTGAAATGGGGAAAATATGGTATATTCACAAGAAAGGCGTTTTGGTTTCTTCAATGGTTAGGGATACTGAGGGTCTGCCCAGGCCTCAAGCAGAAAGCTAGCATTGATTTTATTTTCCCAAATTGTCAGGAAATTTCTGAGCAAATATGAGAAGGCTCCTTGAGGGTGAGGCAGGGGCAGAGTGTACCAGTAGCGGCAAGGTGTTCTGGTAGCAGAACTATCTAAAGCACAGTTGTTCAGTAAGTATACAAACTATCTATTACAAGGAAAGATTGCTTTGTAAAACAATGACAGAAAAGTCTTTTATTACAAATAATTCTGAAAAGAGTGAACTTTCAACCATCCTGATGATATTTTTTTAACAATAGAAGTGATAGTACAGGTAACTCCCCATGACCCTTAGAGAATATAAAACTGTCTAATTGAGAGATTTATAAAGAAGCTGCTCTGTTCTTTTTGTATTATTGCCAGTTGTTTGTTCCTTTCACTCCTCCCAAACCTTTCATTGTTCCTTTATCTCATTCTCCTACTCAGTTTCTTTCTTTTCTTTCTGACTGCTTGCCTGTTAGTCCCTGCACCTGCAGCTTTCATTCTTTTCTAGAAAGATGAACTTCTTTTCCATCCAATGTTCACTTTGAGAAAATATAGACCTGCATGTGGGTTTTCCTTGCTGATTTCCCCACCTGTCTGTGGGTGGCTATTTGTTTATTTTATCATTGTTCTTCCTTTGATTTTTATTTCAGTTGCAAACAAATACAGTTCATGTTTCCTAAAATTCACTTATTATTATCACTCGCTATTATCCTTGGTAATAATAATGGATAATATGCATAATAAACATGCAATTTTAGCATCAACATGCTTTTCAATATTTGTGGGTAGTATCCTTCTGATTATTTCAAACCAGAATGACTTACAAAGAGTTGTCTTTTTTCTTCAGTGTACCCCATAGCCCCTGCAAAGTATCCTTTCCTGATCAACTCTGCATTTGGAGATGGTTAAGATTACTACTCAATAAAAACTTCCATCTAAACTACATTTCTCTCTCTTTATTAGTTGTATTTGTCTTATATTTCTTTTAAAATGAAGAAAGTACTTGAATCTTGGCGTTAAAAGAGGTGCCATGCTCAGTTGCAGAAGCAAATAAATGTCACTCTGAAATAAGAAGTAGTAGGATAAAAAGATTTTAGCTCCAACAGAAAAAGTCACATTAAATTAGGATTTTCAAATAATAGTAGCACAGATATTTAAGATTTGATTATAATATATTTGATTGCTGAAAGGTGTTTTGTGGTTTATTTTTTAAACTGTCTAGAAACATTGCCTTTCTACTTATTTTTCCAAATTATGATTTGAGGCATATAAGCAAACAGAAGTGGAGAATGAGGAACTTATCCAGATAATTCAGATTTAAATTTATATGTATGTATATTTTAATTTAATAAAACAATCATTTCCATAATATAGTGCAATAAAATGATTGTACATGAAACTATAAATTTACTATGCACAACTTGCATATCATGCAGTATTATCATGTAATATATAATATTATCATATAATATTATCCTTTTTTTTCTTTTTTTTCCTACTTTTCCTCTCCATCCTAGAGACAGCTACCATTAAACACAAAAAGTTATATATAGTAGTAACAGCATTTTGAAACATCTTCAAATTTCAGCAAAGCTGAAGTTCAAAAGTTCAAAAGATTAAAAATAATTACCTCAATACTTCTTTACATCAGTTTATATTCTTAAGACATAATCTGAGCTAGAATGTACTCTAATAATATTTTCGTCTAGGAACCAAGATTTCTACTATCAATACTTCTTAGATGAAGTAGGAAATGACTATTTTGATGTATTCACACAGGTGGCAGATAGTTGATCATATGGATACTCTTTACATCACTAAAGAATTTTTAGTAAGCATTAGTGCCTTGATTATACAAACCTGTTTTTTAAAATA
This sequence comes from Sarcophilus harrisii, assembly GCF_902635505.1. Taxonomy (NCBI): domain Eukaryota; kingdom Metazoa; phylum Chordata; class Mammalia; order Dasyuromorphia; family Dasyuridae; genus Sarcophilus; species Sarcophilus harrisii. The sequence continues at coordinate 155,573,748 of NC_045427.1, forward strand.
CTATAGTTCATGAGGAACATAGATATATGCTCTCTCCATCTAGGAACCTGATTAAAATAATAACTCTTCAGAGAGATAAGAGAAAAAGCTCATGAGAGAACAGTGGATTTATAGATGCTCTAAAACACTCTAAATAACTATTATTTCTGCATGCAACAAGAGAGATGCTTCCCTTTTGCCCCAGTATTCAAAAGTACTCAACATCCTCTGCTCCAGCAGAATAAAATCAAATTTCCCAAAGTCTAAATTGCTTATAGATTCTCAGCAGCTGTATGTTGCTGAATCCCCTATTAAATGTCTCATAAATAGTTCCTCATTCCTAGTCCTGCAGGTGCATATATGGCTATGAAGCTCCTGAGTTAATGTACATTACATCTGAATTTTTCCAACCCATTATGAATGCCACTGGCTATGAGAGTATTGACAACCTGCTTCTTTAAAAAAAAAAAAAAAGCAATTTTAAAGTATATGACAGTTTCATAGAATAAAAAAATATTTTCACAATTATGTTTCAAGTGATAATAGTGATATAGATAATGTATTTTGTTTATAATAGTGTCTTTCATGTAGAGAAAGTTAAGGTATCTCAAACACGGAATTGTAGGTGTCATATAGTAAATTATGACTTTGATGCACTAAATGACACCTTAGTTGCCTAAAAGAATCCTATAAATGTCCTTCTTATTCCCTGAGAGTAGTTTAAATACTTTCATTATTCTGTTAATCCTGAATGACATGTATTGCTATCCTTTAGAAAGAAGATCTTAGGAATTCTTCCTAGCTAATATTATAGAAATTATCTGGAATAGGGGAAAGCCAAATGTCCTTAATCCCAGACATATCCACACAAGCAAATGTGAGCATTCAATGGAAGCAAGTAATCCATACAAATCAAGACAAAGATTATCATAACCTGAAATGCCCAGTTAATTGTTTTTTATACCCATATTATTTGGTGAATTGCCCTAATCTGTCATTTTATTTCAAGTATATAGACATAGCCTAATTGAGCGAGAGCTATAAGGGAAAGGACATATCTATAGTTAGTGAGAATAGCTTGGCCCAGACTCTCCAGGGATCAAATCTAGGTTCTTCCAGCAAGGGTTGAAATAATCATCTTGTATTTAGTATCACATAGGGATTTAATGATGTATCTTTGGCAAAATAGAGGAATTATGTTACCACATTTCCTTCTTGCAGCAGACAGATTTAGCTGGAGAAAACTTACGCCAGTTAACTCAATAGGTACCATTGTAAATCGAGAGAAAGCCAGTAGATTAACTAAATTAAAGTCTCTCTTTCAAGACACCACACCATTGAACAGGTACCAATCAAGGAAGCTGAGTGCTTATAGCACAATTATGTGCAATATTTAAGGATGGCAAAATGAATATTACTTAGTTCTAAATTTAGGAAAAAATCTTAGCTTGTCATCAATTTCTGAATTGTATATAAGAAGATGGATTTGTAATAGATAACCTATGCAATGTCTTCTAGCTCTAGATATTTTATTCTATGATCTCAAGTTTGAGTTAGGGATTTAGTTACCCATTTGAATCAGAAAAAACAATAAAATGTGTAAAAACAAAATGTCTTCTTTCTATACATTTATATGTTGATTTGTTAGTTGTTCTGCCCAATTTGAAATGCTAGTGCACATTATCTGTGCTTTTGCACATTCTTCTCACACACACACCTCTTAGAACTCATGTTTTTTTTTTTTACAAGATTAACCTCAGATATGAATTCCTACACAAAACCTTTCTTGATCTTATTACTCATTAGTGTTTTCATCCACCTGAGATTACATCGTATTTTTTTTTAATGGCATAGCTGTAGTATCCCATACCAGCCCCTTCAGTTGAATGGAAGCTCATTGAGGGAAGAAATTGTTTTTCATTTGTCTCTGGACCCTAGTTACTAGCAGAGTTCTTACACACAGTAGGTGCTTAATAAATGTTTGGTGAATTGAATATATTACAATTAAAATTAGGTACAGAGCTAGAAACCAACAATGATAAAAGTCTTATGAGTTTAAAAAAAGATTTTTGCCATCATCAAATTCTATGTAGTTAAAGCACAAAAAACTCTTATATCAGTTTATGTCAAAACAGAGCTTCTGTTTTCCTCAGAATGAGGTCTAGAGTTCATAGAATCAATTGCTAGTGGGAAATGCATAGGAAAAGATGCTCAGTAGTCTTTTGGCAGTTTTCCTGTTAATTAACGACTACTGCTGTTTTTATGGAAACTATAACTTGAAATCCCAATAAGAGGAATTTCAATCTCCACTTATAAGGAGGAGATAAATCCATGTCTACTTGGGGGATTTCCTCTCATCTCTCTCAATGCCATTCTTTCAGTAAAAGAAATGAGAGTACTCACAGCGATTGTAATCTCTCTAACAAGAAAAGCCCAAAGACATAAAAACCACCCAATTCAGGATGGCTGATGTCATCAGTACTATTCACTTGTTGAGTAATCTCCACTAGGAACTTGGGGATGGAGAGTTACATTGAAAAAGATTTTAGCTGTCTACTGAATATGCTGATATTGGGGTATCTAGTAATGTTAGCACTTAGAGAAGAGAGTATAGGTATTGTCTTGTGCCTTAGAAAAGTAGCTTTGCTTATATGAGATCATGACCACATACTTTTGAGGGGGGTTTTTGAAAGCATCAACATCTGACACAACTAAGATAAAATTCTTGTGTGTATATGTGGACAGATGGATGGATTGGTAGGTGTAAACAGATAGATGATAGATGGACAGATAAATTAAAAAGAGCTGGGGGAAGAGGAAGAGAGGGAGACATGCTAGAGACAGAGAAAGACAGAGAGAGAGAGAGAGAAAGAGAGAGAGAGAGAGAGAGAGAGAGAGAGAGAGAGAGAGAGAGAGAGAGGGGCAGAGCACCAGACAGAGAGAAAAGGAGGGAGAGAGAGGGAGACAGACAGACAGAGGAAAGGGAGAGAAAGAGAGAGACATAGAGACAAAGACAGGGAGACAGACACAGAGAGAGAAAGGGAGAGAGAGAGACAGACACACACACACACAGAGAGAGAGAGAGAGAGAGGAAAGGAAGAGAGAAAGGGAAAAGGGGAGAGGGAGACAGATAGGAAAGGGAGAGAAAGAGAGAGACATAGAGATAAAGGCAGAGAAATTCACACCCAAAGAGAGACAGAGACAGAGAGAGACACACCCAGAGAGAGAGAGACACACACACACACACAGAGCCATACAGAGAAGAAAGGGAGGGAGGAAAGGAGAGAGGGAAGGAGAGAGAGAGAAAAAGAGAGAGAGAGAGAGAGAGAGAGAGAGAGAGAGAGAGAGAGAGAGAGAGAGAGAAGGGGAGACAGAGAAGAAAGGGAGAGAGAAAAAAAAAAGGGGAGAGGGAGAGAGTGAAGGAGACAGACAGACAGAAAGACACATGGTGAATTTACTAGAAAAGAATGAAAAAACATTGTTTCCTGGGACTCAAGTTGAAAATTTAGACTGTGACCCAAGATACAGATAGAATAGGCCAGAGGACTGGAAGGAAAATCTAGATGAGACAAAGTTCAAAATTGATAAATGTATCCTAGGTCAGCTGCAAGGCAGAGAATTGTGATACTTACCAAGTGATGATCAACTATGTTTCCCTAGTCTCCCAAGGTTAGCACAAGCTAAATTAGCTTTTGTTCATATAAGTACTACCGCATAGTAATGGTTTAACTTGTTTATTTCCATGCTGACTGTTCCTATGCCTTCTTAAAAATCCATTCTGCTCCCAATACCTCTTTTACTCATAAACTTAAAATCCTTATGGTTGAAGGGCCAGTTCTAACCCTTCATTCTTAGCACACAGTTTACCTGCCACCAAATCTTAATGAGATGCTACTTTCATAGGCTACAGGATTAGACTCAAAGTCAACTACTACATGACTCTACCTCTTCTGTCTGCTTTCTACCCTTCGTCCTTAATGCAGACTATTCCTTAGAGGGAGAAATCTAATACCACAATAGTTATCTGTCTTAGGTCAGGACAGCCCAATTTTACAATCTGTAGCGTGCCTGGCCTGGAATAAAGAAGACATCTGGAGTTCTAATTTGGCCTCTCATATTTACTAGCTATGTGATTCTAGGTAAGTCACTTAATCCCGCCTGCTTCAGTTTCCTTATTTGTAAAATGGGTAAGAGAAGGAAATGATTAACCACTCTAGTATCTTTGTCAGGAAAACTCCAGATGGGATCGCAAAGAATTGAACGTGAACTTAAAAACAGAACAACAACAATAAATTTATTCTTTGAAACTGTTTTATAGTTACTCATTTTTTGGTCTTATTTTCCTAGTACCCTGGTAGCTTTATGTGGTATGGAATTGTGTAATATCATCTCTACGTCCCCAATGTTTCTCATGGTGCTCTGTCTAAAGTGAAGGCTTGACAGAATAATTTAATGAATATGAAACTACATTCTTTTGTGATTTTGAAAAAATGCCTACTTTTGTCAATATTTTACAATTTTATTTCATGAATTTGGATTTTTCTTTAAATTTCTTTTTCTTGGTAACATTCTTTATAGCTATATATTATTGATGATAATTATACTTTTTTGTGACTTTTTATATTTTATACAACTTCAGAAGTCCTTGCCATGGTTTTTACAGTTTGTTTTTATGTTTCATTCTGAAAACACAAATTGAAATATTAAGAACAGTTTTTATATAAAACAATGGAATATCTCTGTGGACATATATTTATATGTACATGAATATGTACTATATATACAAAAAAACCAGTTTTGTATAGGGTAAATTATATAGAGTAAATACAGAGTTGTCTATAGCAATACAATCAACAAGTATCTGAGGCAGGAATTAAATTCAGGAAAACAAAGTTTCAGGAAAGACCCTGAAGTCTTGGTACGTGAGTTTGAAGGAGGCAGAACAGAGCAATGAGCAGACCATGGGACTTTGGACAAGCCAAATCTGGGTTCAAAAACCACCTCACACACTAACTAGCTCAGTGTTTTCTATGCAAGTTATTGAATTTTCAACCTCAACTTTCCTCATCTGTGCTACTAATAACAGTTAGCATTTATATAGGACTTTAAGGTTTGTAAAATGCTTTTCATAGATCTCATTTTATCTTTAAGAACAAAATCAGGACTCAATGCCTTCTAAGGTGTCTTCTACTTCTAAAACTGTGGTTTTATGATCACAGGAACTCCAGTGAATCTTTATCTACTACTTGTTATTGCTGTTATTCAGTAATTTCTATTATATATGACTTTTTATGACCCCACTTGGAGGTTTTTCTTGGCAAAAATATTAGAATGATTTGCCATTTCCTTCTCCAGCTCATTTTATAGATGAGGAAGATGATTAGGACTCATCCAAGGCCATACGGCTAGTAAGTGTCTGAGGCTGAATCTGATGCATCATCCAGACTCCTGGCACTCTCTCCCCTATACCATCTAGATAGTCACCAAATTCTACCACTTCCCACACTGAAGAGAATGCTCTCTACCAGAAAGCTACAGCAGAGAGTTGTTCTGACAGAAATTGAGGGCAAACTGTGGACTTTTCCACTCAGAAGTCCATATCTATTTAATACTTTCCTTCTGATGACTTTAGCCAGTTTATTGCATACTTTTCTCTTTTAGGAAAAGGGTATCATTTTCATTCCCCACATCTTGTAACATGCTCATTATATAAGAGGGCTTTGTCTCCTACTTTATCTGGATCAACCCAAGAAGGTCCATTTTTCTGGAGTTTTAAATAACAGGTCAGAGTATTATCTTTACAAATCCCAGAGGTGAGAGGAAGGGAAGTCTAAATCATAATTAAATAATAACAAAACTAGTCCTGCTGCTGCTTTCTTCTCTCTGACAAGTGGTTCATTCTTATCTCTTTCTGGCCAGGAGCCAAGGATCTGACATCCACTTTTTACCAACTAAATTTTATCATCTCTTATTCTAATATTATTGCTATCAAAGCATTTGCATCAACCTCCAAGATAATGCTATAGAAAAAAAAAGAAAAACAGTTTGGCTACAAGCCTGTCAGATCAAAATAGAGAATCAGAGACTTAGAGCAGACAGAGTAATTTAGATTTATAATAAGAGCTTACTATTGATAAAGTACTTTAAAGCTGGCAAAGCTCTTCACAGATATTTTCCCAATGTATCCTCACAACAATCCTGGGACAGTTTTATTATTATGTCCATTTTACAGATGAGGAATCTCAGGAATCAAGTAACTTGCCCAGGGATATAGAACTATGTGTCTAAGATTAGATTTGAATGCATGTCTTCCTGACTTCAGGTTCAGTCTATAACCACTATGCTATCTGCCCCCACTTAGAGGTAACCTAATCCAAATTCCTCACAGTATAGAGGAAAAACTGAGATCTAGAGAAAAATGACTTGCCCAAAATTACACAAGTACTTTTAAAATCCAGTCTTTTGAATCCAAATCCATGCTACTTCAATAGCAAACTTATTTTTTAAAAACAAAATAAAATGAAAAATCAAACCCCTAAGCCCCAAACTAACAATTTGCCCATATGGAATATTTTGTACATTTTTGAAGCTTCATTGTCTTATCTAGGCTGTTTGCCAAGAGAGTAACCCTGAAAGTGAAGCAATTTGATAGACTTCCCATTGCTTTGTCCCAATCATTCATCTCTCACTTTGCCTTCCAGCTAGGGTACCTTGTTGGTGCAAAGGGAGCCTTCATTCCCTACTTAGGCAGTGTGAAGTAAGGAATATTCATCACTTTCCAAGTGATTTCTGACATATAAGAACCTAAGGAAAATGTTTGGATTTTGGTGATGGATCCTTAAGGAAACATTCTTTGAGATTTTAAAGTGTTTCTTCAAAAGAGAAAGACTAGAAAGGCTTTAAGGCATGAACCAAACTGAAGAGAAAGTAAAATACAATTACTTGGACAAGTGGAAAGAATGGAAGGTGCCTAAAGGTACGATGTGCCCCCAAATAAACACGACTATCCTGAGCTATTAAGGCTTTATAGCTAGTCATGCTTTTTATAGATTTTTTCCCCCACCTTTAGGCATAGGTTAGGAAATGCCTATTATAAATGTATAGCTTTGCTTTGCAGTAACTACGGTTTTTAAAAGATTATATTTTTCTCTTTTTGTTTGGAGGGAAAAAATGTGAAAGGAACTAGGTGGTTCAATGGATACTGATCCTCAATGGTCAAGCCTCGAGCCAAGAAGACTCAACTTTGTGAGTTCAAATCTAGCTTCAAATATTTACTAACTGTGTGACCCTAGACAAAACCTATTGGCCTATTTCCTCAACAGCAAAATGAACTGGAGAAGGAAAAAACAGACCATTTCAGTATCTTTACTGACCCCAAATAGAGTCACAAAGAATTGGATAGACCCGAAAACAACATAGAAGAAAGGGACAACATAGGGAAGTGAATGCTAATGCTGCCAAAAAAGAGAGAAGAAAACAGAAAGAAGTTCAGAAGCAAATATAAGTGACAGTTTTGAAAGCTATAGGTTACTTTTATGAGTGATATTATGAGACTTTTTTAAAAAAGCAAGTGACTTATGATTTCACATATAATTTCCTTTTAGTGTTTTATTTTGTATATGGTAATGTTATCGCTATTTCATGTGTTTATTAAATTCTGAATAAAATTAAAATTTTAAAAGGAATAATATTTATTTTTTAAATACAAAGAATATGTCTAAAAGAAGCTAGTTCTACCTTAGAACAGATGTATCAAAAATTTCAATAAGTTTTGACCTGAAAAGAAAGTTTTTGTAATATGCTAAAACAGAACATGACAAAAATAAATCCTAAAAAACTAAAAAACTTTTCAATAGCTACACAATTGTGACACCTTATTATGTGTTCAGTAATCATTTACCTTATCCAACAAAAATATATTATTTGTCTATACTTGCCAGGAAATGCTGTAAGTACTTAGAATATAAAAATGAAAATTTAAAAACAAATAAATAATCTCTGCACTGAAGGAGTTTACCTTGAAGAGTTTAGGGAGCAGTGATTGTGGTAGAATGTGCTAGATTTATCGACAGACTTCTACTAGTTACAGTGTTGATATAACACAATAACAGATTTTTTTTAAACTAGCAGCAACATACTGGAAAATTAATTGGGAACAACTTGTTGAATTTTTTCCTAAAATTTTGTTTTTTGACAGATGGTTGCATCTCACTTAATTCCACTGATGCCATCAAGCTCTCCTATATTAGATAGCAAATAGGGAAATGGAGATAGCAATTACTTGAAATGGTGACGTTTGGAACAAATGGTACATCTCCAGAAAACATAAATGATGTTTGAATTTTGGAAAGCAAAGTAATCGCTGAATTTTTGATGACCAGAGTCTCAGTGTTTCATTAAAACCTACAAGCAGTTAACAGAATTTATATTTCAGAATTACAGTGGAAGTGAATTTAGAGATAACTTAGTCTGATTCTCTCATTTTTATAAGCAAGAAAATGAAAATCTACAAGATATGTAACTAGACCAAAGTCACACAGGCACTAAATAGTAAGTAGAATGGAGATTTGAACTCATGTCTTCTGATATTTTATGACTAACTTTTCACAAAAGGAATATCACATTCATCTGATTGTATTACAATAATTCCATCTGTAATTGGCACTGACTCTTCCTAAAGAACTCAAAGTCCTGGGGTGTACATCATCTCAATATTCTTAAGAACCTTATTTTCTGGAAACTGAGTATCCACTCAGTAGCTCATCAGCTGGAGAATGGCTGAATAAGTTATGGTATATGAATGTTATGGAATATTATTGTTATATAAGAAACAATCAGCAGGACGATTTCAGAAAGTCCTGGAGAGATTTATATGAACTGATAAGTGAAATAAGCAGATCTAGGAGATCATTGTATATGGTAACAAGATTATAAGATGATCAATTCTGATGGATGTGGTTCTCTTCAACAATGACATGATCTAGGCCAGTTCCAATGACCTTGTGATGAAGAGAGCCATTTATACCCAGAGAGAGGACTGTGGGAACTGAATTCACTCTTTTTGTTGTTGTTTGCTTGCTTTGTTTTTCTTTCTCTTTTTTTCCTTTTTGATTTGATTTTTTTTTGTGCAAAAGATAATTGCATAAATATGTATGCATATATTGGATTTAACATATATTTTTACCATGTTTAACATATATTTGATTACTTGCCATGTAGGGGAAGGGATGAGGGGAAGTTGGGAAAAATTGGAACACAAGGTTTTACAAGGATCAATGTTGAGAAATTATCCATGCATTAATTGTGAAAATTATAAAGCTTTAATTAAAAAAAAAAAAACAAAAAACCTCAGTTTCAGAAACAGTTGCATAAGATAGTCCAAGAAGCCATAGATTACTCAGCATCACATAGCTAGTCAGCCAGCAAGGTCAAGACTTGAATCTGGATCTTATAACTATTAGAAGATGTTTGTTTTTAATCTACACATCCTCCTTTGTAAGTGATAAAAAAAAAAATATTGTGCTATGTATCATGTCACATTTGGCTAAGCAAGGTTTCTAAATCTAATTGCTCACTTCCGCAAAAGGTGATCAATATTTATTTAGTCAAATGATGGCTATTGACTTTATAGAATCAAAAGCAGAAATAATTAACTTCATAAAAAACACTTAATAGGAAATGTCATTAATGATATCACATAAAGGATAGAATTTTACATAAAGATTGGATTAAAATGACTCAAGGTATATATTTTTTAAAAAACTGGTGATTAAAATCATCATCATGATTGATGATTAGAATAATAATAACAATGACTAACATTTACATAGTGCTTATTATTGCTAGGCAGAGGATATTTATAATTTTTGTCTCATATGATCCTCAGAGAGAGAGAGAGAGAGAGAGAGAGACACTGAGGTCCACAGAATTTAAGTGACTTTCCTAAGATCACAAAACCACTAAATGTCTGAGATTGGACTTGAATTCAGGTCTTCCTTTAGTTAAATGAATAACTGCTTATTTTTTTTTTAATTTTTAAATTTATATTACCCTATTGTTTTAATGTTTGCTTTTGTTTACCTTAATTATAAACCTAACCACTGCAATCCATAAAGTAATATGGAATTATAATGTTCATTAGGAAGTGAACTTCTTACATAGCTTTCCCTAAACTGCCCAAACTATAATAATAATAATTGCTCATAGTCATTTAATTTTATCCTCACCACTATCTCCATATAATTGATTTCCATGGCCTGTCAAAATCTAAAGGAAGAAACTATTGTAGTAATATTGACAAATTCTCAATTTGGAATTATTTCATGCAGCTTACTCCAAATGGAGGAAAACAAAATCCTGCTAAGTAACCAGTAAAGTCATATTCATCCTTTCCCAGGGAGGAATTTCTTCCCAATTACACTGTGGCTTGTTGACTGCTTCTAAGAGTACTGAGATGCAACTTGTCCATTAGATACAAAATAAAGATCATAAAGTCTGACTGATGAAAGCATTCTTGGCTCAAATATTTTGGAATAAATGACTACAAGTGCACAGCAAGACTGTTTCCCCACCCCAATCCCGCAATAATGAGGTGGTTCCAAATTAGAACATACAGCTGATTATTTCAAACCAGCTTCCACATGCACCATTAAACAAGTCTGAAAATAGAAAGCAAACTATCCCATTCAAAGAGATTTGCCTGCTACAACTAATTTTCAAATATGTCCTGAAAAAAGTGCAACTCTCTGCTTGTACCAATTCCTTCAATCCTCAGAGCTAATGGGAAGAGTTTCACCAGTGTTATATTTAAACTCACTGAAATTTTAAACAAAGTGAATCATAAGGTCTTTTGGAAATTAGATGACAAAGTGGGAAACAGATATCAGGAAGAAAACAATAGAGTAAAAAAAATTAAAGGGAATAACAGTCCCTGGAGAAATTATCTAACAAAGAGATTTATTTACAAAAGCAATAATAGATTTAGGGAAATGTGCAATTATAAAGCATGCATAAAACTTTAACATGTTACAAATATATTTCACATGTCTATTCTAATGCAAAGTTGCTCTAAAGAATTGAGAATGGGAGACAGACCCCAAGATGTCTGAGTAAAGGCAGGGATTTGCTTATCCTCTTCCCCAAATCCCTATAAATACTTTTAAATAATGACTAAAAAATTCTAGAATGGCTACAAAAAGATAGTATGAAATGATTTTCTACCCAAAACAACTTAGAAGGTCAGCAGGAAATGTCAATTGCAACAGAGGGAAAGTGGAGCCCAGTCTAGTGCAGGCCATGCTAGCATAGTCTGGGCTTCAGATAACTGTAAGTCGGTCACCCCAGGGTGACAACTCAGTGGCAGTTTCTGGACCTCTCAATCTGCAGATGGTAAGAGGAGACAATGGGTCAGAAGGAGATTTTTAGGGGTTCCTTTGCTGACAGCAGGGGCAGGACTCTGTTGTCCTACATTTGGATCTGGGATCCTTGGTCTTAGTCCTAGTATGAGATGGAGCACCAGCATGTCAGAGCATAGGAGCAAGGGGGTGCAGGAACCTTTGTCATAGTTCCAGGGCTGAAAAGAAAGCTTGTGGTTGCTCACAAACTAGTGAACAGTGCAGGAGAGTAGCAAATACAACTCTCTTAAATCATTCCCCATTGGAAAGACCAAAATCTTACAGTTCCTGAAATTACCTATGAAAAAAAGTTGCAGGAAAAATCTGAAGCTTGGGAGAGTGCTCCGTCCAAAGGGAAGCAGAGCTCCAATTTGAAAAATAGTAAAAAGTCAAAAAAAATAGGCTGGAAAATGAGCAAATAACAGGAAAAAAAATCTGATGAGAGATAGTTACTATGGTGACAAAGAAGATCAAAACCATACATTAAGAGAAAAACAACAGAGTCAAAATTTCTGCAACAAAAAATTCAAAGAAAATTATAAATTGGCTTCAGGTCAAAGCAAGTAAGAGAGGTCAAGGAAAATTTGGGGAAAAAATTAGTCATGCACAAAAAAATCATGAAAAATTAAGTCAACACCTTAGTAAAGAAAGCACAAAAATATTGAAGAAAATAACAACTTAAAAAACAGAATAGGCCAAATGGTAAAAGAGGCATAGAAATCTAATACGACAAGAATGTCTTCAAAAACATATTTGGCCAAATAAGAAAAGATATGTGAAATTTCACTGAAGAGAACTTAAAAAGTAGATTTGGTTAAGTAGAAAAGGAAGTATAAAACTTCACTGAAAAAAAATAATTCCTTAAAAACAAAAATTGGGCAAGTAGAAACTAAAGACTTTGTGAGACCTCGGGAAACAACCTAACAAAATCAAATGAATGAAAAAAAAAGAAGAAAATGTGAGCATCTCATTGGAAAAGTAACTAAACTGGAAATAGATCCAGGAGAGAGTTTAAGAATTACTGGCCTGAAAAGGCAGGATCTTGCCCAACCTCTCCCTCAAATCACTCCAAATTCTTTTAAATAATGATGCTAAACAAAATTTAGAGTGTCAGAACACCCAAACAAATTGAGTAAAACATTTTCAAGCCTCAGACAACTTAGAAGATCAGCAGAAAAGATCTATGGAACTGGGGTGGGAATGTAGTTCATAGTGCCAGTGCAGGAAGCACTAGCACAGCCTTGCCCCAGAGCCCACAGCCTCTGTCCCAGACTCCATGCTAGTAAAGTAGAAACGTGTCTAAAAACCTCTGAATAAATGTCAGTGCTGATGGTTTCTAGAATTCTCAGACCAGAGACACTGGAAGGTCAGCAGAAAAGGATTGTAGCAACAGAATAGGAAGCAGAATCTAAGAGGTGTAAAGTATTACCTCAGTATTGTCTTAATTTGCATTTTTCTCATGTGATTAGAAATGACTTTAATTTCATCTGAAAATTGTTTGTTCATATCCATTAATCGTTTATCAATTGGCAAATGACTTGTAGTTTTATAAATTTGACACTTCTTTATATGTTTTAGAAATGAGATCTTTATTAGAAACGCTGGCTGTAAAAATTGTTTCCTACCTTTCTGCTTCCCTTTTAATCTTGGCTATACTGATTTTGTTTGTGCAAAATCCTTAACTTAATGTAATTAAAATTATTTTATAATATTCTCTAGTTCTTCTTTGGCCATAAATTCTTTCCTTCTCTACAGATCTGGCAAGTAGACTATCTCTTGCTCTACCAATTTATTTATAGTATCACTTTTTACATCTAAATCATGAACTCCTTTCTATCTTATCTTGGTATGTAGTGTAAGGTGTTGGTCAATGCCTAGTTCCTGGCATACTGAAATAGAGAATTTTTAAATGTGGAGGGATACATATAGTTGACAATCATTCTTGTTGGGGAAAATTTTTTTAGTGTGTTTCTCTGACAAAGATTTCATTTCTCAAAAACATAGAAAAAGGAGTCTATCATATAAACAAGAGACATTCCTCATTTGATAAATGGTCAAAGGAGCAAAACCGAGGGAAACATTTAAATATGAAAAACAAATAGTTTTCAGATAAAGTAATCAAAGCTATCTGCAATCATATAAAAAATGAAGATGACAAAATGGGGGGATCACATTCCTTTAAAAATCACTTTCCTTTTTTTGAAGTTGGATAGATAGTTAAGGGTTAAAGAGTGATTTTGAAATACATGAACAGAAATGATGCCAGTTTATATAAATGATGTTTCTGAAAATAACAAGTAACAATGATAGATTGTGTTGTGCTTTTCAGAAATAAATCCACAGGTTAGACATTGCAATATTATCAGCCATTTCAAAAGTGAAGAAAGAGGCTTAACACTGAAATTTAGAGATTTCACAAATCTCCAGAGAGCACAAAAACAATGGCACTGGTTTCAGGATTTCTAGATAAAATATAAAATTATACAAAGTATTTTTAAAAGCCCACTAATAATATGAACATGCTAAAGATTGCATTTCCTACTTATTCCACAGTTTTCATTAAGTTCTAAAGATAGAGATGGCTAATTCAAAATGCACTCATAAAAAAGTTATCTCCAAAACCATGTTTGTCTGTTTTTCCTTTCAATTTTGTTTTTTTTCACATTAAATTAGTAAACATAATTTTGCTTTTTAGGAAAATTATGCTTCCTAAATTAGATAAGTCTAGAAATTCTTTTCTAAAAAAAAAATCTTGCCATTTCGAACTAAAAGATCATCATTTAGAGTTGAAAGGGGATTTGCATGTCATCAAGTCTAACTTCCCATTTTACATATGAGGAAAGTGAATTTAAGAGAAGTTTAAGAATTGTTATACTATTATACAGCCAAAAAGTATCTGAAGAAAGATTTGAACTCAATTTTTCCTGGTCCTAAGCCTGGTATTTCAAAGCAGGTATGTTGAAGACTGGTTTTTTTTTGTTTTGTTTGTTTTTTTACTGCTTGTACAGAATCATATTGTTAGAAGTAAACCTAGTTATGGAAGAGCAATGGGGCCACCTGGACTTACCCTTTGAATCTATGAGTGAGTACGTAGAGTGTTGCTTCTGTTCCCTGGATAATTTTATGTTGCTGATAAGTTCAAGGCTTGGGACATCAAGAAGACCAGAAAGATTTGAGCTACTCTACTTTTTTGAAGTATATTTGCTTGTAAAGTCATGAGGCCTTGAAAAATGGTCTAGGATTCTATTATGGAATAGAATCTTTTACCTTCTATTGGGGCTTTTTCAGTTTCTTACTATCTCTATTTTGGTACAGGCTCCATTGGCCTGAGGGGGAATCATATAACTTGTAACTTATGGCTAGAACAATATCCCTTTCTATCTTCCAACAAATTACAAATTGGACAAATTATGAAAATCCTCAAACAAAACAAAATAACTCTGCTTGTACTAGAGAACAATAAGATTTTTTTTTTTTTTTTTTTTTTTTGTATTTTACAGCTGGAAGAAGTAAATGCATTGAAAATTTTAGGGACATTTTAAAGTGACAAAGTAAGTTTTTCCTACATCCATACTAGAAGATATTCCCAGCGATCCCCCTCTCCTATATTTTATCCTTCTTTCCTGAGGACAAGTAAGTTTTTTGGAGATATTTTGATGGAATCTATTTTAATCCAGTGGATAATAGGCATTAGCTGCCCAGAAGCCAGCTCTGAGCACAAGTTCCCTTTCATGCAAATTACTAGGAATAAAAGCTTAGTAAAGTATGGATGGATACTCCATGAATATCCTTTTCTGGTGAATTATGATGACCTGGAGGTGACCCTTGGTATCCAAGGTTTCTATTTGTCTTCCTCCACCCAGGCTAACTTCATCTCAGAGAGAGACTCATCAGTTTTTATGTGAGGCAATCATTAGGTGATGAAGTTTTAGGACACGTCCATCAAGTTATCTATCAAGAGCATCTACTAAAGTGTCACAACATCAATATCTTTATGTCTGGGGCAGAAAGAAGTTATTCAAATTACTTCTATGATTGTTTTCCCAGGAATGTTTTCAAGGGAATTTCATCTTCCAAGGTATTTCCAAGGCCCCCTTTGGGAAAGAGACTGATTTTGTGTAAGAGATACATTAATATTGGGGGGCTTTTTTCTTAGTTTATGTTTGTTAAAGCATGTAGATGTTGAGCAATAGTCAATTTCTAAGAGCTAACAAAAAATGGTGTCAATCATATGTTGACTAAGTACAGAGAGAAACAGGATAAAAAAAGATCTTTCTGATCCCAGGCCTACAACACTGCAGCCCTGCATGTGCAACTATTGAGATAGGAGGAGTAAGTATCACAGCCATTTTAAGAGTAGTATGGCTATTTTTATTTTGTGAAGTCATGTGGAAAGCATAGATTGGATAGCTCAGTGAGTATAGAGGGGAGGACCTTCACAAAAAATTATAAAACATAGAGGAGATATTGATGTTTTAAGTGATCTCCAGTGGTAACTAGAATAAAGGGTATTAAATCATCATGGATTATGGTCCTATGTATAGCCTGAGGAATAATTAGCATAGCCTGGGCAAGACTGCCATATCTGAGATGCCATGATCATAGAACCATAGATTTAGAACTAGAAGTAATCACAAAAGTAAGTTAACACCAAAGAGTCTTTTTGTCTGTCAAAAATACTTCAAATACATTGCTCTTCCATTTGCCTGTGTAAAACTTTGAAAAGAGAATAAGAACATCTTCATACCACTTTATTTTGACCTGTGTCCTAGTCTGCAGAAAGGGAAAAATTGGTCTTACCATTCTGTGAGAGTTTGGAAATAGAAATGGAAAGAAGAAAAAGAATGAAAAATATCTTTCTAACAAATTTTTTTCTTTCTTCAAATTCTGTATCTGAGACAGGAGTGGGAAAGCAATTAAGATGTAAAAATAAATGCTTAAAGAATAATTGCAAGCTATTTGTTTTCTTTCATAATTGGTAACCAACACTCTTTTTAGCACATATTCCTGTGTGTATGTATAATATATATGCATATATATATGTATAAAAGCATATATATGAGGAGACACAGAGACAGACAGAGGCAGAGAGAGAGAAAAAAACAGAAGAAAAGAAACATACAGAGTGACAGAATGGGAGAGAAACAGAGAGAGACAGACAGACACAGAGAGACAGAGAGAAAGAAAGGGACAGAAACAGAGATAGAGACAGAGAGACAGAGGCAGAGAAAGCGAGAGACATATGTAACCAATGAAAGAGGGAGAGACAGAGACAGAGACAGAAATAGAGAAACACGGAGTGACAAAGAGAGAGAGACATACATGCATAATTAGAGAGGAGGAGAGAGAGAAAGAGAAACACAGTCATAGACAGACAGAGACAGAGAAACATAGAAGGGCAGAGAGACAGAGACACTGACTGAAAGACAGAGACAGAGAACAATAATATTTTCTACCTGGGACAAAGACATTGCTAAGGGCAGAAAAGAGCATTTAAAGAGGATAGTCTGACTGTGAAGGTAGTTGGATCAAGAGAAAAAAGAATCCAGCTCTCCGAATAAGAGCAATAATGATGATAAAATGTACCATTTAAGCACTTTACAAATGGTCTATCATTTATTCCTCACAACAATCCTGTGAGGTATATGTTATTATCATTCAAATTTTACAGAAGCAGAAACTAAGATTAATCATATACCTAGTAGAACTCAGATCTTCAATACTCTGTCTAGTGCTCTATGCATTTAGCGTTTCACCATGGCAGCTAGTGAGAGAAAGAGACTGGGAAAAAAGGATACCATAATGAACAGGTAGGGATTGCCTTATTCACCATAAAACGAGACACAAGGACTTACATCATCACTTTTGAGTAAGTAAACACCTTCCTACCTAGAAAGAAAACATTTCCTAAATGCTGGCTATGGGAGAAAAACCCTTATTTGCTGCCATGATAATTTTAGCTCTGGGTATATAGCTTTTTTAATGTAAAAAATACACATGTATATTTAAAAATGTGGATTTTTTTTCATGTATTTATTTAGCAAATCAATTAACAAGTTTGCCTCAGAATTAATCAAGGTAATAATGGTCTCTGTTGGCTCTAGAAATTCCAAATTTCCTTTAATAACCCTGAACTCCTTAAAATAAAAGCTAATGTTTTTAAAGTCAGTTAGTTTCCTTAAGTATGATTGTTATAAGACACTTTAAAGTAAATCCACCATCAATTCCATTTCCCTGACAATGGTTATCCAAGAACATTTAACCATGGAATGATTTGATTGTTTCAACAGAACTCACTTTTTTCAACACCGACATTGCATATGTGTGTATACCACTTTAAAAAGACAGCTTAAAAATAACGTTTTGGTCACGTATACTTATTGTGTATCTAATTTATATTTTAATGTATTTAACATCTACTGGTCATCCTGCCATCTGGGGGGGGGGGGGTAAGAGGTGAAAAATTGGAACAAGAGGTTTGGCAATTGTTAATGCTGTAAAGTTACCCATGCATATATCCTGTAAATAAAAGGCTATTAAATAAAAAAAAAATAAAATAAAAAAAATAAAAAGACAGCTTAAATATTAGATAGGTACAAAATAAATGACAAATGCACTTTAAGCAGAATTTACAAAATATAGTATCACCAAGAGAATATTAAAAAGCAATCAGCATACTGAAAAATATCTCCCATTAAGATTTTGATCTTCTCTTTAAAAAATGAAAAAACACCTCAGCAGGTCAATCACAGATTTTCATTCTCAACATCAAAAAGTAGAAATAACCAGAAATACAAGTTTAAACATACATTTATCCAAAATCTATAGCTTTTCCATCCATGCAGAGACCTAGGCAGTAGTCAAATAAATTTGATTCTAATAAAATTTGGGTTTAGTTCAAAATTACTGTACAACAATAAATAGTCATGTTGTGAAAAGAAACTGGGTTTAGATTGAGTTCAATTTCTAGCTCATCATTTGCAACTTGTTTAACTAGGAGGAGTTATTTCAGTTCTAAAATGGTTTCTTTCCTTGTCCATTTTAAAATATAATGTTTATGCATTTTTTCTTTGTATTAATTGTGTCTAGAAAAATATTCATATCTCTACCAATCAAACATTCTCTAATAACAAAAAGAAGGCAAAAATATCTAACAGTGTTACTTCATAACATTAGGGATGAGGCTGATACCATTGAATTTTAAATTCATGCTTAATTTTGAGAAGAAATAAGACAATAGTTTAGCTGTGTCAAGACAATGGCTATGTCAAGATCAGTAGCTTGGACAAGTCTGTCAACTCTTAGGGCAAATTAATTCCTACTTGAGGAGAAGGGAGGAAGAACAGCTCGGGTGGGTAGTGGTAATATCAGAAAATGTATATATCATTCTAGCCTTCTAGTAAGGAGACATATTACATTATCTGTTGCAGGAAAACCATTTAAAAATCACTCCAAATTTAGCTTTTTTTTTTAACTGATATTTTCATTTATTTATTTATAATGATATTATGTTTTTTCTTTTGATTATAATTAATCTACTTCATGTCATTTCATACAAACCTTAGAATAGTTCCCAATTTTTTTTATATTCAGCATCTCTTACTAAACAATAATATTCCAATACCTACATATACCATATAGTTGTATGTTTTTTTTGGTATTTTTGTGGGTTTTTTGGAGGGGGGCTTCTCAGTTGTTGAGTACCTATTTTTGCTTATGTTATATCACAAAAATGGCTATTATGAATATTTTGATATATATTTCTGTCTTTGTCTATCATGGAGTTTGTGTCAAGTAATAGGACATCTAGATCGAAATGTATGGACTGAGATTTCATGGGGTGGAGCCAAGATGGTGGAGTGAAGCGAGGAAGATGCTGAAACTTTTCCAGTTTCTCTCAAAAACCAAGCCTCTGAACAGTGTCTTATGGAATGAAACCACTCTGCAGCTCAAGATATGTTGGAAGGACTTTAAGAAAGATGAGTCTCACTGGAGTGAAAGGGATGTTCAGGTCAGCTCATACAGACTTTGGGAAAGCTAGTAAGAAGTCGCAAACATAGCAGATCAGCAATTAAGACCCTAAGTCCTGGCTCAGTAGAGGAGCAGCCCAGTGGAGCAGCCCCCAGTTTCAGCTGAGAAGGCAAATTCTGGGAAACCAGGCTGTTTCCTAGAAAGAACAGACAAAGCTACCCTACCCTCCGGTGAGCAAAACACCAAATACAAGGAGCCTTTGGACTCAAAGCTAAGGCCCAGAGTTGCAAAGGTAGCTTGGGACAGCTCCAATTCAATGAGTTATTTTACATTTTCTTCCCTTCTTTTCATTCTTTTTAATTTGTTTGACTGACTCTTGATGTCTCAGAATAATTAGCTTCTATTTACCCCCTTTTAGTTTTTAATGTGTGATTTTTTCCATTTGATTAATTCTACTTTTCAAGGTGTTGCTTTCTTCAATGGATTTTTTTTTCTTTTGCATTTGGCCTATTGTGTTTTTTAAGGAATTGATTTCTTCAATGGATTTTTTAAAATTTAGACAATTGTATTTTTTAAAGAAATTGCCATCCTTTTCCAAACTATTGACTCCCTTTTCCATACCTCTCATTTCTTTTCTCATTTTTACTTCAACCTCTCTAATTTGTCTTATAAAGTCTTTTATGGGCACTTCCAAAAAGCCTCTTTGGACTTGAGGCCAATTTATATCACTCTTAGAGATTTTTCCTGTGGATATTTTATCCTCATTTGAGTTGCTATTTTGATCTTCCCTGTCACCATAGTAGTTTTCTGTGGTTAAGATTCTTTTCTGTTTCCTTGCTTTTTAAAAAAAATTTTCTTTTTGTATTTCCTTTTTTTTTTTTTTTTTTTTTTTTTTTTTTTTTTTTTTTTTTTTTTTTTTTTTTTTTTTTTGACTTTTATAATCTAGTTCTGCACTTCTGGAGTAAAGGAGGCATTGTCCCAAGTTTCCTGTGCATCTCTAACTTCTGGCTTTGAGCACAGGGGTCCTTTTGTAGGGAGTAACTTTTTCTGCTTTTTCTAGGAAACATCCAGGTTTCCCAGAATTTGCCTGCTGAGCTGGTACTGGGGACTGCCATCCCTTTCACCTCAGTGAAACTGACCTTTCTTGAAGTTTTTTCAGTCTATCTTGAACCCGGAGAGTGATTCCCTTCCATCAGACACTGTTCAGAGGCTTGGTTTCATGTGGTTTTTGAGGGAAAATGGGAGAACTTGAGCAGCTTCTTCACTTCACTCCACAATCTTGGTTCTACACCTGGAAGTCTCCTTAGAGTGTATTTCTCCTCGATCAGTTTTTAACTATCCTTATAATTTATTTTGTTTGATTGCTATAAACTTACTTCTTACCATCAATGTTTTTCTTCTGAAGACTCAGTACTTTTATGTTCCTCCTTTACCCGTTCCTGCCTATTTTTGGTCTTACCAGGTTAGAAAAGATTCTGAGAGAGATGCATTTGGTGGCAGAAAGATTCTAATAAGCCATTGTAGGTGCAACATAGATGCAATGAAGTTCCCATTTTTATTCTTCTCCAGTTTATCTTCCTCTCTCTCATTAACTTTTTGGGTCTCTAAGCCAAACTAAGAAGTAGAAAGTAGCCATTAACATCATTGGGGAATACTTGTTCTAGGGCTATTGGTTAAAGGAAGCTCCAAGAACATTTGGAATTAAGCTCCTCCATCTTTCATTCCTTTTTTGAGCTTGTTTCCTTTGGCAAAGTGTTATATAGTTACAAACTATATTATCTCTCTGGGTCTCTCTCTGCTCCATAATATTCCACATTTTTACTATACATAACTTTTCCCCTTATGCTTCACATAAATATTTCAGGGCATAGAACCAAAGAGGATAGTTTTTAGACATGTTACTTGAGAAATTGCTAATTCACCTTATTTCCTTCCTATAAAACCTTTGAGTTATCATGATTCATGGATATTAAATTGCCCCATCTGAATAAAACTCACACAGATACTGTCAAGGGGATAGTTACAAAACTGGTATCTAAAATTGTCAATCTCACTAGAGATATTGAGCCACCTTGAGACAGCTTGACCATGGGTATTGTTTGGATATGCACGATAGAGAGATTCATTGGAAATAGTTGGTGATCTTCCATTATTTTGCTTCATAAAAATTAAATTATAATGGGATCTTTTAAATTTCCTCTTGTTGCCCTTCCATTATCTGCCTTGGTAAAGATTTCCTTTTCTTGTTTGTTTAGGAGAGAACTGTATTCTAGATCATATCTCATTGTTTCATCTTCCTAGACTTTCCAAATTTCTCATCTTTAAAATGAGAGCATTATATTGGGGAACTTTTAAGACCCTTTCCAGATCTAAATCTATGATTTTTACCAAAAAAGTGACCTTTACTGTCAACCCAAATATTTACAAATTATTTGATATACAGATCTTTTTTTTAACTTTATCACTTTAACACTTCCTCTTTACCCTGCTTAAAATATACAAAAGAACTTCTTTGTAAATGAAGTTTACAAAAAAGATTTATATTATTATTACTACATAAAAATTATAATATTGAATTGTGATAAGATAAAAGCATAACACACTTTGGGCTTGCTATGCTAAATGAAATATTGACTTTCTTTACTTAGACAGTATCTTGTCTTTATATAATGTTAGGTTTTTATTACCCCTGCCCATTAACTTCTGAACTGTCCGCCAAAGGGACCAACTGCTAATATTTTTCAAGTCTCATGGCTAAAAACTGTCCTCTTTGGTTCTATGCCCTGAAATATTTCCATTTACAAATTAAAAATATTATATCACAAGTGAAGTGAGAAGAACCAAAGAGAACATTGTATACAGTGACAAGATAAAGTGATGATCAACTGTGATGGACTTGGCTCTTTTCAACATGAGGTGATTCAAGACATTTGGGATGGAATATCTTTGGAATGAAAGACACCGTTCCTATCCAGAAAGAGAACTATGAAAATTGAATATGGGTTGCAAAATAGTAGTTTCAACTTTTTGTTTGTTTGTTTTTCCTTTCTCATGTTTTTCCCATTTTAGTTTGATTTTCCTTGTGCAACATGACAAATATGGAAATATATTTAAAAGATTTCACATATTTAATCTCTAATAGATTGTTTGCTATCTTGTGGAGGGGGGAGATAAGAGAAAGAAAGAGAAAATTTTGGAACACAAAGTCTTACAAAAATGAATGCTGAAATCTAACTTTACATGTATTTGCAAAAATAACTATTGAAAATTTTTAAAAAAGAAAGAAATTATAGCACTTCCATATTGCACTCAGGACTCTCTTCCTAAATTGATTATGCTTATTTTAACATGATTTTCTATGGCTAGGCAAATATACCATAGATTTTTCCATAGGTAGGTGTGTGTATACCCACACACACACACACACACACACACACACACTTTAAAAATTCCAAATCTCCTATTAGAAGGCTGCTGGACTTAAAATGAGGAGACCTGTATTTATATCCTACTTTAGACACTTGATAGCTGTGGTACTATGGGCAAATCACTAATTGTTTCAGAATCTTAGCTTCATCATCTGTAAAATACAAATACTAATACCATTTATTTCTAAGTAAAGTAAGTATTGTGAGAAAAGTCTGATGAAAACCTTAATGTCTATGTAAGTGTAAGTTACTATTATTAGAAGCTGACCCAAGTGCTCCTGTTTTGTTGACTTGTTTAATCACAGTGAAATAGAAAATAAAGGAAACCATCTTTTTTTTCTGTCAGTTTTTCATTATTTTAGAAGAAGGCATTTCTTTCAATCACCCATCTCATTTGGCCATATAAGTTTATGTGCGTAGACCATACCCAAGAATGGAGATAAGTTTACCTTTAAACATGCAATACAAATCCTTGATATGCCAATGCATTACAGATAGAAGGTAATAGGATTTTTTCATCATACTTTTTGAAAATCCATTTCCTTCTTGCTTTTAAACTTTCCTTCCTAGTATATTATGGGAGGGGGAATGACATATCTTTCTGTTGCTCCTTGGTATTGTTTAATGACTTATCAGTTCCCAATTCTTACTACGCAGTATTTCATCCCAATTGTTTTTTTACTCATCACCATTTGTTTTTAATTTAATTTTTAAATTTAATATTTTAGAAATTAATTTAAAATATTATTTTACTTCTCACTATTTAATTTACAGGCCAATATCACCCAATATCATAGGCAAGAGGGACAGCTGTGTTGATGCTAAAACATCACTCTATCGCTAAAGAGACTGGAATTGAGTGGAAGTGCAATGAACCCTTAGCCCATGTCTGTTAAAGGACAGGAATGATGTGTTAGATAGTGATACATCAACTGGGCTTCTCACCTGGTATCACTTTTACTTGTCAATTATCAGATAAAATTACCCCAAGATCAAAGTTAAAGCAAACATTTAAATATTTTTAAAATCACTCTGATTCTGGGCTTTGAAAGGTGAACCAAGATATATTTAGAAGGAAATCAAGCAAGAAAATACTTTTCATTTACTTGTCCATTCATCAGACATCTGAGTTGCCATGTATTGATCAACAAATGTTATGAAACTAAAATGAAATATATTCATCTAATTCAATACATTCATAAAGCAATTTTTTGATCACTATTGTATTCTGGGCAATATGTTAAGCAGTATGGATTATGCAAAGTTAATGACAAGATTCTTGCCCTTGGGATCCACAATTAGCCAAGTACTTCACTTTAGGATCAATTTTTCAAGTTTTATATAATAACCTATTATGAGTTAATACATATTTACAGGTGACAATATAAATCAATCTAGGACCATTTATTAAGAACTCACTATGTACTTCCTAGATATTGTGCTATGCCCTAGACCTGCAATTACAAAGAATAAAACTATCTCCACTTGCAAAGAAATTAAATTCTAAAAGGTGGAGACAAAAGACACCCACATACTTTATAAATGTATGCATGTGGTTTTGTATACAAATACGTAAACATAATAAATATGTAAATATATACATAAATAAGTGTACAGAGTAGAAATATCAAGGAATAAATACAAACATATACAAGAGAATTAAATGCAATATAACTTAGAGGAATTAGGAAAGACTTCATGCCTCAAATAAAGAGAGGGATTCTAGTAGGTAGAGATGAGGAGGCAGTGGCTTTCAGCTATGAAAGTGGTCTAGTTCAAAGGCAATGCTTGAATGTCATTTGTGAGGAGCCAAAAGCGGACCACTTTGGCAGCATGTCAGACTATGGGAGGGAAAGTAATGTCCAATGAGACTAGAAAGGAAGGTTAAGGCCAGATGGTATAGAACTGAAAAATAGCTGCGCAGGAATTTATGCTACTGATAGTTACACTAGCTAAAGCTACTTTTATGAAAAGTCATATGGTCAGATCATTGTGTAAGGGAATTTACTTTGGAAACACTATATAAAATTGACGAGTACTGAGAGACCTGAATCAGAGAGAGCAACTTGAAAACGATTGCAATAATCTAGGCGAGAAGTGATAAGGGTTTGATCTAAGGTAGTAGCTGAGCGAGTGAAAAGAAGAGGTTGAATGTGAAAGATAAAGCTTAGCAACTGAGTGTTCAGATGTCATCCTTGATCAATAATAAACCTTGAAATAGTTTTGGCTGTTGTTTTTATCAGGTAACATTGGCATATCAATTTTAATAATGGTACCCTCTCTCTCCACTCATGATTTTTTTTTTACCTTCCTTTCATCCCTCATTATCTCTTACCTGAATGATTGAAATAGAGGTAATTCAGTCTTTGCTCAAAGACTTCCAATGATGGGGAACTGCTTCCTCCAAAGGAAGCCAATTTACTTTTGGAAACCTTTTATTGTCAGAAAGTTTTTCCTTACATCAGGCCTAAACTTGCTTCTTTATAACTTCTGCCAATTGCTCCTAGCTCTGACAAACTCACCGAAATAGAATAAATCTAATTCCTTTTTCATATTAGAAAATTTTAAGTATCTACTAATAATACCTAACAAGTTTGCAAAATACTTCAGATATGTAAACTCATTTGATCATCACAGCTACCCTGGGAGGTAAGTGATATGAGCATCCTCATTTGCAGATGGAATTGAGCTGGTTAATGAAGTGAAACTTGAGTGGTTAATTGACTTTACTAGGGACATATAACTTGATAGTTTCTTAGTCAGAATTCAAACTCAAGTCTCTCTGTCTTTAAGTTCTGCACTTTATCTATTGTGCCATCTAACTGTCTCTTAAAGAAATGATATTCCCTGCCTGATCTCTCTCTCCCAACCATGCCTTCTCTTCCCTAGACTAACCATCCTCAAATCTTTCAACCCATGACTTAACTTCAAACACTTTTTATCATTTTAGTTTTCTTTCTCTTTATGGTACTCCTGATTTCCATACTCCATATATTTCTTAGAAAGCAGTAGGAGCTATAAAAGATGTAAGAGTTATAGAAGGGAATTCAGAATCTGGATAAAAAAGAATAAATGCTGTGAAAAGAGCTAAAAAGCATTCATGTACTCAATAATACAATTGCACTTGATTTTTTCCCCTTGTAAATAATATCTTTATCTTAAATGACCTAGAAAAGAAGACGTTTGGGAATTTGTAGTTTCCCAAATGTGGGTAATAGAACATGGTCCTCAATAGCAACTCTAAAGCCATTATTTTCTAGCTTATAGTAGTAAAAGGGCATCAAAGGAATTTCTGAATGTTCCTTTTGGAAACTACTGATTCAATGGTAAGGCCAAAACCCCAAATGAGCTTTTCGGTGTTGCATCAATTAATTCATTTTGCATATAAGTATATCAAATTAATCTTTTCAACCTTTATTTTTCTTTAACTTTAAAAACATGTCTAAGAATGCTACCTTCTAGACCAGTTCTGTGTTTTTCAATATGTCTGACACAGATCATACACAAGATAGCATTCTAGAAATACTATTTAATAACAGTTTTCTAGTTCATCTAGAAATACGTGGCCAAAGAGTAGTCAAGTGTGAATGGAGCCCTAGAGTTCACCTAAAATAAAAGTATAAATTATCACTATGATCCATCTATATTCTCCTTTCAGTTCTCCTTTCCCCTCTACCCCACACTAACATAGATGGGAAAGGGCAGTGATAGATGGACCCTTTCACAGTAACTTCATGGAAGTGAGGTAGGGATATTTGAAGTCCCATCCAGATTGGATCAGTATTCTGAAGTTCAGGGCCGTGGGCTCAAGCTCCTGAATAGATTTTCAGTGGAAACTCTTAGTGAGACAATCCACAGAGGTGAAGCTTTATAG
The DNA here is from genome assembly GCF_902635505.1 of Sarcophilus harrisii. Taxonomy (NCBI): domain Eukaryota; kingdom Metazoa; phylum Chordata; class Mammalia; order Dasyuromorphia; family Dasyuridae; genus Sarcophilus; species Sarcophilus harrisii. Next base: position 155,600,393 of record NC_045427.1, read on the forward strand.
GTCTCACCTGTTTGTTGAAGCTGTCTGTATATATAGTTCCCACTGCCTTGCAGTTTCAGTTTCAGCTGGTATGGCTGGGAAGAAAGTCTTCACAATTTTTAAATATTCACGTGGAACAGTGAAGTAATTAAAAAGCAATTGAAACTTTGAGGGGGATGTGCCTCTTAGAATCAACAGTTGCTATCCAGATTCAAATTTCTATTTTTCTGTATAAAAAGAGATCAAAAACCTCTGAATCATTTTCTCCAATTCTAGACTACCTACCAACCTTCATATCATCCTCCATGACAACCCAATCTAGTGGTCTAGTATTATCCAAAGGTTAACTTGTATTTTATAATTTTATTTTGTTTGACTTTTTAATTTTGGAATTCTAAAACTCATTAATGGCACATAAATGCATATTCTATAAAGAGAGGTATTTTATCTTCAGACTGTGGGGTTGGTTATATTTGTGAACCAAAATTTTAGTCCGTTTCTCAATGTGAAAGGGAACAAGAATCTATTGTATCTATTATGTTCAGATGTAATACTGTATTTATGCCACAAGTATTTGAAGATTATGCATAACAGAAAACCAAGATTCCTTTTGAAGAAGACAGCTGTTTGGGGAGGCAACAATTGTAATTTTTTGCTCACAACAATACAGATTTGGTAAGATAAGACTCCTTCAGGCATTCACTGATATTTCCCTTCTGGCCTAAACTATGGGGTGTGACTAGTTTAAAAGCTGTCAAAATGACATAAAACAGTTATTAAATCCTCTGGCTGCCTTACTGCCAGAGGGCAATATTGTTCCATAAATAGTCTACATTTTCAATGATAATGCTTAGAGGAACATGGAATAGTGATCCAAGCAGAGCACAGAATGCATTCTGAGTACACTACAAAGTACATGTTCAGGCTCTTACCTGTCCCCCTACCCCACCCTCATGTCAATTGGAACATTTTCATAAAAATGGGTTAAGCCACTGGTATAAATTTTAGTTGCCTTTCTCTTTATGGTATTCATACTCAGATATTTTAATCATCTACTCATAGACCAAGTTGCATATAAAATTGTACAAACAAACTTTTCAATCAACTCAGTTAAAAATGTAACTGATTGCCAAATGTCTATAGCATCCTTATTTGTAGTCCAAAGGTTTTTACCTCATTACACATTTATTTATATGAATATATATGTATATATATAGATATATTTCTTTAAGCAAAGACCCATCATTGTCATTTTAATTCCTAACAGCTGTTATTACTAATATTTAAATTGAGATAGATTAGGATCCTGAAACCATAGATCAAGAGTTCGAAGAGAAAATCATCTAGACAAACCTCCTCATTTTAAAACATTGAAAACTTAGAGTCAGGAGATTTCAAAGATAAAATTTGAAACTTACATCCTCTGACTCCAGAACCATTGAGCACTTTTTTTTCCCTGTGTTTTGCCTAAGTGTTAGTATATCCTTATCAAATAAAATCACTAATAAATAAATAAACAAACAAACAAATAAATAAATGAGTGAATGAATGAATGAATGAAATTATTTAAATTAAATAAAAATTGCCAAACAAAAGATCATTACATGAGCAGTCAGCTCAATAATAATAAACTCACTTTTTAATTTCACTTTAAATTTTAGCATATAATCTCTTTATCAAATTTCTGGTGAAGTAGGTAAAATAAGAATTATTATATTCATTTTGCAGATGAAGAAGTAATGAACAGCATGATTTCATAAGGCAAGGAGAAGCATTGGAAAATAAACAAAGCTTAGTAAAATACTCAACTATAAAAATTAATCCTAAGTATATTCAAGAATGGAAAAGGAAAAAAAGATTACAATCATAAGAAAAATTTTTAAAAATTTGAAAAACATACAAAAACATTTGAAAAACATTTGAAAAGATAACGCAATAGCACCAAATAAATAAATAAATAAATATTGTAGAAGTTAAAATAGAATGCATATATGTACACATATATAAAATATATGTCTATTTATTTGATTGGTGACAATCAAAAGAATTGAGAATGCATTGAGGAAACTCTTAAATTAGGATATTAGTAGGGAGCAAGCAGATTTTTACAAGCAATATTCAAGAATGGACCACATCTTTATCACCTCACAATTAAATGAAAGATAAGCTCCCACTGTATATGATATACCACTCATTATATGTGGACTGCAAAAATGGATTTATTTTAGTATAAAAGAGACTTATCTGTATATCACATTATTCAAGATACTTTGAAAAATATAAGAATATGCATAACTCAGGTCGATGAACCTTTGCTAAAAATATCAGGCAAGATATAAAAAAAGGAGAGACAAGTTTGCCAAAAATATTCACTACATGATGAAGATGATCTAGTACAGAGTCTAGGTGAAGGCAGCATTTCCTATGGATGATGAGATCATCTAAATGTTCCTATTTGTATTTCGTATTTTGCCTTTTGCATCATACCACAGAACACTGAAAAGACTCTTGGAAAAAAATTTGTAATAACTCAAAAGAATTTCAAGTATCTATACACACAAGAATGACCAAGTGGATGATTGCTTATATTTGGACATCAGTATGCATGGAGAGGACAAGAATCACATAGAATGGGCAAGTAGAGATGAGTTAAAATTTGTGTTACTGGAGAGAGCTATCTAAACAATGACATTGCAGATTCTATAGATTATTATATCTTTGCAAATCCTAGGATTACACTTGAACTCAGGATTAACAGGCAGTACTTTCTTCACTATATTAAGGTACTACTATAATAAAGTACTCTATCCTACAGATATCTCTGTGATCCTTTTTTCATGTCTTTGGAAATTAAGATGAAAATGAAATATTTCTGAAGAAAAATCATTGTTCAGAAATATTCTTAAGAGAAATATATACACACACACAAACATATGTACACACACAGATTTATACATACACAGAGAGACATTTATATACACATAAGATTTCCTCAAGAGTAGAACAAATTTTTTAAAAGGAAAAAAATGGAAAAATGAGAAAAAAGAATAAAAAGGCTAATACTTTCACTAAGTGCCTCAAGGAACTTTCATGAGAATCAAAGTAATTATAAGTAGAGTATATAATAATAATGAATGTAAACTATTGTAGAATTTTATGAATTAATGCCTCAATGTCCAATTTAGTGGTTTTGTTTTTTAGAACAATTTACTTTTGCTGCCTTGTACAATATGATTCCTTATATTATATGAAAAGTTTTGTGAGATTATTTTTCTTAAAAAAAAAAAAATCACTGGATTTATACCCCTTCTTTCGCAGGGCAAAGAATCGGAAATTGAGGAGATACTCATTAATTGGGAAATAGCTGAATAAACTGTGATATGTGATTACGATGGAATATTATTGTTGTATGGGAAATGATGAGCAGAATGCTCTCAGAAAAACCTGGAAAGTCCTTCATAACTTAAGCAAAGTGAAATGTACTATGCATAAAGTAATAGCAATGTTGTAGAATGATCAGTTGTGAATGATTACTGTTCTCAGCAATACAATGATTTACAACTACTCTGAAGGACTTATGTTGAAAAATGCTATCCATGTCCAGAGAAAGAATTGATTGTGTCTGTATATACACTAAAGCACATTTTTTTCTTTTCTTTTCTTTTTTTCTTTTTTTTTTTTTTTTACTTCATTTTTCTTCAGAGCATTTTTTGTGGGCAGGGAGATTATGTTCTTTCATAACATGACTTTTATGGAAATGTTTTGCATAACTTAACATGGGCCTTCTTAATTGGGGCTGGAAGTGGGGAGGAAGAAAGAGAATCTGGAACTCAAAGTTTTAAAAACAAAAGTAAGAAAATATTTTATATTTAAGTGGGAATGAACATATTAAATAAAATGAAATTATTAAATTAAGTATTAAATAAAATAAATTGTACTTCAAAAAAATCACTGGGCTTTCACTATTCCCTGAACATCCAAGTCAATATAAGATTGATTCATATTAAGACATATCAAGAGGTCTTTATTCCTTAAATAGTTAATGAATTTTCTTGCTACTTCAATTTATAAAATCATAACAGTCTTGGATGTAGATGAGAATTTTGATTTTACTTTATCTAGAATCTGTTATCTGAATAGAAATCCTTTCCACAACTAACCTGGCAAATGTTCATCTAGCCTCTGTTTGAATACCTCCAGTTATAGGAAGTTTACTATGTACCACAGCAACTCTGATCCACTTTTTTTTTTTTTAATAGCCTTTTATTTACAGGATATATGCATGGGTAACTTTACAGCATTAACAATTGCCAAACCTCTTGTTCCAATTTTTCACCTCTTACCCTCACCCCCTCCCCTAGATGGCAGGATGACCAGTAGATGTTAAATATATTAAAATATAAATTAGATACACAATAAGTATACATGACCAAAACGTTATTTTGCTGTACAAAAAGAATCAGACTCTGAAATATTGTACAATTAGCTTGTGAAGGAAATCAAAAATGCAGGTGTGCATAAATATAGGGATTGGGAATTCAATGTAATGGTTTTTAGTCATCTCCCAGAGTTCTTTTTCTGGGCATAGCTGGTTCAGTTCATTACTGCTCCATTGGAAATGATTTGGTTGATCTCGTTGCTGAGGATGGCCTGGTCCATCAGAACTGGTCATCATATAGTATTGTTGTTGAAGTATATAATGATCTCCTGGTCCTGCTCATTTCACTCAGCATCAGTTCATGTAAGTCTCTCCAGGCCTTTCTGAAATTATCTTGTTGGTCATTTCTTACAGAACAGTAATATTCCATAATATTCATATACCACAATTTATTCAGCCATTCTCCAACTGATGGACATCCATTCAGTTTCCAGTTTTTAGCCACTACAAAAAGGACTGCCACAAACATTCTTGCACATACAGGTCCCTTTCCCTTCTTTAGTATCTCTTTGGGATATAATCCCAGTAGTAACACTGCTGGATCAAAGGGTATGCACAGTTTGATAACTTTTTGAGCGTAGTTCCAAACTACTCTCCAAAATGGTTGAATTCGTTCACAACTCCACCAACAATGCTCTGATCCACTTTTGGACAGTTTCGTTGCATAACTATTTTGTATCTGTTGTGTTCTGTATTTCTAACAAAACTATATAAAGATAACATGGTGGAGTGGGTGTGAATCTGGCCTTGGAGTGAGGAAGACCTAGATTTAAATCCTGTCAGTGATACTTACTAATAGCGACACATGCAGAAATCATTTATGATTTCAGTGTCATATATTGAAAACAGCAAATTATAACTAAATTGCCTATCTGTGGTAAGTTTCCATTTCAAGAGTTTCCTATTCTGATAAAATCACAACTCCAGGCAGCCTCAGAAAATAGTACTACAATTTCTTTGAGGATAGGGATTCTAGCTTTTAAAAAATTTAATATATTTTATGAATAGCTTTTCTTTTAAAAATAGTGTTTAAATTTCTACCTGTATCCATCTTTACTCTACTCTCCTTCACAATTGTCCCATATAAGATAAAATAACTTATAAAGGAAAAAAAGGAGGGAAAAGAATTATTTAAAAAATAAACATTGAAGAAAATATGAAAATGTGTATAATATTTCACACTCATGCTTATTCCACAGGTACAAAGGAGTTGAAAAGTGGTTAACTTCTCATATCTCCTCTTTGTATACATGATTGTTCTTTGATATTTTGCAATATTTACTTTATTTTGTAGTTATTCTTTATATTTACCTTGCTATAGTCATTATGTATGTTGTCCCCCCTCTTGGCTGTGTTTATTTTACAGTAGTTTATTTGTCTTCCCATACTTCCTCTGAATTAATCATATTCACTTGTTCACTCATGTTCAGTTGTGACCCCATTTGGGGTTTTCTTGGCAAAAATACTGGAATGGTTTGTCATTTCCTTCTCTGCCTTTTTTTTTTGATACATGAGGAAGTTGAGGCAATTGTCCAGGGTCACACAAATAGAGTCTGGGGGCAGATTTGAGCTCAGAAAGATGAGTCTTCCTGTTTGCAGACCCAATACTCTAAACCTTGACCATCTAAGCTTCCCTATCACATTCACAGTTTTCCTTAAATCACCAAATCTGTTTCTAATCTACTCCCAGAAATAATTATGGAGAAGGCTACCTTCCTTTCCAACAAGAGCAACTGATGATCAAGTGCAGACAGACAGACAGGCTAAAGAATCAGAGCAGAGCAATGGTGCTGGTTACAATCCTATTCTCACAGTCAGCCTCCAGCAGGATGGCTCCTGTGGAGTAAACCATCACCAACAGCTGCAGAAACAAGGTAGGGACACCAGTCTAGATGAAGCATCAAGGCTCACTGGGTAGAGATAAGAAAGAGGATGTTTAAAGCATTAATTTCTTTACTACCACTTCCTTGTCTATATTCCTTAGACCCTAATGAAGGTACCCCAGAACCTTTAATCTGAAATCTTGAGAAGAACAATACTTTCATATCAATGACCACAGCCATCATTCTGGGAAGCAATTCCTCTACACATACCCTAGTAATTGCTTCTGCAGGTCCAGTAGCCACATCTACTGAAGATCCAATAAAAATCATTTTTCTTTAATTCAAATTCTACTTTTAGTTACAAATTCTTTATGTTTTCAACTCTTCCTACACCTGTTGAGAAAGTAAGCAATGTGATACCCACTATAAATATAAAGTCACATAAGACATAGCTTCATGTTAGCTATGTGAAAAGGAAAAACAACGTGAAAAAAATATGCTTCTGTACTCAGATTTCATCTGTTCTCTCTCCCTGGAAGTAGATAATATTTTTCATCATAAGTCCTTTGAAATTTTCATGGGTTATTGTACCAATCACAATAGTTAAATTTTTCATAGTTTATTGTCATTTCAATATTGCTGTTACTGTGCACAACGTTACAATGTACTATGTACAAGTTCTGCTCATTTTACTTTATGTCAGTTCAACACGTCTTTCCAGGTTTTTCTTAAACCATCAACTCTGCCACAAAAATGAAAGTTTTGATGATTTGAAATCCTTAATATTATCAGATTTTTCTTCATTGGAAATTAATATGATTTTAAGAGTGAAAATGACACTAAAGAAGAGACAATCCATCTGGATTGCAACAGAAACCCTACATGTACATTGCCCTTTTCATTAGAATATGAGTTCCTTGAGAATAGGAGCTGACTTAGTTTTCTACTTGTATTGAAGAGTTCCCGGTTATGTCCCCAAATGATGAGGTTTGGTGCAGGGAAGGGGGTTGTGGGAACCCCTTTGGTTGGTGCAGAGATCCTTTGTAAAGCTATTTATGAACCCGAAAAGATAGACTTCTAAGAAGCTTATTATTGGCATTGGGAAGACAGCCTTTACTAGAAAGACTGAATTCCTTGGTGGCAAGGTTCCAACAGAGGGAAATAAAGTTTTTAGCAGAACAATCCTATCCTAGCAGAGAAATTGAACAAGGTCTTATTAGGGAAATAGGAGAAAGAGAGATAAAGAGGGATTAATGCTGAAGGAGAATATCATTTCAGAAGGCAAAGGGTTGCAGATTATGCCAAGGGGAGGGAGAAGTAGGTTTCTTGGCAAGGCATGGCAAGTCATCTGCAAAGAGTGAGCCTCAAGTTGCCTTTTTTGAAACCTTGGCTAGAAGCTGGGGGCAGCTCTTGATGGGGGAATGGGAGCAGTTTGAGCTGGAATCAGAATAGAAAATCTTGGATTGAATGAGTGTCTCTGGCCTTTCCAACTCAATAAGGTTAGGAGAGGTCTGGGACTCAACCAGTCCCACCCAGATGACAGAATGAAAACCACTTTATCTTGCTTCCCTGGCACAGGTCTTTCAGGAGAGAGCTTAGCATTTTCCCCCAAAGTCAGAGAGAGAAAGCGAAAGAGTTTTGGGGTTCCCCTCGTCAGTATATCCAGCCCGGCACAATGCTTTTCACAATGCACTTCATAAATGTTTTATTCATAGATTAATTTATTTCTTATAACACAATAATTTTCTATTACATTCACAGAGATCTCCAATTCAAATCGAAAGATGTGGGCCACATATTAACTTAGAAAATCACAAATTAATTTTATCTATGTTGTATTATATTTTATTTATTTTATTAAACATTGCTTAATCACATTTTGATCTTGAGAGTTTTGTAGGTCCACAACTTTTGCTGTTTCTGATGTCCTGCACTCCCTACCCACCTCTATTCCAATATCTAGATTTTTTTTTTTTTTTTTTTTTTTTTTGTCTTCCTAAACTGCCCTATGCCTGAAAAAATGATTTGTGACTTTTTGGTGATTTTTTCCTCTCAGAATGTGAGTTGGCACACTTTTAAAAAAAAGTTGGGATATGTTAGGCTAGCTAGACATAAATGCTCCCTTTACACTGCCACCTTGACTCTGTCCCCCATCTCAGGAGTTCTACTTTATACTTCCTTTATTCTCCTTAATTTCCTTATACATTTACAAGTTCATAATGGATCCTTGAATAAATATTTAAATTGAATTGAATTAGTTCATTTTTTCATCTCAGTGACTGCTGCATACAATGAGATTCCAAAACAGTCATCAGTTATGGTGACAACAGTGCTGACATAACAATCAGATAGTTCTGCTTGGATCTACTCTCTTCTTGCTGGTTCAATTCATCTGCAGCTATATATTTATTTTCACTTATAAAAGGTCAAATTCCTGCAGGACCTCTCTTTTCATTCTGATTTGTTTTGGTTTTACCTTTTAAAAGGTATTATGCAAAGGAATATGTTTTAAATTTCCAAATGATTTTAAAATCAAATCAATCTAATCAATTTCTCAGTAATTGGCTTTGAAGAAACTGAGACAAGAGCAATGCAAACAAAGTACTTTTAAATAAATCATAATTACACATGCAAATGGTTCCAATAATTTGAGAGTTTAATCAGATGACTAACAATTTGAAAACATACTTGCATCTTTGATGTGATAGGCACTGAGACTATTCCATGGAACAGTGTTTGATGTGACGACCAATAATCTGGGTGCATCTTGAGCACAGGGGCTTCTCAATAAATTTTTGTCAGTAGCTACTGAGATGGAGGACACATTATAAAATGGGTAGAATAAAATTTTCTGATTTTTTTTTTAAGTCTTCCATCCAATTGTTATAGATTTTCACCTAAAATTGTACACTATTACATTTTGATTGCCCACCTAATCTTTCAATGAAGTATTTCTCTAGGAAAGGGTACATGTTTGTATATGCACGAACGCACATACGTGTTTTAGTGAGGCTGATTTGTAGCATTTTCCTTCAGAAAATAAAAGCACTTCTGTGATATGAAGCAGGTGATGTGGCAATTCACATTTCAAATCAATTAACAAGAGATCCCTCCTTCTCTCTCCATTCCCCTCTCTCTCTGTCTCTCTCTCTGTCTCTCTCTGTCTCTCTCTCTCTCCTCTTCCTCCTCCTCCTCCTCCTCCATCTCCATATCTCCCTCTTCTGCTCTTCATCTCCCTTTCTATTTTTCTTCCTCTCTCACCTATTTCCACCTCAACTCGTCTATTTGTATCAAATTCTATAAAGATAAATATGTGTAGCTTTCTGGGATGCAATCTTTAGCATGTCATTTTACTCTTACTCAGAAGGTTAAACATCAATAAAGTGTGTGACCTCCTTGAGATTTGGGAAACCAAACTGAAAAGTGCTATACTTAGTTCAGGTTTAATTAAACTGAATACATTATAAAACATTCTCCTAATCTGCTATGCATAGAAAATGTTTTTTTTTTTCCCCTTTTTTTAAAAAAGTGTTACAAATCAATCAGCTAATTGAGCTATGGTAGCAGGAAATGCAGATGGTATTGCATTTTGCTGTGTTTTCACGTTGCCAGCCCAATTCCTCTTCATAGGATAGTGTTTTTGTTGGCTCTGGCAGTTTGTATCCTGTGGCACCAGCATGAGATTGCAGTCCTTGATTGATTTAGCCGATGCCCAGGGTTACCAATTAACAACAGAAAAGCACAGACAAAAGGGAGGTGTAGGAAGGAGGGAGCAAGGAGACAGGGTTTGGCATAACAACGTGCTTAGCTTGGGATGCCAGCTGGGTCCTGCTAGTGGCAACATCAGATAATTTTTATCTGCACTTTTTTTTAAGTGTAGGAATTCAACAGTTAGAAATAGTCCCTGGTTGTTGGTATATATTTTTCCTCCTGGTTTCCTATAAGGAACCAAAAGCATTTTTTTTTTTTTTGCCCTCTAGACTTTATAACCTTCCTTTCATAGAGATTTCCTGATTTGCAAAGTTTGCATTTTGCCTGCTATCTTTAATTGCAAATTTGCTGCTGACCTTCCTGAAGTATACATCTAGGGACCCATCCCTGCTGCTTAATGGGTCTAATATCTGCAACATTCGTACTCTGATTTTTTTTTAAGTATTGTTGACTGAGATCCTGCCAAAAGAATGAGTTACTAGGCTCAGAAAAAAAAAAAAAATTCTGGTGGATGATCTCTAAGGAAATCTCCCAAACAGCTAGTATTATAGTTTAGAGTATAAGAATTATGTTTCTTAAATTTCTGGTCACCAGCAATAGGTTGAAACCAAATTAAATTTTGTTGACAGAATGCAAATGAAAGGTAAACTTAAAAAATACATTAAAATGGTTCACTGTTCTAAATGACAACAAAAAAATAATTTCCCTGATTTTTTCCCCTGACTAAATTGACAGATTGTTTGAGTTATTCAATCAAAGTAAAGATTTATTTTTGCTATCTTGCATACACATGTTCAGTCTCAAAGTCTGAAGGGATCTTCAAGATTATCTAGTCCAACCTATGGTAGATAAGAATTTCCTTTATAATAGTCCAAGTGGCCATACAAACTTTTTTAAAAAACAAATCTTTCCTAAACAAATTCACTACTTCAGGATAAACTTCCCCAGTTCCTTCAACTGATCATGTAGAAGATCTTGGGGTCTTTTATTATCTTGATTTCTTTATAGATGCTTGCTAATATAACACAATTTTTTTATAGTGTGGCATATAGAACTTAATGCAGTATTCTAGCTGGGCCCAACTAGAGGATCTTTATCCACCTTTGTGGTCCTGTATTTGCAGGCAATTAAATCACTCATGCCCCCGACCCCCACGCTGAGCTATTTTCTAGTCCAAAATCTTCCATCTTATGCTTCTGATGTTGTTGGACGTTAATTAGTATTTTGGCATCATGTAGATAAAATCGCTATCTTCTTGGCAATCTTCCGTTTCCATAATTCAATTGATAATCATATGGAAGATATGAAGATATATGATATTCAAGAGACTATGCTAAGGGAGATTCTTAATAAAGAACAAAGAGGTGGAATTATAACCCTTAGTTCTGATCATGACTCCTCTATTTACCAGCTGAGTTTTCATGGACAAGTTCAAGCTGCCATTTCTTGAAACAAAAAATTATTTATCTATAAAGTAAGGATAAGAACACTGGCACTTATCTGCCTCAGAGTTGAATGCAAAGTTCTACAAGCTGCAAAGTGTTATGTGAATACAAATCATTATCATCATACTCTACAAATGTCCATTGAATGACATATCATGAAGTGGAGATTACCTTGGATTTTCATTAGCCATGCTGGGGAAGCATAAGCTCTGACAGACTCTGCCAAAGGAAACAAAATTCCAGGAGTTCCCAATAACAGACTTTGATTGCCATTACATATTTTACATAATTTCCTTGTTAAAAACAAACACATTTGTCATCAGCGAATTTGCAATTAAAGATAGCAGGCAGAATGCAAAAACCACAATCTTGTTTAGTCCCCACCTAGGTGGGGAAGCCATTGTGCTCTACTCAATTTGGGAAGGGATAAATTCTTTGCATAGATTGCCCAAGGCTGGAGATGTGGATAAAGGAATAGTCTCTTTACTAAGATGTCTCTCTTAGCTCCTCATTGTAATAATCATGCTCTCATTAATTGTTAAGCAATCAGAATTAAATGCCACTCTTGGGAACACTCTGCTTCCAAAGGGATCCAAAGCAGGATGAGCCTGCTGCCATGATTGCCCTTGGCATTAAGGAGTGCCACTGGTCTACTTATTTAAAATACCTGGATTATTAATACAATGATCAAATTACCCAGGAATCATATCTTTAAAATTTTTTAGAGTCCACAGTTACATACTATATATGGTAATTTGAATCTGACTAATTCAGATGTCTTCCCTTCTTATGACACAGCTTTCACTCTTCACTCTCACTTTCTATACAACCATATCCAGGCTGCGATACAGCATTTCACATCATCACAGGCTCACAGATCCTGGTAGTTAGGAAGGAACCTAGAGAACTAGACAAACCTCCCATTTTACAGAAGTGAAAATTGAGGCAAAGAAAGTTATGGTGATTTACCCATAGCTACAGTTAAATTTGTAGCATGGTTGAGACTTGAAGTCAGGATTTATCTTTTTAGTTTAAATAGATAATGATATGAGATTATAACTTTGATGTAATTAATCTAAAACAACTAAATGGTATGATCAATACAGTGAATACTTGAGTTCAAATCCTCCATCAGATACTAGTTTCATGTCCTAATTTTTGCCTCAGTTTCTCATTCATTTGTAAAATGAAGATAATGATTATTGTTATTTGTTGTTGTTTAGTCATTTTTCATTTGTGTCTAATTCTTTGTGACCAAATTGGGAGTTTTTCTACAAAGATACCAGAGTGGCTTGCCATTTTTCTTTTCCAGCACATTTTAGAGATCATGAAACTGAACGAAATAGGGTTTGCATTTACCTTATTAACATCTGCCTTATGGGTTTGTTATGAGAATCAAATGAAATAACCTGTGTAAAACACTTTCCAAACTTTAATGCTCTATAAAAATGCTGCCCATAAACTGATTATAAGAAAAATGGAGATAATATGGATTGAGTGAGCTTGTGGGCAAAAGAAATGGAGAAAAGAGAACATATTCAGTCATGGAAAAGTAGAAAGTCCCATCTAGAAATGAGTAGGGACCATGAAATGAAATGGGATAAATGGCAGTTTTTCCTCAGTCCCAGAAACAAAAAATACAGTATGAAGCTGACGTATATCCAAGAGGGAACCATCGAGTGAAAATGAGCATCTTGCATCAGTGAGCACATAAACATACACTCCATAGTGTAACCCTTTGCTAATGAAGCTCTCCCGAGTAAGATTGGCTGGGAAATAGACTGCTGTCAAAATCTATTCCAGGACTGCTGCTGGCAGCAGTGCAATCTGCTCTTCTTTAGTGGATAGATCATGGCCTGCTGTTGCTAGAGGAGAGAAAGCAAAGTGAAGGGAAAGGAAGTAAATGCTCCTTATAAAACACAAAATGGTATTATTTGAAATCTTAGGAGCACACATCTAGATCTTAGTTCTCAAAGAGGACTGCAACACTGAATACAGGCAGAACAAAAACTAGATGTTTTATGAATTTATCTTTTTAGAGAATGTTTAACTTGTGTTTCTATTGTCCCAGCTTAAAAAATAGGTTATTTAACTTTATTACTTAAATACAAGAGGTAGTCTTTCCTAGTTAGCAGGATACCAAATAAAAATTAAATTAAGAATTCCAATCCAAACCAATGTAATCCACAACCAACCACTTCACTCCAATCCAACTATCAAATCAAATTTAGAACATATATTACAACCCTATCTAGAACAACTCAATCCAATTCAATTCAGTCTAGAACTATTAGAGTCAATTCAGTGCAATACATCAAGTATTTATGAAACAACCAAGTGTTTAATTAAAGAGCAAAGTATTGTTCTATTCTCTAGAGATGGAAAGACAAAATAAAAAAGAAAGAGTTCATACTCTCAAAAACCTTATGGAGTATGGCAATCTTAAGGAGAAAACCAAGTTTGAGTGTGACTTGTATCTATCTCTAAGCATCACAATTGTGTGATTTTAGTAGGGGCACTTTACTGGGTCTGAATTTCCTCATCTGTAAAATGAAGGGGTTATGCAAGTTCTTCTCTGGCTCTAGATGTATGATTTAATGACCATTTGTGAAAGAAATAACAATTAAGAGTATCTCAAAACTCAAGTGCAGTTTTTAGCTTTGTAATTATAAAGGTTTATAAGCATAACTTAAAAATGCACAAAGATTTTAAGACTAAAAGAGGGAAAATCATGAATCCTAGTGGCTTAGTAGGGACTTAAATAAGTGACTTAAATTTTCACTACTCTGGACAACTTAATAACTTGGTAATTTAAATAACAATTGTCAATAAGACAGAAAGAAAGAAAAGAGGGAGGAGAAAAGGTGAGTGAAAGGAAAGAAAGAAAGGAAGGAAAGAGGGAAGGAAGGAAGGAAGGAAGGAAGGGAGAGAAGGAGGGAGGGAGGAAGGGAACAAACTGAGGGAGGAGAGAGAGACAGAGAAAAACAGAGAGCCAGAGATAGAGAAAGAAATCTCAAGCTCTAAATGTCACTACCAGAGGTATAAGGGCTGGCACTAAGGGACTTCTAAAGATGGTAGACAATGATCTGAAGAGACCTTGCAGTCACATAACCTTCAGAAGATTATACAATTCTCATCCATCTCCATGGAAACCTTGCACATGGTTATTCAGTAGGAAGATTTGGATTCTTTCAGTAACTGCTAGAAACCTAAAGTAAGTAATAATGGAACAGTTATTATCAGGCTACATTAAATGAATCAAGTATAGGGATAACAGATAGGTAGTCCAAGGGCTGCACTGGTTACCATGGGACATTAATGGACCTGGAGGAATAGTTCTATCTCAATTGGTGGGTCCTCTATAGAATGGGCTATATGAGGTTGCACAGGATAAAGAGGCATATGGCTAGTTTATAATCTGCCCAAATGGAGGTGATACTTACATAGAAGAGATGGAAGATTTCTATGTAATTCATCAATACTGAAGAATTAAATAAAATTTCAAAAGGAAAATAAATATTTGGGAAGTATCTTTTCTGGAAAATATACTGTAGGTGATACAAATATAAATGTTCTTGCCTTCAAGATGGTTATACTCCAGTTAGTGAGACAAGATATACCTATGTGAAAAGATTAACAAAAACTCAAAATTAAAAACAAAACAAAACACTGTCTCAGATAACAGTAGGTGAGGCTCCTCAAGAATCAAGTACATGATTCTTGCACTGATGTTCCACAAATTCAGAAAAGGCTTACTTTCACAGAATTGTTGATTTAGACCTAGAAAGTCCTTGGAGGGAAGATCTAGTCTAGAGGTATCAATATCATTTTACTGATAAGGAAATTGAGGTTCAGGGAAGTGAAGTGAGTTGTCCAGAGTCGTAAAAGTAGTGAGTAGCAGAATCACATGGCAAACTCAGGCCTTCTGACTCAAAAATAAGTGTTTGCCATTTCTATACTGCAGTGAACTAGGATGATTTTTAAGAGGGGTCTAAATTGGACTGGAAAGTATGGGGAGGAAGCCCCAAATTTGGTTTTGTCTAGGGATGGGTGAGGCTGTACCAAAGTATATCTGGGGTGGTGGGAGTGGGGTCCTGCCAAGATATTTTTGGATTAAGGGTGAGGAGTCATTGTAGGCAGGACATGGTGACCAGAGCAGAAGCATCATTAAGGTGAATTGCCAAAAATAAGAGTAAAAAGTTAGTTGGAGTCAGATTGTGGAGGGTCTTGAATGCCTGCCTAAGGAGTTTGCACATTATCCTATAATTGATTGATAGGAATTCTTACTAAGAAAGAAAAGAAAGAAAGAAAGAAAGAAAGAAAGAAAGAAAGAAAGAAAGAAAGAAAGAAAGAAAGAAAGAAAGAAAGAAAAGCAGGCAAGGGGGGGAAAATGTTGCTTTTTATTTATACTTGTTTTGTGCTTTATCAAAATAGATGAAATGAGGAAAGTCTTTCTAGACACCAAGGTGGGCCATCTGTACTTTTTCCTAAGGATTTTTGCTGCATTATTTTTGACCCAATCCCGTGAAAAACAAGGCTATCTAAAACCCAATGACAAGGCAAGAGACAAACAGTATTTGAAGAAAGTGAATAATTGACCTGCATGTTTGTAAGACTGGAATCAGTGAGATTCCCTGTGGGGATTCTGTTGTTTGTCCTGCTGAGATCCTCATATATTAAAAACAAAGAGTAGCTGGTTAACCACAGAGGGCATGATTACTCAACAAGCAAGACATTTCAGCAACCTTGCAGATGTCCTCCTAAGCTCACCATTTGCTCCAAGTGATCAAAGGGGGTGGAATGAATACCAAATCGTAAAGTTAATAAATAGTCTCTCTGGGAAATGTCTTTGGGGAAAGAGAGTGAAGATATCAAACAAATACAGTTGACCTGACATGGCACTTAATTCCTGAGTGGCATCCAAAAGCAGTCACCCCACCTGCACAGCCCTCATTATCACACTTTAAATATTTGACAGCCCCTACAGACTTGACTTTCATGTAAGCAGAGAGAGACCACATTTCCCTGTTCCTAACACTCTTATCTGTGTTCACATTTTGAATGAGGGGAGGATGATTAATATCCTGTTTTCCTAACCTACTGGCTTTTTAAAGATAGATCTAAAGTTATTCAAAGATGAATCCAGCTATAACATAAGCTGAGGGAAATTCAAACTGAAAGGATGGCTTAGTCTAGATCAAAAGATAGGCAAGTGTCAAAATATATCTGTAGTAATTAGCTGTGGCTCAGTCTCCAACTCTCCACGAAGTCTATATTTTTCCATTTGCTCCAGAGACAAAGTTCAGTGGGGGTTTTTTTGTATGTTTTTAAGAGTGTATTTAATGCTCAATTAATGCTTAAATCTTCTTTTTCTTCTGCTTCTTAGACTTGTAAGTTGTCCTTTCCATTAATGAAGTCTCTCTCTCTATACAAAATGAAATGGAGAAGAAAGAATTGCTCTGGTAATTGAGGTAGAAAATGAATTCTCCTAAAATATCCAGATTAGGACAAATATGACTTCTATTATCCAGATAATTGCCTCAATTCTCCCTTTCAATTTGTTTTTGTAGATTCCAAAAGGTAGCTAAGAATGCTTTGATCTTGCAGCTTAGGATTTCATCCTAGATTAATACTTTTTAAAAAAAGAAGAATCAAAGACAGACACAACAGATATAAGCACTGTACAAACTCCCAAGCCATAGTATACCTATCACATTTTTAACTTTTTACATTTTTTTTTTATTAAAGTACATTTGATAATACATTCTAGGCATAATGGATAGCACGTTAAACCTGAAGCAAAGAAGGATCTTGGTGCAATTCCTGCCTGGCTTCAGTCTTGATAGGAATATTTCTCACATCTAAATCTCTTGTCCTCCTTGGTTTCCTTTCTGAGATTGGTTCTCTATCCCTAACTTCTTCCCAGCAGTTAGAATTCATCTTGGATATTGCTTCAAACTTAAACATGTTTAAACCATAGCTTATCATTTTTTTCTTAAAATTAGCTCTCTGACTTTCTGTTAATGGATACAACCATTGTTCTCCAGGTTCCCAGGTGAAACCTTTCAGTTCTCTGAGTTCCATTTTTTCCCTTGCTCTCTACAACTAATCAATCATGAATTTCTATTCATTTTCCCTTCATAGAATCCCTCAAACACATCAACTTCCTTTGCATTTTTTACTTCTTCCACTCTAGTTTAGGCCCTTTCCACTCATGCAGTATTGTAACAGTCTCCCATATGGCATACCTGTCTCAATACATCATACACATTATAAGAAGATTCATTTTATTAAATGCCACATTTATCATTTCATCCCCCAGCTTAAAAATCCATTGCATTACTGAATAAAGTTTAATTTAGCCTGACATTTGAGGTCCACAAACTGATCCCAAAGTCTCTTTGCTCTCTTTGGTTATCACTTGAACACAGTAAGAGACTAACGTGGTCCAGGAAGACTAATTATTATTTCTCAAGATACTTTTTTGCATTCTAGTTTTTAAACTGATATTCACAGTAAATTTTGTGACTTTGGCCAATACATTTAATCTCACTGTGTCTCAGTTTCTGAAACTTTAAAATTAGGTTAGACTCAATGATTTCTAAAGTTCCCTCTAGCTTTAAATCCTATGAACCTATGAAGCTTTGCTCGCATATCTGCTTTTCTGAAATCTATTCCCTTTTTTTAAATATCAACATTAGATATTTTTCAAAACCCAGTTCAGGACTCATCTTTAGCCTTCCTTATCTCTCACATACCAAACTAATTTCTCCCCTTGAAATAATTTTATTACTTTGTGTCATTCATCTGCTTCTCAACTACTTATTGTTTTTCACTATTATTTAATCAAAACCCAGTAGTATGATGAAAGCAGCTAGGTACCCTAGGTAGGATAGAACACTTGTCAGGAAGAACTGAATTCAAATCTGGCCTCAAACACTTATTAGCTGAATAATAGCAGGCAAGTCACTTAACATCTGCTTTAATCCACTGGAGAAGGAAATAGTCACTCTGGACAAGACTGAATAACAACAAAAGGGAGTATAGCAATTTGGTAGATGGTAGAGAATGATGGTAAAGAATAGGGCAAAGGTGTCACCTGGACTTTTTAAGTCTTGCTTATTAATTGATTGCCATGAAACATGGGCACTGGAAGAATGAAAAGGGATTTTTTTCACTATAGTCCTACCCAGAAACTTTGAAATTTTGTAAAGTGGGTTTCCTGGATTCATTTAAAGAGTTCCAGACTCCTGAATCATAGATATGATAAGAGTTAGCAGGTATTTTCAGACCAGGACTCAGAGGCTGACCTGAGAGAATGTTCATGGAAATGATGAAAAACAATCTAAAGGAGAGTGAAAAAGCCTAAGGACTTTAACAAAAACACAAACAAAAAACAAACAAACAAACAAAAAAAAACACACTAGATAGTGGAGGTGTGCTTTGCAAACAAAAGACCTTAAATGGTCCTTGAGCTAAGAGAGCCATATAGATCCCCTTCAGTGGTAGGGGAATAAAGGGCATAGCAGCTAATGTCAACATACAGAAGCAAAGAACTGTTTAGTGGAGAACCCACACTAAGCTAAGGTAACAGATCTGAGCACAATGAATCAGTTTACCATTAAGTATTTATTAAGTACCTACTATGTGCCAGACATTGTGCTAAGTATTAGCAATACAGGGGCTGCAAAATACAGCCCCTGTCTTCAAGGAGCTTAAGTATCACCAAAGTACTTGAAGTTATACTTCAAGAAGGAAGTGTTGGGGGTAGAGAAGGTTAAAATGAGAACATCAACACAATGATGTGAATTGCTTGGGAATAGATATTTCCTAGCCACATATTTCCATGGCCATGCATTTTCCTTGCATGTACCTCTCATGATATGATTATTTGTGGGAGAGAATACAAGACTATGGATAGTCAGAGGCAGAAATCATTTTGCTAAATTAGTTAAACTAAAGGTTAGTTACATTGAACTTAAAGGCACAATGGTTACTTAGTAAAAGAAGTAGAATAGTGATGTTCTTGAGCTTTGGTTTGAAGTAAATGCTGAACTGCAATATATACATATATATGTATGTGTATGTATAAATACATATATATATATATATATATGTATTTTAGTGATTTTCAGAGTTTTACTTTATTCAATGTAAACAAACATGTATGTGAACCCTTGTGCCATATTTCAATATTTGAAATAGTATAAATATAAATAAAACAACTAGAGAGAAAAAGATAAAATGCAAGTAATTTTATTAAATAAAATTAGAAAATATGTAAAAAGAATAAATATTATATATCATTCAAAGGAGGGAAAGATTACTTCTAGCTAGGATATTTTTCTTATATGGAAAGAGTAAAATTTGAACAGAGATTTAAAAGACAGATAATATTTTGACTGGCAAAAATATAGGGAAATGGCATCATAAGTATAGGGAATGGATATAGAGATGGGACAACTCAGGACTTCCACCCAGAAGATTTCCTTTTGCCTCAGTTCATCCTAAGTATTGTTGTCATATTAATCTTTCTAAGAGAAGGTTCTATTTATATCACTTCCAGGTTTCCATTTCCCTATACTGGCTCCAATCTTATCTACCTCTATTCCCTTCCACATACCCTATCCTTAAGCCAAAATGAATTACATATTACCATTTTATGGGAATTTTAGGTACCCCTTTAGGCCAATGGGGAAGATAAGTTTATACAAATACCCTCTCTCATTCCTTTCTAGTCCCACCATCTAGTTAACTACCCAGGAAGTCTATGTTTAAATTTGGCCCTAGCAGCAAGCTCAGTTGGAATGCTGAACTTCAGGCAGCAACAGAATATGTGGCTGTGAAAAAATGGATTAAATTATTCCCCATGCTCCTTAAAGAGCTCTCCTATGGGCAGTATATAGTAAAATATGTTTAGCTAAAGGCAGTAATGGGAAGCTTCTACCCCAATTCTTCATCCACTCTACTCTGTCTAGAATGAAAAAAACAAAACAAAAACAAACAAAAAAAACAGTTTAGCCATTGGCAGTTCCTAAACTGTCAAGTCACTTCTCCAGGTTAGAAACAGTAAAATTATCCCAATTCCATTTTTTCAGTTTCAAATACCAAATCTGTGGAAGAAGAACATCTCTCTAACAGAAAAGAATATAAAAATATTGTCACTTCTAATTTAGAGCCAAAAGCACAACTGTCATTTTGAACACTAGTGAAGGCCAGAGCTTCAAGAAATAGAGGCTTTTACTTTCCTTAATCCTAGAAAAATTTGCAATTACCTTGGGTTCTATATTTAGAGCCCATTAAGAATAATATTCTTTTATTATTAAAAATTTCCTTCTAAGTAATGAACCAAACAAGCAAATAAATGTTGCCTTAAGTGGCAACATAATGTATTTCTATGTAACAATATTTCAATTAAAAATCTCAAATTTCTGAATTAAAAATCTCTTTCCTTTTATTATTGCTGCAATTCGAAATAGTTGTTGAAATAATGTTTTTCCAGAATGAAGCTATTTCATGATTATAGTTGAAATCATTATGAAAAATGACTTCTTATTGAATATACAGATCTGAGTCAGTCAGTAGTAGGTGTTCAGGAAAGGGAAATTCTGTTATAAATGCAGCTCTATTCAATTAATTAATTTTACTTTAACTTTTAAGTAAAGACATGCATCCCAGGAGTTATTAAAGAGAAGCAGCAAATGGGTGAAAAGCATCTGTCTAAAATGATTGCCCCTTTTCTAAGGACTTCATTATGGTTCATATTGCTTCTGGGAAATAGTTGACATAGACTTTCTCAACATCTGAAAGAAGGTAATGTCTTTGTCAGAGAATTGCATTTGTTCCTTGTCTCTGAACAATTCAGTCAATTGTATTCAGTTATCATCATTCACCAACCTCCAGACTAGGTTCACTCAGGATTGGTTATTACTAAATTAAAGAGGAATAAAATTATGTGAGGATAAGGCATGGAACCCTAGGATAAGTGTTCTTTATTTTCCCTGGTTATTAGTGTTGTACCTGTCTTGCCTATTCTTTAGGAATCTAGGAATCTCCTCTTAGCTTAGTAATGAGGGTTTGGAACCTCCCATTTTCCTTTACCTTGTCCTTGACTTATTGCTTGTTTAGCTGGCTTATGACTTCATTGGGGTTTAAATTCTGTTGTTTTGAAAATTACAAAGTTCCTCACTTCATTAGTTAGCTGTGGCCCATTACTCAGTATGAACATATGCAAATTTAACTTGAAAAATGAGGATTTTTCAACATATTTCAAGATAAGCTAAGACAAAAAAGTATATTATTAACTCAAAGTCTAGGTATTTCAAGTAGTGACTTAAAATTTTCTTTTCTTTGTATCAAAATTGTACAAGTAATGACCTCAAATCACCAATTCACTTTGGCAAGATGTGGAAAGATAAATAAGAGATAAAATTATGAATAATTTTTAAATGATAGCTTTTTCTTTTCAAAATATATGCAAAGATAGTTTTCAACATTTATCCTTGTAAAACCTTATGTTCCAAATTTTTCTCCCTCCCTTCCTATATTCCTAGACAGCAAGTAATGCAATATATGTAAAGTATGTACAATTCCATACATATTTCCACATTTATTATGATGCCCAAGAAAAATATTAAAAAGGAAAAGAGAAAGAAAACAAAAAGCAAGCAAACAACAACAAAAAAGGTGTAAATGCTATGTTGTGATCCACATTTAGTTCCTATAGTCCTCTCTCTGGTGCAGACGGCTCTCTCCATCACAAGACCATTGGAACTGGCCTGAATCATCTCATTGTTGAAGAGAGCCCCCTCCATCAGAATTGATTGTCATATAATCTTGCTGTTGCTGTGACAATGATCTCCTGGTTCTATTCATTTCACTTAGCATCAGTTCAAGTCTCTCCAGGCCTCTCTGAAATCATCCTGCTGGTTGTTTCTTACATAACAATAATATTCCATAACATTCATATACCACAACTTACTCAGCCATTCTCCAATTGATGGGCATCCATTCAGTTTCAGTTTTTTTCCACTACAAAAGGGCTACCACATACATTTTTGCACATGTGAGTCCTTTTTCATTTTTTATGATCTCTCTGGGATTCAGACCAAATAGAAACACTTCTGGATCAAAGCACATGCACAGTTTTATAGCCCTGTGGGCATAGTTCCAAATTGCTCTCCAGAATGGTTGGTTCATTTTAAAACCAACAACTCATTAGTTTCCCAGTTTTCCCACATCCTCTCCAATATTCATCATTATCTTTTCCTGTCATCTTAGCCAATATGAGAGGTGTGTGGTAGTACCTCAGAGTTGTCTTCATTTTTTATGTGTCTAGAAATAGTATTAATTTCATATGAAAATTGTTTGTTCATATCCTTTGACCATTTGTCAATTGGAGAAAGGTTTCTATTAATATAAATTTTAGTCAATTCTCTATATATTTTAGAAATGAAGCTTTGGATGTAAAAATTTTCCCCAGTCTTCTACTTCCCTTCTAATCTTGTCTGCATTGGTTTTGTTTGCAAAAACCTTTTTAATTTAATATTATCAAAATGATCCATTTTGCATTTTATAATGTACTCTAGTTTATCTTTAGTCATACTTTGTTCTCCATAGATCTGAGAGGTAGAATATACTTTGTTTTTCTAATTTGCTTTTACTATCACCCTTTATGTCTAAATCTTGAACCCATTTCGACCTTATCTTGATATAGGGTGTTAGTTGTAGATCAGTGACTAGTTTTTCCTGCCATATTTTCCAATTTTTCCAGCAATTTTTCTCAATAGTTAGTTCTTATCCCAGAAGTTGTGGTCTTTGGGTTTATCAAACATTAGATTACTATAGTCATTGACTATTGTGTCTTGTGAACCTAAACTATTCCACTGATTAACTACTGTATTTCTTAGCCAGTACCAAATGCTTTTGATGACCACTGCTTTATAATATATTTTTAGGACTGGTACAGCTAGGCCACCTTCATCTCATTTTTTTCATTAATTCCCGTGAAATTCTTGATCTTTTGTTCTTCCAGATGAACGCTGTTATTATTTTTTCTAACTGTGTAAAGTAGTTTTTTGGCAATTAGATTGGTATGGCACAGAATAAGTAGGTTAATTTAGATAGAACTGTCATATTTATTATATTAGTTTGGCCTGTTTATGAGCACTTGATATTCTTCTAATTGTTTAAATCTGACTTTATTTGTGTGGAAAGCATTTTGTAATTGTGTTGATATAGTTTCTTACTTTGTCTTGGGAGTGTTGCAGGTAGACTCCTGTTGTGATATGGGAGCCACCTACCAGTGGCTGCTGGAGGTCTAACTCAGACCTGGAGAATGGATCTCTTCATGTGAGAGGATGATGACTATTCAAGGAGACTGAGAGACAGTTCCTGTTCTCTGACCTCTCTCTTCCCTCTTGCCTCCAATTTATTTCATTCCCAGTCCACAAGTAACACCTGTGTCAGTAAAGGCTGCTTTGCAACTCCTTCAGATGTTATCATCCACAGCTGTGGAGGCTCTCAGGGAATTGACCTGCCCCTTCACTTAAGCATGGTCCTTAACAGACTCTCAAATAGTTTATATTATCTAGAGTTATTTTAAATGTAATTTCCATTTGTATCTCTTGCTTCTGGGCTTTGTTGGTAACATATAGAAAGGCAGATTTATTTTGTATTCTGCAACTTTGGTAAAATTATTGTTTCTAGTAGTTTTTTATTTGATTCTCTAGAATTCCCTAAATATACTATCATATCATCTGCAAAGAGTGATAATTTTTTTCATCATTACCTACACTAATTCCCTTTCATTTTTTTCTTCTTGCATTGCTAAAGGTAACATATCTAATACAATATTAAATAATAATGGTGATAGTGGGCAACCTTGTTTCACCCCTCATCTTTTTGGGAATGGTTCTAGTTTATTCTCATTACATATGATGTTTGCTGATGGTTTTAAATAGATGCTACTGATCATTTTATGGAAAATTCTATTCCTATGCTATTTAATGTTTTTAATAGGAATGAGTGTTGGATTTTGCCAAATACTTTTTCTGTATCTACTGAGATAATCATATAATATTGCTAGTTTGGTTATTGATATGGTCAATTATGCTAATAGTTTTCCTACTGCAGTTTACTTTTATTCCTAGTATAAAATTTCCTTGATTCATAGTGTATTATCCTGGTGATAACATGCTATAATGTTTTTGCTAATATTTTATTTAAGATTTTTGCATCAATATTCATTAGGAAACTCAGTCTATAATTTTCCTTCTCTGTTTTGACCTTGCCTGGTTTAGGTATCAGCACCATGAAAACTTTAATGACTGCTCTTTGGTTCTGATCATCAATCAATTCCAAATCCATACAACTATGCTTATTTGGCTCTCATCTTTCTTTTTTGCAAGAAACTAAGATAAGAAACTTTCTTGAATGTTTGTTGTAATGATAACAAAATATGATAAACTGCCATTTACCCAAAAGGTTCCTCAACCATTACTATCCCCTTCTTCAGTTGGTAGATACTTGCCTGGGACTTCACTTTGAGGAAGTACTCCAGCCATCCATATTTTTCCAAAAAGTTGGCATAGTATTAGAATTAATTTAGTTAAATATTTGTTAAAATTCACTTATGAATCTATCTGATCCTGGAGATGTTTTCTTAGGGAATTGATCAATAGCTTGTTCAGTATTTTTTTTTTCAAAATGGAACTATTTAAGTAATTTACTTCCTCCTCTGTTAATTTGGGCAATCTATATTTTTGTAAGTATTTATCCATTTCACTTAGGTTATTAGATTCATTGGCACACAGTTGAGGAAAATAGCTCCTCATTGCTGTAATTTCCTCTTCACTGATGCAAAGTTCACCCTTTTTATTTTTGATACTAGCAATTTGATTTTCTTCTTCCCTTTTTCTAATAAAATTAGTTAAAGGTTTATCTATTTTGTTGATTTTTTCATACAATCAATTCTTAGTTTTGTTTAATAGTTAAATAGTTTTCTTACATTCAATTTTATTAGGCTCCCCTTTTATTATCAAATTTCCAAATTTGGTATTTAATTGGGGGGTTTTAATTAGTTCTTTTTCTAGCTTTTTTAATTGCATGCTCAATTCACTGATCTTCTCTTTTTCTATTTTATTCAAGTAAGTGTCTAGAGATATAAAATTTCCCCAAAGAACTGCTTTGGTTGTATCCCATAAATTTTGATATGTGGTCTCATTATTGTCATTCTCTTGGCTGAAATTATTGAATGTCTCGAGGATTTGTTGTTTTATCCACTCATTCTTTAGGATTAGATTATTTAGCTTACAATTAATTGTTGGTCAATTTTCTCCTGACCCTTTATTACATGTAATTTTTATTGCATTATGATCGGAAAAAGATGCATTTACTATTTCTACTTTTATGCATTTGATTTTGAGAGGTTTATGACCTAATGCATGGTCAATTTTACATGGTCAATTTTTGTGTAGGTGCCATATGCCATTGAGAAAAAAAAAGTATATTCCTTTTTGTACACATTCAGTTTTCTCCAAAGGTCTATCATAAGTAACTTTTCTAAAATTCTATTTACCTCTTTAATTTCTCTCTTGTTCTGATATCTTATCTAGTTCTGATAAAATTGAGATTCCCCACACTGACAAAGTTTTGCTGGTTATTTCTTCTTGCAGTTCTTTTTATCTTCTCTAGGAATTTGGATACTATACTACTTAGTGCATATATATTTATTATTGATATTGCATTTAAAAAAAAGGAGCATACATTCTATTGGGAGAAACAACACATAAAAAGAAGCAGACCTGGAAGAGAAATGAGTATGGATGACTTAAGTACTTCCTCAAAGCGAAGTCCCAGGCATGTATCTACCTACCAACTGAAGAAGGGAATAGTATCAATTGAGGAAATCCATACTATTCTTCTGGGTAAACAACAATTAATCATATTCTGGTATCACTGCAACAAACATTCAACAGTCTCTTATCTTAGTTTCTTGCAAAAAGAAAGATGAGAGCCAAATAAGTATAGTTATGTGGATTTGTAACTGATTTAATGATGAGAACCAAGGAACAATCATTAAAATTTTCATGTCAATTTGGAAGTGATTTCTAGTGACTTATGGATCTATCCTGTCTTATGCTATTTAACATAGATTATTTATGCCTTAAACAAAGGTATAGTTGGCATGCTTATTTAATCTACAGACAGCACAAAAGATGAAGCATTTGACAGTCAAGATTCAAAAATAGCATGACTTGCCAGATCATTGGTCCAAATTGAATAACATGAAATATAAATAAAGGAGCAATGCTAAATTTGATATTTAGACCTAAACATGATCTTCGCAAGTCTGAGTCAGAGAAACTGCTAAGAAAAGTTTTTCTTAATAATTTATGAGATTTTGGGGCTGGAAAGTAAATACAAGTACAGCTTGTGATGTCCATGAGAGACAATGAAATATTAAGGTTTATGGAGAGAAACATAATACCTAGAATTGGGGAATTTCCTAGCCAAGTCCTCACTATATTCTTTCCTAGGGAGATAACATCCAAAGTATCATGCCAAGCTTTGCCTACATTTTAGAAATGTGGAGACTACGGAGAGACAACTAGGATGGTGAATTTAGTTTTCCAGTTACAATTCCTTCCCAAAATCTTTTAATTAATTTTATTTTTTCAGTTTCCATTTCTAAAATTATAACTGCTACCATTCTTTTCTGTATTTAGTTGACACATAGCAGATTTTATTTTGACTCCCTAGTTTAAGTCTGCATGTGTTTCAAGTGTATTACTAATAAACAAGATATTGGATTTTGCCAAACTTTTCATTTTTATGAGTGAAAAATCACATTCATCTTCATATTAAGCCCCTTCCATTTTCTTCTCTTATACTTTCTCTTCTATAAAATCCTTATTATCTATTTATTTCTTTCCTTCCCATTTTAGCCTTTTTTTTAATACTATCTCTATCTAAGCAATGTTTATTCTGCTGAAAGATGACAAACTATGAATTCATATCAACACCTAGCACATATGCACAAGATAGTATAGTTTCTAAATATTTAAAGAAAAACTAAACTAATTATAAGGAAATATAGACTATAAAACTAATAGCGAGAGGCCTCAATTTACCTATATCAGTCATAGGTAAGTAACCAAAAAAATTATACAAGAAATAAGTTAAGGATCAGAATAGAATTTTAGAAAATGTAGGCCTTTGGTGATTGGGGAACAGGAATATAAAGTAGCATGCATATTTATTAGCTGTATTTGGCATGTTTACAAAAATTGATCATGACTTAAGATGTAAAAACTTTGCAAACAAATGCAGAAAATCAGAACTATTATATGTGTCTTGTTGAAGTAAATATTTTATATTAAATAAAAGGGCATGAGAAAAAGTATTAAAAATCAACTGGAGACTAAATAACTTAACCCCAAAGAATTGGTGAATCTAAAAACAAATCATCAAAATCAGAACATAATGACAATAATGAAAATATACCAAAATTCTAGGAAGGCAGCCAAATCAGTTCTTAGGAGAAACTTTTTATTTTTAAATGCTTTTGTTAAACAAGAGAAAGAATAAAACAATGAATTAGAAATGAAACAAAAAATACTAATACACATGCCCAAAATTTTAAAATTCCAATTTAATGTCAAAAGAATAATCCATCAAAGAAAAGTTTAACAAAAGTGAAAACAAGGAGAATAAAATTATATTATTAATAAGTAAAACTAAGACTTTTGAAGCTGTTTAAAAAAAAATTGCAAATTCATTTAAAATAAGAGGAAAACCAAATCATCTCAATCAAAAATGGACTTATGACAGATGAGGAAGAAATAAATGATAATATTAGATACTATGTGCCAACTACATGCTAATAAAATTAACTTAAATTAAATAAATATATACATACAAAAATAAAAATATGTAAACTACTAGCATAAAATAAAGAATTAAAAATACCAAATTCAAAAGAAGAAATTGAACAAGCTATCATGAAATTTTCAAAGAAAAATAAACAAGGACTAGATGGATTCATAAGTGAATTCTATCAAGTATTCAAAGAACAACTAAATCAAATTCTTTTTTAAACTAGAAAAATAGCAAAAGAGATCCTTCTAAATTCCTTTTCTGACATGGAAATTGCTTTAAAATATAAACTAGGAAGAGTCAAAATAAAAAAAAACTACAGATCAATATATCTAATGATGAAAAATCTTTAAATAAAATATTAGGGAAGAGGTTATAAAAACATATTACAAAAATGATGTAGTATGAACAGAATAGATTTATACCATCAATGCAAGGTAAGAAAATTATAAACTTAATTTCAGTAATAGCAAAATCAACAAAATTAACATACATCAAAGAAATGGGAAAAGGTCCTATTCACCAAAATTATTTATGGTAGATCTTTTTTTATTTATGGCAGAGAAACAAATAAAACCTCAAACCAAAAACAAAGGGTATGCCTGTCATTTGAAGAATGGTTAAATAAGTTGTGGTATTTGAAAGTAATATAATATATATGTGAAGAAAGGAGGAAATATATGATTTCAAAAAGACATGGAAAGATTTTTATGAAGTGATATGAGAGCAAAAACAGAAAAACAACTGATAAATATAATATCAATATTACAAAAATAAATAATATTGAAATTTTTTATAAAATGAAAAATGAAATGAACAGAACCAGCAAAGCAATTTATAAAATGACAATACTATAAAGAAAATCAATTTTGAAAGAAGTAAAATCAGTAAAATGACCAGTCATATTTCTAGAAGACAAGTGATAACACATCCTATCTACCTTCTGATAGAGATGTGATAGATTAAGCAAAGAGAAATATGAATATGTGTGTGTGCTTATGTGTGTATGTACATATTGCCAGTGAAGGAAATTTTATCTTGACAATTAATATTTATTACAACATATTTGGTTTTTTCCCCACTCTTTTCTATGGGGAAGGTATCAATTAAATTTCTATTAATTAAACTTAAAAATGAAGAGTTTGAGAGGCTGCTACAGAGATTAAATGTAGCATTCATTTTCACATAAGATCATACCATTGTTAGTTTTGCTTAATTGTTACAAGAGATCTATTTCAGTAGGGGTAATATGTAAGTATTAATGAAACAAAATATTTCAAAAATTTAAAATGTGGGTCTTTTTTCAAAAAAAAAAGTTAAGGGATGTTATGGAATAAAAAAGCGTTTAAACGTGTTCTTCCTAGCTCTAAAAGGCAAATGGGAAGATTAGAAATCACAAAGAAACAGATTCAGATCTGATGAAATAAAGGCTTTATAACAGTTAACATGATTTGAAAGAAGAGCAGACTGCTTCAGAAGGTCATGGGGTTTAATCAATCAATAAGCCTTTATTTAAAACCTACTATGTACCAGACATTGGAGTAGCCTTTTCTTTCTATTAGGTCTTTAAGCAGAAGCTAGTTGATCTCATCGTACATGTTGTAAAAGGGAATTTTGATGATTAGATCAAATTAGAATTAGATAGAAATCTATTCCACTCTGAAGTCCTTCTCTTCTCTTTTCAATTTTTTTCTTTATTCTGTGATTTTATGAACATAGGAGAAACAGTCTATAAAATATATTTTAGGAGAAGCTAGTCAGTCAGTGGATAGAGCACTAGTCCTGAAATCAGGAGGACCTGAGTTCAAATGTGACACTTAACACTTCCTAGCTGTGTGACCCTGGGCAAGTCACTTAACCCCCATTGCCTCAGCCAATATATATATATATATATATATATATATATATATATATATATGTATGTATATATATATATATATATATATATAAAACTAAAAACCTAATCAATGCATATATAACTTAAAAATGAAAAACAGTTTAGAAAATAATGATGATAATTTTACATGGATAAATTATGGTTTGCATCATATTATTAATGAAAGCAGGATATGGGATTAAAGAAGATACTACATATGAAATGCTTGCTAACTTTTACAGTTGTTTGTCAGTTTTTATAATTATTATTACTTCAGGAACAAATAGGATAATATGAAGTACTGAATTTTTAACCAATCCTGAATAATGCAGCCACTTTTCCTAAGATTCCTTGAGAGACTCAACAATAAGGCCACAGACTAAAGATGTGCAATACTGACATAAGGAATCTTAGTAAAGATGCTGTTAAATCAAATGAGTAGGCTGGGTTTAAATGCTGTATTCACCTTGGATGGAAGAGCTCCTCACTCAACTGAGCTTATTATTTTTTAAAGGAGGTTAAACTAGAAGTCATGGCTTTACATAATATCTTAATCATACCTTTATAATAGGCATTAATTAGAACATGCCAGACTTTCTGTTCATTTCAGGAACAATGTGGTATAATAAATATGAATAAAAGACAGTCAGTGGAGATTCACAAAGAAATGACTCTTGTTGCCTAGGGTTTTGCAATAACTTAAGAGAAAGAATTTGAATTTAACTAACTGGTACCTGAATATCCAATCTCTGACTAGACCTCTAAGCATAACATAAATTTAGTCTCTAATGCCTCCTAAATTTTTAATCTGCTAATGAATTACAGGCAATGAGATCGTAGTTAAATTCTTCCGCAATTTAAAGGGCAGCAAATGATCAGGGCAAAGAAAGGTAGGAGGATGGGAAGATGGCCAGATTCTTGGTAGCATAAATTCTAAAAATATACTTTAATACTTGGGATTTTTTCTGTTCTTGTTTTTAATGAAACATAGACATCTTAATAATATTTTAAAACTTCATTTATTTATTATTATTATTTTAAATCCACATTGCTGAG
Source organism: Sarcophilus harrisii (assembly GCF_902635505.1). NCBI lineage: Eukaryota > Metazoa > Chordata > Mammalia > Dasyuromorphia > Dasyuridae > Sarcophilus > Sarcophilus harrisii. Next base: position 155,631,599 of record NC_045427.1, read on the forward strand.
TGAATCATATTAGAGAGAAAAATCAGAACAAAAGGGAAAAACCATGGGAGAGGAAAAAAAAAAGAAATGAACATAGAATGTGTTGATTTAAATCTAATTTGCATAGTCTTTTTTGTTTTGTTTTGTTTTGTTTTTGCTGAGGCAGTTGGGGTTAAGTGACTTGTCTAGGATTGCACAGCTAGGAAGTCAGTTTGTTCATCATTTTTCATAGAACAATAATATTCCATTATCTTCAAATACCACAAATTGTTCAGCCACTCCCGAATTGATGGATATCAATTTCTTTTCCAATTCTTTGTTACCATAAAAAGAGCTGCTACAAACATTTTTGCACATGTGGGTCCTTTTCCTTCCATTTATGATTTCATTGGGATACAGACCCAGTAGAGACACTGCTGGATCAAAGGGTATGGACAGTTTTATAGCCCTTTGGGAATAGTTCCATATTGCTCTCCAGAATGATTAGAACATTTCACAACTCCACTAACAATGCATTTAGTATCCCGTTATTCCACATCTTCTCCAACATTTATCATTGTCTTTTCCTGTCATCTCAGCTGATTTGAAAGGTATAGGTGGTACCTCAGAGTTGTTTTAATTTATATTTCTCTAATCAAGAGTGATTTAGAGCATTTTTCATATGATTATAGATGGCTTTAATTTCGTCATCTGAAAATAGTCTGTTTATATCCTTTGACCATTAATCTACTGCGGAATGACTTGTATTCTTATAAATTTGACATAGTTCTTTATATATTTTAGAGATGAGATCTTTATCTACAAACATTGGCTGTGAAAATATTTCCCCAGCTTTTTGCTTCCCTTTTAATCTTGTTTCTGTTGGTTTTGTTTTTAAATCTTTCTAATTTAGTGTAATAAAAATTGTCCACTTTGCATTTCATAAAGTTCTCTAGTTCTTCAGTCACAAATTCTTCCTTTCTCCAAAGATCTGATAGGCAAATTACCCCTTGCTCTCCTAGTATCACTCTTTATGCCCAAATCATATATCCATTTTGACTTTATTTTGATTGATAGTGTGAGATGTAGGCCTACGTTGAGTCTCTGACATATATATTATTTTCCATTTTCCAGCAGTTTTTGTGAATTAGTGATTTCTTATGCCAGAAGCTCAAGTTTGGAGGTTTATCAAATACTAGATTACTATAGGCATTGATTACTGAGTCATGTGTACCTAAGCTATTCCATTAATCCACTTTTATATTTCTTACCCAATACCAAATGATTTTGATCACTGCTACTTTATAATATAGTTTTAAATCTGGTACTGCTAAGCCACCATCCTTTGTATTTTTTTCTTCATTAATGCCCTTGATATCCTTGGCCTTTATTTTCTTCCAGATGAATTTTGTATTTTTTTTTTCTGGCTCTATACATTTTTTGACATTTTGATTGGTGTGATGCTGAATAAGTAAACACATTTAGGTAGAATAGTCATTTTTATTGAATTAGCTAGGCCTATCTATGAGCAGCTGATATTTTCCCAATTGTGTAGATCTGACTTTATTTGTATGAAAAGTGTTATATAATTGTGTTCATATAGTTTTTGGGTTTGTTTGGGTAAATAGAAAGATACCCACATATTTTATTTTGTTTACAGTTATTTTAAATGGAATTTCTCTTTTTTATCTCTTGCTGCTGGGCTTTGTATTATATAGATATGCTGATGATTTGTGTGGATTTATTTTAAATCCTGATACTTTGCTAAAGCTGTAAATTGTTTCAAGAAGGCTTTTGAATAATTTTCTAGGATTCTCTTTTGTATGTCATCATATCATCTGCAAAGAGTGATAGTTTTATCTCCTTATTGCCTTTTCTAATTTTTTTTTAGATTTTCTTTTCTTACTGATAAAACCAATATTTCTAGTACAATAATAATAATAGTGATGATAATGGGCACCATTGTTTCATCCCTCATTTTATTTGGAATGCATCCAGCTTCTCTCCATTATAAATGATGCTAGCTATTGGTTTTAGATAGATACTGCTTATTATTTTAAGAAAAATCTCTTTATCCCTATGCTTGCTAGTGTTTTTAATAAGAGTGGGTGCTGCATTTTGTGAAAAGCTTTTTCTGCATCCACTGAGTTTACCCTATGATTTCTATTGGCTTTATTAGTGATATGATTGATCAATTTTCCTGATATTGAATCTACATTCCTGGTATAAATCCCACTTGGTCATAGTGTATTTTCCTACTGATAAGTTGTTAGAATCTCTTTGCCTAATATTTTATTTAAAATTTTTGTATCAATATTCATTAGGAAGATTGGTCTGTAATTTTCTTTCTCTCTTTTGGCTCTTCCTGGTTTAGGTAGCAGTACCATAGTTGTGTCATAGAAAAAACTTGGCAAGACTCCTTTACCTAGTTTTCCAAATAGTTTACATAGTACTGGAATTACTTGTTCTTTAAATGTTTGGTATAATTCACTTGTAAATCCATCTGGCTTTGTTCATTAATGACCTGTTCAATTTCTTTTTCTAAAATGGGACTATTTATAATTTGTTTCCTCTTTTTTAATATGGGCAATTATCATTTTTGTAAATATTCATCCATTTCGATTAGATTGTCAGATTTGCTTCTATACAGTTGGGCAAAATAACTCCTAAGTATTGCTTTAATTTCTTTTTCATTAGTGATAAGTTCACCCTTTTCATTTTTGATGCTAGTAATTTGTTTTTTTCCTTTCCTTTTTCTAATCAAATTAACAAAAAAATTAACTGTTTTGTTGGTCTTAATAATATCAAAATTATCATGGTTTGTCATGAATCTAAGGAAAAATCATTTAGTATCAATGATAATATGGTAGAATTCAAAGACAAAAATCCTTGTACTTACAAGGTTCACTGAGGAGATCAAAGGTAAAGGAAAATTGCTCTATAGATGAAAAAAAAGTGGTATTTGTATGATACCTAGAACAACTGGACACATAGTGGTGTCCACAGAGATTGGCTAATATATTTATTAAGTGCTTCTTATATACCAGGTACTATGCTAAGATTTGTGAATACAAGTGAAAGCAATGGTAAAGTCCCTGCCCTCAAGGGAATGACACTTTAATGGGAGAAGCCAATATATAAAAAGAAGCTCAAAAGTGAAGATGATGGAAAAACACATGAACTGATGTTAAGTGATGAGCAGAACCAGGAGAACATTGTTCACTGTAACAGTAAGATTATATGATGATCAATTTTCATGGATTTGGTTCTTCTTAACAATGTGGTGATTCAATGAAATCCCAATAGACTTAGATGGAAAATACTATCCATATCCAGAGAGAGAATCATGGACACTGAATGCGAATTGAAGCATAGTTTGTTGTTTTTTTACTTTTTCTATCTTGTGTTTTTTTCCCCATTTTGGCCTTATTTTTCTTGCAGATGATAAACATGGAAATATGTTTAAAAGATGTTCATGTGTTTAATCTACATAAGATTGCTTGCTATGTTGGAGAGGGGAGAGATAAGGGAAAAAGGGAGAAAAAATTGGATCACAAAGTTTTACAAAAATGAATGTTCTATCTTTCCATATATTTGGAAAAAATAAAATATCATTGAAAATTTTAAAAAGAGAAGAAGGCTAATAGAGGGAAAAAGTGAAGGTGAGGCTTCTTTATAGGAGTTACATTTAAAAGTTCAGAGAACAAGGAGTAGAACCGGATGTGAAGTAAGCATAGTTAGGCTGAGCACTTCCGGAACTGAAGGTTCTGAGCATCTTGAAAGTCCCATGAATTTGAATGGGAAAAATAAAACATTAACTTCTGATCTTTAGCATTTCCTCACTTATAAATGCAGATAACAAACACAGTAATGCCATCAGTACTTGCTATTTTGTCACCAATAGAAATCAGAGATATTTCCATACCCAGTTATATTACTACTTTGACGTTACTGTAGTTATTTGATCCACTAAATTGCATGTAATCTTTCTGTCCCTAGACTGTATTTCAATATATTTGATTTTCTTTGCAATCCTAGGAATTTTATTTTAATTTGTATACAATATCCTGAGAAGGGATATATATATATGCTTCACCAGAGCAACAAAGGATGCATCTCTCCCTCTCTCTATCTCACACACACACACACACACAAAGAATGAAATACTAGATCCAGATGATAGATAATGAAATATATCTCCTTCCTCCAAATAAGGGAGAGAATGAGGTCAGATTGGATGGAAGGGGCATTGCTCTGTTGATTGGATATGTTTTTCCTTGTTAAAATGAAAGTTTTTCCATGGAAGATTGTGGAGCTATTTTAAGAAAAGATTGTCAAATAAAAGACAAAATATATCAATAAAGCATTTTTAAATAATGAAAGGCAAATTGAAACTAGATGAAACTGATTTTCTAATTTCTAATTTCAAAGCTGACTTTCTGAAGAGGCATTAGCTATAGCTTGATGAGTTTCAACCAATTAACAAGGACATACTACACCCACTCAGGAAATGGAGAACTTCAAAGACTTGATTATTTGTTCTGAAGACAGTAATGAGGCAGAAGGCCTAATGCTAGAGCCCTCAGTCTCTTTACATGTTCAGTAAAGGTAAATGTCTAATGTTATGCTGCAGGCCCTCTTCACTGTCAGCAAAGTGCATAAATTCTTTTTTTCCATAGTCTATGGCTCAGAGCTTGTTCACAATCCCTTATAATAGAACTGCCAGTCATTTTCAAAACCTATGGTTCTTCTTTCTTAAGAAACAGTCATCCATAAATTTCTGATATTTACAGACTGAACATGAAATAAATACATTTTTTGTTCAGTAGCATCCATGAATAACTAGTGATATTTCTATTTGTGTGTACAGAATTAAAATCCTTGGAACATATTAATCTTTGGAAAGAGTGATTTGCAGGGTAAAATGGAAAAAAAATTAAACCAGTTAACATGATAAAACCATTTAAAATTTTGTGGTATTGCTTGACTTATGGGAAACAAAAGGTGCATTCTAGGGAATACCTTTTGTGAATATTTGTGGCATTACTTATAAGATGGATAAATTGAGTAACCAAAATATTATCTATTTTACCCAGAGCCATGCAACAAATGAGATAATATGTTTAACTTTTCTTTTTGATAGTTCTCTGATGAATAATTTGGTCATGCTCTGCTAAATTCAATAGAGTTTTATACAAAAACTACTCTTCCCAAGGACAATGCTAAAATCAAGGAGTACCAAAAATGCACTGAGGCATCAGTGCCTTTCCTCTCTTTAAATAGCTTATCTAATTACCAGGAGGTAGGGAATGTGGTAGTGGGAGGGATAACATGTATCTTTACAATGAATATGAACAATTCAGAGAAATATGGGAAGAATTATATAAATTGTTGCAGATTGAAGAAAGCAGAATCAGGAAAATAGCAATCACTTAATATAATAATATTTATGAAAATACTAAAAATGAAAAGGAAGATGAACTCTGAGTACCTATGATGATCTCTAGAGGAGAGAGGATGATGATATATACTTCCCTCTTTTTTGGTAAAGAAGTAGGAGCTGATGGGTACATAATGTTGTATACTTAGTTACTATGATGAAACAAGAAGTTAGGTTTTTATTCTGTACCCTAAGTTTACTCAAGTATCGACTAATAGAAAATTAAAGTTCATCAAATTTGGGTATTTTTTCTTATTTAAAGAAGAGGCAGAAGCTGTACTCCAGTATCCATCTATTTGTCAAAGAGATGGCTATTCAAGAAAAATTCATTCAGCCATGGTGTCTTGGATTGGGTTCCTTTGGACCCTGTAGGCACTGGAATGATTTTGTCACAAAAAAGGATTGATATTATCTCATTAGGTGTACTGCAGAATCTCAATGGTGAAAGGTTAATACAGCCAGTGAGATAATCAGAACAGCTTTTAAAAAAAATGGAAATTCAAAATTAATGAGTAGCTCTAGTAAGAATAATTTTTGTCGATAAATATCACACAGCTACTTTGGGGAAAGTTAGATGTTAGAATAATAAGAAAAAGGAGTTCTTAGAAAAACTGATTGGTAGTCATTTTAGTTATATCCTAAAGCAGACTAGCAGTCAGTAGACTGATTATAAACTAGCTTTGCAGAGCAAAGTGAAGTGAGGCTTATCTCTGAGTACCTGATTTAATCCAGAGTGAGCAAAGTAAACATTTTCTTCAGTGAGGAAGTTGTATTCCAGTTATTACATTTAATCAATCAATCAACAAATATTTACTGAGTGCCTGCTCTGCACTTGGACTAAGTGCCAACCCACTTTGCGTTCAAACATGTCATGTGTTGCTAAAGTGTCTTAAATGATTTGAAACAGCTGGGAGAAGCAACAGCAACAGCACATGGGAGAGGGAGATTTTCAGTAGAGGTAATTTTCAGTACCACATCCTCCCAGGGACAATTTAAATGTGAAGCAGGGTATGTGGGTGCTGGTAAGGAGTTGTACTAAGTAATGGAATTTAGGGAAAAAAAAAAAAAAAACATAGTCCTACCCCTCCTATGAAAGGAAACTAAAGGTCAGGGAAGTTGCCTGACTTGACAAAGGTCACACAATCCATCAATGGCAGAACTAGTACTAGAGTAGATGTAATTTTTCCTAATCTATTGTTCCTTTGGGGATGGGGAAGCCAGGGAGATGTTGACAGCAATGTCAGCCCAAAGTTCTTGTCTTACCCCAGGTTGATCAAAGGTAGTGAAACTTTCTACAGTAGCACATGTAGTAGTTTTTACTGTGAGTCTGTAAATCAGTCATACAATAATGAAATGGGTCATGTTTTCTGAATACTGAGAGGCAGTAAAGTGGAAAGAATGCTGCACTCAAGTTTGAATTCTGACTCTAAAATACACCATCTATAGAATGAGTTAAGGGGGAAAGACACTGGCACTCAGAATATGGACCAATTAAAATATAAAGAACCTAGCCGTAACGGCTTGATCTTCTTGATTTCCTTTGGGATTTTCACCATTCTTTCAAACTATATCTTCGGGATCGCTTCCAGAGACAATACAGGGCTCAAGTTTGAGCAACTAAATGTTGGCCCCTTCTGAGAATCCTTCGTTTTTTTCCAAGGTTCAACTCAGGTGTTAATCCTATGGGAAATTTTTTACTGATTTCCCTGAGTCTTAATGCCCTGTCACCTCATAGTATCTTATATTTTTAATGTATCAATTTTCTATTCTCTTAGGAAAAATGTGAGCAACAACTTTAAAAAAAATGCTCTTTGTATCCAGAATCTTGCAAATATTTGGCACTTAATAAATGTTTTTTGAATGAATAAGAAGGTATATCAACCCATCCCTCTCAATCTCATTTTCCTCATCCATAAAAGGGGAATAACAAAAAGTTAAATATAAAGTGGGGTTATTGTAAAAATAATGTTATAAATTTCAAAATATTATATAAATGTGGCTGATGATGATGAGTGTGAGCTGTACAGGAAATATATGGACAATCACCCCCAATCATATCCTCTCCTGTCCCAGTGTAATCTGGGCAAAGATTGCCATTACTACAATGTAATTTCTTATTCCCTCAGGCCAGCACATTCCCCAACCTTGAATGCTAGCTTAGGTCCTTATTTTAGGTAAGTAGACAAATGAGAGAGAGTGGGAGACTGCTTGCTTTTCATTTTGCAAGTCTGTGTTAAACTTACTACTGTCTACATACTCTGATCAATTGTAAGAGCTAAAACAAAAGTTCTACTTTAAAAGAGGAAGTAAGATCTTGTTTATTGCAAGGAAAAACAATAAGGTCACCTGATTTGAAGGATTCTGACATCTGAAGGCAAAGACACTCAGACAATCCAATTGCTTGGTGTTTTATTTTCCCTCAAATGACCTCTCTCCATAAATCTTGGATCTATATGTGAAAGTGTTCTAGCTAACAGCTAACGTATTACCCATCTCTCATCTTAACAACAAATCCTGCCAGAAGTGATGGTTTGTGAATTTCTGCCTACAACTGGTTAACCCTCCCTTCCATATGACAGTTTTAGCCTGACATTCAATTAGTGACCCAATTATACCTTTTGCTGGTGTCAGCTGATTTTTTCATTTAGCAGGAAAAGAAATCAAATTGGGCTACGATGACAAAGAAATTATAGCTCCCATTATTAGCTCGAGCCCAGTCTCTCTGGGATTGTAATGAGGAAAAAAAAGAATTTTTGGACTGTTTTTCAAAAATTAAGGGACCCAACTCAGAAACACTATAATTATTTAGGGGATACTTTTCATCATTTTGTGGGAATGAGGCAATTAAAGAGAAGAGATGCTCCTGCCAGCACATATTGGTTCTTGCACTGCTTGCCATATTAATATATAGTTTTGCTTGCCAAGAGAATGGACATCAGGGATATGACATGCAGAGTGACCACAAGGACAAGCTACTCTGAGCTACTAATGAAAAATAACACTGTGACACAGAGTTATATTTTCATTGTTATTTGTGGCAACTGTATTTTTCAATACAATAATATACATGTATATATATATATATACACACATACATATAAATGTATAATGAAAATATACATTTATGTATATATTTATATGCATTTATAAATAAATCATATATTTGTGTATATATACAATCTATACACATATATAAGTATATAATGTCTGAAAATATCTTAAATAGATGCCTGTTTGTGAGTCCTACTTTTAGGGTTTTTTCTAGCGTTTTCTTCTCTTTTTAGTGCTTACAGTTCCTTTTTTTAAAAAATCAAAGCTTTTAAAATTCAAAACATATGCATGGATAACTTTTCAACATCACAAAACTTTGTGTTCCAATTTCCCTCACTTCCCTCACCCTTTCCCCTAGATGGCAAGCAATCCAATATATGTTAAACATGGAAAAATATATGTTAAATTAATATATGCATAAATATTTATGCAATTATCTTGCTGCATAAGATAAATCAAATCAAAAAGGAAAAACATTGAGAAATAAAATAAAATGCAAACAAACAACAAAAAAAATGAAAATGCTATGTTGTGATCCACACTTTGTTCCCACGGTTCTCTCTCTGGGTATATATGGCTCTCTTCATCACTGAACAAGGGGACTGGTTTGAATCATCTCATTGTTGAAGAGGGCCACATCCATCAGAGTTGATCCTCACATAGTCTTGTTGTTGCCATGTATAATGATCTCCTGGTTCTACTCATTTCACTCAGCATCAAGTCATATAAATCTCTCCAGGCCTTTCTGGAATCATCCTGTTGGTCATTTATTATAGAACAATAATATTCCATAACATTCATATACCACAATTTACCCAACCATTCTCCAATCAATGGGCATCCACTCAGTTTCCAGTTTCTAGCCACTACAAAGAGGGCTGCCACAAACATTCTTGCATCTATGGGTCCCTTTTCCTCCTTTAATATCTCTTTGAGATATGAGCCCAGTAGTAGCACTGCTGGATCAAAGGGTATGCACAGTTTGATAGCGCTTTGGGCATAGTTCCAAATTTTTCTCCAGAATGGTTGGATCAGTTCACAACTCCACCAACAATGTATCAGTGTCCCAGTTTTCCCACATCCCCTCCAACATTCTGCATTATCTTTCCCTGTCATTCTAGCCAATCTGACAGGTGTATAGTGGTATCTCAGAATTGTCTTAATTTGCATTTCTTTGATAAATAGTGATTTGGAACACCTTTTCATATGACTAGAAATGGTTTCAACTTCTTCATCTGACAACTGTCTGTTCATATCCTTTGACCATTTATCAATTGGAGAATGGCTTGAATTGTTATAAATTAGAATCAATTCTCTCTATATTTTAGAAATGAGGCCTTTATTAGATCCTTTGAATGTAAAAATGTTTTCCTAGTTTATTGCTTCCCTTCTAATATCATCTGCATTAGTTTTGTTTGTACAAAAACTTTTTAATATAATCAAAATTATCTATTTTGTGTCCAATAATGAACTCCAGTTATTTTTTGGCCATAGATTCCTGCCTTCTCCACAGATATAGGAGGCAAACTATCCTTTGTTCTTCTAATTTGCTTATAATATCACTCTTTATGTCTAAATCATAAACTCATTTCAATTTTATCTTAGTATATGATGTTAGGTGTAGTTAAATGCCTTGTTTCTGCCATACTAATTTCCAATTTTTCCAGAAGTTTTGATCAAATACTGAGTTTTTGTCCAAAAAATGGGGTCTTTGGTTTTGTCAAACACTAGATTACTATAATTAATCACTGACTAATTTTATCCTATGAACCTAACCTTTCCCACTGATCAACTGCTCTATTTCTTAGACAGTACCAAATGGTTTTGATGACCACTGCTTTGTAATATAGTCTTAGAGTTTTTTCTTAAGAAGTTAACAACACAAGCAGAGTAAAGTCAATAATCATTGAGGCCTCATAGAGTATGTAACATTAAGTTCATGGTGTAAAACTTAGATTTTTCTGTAATCTATACAAAGGCCAAGACAGTAAAGGGAACTCCTTCTACCTTGGACATCACAAGGATTCTTGAGCATTCTACTCATCTTCAAAAATATGTTCATTGCTCTTCTACTTTCCTAATGAAGCCCCTGGAATTTTGATATAGCTCTGGAACATTTAGTTGCAATCAAAATATTAACAAGCATCTGGAATTAACCATTTTTAGATCTTCAACTTGTAGAATATATTTATGAGTCTGGTGAATGAGTCATCCATTCTAAAATAAAACAATGCCAACTGCAGGAATGATTCCCAATTTCACTAGCTGTAAAAAGAAATAATTTAATTAAGACATGAAACTATTTATTGAGTGCCTATTATGAATTAAGTCCAGGTTTTGTTTAAAATGAAATTTAAAAACTTGTAGGTTAGCTATTCTAGAACTGTGGAGTATCAAATTCAATTAATTTATTTTTGGACAGATGGACCAGAAATCAGAGATAACTGGGTTCAAGTCTCCTCTCTTATACATACTGGCTGCATAATCCTGGGCAAATCACTTAAACCCTCAGTGCTATAGGAAAGACACTGTGTTGTACAAAAGATGATAACCTACACTGATAGAATTTCCTCATGTTAGAGTTTTTGTATATCAGTAAAATCACAGATCCACTCCCCATCCCTTTAAATTGTGAAGTGGCAGTCTCCATTATGCTGGAACTAAGACAATCATTCCCTATTACTATCAGTATGCTAAGTAGTACCTATCAGTCAACATTCTCTGACCTTAGCCATACAAAGAATTGTGCAGGAATCATCAGGCTCTCAAGTCCCAGATTTTTACAATGAACTTTGTACCATATATTTATCATCACTCACTTTACTTCTAAGCAACATAATTACAATTACTTCTTGTTTTATGTCAGCAAAACATTACCCTGCTGTTCAGTCATTTTTCAGTTGTGTTGGACTCTTTGTAACCACATTTGTTTGTTTTGTTGTTTTGGTTTTTTTTTTTGCAGAGAAATTAGAGTGATTTGTCACTTCCTTTTTCAGCCCATTTTACAGATGAAAAAATTGAGGCAAACAAAAAAGAATAACTTGTCCAAACTGTTACACAGTAGTAAGAGTCTGAAATCAGATTTGAACTCAGGAAGATGAGTTTCCATAACTCTTAGGCCACTACTCTATATACTGCATCACCTAATTGCCCTAAAAAAATCTCACCTATAATTAGCCTAATAATAATACTGCATATGCTCAAATAATTGGAAATTTGATCAGTGAAAGGAACTTCTGATTTGGTAACTCCCTTTACTAAGCCATCTATTAATCTAGAGATAAGTCTTAGTAAATGATAGACATTTAGGTGGTAAAGTGGATAGGGCCCTAAACAAGTTTTTTTTTTTTTTTTTTTTTTTTTAATGTTCAGCCTTGATTTCTTCAACTTTAAAGTAGAAATAAATAAATTCTACTTCAAAGAATTTTATGAAGATCAAATAAAATTTTGTATATCATGCATTGTAAACCATAACACTTTCTATAAATATTTGATGATGATGATGATGATTCTGCTAAAAGGAAGGAACTTATTATCTACATCTACTCAGATTAGTAAAGATACTTGTCTAAGTTCATTTAGTTAACTGGAAGAGCCATAACTTAAACTGTCTTCTAGTTAAATATTTTATATTTTTTTCCATTGGCTTATAATTCTTGAATAATTTTGCACCATTTCACTTAGAATGATTTTTCATGCCCTTCACTTTACATCACTGTCCCAAACCCTTTCTTCAAATACAAAAACATGACCAAGGGCTCCAAGGTCATTTATCTGTTATTCCTATCTACTTGTACACATTCATCTCCCACTCTTCTGCAATCTTCATTCTACAATCTAGCCAGGCTGATCTTGATGCTGCCAGCATGATTCTTTCCCTCTCTCTTTAACTGCCAAATACATTTACCAAATATACCTTATGACTCTAATGAATTAATTTACCATGAAGTTTCTCCCTTAGACTTATGAAATAACTATTTGCAGGGTATATAATTGGATATGGTGTTGATATTCATCATTTTTCTTTCAGGCCTTGTCAGCACAATAACAAAACATCTGGATGCAATGTGAAAAAAGAGTACAGTTAATTTATCCAACAATTTTAGGATCTTATCCTAATTCCTACTTGGGAACTATTTTTTTCAATCCATAAATAAGTAAAGAGAACAAAAAATTCAGAAAAAAAACATTTATATTGAGAATTGACAGGAATGCTGAGAGTTTAATGTCCCATATATATTCAATAATTAATTTTAATTTATATTAACTTTTCTGATCCTAGCAACACGCTAAGACTCTAGGCAATTCTATACTTTGTCAAGATACTGACGACTTACATTGATAGAATGGATTTCCTTATCTGGGAGTTCTTTTTATGAATAAATCATATTTCAATCCCTAGTCTACATTATATATCTCCACATACACATTTATATCTAATATGTGAGAAGTAGCACTAGTGTCACTTTTTCTTCAGGAAAATAAAAAGAATTACTCTCCAAGTTGAACTTAGTTTTATTCTACATAATAAAGAAGTCAAGAACTTCTTTCCATCAAACATAGAGCTTTTAAGTTCTTTTAAGAACATATTTACCTCTGCATTTCAAAGATATGACTCATTTTTTTATTTTTGACAAAGACTTAAAATGGTCTTCAAATTTGTTCTTAAGATCTTCTTGACTATAAAGATTATCCAAAATGAATTTAAACTTGTTTTCATGTCATGATTAAATGCAATTCTACTTTGTATATGAAACTGATACCCTAACAAAGAAGTAAATAGCAAATAATTCATCTTCATTGGAATTCTGTATTTTTTTGATCTGCTTTTTTAAACATGCGAATTCAAATTTTTTCTCTAATACTGTCATAAAGCATTTTTATTTATACTTCACAAATATTCAGTTTATTCAATGACTTCTTATTGATTTTTTTTAATTCATAAGAAAAAAATGAAGTTTTAGCAATTTCTTTCTTTCAATCTATCTAGAGTGAGAGTAACTGAAAAATGGGGTAGAGACAGCATTCTATAATGAATAGAGAGTTGGTCTGGGAGTCAGGAATGCCTGAACACAAGTCCCATCTCTGACACAGACTAGCTGTGTGGCTATGAACAAATCACTTACTCAGTCTCCCTCTCCCCTTCCCTCTCTTTGTTTCTCTCTCTCCCTCCCCCCCCCCCCCCCCCCCGTTTCTGTCTCTGTCTCTGTCTCTGTCTCCCTCTCTCTCCCTCCCCCCTCCCCCCCCCCCGCAATTTAAGACTGAGTTATAAGCAAGTTGACATTTGAATTGATGGAAGAGAATTTCTCCACACTGATGAAATCACAGATCTGAAGTGCAAAAATGTTGAAGATATTCACAATTTCTTCCTGCAGAGGACTTTTCTAGGCTCTGGGACAGATAGGAAATTAAAAAAAAAAAAAAAAAAAACAGACCATGAGGATACTTGACTCAAGGAGCATGAAATTTCTAAGGAGCAGAAAACAGCAATATAGCCATACATTTTTGCTCCTATATTCACTTCACTTTCGCAAATACTCATTAAGAAAGAATTCAAATCTAAAGGAGAGACAAATTCTAGATAAGACCCTGTCCTTCCCATCACAATCACTGATATTATATAACTTTCAAAGGTATACAAAACAATGTGTTTGTATACACACACACACACACACACACAAACATATTAGAAAAGTTTTTGACAAAATAACCCTGTAAAATGCTATGGATATTGTAATTCCTAATTAATCAAAAAAGGATAATAAAGCTAAGAATGATTAAGTGACTTAAATATGGAGCCACATCTAGAAAGTACTGAGAGGCTATGAATCCAAATTAACTATTACCTTAAATCCAGAGATCTATTAACCATGCTGCTATACAACTTCTCATAGAAGTGTAACATTCTTTCATGAATATGATACTGTATGCATGGAAATGCCTACATCCATATCTTTGAATATATATGTGTGTGTATGTACACACACACACATACACACATACACACACCCACATACAAAGAGAGATATGTGAAGTCCATTTGAGAGGTTCAGACAAGGATTATGAGTTCTGAAGGGAGAAAATCTGGGGTGACTTTTGAAAGGAAATTGAAATGAAAAAAGACATTAAGGAGGAGGTTTTAACTTAATTAAAGAATGGATAGGAATAAAAAAAGAGACTGTAGAAGAGTGAAAAAACTCTAGGAAGACATGGAAATTCTCACAGAGATGGAAAAATATAAAACAAGGGCAGCTAAATGGCACAGTAGATAGAGCATCAGTCCTGAAATCCAGCCTTAGACTAATACTTTCTATCTATGTGACTCTAGGCAGGTTATTTAACCCACTCCCCAAAAATATATAAATTATATATAATATATATTTATATAAATAAAATATTTGTTTTTAATTTAATTTTATTTAGAATATATATAAAAACAGAATAAGGAAGATGTATAGTCCAGTTTTAATCATGCATTGTAGCAGTTTAGCAATTTTTTGAAGGCAAGCCATCTTACTCTCTACTTCCTGTTTAATTCTGTGGTCTGGTTTGAATTCAGATTCTCCAGATTACACGGTTACACTTTACCCACTGTGCCACCTAGCTGCCCTTCTGCAGGGTTGGTGCAGCCATGGAACAACACCATGCTGTCCTTAAACAGGAGAATCTGAGGGACCTCAATATTCATAGAGAATTCTTCCTTAGGACTCTGTGCTGAATCTCCTGCATTACTATAGTACAGTCTGTGGTGAATTTACAACTGCTTACTTTATATCTCACCTGTTCTTTATGATAAGAGGATCAAGGAATGGTATTGTCCTATGGCTTCAGATACAGAACACAATACTATCCAAAGCCCTGAAAACAAGTAATACAGAGGCAAATTGTGCACTATGCACTATGCAACATGAAACCAATGAAGAACACCAAAAATGTATAGGAGAAAAACAAGGTTATTAGGGAAATCAGAGATAGGAAGAAAAGAAGGACTGATCACCTGTTGAGGGTATGTATGACAAGAATAGCCCAAGTGCTCCACTGGTATTTGTAATATCAAGAGAGAGACAATAATAGCGCATGAACCCTCTCTGACGAGATTGGGCAAGCATTGCACAGGCAAGCATAGTCATGGATGGGCTACAATCTGAATCACTGGAAGATACAATTAATTTGATGATGTCACAGGTCCATTT
Source organism: Sarcophilus harrisii (assembly GCF_902635505.1). Taxonomy (NCBI): domain Eukaryota; kingdom Metazoa; phylum Chordata; class Mammalia; order Dasyuromorphia; family Dasyuridae; genus Sarcophilus; species Sarcophilus harrisii. Next base: position 155,647,241 of record NC_045427.1, read on the forward strand.
CTGAACCGACAGTATTTGAATTTTTTGAAATCTATGCCAACCCTTTTCCCAAAAAAAAGTGAAGCTAATGAAAGACTCACATTTTTTTTTGTTCCTTGAATAATATAGCAACACCAATAGGGATAGAATATGCAGGCAATCATTACTCATAGTGAACTATTTGCAGGCAAGGGCACTGCTTTAAACAATGGGAATGTACAGTAGATGATCTGAGACAAGCAGTGAAGAATGAAACTGGCAAAAATGACAGTCAAGGCTGGATGGATCTGGAGAGATAAGGAGCAGTTCCTAGTGTTCTGCAAAGTATATTGTTCTAAAATGTTCTGAGTTTTGCACTTGAACAAACTCCCATCCCCTACTGCTTCTTTTCATTAAAGCAATTAACATATCACAAGATAAAGACTGCTGCTTTCCATTTTTCTCTTTAGCTGATCAGAAAAATGTACACCAGTGCCCTCTACTTTGTAGAATAAGAGATGAGAAAAATAAACTTTCATTTAACTCTCCTCACACACGCAGGAGAGAGAGAGAGAGAGAGAGAGAGAGAGAGAGAGAGAGAGAGAGAGAGAGAGAGATAGAGATATGCTCAGGGAACCAATATAAGTACAAGGCGGACACAGATATAAACAGAGACAGCAAAGATATATCTAGGGGATGGCAACTAGAGCTTTTAGCAGGGTTGTAAAATTTAAAGGGGCCCTGACAGCTCTTTTATTCATTTTGTCAATAAACATTTATTAAGCCTCTACTATGAGAGAGGCAATGTGCTAAACCCTGGGGATACAAAGAGAGATCAAAAATAGTCACAGTTCTTAAATAGCACAATCTAATAGGAGAAAAAAACATGCAAACAACTATGTATCTACAAGATACATACAGGATGAATTAGAAATAGTCAACATTAGGGAGACACTAGATTTAAAGAGGTTCTATTGGAAGGTAAAGTTTTGGCTGGGACTTGAAGGAATCCAGGAAATCCAGGAGATGGAAATGAGAAGGGAGAACATGATAGATATGGAGAACAATCAGTGAAAATGCCCGGAGTTGGGAGATGGATGTTCAAGAAACAACAAAGGAACCCAGTGTGACTAGATCATAGAGCATTGGGGGGGGGGGGGGGAGGGGAGAGAAGGGAGGAAATAAAGTCTAAGACGGCCGTAAAGGGATATATAGGGATGTATAGGGGAGGGGGAACAAGATGTAAAATGGATTGACTAAAAAGATTTTCTATTTGTTGGGGGAGGTGATAAGGAAGTAACTGAAGTTTACTGAGTGTGTGTGGAACAGGACAAAGTTTATGGTTGTGAGATCAACCATCAGATTAAGTCCAACTTTAAGTTGGACTTTAAGGGCCAGAGTGGTAGCAGTATCACAAGAGAGAAGGATATGTGTGAGAGAGCTGTCACAAAGGTAAAATCAACTGGCCTTGGCAAAAGATTCATTAGGATGGAGAATGCTGATCCTGAATGACTGGGAGGATGGGAGTACCTTCAACAATAATAAGGAAATTGGGGGAAAGAGAGGATTTTGGTGGAAAGATGTGGAGTTCTTTTTGGACACCTTGAGTTTCAGATGCGTGTGAGATATACATTTTGAAATATCCAGTAGAGAATTGGAGATTAGAAACTAAGGTATAAAGGAGGAGACAGTGACTGACAGTGTCAAAGGCTGCAGAGAAACAAGAAGCATGGGATAATAGGGATCAGAGACCTGGAGTAGGAAAGGACCTCAGAGTCCCCCTATTCTAATCCCCTCAGATGCAGAAACTAAGGTGCAGAAAAGTTCTATCAGTTATTTAGCCAAGGTCACAAAGGGATAAAGTATACCAGTTAGATTTCAAATCCTACAAAAAATCAACATAGAAATAACTAGGCTAAACACTTAAAAAAAAAAATGCTTTAAATTGGATCTAGCAAAGAAAAATCCCTTCCCCCATACCCAGGTGAGCTCGTCTCCAGTCTGGCTCTATCCCTCTGCCCCTCTCCCAAGGAATAGTATTTTCTTAACATTGGGCATATGGTATTCCAGAGGCTCTTTCTCTAGCCAGTATGATTGGAAGGTGTAAGTAGCCAGTATGATTTGTCACTTAAGGTAGGTACATCTTATGGCATATGCCCCAGGTACAAAAAACACTAGCTGCAGATCCAATAGCTGTCTACATGCATACAAATTTAGGAAATATTTGCATCTTAGTTCAGATAAAATCTAGTGCTAGAGAGGAAGGAGGAGCTTCTCAAAGAGGCACAATAGATTGCGAAACATAATTCACCCATGATACCAAGACTGTAACTTATGATAGGAAAGCAAGAATGGATTCCCCAACTCCTTCATATTCCCAATATAATTATATTCTACATACATTCGTGACTGGAGAGAGAAATGATAAGGGGAAGGGGAGAAAAATAATTGCAGCACAGAAGTAGAATAAGGTCTTGCCTGTACACAGGAAAAGAATTGGAGCAGCAAAAGTGGTCTCCAAAGAGTAATGTATCACTACTCCCTGATGCCATCTGAAGGGTAAAGATGGGCCAACTATTAGGAACTACAAATTCAAAGATCACTTTGGGACAGATTTTACCCAAAAGTAGTGATAGACAGGCATGGGTTATGAAAATACTGCATTATTCCTTTAATGTTTTATGTGACCTCAGTGATTTTAAAAGAAATGTTTTGTGCATAAAAAATCAATAAAAAAATCCTGCTACTTGATGGGATTTCATTTAATGGAAAGACATTTTTCCCCATAAACATTTGATGCCCACATCTGTTAGAGATAAAAGGAAACTATCATTTCTCTTTTTGAGACAGATATCTAGTGTTCTCAGAGATCATATAACATGCTTAATGGAGACAGCAAAAATAGTAGATAGATAAAGTCCCTCTGATTAAATTAGCACTCCAATGAAATTTAAAGTTTTACAGACTGCCTCAGGTACTCATTCTTCCTTTATATAACTGTGCTTTTGTTTTTGTTTTAATTGAAGGAAATTGCTTTTTGTGCAGTCAAGGGGGCTCATATTTATGTTGCCAGGAAGGTTTTCTTAACTTTTTAAGGGTGTTAAGGTGGGAGGAAAAGTGACAAAATAAACAATTGCTGAGAAAACAACAATGTCAGCTGCCACCTCAAATGCTATAGTTTGATGAGTCTGTACCTTTTCAGTATAGGGGTTGAATGAGTCAGGTAGTAGTAACTGGGGCTAACTGCTTTGGGAACATATGGCCCAAACCAAACTGGGCCTTTAGGGCCTGTGAAGAAATTTCCCCCATCTAGTTACATCTTTGGTGAGACATTTTGGTGTGTACCAAAATTATAAGGCCCCAATCTGACTTTTCCTCTAATCCATATTATTTCTTATATGCCATACAAGAATGATCATTTTCCTTTTAAACTTGCCATGAGCATATATTATCTGCCACAATGGAGGCAAGGGAAAGCGGAGGAAAAGAGGAGGAGAGGAAGAAGAAAAGTGAATGAAACCAATTCTCATCAAACTTAGCTCAAAAAAGAAATAACATACACATATAGAAATTTATTTTACCTTACATGAAAGTAGTAGGGGAAGGAGATAAGAGAATGTGATGAGGGTAATAGGATAGAGGGCATATTGGGGGTTGGGAGGTCAGAAGTAAAACTTAAGGACAGATAGCATGAAAAGAGAGAGAAAGCAAAATAAGTAAGCAGGAAATATAAATATAAATAGTAATTGTGAAAAGAACTTTGAAGTAAGTTTCTTTGATGAAGGCTTCACTTCTCCAATTAAAGAGTATTGAGTCAAGTTTATTAAAAAAAAGAGTTATTACCCAATTGATAAATGACCAAAAGGTATGAATTATGCCCAAAAGTCTATAAAATCATGCATACCCTTTGATCAAATAATATCATTTCTAAGGATATATCCCCAAAGAAATTTTTTTAAAAAAGCAAAGAGCCTACAAGTTCAAAAATATTTAGAGCAGATCTTTTCTCAGGGCAAAGAATTGAAAACTGACAACACACCCATTAATTGTGGAATGGCTGAATAAATTATTGTTTGTTATTATGATGATATACTATTGTTCCACAAGAAATGATGAGCAGGATTCTCTCTTAAAAAACCTGGAAAGTCCTGCATGAGCTCATGCAAAGTGAAAGTACTATTTACAAAATAATAGCAATGTTGTGGAATGATCATTGTGAATGACTTTGCTATTCTGAGCAATACAATGATAGAAGACTACTCTGAAAGACTTATGATGGAAAATACTAGCCATACCCAGAGAAAGAACTGATTGTGTCTGTTTACATATTGTAGCATGTTTTTTTTTTTTAACTTTATTTTTGTTGAGATTTGTGGGGGTTTTTTTTTGGGGGGGGTTGTTCTATATTTTCCTTCACAACATGACTTTTAAAGAAATGTTTAGTATAACTTCACATGTGCCTTCTCAATGGGAGTGGAATAGGGTAGGGAGAAAGGGAAAAAATCTGGAACTGAAAGTTTTAAAAACAAATGTAAATTTTTCGGTATATAACTTGGAAAATTTTAAACTTGTCATGAGAAAAGCAACAGGAATTGGAGGGGTATAAGACTATTGCTAGATAAACTAACTCCATCTCACTTAGAACCTTCACCCACTGCTTTCCCCAATGAGAATTACTGTACTAATGTTTTTTCTTTTGCCTAAGGGAATTTGGATTCACATTTTCCCTACTTCAGGATGACTATGAAAATATAAATCAATAAATCTATATTTATTGGGGATAATTAGATGGATATAGTAATACCATTTTCTTCACAAGGCTATTATGAGGATAAAATGAGATAATATTTGTAAAGCATTTTGCAACTCTTGAAGTACTATATAAATGTTAGCTATTATGATTATTATAATCATATTAAAATATATTTCATTTGTCTTGAACACAGATGTCAAATATTCTGCCCATGTGGCCCTAGGATAGGGTTGGGGACAACCAGATTAAAGTGTGGTTGGGAAATATTTAACAAAACAAATAAAAATGAAAGAAAACATTAAATACATGCAAAGCAAAATAGAAAGCAAAAAGAATAAATAAATAAAAATAGATTTAGAGATAGAAGCTTGACCCTCTTCTGGTGAGGTTAAAGATTAAGAGCAATACAAAGGAAAGGAAAGTAGTCGCCAATTGTGTTCTCAGCAACAAAGATAACTATGACAATTCTGTGTTCATTCCTTCTTCAATGCACACTTGCAAAGTCTGCCCTAATATCTCAGAATTCTCTCCTTTGCCAGAGTGATCATGGTCATGACAATAGCAACGGAAGCATCAAGGGCCATTGGAGAGGTCTTCATCTATTATCTCTCTCACAGACTGAGTTAGTTGCCTAATAAGTAACATATACCCCTCTCCTCTCTTATGAGAAAGGCTGAATTCCCTAGGGGTTTCAGTAGAGAAACACAAGAAAAGTATTGTCTGTCAGTGTACAAATATATGTGTTTGATAAAAAAAAAAGACTGAAATATAAAATTTTAACAATCATAAACTAATTTTTCATTTTCTAATGCCAGTAAGCTACTAAACTTGTACTGAACCTCAAAAAGTTTGAATTCTTATCCCAGTACATTGGTATAATTCCTTTCTGTCTCATTCATGTTCCTTTGGATACCTCAATTCAATTCAATTCAATAAACAAGTATTTATTAAATGTTGAATCCATGCCTAGAATGGTATTAGGACCTGCGAGGAAAACAATTCTGAAACAGTATATGGCCCTGAGATGTGATAATTATCTTTTTGTCTTTGTCTCTCCCCTTATGCATATATACATACACACATATACACAAAACAATATATGTATATATAATAAAAGTATAGATCAATAAGAGAATAACATGAAGAAAAATGTAATAAAGTAATTTACTACTTAGAATCAAATGTGAAAGCACATGTTGCAATCAATAACTGATTAAGTGTCCTTGTTTGTAAAAATCAGTTTAGTTCATTGATTTGCCCTTACAGAACTGTTCTAAGCCTTAACTAATGCTCATAAGGGGATCTGAGAAATCAAATCACAGTAAAGCGTATTATAGTTGCCTCCTGCATGCAAAACTCACACAAAGAAGTTATGTTTACAGGACATAAAGCATTTGAATGAAAGTTATACTCAACAGATTATGAAGGCAATTGTGTCCAACCCTCAGAATGGCTAGGAATTGTAACTGGGAAGGGAGAATAGATGAAAATTTGGGTTATTTTTTTTAGATTTGAGCAGAGATTTGGGAACAGAAGCATTAACTATTATTATTTATCTTATTATTTAATTAAATTCTTTATTATTTAAAATAATTTTATTCTCTTTCCTTCTCAGTCTTTCCCTCTCCTCTTCTTTCTAATTCTTAACCTGAATTGGATAGTCTAGATGAGGGAATTAGAGAGTAGATCTTGATATCTACCAGAGCTTTATGCAACTGGGAAAGTGTAACAGTAAATTCATTAGAGCCATGTGTTTAAATTTTGAAGGTACAGAAATGTAAATCTTTTGTGGTGCAAGTATTTTTATAGGAAATAAATAGCTGTGCTATATTAGATATACCTCACACTTGAAGTTCTTTCTACTCATCTTTTTGAAAAGAGACAGTGTACAGGAGTCAAAGCTAAGCTTTAAGAGATTTTTTCCTCAGGGCCAGAACTAATGTTCTATTATGTGAGTACAGGACCAAAGGAGAGATCAAATGTCATAAGACCTCCTCCTCTAGAAGTAGTTCTATGCACCTACATAAACAAGAAAAGATCAGAGGAGAGGGCTATTAGCTAATTCTCTGATTTAATGATCTGTTCAATTTGAGAATTAATTTGATAGTTTTTGACTCTTTTCACTCAAAAGAAAAGTTCTCATGTCTCCTCCTATTTATACAGATGCATAACATGATAGCTCTGGTAGGGACTTTAAAGCTCAGCTTATCTATTAATCTTTGTATATGATGGGGCCCAGGGAGGAGGAGTGATTTGCTCAAAGTCATGCAAATAATTAGTGGCAGAACCAGGACTATAACCCAGGGCTCCTAAATCTCAATACAGTGTACAATACACACTTAAATTCCTCTTTACAATATATGACATTAAGCTGGTGTTTTTAAAACATTATTTTAATTATTGTGATTCACACTGGTAAACATCCCTAATATCAGATGAGAGTACCTTGGATTATATGAATTGGCAGTCATGTCATACTGTTCCATGCTGTTTCCCACCTCCCTCCCTCTGCCTTCAAAATACTCATCCAATCATAAGGGGAATGAGTATTTATATGGCATCTATTATAAATTACATACTGTGCTAAGTATTTTATAAACATTATATCATTTGATCCTTAGAACAAACCTGCAAAATAGGTACTGCTATTACTTCAGTTTTAAATTTGAGGAAAATAGAGATTGTGTCACATTTTAAGTATCTGAAATCAGTGTAAATTGTATTCAGGTTTTCCTGACTCTAGACCCACTATCTGGCTCTTTTATCTAGCATTTTCTACAATATCTTGCTGCTTTAGAAAATATCAGTTATGATTTAGGAAAATCATTGAAAATTGATACAAAAAATAATGATAGATACAAAGAGAGACATATGTCAATAAGGTCCATCCATTTAGAAATTGTAGCTATAATTATTGAAAGAATTTGTAGGACCAGTGTTCCAGGAGATATTATTGTTTCTTGGTATTGGTACATGAATCTAATCACAAGTTGGAAAGTTGAATAATTGAGTATTTCTTCCCAAGAATTAAGATTCTATTGACACCTTTGGAGTAAATAAAAAAGATATTTTTATAATAAGATACATCTTAGAATCAGGCTAATTGCCAATTCAGTTGATTGTTATGAATTAAATGGCCATGTTTTTAAGGGTTTATGGAAATATGGAAAACACTGAAGACAAGTGGGAAAAAATGAGCCAAGAGTACACTGACCAACCAAAATAGCAAAACCTTAGATATGATCAGCCATCATTAGGTTCTTCCTTATAAACATATGCATAACAGAAATTGTGATTTTTTTTTCCTTTCCCATTTCCATTCATTAGGTTACAGTCTGCTCTTCAGACTTAGAAATCTAGGAAAACAAAACAAAAATACAGAGTCAAGATAGCAGAGAGAAAAACAACCCAGCTAAACTCCTAACATTATCCTCCAAAATAACTTTTAATAATGCCTCAAATCAAGGAGGAGTGGCAGAGCCACTTTGGAATCCACCTGTTAAGACAAAACAGGAAAACTATATGAAAACAGTTACAAAACTCTTTTCATACAAATGAAGACAGATCTAAACAATGGGAGAAATTGTAATGCTTAAGAGCAGGTGAAGCCAATATACTAAAAATGATAATTTTACCTAAATCATTTTTACATATTCAGTGCTGTGCCAATCAAACTAGCAAAATATTCATTTATCTATCTGGAAAAAAATAATATCAAAATTCGTCCAAAAGAACTAAAGGTTAAGAATAGCAGGAACATCAATGAAAAAAAATGTGAAGGAAGTACTATTAGCACGAGATTTTAAACTGCTATCCAGGAATAATCATGAAAATAATATGATATTTGTTAAGAAATAAGGTGAAGATCTAAAACTATATTAGAAAGTAGCAGTCACCAAAACCATTTGGTATTGGCTAAGAAACTGACTAGTTGATCAGTGGAATAGGTTAGGTTCACAGGACAAAATAGTCAATAGCTATAATAATCTATTGTTTGACAAAACCAAGACCCCAACTTTTGGGATAAAAATTCACTGTTTGACAAAAATGCTGGGAAAATTGGAAATTAGTATGGCAGAAACTAGGCATTGACCCACACTTAACACCGTATACCAAGATAAAGTCAAAATGGGTCCATGACCTAGGCATAAAGATTGAGATTATAAATAAATTAGAAGAACATTGGATAGTTTACCTCTCAGACCTGTGGAGGAGGAAGGAATTTGTGACCAAAGAAGAACTAGAGATCATTATTGATCACAAAACAAAAAATTTTGATTATATCAAATTAAAAGTTTTTGTACAAACAAAACTAATGCAGACAAGATTAGAAGGGAAGCAATAAACTGGGAAAACATTTTTACAGTCAAAGGTTCTGATAAAGGCCTCATTTCCAAAATATATAGAGAATTGACTGTAATTTAAAAGAAATCAAACCATTCTTTAATTGATAAATGGTCAAAGAATATGAACAGACAATTTTCAGAAGAAGAAAAGGAAAGTATTTCTAGCCATATAAAAAGATGCTCCAAATCATTATGGATCAGAGAAATGCAAATTAAGACAACTCTGAGATACCACTACACCCCTCTCAGATTGTCTAGTATGACAGGGAAAGACAATGATGAATTTTGGAGGGGAAACTGGGACATTGATGCATTGTTGGTGGAATTGTGAATGCATCCAACCAGAGCAATTGGGAACTATGCTCAAAAAGTTATCATTCTGTACATACCCCTTGATCCAGAAATGTACTACTGGGTTTATATCCCAAAGAGATCTTAAGAAGGGAAAGGGCCCTGTATGTGCCAAAATGTTTGTGGCAGCCCTCTTTGTAGTGGCCAGAAACTGGAAACTGAGTGGATGCCCATCAATTGGAGAATGGCTGAATAAATTGTGGTATATGAATGTTATGGAATATTATCATTCTGAAAGAAATGACCAGCAGGATGATTTCAGAGAGGCCTGGAGACACTCACATGAACTGATGCTGACTGAAATGAGTAGGACCAAGAAATCTTTATATACTTCAACAACAATACTATATGATGATCACTTCTGACGGACGTGGCCCTCTTCAACAATGAGATGAACCAAATCAGTTCCAATTGTTCAATAATGAAGAGAACCAGCTATACCCAGTGAAAGAACACTGGGAAATGAGTGTGGATCATAACATAGCATTTCCACTTGTCTGTTATTGTTTGCTTGCATTTTTGTTTTTCTTCTCAGGTTATTTGTACCTTATTTCTAAATCTGATTTTTTTTTGTGCAGTAAGATAACTGTATAAATATGTATACATATATTGCATTTAATATATACATTAACATATTTAATATGTATTGGTCTACCTGCCATCTAGGGGAGGTGGTGGAGGGAAGGAGGGGAAAAGTTGGAACAGAAGGTTTTGCAAAGGTCAATGCTGAAAAAATTACCCTTGCATATGTCTTGTAAATAAAAAGATATAATAATAATAAAAAAAGAAATAAGGTGAAGAATCATTGAAATAGGTTAGATACACAATGAACAGTAGTAAATAGCTAGAGTAATCTAATGTTTCTGAATGCAAAAATTCAAGCTTTTGGGACAAGAACTCACTCTCTGACAAAAAAAAAAAACACAGAGAAAACTAGAAATTCATTTGGCAGAAAGTAGATATAGAACAAGATCCCATATACCAGGCAAATAGGATCAAAATAGGTACACAACTTAGGCATAAAGGATGTTATCATAAGCAAATTATGGTAATACAGGGAAAAATAAAATCAATGCAACCAAGATTAGTAGAAAAGTAAAAAATTCATTAGTAGCAAGTTTCTCTGATAAAGGCTTCATTACTCAAATATATAGAGAACTGAGTCAAATTTTTAAGAATGCAAGTCATTCTCCAATTGATTAATAGTCAAAGGATATGAATAGGCAGTTTTCAATAAAATAAATAAAAACTGCCTGTAGTCCTATGAAAAAATACTATTGATTAGAGAAATGCAAATTAGAATATCCATGAAGTACCACCTTATACCTATCATATTGCTAATATGACAGAAAAGACAAATGGCAAATGTCAGAAAGAATAAGAAAAATAGACACTCAAACACTATTGCTCGATTTATGAACTGACCAAACTATTTTAGAGAGCAATTTGGAACTATGTCCAAAGGGCTACAAAATTGTGCATACTCTTTGATCCTGCAATATCATTATTAGGTTTGTATCCCAAAGAAACTAAAGAAAAAAGAAAATGATCTATATGTACTGAAATACTTATAGCAACTCTTTTTTCTGATGGCAAAGGATTTTAAATTGAGGGGATGCCCATCAACTCAGGAATGGCAGAATAAGTTATGGTATATGATCATAATGGAATACTGTTGTGTTATAAGAAATGATAAAGCCTAGAAAGACTTACATGAACTAATGCTAACTGAAGTGAACAGCACCAGGAGAACATTTTACATTGTAAAAGTAATATTGTGTGATGAACATCTATCAATGACTTGGCTTTTCTGATCAATACAATGATCCAAGAAAATTCTAAAGTATTTACAATGAAATGTCAATTATTTTCAGAGAAAGAGCTAATTAAATATGAGTGGATACTAAAGTATATTTTTCACTTCCATTAATTTTCATTATTTTGTGTAACTTAACTAATAAGGAAATATGATTTACATGATTTCACACATATAATTTCTTGCCTTTTCAATAAGTGGACAAAAGATGGAAAGGCATAGAATTTTAAACTCAAAATTATAAAGGAAAATTTTAAAAATAAATTATAAATTTAAAAAATTAAAAGAAAATAGCTTGATAAAAAAAGAAAAACAAAACTAAAGGAAAACACCTTTTAAAAAAATTGACTTAATGGTAAAAGAGGCGTAAAAATTCACTGGAGAAAAGAATTAACAAGCAGAATTGACCAAATGTAAAAAAAAAAAAGTACAAAAGGTCACTGAAGAAAATAATTCCTTAAAAATTGGAATTGGACAAGTAGATGCTATTGATTCCATGAGATATTAAGAAAAAAATTTTAAGGTCTTTTAAATTAAATCTAAAAAAATTTTTAATGAAAAAATAGAAAAAATATAAAGTATTTCATCAGAAAACCCCCTGACCTGGAAAATATATTGAGGAGAGATAGTTTAAGAATTATTAAATTACTTCAAATCCATGATCAAAAAAACCCAGCCTAGCCATAATATTTCAGGAAACTATTAAGCGGAACTGTTTCAATGTAGAAGGAAGTAGAAAGGAGATAAGATAAATGCTTGTTAATTGAAAATAAAAGGAAAAATGGATACATTTTTATAAAGTAATAACCCTTTGCCATTCTCTCTTGCACATTAGGCTCTAGGCAGCCACCCATCTTGCCTACCTCTAATCCTGGCTCTAGATGAGGGGTGAGAAGGAGTGGTCAGTGTATAGACAAAAGGAGTTAAGGAGACATTCTTTATAAAGTTTGTTTATAATATATTATTTTTATATTATTTTTTTTAGGAGAGATGGAATCCCTCAGATAGAGGCCAGAACTGTCTGCAGTGATAGGCCTTTTCATTAGTAGTCAATAGCCCTTATCCCTAGACATAGTACAGATTAAAGTCAGTATGGTGAGGACTTCAGTTTAGGTATCCATCATTCATTTAACTTCCCTTCTAACACCCATCTCTCCCTTAAAATTCTCCTCTTCTCTAATGGGATAATATCATTTTAGCTAACACAGAACAGTACAAGGTTAGAACTGCAAAGAGACATTACATTACAACTTGCTCCTTTTATTGTTGTTGCTCAGTTATTCAGTTGTGTTCAACTCTACATGACCCCATGGACATTATCCATGGTGTTTTCTTGGCTCCTTTTAGAGCTTTTTACTGTTAATGTAATATTATAAATGCTAACTATTGTCATTATGATCAGGAAACTGAGCCCATAAAGCTTAAGTAATTTGACAAAAGTCACATAGCTATTCAGAGGCAGAACTGAAACATACAGAGGTATATAGGGGCTTAATAATTTCCTATAGACTGATTAAAATACCAATTTACTCTTCATAAGAAAATACAGTGTATTCAGTGTTATCACTGTCACCATCACCGTCATCATTATTACTACTATCAATAGTAATGTCAATAGCAACACATTTTTATTTAGCAATTTAAAGTTTACAAAGCATTGGACTTCCATAATTTCATTTATACAGAAATATTTTACAATAAGTACATGATACAATAGGCAGTATGTGATCTATTATCCACATTTTACATGTGATGAACATGAAGTTTAGAAATCTAGTAACTATTGCAGGTGAGATTTGAACTGAGGTTTTCCTGTCTCCTATTACAGTATTCTTTCCATCATTTATTTCAATAAGAAAATAAAATGACATAGGCAAATACCCAAGAAATACAAATATCACCTAAGGAGTAGGAGATATTTTAAATTCTTTTCTATTTACTAAATCAATATCATTTTCCAATTTTTTTCAGTCTGTCTGAAGACCATGGCAGAGATTTCAGATTATAGAGTATCACTCTTCCCATTGTCAATTTGAATAAGTAGTGAGTGTGGTGTGAGGCAAAATAGAAATGGAACCATTATTTCAACTGCCACGTGTATTTAAAAAATAGTTGCATAAACAAAGATAAATCAGTCAACAGCAAAATATGAGATACACATATATGTATGTGTACATGCATATATGTATGTATACACACATACATATTATATAAGAATTCAGGAAGGATGGAGAAAGTAGAGCTATATTCAATATTTCATTTTGCTAGCCTAGCTTTAGTCAGGAAGCCCACATTAGTTTGAGGACATTACCATACTTCATTTCAGACAGGAACAAATGGATTCCTGGGCAATGCTTTTTTATAGGAGAACTAGACTATCCTGGCTGAATGCTTTCTGAAAATATGAGCTAAATCAGTATTCACTTAAGGGAGAGGGAGATTTCTAGTCAATTCACTTGTGGGTCTGCTTGCTTAAGATAGGGCCCAATAGTAGAAATCAACACTTCCTTTTGATTAAAGCATGACTAATTCTGACAGCTCCAATACTCTAAAAGAAAGAGAGATCAGGAGAAAGAAGGACATTCTTTTTAATTAAAATAAGCAAACTGGAAAAGCCATAGTTGTGAGAGGAACAAGGAATGGAAACCAGAAATAGAAATTAGCTCCATAAATTAAGCACACATTTGGAAGGAATTAAGGAATATGGACCAGTGGAATGGTTTCATGTGGACTCTAAGAATAATGGAATTCAAAAATGGGATGCTGCCTACTAAAACCATGAACATGTCCTATCTTAAAATTAATGTTATTATCTTTGCTTCCCTATCATTGAATGAGAAACCTTTGGGGGAAATGCTGCCAATATACTTAATTATCTAATCATACAGTTTTTTCTCATTTCCTTCTCCATCTCATTTTTTCTTCTTTTTTAATTAAAGCTTTTTATTTACAAAGCATATGCATGGGTAATATATATATATATATATATATATATATATATATATGTTTATACATTTATCTTGTTGCACAAAAAAATCAAGCCAATAAGGAAAAAAATCCTGAAAAAGAAAATAAAACACAAGCAAACAACAGAAAGAGTGAAAATGCTATGTTATTAACCGTACAGTTTCCATGTGGGATGCCAATACTTTCCAATTATATACTGCCTGAAAGTTTTAGCTCAAATGTGCTCTTCTTCCTACAATCTCCTCAACTTTGTTTCCTACTACTTGTTTCACTTGGAAAAATTCCTTCAGAAGTTCAAAAATATTGACTTTAAGATCATAGGGTATAGAACTGAAAGGGATTTGGAAACCATTTATTGCAATCTGTAATTTTTAAAGACTGAAGCTAACAGAACTTAAACAAGTCAATGACCCATAGGTAGTGAATAGGAGAGTTAATATGTATGTAAATCCAGTTTTTCTAAATCTAAATCTAGTGCCTGTGTACTTAATATTTCTCTACCTTCTCATAATAGCTGCTCAGCAAAATGTCATCAGCTGATCAGATATAAGATTTTATTGTTATCACTTATAAGAAGTCTATGCTTTGCCCAAAGCCCCAAGGTGAGCACTCACAAGTTTGTTACTTCTTATAATATTCATATTATTTGTTTCCAAAAAGAACAATAATTTAACTGTAAAGTATATAAAAAAGTTAAGTTTCCACAGATATTGTTAAAACACAATGAAACGAGAGGTGAAATATCTTGTTAAGAGATCTCTAACCAATCACTGTGTGAGTCAAGAAAGGGCTAAACAACAAAGTTCCTGATAAAGGGGCCCAGGCCTAAAATGGCCCAAACTGGCTATAGTCAGTGACAGGGCATAAGCCTTTTGACATAGAGAATGGGTAAATAATGGGCAAATAATGAGGACTGTACCTCAGACCAGGTGTAACTCAGACTGCAACCCCAACCAATCCGAGCCTTGAAGGGAAAGGAAAGAACTGAAATAACAGTATAAAGCTTGCTCTTACTTTTGTACTCAGTGTGGGTCCCACTCAGGAGCACACCCACTTTACATGAGAATCACTGTATAAAGGATTTTTCTCTGGCTCTAAGAGTCGGAGAATGTTGATGGCTTAACTTGCAAATGAACTGGATTTAAGTGTTTGTTGTAACTCCACAGCTGGACTAGCTTGCAACCTGGGAAGCAGTGGGCAGTGGCAGCAATGTCCCAGGATTACTCCATGACCATGCTAGGTTCCATAGGTCTTTTAATAACATTAAATGGAAGGGTTTAAACTAAAGGATGCCATCCTGAACAGGTGAACAGTACATCTTATATGGAATATCTCATTTTAAGCATTCTTTTTAAGAATTTTTTTCTTAAAAGTGTTGTTTGGAAAAACTGAAACATCTTTTTTAAAATATTTTTCCATCTCAAATCATTAATAATTAAACAAAAAGTACAACCAAATAATACAATAACTACAATAACAATAACAACAAAAAACACATCTCGAAGCCAAGTTAGATTAGTTAGCTAGCTGCTAATAACAGTTTGTATTAAAAACATCTCTTTCTCCCTATTCTAAGCTCTGTAGTTAAAACCAAGGCTCATTTTTTGCATGTTGTTTTATTCTTTTTCCAAATAAGTTTTTTGTTATTTTGTGTACATAGTGTCGTTCAATCTGTCACCCCAAAGTTAAATAACTAAAAGAAAGCCATTTCAACACTGGCTTCCACAGAACAGAAATTGTTTTGCAAAATGATAATTGAGCTCTAACAACTTAAAAAAATGTTTTATGTTGAAAAGCATGAATTCTTTTGAGCCTTTTAACTGTCTTATTCCTTCCCCCTAGCAAACTATCACCTTCCAAATAAAGCAAACTATCACCTTCCAAATAAATCAAACTTGACCAACTAACTGGTTTTGTTTTAAAAATGTAGAAGAGGATTAACTGATCTCTCACATATAAAAGCTACATCATAGTCCCATGCTTTCCTGGAAGAAAGCAGTAATAGAATCAAGGCCTCATCAAGCCTTGATGTGTTCCAGGAACACATTATGCTTATTCTAACCTCTCTTATTGTTTCTTCCTCCTGGAATTCCATACCTTTTCTTTTCCATGTATCTGAATTCTATCCATTTTTCAAAGCCTGAGGGAAGCTTTCCCCAACTATTCTAGCCCTCAGCTTCCCTTGCTAATAAGTTTCTATAGAATTAGACCAGACAATTCAGTACTTGATCTTATAGGTTCCGCTGTTATTTGTCTACTATTACGACATGGGCATATAAGATATTATACAGGATGAAATGGACTTTGTTAGTTGGCCTATGAAAATGTCTCATTTTAAAGTGTTATCGTGCTTTTTTCCCCAGACTGTCATCTCCTTCTCGGTGAGGTTAATTCCTTGGATTTTTGTGCCTCCCATAACATAATTGTTGTTGGTCTAGTTCTCAGAAAGGACTAAGGACATCAGGAGGTTGATGTCTTGACTTGCAAGTGAATTAGATTTAAAGGAGGGTGTGTTGTGCAAAGTCATCACCCCCATTTTCTCCTCCAGAGTTATCTGGGTTCAGTGGCAAAACATAGATCAAAAGATGGCCCAGGGTGCAGTGGGAAACCTTGGCCTTTTCCCAAGACCCACTTTATCTGTGGCAAAGTCCTTTGAGTAATTAAAGACTAGGGAGGAAGTGAGGCAAAAGATGGTCTAGATGGCCTTCACAAAAGAATAAATCTGGGAAGGGCATCTCCTCTGGGTTACTGGCCAGAATGGAAACAATTGCTATTTATATTCACTCAAAGACTCCACAACTTGAAGCTCACTATTGAACATATTGTATAATATTTAATTAATATTATTAACATTTATTATTACTAGTAAAAGAGTAGGGTAGATATACACTGTATTTAGAGGAATTTTGTAACTAACCTGTTACATTTTCTTTATTATAAATAATTCTAAAAAGTCATTAAGTACGTTAATATTTTCCCCCAAAATGAGTACAGTTACTTAACCCAATTATTCTTCTATAATGGTGAATATCACATAGGACAAAAGTGAGAGCTAAGAAAAAGCTCTAAGTGGAATAGATTGTTTTAAGAGGTAATGGGCTTCCCCTTTACTAAAGATCTTTAAGCAGATGCTAAATGACTACTTGTTAGGCATGTATAGAAAGTATTCTTCAATAGGAATGGGCCAGATTCAATGACTTCTGAATTTCCTTCTAAGTCTTACAAGCTGAGATGCTGAGAGCTTACAAGTATGAGATGCTGAAACAGAATATAATGCAAATACAAGGCAGAGACAAAAGGAACAATTAAGCTCTGGCCCTATACTGGTTCTTCCATTAAGTGACAAATATCCAATATTTCATAGTAGGGCATTAAAGATAAATGCTTGGATTCTAACACAAATTAGACGACCACAAAGAATCTGCTTTCTAATATTGATCATTTTCTTGGTGAATTATTTCAGTTGTGTCTGATTTTTCATGATCCTATTTGGAGTTTTCTTGGTGAAAATCCTGAAGTAATTTATCATTTTATAGAGAAGAAAAGTGAGGCAAACAGGATTAAATGATTTACCTTGGATCACACAGCTTGTGTCTGAAGCCAGATTTGAACTCATGAGGATGAGTCTCCTTGATTCCAGGCCTGGCATTCTATCTACTATACTTCTTAAAGGTAACTGAATTTATTTCATCAATCTGGTGTTTTATTTATTGATTGATTTATTTACTAGTAAAATTATGTAGCCAGTGTACTTTGGTGAAAGCAGTTTTGAACTTGAGGTAAAAAAGTCCTAGATTCAAATTCTTCTTCTGACACTAGTTTTAGGAATATGAACAAATTATAACCTGAGCTGTATTTTACTCATCTCTGGGGGTTTTGTGGGAAAAATGAAGGGAGTAGACATACCTAGCTCCTGTTTCATAGAACTTTTGTAAGGATCAGATAGGACAAGGTCCATAAGATATTCTGCAAACTTTCAAAAGTTCTCTATACTAAGACTGAAAATCTTCTCTCCAAAAGCAGATCATTCAGCTTTTGGATAGAGATAATTGTTAGGAACTGTCTTTTCTCTTTAAGTCCTACTTGGGCCAGTTTCTGCTTTCTGGTACCAAGGGAACCCAGACTAATTACTCTTTAATATGAAAAAAAGATCTTCAAATATTTGAAAAGAGTTTTAGGTCTCCCTTAACCATTCTCTTCTCCAGGCTACACATCTCCAGATTTTAATTTTGAGTCTTCTCACTCATTATCCTAGTTATTGCTCTCTATGTTCTCTCTAGATTTTCAATATCTTTTAAATGTAAAGCTCATAACTGAACATAATATACTATAAGTTGTCTTCAAATAAATACACATATATTTATGTATATATAAACATTCATAATTTGGTAGGAATTAAATACAATTAAATGAACAATATGAGATGAAGAGAAAGAAAATATTATGTGGAAGATTTCTCAGTTCTGTTTTATAGCCTCAGATTATAGTATATATATGTATTAGGACAAGTGATTCATATATCAAAGGCCCAAAGTCACCATTGAGGAACAATTTGTTTTTTTACTTCTAGCATCACAGAATTCTAGAGTCCATTTTGTACATATGTAGTTTCACCTCAGTTAGGAATCAAAATTATAGAGAACTGAAAGTGCTAACATTCCTTTCAAATAGCATAATTCCTTCCTTTCTTTTTTTTCCCCAAAGGAAATCAGGCAAAATAATACTGAACATTTAGACATAAACATGTATGTTCAATCTTTGGAGCAGTAACCCCCCCCAATTTTTTTATAATGGAAATGATCACATTTTAATATAAATAATAGAAACTGCATATAAAATGGCTTCAATAAACTGCTGGTGTTTCCCACTGGATCAGAATTTTTTTTTCTCTTTTCCTATATAAAAAATACTATTATAATGTGATTCATGCTGGTATGCTGTCATAGGACTTGGGTTGAAATCCTACTTGTGAGTTTTGTATGACCCCATTGGACAAAGTACTTAAGCTCTCTGGGCCTCATATGTAACATTAAGGGATTGAATTATATTTCAATCTCTTAGGAAAATGGCACTTGGGAAAACTTCCTCCTAAAACTGGTGTCATATATTTAGATCTGAAAGGGAACAACTCTTTCATTGTAGAGATGAGGAAACTGAGAAACAGAGAGGTTAAATTTATTGCTCAGCTAGTAAGTGTTTCAACAGGATTTTAAACCCATGTGTTCCTATGTCCAAGTCCAAGTTACTAAAAATTATTTGAATGTGGTCGCTTCAAAATGAAATGCAGAGTTTACCGTCTAACAAAAGATTCAAGCCAAGGGCTCTTGACTCCTTTTTGTCCTAGGAAACCCTTTGACTTTCTGGAAAAGCAATTTCTTAGGATACTATTTTGTATCTTACATTCATAATTGAGGGAAATGCTTCCTTTCAGTTAGACATCAGGGAAAATGATATCTTTTTTTCCTCAGATTCTCAACCTCCTGAAATTTATCTTCATGACTCCATGAACCTCAGGTTAGTAATTCCTTCTATAAGCTATACACATTGCAGAATGTTGTAATAATTGATATCTTATTCCCTTTGTTTTCTTTGGTCACCTTTTTTTTCTTTTCTTTTTTCTTCTTTCCTTTCTCTTTCTTTTTTCTGATAGATAAATAGAGCATCTGTGTAATTCTATATTGACAATATTGTCTTCATTTGGATCCCATCTAGAGAGGAAGGACTGTGTGGTCTAGGATATTAGGCAGCTAGGAGGTATAGTGAATGGACTGCTAGATCCTAAGTTAGGATGACCTGAGTTTAAATCCAACCTTAGATGTTTAATTATCTCTATACTTCTAGGTACGTCATTTAATTTCTGCTTGCCTCGATTCCTCATCTCTGAAATGGAAATAATAATATCACTTACTTCCTAGGGGAGTTGTGAGAATCAAATGAGCTAATGATTATAAAGTGCTTATTATAGCACCTGATCTATAATAAAGAAATGTTAGGCATTACTATGATGATATAATGTAACATTTGTTAATATACATATTATATATGTATATACACATATATTATGTTAATTTATTGATATATTTCCTATTATCAGGAAATTTTAAACTGGGAAGTACCTTTAATATCCTTTAGTCCAACTCCTAAGAATACAGATGAGGAAACTGAGCCTGAAAAGGATTAAATTACTTTCCCAAGATAACATTCACACAATTTATTTATTCATTCATCCAAAAACATTTATGAAGTACTTACCAGATGCAAGGTAAAATATAGTTAGGCATAGTGGAAAGGAATCAGCACTGAAGTTAAGAATATCTAAGTTTAAGACCTAGTATTGAAATGTACAAGCTGTGTGAATATGGACAATTCATTTAACTACTTAGTGTATATGATAATTTTCTAAGAGTATAAATCACCAAAAAAAAAACAAAAACCTAATGATGTGTGTCAATAGAAAGAGTTCCCATGCTGGGAGTTCCTTAAAATGATCAAATTAAATATTGATGTCCCTTCTCCCTTACTTTCTATCAAACAAAAAGTACTAAGTATGAGGAATTCAAGGATAATTTTAAAAAATACCTACCCTCAAAAAGCATAAAATTTAAAAGCTAATAGCAGAAGTCTTAGGGCTCATATGTGCTGATTCTCAATATTAGGATACATACACATGTATATATGCATACATACTTACATACTGAGATAGTATAGATAGATAGATATAGATATAGATATATATACACACACACACTACAGTATGTATACTATACAAATGTATAGTATATAGATGTATATATATAAATATATATACAAATACACATATATATTCATCCAATATTTATGCAAACTAATGAGAGAAGATATTTAATGTGAATTACCATTTTGATTTTTTTTTTCTGAAATACTTTCTGGTCTGCTATCTAAAACATATTGAACAATTTATTCTTCCTCTACCTTAAAGAGGAAAAAACAAGAACTTAAATGTTCCATTTTAATACAAAATATTTCCCAAAGAAGCATCATATTATAAAGCTTATGCCATAAGAAAATTAAATATCATGAAACCTATACATCTAGCAGGAAAACTCAATTATTTCTCTATAAAATTAGACAAGTTAAAGTGCTCATTTTTTCATAGTATTCTAAATATTTCTTACAAAATACAAACTGGTTGCTAAGATAAGCAAAGCTAGTAGACTTTCATTTTTAAAGTTTTACTTAAAATATTTGAAGAAAATTGTCCATTAATTGCTAATTCTATTATAATACCTGAAGAAGGCTAATTACCAGTTCTGGGGGCCATTTTTTGTAAGAAAGATTTAATGGATTACTAATAGGGCATAATATGATGGTAGGAAAGACCTGACTTATGGTTTCCAAAAGATGAATAATGTGAATTATTACCAGAATTCAGGATGGCTGGAAATGACAGATCTTGCCAAATTAAATATATTTCAACAGAGATGTGCTCATTTCAAAGAATAATTCTTTAAAAAAAACCCAGCATGATAAAAGTGGCAGAAAGCCATCCACTAAAGATGCTTCAACATAAACAGAAGAGCCCACGGGGGGAAGAAAGGCTTCTGACAGTCAGAGATGATAAGGAAGTAAATTCTTCAGTTCATTGTTTGGTGCGGCTCTACCTGTCAGGGCCAACAGATCCTCATGTGGAATTAATGAAGTTTCTGTCTCTGGCTTGAAATATTAAACAATGAGTGAAATCTTGGTAAACTCACAAGTCTCCAATTGGAAAATGGAAAAATGTTTGAGTTATGACAAGTTGAATTTACAAGCTGGTCTGCTAGTCATTATGATATCCCTGAATACTGACTGAAGTCAAAGAAAGCTGAGATTAAGAGCACATGAGATGATATGCACAGAGCATTCTAAACACCCTTAAAGTACTGTCAGCAATTACTACTATTATTAGTGCAATTATTACTATGTGTCCCCACAATTCAGAGTAGTGTGGTATAGTGGAATAAGCCCTGGATTAGGAGATAGATGAGCTTGCTCTAATTTTCATATTCATAATTACAATCATGTGTTTTGGGCAAATCATCTCTGAACTTCAGGTTCTTCTGTCAAGGAGAAGCAGGTGGGAAAATACTCTGTAAAGTGGAATTACTTTCCTGAATCTGTGATCTTATCGGTGTGGGTCCTAGCTCCAAGAATGCAGATGCTCTCTATGCAACTCCTGCCTCCATAATTACTCCAGTCAATTTCTGATATGTGAAAGGGTTTTCCTCATTTTTTTTCTTAACATTGCATGGGTGCCACATGGGTTGTAGAGCATGTGAACTGTTCATATATTATCCCTTGCTCTGTGTAATTTGTTCAGATACATTAAACACAAAACAAAACAAAAACAAAAACATTGGATAAAAACCTTTAGGGAAGAAATTTATCCTGCTGAATCAATGGTGGTTTAAAAGTCAAAAAACAAGCAAGAAAGGATCACATAGCAGCACCTCTCAGTCAACTATATGATTGCAAAGATAGAGTCGAATATAATTTGCAAAATTTTGGTGGTTCTCATTGCCTAACTTCATCAAAGGTGCCATCAACATGTATATAAATTATGCTCAAAATTTTTGAAGACCTGAGAAATGTGCAGATGAGTTGCTACTACTTGTGTGAATGTTCTTGATGGCCATTTTAGTAGAAGTAACATTTGGGATTTATCTGGAATCCTTCAGTTTTTGAAATATTTTGAGAATTGGTCTTTCAAGGATTTTCTACAGCCTTCTCTATGTAAGTAACTTACAGGCTCTAAAAAGTGAGAGAGAAGAATAGACAAAGGAAAAGATAATGATGATTGTCATAGTTTCATATAGAATTTACACAAATATAATAACTTGCCAGAAGATATAAGGAGTTTACAAACCACACTGGCCAGTAAACACTCTGTTTTCTTTCAAAACACAGTAATAGAACAGTAAAAGCAACACCAATTTAGACTATAAGCTCATTTCTAAAATATCAAAGAGAATTAATTATGGAGGAAGATTCTGAGTATCAGAAAACAGTACAGACATAAAAAATCTGAAGAAAGTATGAGAGGAGACATCTATATAATGTAATCTCAAAGTAAATTAAGTACAAAATTGTAAGGAAGAAAACGGAAGAACACAAGATGAAAAATATCTATAAAATTTTATAATAAATTATTATCACTATTGAGGATAGGGAAGCTACTAAATTTGTTATTTGACATTATAGTTCTGGATTTGCTGCTAAAATAAGTATAAATTGTATTGAAGAAAAAATATAAGAAGAGCAGCTAAACTACACCAACTACTACACTCAGAGGAAGGGAGAACTAGGTAAGGTTTTACCAGATAGTGGTAGAATCCTGTGGGAAGAGTAAGTGATACCACCACCCATATCCTATGAGACACTTGGATTCCAGTTCTGGATCCTACAGTTTTTATAGCTTTGCTTGGAAATATCATTTTTCAAGTCTTCCATCCATGTCTCATTGCAAATATCCCTCTTCTCCTTTCCAACATTTCTTAATATTCTGTCTTACATTTGAATGTATGCTCTTTAAAAGCAGGGATTACCTTGATTCCTTGTGTTTCTATCCACGGTAGTAGGCACAATATCTAGCACATAGTAAGCATTTAATAAATTCACAATCTGTGTCTATCTATATGTCTGTCTTTCATCTCCCTATCTATAATTTATCTTTTGACTGATCTATATCTATCATCTATCATCTATGAGACATATAAATTAACACATGAAATTCTTCTATACATATTTCCACAATTATGCTGCATAAGAAAAATAGCAGCAAAAAGGGAAAAATGAGAAACAAAGGAAAAGCAAGCAAATAACAACAAAAAAGGTGAAAATACTCTGCTATGATCCACACTCAATTCCCATAGCCCTCTCTCTGGATGAAGATGGCTCTTTTCATTACAAGATCATTGGAACTGGCCTGGATCATCTCAATGTTGAAGAGAGCCATGTCCATCAGAATTGATCATTGTATAATCTTGTTATTGCTGTGTACAACAATCTCCTGGTTCTGCTCATTTCACTCAGCATCAGGTCATGTTGGTCTCTCCAGGCCTTTCTGAAATCATCCTGCTGACTGTTTCTTACAGAACAATAATATTCCTTAACATTCATATACCACAATTTATTCAGCCATTCTCCAAGTGATGGACATCCACTCAGTTTCCAGTTTCTTGCCACTACAAAGAGGGCTGCCACAAACATTCGTGCACATACAGGCCCCTTTCCCTTCTTTTAGATCTCTTTGGGATATAAGCCCAGTAGAAACACTGCTGGATCAAAGGGTATGCACAGTTAGATAACTTTGGGCATAATTCCAGACTGCTCTCCAGAATGGTTGGATTCGTTCACAACTCCACCAATAATGTATCAGTGTCCCAATTTTCCCACATCCCCTCCAACCTTTGTCATTATCTTTTCCTGTCATCTTAGTCAATCTGAGAGTTGTGTTAGTGGTACTCCAGAGTTGTCTTAATTTACATTTCTCTAATCAATCGTGATTTAGAGCATTTTTTCATATGATTAGAAATGGTCCTAATTTCTTTGTCTGAAAATTATTCATATCCTTTTTCCATTTATTATTATTAATTTAGATGAGAGAAGAACAATTTAGTAATATTCAATGGTAAAAAAGGAACATAGAGTAATGGAGAGTCAAGAAAACCTGAGGTCCAATTTTACTCAGAGTCAAGAAAACCTGAGGTCAAGTTTTACTTTGTGGTAAATACTGGTTTTGCAGCCATGATGCAATTCCTAGTGCCTCAGATAATATTCATTGTTTCTGTGAAGGGAATTTCTTTACTGGAGGTTTCCCATACCAAAGAAATAATAAATGAGGTCTGCTCCCACCCTCTAGAAAACTTAAATTCTAAATTGTTTACAGTGAAGAGTTTAAGTTGTGGGGAAAGTGCTACCTTATATTGTCATTTAATTATTAAGAATGTTTTGGTAAAGAGTGACTTAAGAACTATATCTCCTATAAATTTTTGCATTAAAAACAGGATGATCAAAGACTAAAAAACCTATGATGGTCCAAAGGAATCAGGCTTTAAAAATTATATATCTATTTTTGGGAGAAACTTTTGGGGCTAAAAGCTTGCATGGTATTCTTAAAGTTCCATACAGGCAAGAAGAGACCTCTACTACTTTCTATTGTAGAAGGCTTTCCAATAATAAATTTCAGAAGAACTAAATTCTTCTAGGGACCAGTTTTTTTGCTACTTAATACATTCATAACCTGGGCTCCTCAAAACAAAGTTCTGAATCTTAATTTTCCCATCAGTAAAAATGATTAGCATTTTCCTCTCTTAATAAGGTTTGCCATTGTGATGGGAGCAACAGTCAAATTTTCCTACAAAGATAAAATGGAGGAAGATGTGGTGTATGTAATATGCAAGCTGAAGCAAAATATTCATGTATAATTAATAGTATAGAAGAGATATGTAAAAGTATGCTTATATTTTTTAAAGTGGCTTTCATTTTTTTAATCTGCAATTATAATAAAATCAGTAATCTAGATTAAATTCAGAGGTAAGCCCAATTGGTATCAATCAAAGTATTCTGATTTTTGAGGTAGTTCAAGAATCAGAGACAGACAGACATACACACACACACATTATTCCATGCAGACATAGGTCCAAAGAAGCAGTCACTCAAGGAAGATTGCTGCTTGTAGAAATGGAGCCTCTGGTAATAGAAAAAGGATCTAGCTATATAGTCAAGAAAGAACTAGGTCTGAAAGTTGAGCTCCATGATACAGAGAGAATATCCTAGAAACCTAGCTGAGTAACTCATTCTGCAAAGATGCTCCTACACATAGAGCTGTGAATTATCTTGATCACATGTGTTCTCCACAGGTGGTCCCAAATGGACTTTCAGTTTATGTCTTATGTGTATTAATGAAAAAACATGTCCCAGATTTATGTGATGGAATGTTTTGAAGTTACTCTTCTTCCTATGCCATTGCAGTAAATATCCTGCTAAGAGCTAAGTTAATGGAAAATGACAAGATTATATTACCTATAATTTTTGGTTTGGGGATCCATAAGTTACTCCTAGAACTTGAGGAGGCAGCTGCTTTATGGAGAAATGATTTGCCAATTTGGGGAAAGTAGTTCAAAGGAGGTGTTATATAAAGAAGTAGGTTAGATTCTTAACTAAAGGTGAGAAGAGACAGCCAGTCTCTACTGGCTGTTGGATGTATCTATCTGTTAATATAGCAATCTAATGGTGGGAAGCCTTAGAGAGTTCTTAACCTTTTTCATATTAGTAATCCTTTTGGCCGTCTATTAAATCCTATGGAGACCTTCTAAAAGCATAAAATAAAATATGTGTGATTGCAAAGAAAACCAATTATAATGAAATGCAATTGTCAAAATATATGTATATTTTTTAAGTTCAAGGAACCCTGGGTTAAGAATCCCTAAAGACATTCTAAAATACTAGACTGAGAAGTTTATATTTTGCTTAGGAGACATTAGGGAATCACTGAATGTTTTTATGTGTGTGTGTGACATGGTTTATACATTTGGAAAATTATTTTGGCAGATGTTTGAAAGAATGAAAAAAATAATTAAATAAAATTTTAAAATTAATATATGAAACGGTACTAAGCAATGGGTTTACAAATAGAAAAATAAGACAACCTTGCTCTTGAGCAACTCACATTCTAATGGGGCAGACAACATATGTGGGAAGTTTCAGCTGCAAGGCAGATGGAAAGGTCCCATGATCCATAGGCTACAGCAGCAAAGCAAATGATGATGATTCTTAATGAGTGTACTACAATTAATAAAGTCATGTCATTTTTGGAGGTTGTTCCATTTGACATGACCAAGGACTTTATTGCCAAAAGTTTTCAGTTCTGGGGCTTCAGAAACTATGACTGGAGCATCTCCAGGAGCAGTTTCTCTAGGTAAGATGTTTCCCAGGATAAGGATTGAGGACATGAAGCTGGAAACAATTCCATTGCTAAAAAAAATGGTCCTGAGCCACATCTACTGGGGTCTGAGGGGAGATAATGGTAAAGATGTCATAGTAGTGGTCTAACTTGCTTGTTAAATGCTACCTCTTGTCCTGTACTCAGGGTATCTAGCTCTTTCTGGTAGGCTGGCTTGCCAACCCTGTGTATGTTAGTTGGTTGATGTGTGAGGAGAATGGCTAGCCTCTACTTCCCAGGAATATCTTCCCTGGGTACTTTCTGTAAGGATTAAGATAGAAGCAGATCTAGTGGTCTGGGGAACCTTAAAATTCCAAGACCTTTGGGTTCAGGGTCCTGGGCTATCTCCATCAAGCTCTAAGGAAAGATAGTGTTTAGGAGGTGATGATGATGATTTGGTTTCCCTGGCACATGGGTCTCCAAGTGTACCTTGCTATTTTAGCTAGATTATTTACACAACTAGAGAAATCTAAGGGGTTGCCTTTTATTTCTTTTTTTTTTCATTTTTTGGATTTATTGAATGTTTAAACATAAATAATGAAAAAAATATTAATTCAGTTTTAACTTAAGAATGTTTTTTTTCTTTTTAAACCTTTTAATTTTTCAACATCAACCCTTGCATAGCCTTGTGTTTCAGATTTTCCCCTCCTTCCCCCCCCAGTCCCTCCTCTAGATAGCAAGCAATCCAATATATGTTATACATGTTAAAATATATATTAAATCCAATCTTGTGATGAAGAGAGCCATTGACAACCAGAGAGAGGACTGTAGGAATTGAATATGGATCACAATATAATATTCTTACTCTTTTTGATGTTGTTTGCTTGAATTTTGTTTTCTTACTCATTTTCTTTCCTTTTTGATCTGATTTTTCATTGTATAAATATGTTCACACACATTGGATTTACATAGATTTTAACATGTATAACATATATTAGATTACTTGCCTTTTATTTCTTGAGTAAAAGGATCAGTAGAGCTATTCTACCTGTTGGGTAATTAACCTGAATAAAATTTGTCCCTTTTTTCCTCTACTGCTCCTGCTCCGGGCCCACAACCAGTTGTGAGTCTCTTGTTTCTATCTCTTCTCCTGTCATATGCTGCTCCCATTAGCTCAATTCATTTCATGTTTTGAAGGTCAGAGAAGTTAGAAAACATGACATTGTCCATCAGAGATCTAGAAGAGTTATTTATCTATCCTCTTGATTCCATCTTTCTTTTTAGAAAATGTTCCCAGATATTGAGGAAATAGTGTTGACCAAAAAATATCAATTTATGCATGATTTTTGAATGAATTTAATAATATGTTTGCATTGAGCTAGCAATTTCCTTATGATTCCATATCTGTTCTAGTTCTCTGTGATTTATAAAGAGTATTGGTCTGCCTTATAATTTGTGTGTGTTGTTTGGAAGATTCAGTTCATTGCTAGTGTCAAATGGCCAAATACAAAAGATCTTGAACTGCCTAGGAAAAGAAGGTGGGGATTCCCCAACTCCATGAATCTTCAGGTTGTTTTATATCAGAATCCAAGATATCTTCTCTCACAGATAAATTAAATTCTATCATTTATGAGTCATTTCAATTTACAGATGTTTCCTTTTATGATCCTGGGAGGGGTAACATATTAACTCCAGAATATTTTAGTGTGAATGAACTTATCGGATTTTTTTTTTTACATACATTTCAACCTCCTTCCTTCCACTACCCCAAATGATTTAAGTAAAGTAAAAGTGAACAATTCTGGAAAGAGGAAACCTCTGAAAAGAGGAAAGGAGAACAAAAACATGGAAGACTGAAGGCAAAACTCACCTATTTCCTATTTTGCCTAGGATCAATTTGGTGACAGACTGTCAGAGCAAGAGCACCACCCTTGCTCCTCCACATAGTGCCATAAAAACCTTAGAATGTTCTGTGGAAGTTAAGGGAATTAAATCTTCTACAACCCCTCCCAGTGACCCGTGTCCTAATGTAATCATTCTGGCTCATCCAAAGCAGAGAAAAACAGGGACTGATATGCATAAACCATTTTGAGTTTCTCAGAAATAAAGGACTATATAAATACAAATTGCCCTTAAACAAACTGTAGCTCACATTATTTAACTAAATTCAAAATAAAGAACTTCTGGTTATATAGTATGTAAATGATAAAAACTGAGACTACAAAGATAGCTTAATAAAGAAAATAATTCTCTGAAGAAAATCCATTAACCTTTGACATTCACATACCATAAATGATATATAAATACAATTTTCATGATTTTGTTGTCTAGATATATTTCCAATAGCTTTTAGTGTTGATCTACAAATGTATGAATTAAAATTTCTGCCCCATTTCCTTTGAAGAGTACAAAACTTCTAATAAAGTCTCCCCCCCCTTTTCACGTGACATTTTTGTCACCAAATTACCAAAAGCCAGGGATTTCTTTTTGTTTATACTGACTCCTCAAGATTCAATCAAAAGACTGAACTAAAATGCAATGTCAAAATGGAAGAAATTAACCTAATATGCTTTCACGATAGCATTTTTTCTGCCACCCACATTTTAACTACCCTTTCCCCTCATTGAGGGATAGGAATAAGTTGGTGTAGTATGATATTTTACCATTCAGTAGAACGACAGAGAGGGAAACATTTCCTCACTATGAATAAGTGAGTCTGGGGCATCTCAAATTATAAACTTATGACTCCAATACAGAGGCTATAAAATGCTGAACATGAGCCAGAAATGTCAGATAAAATGACTTGGTTTCAAGGAAATTGTTTGCACTTAACAAGATATGTGGTATACCTGTAGCTTATGCAGTACAAAACATAAAAATAAATAAACACTTGAAATATGGGGTTTCAACTGTTCTATAAATGAATATGAGTTGTGGTTTTGATTATTCTGACCCAGAAAAGGAAAATAATTCTTCACAGGTTATCTTGCCTCAGGAAGAAATGCTGAGCATTTACACTAAACTCCATTCTCATAGGCATTGGCAAAGTAGGTGAACAATTTAGGGATTGCATTTAGCTTTTGGTTGTTTCGATTAAAATTATACGTAGGGGAAAGGAGGAGAAGTATAATGGCTTAAATTGTAGCTCATAATATTAACCTGAGTGCTCTGCACAGAGTAGGTTCATTATAAGTACTTATTAATAACTAATTCATTAATTAAGCAGAAAGTTCAAACATATGATCTTGATCTCTCCTAATCATTCCTTTAAATTACAGTAACAACAACAAACAAGGGAGTAGACCGCCTTTTCTTTCAGATATATAGGATTAGAAATAATTAGAGTATACTAAATATATATTTATGGGTATAGATGTGTTTGTTTGTGTCTACACACACATATATACACAAGCATTTTGTTGTTATTGTTCAGTGGTTTGTCAGTCATGTCTGACTCTTTTTAACAAACTCTTTTGGGGTTTTCTGAGCAGGGTACCATTTCCTGCTCCAGCTCATTTTTCAGGTAAGTAAACTAAAGCAAACAAGGTTAAGTGACTTGCCCAGGGTCACATAGCCAGTTTGTATCTGAGATCTTTGCTACTCCTAGCTTTCTTTGATATTTGATTTGCATATTACTTTCTACAGGAAGCCTTCCCCTATTTATCCTGTTGTTAGCATACTCTCTCCTTTTTGAATTTTCCTTAGATTATGCAAACTATTAAAATTTAAACTACATTAAGACTTTGGAGTACTTTCTGCTTATCTATAAACACATTTACCTCCTCCCCCTCATTATCTCCCAAAATAATGTAATTCTTTCAGAATAGTTACTGTTTTTTTCTTTTTGTATTCTAGTACTTAGAACAGTGCCTTGAACACAGGGACTTAGTTAATACTTGGGCTTGACTGGTTCTTTGTTTCCTCCTATGAAACCTGGGAGGGATGGGTTAGATAATTTCTAAAGTCCCTTCCTCTATCATATTATAAATTGAGAGCAAAATCACATTTTCATAACTACTGTCTGCTATGCTACAATGTGCAGATAATGAATGATATGTTAAAAATAGAATGGGTAGTGGACATGAATATATAAAAAACTTAAAGTGAAAGATGAAAACCATCTTGGACTTTAAAAGTTCAGATTCTAACCTGAAAATTCTGTACTGGCAGCATAGGAAATGAAAATAAATTTTTTTCTTTATTTGGGGAACACTGGTACGAGATTGCTATCAAGAGAGATATTCATTAAAGGAAGTAGAGAGACACACAAGCATCTTGTTAACTTAATTAAGACACAACAGACCTAGACTTTTCTTGAAGGATCAAATTTTAGAGATTCCATTATAAGCATGAACATAAATTTAAGGGTGACCACTTAAAATGTCATCACCACCACTAGAGGTCACACACACAGTCCCTATGAAGTCTAGCAGGCAAAATAAACAAAGATAATTCTTGTTCTAATGGTTATCCACATGGTTTTTTAAATAATAGCCCTCCCTCTCCCCAAAACTGCTTGATTGATCTTCTGTAATTTCCTAGCTATCAGAATCTCAATCTTGGTTGTCTTTAATAAAATACTCTCCTCCATGCTCCATTCTAGAAAATGAGGGAATGAATGCTTTCCTTTAAGTACTACTCTGTTATTAACTGCAACAGTAATTCCTCTAGCATTCACAATTTTTGCCTTTAAATAAGTTTCTATTTCTTGAATGTTCAATAATTGTGTTGGAAAACTCCAAGTTGTAATACATTGAAGGGCAGTGGTAGCGCAATGCATTTTACTCTGCTGGTGTCAAAGATAGAGAGAGAGATTAATAGTTTAATTAAACTTCTAAAAAAGAATGGCTTTTACAGATATTATACTTCTGACCTCTTAGTGAGGGGATGGGAGATTAGGGACTATATGTTTGTGATGAACCACTTTGTTTGACAAGCATACTGTACACAGTTCTAGTAATTTGCTTAAATATTGGGTAAATTATGAGACTGATAAATTTTCTAGTAGATGTTGCTTTTCAGAAATAGTTGGGGTTTATTCTGTCATTTTCCAATTGTGTGTGATTTTTTATGAGGCTATTTGGATTTTCTTGGCAAAGATACTGGAATAGTTTCTACTTCTTTCTCCAGCTCATTTTACAAATGAGGCACTGAATCAAAGAGAATCACACTGATAATTATTGTCTGATGCCAGATTTGAACTCAGGAAGATGAGTCTTTTTGACTGTGGGTCCAGAGCTCTATCCATTGTACCAACTATCTGCTCTTCAGAATACTGATGAAAACATCATGATGTAAATAAGAATGTAAATAAAAATAACAAAAATGTAGATGGAAAAATAAGTATTTGGGCTTCATAATCTAAATAGGACTATTTATAGTTAATGAAAAATGATTATGTATTTCATTACTTTTACCACTTTTACTTTATCACTTCTATATGCAGTATGTATGTATATCTATATATAAGTATGTATACATGTATACATACAAACATACATGCACACAGACACACACATCATATATTAAAGCAGCTAGGTGGCACAGTATGTAGAATATTGGACTTGAAGTCAGAAAAACCTGAGTTTGAATCCTTTCTCAGAAACTTATTATTTGTACAACTTGGTGATCTCTCTTAGTACCAATTTTCTTATCTGTAAAACTGCCCAACGATAGCATCTTTCTCATACAGTTGTGAGAAGATTAGATGAGATTATATATTTGTATAACTTTACATTCATAAAAGAATCATATAATTGTTAACTTGTTAATATTAATATTATATATATATATATATACTAAAATAATGTTTTAAACTTTTGCTTCAAGACTTACTATGGTGTGGAAATGAGTTTTCCAGCTAAAATGGCTAATTAGTTTTTCTGCTATCTATGTCCTTGCTTTTGCTATCTTCCTTTCCCCTTCACATTGGAAACTTGTCAGTAGATCATATAAAATTATGAATTCAATGACGACCTAAAGACAGAAGTTTTTGGATGCAATCATCTTCATTATTAAAGTCATAATAATAATCATCTCACCTTTTATACTGTTTGCAATGTCTATTCCAAAGCACCCAAGTTGCTTTCATTTTTATATTTGTCTTAAAATATTTCTCTGATGAATTTATTCTAGCATCTCTCTCTCTCTCTCTCTCTCTCTCTCTCTCTCTCTCTCTCTCTCTCTCTCTCTCTCTCTCTCTCTCTCTGTCTCTCTCTGTCTCTGTCTCTCTTATTCAGAGATAGGATTCATGGCAGCTAGTAAGCACTGTGAAAACCAAGCAGATTGATAGTAAATGACAGTAAATGACCATAATCTGAACCCTGTTTACGCTATTGCTCTTGAAGACTGAGCTCTGGTTGTGTACTATGGTTCCAGCTATTTTGCTTTAGTGTTGATTAGCTAAAGATGGGAAACTCACCTGTGCTTCATAGATGAGATTAATCATGGAGTTTCAAAGGGAATATAAAGACACAATAAAAATATCAGAAGAGGAAGAGAGAAAGTCTTTCAGCAACACATGTAAGTCATGAGCCAAAAATAATCTAGGAAAATATAAACTCCTTCATTACAGTGCATGAAAAATAAACAGGACTTCAAAAATGTTGAATGAATGAAAAAGCATCCCAGAGACAACCAAAGTGCATAGGACTAAGAATGAGACTCTATTATCTTAGAGGTAGCAGGGAGTCTCAATCGGGAGGTAGTAAATAGCAGCTGAAAAAAGCTTAGAGAAAATCAGGTTACCTGTATGCCAGGGACTCAAAAACATATCTGCAATTCCTATCTATCAGAAAACACTTATTTACCTGCAGGTCTTCTCCCCCCCCCCCCCAATACCTTAAGTGATAGTGATTTTTAAATGTGCATAGTGCCACTGACCTTTTGAAAGGAGAGATTTAAGGTTTTAAAAAATCAAATAGATTTGAAAATATGTATATATAATGCATATATATGTAATTGAAAACTGTAGGACATATTTAGAAATAAATTAGACATATCAATTAATATTGTTGACCATTATTCAACATGGTATAATTTACCAACAAGAAAACTGAAGAAGACTACTTATTCATCCCAGGACAGTTGAAATGATAAATGTTAATTTATTATCAACAAAGTCTGATGTTATGAGTATATAACCAATTCATAAGCAAAAATTATAGAGCTTCCTCAGACAAAGAGGAGGCTGACTGTCTCCAGTGTGAGCCCTCTTATTTCTTTTTTAATTTAAGAAGCTTACTGAGATACTGTATTCTCAGCAGCCTGTATGTGTATGTGTGTCTGTTTACTAGAGTGGGTCAGAGACTCAAGTTACTTACAGGTCTTTCTTTCCCTGTAGGAGTGATTTCTATTTGAAACACTGAATTCCCTTTATGGGAAAAATATTTTCAGTCAACACTGGGCACACAAGGATTCACAGAAATTTAATTTCATAATTCAAGCTAATACCCCATGCCAAGATTAGAGCAATAGCCACACATTTTAGAAATCTAATTTTAGAGACAAAACTATTTTTGTTTGAATAAATCAGAGATAGAGTAAACCAAGCTACTTATTTTAACTTAGAAAAGACACAGACCTACATAGAGCAAACTAAATCAGGACACCTAGTCTCAAGGCTGAGCTGTTTACATCAATTTCCACAGACTGCACTTGGCTGGGGCAGCCTGACTTCAATCAGTAGGTAATGAAAGTCACAAAATGTTAGAGCTGAAAAGGACCTTAGAGATCATCTTGTGAGAGTTTCAGATTCTATGAATGGGCAAATTGAGAGTAAAGCAGGTAAAGCAATTCATCCAAAGTTATATTTATTAAGGGTAGAACAAGCATTTATTAAGTATCTACTAATGTACCAGGTACACTGTGCTAAATATTTTTCAAATATTATTTCATTTGAGACTTTGCAACAACCCAGTGATGTACATGTTATTGATGAAACTGAAGCAGAAAGAAATTAAGGCAGACACTTATGCTCGTTTAATGTGTGAGCTAAATTCAAAGTCAGTTATTCCAAATTTCAAGCTCTGTGCTTCTATCCACGGCAGCCCCCTGCAGGTAACAGACCCAAAAAGAGAATCCAGATGCTCTACACAGTGCTCTTTCTATTGCTACAAATGCTGCAGCCAATGTGATCCTCTCCTTGAAAAAGAAAATATAAAAAACAATTCTTGAATTTATCACCTCTCAGGTTGTGCCTACTTATGTTTCTAAGAATGTACTAATTTTCTGACAGCATGAGGCTGGTGAGTATATAAAGAAATGGATGCACCTTGCTAAGATTAAAACATGAACTGACAGTGCTTTCTCGAACTGATAATCAATTGGGAAACCTTTGTTTGAAGAGCTGAGCTCAACAAAGAAGAAACAAAATTTGGAAATAAGGGTGAAAATAATGTTACCTGAATGATTTGCTCTCTGTATTCAAAACTTAAGCTGGCAGAAATTGAATTTTGACAGAAAAGAAAAAGTACTGAGAGAACCAGCAAAGGGATGCAACATTGTCTTCAATAATCTCCATAACATTTTTTTACTATTGATTTATTTTTAATAATGTTATTATTTATTTATTTTTATATATATTTTAAAATGATTTTATTATTTATTTATTTTTAATTTTAGGGCAACTGCCTTGCTACTTTTACCTATAGTATGGGCCAAGAATAACTGTAAAAAGGGCCTTGGCCATTTAAAAATATAATATTCATTTCAGATGGGTTAAGGCCAGATTATTATATTTAAATACAATTATATTCTGGTGGAAGAATTTTATGCTAAAGAAAGAAATGCAATTTAAGTTGGCCTTACTTTTTCTGAAAAATACATGGTGATCATATTTAATGGCCAAGTATTAGAGACTGAAACATTTGGGTCTATCTTCAGTATGTGAAATAAAAGGCTCTGTAGCCATTATTCAGCTCAATTTAAGAGCTCAGGAAACACTTTAATGTCAAAAATGATGCCTAAAAATATAGGCTAGCCTGGCTAATAGTATGGGGATTTTAGTAAAATTCATATCTCATTTTTTAAAATAAAATAGTAACGTTTTGGAAGGTAGTAGATGTCAGTAAAGCAGCTAAGTGATACAGTGCCAGGGTAGGAATCAGGAAGACTCGTTATCCTGAGTTTAAATCTGGCCTCAGATACTTATTAGCTGTGTGACTCTGGGTAAGTCACTTAATCCTGTTTGACTTGATTTCCCTATATGTAAATTGAGCTGGAGAAGGAAACGGCAAATTAATTTAGTATCTCTGCCAAGAAAACCTCAAATGGGGTCATGAAGAGTCAGATCAAACTGCAAATGATTGAGGATAAGTCACAACTCTTAATTTCATTTGGTGCACAAATTTCACCTGCACAAATTTTAACTTCTCAGCAAGTAAGCTGTGTGAATTTCTGTGACTGGAAAAGAGCATCGTCGGGGGGCAAGCTTTTTAGAATTTAAGAGGTTGGTTATTGGCCAATAGACAATCCATTTAGGGACTCATACCCTGAGCCTTTTCAATTTGGTAAGACCTTCCAGAAATTCACTGGCACGGGTGTGAATAACTGAGAATAACCTCCATACCACAACAAGGATTTATAGTAACACTAACGCAAGGTGACTAAAAAAGAATAGTAAGCTTATTTGTGTCTTTTGCCCTCTTTTCCACACATGTACTTTTCATTTCAATTTAACAAATGCTTATTAGGCACCTACTACTGTATTTCCATAGTACTTTACTTGGCAGTGGAAAAACAAAAATAAAAACGAAACAATCCTTCTTTTAAGGCACCTCCATCCTACCAGGGAGAAAACAACACATTCACAGATAAATAAATAAAAGGTAGTATGAGGAGGAAGAGAACACTAATCACTAGGAAGAAAGGGAGAACTAGGTAAGGTTTTACCAGATAGTGGTAGAATCCTGAGAGAAGAGTAAGTGATCCTACCACCCCTACCCCACCAGACACTTGGATTCCAGTTCTGCATCCTCCAGTTTTTATAGCTTTTCTTGGAAATGTCATTTTTTCAAGGCTTCCAGCCATGTCTCATTGCAAATATTCCTCTTCTCCTTTCCAACATTTCTTTATACACTGTCTTACATTTGAATGTATGCTCTTTAAAAGTAGGGATTACCTTGATTCCTTGTATTTCTATCCATAGCAGTAGGCACAACATCTAGCACATAGTAAGCACTTAATAAATATACAATCTGTGTCTATCTATATGTCTGTCTTTCATCTCCCTATCTATAATTTATCTTTCGACTGATCTATATTTATCATCTATCATCTATGAGACAGATCGTTTATTCAAGGCATATATACTGGAAATAAAACACTTAATGTGGATATCAATGAGCAGGGCCAGTTTGGATGAAATATAGAGTGCATGAAGGAGAATGATGTGAAATACTATGAAAAAGTCCAGAAAGTTAGGCTTGAGTCTGATTATAAAGACCTTAGATCAGATACTCAGAATTTTATGCTGAAGTGCTAAAAGGTACCACTGGAGATTTTTTAGTTCAAGGGTGACATGATTAGATCTGTGTCTCAGGAAGATTATTTTGACAGCTGTGTGTGGGATGACTTGGAGAAGAGAGGCTGAAAGCAAAAGGTACATTTAGAAGGCTATTACAATTGTACAGGTGAGAAGTGATGAATTAAGGTAGTGTTTAGGTGAGTGGATAGAAAGAAATAAGTGTAAGACATGTGGATATGGAATCCATAAGTCTTGGTATTCAGTTAGAAATAGGGTCAAGGATAGGATTAAGCTGCAACCTATATGACTGACAGGATGTTGGTGCCCTCAACAAAAATGAAGGAGGTTGAACAAAGGGATAATGAATTATGGTTTTGAACATGATAAATTTGAAATGTCAATAGCATTTCTAGCTGGAGATGCTTAAGAGGAAGTGGTATATGATAGCATTAAAACTCAAAAAATAAGAGCTAATTATATAGATTTGAGAATCACAATCACAACTGATATATATAGGATTTAGAGATGTACAAAGTGCAAGCCTTTGAAAAGTGCAAAGTACATCACTTTATTTAAATCTAATGGCAGTCTTATGAAGTGGATACTACAACTATTAATTCCCCAATTTTATGTTTTAGAAATCTGATCAATCAACCCTAATCAAAGAGATTAAGTGATTTTTTAATACTCTCACAGCTATTAAGTATCAAAAATTGGATTTAAATCTCGGTCTTCTTGGTCCTTAATACCACATTATATTTATTTTATCAATATTCCTTGTCATCCTAATAGAGATATATTAATAATAATGATAAGAATAATAATAACAATGTTCATAAGATTAACATTTTAAAGCATTTTACAAATATCTCATCTTAACCTCACTATCCTGTAAGATAGATTCTATTAGTATTCTCATTTTACCTATAAGGAAACTGAGGCAAACAGAGTTGAAGTAATTTGTCCAGGGTAAACAGAGATAGATAGTAAACATCTGACGGATTTAAATTCAGCACAGGATAGAGGACTTCATCCTTCTGCCTCTAGGTCAGTGCATCATCTATTGGGCTGCCATATATTAATTGAATCCATGAAACTATTTCAAATTATCAAATAAGAACTTAAAGAGACCTCAAAGATTCTCTTTCAAATGTTCTCATATTATCAATAAGAAAACTGAATCTTAGAGATGGTAGATGACAATCTGAAGGTCACACTCTCTTGCAAACGCAAGAGATTCAAGCTCAGGGGTCTTCTTTGCTAAGTCAAATATTTTTTCACTGCTCTGTATTGCTTATTTTCTTTAAAAGATAGAAAGATAAAATATTTATTAAACATTCGCTATGTGCAAGGCACTATGTTAAGCTCAAGGGATGCAAATACAAACAAATATTGGTCTCTGTCTGCAAGGAACTTATACCCCAATGGGGTAAGACTACAAATTAAAGGAAGCTGCAAAAGATGGGGGAGGGAAAGACAGCATGGTACCCCGTGCAGACTTAGTTCCTGGCACAATAGGGCAAAATTTTATCTGTTCAAGCCTAGATTCCTAGAGACAGATTTTAAAGGGAGGGAGGATTGGAAAGTGATGATGATGATGATGACTAAAGAGGAAGCAACGTGATATAGAGAAGGCCAGGAAGATACTGTCATGGCAATTTTGAATGCAAAGAAATAAAATCTAATCTCTTTGGGTCCGTTTCCTTATCTTATAATGACTGCTTTGGACTATATGATCTTTAAAATTATTTTCAAGTCTAAGATTCTATTAATCCTATATTCTAATTCTTAATCCCTTATGCAGCTGACTCTTACAGAGTACATAAGCCTGGAACTAACCATTTTTCTTTTCTCATCATCCTTTTTTCTTTTCACTAAGAAGCAGAGTGCTTTTCTGCTTTCTAAGCTGCTGTTCTCACAAGTATTGGCCAACCTTCACAAAATATGTTAGGCAAATTTCTATAATGGTGGTTCACTAAATAGAGTTTCAAATAAGGACAGGACTCCTTGTGCTTTTTTTCCCCCTCTCACTGAAAAGTGCAAAAAATGCAAATTACCCCCACAGAATGTTCATCTACTCTTTGAGATAGTCTGGCCTAGCTGGGAAATGAAAGTATAGAGTAAGACAACAGCAGTGGTGAGTGCAGCATGATTGATAGTAGTGGCAGAAAATTAAGACATCTCTGAGGTACCTACACACCTGTCAAAGTGGCTAAGATGACAGGAAAAGATAATGCAGAATGTTGGAGGGGATGTGGGAAAACTGGGACACTGATACATTGCTCGTGGAATTGTGAACACATCCAGCCATTCTGAAGAGAATTTGGAACTATGTTCAAAAGTTATCAAACTGTGCACACGCTTTGACCCAGCAGTGTTTCTACTGAGCTTATATCCCAAAGAGATATTAAAGGAGGGAAAGGGACCTGTATGTGCACGAATGTTTGTGGCAGCCCTGTTTGTAGTGGCTAAAAATTGGAAATTGAGTGGATGCCCATCAACTGGAGAATGGTTGGGTAAATTGTGGTATATGAATGTTATGGCATACTATTGTTCTGTAAGAAATGACCAGCAGGATGAATACAGAGAGGCGTGGAAAGACTTACATGAACTGATGCTGACTGAAATGAGGGAGATGATTGTATACGGCAATAAGAAGACTATAAAATGATCAATTCTGGTGGACATGGCTCTCTTCAACAATGAGATGATTCAGACCAGTTCCAATGATCTTTTGATGAAGAGCATCTACACCCAGAGAGAGGGCTATGGGAACTGAATTTGGATCACAACATAGCATTTTCACTTTTTTGTTGTTCTTGTTTGCTAGTATTTTGTTTTCTTTTCTCATTTTTTCTCTTTTTGATCTGATTTTTCTTGTGCAACATGATAATTGTGGAAATATGTGTAGAAGAGTTGCATATGTTTAACATATTGGATTACTTGCCATCTAGGGGTGGGGTGGGAGGAAGGGAAGGAAAAAAAAGTTTTGGAACACAAGATTTTGCAAGGGTGAATGTTGAAAATTATCTATGCATGTGTTTTGAAAATAAAAAGCTTTAATAAAAAAGAGATAGTAGTGGCAGTTATTAATCATTATGATTATGCTTTTATGTTACATACGTGAGTGAGTACCTTGGTTATTTCTACTTTAAATTTAACTTTTTAATTTAATTCCAACACACAAAAAGAGTGCTGGAACTGTTCAAGTGATAGAGATTTTTAGATATGTTACCTAATAAAGAATTTTATATGACATAGCATTACAGGGTTAGCATAAAGGGCACAAGAGTAACTTTAAATACTGACTAAGAGCAGCTAAGGCTTTGATTTGCTATGTTTTTAATAACAAAAGAGAGATCATGTTGATGAATAATCATTATGAATAATAATAAATATACAATTTTAATGTTTGGTATAAGCCAAAACTCATGTGCCATAGTATATCCCCTTGGAAAAAAATGTATAAAATTTTGGCAATTTGTAAGTTACATAGACATTCTATTTTATTATTTTTATTTTTTCTTGTTTAAAAAATCATAACTTCTATTTTGCATAACATTATAAGTTCTACTTTATACACAGAATTTATTCTGAGACTCTCAAAGAAAGTTTAAATAAGTATCCAGCATAAATGAAGAAAGTAAGGCCATTAGTGGTACCTCACAAACACATTTAAAAACTCCTATAACAGCTTAAGATCTACTCATTCCCTAGATTATATCTGTAGTGTTCCTCACACCATTACAGTGACAGAGAAATATATTATTAGCCCTCCGTCCCCTCAGCTCTTGTGCTTGAGAATCTCTACTTCCACCCAGGAGGTTAAATCATGAAATAAAAAGAAGTTGTCTTCTCACCTCTTCTTTCATCACCCTTAATCCTGTTTGCAGAAACTTAGAACTCAGTTGAGGACCCAGGGCTCTCATGTTACCTGGCTGCCCAGGACTCTCCTGCAATACTACATCTTGGTCTATGCTTTTCTATCCTTATGTCAGAAATGAACTATTGTGCAACTCTGCATGATGCTTTTTTCACCCTGCTTTGACTTAATGTCAATTCATTATAGCCAGAACAGTTGACTTTTCTTATTTCATTTCTACATTTAAAAATTTTTAATTATTTAATTCTATATAAAAGATTGTCTTCTACTGGTCTGTAAGTTCCTTGAGGGCAGAAAGCTTGTCTAATTTTTCTATGTGTTTTTGCATGTGACACTCTCTCTCTCTCTCTCTCTCTCTTTCTCTGTTTCTCTCTCTTTTTTTGGCTCTCTCTCTCTCTGGCTCTGTCTTTTTGTTTCTGTTTGTCTGTCTCTGTCTCTGTATGTGTCTGTCTGTCTTTCTGTCTTTGTCTCCTTTCTGACTACACACACACGCGCGCACACACACACACACATACACACACACACACAAATATGTATGTAGGAGGAAAGGCAAAGGAGAAAGGGGAAGGGGAAGAGGAAAGCAGAAAAAAAATTTTTTTATTGTGTTAAGCTTCCCAGGAATATCTTTATTCTTAAAAGGGGCAATTCAAACCAAAAAATGCATGAAACATTACTAAATGCTTGCTGATAGAATGACTGAAAATAGATCTTTAATGATAGACTAATTAAAAACTAATTGGGGCTATATTATTTGTTAGACATGGTAGTAGGGTGTTCAAAGCTATAAATATTTATTGGATATGAATTCACTGCCAGTATGAAGAATACATATGAGCTAATGTGAATGAGGCCCAAAGAAAAGAAATATGGTAAACTCCTTATCATGATGTAATGTTCATTTTCCTAAGAGTGTATAAGTAAATATAAAATCATTTCAGGAGATAGATGTTTTTTTTCATTTCTTAAGTGACATTATGTTGGCAAACCAACTACTCTGCATATTTGTAAAGTCAATTCTGCTCTTATTATCTCTTAATTATTTTATCTGTTTCTCATAATATCTTTATTTCGATTTGCTCAGTTTGTTCCTTTTCTGGTTGTTCTCATAGGTTAAGTTTACCATTTCAAAGCATTCTTCATTCTATTTATACAAAGGTCACGATTGCTTAATCTAGGTTACAGTGAAAGGGTCTTCTTCAGTCTACTGTACTCCCTAGTTACCTCTAATGTATTTACTACCAAATAAGCAGTTTTCATGTGGAAATGTTTTCCAAGTTCAATTCAAAGTAAATTTAACTTTACATTTTCATCTTTTAAAATAGTATGCAATGAGTATCTGATGTATAAGTACTTTTTCTTTCCTCAGAAGCACACTTGCTTATTCTCTTAGTAGAAAGCAAGTATCTTGAGTCCAAGAACTGGTTTTCATTTGTGTCTGTATATCTCCAGAGCCTAGTACAATTCCTTTAAGAAACTGGCATTAAGAAATGTTTGTTGAATTGGCTGTATGGCAAAGAATGCACTGCTAATTAGGGCAATTAGTGGTCTCAGAAATGTAACATTCACGCACACTTACAGACAGATTGGGATCTATAATTTGGTCTTTAGAGTTTTACCCTGTGATCCATTAAAATTTAGAGTAAATGTATGTAACATAGAGGCATGTGTGTGGTGTCATGGATAGAATGTGGCACTTGAAGTCCAAATCCTGCCTTAGACACTTCATAATTGTGTGATCCTGAGCAAATGATTAACTTTTACTCAGCCTCAGTTAACTCAGGATTAAAATGCAGAAGAGATAATCTACACCTATTTTTCAATGATAGAGTAAATAAGAATCAAATGACATAATAGATGTAAAGTGCTTTGTGAAACTTAAAGTGTTATGCAATTACTTGGTAATTGCCATATTTTCCAGAATCCATTGTCCTGACAAGGACCTATTAATCAGATTGAGGTTTTCAGAAGCTGGAAAAATACTGTGGCCAAATATGCCTCCAAATGTGATTAGACAGTTGAGCTTCTTGAGTACTTTACCTATTTACCAAACTGCAGGGTTTCCAGGTGCAATCATTTTTAGAAGGGACAACATTTATCCATTCATTTCTCTTAAGAAACTTCCAGAGGCTAAACATTTTTTGTATTAAGATGAATTGCTTCCCAAGATGGCATTTCATATGAAAACATTCTTTGGGTTAGTTTTTCAACTCTAGTTTTTATCTCTTTTTTCAAATTAAATTGAGGAGATAATGTCACATGAATTCAAGCCATTCTCAATCTAATCTTTCAGTAAGCATGCCACATAGATACCTCATGAGAAGGAAACTATTTCTCTCTTGTATGCTTTTCATTTGTTTTTATTTAAGACAGACAGGCAAAAGACCTGAAGTTATCCGATGTGAAGTTATGATATGAAAAGATAACTAGAAACATGTATGCCCGCAAACTAGGCACTAAGTACTCCACTTATATTGTTAACTGTGTTTTAGGGATATGTCAATTGGAAGCTATGCAAAAAAAGAAAGAAATCAGAATCCTGAATGAAGTTATAAATGGCCAAATTTCAAAACTAGTTTCCCAGATTGAATGCTTGGGTAAAGAAGGACCATATGCATTTCAGATCACCATTAAATCTGTCTACTGGAGCCCTCCAAAAACCATTTGATAGGATGGGCATGTGTGTGAGAAAAGATTTAGACTTAACCCCTGCAAGGCAAGGATTTAAAGCTTACTTAGTCCATGAAGAGCTAAGACAATACTTAAACACTTTTGAAGCTGGGATTAGATTTTGTGTTTGCAGTCAATTTGGTACCAGTTTAATTAATGCCACCTTGAAAAGACCTGCTTTTCCCGGTGCTGCATTAAGCCCTAAGAGAGGGAGGTCAGGAACCATCTTT
Organism: Sarcophilus harrisii; assembly: GCF_902635505.1. Taxonomy (NCBI): domain Eukaryota; kingdom Metazoa; phylum Chordata; class Mammalia; order Dasyuromorphia; family Dasyuridae; genus Sarcophilus; species Sarcophilus harrisii. The sequence goes on from NC_045427.1 coordinate 155,691,578, forward strand.
GTTAACATCTAGAAACCCTGGATTTTATCATCAGAGCTTTGGGGATTCTTTGGAATAAGCCTTCCTGCAAAAATATGCCATCTGACTTATTTGCAGGTCAAAGGGAAAGTTAGCCATCTGACGAATAAACCAGTCAAAGATATTGCCAGATATGCTGATATAATTTGTCTTCAGTGCTCCTGGGCAGGAAATCCTTACTCCAATTTCCAAATAGCTCAGTATTACATTTTCGTGTTTACCTAAGTTATAGTGGGGGCTATTGAGAAGGCACGCTAGGGCACTCAAGCATGACTTCTGTGGCGCTGAGCCCCACAAACTCACATACCATCTGGATGGGAGTTCTTTAGCGCGCAGATAACACAGGCTGCTAAGCAGCAGGCTAGTGCAATAGCTAGCCACTGTCAGAGGCTGAGGAATCACCTAACCTTTTAATCAGCTGATGGAGCCATCAGTCTCTCTCAGCAATCTCAGAATTTTCCTTCCCTCCAAATGGAAGGTGGTTGAGGAAATTATGACTTTTAAAGAAATTTAGCTCATATTCTTCATATAGCTGAAGGCCACAAGACAGCTTTCTGTGCCCCTTGGGTAATACTAATAAATGTTGTTCAGTAATTTTCACTTGTCTGACTCTTCATCACCACATTTGAGTTTTTCTTAGAAAAGATATAGGACTGATTTTGCCATTTCCTTCTCTAGCTTATTTTACAGATGAGGCAAATGGGCATAAGTGACTTACCTAGGATCATACAGCTAGTGCCTAAAACCAGATTTGAAATCAGAAAAGAGTCTTCCTGACTCCAGACCTAGTGCTCTATCTGCTACTCCACCTAACTGTCCAGCCACTGATTCTTATCAGTAGAATTATGAATTTTGAACTTAGAAGGGTACTTGGAAGACATCTACTATTGCTCCCTCATTTTACAGATGATACACTAAGGCCTGCTCACCAGAAAGATTAAATAACTTGCCTGAAGTTACTCAGCTGGCCAGTGGCAGAATCATATTTCAAATTTATGTCTTGTGATTTCAAGTTCAAGATTCTCTCCACTTCAGCATACTATCTCCCATGGGATGATTCTTCCAAACTTTCTGAAATTTGCTTTCCCAGAATTTAGGGGACATGGAATATGATTTCAGTTTATGGTTTCTTGTATTTAAAAATGAAATGACACTTCCTTCCTAAGCTTCCTTTCATTGCCATCCCAACAACCAGAGAGAGAATCAAATCAAATGCAGAAGAGTATTTTCCTCATCTGTCATTTAGGTCAGTCAAGAAATTATTAGCCCTTTCGATTTAGAGGAATTTTTTCTATCTAGATAATTGAAGACCGATTTATCAGATAGCTGATTCATTTTCCAAACTGTTCATCTATTTCCTCTCTGTACACATAGTCAAGAATTCATTTTAATCAATTAATCAACAAATATGTGTTAAGTGGCTATTTTGTGCTTGGTACAATGCTATAAAAGTATACAAAAGTCGGGGGATGTGAATTAAAATTTGGATTCTGATACTTAATATCTATATGACTCTAAGTATTTTAATGCCTTTGGGCCTCAATGTCTCTGTCAGCAAAATGAAGAATTTGGACTAGAGGGCCTCTAAGAGTCCCTTCCATATTTATGATCCTTTGACATTCTACCTCTAGATAAAACATGGAGAGGTTTATCTATTAAAACATACAAAAGAAATGTAAGTGACTTAGTAGGGTGGAAGAAGAGGGATTAACAATTGATATGAAGTAGGAAAGATGCCATGTAAGAGTCAGTGGGCTTTAGAAGAAATATGGGAGAGATTACATTGAGGAGTATACATAGTATATAATCGGTGTAAACGTCCGAAGGAAAGAGATAGAATGTCATGTGAAAAATTACAAAAAGACTAGTTTGGTGGTATCTAATAATGCATGAAAAGGAACAACGAATAATGTGATCAGAAAGGTGGATTGGAGCCAAATTGTGTCAGAGAATTTGGTATTTGACCCTTGGAGTAACAGGGAACCATTTAAATTTATTTCAGAAGGTAATAGCATGGTTAAAACTGTAGGTTAAGAATATCTCTTGAGCTATAATATGGAAGATTGGGGGGTTAGAGGGCTTAACTTGTGAAAAAAGCCCAATAAGAAGGTTATTTCAATAGATTCCAGGAGAAATAATAAGGGTTTAAAGTAGGCTATTAAAGCTCTCCATAACCTGATGGCACCTATCATGGTAGAACTATATATCATTCATCTTCACACACACTCTGGTTTTGTCAAACTGCCCTTCCCATTCTCTGAAATACTGTTTATAGGTTTAAATTTTACATGGGAAAAAGTAGGACAATTTTAAGGAGTCATGAAGAAATAATTAGCATACCTATTAATTCCATTGAATTGCACTCAACAAACTATAAATTAATCTGTTTTATATAAATCACTGCTCTAGAGATACAAAAGCAAAAACAACAACAACAACAACAATAACACAATAAAAATGGTAAATAATCCTTTCCCATAAGTAGCTTATACTCTGCTCTGGAATAGAACAAGCTGAAATGCCTGCTAACTTGAGGAGAGACAAAACATTAACAATTATGGGAATCAGGAATCTTATGGGAATTACTTGTCATTGGAGGTGGCAGATGAACTGAGCACTGAAGAAAACCAGAATTCTAAGAAGTTGGAGGAAGGGAACAAAGGTATTTCAGGTTCAGAGAAGGAGTGGTGGTGTTTGTTGAATAGAGATGAGCAATTTATGAAAAGGCAAGAAGGAAGATGGATTGGGGGCAGCAAAATGTATATTTTTTTAAACTGGAACATAAAGGAGTAAATCCATATGTTTGTAAAGGCACACTGGAGTCATATTGTGAGAGGCTTTAAGAGTTAAACTTAGGTATTGGTATTGTAACCTGAAAGAAATAGTGACCCTCCAAGACTACTCTTAAGATCTTATGATAAAAATGCTTTTCATATTCAGAGAAAGAATTGATTGTTTCTGAATACAGATTGAAGCATACTGGATTTTTTCTTTTTTACTTTTTTTGAGGGTTTTTTGAGGGAGGGAATAAGAACATCTATGTTTTATTTCACAACATAATTTTTATAGATATGTTTTACATGAATGAGGTGAGGAGGAAGGGAGAGAATCTGGAACTCAACATTTTAAAACTAATATAAAATTATTTTAATATAAATGGGAAAAATAAAAATATTAAGACATAAAAAATAGGGATCCACTAGAAGTCCTTAAGTAGGGAATATGATATAGTCAGACTTGTACTTTAGAAAGATTGTTTTGGTAATTTTGTGGAAGATAGATTAATTGAAGAAAGGAGAGACTAGAAGAATCAAGGAGATCAAGTAGAAAGTTTCTGCAGTAAAAGGCTGATTCATTAGGTTAATTATACTGCAAGGTATGTGGTACTGTTATAAATTCATATAGATGAGAGAGGAACAGGAATGTTAATGTCATAGAGATGCAGATCTACCCTTCCCCCAATATAATTTCCTGAGCACGTTCATATTTTCACCGATTCATATGCTTTTCATAATCCTTAAAGGCTCTATTATTTACCACATACTACCTTAAAAGTAGTATGGCTATTTGACAGAGGAAGAAAATAAAATACAGATAACTTAAGTGAAATATTACAAGAGTAAGGTTTTCTCATTAGATTACACGGCCTATTTGTATTTATGCTCTAGATTTTAGTTTCAATTTAAACTTGTTTTTCTATTGAGAAATTTATTAGAAAGCAATTCATTGATATGATAGTTATTTTCAAACCAATTCCCTTAAATTATGGAAGTAAAAGCGCCCTACCTCCTGCACTGGTGTTAATCTTGCTGAAAATTATGTCTGGACTACCCATTTGTAAAGGGTAGAGATGGACTTAAAGGAAAAATTCATTTTAAAGTTTTTAAGAAAAGAAAACATCAACTATTGCTGAAATATCAAAATATGTACCTTCAGCAGATCAGAAAACTCTATTCATTCCCCTATTCCAAGTGAACAACCTGTATTTTAGTTGGTGTCACTCTGAGAAAATATTAAATAATTTGGATTTTGGGCAAAAGTATCTGGAGTTGAGCATTACTCTGATCCCTACTATTTATATGATTTCAGATAAAACCTCCCTTGACTTAGTCTCAGTTTCTTTACTTGCAAAATGAGGGAATTATGATCCTTTGTTTTTTTGTTATATGATGCATGAGGACAGATGAAAAACCAATTCATTTCAAGTAGCATTTATTAATTGCCTAGTATATGCTAGACACTGGGGAGATAAAACCAAAAATGAATTACAGCTTTCAAGAATTTTTAGTCTCCTGACCCCATGCTTGGAACTACTTTCTTAATGTGATCTAAGGACCCTCAAGGGTCCCTGACGTCAATACTATTTTTATACTACTATTAAAACATCTTAATTTCTAATGTGGTAAATATTGATAGCTATAACCCAGATAGACAGCAGATCTTAAGAATGATCTTCAATAATTTTAAGAGTATTAAAGAGAGGTCCTGGGACCAAAAAGTTTGATAACTATTGTTGTAATGCATACAGACCATCAGTGGACCTCCATGATCCAAGACAAAGCTTCTTAAAATGTGGGTCATGACCCCTTATAGGATCTCATAAATTAATTGAGGGTTGTAAAATTATGATTTATTATTAGTAAATGTTTAATTTGTATATCTATTTTACATACCTATATTTCTGAAGTCATAAAAATTTCTCCGAGGAAAGGGGTTGCAAGTGGAAAAAGTTTAAGAAGCTCTGTTCTAATCAAATCTCTGAAATTATACTTGTACGGAAGCAGTAGAATTGTAATGGTACTGTGACAAAGAAATCACAGGTACATCACACAGTAATAAGAAAATTAAATATGAAGAAACTGGGGGTGGGTAAGTAGGAAAGTTCTAACAATTAGTTCATCAGAAGAAGCCTCATGTAAGATATAGCATTTGAATTGAATCTTAGAGGCAACTAGGGATTCACAGAGATAGAGGTAAAAAGGGGAAACCATCATGGTGACAGAAGATAGTCTATGGAAAAATAGGGAGAGAGGAGATAGAATGCTGTGAAAAGGGAAAAAGAGGTAAGCAGGATTCCAGAGGCAAGGTCCTAAAATCACATATTTGGTTGTACAGAATAAAACATGGTTTAGAAGAATTTCTCTAGAACCAGTTATTGCTCATTTAAGAGGTAGGGGAGGAATGGTTTAGGGGCCATTCCCCCTTGTTAATGTTACACTCCTCGTTTATACCTCCACTAACAGGCCATTTTTAACTCACCTCCAAATGAGGAAACTTAAATTCATCCTCATGAGCAGATTTGATCTTCCCATTTTAAAAATTGTTATTTTAATTTATGAGGAAGAAGTGTCAGATAGTTTGGAACAGCTATCGTGGTCTCATTGCATCCAAACACAGACTTTATTTTGTGTTAGCCCCTCTATCAAGCCTGGACTGAGGATCCCTATAGACCCTTAACGTTGCGTCTGCTGGGGACATGTTTAAACAGCTGAGATTCATTTACACTAAGCCTTCCCCTTATTGGGCCCATACAAGGGGGCCTAGCAATTCCAGAATTTGGCAGAGCTACTCTAATTGTTCCCTTATCCAATATTTGGAGATAGGAGTTTCCTATTAGGCCCTTGAAAACCTATATGCAAGCAAAGGCTTGATGGACAAGGTTAGTAATAAGATCCTGCTCTCATCTGCATGTCATATTTGTGGTCTGCAAAGAGATAGTCATCCATATTCTTGTTCTCACACATTTTATGACTGGAACATGTTTATATTTCCTGTTGGAAAATGACAGAATAGAGCAACAATATCCCCAGCCTTTCTGTAATTGATACAGCATGACTCTTTTCTATCTGACATTAAAGGGTAAGTTAACCCCCTTATCAAAAGATGCCGAGCATACTGCTTTTGACAGGCAAACAAACTTAAATTAGAAAGAAAAATAGCAGTATGCAATGATATTGCTGTTTTGGCACAGTCATATGTTAAAAGCAAAAACAAAACAAAATAAAAAATATCATTTTTCTTCTCCTCAACCATTCCCTGCCTCTGCCAAATAAAAACCGTAAATGGACACCAGATTTATAACTAACTTTCCTTTTTTTCTTTTTTCTTTTCTTTCTTTTTTTAATATACTCAGGGTAATGTTCTCTAAGCTCAGTCAGAGAAAGGAGGGAGAGGAGACACTACAAGGTTAGGGAAACATTAGTCAATCAATTTTCCTTTATTAACTACCTACTAGTTAACCCAGGCTAAGTAATGGAGATATTGAGAAAGGGAATAAAATAGTCCCAGCTCTGTAAAACCTGATTTTATGTGCATAGGGGGGAATAACGGAGAATAGGATAGTACAGAGAAGAAAGGTGGAAAACTGAAGAGAGACAGACACTTACTTGGGAAAAGAATCTGTCATTCAATAGCCTCCAGTTTTAATCAATTATCCTTGCTAACTAGATGCTAAATTGTTTTTCTGCCACAGGCTGGGGAGAAGTCCATGTTGTCTCGCCTGTGTTACAGCTCTGGTGAACACTTCCTGCACGTGATATAAAAATGGTTGTTGGTTGTGGTTGGGTATTGTTCAGACTTGGCTAACTACATGACTTCACGGTCATGGACCATTGGGTTTGTCATTGCCTTCTCCAAAGTGTTCCCATTTTACAGATGAGGAAACTGAAGCAAACAGAGGGTTAAGTGACTTACCTAGGGTTACACAGTTATTAAGTCTCTGAAGTCATATTTGAACTTAAGACGTTCCTGAATCCCAGGCCCGGTAGTTCTATCCACTGTACCATCTAGATGGCAATATACAAATAAGAATGGGGCGGGGAGGGAGTTCAATGAATTAAGGGAGATATCCCTAAAGGAGAATACTTGAGAGCAAAGATAAACAAAGTTCTATCTTTACTTGATGAACTGTCAAGTCATAATGCTAAGATTGAACCCTCCCAGTTGCTTTTGCTTCAACATTATAACTCAACTGCTTTCTTACCCTGGAACATCTTTCTGCAATGCTGATTCCTTCTTGGGGCCTTTATTTTGGGGACAGGTCAAGGATAATTATACTTCAAACCCTGCTATCTTTTTGATTCTCTAGACTTCATCACTATCCCTTACAAAGGTACCTTCTTTTTTTTTGGTCATATACCTTTTTTATTTTATAAAGCTTTTTATTTGCAAAACCCATGCACAGATAGTTTTCAACATTTACTTCTGCAAAACCTTAGTGATTCAATTTTTTTCTCCCTTCCTTTCCTCCATCCCCTCCCCAAGATGATAAATAATAAAATATATGTATGTGCAATTTTTCCATACACATTTCCACACTTATTCTGCATAAGAAAAACCAGATCAAAAAGGAAAAAATGAGAAAGAAAACAAAATTCAAGCAAATAATAATAAAAAAAGTAAAGATACTATGTTGTGATCCACATTCAGTCCCCACAGTCCTCTCTCCGGATGCAGAAGGCTCTTTCCATCAAAAGTCTATTGGAATTGGCCTGAATTATCTCATTGCTGAAAAGGGCCAAATTCATCACAATAGATCATCACATATTTTTGTTGTTACAATGTACAGTGTTCTCCTGGTTTTGCTCACTTCACTCAGCATCAGTTCATGTTAAGTCTCTCCAGGCCTCTCTGAAATCATCCTGCTGATCATTCTTTATATAACAATTATATTCCATAGCATTCATACACCATAATTTATTCAGCTATTCTCCATCTGATGGGCATCCACTCAGTTTCCAGTTCCTTGACACTACAAAAAGAGCTGCTACATTCATTTTTTCACAGTGTGGGTCCTTTTACCTTTTAATGATCTCACAAAGGTATCTTCTACTCAATCCTTTCACACGGCTTTTCACTTCCTTTATATGTATTCTTTTTTTCCCTTTCAAACGTAAGCTCCTTGAGGTCATGAAATGTCTCTTTTTTTGCTTGAATTTGTATTTCTAGCATTTGGCCCAGTGCCTGACTTATTGTCTACTCTGGAGTAATAAAAACCAATACTAAAGGGTGGCAATAACAACCAAAAAGTGGATCTAAAATTTAGACATTATTTTCTGGTTTCAAGATATCTTTTCTTTTTTCTTTACAAAGGATACTATTTGCATTCAGAAGGGAAAACTCTATATAATATACATAGAGTCTAGGAAAGAAAACTTGAGAGAGGGGATTTTTAAAAAGGAAGAAAAAAGGACACTGAAGAGTTCCTAACAGATGTTTCCCTGAACCAATGGGGGGTGGGATGGGGGAGCAGTAGTAAGATATGACATTGAGAAATATATCATTCTAAAAAATATTGAAATAACTCCTTCAAATATCCTCCATCCCCTTTTTTAGGCAAAGTAATTTTACTCAACTTTTAAAAAGAGAAATGCAGCCTGTGAATAACCCCTTTCAAATTTTTCTGTCAGGGGAGCAACTTCTCAAACTGTTATTCTGAAGCCTAAGATTACTATTCCCTGTACCTAAACCCCAGACCACTTGTGAAAATTCAGCTTTTCAAACAAAGCATTGGCCCTATTACTTCCAGCTGCCTACATTTTGCCAAATGCACCAACACACACAGACTCACACAAAGCCTGTAAATCAAAAGAGAGACTGAGTGGGAAGGAGAGGGTTAAGGAGGAGAGGATAGGAGAGTCTAAAAGTAATGGGATTCTTGAAAATGGCAGGAGTGTTTCACTACATGAATATCTTTAAAAACAAGCAAAAACCACTGAGCTCTGTAGTTTGGGTTGCTCTTCTCTAGGCAAAGTTTTTTTTTTTTTTTTTTGCTTCTTATTAGATTTCCAATCATTAGTTTTCTGCCTAAAAATAGGTGTTCATATAAGCATGCCTTTCAGTGGGCTGAAATGGTATTTTTTACTCTTACCTTGATATCATTCTGCTTCTAATTACTACTGTTTGCAGATTTACTGCTAAGTTTTCAAGCAATAAATATTGGATGACAGGAACATGGATCAACTGAAAAATGACCATTTCACATCCCCATTCTAAAAAAATCACTATTCTGATCCCCACCAGTGAACTTTCTAAATGAGATACTCTGTATGCAGAGAAGCATGGCCTTCATCTCACAAGGACAAAGTGAGATCTGATTGGCATTTTAGCTCTACAGAGGGTTAGTTAGGTTATAATTGACTCTAATTGGCCAGCTCACAAGCTATAACAGTCTTTACCTACAGCCAAGTCATAATATAGAGATATGTAGCAGTCTGTCTTACCTTTGGAAATATCCAAAGATGTCAAAGACATAATCTCTAATGTAGACATGGTGGTAAAGGCCTAGAGTGCCCACATCTGAGGCTGGGAATTCAGTTGAGTTTGGGTTGATGCCAATAGGGTATCTATACTGCCTATTACCAATAAAATAAACACCAACTACACTCACACAGAGTACAGGGTTACCACTCTGCTTAAAGAGGAGCAAGCTGGTCCAGATAATAAAAATGGAATAAGTTAAATCTACTTTTCCACAGAATATTTGTATTGAGCCAATGAATGGTGCCCTTATAATCTGGTTTCAAAAAAAAAAGAAACCCAGTAACCAAAAAAGAAAAGAATAAAGAAAAAGAAATTACTTCTACTTTCCAAAAACACAGAGGACCAGTCTCCATGACAGATTAAAAAAAAATCCTTCCCCCAAATTTGAATTCATGCATTTTAAAATTCACTAAAAACTAGAGGGAAAAGTCCCTAATACTTAACACTTTGAACAATTGAGTTGGGCATATTTTAAACATTCACCTTTAAATCTCTCCACACACTCCTCCAACTCAAAGTAACAGAGCATTTTCCAAATAACTTGCAGGACAATTTTGCCCTTTGTGCATAATTAGAAGTAGAAGAGAAGAAACTCACAGTGTCACAGAGATTCAGGAAGAAATAGTAATAGTCCTCTAGATTTTGCTTGGAGACCTCTGCATCCTGAAGTATTCCTTCCAATAACTCACTTAATCAACTTGCAACTATTTTATGCTAGGTACTCTGGAAGCAAAGACAAAAATGGTATGATCCCTACCTTCACCAGAAGTTTAATTTTTAGGAAGACATAGATATGTTTATGTATATGTCTGTTTATCAAGTGGGGAAAGTATTATTTAGTATCTGAGAGGATCAGTTAGTAGTTTTGAACTTAGTGATAAGAGACAGCATTCTAATAATATTGGATAGCCAGTGTAGTTTTATTATTGTTATTTTCCTCTATATCCATCTATATCCTCTATATAAGACCTGCAGATAACCTTGAGAAGCAAAGTTCTTGAATGCTTTTAATGCAAACTTGCATTTTAAATATAGAAAATGAAAATATATAATGAAGGCAGGAGGACCTTTTAGAGTGGTAGGGCGAAAAAAAACAGTGAAGTACCTAATAGGATATCAGCCACTCCACAAACTTACACACATTATGCCTCTTATTTTTTTTCTTCTATTATGGAGAGGCTAAATGTGAAATTGAAATTGAGGTTACTAATAACATCGTATATATGCTTGAAGTTAGTGGTAAAAGTGTTGAGAATGGATTGTGTGTAAAGACAGTCATGATAATTCCTCCATAGTCTTATCTTCTCTGGGTTAAACTTGTGTAGTTCTTTCATCAATTCTTCTATATGGTATTATCCTTTGCCATTTCCTCTGAATGTTCTTTGGTTTGTTATCATCTTTCCTAAAACGTCCAATACTGAACATATCGGGCTAGATATTGACTAACGAGGGCATATTATCATAGGACCATCACTTTTTTTATTCATGAAAGCTATACTTCTTTTATTGCTGCCCATAATTTCAGCAATTTTCTTGGCTGATATACTATGCTGCTTAATTATAATGACCTTCCAATTCAACAGAAGCCCCAGATTGTTTTCAGACAAATTGCTCTCTAATCATGTCTCCCCAGTCTTGTACTTCTAAAGTCATTTTTTTTGCATGCCTTTTTTTTTTTTTTTTTGTTAGTTCTGGCTAGAAACTCTGGAAAGTGTCCTGGGATCAAGGGGATTTCCTCAGCCTTCATGGAGATCAATAATGATTCCGTGATATGTCTTTATAGCTCAACTAGCCAGATTGTGGTATGGTTGATCTAGTCATTTTAACTGTCTTAATGACACAATTTAATTATCTAAGGGTCATTTGGATGGACTGTTACCTAATTGATCATGAAAATGGACAAAATAATGATCAATTGTGCTATAATTGGTTTTGTCACTAACTGAAGCAACATAGGTGTGTAACAGTCAGAGAAAGGTTACTGGCCACACATCAATTTTTTTATACAAATAAAATGAAAAATATGCCCACCCAGATGGAAAGCACTAACAGTAGCAACAGCAGCTTTAGATATAAATGACAGTAATTTAGCATTATATTACTGATGGGATTTGTGCTGGGCAAACATTTTCTCTCATTTTGCAGTGGAGACTAGAGAGAAAATTTGGAAGCAAGCTACCTTCCACCTTGAAAATTCTTTTTTTTTTCCATTCACAAGTCTTTTCATGTCTACACACTGTCCTGTAGACCAGAAAGAAGAAAGCAGTGTGAATATGTCCCTCACAGCTACCCAAAAGTGTACGACCAAATACATAAATTACTATAGCTTGTAGAAAGTTAACTTCAGTGTAAGACACACAAATCATATGCCTAATCCTCACCTTGTCCCAAAGTATCAGCTACTTCAGATCATCACCAGCAGCATGAAGTATGGGACAGATTGGGGTGTCAAATGGGAGAAGAAAGCAAAAAGGGAGACAATAAAAAGGGGAATGTTTATAGAGCTGATTCTCTCAGTGTTACGTAGGTGGGACACATACTGCTGACCTCAGGATTCCAAAGCCTGTATGGTCAAAGATCTTCCTCTGCATCCCTATTTACTTATTCAATATTTCCATGGATATATGGTCTCATATGGTTCTACCATCCAGCTACCCATCATATATGTTTCATACTACATAGATATATGATAGACACATTTTTCTATATCATATATTATATGTGAAATCTAATGATAGGAGATAACTATATTATTCTTTATCTCCATGGGTATGTGTGTGTGTGTGTGTGTGTAATTGTGTATGTATATCTATCATCTATCTATACAATCTATATATCCTTTTACTAAGTGATTGACTCATATTTTTGTTTCTCTAATTTGTTATGTTACATTGAGACAGTGCATTCAGGGGCCCTGTTAAAATGAGTATCTCTAATCTTGAGAGTTCAATGCATTAACTATTATCACCACTTTAATGGGAAGTTCTTTATCTGTCTCCTTACAAAAAGCAGAGCCTGGAAAAATTGAAAAGAGCACATATCGCATGATAAATGTGAAAATCACATGTTTAACATATATTGGATTACTTGCTGTCTAGGGTAGGAAGTGAGGGAAAAGGAGAGAGAAAAAATGTGGACCACAAGGTGATGAAAAAACTATCTTTGCATGTATTTTGAAAACTATCTTTACATATATTTTGAAAATAAAAAGCTACTGTTAAAAAAAAGAGCACAGAATAGTTAATATGATATTTTTTGGAGGTATAAAAAGTTTAGTTCATTAGGTTCATTAGGAATGCTAAAGTAAGAGTTCCTTGGGGAAGAGGATAAGCTGGAGCATAGGGGAAAAGTACAGGGAAGAAAAGACAAAAAGAAATAGGGCAGAGAAGAATGACTCAAATAAGAGTTGCTGGTACAAAGACAACAACAAAGATAAATGTCAGCTTCCATTTATAGGAGTTTACAAATCATTTGACATTAACTGTCTCATCTGATTCTCACAACCCTTTGAGAACAGGCAAAGAGTATTATTTCCACTTGATAGATGAATGAACCTAGGCCCAGAGAACTTGAATGACTTGTTCAATCAAAAAGTGATGAAATAGTAGGGTCTGGACTTAAATTCAGGGTTTGGGGAAATCACCCTAATCTCAGCCTCGGTTACATCAATTCTAAAATGAATCAGTTAAACTAAATGATTTCTAGGTTCCTTCTTGCTCTAAAATGTTACTTCTATGAATTTAGTAAACTCTTCTACAGCAGACATTTTTTTTTTTTGGAAAATAAACTCTAAATTTTAGTGAAGTACAAGTTTACTGGGCATCAAGAATATAAAATGATTGCTAAAAGAGCTAATTTGAACTTGGGTTTTGGTTCAAACATAGGGAGATGACATCCTGCAGTACTCTGCCCTCACAATTTAACTATATATAACTTTAGTACACAGTTCAGTTCTATGCACCAAAATTTAGAAAAGGCTTGGGCGAAGTGGAGAATACTGGATTTTGTTGTTGTTCAGTCATTTTGAGCTGTGTCTTACTCTCTGTGATCCCATTTGGGGTTTTCTTGACAAAGACACTGGAGTATTTTGCTATTTCACTTTTCTAGTTTATTTTATATATGAGAAAACTGAGGCCAACAAGGTTAAGTGACTTGCCCAGGTTACAGAGCTAATAAATGTCTGAAATTGGATTTGAATTAGGAACATGAGCCTTCCAGACTTCAGGCTCAGTACTCCTCTATACTTTAAATAATATATACGTATATATACCCAAAATTTAATTAAATAAAATCAGTACTCTATACCACTTAGCTGTCCCGAAGAACATTCAGAAAAGGAGAATCAAGAGGGTAAAAGGATGTAATTGTGCCATATGAAATACCCGGAGGAGAGGAAAGAAAATAAGCATTAAACAATACCTCCTATGTTCTAGTCATTGTGTTAGTGTTATCTTATTTGACCCTAATAAGAATTCTGTAAGGTAGGTGCTGTTATACCATTTTTTGGCTAAAAATAAAACTGAGCTAAATAGAAGTTAAGTGTCTTGTCCCATGTCATTCACCTAGTACATATCTGAGGTTGTATTTGAGTTTGAGTTTTCCTAAGTTCATATCCATCTACTGTATCACCTAGTTGTGACCAAAGTTGAAGAAATCAGGGTTGTTTAACCTGGGAGAAGGAAAGAGACTATGCATTTATGCCTTGGCAGCTAGGTGATAACAATGGATAGAGTGCTGGGAATTCAGGAATTCAGGAAGGCCTGAATTCAATTCCAGCCTCAGACACTTCTTAGCTATGTGACCCTAGGCAAGTCACTTAACCCTGTTTACCTCAGTTTCCTCATCTGTAAAATGAGCTAAAGAAGGAAATGGCAAACCATTCCAATATCTCTGTCAGGAAAACCCCAAATAGAGTCACAGAAAGTCACATGTAACTGAAACAACTAAAGGACTACAAAAACAACTCTGTACGAGCACAGCTCTAACATTATCTCATTTAATCCTCACCACAACCCTTCAAGGTAGGAGTGGGGAAGATAATGATGTTTATTTTGAGTACTGAAATGTTTGTGTTGTAGAAAACAGATTGAGCTCTTTCTGTTTGGCCCTAGAGGACAGAACCAGAAGCAAAACTATGAGTTAAAAATCCAAGAAATGATTTAGGCTCGATGCCAAGAAAAAAGTTCTTATCAAGGTATTCCAAAAGGGAAAAGGTTGCTTTGTGAGGTAGTGGGTTCCTCTTCATTAAAAATCATTCAACAGAATATGGCTGGCCATTTGTTGGGTATGCTGAAATAGAGATTGCTTTTTGAGATAGCGTTTGAACTGAATGGTCACAGGAGTGCCTTCTTCCTCTAAAGCTCATGACGATAACTTTCTCATGAACTTTTTTCCGTGGCACAATTTCTACCCAATCTTGCTCAGGCCTGGCCTTGCAGGTAAATTTTAGGTATAGGATAGGTAAGTTTTAAAATGTCATTTTAAACTCTGTATTATATGCACTGAACCATAAAAGTGAATTTAATGATGCAGAGTTTAGCCAAAGGACCTGATGTTGGGTATAAATAGGATAGCTCTCCAAGGGCAAGTTCAGGGTCACATAGCACATTTTGGCTAGCATCAGATCCCCTTCTGTTCCCCTTCCCAATTAAATTGATATTTTGGGTATATAAGATCCACTGTTAGAAATAATTAAATAATAAATGACCATAAAGCAGTTTGCATGCAGAGCCTAATAAAAATGAACTCCACAGAAATCCAATTTAAACAGTTATTGCATTTTCAAGCCAGAATTAAATTGGATTTGTGATTCTGAACTCTTTGGCTCTGTCTACACACTACAAATGAATTGAACACAGCTTGGGTTTATTTGGCATTTTGACCGTCTTTAGGGTCATCTGTGTAGTAATGAAATTTGTCATATAAGGTGGAGGGAATCACTGAGCTTACTCATGAGAGACTCCAGGGGGGTCTCCAAAACAGGTCCCCTAAACCCCTCAAAATAAGAGTAATGTTATTTTTACATAATCTGAAACATTGTTTTTTCTCATAGAGCTCCTTTAAGAAGAAAATTTCTCTCAAGATTTAAAAAGACAGACTGATTGGTAGGATAGATGATAGTCTTATCAAGACAAAAGAACCACTGAAAACACTCATGGCTTGTACCTTACTACAATAGCAAAACTGGTGACCAGGGATTTGCACCAGCACATTGTTATCTAGTAAGGGACTTGTCTTCCCCTACAGTGACAAATATCATGGGATCATGAGACTCAAAGATATAAAAGATGCCATTAAGTCCAACTCAAGTCATTTTACAGATGAAGAAGCTGGAGCACAGAGAGGTCATTGAGCTAGTAAGTCTGTGACATGTCCCCATATCTCATCTTGGGATTCTCCACTGGTCTGCACCACTCAGAGTGTAATGACACTGTTCCTCTCAAAGACCACCAAGATCTGTTGCTATGGTACCCTGCCTCCCATCCTAACCCTCATGGGAATAAAGACCAGGCTCTGGGAGATGGGTTGATCCCTCCCCCGACTTATGGCTATGTGATTCAATCCTTCCCCTCCCCAACCACATTTCTATTAAATTTAATTTGTCCCTAGCCCAAGAATTACTCATTATAGCTCTACATAATAGTCCTTTCTAATGAGTGGAATTTAGGATTAGACTGATCTATCTTGAACCCTATGGGAGGTGAGGTGGGAGGGAAAGTTTTAGCTGCAATACCCATGAAAAAAGCCTAAGTTAGTTTCCCGGAATGACATGAACTCTGGCTGAAAATAGAGTTATAATGAGGCTCTCATGTACCTGCTTTGACATTACAAATAATACCCCTGCCTCTAACATTAAGCTACTCAGGGGTATGCCATGAATAACAAAGATTTAAGTGTGTTGAAGGTGTGAGTTTGTACTAATGTGAATCACACAGAAACTGCAAAGGGGAGGGGTGCTTGGGTAGTCCAGGTGGGGGAATGGCATAGAATGGTAAAAGCCTGAGATTCCAAAATTTTCTTTATCATTTACATAATATAGGATTACAGAAGAGCAAATAGTACTTGTGAAAACCATGCCAGGCATTATAGATCATTTGTATGTGGTTTCAAAATTAGAATGCATCCTGTTACATTACATTTACCTGATGGAGTGAAACAAATCTGAAGGAACTATTGCAGTGTATTAAGTAAATATTAACTTTAAAAAGAGAACTAAACATGTATTTAGCCATTTCTAAATACTATGTATTACATATTTATGTGGAATGCCTTATTAGCTCCAAGGTACTCATTACAATATATTATGCCAATTCTTCTTATGTCCCAGAATCCTTAGGGAATTCATAAGTTTTGTCCCATTCATTTAACTCGAGAGAAATAGATTTTTCATTAAAGAAGACTATCAGTATTACCATCTTCCCTTCTGCTAGAAAAACACAGGTAATCTGAGATAGGATAATTTTAATTCATTTGACATATTTTCACTCTGATTTTAAAAATAACAATCAAGCTTTTACAATTCTTGGTTGTAACATGTTGCAGCATTTTCATGCTCACCATTGACCTTTACATGGCCTTTTGGTTTATTTGCAATTTTAATTTTTTAGAGACTTAGGTATGCCATAATTCATAGTCTCACAGTACAAAGGATTAATATGACATTATTAAAAATATGGAGTTTTATTTCAAGGAGAATTTGGAGGTCATTCAAAGTCCTAAATTACTTCCCAAATGTGATCTAGCAGCCATATTTCTCTTCTATTGTGGTTCAATTCTGGACCAAGTTCATTGGTTCAGGATATAAATATATATATATATATATATATATATATATACATATATGTATAAATATATGTATATCCATGTGTATATGTATGTTTATGTGCATATATTTGTATGTATATATACACATATATACAATATTATAATAAACTTTAATAAATATTTTGAATCAAATGAGACATGCCTTCTAAATATGTAAAATATAGTATTTAAAACTTGTAAAATACATATTTAGGTCACCTTTTAAAGTAATATTTACATAATATATTGTACTAGGTCCTTTAGATTTGTTTTACTCCATCAGGTAAATGTAATTACTTAGGATGCATCCTAATTTTGAAATCACAGACTATGCTATGAAAAATAATTACAGAAAACTATGTTTAAGAGCAGAAGAATACAGTAAGGTGTGGATGTATTTCAATCTTCTTCATTGGAGGAAGTACCCAGACTGATGAAATAACAAATTTATCTATGTATCAAATTTGTATACGTCAATCACAATGATGTATTGGAATATAGAGAACAGTGATCTTTTCTCCAGTTTCCAAAAAAAAAAAAAAAAAAAAAAAAAAAAAACAACCCTATAAATGTAGAAAATAATTCCTGATTTCATTTCCCCATTGCCTCTAAGTCTAAAAAACAACAACACTTTAATATCCTGATATGTGGAGTAAAGGAAATCATAGAAGACAAATCATATGGTACTGTTGTCCAGGCTTGAGAAACCCCAGAATAAAAAGTAATTCCACATTCATCCTTACAGGGATTGAATGGCTCAGGGACTCACTAATGGCATACAGAACCTCTCACCTTGGGGCCCCAGTTATAATTCAGAACAGGTAGAATTGCCTAATGCCATTCTTACCTGACAGCTGCTGGTGGTTCAGATGAATTAAGTGGGTGGTCAGAGTCAGATTCTGAGTAAGCAATTTCCACTCCGAGAAAGCTATCTGCAAAATTGGAACTCTGGTTGGAAGCCTCAGCAGAGAAGTCAAGCATTGTTATGCTCTGCTTGCTGACCTGCCCTTTTGCCCACCTTTATCTAATCAGCACTAACCCACTCTGGTCTGGAGAAACTTGGATAACTGCTGCTGGTACTGTACCATTTTGGCTTTTGGATAAATGCAATATGTCAGGCTGCAAACCTAGGAGATGGCTATTATAAGGGAAATTTAATTAAAACAAAACAAAACAAAAAAACTATCCAGCTCAAAGAACTTACCTTTTTTCATTGATATGCATTTTAAAAAAAACCGTTAACATTTAGGGAGCATTTTCAAAAGAGTGGCAATATGAGCTGGGCTTGATTGGATGGACAAATGTACCAGAAAGAAAGGGGAAGAGGAAAGTTATTCCATGGGGCATTCTATTATCCAGTCAAAATGGAGGACATGGTCAAGAGAAGTAGAATCCATAGGACTAGGCAATTGACAGGATGCCAGATTCTGAGTCTGAGGTACTGGGAATATGGTGGTGCCATACCATAATAGAAAAAGTAGAAGAATAATCAAGTTTAAAGTAGAGGCAGAAAAAATAATGATGTTACTGTGGGATATGCTGAATGTGAAGTGCCAGATACAATCCAGTTTAAGGTGTCTTACATAGTTAGGTGGAAAACTGAGAAAAAGATGGATGGTAGATATTCTTTTCCTCCACAGAGTCAATTCTACAATCTGCTGCTGTTGCCTCAGGAAGTCAGATACATGCTTTTCAGATTAGAAAGACACAAAAACAGCTTTTTGACATATAAAAAGATACCTCAAACTTTTGTAGCCACCATGGTCACTTTGGGACAAACCAAAGAACAACATCAAAAAGTCATTTACTTTTTGATAGACAGAATCTGTAGAGTAAGGTCAGATCCAGAACTTAATGTTTAGTGATAAGCATTTACTAAGCATTTCCTCAACCTGATATTTTGGGGATTCAAAAGGCTTCTTGATTCAAAAATAAACTATTTAAAAATAAAAAATAAGAAATTGTATTCACTATCCACAAGAAATTTTTATCTGTCTGAAAACAGACAGTTAAATAAATGACCAAGGGCTACAGATAATGGTCAGTGAATGACAGGATGAGGGACAAAGTAGACCTATATGGGCTTCTTTATTTCTTAGTCAAGTCCAATATAGAAATTCCTTCTTCCTAGATTTAGTCACCAAAGTATGTCTGAAGTAATATGCTGGAATGAAAATAGCAAAGTAGATCAGCTGGAACCCAAGTGAGAAAGGATTCCACATATATGTCATGGTATGATAATATACTGCAGAGCCGAAATTGGAGACAGACCAGAGCAGGAAGCTCCATGATTAATTTGCCCATAAAAAAGATATTCATTTTTTCCTCCCCCCCCCTCTTTCTGTCTCTCTCTCTCTCTCTTCCTCTCTTTCTCTCTCTCTCGTTCTCTTTCTCTCTCCTTCTCTCTCTTCCTCTCTCTCTCTCTCTCTCTCTCTCTCTCTCTCTCTCTCTCTCCTCACCCTCCCCACCCCCCCAGAATCTAGAAGCTATTCAGAAGAGAAATGACCTGGCAGTGAGCAGTTTCCTTTTGCCAATTTCTCCCAATCTTATTCTGACTACAAATCAAGGAAGAAAACAACTTAACGATGTTCAAATTTTCTTTATTTAGGGTGCTACTGTAGCTGCATCCATTCTTTCTCTGGCACAGCCTTGGGGAAATTGATGATGCAGCGGTAACATGTACACAAGAGGGTTGATTCTGCACAGAACCTAATGGGTATAAGTTAAAGAAGAGGGGGCTGTGGGAAATGCTAACTGGGATCCATTCCCAACCCTGCTTTGTGATGCTTGTAATTGTTTGTTCAACTGCGCTTGTTGTGATTGTTTTGTGACTTGAGGCTCAACTCTCTCTCTCCACAGTTCCTAAACCACTCCTAGAAACCTGCTGTATGATTTTCTGAGATTTCTATTCTCTTGTGACTCACATGTTATCTGGCTATAGAATCATTCTTCAGCTGGAGAGAGCTAACCTTTCTTTCTTTTCTTCACCCTGGTTTCCGCATATACTGTACAGACAGGAAAAGGAAATTTTTTTTTCTCCGAAGTTGACTACTGTTTCAGGACTCATGATGCCCAAGAGGTGCTATTTACTCACACAGTCTCCTTGAGATATGCTTGGAAAAGGATGGGACTTTGAAATATTTGTTTATACTGCACTTAGAGAGAATCCTACTGTTTTGTGGTTTATATTGATTTTCTGAACAAAACAATTAAAGAAAGGTTTAGAAAGAGGAAAGAATGCATGGATGCAATTTCCATTGGTAAAAGCTAATGCTGAATCCTCATGGCTTTATTCTTTGTGGCAATAACATTCTATCGAGTACTGAGCATCTTTTCTTCACCTGCCATAATACCCCACCCCGTCCCCAATCCCCACACTCACTACCTCTTTTGATTTTTGCTTAGACTTCTATCTTTCAGTTGGGAACCTTTGTGACATTCCACAACAGGTTCTATTAGAAAACACACAATGGCTTCTTTCTTTGGGTGATTGTGGAAGTCATGCTGTGCTAGCAAAGAATTTGGATTTCCTTAGTACAATTGACAAAACATGGCCTTCAACCAAGGCTCAAGCCTCTTATCAATTCTTTCTAATTCTTACATTCATCTGTCCAATTCATTTGTTAAGAGAAGCTGCCCTTCTCAGTGGACTTTTCTGACCACTATTGTTTTGGATTCCAACACATTCTGCTCTAACCTTCCTGAAAGGAATGTGGAAGTATAAAGTGTGTAAATAAATCTGTGGAGATGTTATAAAGATAAATTTAAAAAAATTAAAAGAGAATAAAAAGAACTCCGAGGTAGTGAATATGAGACAAGGTATGACAGAGGTCATAGTGACACTACCTTAAAACAAGTGCCAGGAGGCAGCTGGATGGCACAGTGGATAGAGTACCAGCCCTGAAGTCAAAAGGACCTGAGTTCAAATCTGACCTCAGACACACTTTCTAGCTATGTGATCCTTGGCAAGTCACTTAACCCCAATTGCCACAGGAAAAAAAAATGCTAAAAGAGTTTTCTAATCAGACAAGGGAGGCTTTAGGCAAGCCCCCCTAATTAGAATCTCAGCCCAAGTAATTCTTCCTAGTACAACATTCATATTCTTTTTTTCCCCCAACAATAACTTCATAATGGGCAAGACAGTTTGGTCATCTATGTTGAAGGAAATAAAGCAAGTATTGTCACTTGTTAGACTATACTCCTTTGTCACCTCTGCAGCATAAATGGATATTTATTTCTTTGTAGATACTTTTATTATTAAGTTCATTTCCATGAGAAGGAAAAAGATAGATGGTAGATATTCTTTTCCTCTACAGACTCAATTCTACAATCTGCTGCTGACTCCTCAGGAAGTCAGAAAAATGTTTTTCGGATTAGAAAGATACAAAAACAGCTTTTTGACATATAAGAAGTTACCTTGTATTGTAGCCACCATGATCACTTTGGGACATACCAAAGAACAACATCAAAAAGTCATTTACTTTATCACCTATTCACAGGAGATAAGGGGTCTTCAGTTTGGTAGGCAGAACAATGTGGCAAGATACCATGAGTAATTGGTACCTTGTATTATTATTCTTTCCTTTGAAAAAAGATTGAATCCCAATAGACAGGGACCCCTCTTTTACTTTTCCCCACCATCAACATCTGAACAGATAGCAGAGAAGAAGTAGACATTGAAGTCAGTTAACCTTTCTTCAAATTCAGGCTAGTTTATAAAATCTGGCATGATAACATAAACAGCAAAGCCTATCAATAATGGATAAATATTTTCTATATGAAAAGTATCAAAAGCAGGGCATGATTGAATGTATGGTCCTAATAAGTGATCTGTTATCTGTAGACAAGATTTTTTTTAGTAATAGGGCTTAAGTAAGAAGGGAATTATTTTAATAATAATGGCAGTTAACATTAATATAACCCCTTCAGGTTTATAAAGCTCTATTCAAATATTATATCTTTTCATCCTTACAACTCTGTGAGGGAGATTCTATTATTATTTATTATCATTTTACACATGGGGAAATTGAGGTTGAGAGTGGCTAAGTGACTAGATCAAAGGTATGCAGTCTAAGGCAGGATTCAAACTTAAGTTTTCTTTATCCCAAATCTAGCACTCTGAGAACCACACCACACTGCTACCTTATTTTTGATAGATCACTGCTTTCCATATGAGGCAGTTAGTTTCTTGCTCAAAGGAGACCCAATAGTAAATGGAAAATTATTTTCATATTTACTCTATTTGATCAGTATGAGAATTTTGTAGGGGGTTTATGACCAGAGTTCTGCTCTCATCTTGCATTTTTCTCTATAATCAGAAATGAAAGAAAATAAATTCAGCTGAAGGACCTAGGAATGTTCCATGCAGAGAAGAAGTCTAGCAAGTAGAAAATGGCTGGATGGCTATCATCAAGTCTTAAAAAGACTAACATGCACAAGGAACTAAACATATTCTACTTTGTCCCAGAGAAAATAGGAAGAATGTATTGAAATTGAAAGGAGGTGTATTTAGACTTCCTGGTAGGAAAAATTAATTTTCTAACAATTAGATCTCAGTCATTGGATTCCTTCTCAATATAGATCCTCAAGAAGAGGCCACGTGACCAATTTCTGTGGGGTGAAGGGTATTATAGAAGAGATCTTTAATCAGATATCTATTAAATTTTATGACCTCCAAGGCCCTTCCAGATTTTAGATTTTGGTAAAGTAAAGAAGAAAAGCATGTAGTCACAAGGTTCGGCAGGGCAACCTTGGATTTCTCAGTCTATATAGTATGACAGGTAAAGTGAAAATCTTAAGATTATTGACTATATATCTGCATATATAGTTTAGGGACTTTTCCTCACTCCCACCCCCACACTCAGGATAAAACTTTATCTCACTGAAAAGCCCTAGATTTCACCTTCATGCCCCTTTCACCTCAAACTTTAATTTTTGACCCACTTTTCACAGAGCCTTTGAATTTTCCTGGATTTGGAAATGCAAGTTTTGCTCAGCCCTTTTTATGAATTCTTCAATCTGTATCAACTTTTGATATTATCATGTATCTCCTTTTTCTTCAGGAACCCTTTCCTTGTATTGCATTTAAATCCTTTTCAGATCTGCTCCTTATTATGTTTTTCATTACTCATTCCGCACAGCAGTGAGAGATCTTGTTTGGATGGTCCTTTGCTGTGAGGCAGCTCAGAAACTCTGACTTTGAATCTGTATTCTTGCCATTGTTCTCTGTTATAGCTAAGACAGAGAGAAAAATAAGCCTCCACACTTTCCCATTAATGTCCCTGTTAAAAACCAAATCTCTTTCTATTCCCTGTCTCAGAGCATTTATCCTAGGGCTTTGAGTAAACAAAAATAATGTCTCAGAAGCCCTGCTGGTCAAGTCTGTGTTTAGCTCACTTTTCAGATATTCAGCTCACATTCTGTTAAACTAAAAGATATTTGAGCCAAACATTCAAAATAATCATAAAAATGCCTTTTCCTCAATCCTTGCATCATTTGTCCTTTCCCTAAAGCCTATAATATAGAAATCATTTAGCAATCATACTTTCTGACCAAATGATTCCACTCAGGTCCAAGTTCTGAGCACTTCAAACCTTTTGGTTGGTCTCTCTCAACTCCAAAGCATTCTCCACTTAGCTGTCAAATTTATCTTCTTAGAGCACAGGTCTGACTATGGCACTCCTCCATTTGATATATTCTGGTGGTTCCCTGTTATCTATAGGATCAAATGTCATATCCTCTCTTTTTCTTTTAATGCCTTACATAATCTATTGCCTTCTTTCTTTTCCAGGCTTCTTAACTCCTCACTCACCTCCCTCCCTATTCTGGGATCCAGTGACATTGCTTTTCTTGTTAATTCTGGGCATCTTCACAGGATTTTTTTCATATTTGGACCTCTTCTCCTCCTCATAGACCTCTTCTGTCTAAGCTGACTTCCTTGAAGTCTCAGTTGAAGTTCCAATTTCTGCAAAACCTTCCCTTTGAAAATATTTCTAAAATACCCTGCATATACCTTGTTCTATACACAAATGTTTCTATGTTTTCTCTCCATTAAAGTGGAAGTTCTTGAGAGCAGAGAATTTTTTTCTCTTTGCATCCCCAGTATTTACCATGGTGTCTGACACATTCAAAGTGCTTGGTAAATGTTTATTGACTTGACCCAATCAGCCATAGAACTCTCACTTATTACCATGTAACATTTATGTAATATTCTGTATTTTTCATACTCCCATAACAATTTGAAATTAAGAGCCTCTAAAGTGACTATCTTTGATTTTCAGCGGAGAAATCAGAGTTCTAACCAAATTCTTCAAAGCCATAGGTAGATGTGGTTCATCTACTGAACCATTTCATCAGTTCTATGGCAGAATTTCCCAATGACATGGAAGCCCCTTCTGACTGACTCAGAAAAGCTTTCCCTATTGTCTACAATTCAATCAAATAAAAAGTGATGAAGTAATTACAAGGCTTATTTCTCCAGCTATTAGGAGTTCCTCCTTTTTCCCCAGTAATTTTGTATTTATTTTGCACATGTCCCCTATTTACTTATCTGTTAACATATTCCCACCAAGAATTTCACAAGAGAAGCACATGCAGTCTGTGGGAAACATAATTCCCTCCATCCAGTGCTTTACATATTCCAGACCTTTACAAAAAGTCTTATCTATGTTTTGCCCATCTAATCAACTACTGCTTTTCAGTGCCACAGAAAGCTGACTCCAGCAGCTCCAAACAAACAACTTTCATAGGGGATATTATTTTGTCTTTATCTTCTATTGGTTATGGCTGCTTCTCCCAAAAGACTTTTCTAATTATTGTAAGGTGTTCATACTAGGTAGGGTGTAAAATATTACACTGTACATTGTGCCTTTATTCCTCTGACCTTCAGAATACCTTTGACTTTGTCCTTGTTCATTTGTGGAGTATATGATTTGCTTTCTCTCCATGACTCATTCACTATAAGCCAATCTTGGAACCCATTTTTATTCTACATCCTAATGCCTTTAATCTGTCTTCCTAATCCTAAAAAAACCATTTTTTCTTCACATCCTAATGCCTTTAATTTGTCTTCCTTCTTCTTACCTATCTCTTATACTTTTCACTATCTCTTGGTAACAATCTCTACACTTTGCACTCTTTAATATTGATTCATTGTTTGTGGAGAGGACTCTGATTAAATGTTTGGAAGGTAATTGTGTTTCCTATTAAAGGAAATTTAAAAAAAAAATAGCTTAAGAAGAAGAATTACCTGGAACAGCACTCCAGACTTTAGTAGTAGTTCTAAATTCACCAAAAAAAAAATCCAAAAAACCCCCAAAAAACAATCTGGTATATCCCCTGAGCCTACAAGTCATTAAAGGCACATAAAATTATTTGTCTTTAGAGAGATGGAGACTGAAGTCTTTTAATCTTATTAGCAATACCAATTCATACAATCAGATAATCCTAGTTCTGGGAAGAACCTCCTCATTTTGAAAAGTAGCAGCCTGGGTATGATAGCCCTAGGAAGAAGCTGAATGCAACTCTAAGGCCAAAGACCAGTGTGCCTCCAACTTGAATTCTCAATCATCTCTCATACTGTAAATTTTGCTCTGTTCTCCTCACTTCAGAATCTTTGGATATGAGACAGTTATTTTGAAAAGGATAAGGCCTTCTGATAGGAAGAGAGCAATTCATGCTCTATTCTTTTATCATCCCTTGGGAAATTCTCTTGGCTGAAACTTACTACTACTGTAATATCACCATTGAGTCCATATGGTACACTGGTTCCAGGAGTAGATTTGTAGACGTAATTACAAGGATAATCTCCTGTTGAGGGCAGGATCTATATGAACAAGTCACTCAGAATGAGCAAGAGTTAATAAATTAACCTAAGAAACCGAGAAGACCATTTTCAGGTCATGTAATTGTCAGATTTAAGATTGAAGGACTTAACACAGAGATATACCTCAGAGATTGCTTGGTCCAGTACCCTAAACAGCTGAAAAAATTGAATGAAATCCAGAGAAAGGAGATTACTTCCCTAAAGTCATATAGTCAATAAGGTAGCCTTGAACTTCTAGGCACATAAGGCAGTCAGATGGTGCAGTGGATAAAGTGGAATGTTTGGAGGCAAGAAGACTCACCTTTTTTAGTTCAAATCTGCCCTCAGAAACTTACTATGTGACACTACGTAAGTCACTAACCCTGTTTGCCTCAGTTTCCTCACCTGAAAAATAAGCTAGTGAAGAAAATGGAAAACCACTCCAGTATATTTGCCAAGAAAACCTTAAATGGGATCATGAAGAGTCAGACAAAACTAAAAATGACTGAACAAAAACATATGCCAGGCACTACACTAGGCAACAAGGATACAAAAAAAGGCAAAAAAAGTTCTCTGTCTTCAAGGACCTCACAGAATACAGTAGTAAGTGAGAGAAATGGAACTTGAGCCACATGCTCTAACTTCAAATGCAGTACTACTTTTATTACTCCAAAGTTAAAATAGGAAAAAGACTTAGGAATAATCTAATCACTGGAACTGGAGTTGGGAAGACAAGTTTGAATTTCATCTCAGATGCCAGCTATGAGACTTTCGTTAAGTAAATTAACTTCTCAGCCACAATTTCCTAATTTGGAAAATGGGTATAATAATTGTACCTAACCTCACAGAGTTGTTGTAGGGAATTAAATGGGAAACTATATGAAACCCTTTCCAAACCTTAAAGCATCGTCTAAATACTTTATTATTTTCTTTTTGGAGGAAATTATTTAAAACATCTTTAGGCTGCCAAATTGGTACCTAGCTGATCATGTTTCCATTGGCCCTACTGACATTTAGAAACAATGTGGTACGATAGATATAAGGAAGATTTTAGTTCAAATCTTGCCTCTAGCACTAGATATTTCACCATGATCATCATCCAGCCTAACGCCAGGATTCTGATCTGAAAAAATGGGGATAATAATAACCATATTATGTGCCTCACAGGGTTATTGTGAGATTCAAATGAAATAATGCATGTAACATACTTTGCAAACTTCAAAAAACACTATATAAATGTCAATTATTATTTCCTAGAATCATCTCCTCTCCTTCCCAACAATCACTATTTTATTGACTATAATGATAAATAACACAAACACTAGTTTGTTGAAATATTATAACTGAGAATCTCCCCAAACACATGAAATCGAATGAAATCAAATAGAAAGAGGAGGCAGCATATATAAATCAATTTAGGTTTGCTGTCTGATTTTCATTAAGCCTCTTACTAAGCCACTTTAAAATGATACAAGGCGATTCTGGTGTAGTAGAGATACTAGATTTGAAGTCAGAAGACCTTAATTGTGTCTAGAGTACCTTGCTATCATCCTATATCTCATCTACTTTCATTTTGAACAATTCATTTAACTTTTTTGGATTTCAGTTTCCTCATCTATGTTAGAGTTGGAAGAATTCTGGCCTTTAAGGTCTCTTCTAATTCTAAAACTATGATAAATAATCCCATGATTCTAGAAATGGCTGAATACATTGGTGACCATTTGCAATTAACAATTACACTTTTGAGTCCAACTAGCTAGTTCTGAACCTTCTGTATTTCAAGTGAATTTTGTCCCTAACTTCCAGGCACATATATCAGCTGTCTAGTAGATATCAACAACTCCATGGCCATAGACAATTTAAACTGAACACATCCAAAATAAATTTAATATTTTATTTTTCCTTCAATATATATATTTCCATCAAAAGCTATCCATTTCTGTTTTATAGCAGTATCATATTACCAGCCCCTGGCATTCACATATTTAAAACCATTCTTCACTCTTTCTTCATAATATCCAATATATATACCAATTCTTATTAATCTTGCCTTTTCAACACTTCTTTAATCCATTCATTTTTTACTTATAATCCTCTGTACTAGTTTAAGACTTCATGACCTCTCATTTAGATTATTGCTACAGCTTCCTAATCAGTCTTTTTTCCTCCACTCCCTTCTCTCTCCAATATATATCTTCCCCATACTTACTATATATTCCTAAATTTGTTGCTGTTCTCTTTCACAAGATTACACACACACACACACACACACACACACACACACATATATATATATAGAGAGAGAGAGAGAGAGACAGACAGACAGACAGACAGACAGACAATGAGGGCTTTCCTTGACTACATTCTCTGTCTAGAATAAATACTTTCCTTAATTTTATGCATTTAAAAACATTAGTGTGAAAAGAAATATGCTTCAACAGATTGTCACATAAAAACAAGATTAAGAATATCTATTCCTGAGAGAGAGAAAGAGAAAGAGAGAAATTCTAAGCAATTTTCTTCAGTAGTCCTTGAAGCAATAGGTATAACTTTTTACTTATGTAAGATCTTGCAATATGCACTAATACTGCAAGTTATTCTGACAGTGAAGGTCTAATTTGAAGAGAAATGTATAGTTAACAGCTCCTAAGTAGGCTTTACTTCCCAAATGGAGTTCAAAGCATAGTATGATATTGAGTTAAAAGATTTTAGGACCCTGTAAGAAAAGTGGGGATTCACCAGAGAGGGAAGGGAATTGTATTGATTGCTTTATAGAGTTTATAAATTTGTTTATAGACTCCAATGAGTTCTTTGGGGTTTCTAAATTTTCTGTGAAGTATAAAAAGGTATCTTTTACCTGAGATACATTCATTACCCTGAGCAAGTGAATAGATACTAGGGATCTGTTTCCCACATTTCCACAAATGTGGAAAAAAGCTAAACACATATAATATATAAGATATATTTGGAAATCTCTCACAACAAACTCTGTTTGGGTATAATAAGGAATGAAAGAAAATATGATCTTTTAAAATTAATCCCAAGATTTTAACTTTTCTGTGTAATCTAAGAATTTTGGGAAAACCTAAATCATAAATTACATGCAAAATATTCTGCATGCAGGATATAAACTTTTTATGATCAAAAATACTCCCTTAATGAAGCATAAATTCATGGGTCAATGCTACCACTAACAAAAGTTGCCCCCCATATTATTTAAAACAGTTTAAATAAGCTCTTGAATTAAAAGTATTTAGGGCAAGGATTCTTAATTTGGGATCTGAACACGGGGTCTCAACATCCTGATTAGTTAGTTCTTAGTTTCTCTGACTTATGATTTTGCTCAAATCTTATCAGTTCTTTCCCAAACCTCTGACTACTAGTAGTAACTTATAGTAGGAGCTTAATAAACATTTTATTAATTATATTTGTTGATTGCTGCCATTGTGCCTAGGAACAGAGTTAGCAAAGTAAAGCCAACTTGCCAATATGAAGATTAAAACCATGCTAATCAACTGAGCAAAATAGTGTGGAAAATTATAGCTATAGAGAGGACTTACTATGAATTTATCTGGTATCTTATTGTAGCACTTCATAATCCTTGTAGACAAGAGCATTTTTCCCCTCTGTCAGGTGTTAGTAATTTGCAAATCAATTAATCATAGTGTTTGGAAAGCAAACTCCTTGATTTTAAACTTCCCTGGGAAGCCAAGGTAAGAAGCAGGCAGGTCTCTTCTGCTCCACAGCACTCATACTTTGGATACTTAAGGGAAGTTAATCTTTAGCTTAAGATAAAGCACCTAAAATGCCATGTGGAATATACAAAAGGGGCACTTCATCTTGTCAGGGTCTGCCATGGCCTTTCAAAGATGAAGAAATATTAGATCTCTGTCTGAAACACAAACAAATGACATCAGTAAGATCTGAAATGTCAACATGAAACACTGTTTTTTTTTTTCCCCTTCCAAGGATTGCTTTTTCAAAACGAAAAGGATGGATGACAATGATATGATCCTCAGATGAACTTACTTTCCCATGTTTACTTTCCACACATGAAGAATCTCTTATTCAGTTGTAATGTTCAGTGCCAATGGATGGTGAAAAAAAAAGGTAAACGAGAATTACTGTTCTTAAAATTAATTAAAATGCTAGGCTTTTCTCATGGGTCCAACACTTGTCACTTATCTAATTCAATATAGATATCATAAGATCACATTTTGTAAATATGTTTTTGAATTTGGGATCCTACAAAAAAAATCGTACTGATCAATTATATAAGCAAGTATATAAAGTTGCCTTATTGTTACCCTGGTAGGGATAATTTGCATTTAGTCATACATTTGACCAACCACACACTGCGACCAATTATAGTATCTATGGCAGCCTGGGTTGTGAATTTTTAATGACAGCATTTTTCTTTATAATCCCTAAAAGGTCCATCTATATGGGTTTAGAATCCATCATCTTTTCTTCATTAATTCTATGCCCTAAACTAAGAACAGCATTTCTTGGATCTGAGTAGACATATACTTCAGAAACTGAATAGCATACGAGTGACTAACAGAAGCATAATGAATATTAAATTTATTTCTGGTTAAAAAATGCAACAGATGTTCACAAAGGCTCTGACTCAACTAAAACACTCATTTTTGTAACATACTATGTACTAAATAACTTCCAATTGACTGATTAACTATTCTGAGGATTTAGAACTAAAAAACACCTTGGGGATCATTTAATTAAAGCTCTCATTTTATAAGAATTATCCCCTTTGTCCCTAAGAAACTAAGGAACTAGGACTAGGAAACAGGCACACACACACACACCCATATAAAAAAATAAATATGTGGATATATATCCATATATACACATAGGCATACATTTATATATATGTGTGTATGTATACATGTACATGTACATATGTACACATGTGTTCATATATCTAAACTGATCTGTCCAGGTCATGTAGTAAGTGTAGAGCAATAATTAAAAACCAAGTCCTTGATTACAAATTCTGTGATCTTCCTATCATATCCTGTTATTAGCTCTCTTTATGGTTAAAAAGAAGTTGAAAATTAAATAAACTTCTAATTGTATATCCTGTAGTATAGGAGGATAAAGAATTGTCTCAAAGAAAACAAAAAGAAGAATTACTCCAAATTCCATCTTTCTCCCTTGGAACTTGTTTATGTCCTTCATCAAGAACCTTTGCTTAAATATGGGTCTTTGATGAGAGTGAAACTGATGAATACCAATTTCATCACCTCCTCCTTACTGATTGATTAGGGAGAACTGAATAAAAAGTAAAAAGAAGGAAGGCAGAAGAAATCAAACAGAGTAGATACTTAACAACCACCCTCTTTAAAATACAATACATTGCAATACAAAGGAATGAAAGTGAAAGAAAGCCAAGTCATTGCCTAAGGTTACATATATAATGAGAATATAGGAAAAGCTTCATTAAGACCTCAGATCTACAAAGTACATCTGCTGAGAAGAGAATTCACAGAAGTTCAAGCATTTCTTGAACTACTTTTGCCCACAGCTATTTGCAGATTAAATACACATGTCTGAACCATTTATGTGTCAGCAAACATTAATTGTAGTTTGTTTTCCAAAGTAATAAAAAAGAAACATTCATTTAAAATATTATTATCTTAATTATGGTAATAAGTTTAATGAAACCAACAGAATTATGAGTTAATGATATTAGCTTGTTCAATTTTAAAATAATGTGTTGACTATTAATATAATGTCTTTCTAATAATAATTTAATTGTGACAGTAAAATAATAAATATGAATGAAATTAAATAATCCAGAAAATTGAGAAAGTGATACTAAAATCAAAATCTAGTTTGGCATGGGGAAAGCCGTTTCTGTCACTAAAACTGGATTAATCTATTTTTTCCTCAATTATTATTTCTCATGAAGAATTTGAAAAAAATAGATTATTATATAGTTGAAAGTAGGTACTTTTGAGGATTTGGGTTCCTCATGACTAATAAAGGTATTAGTCTCTACTTGCCACACTAATGGAGTTCCATCTTGAAACAAGAACTGTCTATGAGAAAACAATACATAATTTATTTAATTTGACATTATTTTTATATTACTCTTCAAAGTTAGCTCACTCTCTCCTTTCCTTCGTTTCTTCCTTTCAATCTTTATTCCTTTCCTTCTTTCCTTCCTCCCTCCTTTTTTTTTTAACAATATTTAGAATAAAATTTAAAGATGTTTCTTCTGCTTATTTTTCCCCTCTTTAAAAGTAGTTTTAAAACCAAAGAAATTCATAATTATGTAATTAATAACATAAAAATAATTCTCCTGATGGACAGAGAATCCATGCTTTAAGTAGGAGTTTGGATTAGGGAACATTTGGCATTTTATTTCTGGGATTCTATGGTTTTAAGAAAATAGATTCTGCTAATATATCCCTCAGAATCAACAACAACAGAGCATATAATTGTTGTCAAGCCTAAAGAGAAATGCAAGAAGGACAAGTTGGACTACTGTTTTCACTCAGTTCTCCATGAATAATTCCTCAACTCTAACTTGGAAACTAAATTCCTGTGACAATATGTTATTTTGTTCTATTCAAATGTTTATTTCTTAGACATAGCACTGAGACTACCAAAGATGATAATGTTCCCAAAATGAGGCAAAGTATCATTTAAGAAGAGAAGAATAAAACAACAAAATTGACCTTGTTGTTCAGTCATTTTCAATACATTATGACCCCATTTGGGGTTTTCTTGGAAAGGATTTTGGAGTGCTTCACCTTTTTCTTTTCCAGCTCATTTTTACGGATGAGAAAATTAGGACAAATAGGGTTAAGTGACTTGCCCAGGATCAGTTAGTAAATAAATGTTTGGGACCAGATTTGAAATCAGGGAGATAAATCTTCCTGACTCTGGGCCCAGCACCCTATGCACTGTGGAGCCACTTAGCTGCCCCAGACTATAAAATACCCACAAAAATTGAAGCCCCCCCAAAAAGACATAGTCTGTTACTACCTTTCTACTCATGCTGTTTCAGGGTTGACCTTTGCTTCGAGCCAATTGAGTGTCTTGTCAAACTATTAAAAACTATTAAAAGAAAAAATATTTGGAGAGATTAACCAATGGAATACCTCCTCATCTGGAGTGGTCACCCCTTGGGGGAACTGATCAGTGTGGTAAGGAGACAGAGGATGCCCTCATGTCGCCAAAGGTGGCCGCTTCCAGTACCTGTAGATATCGCCCATCACGGCAAAATGCTTTGGGTACTGAAGTCATGCAACATTCTTGTTTTCTAGCCATACTTCTGAAATTTAGTAATAGTCAACTTAATGTCCATCTCTGTGTTATATTGTGTTCGTTCGTTCTAGAGAATGAGGAAGAGAGACAGAGACAGAGACAGAGATAGAGAAAGAGACAGAGAGAGAAAGAAAAAGAGAGAGAGACAGAGAAATACAGAGAGAGACAGAGGCAGAGACAAACAGACAGAGACAGACAGACAGAAAGACAGAGACAGACAGACAAAGGGACAGAGAAACAGATGAGAAAGAGAGAGAGACAGCGACAGAGAGACAGACAGACAAAGAGAAAATACTTTTGAATTCTTTCTTCTCATTACTACTTCATACAAGTCTTCCTGTATGATTTTCAATTGTGCATATTCATGTTATTATGATATAGAAATATTATAAACAAGAATTCAATTATTTATTCACTAATCAACAATCACTTTGTTTTGTTGTTGTTGGTAGTGTTTTGTTTTGTTTTGTTTTTGTGTTGCTTTTGCTATTACAAGAGTGCTGCCTTCTAACATATAGTAATTTTGTTTCTGTCACTGAACTCCTTTTTATACTGCATTCCTGACTCAAATAGTTTAGTGACTTTTCACATCATTTCAAATTGTTTTATATAGTTGATTATCTTCACAGATTCATCAAAATTGTATTAATCCATAAACCTGTCTTCCTATTTCTCTTCTAATATTGACTGTTTCTGTTTTTAATCATCTCTGTAAATTTGGTGGTTATGAGGTGAAAGCTCAGATTGCTTTTAAATTTAGATTTCCCTTATTATTAGTGAGGTGTAGAATTTTTAAAAAAAAGATGTACAATATTTTCATTTCACTTAATAAAATCTATTTGATCCTATTATTTGACCATATCCAACTATTGAGGAATGGCTCCTAGTTTGCAATAATGCCATTTACATCTTGGATATCAACTTTTTTATTGGAAATATTTTACAAAAACTTTTTCCAAGAGTACTATTGATAGTTATATATATATATATATATATATGTGTGTGTGTGTGTGTGTGTGTGTGTATGTGTGTATCTTTTTTTTTTCTACTTAATCACCACTACCACTTAATTACTTCCTTCCTGAGCTATTATAATACACTACCTCTTATTTTCCTCCTCTCCAATCTATCTTCCACTTAACTATGAAATTAACCTTTCTATGACTAAAATCTGATCACATTACTCCCATGCTCCAAAGTCATCAGTGGCTACCTATATCTCTGAAATTACACATGTTTCTTCACCAGGTATTTAAAACTATATTCAATCCAGCTTCAACTTAAAATCCGTCTTCCTTTAAATAAAGCACAGCACAGGTCCAATTCCTATATGAGAACTATCAACATTCTTATTTATTTTTCATATATCTTATATTTGCTTACTTCTGTAATATATCATCTAGGAGACTGTGAACTCCTTAAGGATAAATCTGGTTTTTTTTATTTGTATCTCTAGTGCTTAGAGGAATACTGTGAATGTATGAAATATTGAGATAATATTTGTAAAGTGCTTAGCACAGTGCCTGGTATGTAGTAGACACTATATAAATGATAGCTATTGTTACAAACTAGGAGATTAATAAATGTGTGATTACATTTTTCTTGTTAACCCTATTTTTATTGTCTAATTTTAAATCATTCCATATTTGTATATGCCATGCTAAATTGTATTGTTATTCCAATTTCTAGAATATGTGCTCATTCTTTTTTTACAACAGCATTTCAGAATCTTTGTCTTTCCTGCTTAGCTACTAATACCTTTTTGAAAACTTTCTTGATCCCCCTAATTATCAATGTCTTCTCTTCCTCTACTATCTTATATCATACCTGTCTATATACCTGTTGTATGTTTGGTGGAATACAAAGGGCTTACAATACAATGACAGTTTCTAGTCCCACTGATCAGCCAGTCAGGCTCTTATCCTTTATTAAGCACTGACTCTGGGCCAAGAAAGCATTGTGCTATGAGCTGATTTAATTCCTCCTCTCAATGAGATCTAATGGTAGGAGTGGGAGGAGACAAAATATGAAAACTATAGAGGGGATAAATTTGAGATAATTAACAGAAGGAAGATACTAAAATGAAAGAGTTTTTTGAAGGTGAGATTTTAACTGAAACTTGAAGAAGTCAAGGAAGTCCTAGGCTTAGACTATGTCTCAT
The DNA here is from genome assembly GCF_902635505.1 of Sarcophilus harrisii. Classification (NCBI taxonomy): domain Eukaryota; kingdom Metazoa; phylum Chordata; class Mammalia; order Dasyuromorphia; family Dasyuridae; genus Sarcophilus; species Sarcophilus harrisii. The sequence goes on from NC_045427.1 coordinate 155,726,920, forward strand.
ATTGTTGTTGTTCAGTAATTTTAGTCATGTCTGATTCTTTGTGACCCCATTTGGGGTTTTCTTGGCAAAATGCTAGAGTGATTTATCATTTCTTTCTCCATATCACTTTACAGAGAAGGAAACTGAGGCAAACTCAGTCATTTGCCCAGAGTTTCAGAACTAATAAGTATTTGAGACCAGATTTGAACTTAGTTTTCATGACTTGAAGCCTGGCATTCTATACACTGAACCAACAAGCTGACTTTGTTTCTGAGTAGATGCTCAAGAAATGTTGGTTGATTTGATTCATTGATTAGGGAAACAAGGAAGGTTGGTTGGTGCCAGATTATAAAGAAACTCTAATGTTATTATCTTTTTGCCTCAAAGAAATCTTGCTAGGAAGGTCTTTGCCAGACTTTTTTAATAGTCTTAACTATTAACTATCTTCAGAAGAGGTGTGCTGCTATCATCCCCAGTTGATGTCGGGTTGAAACATTATTGGATCTTGTTATATAAGTCTGCTATTTTAATGGCATCCCCCAGGCTCCCACCCTGTTGATAAACCACCCCCAAATTAAAAACTATACTATAGAATTATAGAACAAAAATAATTATATTATCTATGGAACAAGAAAAAAAGTACGAAACTAAATATTTCAACTTAGTTAATTCTACACCACTGTTATTTATGTGTAGAGGCCTGGCTATGGATAGAAAATGCTGAAATTAACATGTAAATAAGACCAGATGCTGTTTAGCCAAAAGTTTGTAAAAACATTCACATCTTCTATCTAGAGCCAACACAGCTCTACTTCAGAAATTAAGAGGAAAAAAGAAGTGGAAGCAGATGGGAGATTTGCTACTTGAACCATTTACCTAAAAAGAAGAACCAAGAAATTTGTATACAGTAAAAGCAATATTGTTTTTTTGAGTGACTGTCATTTTGACTATTATAAATACCCCAAATAACTACAAAGGACCTAGGAAAGAAAATTCTATCTGAATCCAGAGAAAGAATTGATAAATAGAAGTATGTATAACATGATTTTACATATAAATATATTTGTGTCTAATAGTCACCGACTCTAGGGTGGGAGGAAAGAAAAAAGAAAAGAAAGTTATAATGAAAATTTTATATACAAACATTATATGTGCATATATAATGTTATGTAAGTAAATGGAATAGAAATTGACAAATTGTACAAAATAGATTTGTATTTCATGTGCAATCATTTTTTTTTCTTATTCTACTGTTATGGACATGCTTGTTTTATTTCTTAAATTCAGAATAAAATAAAAAGAAGGATTTTTCTTTTATCTTTAAGTGAAGATCTGTCTTCCCATATAGAGAAGACAACAGTTCCAAAAGGAGCCTTACCACCCCCTACTCTATCCCTACAAATCATAACATAAGGGAACAAAATGTTGTCTAGTTCAAAAAAATCATTGGTACATTTCCTAGTCATAGTTTCAAAAAAAAGCATAGATATGAAACTGGAAAGAATTATATATGTCATTTGGTTCAATTCCTTAATTTTACAAATGAGGAAACTGAAGAGCAGAGAACTGAAGTGACTTTTTCAAGGTGACACTGGTATAAAACAGCAAATATAGAATTTGATCACTGAACCTCTTTTAAATTCTTTTATCTTTGTATAATATTGTCTCTGAGTCATTCAAATACAATCATTCAAGTAATAGTCATTTGACTACAATCAATTCATTTATATGGCTTGTTCTATAAGTATTCCTGTTTGAAACAGAAGATAATTACTGCAAAAAAAATATTCTTAACTGAAATCTAAGAAAAAGGGTAGAAGAAGTATGCAGGACTAGCTGTGACAAACACAGACAGAGCTAATGAAAAGTTTGCAGACTAAGCAGACTTTTTCTAGTTCTAATTTTGACAACTATTTGCATCTGAAATAGATGAGAAATTTCTACTATTTTGTGGAATTCTAGGAAAAGGAGATTTTACAACCTCCCCCTAGCAACTCATTTCATGTTTATTTCAGGAAGGAAATGAATAGAAGGGAACATGGGGAGTGACCAGATGCTAGGGAGAGGGTATCTCTTAACAAGGCCCCAAAACATTTTCAGTTAAAAGAACTGGGGAGAATATATTACATCTGGAAAAACATACTTTTTCAACATATTTGAAATATTATAAGGTAGAAAACCCCTTCCTGTATCACTACCTTGTCATGGAGGAGGGGCTTATGTAGCTCCCAAGTCCTCTGCAGAAAATTATGAGCTATTCTATGCAGGGTCATCCAAGATGGGATAATCATAGTGGAAAATAATAAAGGTGAAAAAATTAACTGGAGAAGGAAATGGCAGATCACTCTAGCATCTTCTCCAAGAATACCATGGAATATAATAGAAAGTCTTTGGGAAATAGTGGAAGACAAAGGAGACTGGTGAGCTAACCACCAAGATAGAATACATTATTAGACAATATAATTTTAAGCCCCAAGGACCTCACAGGCCATCTAGTTCAATCATCTTAGTTTACAGATAAACAAACTAGGAAATAGGAAGTTTACTAATTTACCCAAAGTTGCACACTTATTAAGGGTCTGAAAATTTGAACCAGTACCTCTAACTTTAGTCCCAAGTGTTTTTTAATTGTATCCCACTGTCACAATAGAATTTTATAATCACTATAATATAAAAATAAGAGGGTTAGAAATTTACTTTTTAGCAATCACCTAACTCTAATTAGCAAAATACTAATTAACTGTTTCTAGGAATGGGAAGGCAATATATATGAATACTAAATCCACAAAGAGAAAAATAAACCACAATAAGACCCAGATTTTTTTGCTGTTTTTTTTTTTTTTTGTAAAGTATATAGATTTCCCAAAAAACTGCTTATAAAATGTGTTTCGAAGTGGGCCAAACTTAATCTTTGAGGTGCAACTTGATTTTTTGAGACTTGTTTTTTTAATAGTTAAAACTATAACTCTATATAGTTTTATATATATATATAGGCATCTCATAACTTATTTGCATCCTCAAAACTAAAATATTGAGGTCCAGAAGGCTTTGCCTTACAAAGTTTAGGAGACTTTAGAAATCATTTGCTTTTCAGGGATTATTTACAGAAACTCTACATTGGCTAGGAACCAAATGAGAAGACCTTCAAAATCCTCTCTAACTCTAAAATACTATAATTCTAAAATGCTTGTCAGTAGAAGATAGAACATGGATTAGTGAGTGCAAATTATAGGGAGGCAGATTTAAGCTCAATATTAGAGAGGAAAAACCTTCCTAAGAAAAATATTCAAGCAAAAGTGGCCTCTCCAGAGTTCTACTCTGCTGCCTAATAATTTGGGCTAGAGTTGATGCTTAGTTCTCAAAAAGTATTCTAGTGGTGTACAAATTCTGACAGATACTGTGCATGCTCAAAAGCCTTTGAAGATTGCTCCAATGACAATCTGGTTTCTATGAATCAAAACAACTTATACTAAAGAAGCATTTGACCAGTAGGTGGATAACTTGATGATGAAATGTTTATGATCATATGTCATAGTAACCCAGGAAACAAGCAAACAGAAAAATGCCAAATGGCACTTAGTACTGTGCAGAACTTTTCCACTCCTACAATGACAATGGAAGAACATCCTGTAAGATGTAGGTTTAATGGAACATTAAAAAACATTTTAATATAACTAGTACTTCCATAAATATAAGATCTATGTCCAATTGAGCAATAAATACAATATTAGTGAAAAGGTCAAATCATATCAATTGTGATATTCTTATTATAAAAAAGAACCAGAAGAAAGCCAGAAAGTGCAGCTACATGATAAGATAGCTCAAAATTAATCCTTGAAGAGGCAAAGAAAGTTAGCAGAAAGTTAGCTGGGTTTTATTATATGGAAGGAAGATAAAAAAAAAAAACATTATTTCATGGGGAATTTGATTATAACATAATGTAGTAGTAATGATGAGCTTTTGGGGATAAAAAAGGCTACCATGAAAATAAATGTAGCTTAACACTACCATCAATCATTGGGAATAGAATAGTGCAGACATTTTATGAAGAACTTGATTAAAGACTCCAAATTTAATCAACATACAATTTCATACTTCGTGACTTCAATACAAAGGTGAGAAAAGATACTGTAAAAATTGATGAGCCTTACAATGATTATTAGCAATATTATTTTGTATATATAACTTATCAAATTACATGATAATTATCGTTAGATAATAATTCTTTATAATTATTATTATTATTGGGCTAGATAGAACTGTTACATAATAATTCTGTGACTAGCTAAATCAGTTAATTTTTCTGGTCCTTAGTTTCTTCCTCTGTCAAGTGAGAGAATTAGACTAAATGGTTTTTAAGGTCCTTTCCAATTCCATTCCATTCCACTCATTTCAAAAATATTTTTAAAGCATTGACTTTTGCCAGATATGATAATTTGTATGGAAATATAAAATGAAAAAAAGCAACAAAAATAATCTATGCTCTCAATCAGCTTGCATTTTCCTATGAGGTAAATTCCTTAAAACTATAAATTGCAAAGCTGATGTTGATTGTTCTTAGCAGAGTGAGTTACTTCTTCTGGATTTTCAAATACCTCTATAATCACAGGTCTAATCCATGGGGGAAAACATTAATGTATATGTGTTGACTCCAAATCTATACACATTTGGAAGATGGTTATAAAATCAGATCCTAAATTGTACACTATAAATCTATATATCAGTGTAGTGAGCAAAAACATAGGGAGAAATCTTCAAGAAATAATTGAAGGCTACAGAACTAGCATCGATAAAGAGATCAAACTACAATCATTCCTTAAAAGTATAATCTATATGGCTTCCAATGAGCTATGTGTATCTCCTATGCACTTAATTAACCAGAGCTTCTCCTTCTCTGTCCTCTGAGTCTTGGCAGAAGCTGTCTGTGTTAGAGGTATGCATATATATCTTTGCAGTAAAAACCATTATTTTGGAACTTAAATGTCAAAGACATTAAGAATGTGAAAACAGTTAAGTCTTGCATTTATAGAACACCTTCACTCAGATGCAAATTAATCCATTATAAGATTTAGTTGGAAATTTGAGAATTAAATAGAGAAAGGATTAATTCATTTTACATCTCTTTTTTCTTTAATTGTATATTGATAAGCTATTTAGATGGGCATTTTTACTCTTTTACTAAATGAACAAAAATGCAGTCAGAGAAAACTAATACATGCTATAATAAGCATGGAACCCATGCTTATGGTTGTGTAGATTAATTTCAGGAGAAATCTGAAGGACTAAAGGAAGTCCAGGCAATTCAATAAAGCTATCTAACTGTACTCATATTCATTCCAACTGCAATTAGGGAAAAGTGAAACCCTAAGATTGAGAATTACCAAACAAAAGGAAAGAGTTCTAATGAACCAGTGAATACAATTCAATCAGTGACAAAAATCAACAGAGCAAACAAACATTTTCGCCCAAAACAATGATGTGGGGATGTTCTGACCTCTACAAAATAACTTCCTCTATCTGTGTTGACATTGGTTTCTGAGCTTCACTAATTCCATCATTCCTTTCCCTTAGTGGTATTACTGCTTGCTATTCCAAAGGGATTATGACCCAAAATTCTCTTATCTTCCTAAGACAACTTGCCTATCACACCTATTTGCCCTTATCTAGGAAACATTTTTATCTCTCTGCTTCTGTAAACTTACATAGTGAACAAATAGCCTGAACCCAAAGACACTGTTAGAAAACACTATTTCTTTTCTTCTTTTCAATCCTCATATGTTCAAATGAAAGGTAATTTAATATTGTAGAGAGAAAGCTCACCAGGGTATAAGAAAGACATGGATTCAAGTCTCTTTTATAGGCGCATTATCCACATCCCAAACTCTGTGTATATCTACTCCATGACAGTCTTCAGACCTGTCCACTTTTCTTTGATGAGCACATTGATTACCATGTGGCAGTGGAGAGAGTGCCAAGCCTGGATTCAGGAAGATCTGAGTTCAAATCTGACCTCAGACACTTACTAGTTATATAACCCTAGGCAAGTCACCTAATTATGTTTGCCTCAGTTTCCTCATTTATAAAATGAGCTGGAGAAACAAACCACTTTGTATCTTTGCCAAGAAATCCCCAAATGGGTTAGGAAGAGTTGGACACAACTGAAAATGACTAAGCAACAATAATGACATTTCCAAGAAAATTGTTTACACTGACTGAAATTTGTTTTTCATTTGTCTTCTACCATTTGAAAATTCACAGAATAAGTTAAATCTCTAATAAGAGCCTTTCAAGTATTTGAAGATAGCTTTAAATTCATCTGCTTCTTTTTCATAGGACATGATTTCCAGAACTCTCATGATCTTGTTCATCATCTTTTGCGTTATCTTTAGTTCATCAATATCAATTTTAAAAATGTAGTATCCAGAACTGAACACAATATTAAGTTATATACAGAGCACCTTGAGATTGTTACTTCTTTTAGTCTCGATTCAATTAATGCAACCTATGATCACATTTGCTCTTTCAGAAGTCTTTGAACTTATAGCCTCATTATTTTTACTGCTCATTAGGCACTTAATCGAATTGCTTTTTTGACATCTCTCTTATTGTTATATTATTAACTAACTTTTCATAAGGATCCATCTTCTCCCTTCAGATAGATAATGTCCTTGATGATAGTAATTGTGTGTTATTCTTTTTTTGCATTATTCTCCCCCAAAGTGATTACAACAATGTAATATACAGAAAGGTATTCCATAAATAATTGTTGAAAGGACACAGTTCGATGGATCGGGTAAGGGGCATTTTTAGCTCATTGGATTTCCCCATGAATATATATATATATATATATATATATATATATATATATATATATATATATATATAATTTTCACCTCATTGCTTCATCTACTGAGCTAGAATCACCTTAAAGTGAATGGAACAATTTTCCCAGTCTTCTTTTCTTTTCAGTTAGCATCAGCTCTATGGAACTCTGACTAGTGCATTCCACAGCATCTCTTCAGTGGGGATTTGGATTGAGACAAAGGCAAAAAAGAACTATGCTTTAAGGAAACCTAGCATATAGCTTTAAACAATGTGTCTCACTTGTGACTGGCAGGAAAGCTGTATCAACAGACAAAAACTGCTTGATCCACAACACTAAGTGGTTCTTATTATGCAAACAGTAACAAGCTCTGAACATATACACTATCACAAGCCAAAGGGTCACACTGCAGGTGTGTGTGGCATGGACAGCACTACAAGGCTTTCACTGGTTCTTTTAGGAACACCTGTGCACACAAATATCAATCATCTGTAGTAGTATTTTGTAAAATAATGAGCCAGAAGGTTCACTTTCTATTATATAGTGGCAACATCAATATATTTTTATTTATCTTTGGATGAAGAATGCTAGCATATCAGTTATGAAAAAGGAATTTTGTTGTTTCTATTTTCCCTCTTTCTTTCAAATTCTACTTTATAGGTCTCCTCCTCCAAGGAAGCTTTCTCTTAACCTCTCAGACTGAAGGGCTCCCCCTCCTCCCTCTGAGCATACCTCTTATGAAAGGCGATGTCTCTCATGCACTTTCACATCATATTTTTGCTGTGCCATGTGCATAACTTAATCCACTTCACAAGTTATAAATTCAGTTAGCAGAGTCTAAGCTACAATCATTTTTGTATAGTCTTTAATCTCTAACAATATAGAGTAGGCACTTGATACACAACAGCTTAAAAACCAGAAATCCATCAATTACTAAACCACCATTGAATAGTTATAACTAGGGCTGTGCTGATAAATGTACACTAGACACAGTTTTAAATTTAATCTTCATTATTAACATTTTCCCATCATTTTTTAAGTTTAGATTATTGACAAAACAACAAATAAAACCCTGATTTAGAGCATCTGCCAGTTTCTGAGGTGTAAAAGCTCCACAGAAAATTTAACAGTAGACTTTCACAAGTTATTGTAAGCTGACTCCAGCACATCCTAGTCATAGACATTGTTACTTGGGCTTATGAAGGAATAGGCTCATGGCTAATTAACTTAGGCCTGTGTTTCAAGATATTTTTTGGACATGATTATATGTATTCCCTTCCCTCCTCATCCAACAAACCAATATTTCTCCTTTTTCCCTTTCTTTCCCTTCACTGGTTCCTGAAATTTAATAATTTATTTAATACAGTCCAATTTTATTAATACATCCAGTCCAATTTAATATTTACATAAATTTAATAAATACAATCCAAAGTTTATCCCAATTTAATCGCATCTACTATTTGTTTAAACAGTACCTATTATACACAAGATACTGTGCTAAATACCAAGGGAAACAAAAATGATACAAATAACAATGTCTGTCCTCAAAGAACTTACATTCTACTTGTATGAACAGATTTTGAAAATATTGTGCACTTAAGTAAAAATAGTTATTAGAAAGCCAACATCCCCAAAACCAAGCCCCCCAAAAAACCCTAAATTAAATTAAAAGACCATGAGGGAGACACACACTGATATAGTCATTCACATTTTTAAAACAAATGTGAACAGATCCAGGCAGGCAGGCATATATAAAGCCATTAATTTCAGAATGACTACCAACACAGACAGTTCTATGGGGTCAGTAGATATGTCATTTTTATGTAGGCAGCCAGCCAGACCACTGTCAGGCTAATAAACTGGGTGCAGCTTAATTCCTTTAAAATATTCATTTTCATTTTATAGCTTTCTGGAGATGCAACTGGATAATTCTTTTCAGTCCCTTTTTTACCTTAGGGAAATGATTCCTTCATCCAGTTGCTTAATGACAATCTCTTGGCCACTGTAGTTAGTCTGGGATTTGATATCATTCTCTGTCTGGTTGTTACTAATAGAACATCCTGGAACAGTATAGCTTTGTTAAAATGGGAGGTAGATGAATCCTGTCTTGGTCTGCCTGTCACTTGTCTGTCCCTCTTTATTAGTAAGTGACAAGCAAGTGACTCTCTTTTCACAAAACAGAGTAGCACGTTAACTATGGCTAGTAGCAAGAAAAGTTTAAGGGGATTTTTTTAACCGTTTAACTAGGAGCATATTCCATAACATATATTCTACAGGAAAACACTGACAACCTCACTTCACTCATTATCATTAAAGATGTTCTAAGATGCATTTAATTTCAATCTCTCTAAGGAATGGCTAAAATATAGAAGCAGAAATATATGTGTGTATATATACATGTGTATATATTGTTATATGTGTATATACATGTGCATATATGCATATATATGTATACATTCCCCACATATGTACATATGTATGTATTTATAAATTTTATATTTATATATAGTGCATGCTATATGTTTTATGTTTTGTTTTGTATGTGTATGTACACATACATACACTATTTAGGACAATCTAGGACAATCATCCATGATCTTTCAAGCTGAAATGCACATTATACATACTGAGCCAAAAAATAAATGAGTTGCAGAATAAGACCCATTATCTCTCAGTAGAGTCTACAAAAGAAGCCAGGAGCAGATCAGAGCCCACTTCCATAGTGGACTAGAATTCAGGTGAGAAAAGCTTAATGATTCAACTCAGGAAGTACTCATGAGCCAAGGAATTTATACATTACACTGTAATATAGCTATAATTCATCAATAAAATGGGATTCCATATGAGGCTGGTCTGTTCTGGATGTGATCTAAAGAGCTTTGGTTATTGAAGTGCCAAGAGGACCTTGGTATTAGGTAAATTGGACTACAATGTCACAGATATGATGCCAAAGTATTTGCCCTTTCAAAAGCCACCAACCCTTAAAATCCAAGTAGCAAAGCAAAGTATAAGTGCAATCATAGAATTTCTGGGTTGAAAGGGGTCTCAGAGAAATCTAGTTGAGCCTCTATGCAAAGCACGATCCCTGCATACAATTTCCATGATAAATTGTTACCCTGACTCCATTAGGAAATCTCCATTGAGGCAAACTCCTTCCTTCTTGAAGGGTACCATTTTGGATAGATCTGATTTTTTTCCTTCTGCTTAGCCAGACTGCCTCACTCTGTGTCTCATCACCCACTCCTACATCTATTCTCCAGGGTCAAGCAAACTAAGTCTAAAATTTCTTCCATGTTACAGGAGAGGGAGAGAGAGACTAGGTTTATGATTTCATTGTTAAAGGTAATTCCTAGGTGAAGATTTTCCCTCTATAAATGCAGAGTGCCACAATTTCTTCAATGTCTAGTATCATAGAGCTTCTTAGGGCATTGATATGAGATTCCCAGGATGACACAACCATGTTGTATAAGATTAGGATTCAATGTGTAGACTTTCTAGCTTTCTATTCACTGCATCATGCTTCCTTTCAGTTCCACTGGACAATTTTTCAGATGTCCAAAACTGAAAATATTATATTTTATAAATAGTTGCAAAAAATAGTTTCAACAAGTGAAAATTAATATAGCATAATTTGGGATAAAATTAGAGAATTTATCAGAAGGACATTGTTTTGGAAAAATGGGTTTGGATCACAGATCTGCTTTTGAATATGGATGTGATCTTGGACAAATCCCTGCATCTCACTAGGTTTAGTGTACTCATTTTGGAAATGGTGAAGGAGAGATAGATGAGTTGATCAGGAAGGATCTTCTAGCTCAAAAACCTATAATTCTATTGCACTACTAAAATCTTCATAAACCACAAAGTACTATATATAAGTGAACTTGTTTTACTGTGAAAATATTGGGGTGCTCATAGATAGGATTAACTACAGGAAAAACACGGAGTGACCTATTGACCTCAACTTCAATTCCCAGCTTGCCATTTAGTTTCCTATTAGTCTGAAATCAACGGAGCCCTACTTTGCTGGTATTGTCAATTTAACAAATAGTATTGATTACCTAACATGTGTCCAGTATTGTGCTAACCATTGAGGTGAGGGAAAATGAGAATACAAAACAGCAACTAATGAGATGCATGCAATTAAGTTGAACACTGGATAGAGAACTAGACCTAGAATCAAGAAGACTTTGGTTCAAATGGCCTTAGATACTTATTAGCTGTGTGACACAGAACATCACTGAATCCTACTAGTTTCAATTTCTTCATCTGTATAATGAGCTGGAAAAGGAAGCTGCAAATAACTTCAGTATCTTTGTGAAGAAAACCCCAGATAAGGTCACAGAAAGTTGTGCACAACTAAAACAACTGAACAATAATGATAACAAATGAGCTGCAATGATATAGTAAGAGAGCTCATTGTTTTAATAATAGATGCATTTTTCATGGAGTAAATTGTACTAGATTAGTCCCTTACAAGATAAAAAAGATACAAAGGATTGCTCATGGGTAAGCTGAGCTAATATAATAAAAATGACAATTCATCTTAAATTAACCTACTTATTCAGTGCCATACCAATCAAACTGTCAAAAAATTATTTTATAGAGCTAGAAAAAATAATAACAGAAAGATACAAAGGGAAAAAGAAGTGAGGAGTGGGTACGTAAAATGAGTATGTAAAACTTAAGCAAATTCAGGAAGGTATAAAAAAGTGTCACTTGAAAGGGACAATAAGCATAACTAATGAATCAATCAATAAACATTTACTGAGTATCTTCTATGTGTCAGATTCAATAGCAATAGAGATTCAGAGAAGAAATGAAATGTTCTCTGTCCTCAAAAGGCTCACACTCTGGAATGAAGGGGTACTTACTTAATAACATCCACAGCATCTTCATGGGCTTTGATGCCTAATAATAAAAAGCATAGCTTTTACTTAGCAAATTTCCGTTTCATTTCCAAAATATTGGGATGTGAAGGTCTGAGTCCTATCTAAAAGATTGGAAGTTGCTTACCTGACTTGAATTGGTATAATTAATTACTAAATCTTCCTTCTCCAATAAATTATTTTTTTAAATTTAGAAATGAAAGGCAACACAAAGTGATAGCTAAACCAAATGTAAAGGATGAATTCAAATTATATTTTACATTTATGTAACACTTTATTTGAGACCAGAATTGTGATTTCATTAGTGTAAGGAGCCTCTTTAAAGGAAACTCTGTCTTCCCATGTAAATTAGCATTTATAAATTAGTTTTTTGTGGTGCTGAGGGGCATTGAGATGTTAAATGACTTGACTATAATCACACTATATGGATATATTTCATGAGCAACACAAACCATACAACCAATGTTTCTGATAAAGGTATCATTTCTAAGATATACAAAGAAATGTGTCAAATTGATAAGAATACAAGTCATTCCCCAACTGATTAATGGTCAAAGGATATGAACAGATATTTTTCAGATGAGGAAATTAAAGCCATCTATGTTTATATGAAAAAAATGTTCTAAGTCACTACTGATTAGAGAAATGAAAATCTAAACAATTCTGAGGTACAGACATATACCTCTCAGATTAGCTGAGATAACAGAAAAAAGATAATGATAAATGAAAGACGGAATGTGGGAAAACTGGTACACTAATGCATTGTTGGTGGAGTTGTGAAATGATCCAACAGTTCTGGAGAGCAATTTGGAACTATGCCCAAAGGGCTATAAAATTGAGCATAACATTTGACTCACAGTGCCATTACTGAGTCTGTATCACAAGGAAATCATAAAGGAGGAAAAAGGACCCATATGTGCAAAAATGTAGCTGCTCTTTTTGTGATAGCAAAAAATTGGAAAATGAGTAGATGCCCATCAATTGAGGAATGGCTGAACTAGCTGTAATAGAATTTTAGATATTATTGTACTATAGGTAATAGAATATTATTGTACTATAAAAAATGATGAACAAGCTGATTTTAGAAAGGCCTGGAAAGATTTACATGAACTGATACTGAAACAAGCAGAATCAGGAATATATTGTACACAATAACAGCAAGAATGTGCAAGATCAACTATGAAAGGCTTGGTTCTTCTCAGTGGTTCAGTGATTCAGGACAATCCCAAGAGATTTTTGGACAGAAAATGGCAACTGCATATAGAAAAATAACTGAGGAGAAAATCAATACATTCTACGTTTACTTCTTTTTTTTTGATTTTTTAAAAATTTCTATCATGGTTTTTCCATTTTGCTCTGATTTTCTTTCACAATATGATTCATAAGCAATGTGTGTAATAATAAATACATTTTTAAAAGAAATAATGAAAATGACGGATTCAAAGAATCAGGAATTTACATGAATTGATTCAGACACTTAAAAAAGCAATACACACAATGATTATAAAAGGAATGTGACTAATGAATAAGTGAAAAACCAAAGAAATTTCAATAGGACAGATAATAAAACATACTTTCCTCTTTCTGGAAAAGATGTAGAAAATGACTAAGATGATATATACACTGTCAGGTTTAATCACTGTATTTCATGTTTTTGCTTAATTATAATGTCACAAGATAAAGTTCAATCTGGAGAGGTTTGTTTTTGTTTTATTTTATTTCTCCAAAATAACTGTGATATGAATGTAAACAATGTATCCGTAAAGAGCATTTTTTTAGAGAAAAATTAGGATTTCTATACTGGGTTGCCTTATTTTTAGGTTAACATTTAGTTCATTTTAGCCAATTAATACAACTTCCACACAAAGCTCAAAATTTGGCAAAACCCAATAATTACCATATTTCTTACTCCTGATTTCCTTTATACCTTACTTCACTGATTTTCAGTGCACAAAATGAACACACTATTAAGTCTCCTGTATTACTTGTTCTTCCCTTCTTATCCTTCCACTGTCACAGTCAAGCAGAGTAGCCTGGTGGGAGATTGCAATGAATAAGCTTGATTCTGAGAGGCTGAGGGTGGGCAGAAGGAGAAACCAAGAAGCAAAATGAACTTAACAAGTGGAGAGTCTTAGATGAATTATTAATTTCATTCCTCTGCTTCCTGGGGAACAGAAGGATTGGGGGGGGGGAAGATGGGGTGGAATTGTAAAAATCCCAGGGGGATTGGGCGTAACAAAAGGAAATGAACAAGATCTCATTATATAGAAAAGGTAAAGGGACAGGAAGGAAGAAGGAAGAAAGAAAATCAATTGGAAAGTAGGAAGAGGAAGAATGGAGTAACAGATGAGAATAAACAAAAAACAGCACAAATAGCAATGAAATAAGATTTAGAAAACAAAGGAAATAAAACAGCAGAAAGAAGAGAAAAATAAAATAAAGAAAACTAATAAGGCGTACCATTTGCAAATGTTATTTAATAAAACATTGTAAAAAATTAAATAGTTATTAAATAATAAATATTTAATACACCTAGTAATGTCTACTATATGCAGAAACTTGAGAGTTGGGGGTTGAGGAAAAGGATAAAATTAATAGGAAAAACTGATCTTGTTCTCAAAGAGTCTATAATCCAATATGTAGTCAGGTTTCTCAGGGCATGGTGGCAGAGTTGACATGCTTCTTGTTCCTTGCTTGTAGTAGGCTCATGCTTTAACCTCAAAACATGACCAAATCTATAGTCCTGTGAAAACTCTCCCATCATTTTCTATCATTTCTTATCCAAAATTTCTGTAGTACCACCATCCACCCCATAAACTAGGTTTTCTTCTCTCTCCTTTATCCAATATATTCATTTAGCTGTAAGCACTGCCAATTTTCCCTTTACACTATCACTTGCATTCATTCTCTTTTTTTTTTCCTTCTATAATCGGCTCAATTCTGTTTTTTATCACTTTTTCCTCAGAGTGTTTTAAAGTCTCCTAACTTCTCCAGTCCATTACATCTCATATCTATTCTCCACAATGGGCCAGTCTAATTTTAACACACCAGTTTCATAATCTATATATTCCTTTTCTCAAAATTCTTTAGTAGTTCCTCATTAACCACAAAATATAGTATAAATTCCTGATATTGGCATTAAAATAACATTCTCCATAATCAAACTCCAAACTACTTTTCAATACTTGCCTTTTACTTTTTATATTCACAAAATCTAAGATATAGCCAAAATAAACTATCTCTTCCCGGTATGTTTCCTTATTCTTTCTTCTATTTTCAGTTCCTTTGGTTTTGTTCCTTTCCCTTTGCCCATCTAATAGATGTCAATACTATTTCCTTATCTTCAACAGTCAGGTCAAGAGCCATCTCTTTTATGAAGTCTTCTCTAACTTGCCTTTTTGAAAGTAATATCTCTTTATGCAGATTTCTCCTAACATTTTGCTGCACTCCCTTCCATTTGTTCCACTCCCTTTAAAAGCACAATTGTTTGTTTCATTTCTTCATTATACTATAAGCTATTTGGTAGCAAAGTCTGTGTTGTAACTTTATATGCCAAATAATTAGCATAATGTCTTGCACATAGTATTTAATAAATGTGTGTTTAATCTTTTAAATTAAAGATTGGTGAGGCAGAAGAGAGAAAGATAATAAAAATCCAAAATAGAAATGATGACATCTTTAGAAAAATGCAGAAAATTATCAAAGTTCCAGGTAAAAATGCATTCTCTGAATTGAGGACAGTTTTATGAAAGAAGGTCATCTAAGTTGAATTTTATAGGAGGTACATAATTCTTTTTTTGTATCATATGTATATATATATGTATATGTGTATGTATATATAGGTATATATGCATATAAATGCATATATTTATATTATTATATGAAAGTCCCAATACTTTGTAATTTGGTATATAGCATTCAGGGGTGGGAATGGAAATGGGCAAATGGAATAACAGGAATTTTTAAAAGAAAAATTATAGTATATTAAATGTTTGAATAAAGGGCACTGACTAGAAATACCATACATCCCAATTATAACTTCTGATATTATATATTATGTAAGATGAAAGAAAATGGCACACAAGTTATTTTCCAGAAAATCCATAAAACTAGGGTTTCCTTATATGCCCTGCTACTAACGTAGTGAGGTTATAAGGAGACTTATTCCTCTGTACAGAGATAAATGTTTTAAGAGTTTAGCCATCTAAAACTATGAGAAATCCATTCAAGAGAGCAAAGAGTAAGAAGGAGCACACATACATGACAGGGAGAAAAAAGGAGAGAGACAGAGTCAGAGACAAAGACAGAAAGAAACAGAAAGAGACAGGTACAGATAGCAACAGAGTGAGATAGAAAAATACAGAATGAAATGGAGGGAGGGAGATAGGGAGGGAAAGAAAGAGACAGATAGAGGCAGAGACAGAAACAGAGACAGAGACATAGAGCAGAAACAGAGACAGAGACAAAGACACAGAGACAGAAAGAAAGAAACTGAGTCAGAGATTGGATGGTTGTGAACATACCGGGTTGGGAGAAGAAATGAAGAGCTTTATTTGAGACAAAGAGAAGAACTAGAAGGCAGGTCAAAATCACCCATAGACACTGCTATTGCAACAGATGATAATCCTGAGTATTTGGGATGCACACTAGAAAAAAAGAGTCAGAGTAGGGGAGTCAAGTGCTATATAGGTTGAATAAGCATTAGAAGGAGAGATGGATATCCAGCACATTTGTGCTCGTAGGCAGATGGTACAGATGAGAATATAGTGCAGGGATTGTCTAATTGGTGACCAACATTTTTCCTAAGAATTCATGCTTGTGATGAAATTACTTTTTTCCTCTTTCTTTTCCCTAATTCTCTTTTTATTTGAAAGGACTATTGTGTAATCCAAAGGTTTTGTTTTCTTTAAATGTGCTTACTTGCGATTTTAATCAGTATCAAAAACTGTCTAAATCAGTCCTAGCTGTTCTTCAACTGTGTGTTTCATAGTTTGCAGAGGAGAAACCTGAGAGAGAAAGTGATGGAGATCTTGATCTTCTGTCAAAGTCACCAAAACTCTTTCCCAAGGATTGGGTTGAATCAAATGAAAGAGAATCTTATTGATATTAATGATTACTAAAATTTATTTAAAAAAACAAAAAGGACAACAAATAACATGAGTCAGACATGTTGTAGAGGAGATTCAAATTTAGGATGTGGGTAAACTGAATGGTTTGAGAGTTCTCTAGTTCTGAGCTGTAATTCTACAAAGACATGATAGGGTTATGTAAGCATGAAAAAGAAACAGTAATATCAATCACCCATGGATAAAAGGTTAATGAACAAAAGAGACCATCATTATGATTAAACCTAGTTTCAGGAAAAAAAAAAAGATTTTATAATTTAATTGCCACATTGGATTTCTAATGTCCTGCTGTTATAAAATATTATCCAACTAAATAACATCATGATATAAACCACATAAACAACTATAGGCCAAGAGCTAGTAATCAAGTTCTAGTCTCTGTTTTGTTACTACTTAAATGATTCTGAGCAACTTCTTAATTATTTTGTGCTTCATTTTGTCTATGTGCAAAATGAGAGAATCACATTAAGTAACCTCTAAGGTACCATCTGACTTTAAAATTCTATTATTCTGCAAAAAAGAAACCAAATTTCAAAATTAAAATATCATTAGTCTCATCAAATTATGAAAAATATGTAGGTTTATATCAAATTTTCCTTTCATGTCAACTCTTTCAATGCAATTTTTCCTGTGTTTAATCGGCAGATATCAGAAAACAATTTTAATTATTTTTTGGTTCTAATGTTGATTTTGCAAGAAATAATCAGAGGCTGAGAAGTACTTCCTTACATTCCTATATAAAGTCCTAAGCTAATACCATACACACAGAGAATCAATCCATCTCTTTCAAAATATATCTTTCTCTGGTAACCACAGGAAAAGATAAAGCATTTGTGTTACAAGGAGTGATGCTCTGAGGAACACTTTTATCAAGATTTGTCAATGAACTATAACTACTGAGTATTCCAGAAAGGTTTCTCTCTCATTTTAAGGGAAATATAAGAAAATGAACCAGTTACCAAATGACATATTTTCCTATAGGTATATAAGAATAAAAGGGAAGTGGTCAAATATGAAAGGTCTGCTGGTGGATGGAATCTTTAGGCACAATCATTTAATCCATAAAGTAATCCAAGAGAATGATGTCATAACATCTCCATTTAAAAAGTATCATTAAACACAGGAACCAAGAACCTGATATTTGTAAATCCAAATAGTGAGACACAACACATTTGCTTGTATCTTAGCTCACTGGTAGAAAAATGCACATTTAAGATAACCAAATTTGCCGAGAGTTATATACACAGAAATAAACATTATTTAATAAACATATATATATATATATATATGTATGTATATTTTTAATAAATGTACTTTTAATAATGTATATGCTTGGTTAATGGGATCTAATACTATTTTACTATATTCCTGAAAATCACATCAAAAACCATAAAATAATAGATTACATAGATTGGTATACTTAGCATGGACATAAACAAATTGTAGTACATGAATGTAATACAATATCATAATAAGAAATGACAAATATGAAGAATACAGCATCATGAAAAGATTCATATGAATTGATGCAGAGTAAAAGAAAATGATATTCAACCAATTGGGCTTACAATTAAAAAAGCTAGAAAAAGAACAAATTAAAAACCCCAATCAAACACCAAACTTGAAATTATAAAAATAAAAATTATGAAAAAGCCAACAAAATAGATAAACTTTTAGTTAATTTGATTAAAAAAAGGAAAGAAGCAAATCAAATTGTTAGTCTCAAAAATGAAAAGGGAGGCCTTTCCACCAATGAAGAGGAAATTAGAGCAATAATTAGAAGTTATTTTGCCCAATTTAATGCCAATAAATTTGATAACCTAAGTGAAATGGAGAAATACCTACAAAATTATAGATTGCCCAGATTAACAGAAGAGGAAATAAATTACTTAAATAGTCCCACTTTAGCAAAAGAAATAGAACAAGCTATTAATCAATTCACTAAGAAAAAATCTCCAGCACCAGATGGATTTACATGTGAATTCTACCAAACATTTAAAGAACAATTAACTCCAATATTATATAAACTATTTGAAAAAATAGGGAAAGGAGAACTCCTACCAAATTCCTTTTATGACACAGACATGGTACTAATACCTAAACCAGCTAGGATGGTTTATTTCTATGTATGAGAAAGAAAATTATAGACCAATTTCCCTAATGAATATTGATGCAAAAATCTTAAATAAAGTATTAGCAAAGAGATTAGCGAAAGTCATCCCCAGGATAATACACCATGACCAAGTAGGATTTATACCAGGAATCCAGGACTGGTTCAATATTAGGAAAACTATTAGCATAATTGACTATATCAATAACCAAACTAACAAAAACCATATTATTATCTCAATGGATGCATAAAAAGCATTTGATAAAATCCAACATCCTTTCCTATTAAAAACACTCGAGGGTATAAGAATAAATGGACTTTTCTTTAAAATAGTCAGTAGCATCTATTTAAAACTATCAACAAGCATCAAATATAATGGGGATAAACTGGAACCATTCCCAATAAGATCAAGGGTGAAACAAGGTTGCCCACTGTCACCATTACTATTCAATATTGTATTAGAAATGCTAGCTTTGGCAATAAGAGATGAAAGGAATTAGAGTACGTAATAAGGAAACCAAACTATCATTTTTTTCATTTGATATGATGGTATACTTAGAGAACCCTAGAAAATCAACTAAAATATTATTAGAAATAAGTCACAACTTTATCAAAGTTGCAGGATACAAAATAAATTCACATAAATCATCAACATTTTTATATATCACTAACAAAATCCAACAGAGTTACAAAGAGAAATTCCATTTAAAATAACTGTTGATAGTATAAAATATTTGGGAATCTATCTGCCAAGGGAAAGTCAGGAACTATATGAGCAAAACCACAATAATAAAGTCAGATCTAAACAACTGGAAAAATATCAAGTGCTGTTGGATAGGTCAAGCGAATATAATAAAGATGAAAATACTACCTAAACTAATCTATTTAGTTAGTGCTATACCAATCAAACTCCCAAGAAACTATTTCACTGATCAAGAAAAAATAACAACAAAATTCATCTGGAAGAACAAAAGATAAAGAATTTCAAGGGAATTAATGAAAAAAAGCAAATGCAGGTGGCCTAGCTATACCAGAACTAAAACTATATTATAAAATAGTAGTAATCAAAACCATTTGGTACTGACTTAAAAATAGAGTACTTGATCAAAGGACAAAATAGTCAATAACTTTAGTAATCTAGTGTTTGACAAATCCAAAGATTCCAGCTTTTGGGATAAGAATTCACTGTTTGACAAAAACTGCTGGGAAAATTGGACACTAGTATGGCAAAACTTAGCCAATGATCCACACCTAACACCGTATATCAAAATAAACTCGAAATGGGTTCATGATCTAGACATAAAGAATGATATTATAAACAAAGTAGAAGAGCATAGGATAGTTTACCTCTCAGATCTGTGGTGGAGAAAGGAATTTGTGACTGAATAAGAACTGGAGATAATTATTGATCACAAAATAAATAATTTTGTTTATATTAAGTGAAAAAGTTTTTGTACAAACAAAACTAATGCAGACAAGATTAGAAGGGGGAGCAATAAATTGGGGAAAGATTTTTACATTAAGCCTCATTTATAAAGAATTGATTCAAATTTATAAGAATTCAAGCCATTCTCCAATTGCTAAATGATCAAAGGATATGACAGACCATTTTCAGATGAAGAAACTGAAACTATTTCTAGTCCTAAGAAATCACTATTGATCAGAGAAATGCAAATTAAGACAATTCTGAGATACCACTATACACCTCTTAGATTGGCTAAGACAACAGGAAAAGATAATGATGATTGCTGGAGAGGTTGTGGGAAAAGTAGGACACTGATATATTGTTGGTGGAACTGTGAATAAATTCAACAATGATCAATTATGTTGGACATGGCTCTCTTCAACAATGAGATGATTCAAACCAGTTCCAATTGTTCAGTAATAAAGAGAGTCATCTATACCCAGAGAGAGAACTGTGATAACTGAATATGGTTCAAAACATATTATTTTCACTCTTTTTGTTGTTGTTTGATTACATTTTATTTTCCTTCTCTTTTTTTTTTACTGGTTTGATTTGATTTTTCTTGTGCAGTATGATAATTGTATAAATATATATGCATATATTGAATTTAATATATATTCTAGCATGTTTAACATATACTGGACTACTTGCCATCTAGAGGAGGGCATTGGTAAGGGGGAGAGGGGAATTAGAACACAAGGTTTTGCAAGGCAATGTTGAAGAATTGTACATGCATATGTTTTGAAAAATAAAAAGCTTCAAATTTAAAAAAAAAAAGAAAGAAAGAAAACTACACACAGTTTAAAAAAAGTGATAGAGCTGGAATTAGATTGTTGGTCTCTTGGTCATATGATAAAAGGAGATACTTGATATGAAGTATTTTGCAAACATTAAATAAATATGGATTATGAACGTTATTCATAATGACTTCAACAATATAAAAAGAAAGAACAGCAAAGTCAAAATTCAGTACAATGTAATCAGAGCAACTTAGCTTTGAAAAAACTAAGAAAATATACCTTTCTCCTTTTTTTAATAAAGCGAGGTGCTATGAGTATGGAATTTTTCAAATTCCAGATAAGACAATTTATCTGTTGATCATGTTGAACGTTTTTTCCCCTTTCTTATATTTGTTACAAAGAATGGCTCACAGGGAAAGGGAAGGAAAGAAATATATTTTAAAAAAAACAAAGATGATATTAAAACATAATATATGTTATTGCAAAACAAAATATATAAAAAATATATTGTTTCAAAATCACATTCATTTAGATGTCTTTATATATAGAATACACACACATATATAAAAACATGTATAGTTATACCTATTATCTTGGTTTTTAAATATAATTTATAATATTTTAATATATATATGTATATATAAAGGTGATGGTTTAAGACCTTAATCTTTAGGAAAAAAGTATACCTTTGGTTTTTAACAAAATCTTCAATTTTAATATTTGTGTGCTTATATATATATTGCAGGTATATATACACATGCACATTTATGTGCATAATAATATATACATACATAAGTCTATTACTGGATCCATGGGTTTATATAGAGTTTTTGATGAAATCAATCCAGAGCAGCAACTTCTCTGCAACTATAATCTTTGAAAGTTTAGTTAATTTGCCCAGGCTCGGATAGCCAATGTACATCCACAAGCATCATCTGAAGACGGTCTTCCTAACTTTTAAATTGATTCTATCACATTAAACTGTTAAAAATAAAGTTTCAAAAGTTATTCATAAATAATGAGTACCACAGATGTGGGAGATGGAGCATATGTGAAAATTTGGGATAGAGAATGGACTATGGTTATCAGTGGTTGGGATTATATCTAATTGAGATTCTAATTTATATAACTTTATATGGTATTGGTTTAATATAAGGTGAACTTTTCTGAGTTGAGCTTGTTGACTTAGCTTTGGAATTTCTTCTGTGTCACAGAAGATAAGACAAATAGAACTTTTTAATAACAATTAATCTTGTTAGAAGCAGCAGCAGTCATTCACTCTATTGAGATGGACTTTGCTGAAATTCTCTTCTGTCCTTTCTATGTCTAGCTTAGGGATTCATCTGCTGGAGTACTAATAGAGAAATTGATTTTCATAAACAGGAATAGCTAAAAAAATTGCAGTGCTTTTTGATCTTTTATGAAATATTTACAACTTTTAGTAATCAAAGTGCACAATTCATTTCTCTTCCACCTGCCTATAGGCAATATACTGCATCTTATTTTATTATACTACTTTGTTGATTTTTCTTTCTAGATTTTGGTTTATCACTTAGAATGTAATTCAGAGTAGATTAATGAAGAAGAAAATGAAAATAAGCTAAATTGTAGATTTAGCTTTTCAGACTTTTCTTCCTCTTCTTATTTACTTTGGTGTCAGTTAATAGTGATTGCAGGATTTGTAAGAAGTAATAAAATCAGAAATAAAGTTAAACTATTTTCCCCTCTATTAAAATCCCTGCTTTTCAAATCTAGCAGCTAGATCGGCTCAAATAAATCTGTTCTGAAGAAAAATACAATGGTGAGGGCATTAAGGGACTAACACACAAGTCATCATAAGTACCAATAGCAGTGGGGGACAAAACAACCAAACCTTCAAACCTTAACATCCCAAAAAGTTGATTTCAAGAACATCACTAACCATCGGGATATATATATATCTGCTCTCATGTCTACACAAAAAATGAATGAGGGCCATCTGTGTAAAATCAGGGGTTTCTTCTGAGTATATATTAGGCAAAAAAGTCAGATTTATAAATAATACTTACTTAGAGATCACATCTTTACTCCTTCAATGTATAATAAAAGGTGGATGGATATAAGATTCCATTTTGCTCATTGTTTGTTGATTATGAAAAGGCATTTGACTCAGTAGAAAAAGGTCTGTCCCAGTCATATATAAAGATTACTGAGTATTCTTTGAAAAATACAACAGAAATAACCCTGTCCAGTGACTAATTGTAAACATTATTTAAGACATAAAACAGAGAAAGATATGTGGTTGTCAAGCTCTTTATCACTGTGATGGAAGAAAAGCAGTCAAAGAGATGCTCCTTGTGGATGCATAAGGTCCCCCCCATAAGCCTGTTTGTAGATCATAATGTGTCCAATTGTGTCCAATTGACTCAACTCCCAAAGAAAATACAGAGTTGCCAGGAAGATATCTATAATCCCTCAAAGGAGTTTTTCTATCAATTCACACAAGAAAGATGAAGTAAATGAAGAATTCTATTACCCAAATTTTAACGTGCATCTGAATGGATACTTTATAGAGCTTATCCAGCAGTATGTACATCTGGGACACAGAACAGATGGATAATGAAATTGGCCAATTGATGAAATGGAAGACCAGGATTCCTTCGGGTTGTTTTCAAGATACTGAAAAATCCTATTTCTGCCTCCAATCTTTTCATGAAAACAAGGGCCCATTTTTTCAATAAAATCATCCTATTGGTTTTTCTCTATGTCAGCAAGTCTTGAAACACCACTGCCTTCAAAGAACTGAAAGTGAACATCATAAAAAAGGTGACAGAAAAGTGCATGGTGGGTATAAGCAGACTGAAATATTAATTATTAAGAACTTTGAAAAAGAATGGAATTAAAGGATGTCATCAAGGAATCATATGTCAAAGAAAATTGCCTGGTATCTAGAGATGAGAGGTGGATAGGATATCCTGAGTACTCAATTCTCTCATAATAAAAGGAAAAATCAAGGAATCTCATTAAAGAGCTCATTGTTGTGAACTTTCAAGATGATTTGTTTCATTTTTGGGGGTTAAGTGACATGCTTACAGCTAGTGAGAATTAAATGTCTGTGGCTGAATTTGAACTCAGATCCTCCTGACTCCTGACTCTGTCCACTGCACCATCTAATTGACCCCTTTTCAAGATGATTTGGATGCAAGTCATATATGACAATCAGGAATGGATGAAGTACAATCTATATTATTATAGCAGACCAGATTTGAAAAAAACAAATCAATTTGGCTGTTTGAATTAAAACCTCTAGGCTGAAGTGTGAAGGAAATAAAACCAGCTATATTTCTAATGACTATGAAATCAGAATAGATAGTCTTCAAGAAAAGAGTCATTGGATGACACTTCTAGGTCAGCATTTGTCAGGCAATAAGACATCTTTTCACACCCACTCTAAGGAAGCAGAATTCTAAATACATCTCTAGATGTTGTGGGTACTATTGACTGGCTAGAACAACCTTTTCTCTGATCCAATTATCAATGCGTTTATTTTCTAGTCAAAGTGTCAGCTTACCTCCTTAATCCTCATTAATATGAAAACTGAGTTATTTGACTTAATCTAAACTAATGTTCAACTTTCTTTTCTTTCTATAATAATTCAATTAAATAATCATTTATTCATCCCTTGTTAGGTATGCAAGGCACTATATTAGGCCCTGGTCATAAAATGAAAAGACAAACCAGTCTCTGCCTTCAAGGAACTTACACGTTTTACTGCACCAAATCACCTGGCTTATTTTCTGATTAGTGAATAATTAGCACTGAATGGGTATAACTTAATTCTGTTCAGCTATAAATAGTCCTGACTAATGAGAATAATGAATGGTCTTATGCATTTGAATTTGCACTATTCAAAGTTATAATCAATAGATTCTAGTCCAATGGAAATAAATAGTGTGAATTCAAATAACATGCTCACTTTAGGAAATTTATTATTGGTATAATTGGGATCTAGTTGTAGCAATTCACTCTAAGGCAACTATTTCTTTACGTGTAGACCTGCAGTCCATATCAATCCTTGGTAAAGAAATTGCCCTGGGGTAGGAAAGCATTCAAGACCAACTACCAACTGTTCAATCTTCTTTTTTTTATTGCTAGCACCACAAGGAAGATTTTATGAGTTTGTGAGAACTCATATTTCATTTCTCTTCCTTTCAAAGAGGGCTTCTAAATGGAACCTTTACTGTTTGAAATAGGCTCAACAATTTGAGGGGAAAACATTCCAATTGCTCAGACTATCTGGGGGTGGGGAGTGGGAAACTAACAAAGCATCTAAAAAGACTTCCATCCTTCCAAGAAGCATTAAGAAGTCTACCAAGAATTGTACAAGTATAATAAGTGAGTACGATTTCAATGTCCTACTTCAACTGCTGAGGGGGGTAGTTTTTAAGGTCAATGACTGGGGCTGGCAACCAAAATCTCCAGGAATATAGTAATGGATATAGAGAATTTTCAATAGGAAGCAAAATAAATAAAGATGGATTGAAACTAAAGTTTCATTCAGGGAGTTATGTTTCATTAATATTATAAAGGTAAACAATGTAAATGATCTGTCAGCATTCTATTAATTATTTATATTGACTGACAGTTGTCAGACACATGTGATGAGTAGCATAGGGAGGATGTAGGAAAAGCTTTAACTGTCAGTGCAAATATATTTATTATAGGAAGGATATGTGGCCATGGAAACATGATCCTTGCTTCTTCCTCTTACTAGGTACAATAAAAGATGGTTAAATAGTCAAGGTTTTTCTTGTAATCCAGCCCCCACCCTAAATTTCCCTGTTTATCTGTAAGCTCTCCTCTAGTCACTGCATTTTCTCCGCAGACATCAGCATATTCCTCACAAACCTGCTGATTGCTCACATTAGCCTATGATATTCATCTCAAGCTCTCATCAGGCACCATTTGTCTTTTCTGAGTTTGTGATTTTTTTTTTTTTTTCAAATGCCTTTACCTCTCTCCCCAGGCTCTTAACTAAAGGTTTTTTCCAGAACACATTTTTCAGTATTTTGGACATCACACAACTTTATCAGAGTTTGGTTAAATTTCCCAAAGCTCTTTGAGATGTCACTTGCTCTTTTGTCACTTAAAACTACAACAACAAAAAAAAAGATATGAGAATTTCTGGTTCCTTATTTTAGAAGTAAATTTCTGACAAAGATCTTAGAAAAGAATCATAGGAGAAAAGGTAATGAGAGAATCACAGTTTTGTCCAATTTTGCATTTTTCAGTCCATAAAGGTTTACCAACTGTAGTGGGAAGAAAAGAAGTTTAGAAAATGATGCAGAGAAAGTAGAAAAAAGAAAAATGTGGACATTCTGCTTTTGCCAATTTAATTCTTGGAAGAAATTCACTGGAGGGAAAGAGATCTGCTTTCCCTCTTGCTGCCTACATCTCTAAAGATGTTCTCACTATTATATATCAGGCAGAAGTCTCTCTGGCTCAAGGTACAAAGAAAGCAATTGAGCTCATGTGAACCCGTAGCCTCCTTATGGCTGTATCTGTGTATATATGTATGTGTGTATGTGTGTATGTATAGCTGTATACAAACAAATCATAAATAATGGACAAATCTCAATTGGCCTCATGCTTTATTCAGATTAGCTAAGGATTTTTTAGTGATGGAACTAGAAGCAGGAATACCTGACTTTTCTAATGTGGGCCTCTGATACTTACTAGTTGTGTGAACCTAGGAGAGGCATTTAACTGCTGTCAAACTTAGTTTCTTCATCTGTAAAATGGTGATAATAATAGTACCTAGTTCCCATGGTTGTTATGAGGATAAAATAATATTAGCAAAGCACTTTGCAAACTTTAAATTGCTATGTAAATCTTAGTTCTTATTCCTCCTCCTCCTTTTCCTGCTCTTCCTCCTTCTCCTGCCCCTCTTTATTTGTAATTATCATTTGTAGTGCCTATTTCTTAGATTTGTTTTTTTTTTTAACAATTAATTACAACTAAAAGAACTCTAGAATTTCTTTCGTTTCCTAAACAATTACATTCTATATTCTTTGAAATAATATATTTTATCTGGTCAGCATAGGAATAGATAAAACTCAAATGCAATCATTGAAGCAGCACAAAATCAAAAAACTGGCTCCAAATCCCAAAAGTATAAGGTAAATTCAAATCTGGCATATTCTGATTTTTTATAAGAGCTCTGGACTAAACATAATCAAATTAACCTTGACAACCAAAGAGAACAATAATTTTGTTATTTGTAAATATTTTATGTTTACATAACAATCCAGTTTACAAATGCTTGTCTCATTTGAGCCTTACTGTGGTGGAATGTCCCTGTATAATTATTAAAGGCATGAGAATATTTTGTATCCTTATCATGCTGAATACTCAAGTAATGTGAGCCATTATAAAATGTAGTTGTTAAGTGAAATAAGTCCAAAAAGAGACCAAATGAGAGAGCTAGTAAGTGATAAATGACCCTGCTTTGGGAAAATAACTGAATCTCTAGTTGAGGTCAATAGGAAGATATAAGGTGTTCCAACTAGATGGCAGAATGAAAAGTTAGCTCCTTGATAC
Organism: Sarcophilus harrisii; assembly: GCF_902635505.1. Classification (NCBI taxonomy): domain Eukaryota; kingdom Metazoa; phylum Chordata; class Mammalia; order Dasyuromorphia; family Dasyuridae; genus Sarcophilus; species Sarcophilus harrisii. Next base: position 155,754,631 of record NC_045427.1, read on the forward strand.
CCATTTTGGCAGACAGTAATTAACTCAGTTCAATATCAGCAGAATCAGCAATATCTAGTTGCTCTTAAATGAATGATTTGGGACATAGGTAGGGATTTTAAGATGAATGGGCATCTGGAGTAGAGAAATCTCTCAAGAGGCATATGGGTTTCCCCACTTGCCCTTTGAGAGTTCTTCAGAACTCAGAATGACTGTGTTGTAACTTGGGGAGGGGTGCTAAACAGGACTTTCTGTAAAATGGAAGGCCCTGGGGAAACATATTCAATAATGTATTTCTGTTCCTCAGTAAAAGCAAATTTGAATACTGCGGCTCTGAGTGCTCCATTTGTAGCAAATCAGATTAAACCCTTCCCATGACAAATTGGTATAGCGAGTAATAGCCTCACTGGTTCAAAAAAGGTGGAGAGGTTAAAGGGGGACACACTCAGGCTTATAGGCAGCAGCACATAGAGTGATATAGGCAGCAGAGTAGACATTAATCATAGACAATGACATGGGCACAAGTGCAGACAGATCCAGGGCAGCTTTTTGCTTACTAGAAATTGGAAATGATAAGACTCCTCCACATTGTGGCCATTACATTATCCAGTGGTCAGTCCCATAATTAACCTCTACCCAAGGGTGAAAGGGAGAAAATCTTCACTGATGAAACTAGACACCAACGGTGTCAAAGTTGCTAAATATTATTATTATTATTTTCATTTCTTCTGGAAGTACTTCCTCTCAGAAACCCAATCCTTTTTGAAATGATTGAAGACTCAAAACATTGGTTGCTAAGGCTCAGGAGACAGATGATGGTTTGAAATAAGTGACTGGTACAGTTGACAACTGTTACTTCTCCTAGGTGGATTGATCTGGGGCAAAGATACAATACAGGCTGGATGAAGGTACTCTCTGAGAAGCAAGTAGGAATTGCCTTTTTTTATTTCTCAGAGTCCTTAATAGACTTCAGGTCTTCCGCTGTAGTTATGCCTTTACCTGGAGAAACTGAGCAAAATTTTGTTAAAAAATGGAAGAGTAACACTTCATTACATTTTGCTCCTCAGCAAAAGAACATGATTCAGAAACTGTTGCTCTAAATACTCAATCTGCCCTAAAAGAGTTTGATGCTCTCCAAAAACATCCTCCAATTGTACATAAATAGCATAGCCCTAAATAATAATAATAATAATAATAATAATAATAATAATAAAGTTGATTTAAAGCAAAAGGAGAAAAAAGAATAGGAACAACCAATGAGATCAGAATAAATGTTCTTTTAGATAGACATGAAAATGAAAAGTAGGGGAAACAAAACAAAATTCCTACAAAACAAACTGTAGATAGATATAGAGATCAGTAGATATAGATAGGTGTATATATATATATATATATATATATATATATATAGGTTTATTGACATGTTGATACATATTGATATATATATATATGTATATATATATACTATATATGTGTATGTGTTTGTGTGTGCACACACACAAACACATACACATATGTGGTTGCTTGATTGATTGTTGTCCTTCATACACGAAGACGACCAAATGATATCACTACATTAGAGTTCAGTTATAGCATGTCCAGCTGTGGTTGATCAAACCAATATGAGCTTGGAATGCTCAGCCACAGGTCAGATACAAATAATCCTTTATGTACATTTGGGGTAGCTTTTCTAATTTTGTGCATCTCACATTTCTTTTGGGCTAATTCAATTCTGCTTTGCTCATAGAGCACAGTACTACAGTACTTTCTCTGATGAGAGCATAACATGCTAAGAGGCCCTGTGCAGTGTTTCTCATGGCATACAATTGATTCTAAAGTTCTTAAGAGATACCTTGAGGGCATCCTTGTATTGTTTTATCTGTCTACCTTGTGAGTGCTTGCCCTGTGTGAGTTCTCAATAAAATAATACACATATATGTATGTATATATATATATATATTTAAATATATAGACATTAAAAGAACTCAACAATAAATCCTTTAAAGGGAAAAAATGAATTTCTTTCAATAAAGGCAAAGAAATTCATCTGGAACTAGGACCAAATACACCAGATGAATTAAATACTTTAAAGGAAATAAAGATGGGAACAATATGGAAAAGAAAGATCTAGAATTAATAATGAGAACCCTATCATTGTTAAAAATTAAGAAAGGTAACTTAGAGAAAATGATAGAAAAGTGAAATAAAGGAAGTTAATATATATATAGCCTCTATGGTTCTAAATCAATAATGATCATGTATATGAATCATCAAGAGCTGCAAGACTACAAAAAATGATTAAAAATATTGAAAAATCCATAACTTGGGAATAAAAATGAAAGAACTAGGAGACAGAAACCATCTTTAAAAAATCACCAAAATTTATCTCGCAGTAGGAAAATCAAGTGATATTAATCTAGATTTTTAAAAAATCACTAACAAAAGCTACCATTCTATAGTGCTTTATGTTTGGAATGGTATTTTATTTGTTACCTAGTTTAATTATTATAGCAACCCTGTAAGGTAGAAGTTATACTATTTTATAACTGAGGAAAGTAAGAATGAGAGAAGATAAATGATTTGTGTAGAATCATATGGTAGGTGTTTGAATTCACCTTGAAGTTAGATTTGAATTCAGTTCTTCCTGCCTCCAAAAGTAACACTCTATCTGCTATACCCTGAATTTACTATTCTCCACTAGAAAATTTCAGATTCAATTTGACCAGACATATTATTTTCAACTCTATTGCAGGACTTTTAACTTGGCATCTAAAATCCTTTTCAACACACACACACACACACACACACAAATTATCCGATCCTCTTGAGCTTCATTGTTAATTGGAAAATTTTACAATCAACAAGCAATTATTAATTGCCTACTTCATGCCAGGTATTGTATGAGATTTTGTGAATAGATACAAATAAAAAAGTGAGACAGTTTCTACCCACAAAGACCATATAATCGATTGAAAGGACAAAAGATGGCCACAGGCATGAAATTAATGACAGATGATTTTGTTGAGCCAGGAAGTATTAACAACTGGGGGAATCAGGAAGTCTTTGGAAGTATATAGCACTCAAGCTCAGCCTTAAAGGGAGCTGGAGGCTCTAGGAAGCCAAAATGCAGAGATCAGACCACTTCAGATATGGAAGATAACATTTGCAAAATTATGAAGGTCAGTACAACAGTTCAATAGACTATATTGGCTAGAGTACAAAGTTTGTGAGAGGAAGTATTGTGTGCCTTAGTTCTCTCATCTACAAAGTGAGGGCAATGGACTAAATCTAAGGTCCTTCCTAGTTCTAATTCAATGATGCTACTTTAATTGTTTCCAAGCTATCCTCTATTAGTAGCCATTACTTCATCATTTCACTCTCCCTTAAAATCTATATGCATTTTCATAAACATGAAGCTTGTGAAATCCATCATGACACTAATAAGTCAAACGTAAAAATCTTTCTTTTCAAATGCATTGTAAAAAAAATTATAAGAGCCTCAAAGGCTAAAATGGTCATTTTCAGTCATCTCATTCAAGAGTATTCATACACTGAATTAGTTTTAATAGCATTTGGAATTTCCCAAATATTGTGTGTTATAAAGGAGTTACTGTGGAAAAAGTTTACCATTTTAATCAATAAGTCAATATGCTTTTAGGAAATTACTGGAGACCTTGAGTATATTCTCATAGATGCTGCCCAAAACAACAATTTTAATCACAACTGTCCATGAAATAGAACCATGCTCTTTATCATTCATTGCCTCCACTGGAGGTTATAAACAGGAATAAGGCTATATCATCAGTAAGCAGGGCTGGAACGGAACTAAGAAAATGAACAATGGCTTTAGAAGAGCTACCTCTCTCCTTTCCTGTGTTACTTTCACTGCCTCCAACAAGGACATGCAAGCAAGTGGCTTGATAAATAGTACATGCCATTTTGATGACGCTTATAAACTATTCCCTAACTTAGGTTTCCTCCTTAGGAGTGCCTTATGCCAATGAAATCAATCATTCAATCTGAAAAACAAAGCAAAAAACAAAACAAAAAATATGTGCTAATTAGTTCAACAATCAACTAAGTCCACCTCTCTGTGTCTGAGTAAACTCAGAAAGGACTTATCAAGTATCTACTAGGAATCAGGCTCCGTACTAGGCACAGAATATGAAATACCTAAAATATGAAACTCATTGCCCTCAAAAAGCTTATATAAATAACTAAGTATATACAAGCACCATCAGCATTCATACAAAGTAATTTTGACAGAGAATAGCACTAAAAGCTTCTCTGAATAGGTTAAATATATTAGAACAGGATATTGAACTCCTTTGTGTAAAGGATATTATTTTTATTAGGAGAGCAGCAATATCTCAAGTTTTTGGTCAAACATGAAAGTTTTAAAATTAAAATGAGCAATAATTGCCCTGATCATGCTTATTGACTGGAAACTTTGCTGAAGGTCATAACATGGAAAAGAAACTTACAAGGCATTGTAGATAAAAAGATGTGCTGTGATCAGCTGGAAGTTGCTTCTGTGCAAGGAAAACTAAATTCTGTCTGGGTTTTTAGAAGGAAATATGTTGGAAAAAAGGAGAGAATAATTATTTGTTCACCTTGGCTCTGGAAGAATGAGCATTTAGAGGACTCTAAGGAGGGAAAGGATTGGAGCCATTACTTTTATAGAGTTCATAGATTTAAAAAAAAAATAAGGATGAACCCCTCCCAAGGGAAGTGTGAAAAATGATTATTAATAACCAATACTTTGGAGGGAGATTAAGAGCTCTTTCCTTCTTCCAAATTCCTTTAAAAGTTCAACCTCTTGAAGGACTTTGATGATAAAGATATTGGACTAACTTTCTTATTCAGAACGCTAGCTGATAGAAACTACTGTATTTTGCTCAGGCTTCAATGCTATGTACATTCTTTGAAAAGCTATGGGTGGCCTGGTATAATGATAGTTTTTCTGCCAAGGGTTATGTGATGTCTCTCTTTAAGCCCTTCATTTTAATATAGTTAATCTTCTAATGTTATTCAATCAGAGCCAATTGCCACCCCTCGGGAACACCTACTTTTTGAAGGATATATGAATTGTAAGCCTGATTCCCAGATTGTTTTTGGTCCGAGACTAACAACCATTATTTTATTAATAACTTTCTGGCCTTATTAATAAAATGATTAAATTACCTAGGAACTATGAATTTTGAACCTTTTTAATCATCAGAAAATCTTTCATAATAGTCCATGTGTGAAGTGGTGAAAGCCTACATTAGGATGATGACCGTGTCAGAGGAAAGAAGGGGGTATATTAAAAAAAAAGATGCTGTAAAAGTGAAATCAATAAAGCCCTGATAAAAGATTAGGTATGGGCGGTGAGAAATAGTGAGGATTGTCAAAGGTGGCTCCTAGGTTGTGATCCCAAAGGACTGTAAAGATGGTGTTGCCATTGACAGTAATAGGATAGGTGTTGTATGGGGGGATAAATGAGGGACAAAGCAAGAGGGAGTTTTTAATAGAGAAACATGGAGTTCAATCTGGATATAATGAGTGTAAGATCCAGTAAGAAATTGGACATCCAGTTTGAGATGTTTGAAAGGCAGTTTAAAGATGTGAGATTGGAGGTCAGCAGAGATAGGAAAATTTGGGGCAGGATAGGTAGATTTCAGAAATGTAAGCCTAGAGATTGTAATTAAATTAATGGAAGCACATGAAGGAGGAAGTTACACTTCTTAAGTTTCTTGTAGCTCTTGATCTGTGATCCTATGAATACAAGGATCCTATGGGTACCCCTTATATTATTATAATGGACAATTTGTATCTACCCAGAGCAGTCCAAAAATTCACATAAAATTCAAAAAGGGGAGGCTTCCCTATGACAACAACAACTTTATTCATGTAACAAATGAGATGACCTGTAAATTATCTTTTTCTCATTTATCACATTTGTTCAATTTATTATTGTATTTAATACGAATTGAAAGAGTATTATGATTGCTAAAAGGTTAAATGGGTAAAGAAAAAGAAGCAAAAGAGGCCTGAGGAGAAATTTTAAAGAGAGCATTTCAATGACAACTGCAATATTCTTTTCATACTTATTTGAGTGTAGTTTCAGGGAAGTTTGATCAGGGATGGAGAGAAAGATGAAATAGAAGGAAGAAAAGTCTATGATCCTTAAGACTAATACATGAAATGTACCAGACAAATGTAAGGAAGATGATGTAAAAGAAGATGGCCACAAGAAAGATGACAGGAAATAGTAAAAAAAAAAAAAAAAAAAAAAGACAGTCAAGTGATCATTCAGTCACCAATATATACAACCAGTAGGCACAATGGGAGAACTTCCCAGCTCAATCTTGGACTTCTATGGATAGAAGAACTGTGTAAAATTGATCATCATTAAGGCAGTTCATATTTCCTATTATTTATGTGACCTGTTCCCTCTCTGAGAGATCTCCTTTGATCTGTCATCATTGGGATGATACTTATACCTATTTCCCTTACAAGTTACTATGAGGAAAATCTTTTCTTAATTGTAAAATGCTACAGTAGAGCAAATTGGACTTATTCTTACAACTGAGGAACAAATAATCAACTGGAGCTCAGAGAATGTAAATCATATTAGAGAGGAGAAATGAGGGTGAAACTAATCACTTCAGAGGTGATCATTTGACATTTAGCATAAAGATCCACTTGTTATTGGGATCAAGCAAAGTATAGAGATACATATGCTTACCCCCCCCCCCAAGAGAGAACATAATAGCAAAGAGGATTTAGAGAAGAACTAATAAAAATATTAATAGTTCATATGCTAAAATAGCTACAAGGAAGAACTGTCTCACAATATGATTGGTTAAGCAATGGAATGAGTTCCCAAGAGAAGGTGTGGAAATTTGTCTGGAGACTGTCAAATAAAATAGCTTCTTACATGCACAGACAGATTTGAGTATGGTTCTGTCAGATTGCAGGACACAGACTGGAAGCAGAGAGGTCCAATCTAGCTAATGATTCTTGGATATTCATTAGGGACTAAAAAATAAAAAAATAAAGAAGGAAAAAAAGAAGAAAGAAAATGGCAAATTGTCTTTGTTGGACAAAAACTACTATTAGCTGTATTTCAACTGAAACATGTTATAAAAAATGTCAGGCTGATGTTCAGTTGGAAAGTTTAATTGTTAAGCAGTGGGAATGAAGACCTTAACACAATAGAAAATTTCTGTCTCTTTCAAAGGTTAAGGGAACAAAGTCTTCAAACCTATTACATCTTTTCTTAGCATAATTACCAATTAAAAGAAGTAATTGGTCCTATTCTCTCCCATCTCCTAGCATGTCAAGAGCAAAACACTCTCCTAGGCACCAAAGGAAGAAATAAGCTGTTTTGGCTCTCCTTTCCACCTTCTGAGGAAGTTAAGTTATAATGATCTCTATGGTCTCTTCCAGATTTAAATTCTGTAAATTTGTTAATAAGATCCTAGTATAAATTATTATCAGAGTTTTGAATAAATGAAGCCTGTGAAACTTACAAAGACTTTCCTCAAACCTACCAGAGTTCCCATCCAATGCTATGTTTAATTTTAAGAAAAACTTTATATTTTAGAATATAAACTTCTTGAGGACAGGGAAAGCCTTGTTATTTTTACTGTCCAACATAGCGTCTCATCTATGGTAGGTATTTAATAGATTTTTATGGAATTCAACTGAAAATCCTGGCTATACTCTCTATACACCACACCAGAATTATTGCAGCTTTATATAATAAGAGGTCCCTCCCTTTCCTGGCTTCCCTAAGAATGACTTGTAGCAACAGCCAGGTAGCTAGATTCAATTAACTTAATCTAGATAATTAGATTAATCCTGTTTGCCTCAGTTTCCTTATCTGTAAAATGATCTGGAGAAGTAAATGGCAAACCACTATAACATTTTTGTCAAGAAACAGCCTCATTTTCATTCCCATACACAAAAAAGATGCCACAAAGAGTCAGACACAACCAACAACAGCCTTTGTCATACTATAGGGATATTGATTCTGGAAAGCAATAAAGACAGACACTTTAGTTGTGATTGTATTAGTATAAGGGACTCTTAGATGAGAAAGCCTTTTATTAATCCAAGATGGTACCTACTCTGCAATTGTATGCTTAGAAAGCTCTGACCAGAGCATTGAGAGTTTAAGTAGTTTTCCAGGAGTACAACAAAAGTTGTATTCGAATACACATCTTCCTGACTCTGAGGCTGGCTCTTGCACACTATTGCTGTAAGAAAACAACTTACTAAGAATATCACATAGTCATTCTTGGTTTGCCTGTATGTGTGAGAGTATTTACCATAGTCTTTCAGGTATGATCTAGAAATCTAGACGTTTGTGTCCTTTCTGATTACTCCATTCTCATGATTATTTCATATGTATTTCATACTTATTTATCTGTGAATATGTCATACACCTACATAGAAGATAAATTCTGAGGTCAGGAACAATCTCATTTTTTGTCTTTATATTACCAGTACCTATCATCTGCCTGAAATATTGCAGACATTTAATTAAATGTTTACTGAAACACAGTGAATTTCTAGACTGCTAGGCCATCACCTTATGCCAGGTAGTTTGGTTGTACATTCCAGTAATCAGTGTATATGGCAGCTTCTCTCAAGCATGTAAGGGATAATACATCTTTATACCCTTACAGCTGTGTGACAGATGCCATGGGACTCCTGTAGTATATGCTGCAAGCAAGTCAAGACTATGTAAAACATAGAAAACAAAGTTAGGTACTTTCTTAAGTGGAATTTATACTTTGAAAAGTAAAACATGAACATCAATAAAAGATTCAGTAAATAACCATAAGATAAAAATGAAATATTGATACTTATAATCTAAAATTTAGGCAGGCAAAAAAAAAACCTCCAGTTGGAAGATGAACTTCCCTACTCAAAAGTATCACCACATGAGGGTTTAGACTGAAAAGTCCTTTTTTAATAAAACATTTATTCCCTATATCCTTATTAAAATGAGATCTATGATATTGCTATAAAAAAGCAAGTGAAGCTACTTATATTAATAAAAGAGATAATTACAGACAATAATGGGAGAAAATAATTTCTGTCTTTGTCACTCACTAAGTTGTTTTATAATTAGTGGGAAATGCCATTTTCCCAAAGAATTCAAGAGAACCAGAGATAGTAGAATTCATACCCATAATCCATTTCAATAGGATGAGTGGAGTAGAAATGACAAGATAACACCTTATTAGCAGTTTTTCTTAACAGTGGTAAATAATTAGGGAGTCTTCTCCTAAGAAAGCAAACCTTAAACAAGCTTACATTATCAATCTGCCACAGGAGATTCTGTGTGTCAGAATTAAAGTGTACAGGGTCACAGCATGAGATGATCAGGACAGCACAAACATGAATATTCTAAAAAGCAACTAGATAATTTCCTCATATCTTGTCCAATGTCCTGTGATAGATAAATACTCTCAGATAGATAAATAATTATTCTTGGACACCGAGTAATGTCTAATCACAGTGATCTCTCTGCAATTCTGTGTGTATGTGTATGTGTGACTATACTCTTATGCATCAGTCACTAGGATTTGTGGATTTCATTCTGTGAGTCATGAAGGTCTCTTCTGAATGATTATAGTTGTTGTTTATTTAGAATTTGCAAAACTTCTGAGAAAAAGGGGTCAATAATTAAATATTTCCTTCTTACTAGCAGTTCAAATGTCACTCACAGAAGTAGCTAGAATGGAAACACTCTACAATTAAAAATAGATTTCCTGAAGCCATTTCAACATTCCTTAGTTCATCCTACAACCCTCCCCTCTCATCCCAAGGAAACTGTTTCTTGTTTTCTGGACTCTCAAATAAGGGCAGTGGAAAAGCATACTTCAAAATAAGAACGTTTTAAAGTTTTATTTAAAAAATAGAACTTGAGGGTATGAGCAGATATTCCCTTGGCTTTTTGTTTTATTCTTCTTGTACTCAAGTAACAGAAATGAATGATAGCCCTACCTGTAGATCTCAGCACTAATGACTTCACCATGTGCATGCAGGAGAAAGGAAGAGGTAAAATGAAAATATTTTATAATACTGGTTTCAAATTAATTGATCCATACCAGGCAGAGAAGTTAGGAGTATATACATCATTAGAATTTTTTACACTCTAACTTGTCAAACCCAGCTGACACTAGATACAATCCCATAGGTTTCTATACTTATTTTCAAACTAAATACACAGACCCAGAAATGAAAAAAACCTGAGTTCAAACCCCAACTCTCTCTCTTTTACTAGCTTGTATGACACTGAACTAGCTGAATCACTTTAGTTCTCTCATACTGTCTCAAACTCAGTTTCCTCATTTGTAGACTGGAAACCAGAATGCTATGCTACCGATCTCTTAGTGTTCCTATGTGGATGAAATAGGAGAACATATTTTAAATTCTAAGAACCATAAAAATATCTGAGTAGCTAGGCAGTGGATGAAGCTCTGGGCCTGGAGTCAGGAATACTCATCTTCCTGAGTTCAAATATAGCTTCAGACACTTTGCTAGCTTTATGAGCCTGAACAGGTCACTTAACCCTCTTTGTCTCAGTTTCTCATCTGTAAAATAATTGGAAGGAAATGGCAAACCACTCTGGTATCTTTGCTGAGAAAATCCCAAAGAGGGCCTTGAAGTTAATTAGAAGGTTTCCACCCTTAAGTTGTCAGACTCTTTTTGATTCCAAAGTCAATAATTGATTTTATGCAAGTTCCATAGGGCACAATAATGATATAATTGATGTGCAATGTCATTCCTGAGCATCTAGTGGGTTTCAAAGATCTTTCTTATTGATTGATTAAATGTAAGTGTTTTTATCTGGTTAAGTCATCAATTGCCCTGATGCAGATGAGGTCTTAAATTCACACGTTCTTCACTTCTGCCAAAGTACCTAAAGGACATCATAAAATAGCTCAGGTGTCAGCTTTTATAAGATTCTTTTTCTATTCTTCTCAGTTATTGATGCTGATTCCCTCTTGACATTGCTTGATATATTTCATATATTATGAATTTACCTATACAGTTACATTTATATAGATGTCCATGTTTATGTTAATATCAATGTTTATATAGACATAACTATATAAATACCTATATAGATATGTCTCCAGAAGTGAGTGTCCAGATCTAGTAGTCTTCTCTAAAAGTGGGTATAGAGATCTAGAAGTCTCTAGATGTGGGAGCCCTGATCACAACTGACACAATGGACACAACATAAAAATGACTGAACAATAATATGCAAATGCTAATGTACTATTAACCCAACCTTCATCCTTTATTTTATGCAAAGTTGCTGCACTCATTTGTGCCCCTTTTGCTGTACTCACAATAAGCAGTATCTGCCTGAGAATGAATTCTGGCTGATCTCTAGCTATTTTGTCTTATGATGTTAGATACCATCTGAATAATAGGTTTTATTTTTCAGTTTTCATTTGGATACTTGTTATCCTATAGATAGCTTTAAAATGCTACACCAAATCACTTTGATCTAAGACTCATAATCCATGTTATCATATGAAAAGAGAAAATAGGAGATGAAAAAAGGTTACCCAGTGCCTGAAGACAAAATAGAAGCCTATTCTAATTTCCTGTCATACAGATAATTAGGCACAAAAGAAGTCCCCAAGGTAATTAAAAAGCATAATAGGCCTAATGAAACAAGAACTATAATCTGGTTTTTTAAGGACCATAAATTGCTAGGAAATCACCATTCTTCCCAAAAGATATGCCTGAGTTGTTTCAGGAAACATACTATCCTTTAAGGAAAACAGATCTAAAGTTTGAAAGTTGCAGTTGCACACACCATCCAATTTTTAGCAGCCTCTGAATTTGTTATCTCATTCCCCAGAGTATGGCTGAACAGAGCAGAAAGGTGAGTGAAAGGCCAATAGGAGACAGTGAACACGGAGGTGAACCTCCATGTCAGAGTGGAAAGGGAACTGTATTTGAAGGCAGAGCATCTGTCTGAATCACATCTTTGTTTCCTACTTGCTCCTTGTGTCTGTGTGCTTAACTACTTGTGTATCTTTGGGCAGTTCTTTTTCACATTTCTGAGCCCCAATTTCTTCATCCAGAAAAATAAAGAGTTAGACTACATTCTTTCTAAGGGTTTTTGTTTGTTTGTTTCTTGTCTTCCTTGCACTAAATCTGTTACTTTAATACCCAACTGATGATCAAGCTAAGAGAGTAAAAAGCAACTAGCTAGCACCATGGATAGCGCACTAGGTTTAGAATCTGGAAGATTAATTTCAAGAGTTCAAATTTGGCCGTGGACACTTATTAACTGTGTAATCCTGGGCAAGGATTGTTTGTCTCAGTTCCTCATTTGTAAAATGACTTAGAGAAGGAAATGGCAAATCGCTCCATTATCTTTGCCAAGAAAACCCCAAAAAGGTCACAAAGAGTCTGACATGACTAAAAACAAAATAAAAGCCTAGGGAACATCTTAACTGGGAAAGCTGGACTGAAATAATGGAGAAAGAATTATGAAATGGTTTTCAATAAATGGTTTTTGTCAGTTGTAATCTCATGCTTTTACTCATGCAAGAGAAAATTTGGTGTCATTTCCAATATGTACACATTTAAAAAACAAACATTTACATTCACTACAACACTGATAAATGTTTGTATTATATAACTTATCCAAGAATTAGAACTATGTAAAAGGATTCAATAAAGATTAAATAATATTTTAAAGTAATAAATTTATTAGTTGTACTAGAAATCTAAATAATAACATTACATTGAGAATAACATGATTGAATATGAATTATCATTTTTTTTCAATCTTGATTTAGCATGATGAGATAGTGCTTCAGTCTGGTTCTAAGTTTAGTTTATTTTATACTCAGTTTTGAGGACTATATCTTAAAAATATACTTCCCGGTAATTTTGCCCATAAACGGATTAATTAATTACACTGAAGGGCCAATGCCAAGACAATTGCAGGAGGCTACCAGCGGGAAGAAGCAGAATTAAAGAATGAAATGGGCACAGGATTAGTTGTGTTGGAGACAAGCTTAAGAGTACTTGTCTGAGGTTATTTGAGCATATGGCAGTAAGGATAGATGGCAAAATGGCAAAACATCTTTTCATTCTGACCAGTTGTCCTCACATCCAATGGATGGAGGTCACAACCCCCACTTTGAAGAGACATGTTCTTTGTACATATGAAAGTAAATAGCCTGGCCTCAGTTCCCTTATCTATAAAATGGAGAAATATAAATTGAGAGCTGGGAGGCTCTTTCCAAACCGATAAACCTATGACCTCATGACTCCATGAGCCTATAAATTTGCTTTGATTCATTCTTTCTACCAGGATTAAAAACTTACTTCCCTGATCAGAGGCTGGACTGCAGTAATCTAGCAAGTTTTCACTCTTAGTTCATAAGAACATATTTTCATAGATTTCAAGCTGCAAGGGACCTTGGTGATCATTTACTCTAACCTCATTTTATGTATTAAAAAATATACAGGATTTAAAGCTCTGATTCCATATCTAGTACTGCTTCATTTTAAACTTGGGGAATTTGACCATCTTACTGTCTTCTATTAAAATAACATCTACCTAAGAAAAGTAGATAGTTAATACCTTTCTTAAAATTTAATTACTGTGATTACTTAAACATTTTACCATTCATTATGAGATTATATATGTGTAGTTGAAAATGTATTTAAAGTTATAGATTTAAAACTGAAAGGGACCATCCAGATAATAAAGCAATGCTTCCTCAAAGAGAGCAACGTCAAGACAGGCAATCTCAGCTATGTTCACACAAATAATAAGTGTATGAGGCAGAGTTTGAACTCAGGTTTTCCTGACTTCAAGCCATGTTCTCCATCTTTGCTCTGGATTTTTAAAATAAGATTATCATGTGGACTAAAGGAAAAATAAGGTCTTATAATCATCTAAACGAAATCTAGATAAATTTATAACTGACAATTAATCACTGAATAGCAGCCTGAAAGATTAACTATCATTTTCTTTGCTAGCAATATATACAAAAAAAAAATATCTACCTCTCAGTCCCAGGTCATTTTTAGGGGAAAATGGTCAATACTTCTGTACAATGCATGCTATGCTTGTCCATAAGCTTAGCAGGATCTAATATTAATTACTAGATAGTTTATTTTTAAGTTAAGCCTAATTTTTCATGTTTTCAATTTATACTCTTTCTTCCAATTCTTTCCCACTGGGTTTAAACACAACTAATCTGATTTCTTTTTCCACAGAGTACTCACTTACAATGGTCTAATTTCTTTTCTAGAGCAGAACTATTATCTACTTCAATCTGGAGATGATGCCTCCACTTCTGGCGATGAATATCAGGCTACTGACTCATACTGAGTTTGGAATCCCCTAAATTTCTCAGATTTCTCCACCACCCCCAAAGGTGGTGCTGACTAGCCACATTCTATATTTATATAGTTGATTTCTGGAATTTTGCATTACTACTTACAGTGATATAATTCCTTAAAAAGTGGGAAGTGTAAATTTTGGTTCTGATACTTTCCTCATCTTCAAAATGAAGAGATTGGGGTCACAAGGTTTGTAAAAGTTGCTTTTTTTCCCTGAGGCAATTTGGGTTAAGTGACTTTCCCAGGGTCACACAGCTAAGCAGTATCATGTGTCTGAACCCAAATTTGAACTCAGGTCCTCCTGATTTTAGGACTGGTGCTCTACCCACTGCATCATCTAGCTGCCCCTATAAAAGTATTTTTAAAGTCAAATGTATCGCTATGATTTTGTCCCCCAAAAAACCTTATAACAATAAAAGTAAGCAAATTGTTTTGACCATTCCTACTTTAGCATTCAGATCATTTACTCCATTCTATTTTCTATTTCCTTCTGGCCTATTGACCCAAGTTTTATATGTTCTACTTTAGTACCAGATTTCAGTAACTCAGACTTTCTCTTTTCTCAGAATATGATCTTCTATTTCTTGGGAAATTTCTTTCAGTTACACATTTTCCTTTGCAGAATCTAGTTGTCTATCCCCCTGCAACTATAAAAGCCAACAAAGATGAATGAATTCAAACAATCAGTGAATTGCCATTTGTAAAACCCTGCTGCTTTTACTTGGGCCTTAACTGATTCAGTCTTCCAACTCCAAGTCAAGTCTTTGAATCTCAGTTTCCTTTTGATACATCACAAAATCCCAGCCTTTTTACCTCCAGCCAATCATACAATTCTTGAAAATGAGAACACTGAAAAATTAGTTAGGCTTTCTTTTTACACAGGAAAGCATTGTGTATACCGGACATGGAGGAGAGGAACAAGCTAAATATGCTACGTGAGGAGACTAGAGATATCATTGTCAAATTATTTCTTTCAGAAATTTTTTTTATTCCCATTATTTTTCCTTTCCTTCCATCTTTTCTCTTTTTAGAAGGAAAAACTGCTGCTTTAATACTATAGAAGTTCAAGAACTTTGGCCTTCAAAATACCTGAGTGTTTTGAGCACAGAACATCAAGTTTATATTGAGAAACCATCTCAACTGACCAAAGATCTAAGGGACATGGGCAACAAAGAATTAGAATTGTTTTGTATTTAAGGCAACCCAAGAACAGAGATTCATCTTGGGAGTCTTCTAAGAACATTTTGTGCTACTCATAGAAACTTTTATGAACACCAAGGCCAACAAAAAAAAAAAACATAACACAGATCATGTATGACAATTTCAACACCTTGATCAAATATGTTTTTTTGTGCTATTTCTGGATGTCAATGGTCTTACCACTTTTGTTATGATGGACTGAATTTTTTAATATGCCAGAAGAACAAATATAATCTAGAAATCTTTTTAAATGCACAAAAGCCCAAAAAACTTAAATCACATATACCAGAATGTAATGGAAACACATGATACTTCCCTGAAACACCCAAGTTTCCTAGGGAGTATCTAGGGGTTATCTGTCAAAATTCCATTTTCCAATTGCATTAATAGAAATGCTTTTCTTTTAAGGAATCAAAAAAATCCTTTCCTTAATCAATATTCAGGAACACAACTAATAAAATGGTCTTTTCAACATAGGGAGAATAAAAGCCAATGAATCTGCTATCCCGGAAGTGATGTGAGTGCCCCATAATTATTATCACAAATGTGCTGAGTACAAATTTTTTTTTCCCATAGGATCTGCAAGCTAATAATAAGCAATTTCCAGCTGTGTGCTGTGACAGCAAAAAGAAGGTCTAACATCCTTATAATTATATTTTCCATATCCTTCTCACATTATAAAATACTGATTAATTTCCATCTGCAGTAAAATATTTTTTCATTGTTGAAATCTCCATACTATCACTTTTAGGAAAATCCATCTTACTATACTATATATATATATTTCACTTAAAAAAGAGAACACATTTCTATTGCTAAAAACTTCAAGTTTTAAGTCTTTTTGAATAGGATTTGTGACATGGAAGAAAAAAAATCTGGCAACAATGGAAAGTTCAGTTTCACATTTATCTGAAGACTAAGTCCAACAAACACACTATCTGTGAGCTTCTCCCTACTCATTCTTCTGATTCACATTATACTATACCATATGAAGAGGTAGTTCAACTTCTACCACTTCATTTTGCTTGACAACATAAGTAGTAGTGTTGGGGAACAGCTAAATCAAATACCTATTTCTGAGATCTATTTTCCAAAACTTCAAATGCTCCTGAGCCTTCTAAATTTCCTCCCTCCTAAGAAAGAAGATAGTTTTTTGGCCATGAAATAGATGACAGTCCTTGGACTGAGTGTGAGCAAGAGTTACTGTTCATGACAATGCAATATTGCTGCCTATGTGAAGATGAATCTCCTTAAAGAGGTTAGGACTACCATTTGTGGAACCCATAAATCAATTTTAAACCATCTGTTCAACAACTGCACTCCTTGTCTATGCAGTTGAGGTGAGTTAAATTCACTTAGAGAAATACTGTTCTTAGCTACCTTAATGTGTACTCAATAATCTAGGGGAACTACCAGGACCAGGGTTAATAACATTACCCAAAATGAATCTGAAAAATTCAAATTCTTTGGTAGGGTTTGTATGGGAATAGGTGGAAAAAATACAAATTAAAATCTGTTTAAAGGTTTTCCTATTCCAATCTGAACATTCATCCAAGATCTAAAGTATTTGGAAAAGGAGTGCTCAGATTTGAAAGGTGAATGTGATTATGAGAGTTATTTGCATGAATGCATATATGAAATGGGCACATAGAAGGTGAGAAGTCCTGGGCACACTGACTCATCATAGCTCATTTGGCCACAAATTGAGAAAGTTTCTCTCATGAGACAAGATTCTTTGTTTTAAATTTCATTTAAATGTTTTCTATTAGTGAACATTTATCTTGTGTGTGTGTGTGTGTGTGTGTGTGTGTGTATGTGTGTATGGGTGTATGTGTGAAAAAGATGATGACATAAAGATCCGAATCATGGTATATCATCATCTTCAAAAAATTAGAGTCAAGTATTGCCCAAAGGAAATGTAAAGGGATATTTGAAGTGAGGAATCATCAAAAGTCAAGAATTGTACAGGAAAGGTAATATAAAATAATGTTGTCAAATTCAATATAAACAGATCCCAAAAGGCTGCATATGGACTTCAAAAATTACAAAGTAACATTATTATCTATCCTATATTGTGTTTTCATTTATTTTGTTAAACATTTCTCAATGAGATTTTAACGTAGTTCAGGCAGCTTATCACCATGAATTTTGGACTTCTGGTTTCGAAGTATGTCACCAGAGGAATACAAAAGAAAAAAGATGAAAATAATCATGTGTCAAGATTAAAAGGTAAGTGATGGAATGTTCATGTACTTCACTGGTAAACATACAACACTAAGGTATAGAAAGGAAAGTTCATACTAAGTTTAACTCCCTGGAATAGGTTCACAGGAAGACATAGGTAAATGTCATAAGGCTGGACAGATATATATTGATTGTAATATATCATTGGAAATATGAACAATCAGTAAAAAAAAGAAAGATTCATTAAGCACCTGCTACTTGCCAGATAGATACTGAGACAAAAAAAAAAAAAGAAAGAAAAAAAACCCTTCTCTTAAGAATATTAACAGTTCATAGTTTATTATTGTCTGAGATATCAAATAAGACATTAACCTATATTGTTGCTGCTGCTGTTGTTGTTGCTTCTGATCAAGATTTTTTATTTCATCAGAGAGAGGAAATTATCAATGTGGAAACTGCCTCTACTACAAATCCTATGTAATTTACAGTTTTAGCGAGCTGCCTAAGGCACTAAGATTTTAAGTGACTGAACATGGTAATAGGGCCAGTATGTGGCTGGAGTAGGGCTTAAATTTAAGTAGGCCTAACTCCAAAGAGTTTCTCTACTCAATATTGTGGGCTTCCTCTCACCATTAAGATTAATTGGAATGTGGCCACACAGAGAAACAAAACAAAACATGAGGTTCATGATTTTATCATTACACGTTATAACCCTACTGCTTTCAGTAAAGCTAGAGTGTTGGGGGAAAAATTCTGTTCACAATGCAACTGGAGGAAATATATGGTACAGAATTAAATGAAAAACTGTCAGGTGAAAAATATAATACTATAAAACAGAGGAATATATTTTTATATTTCAGAGTATTCTTCTAGCTGTATATAATATGGTTCTTAGTGTTTTCTTTCCATTTCAATTCTATTTTAAGCTGTTCTGGGTTCATCATATTCAAAGTAAAAGCTAAAGAATGAAATCTCAGTAGGGGATTATTGCAAGGCCTCAAGATGTGAACATTTGTTATAAGAAACAGACCTGTCCTGTGTAAAAAACAGAGTTATTCAGTTCAGTGAGACAGGGAAAAACAAAGCTTCTTCACAATATGATCACAAAACAATTGTCATTTTTTCATGATTGAACATAAAATAGCTTCAATATAATTATGATAGAAATAGAAGTAAATTCATAATTCACAAATAGTTGTAGAAAATGGTTCTAGGTGGTTAAGTTAAAAATCATGACAGAGTTTCTTTAAAACAATTAAGGTACTTGAAGTAAATCATTGAAATGACACTAAGGGGAAAAAAGTGATAAGCCTGTCTTATATTTTGAAAACTTTATTTCTATATGGGAAGAGGACAGAATTATTAGCCTCAATTAAATATGGTAATGTATATTCATATTTTAGCTCTGTTCTACTTTTAATATCTACTGAGAAAGAGCAGCAGCTCCCCTTCTTTTAAAAAAAAAAAAAGTACACAGTGAGAAGTTTTCAAATTACATCCAGGCAAGGGCCTGGAAGACCTGTCACATATGTGTAGATAAGAAAAATAAATAAATAAATAAAAAGAGGAAAAAAAGAAGAGGAAAAAGAAAACAAGGTAAACTTCAAGAAAGGTTTTCAATGTGTACTGAACAATTTAGGTTATGGGCACTGGAGTCTATACAAATCATAGACAACAGCTGAGCTCTATTACATACATAAGCCTAGTTAAATTGGAAGCAAATTTGATGACTAACGAGATTCTGAAGCAATTTCAAAATTTTGTTCTTATGTTTTAACTGAAATCCCCATTTAACTTTTGGGTTTCCAGGTCAGTGAGTATACATGGGTCATGGACCTAAATGTGCTGAAGTTAGCTCCAAGTAGCATTTATACAACTGACATATTCATGCAATAATCATTTAATAAAAGCCTACCATATGTAAGATGCCTTACCAGGCACTAGTAATATGAAGGCAAAAGTAAAAGTGTTGTTTGCCCTGAGAAATTTATATTCTATGAACTTTAGGGTAAAGTAAATTATGGGATAATCAAGGGAAGTTCCTAAAATGCAGAGCTTGAGACAATCTGATGGTGAAGAAATGGGATAAAAGTAAACTGGAATGATTTATAGAAGTTATTAAACGTTAAACAAAAGTGCTTAGGTAATTCCACTCTATTCTGGGCTTGTCACAGTTTTCTAATTTGATTTAAAACAAGCAATTATTTATTTTTTTTCCAAATATTTGCAAAACTTTGTGATCCAAATTTTTCTTTCTTCCTCTCTCCCACCCCCTTCCATAGACAACTAGCTATTTTATATAGGTTAAACATGTGGAGTTCTTCTAAACATATTTCAATATTCATCATGCTGTACAAAAAAAAAAAATCAGATCAAAAGGTGAAAGAGGAAAAAAATGAGGGAAAAAAACACAAGGAAACAACAACAACAAAAGTGAAAATATTACATGCTTTGATCCACATTCAATCTCCATAGTTCTCCACCATCTGGATGCAGATGGTTCTCTCCATGACAAATCAATTGGAATTGCCTTGAATCACTTCATTGTTGAAAAGAACCAACTCAATCACATTTGATCAGCACATAATTTTGTTCTTGCTGTGTACAATGTTCTCTTGATTCTACTCACTTCAGTTCATGCAAGTCTTTCCAGGCTTTTCTAAAAATCAAACCTGCTCATCATTTCTTATAGAACTACATATTCAATTATATTCATATGTCATAACTTATTCAACCATTCCTCAATTGATGGGCATCCACTCAGTTCCAGTTCCTTGTCACTACAAAAAGGGTTGCTACATTTTTGGACATGTGGGTCCTTTCCCCTTTTTATGATCTTTTTGGGACATAGATCTAATAGAGACTCTATTGCATCAAAGGATATGCACAGTTTTGTAGCTATTTGTAGGCATAGTTCCAAATTGCTCTCCATAATGGTTGGATCAATTTACAACTTCACTAATAATGCATTAGGGTTCTGGTTTTCCCACACCACCTCAAACATTTATCATTATATTTTCTAATCATTTTAGTCAATCTGAAAGGTGATACTTCAGAATTGTTTTTATGTGCATTTTTCTAATCAATAATGATTTAGAACATTTTTTTGTATGACCATAGATATCTTGAATTTCATCATCTGAAAATTGTCTGTTCATACTTTTGAACATTTGTCAATGGTTGAATGGAATGGCTTGTATTCTTATAAATTTAAGTCAATTTTCTATATAATTTAGAAATGAGGCCTTTATCAGAAACACTAGATATAAAAGTTTTCCCCAGCTTTCTGCTTCCCTTTTAATATTGGTCGCATTGGTTTTGTTTGTATAAAAACAATCAAAATTATTTTGCATTTCATCATATTCTCGAGTTCTTCTTTGGTCATCAATTCCTTCCTTCTTCTCAGATCTGAGAGATAAACTATTCCTTGTTCTCCTAATTTGATTATATTTTTCTTTATGTCTAAATCATGAATCCATTTTAACCTCATCTTAGTGTAGGGTGTTGGGTGTTATTCAATGCCTAGTTTCTACCATACTAAGATTGGCTAAGATGATAGAAAAAGATGATGATAAATGTTGGAGGGAATATAGCTTTGTCTAGGCGGGTAGACCCCCAAATATTTTATATTACCCACAGTTATTTTAAATAAGATTTCTATTTTTATCACTTGCTACTAGACTTTACTGATAACCCACAGAATTGCTGATGATTTATTTTATATCCTGCAACTTTGCTAAAATTGTTATTTCTAGTAATTTTTTTAGTTATTTTTCTAGGATTCTCTAAGTATACCATCTCATCATCTGCAAAAAATGATCATTTTGTTTCCTTGTTACCTACTGTTATTTCTTCAATTTATTTTTCTTTTCTTGGTAAAATTAATATTTCTACTACAATATTGAATTGTAATAGTGATAATGAGCAACCTTGTTTAATCCCTGATCTTATTGGGAATACTTCTAGTTTATCCCCATTACATATAATGCTTGGTGATAGTTTTAGATAGATGCTATATCACTTCAAGGAAAACTGCATGTATTCCTATGTTCTGTAGTATTTTTAATAGGAATAGGGGTTGTATTTTGTCAAATGCTTTTTTGCATCAATTGAGATAATCAAATTATTTGTGTTAGTTTGGTTATTGATATAGTCAAATATGTTAATAGTTTTCCTGATATTGAACCAGTCTTGTGTTCCTGATATAAATCCCACTTGCTCATAGTAACTTATCCTGGAGATAAGTTGCAATAATCTCTTTGCTAATATTTTATTTAAGATTTTTGCATCAATTTTCATTAGGGAAATTGGTCTATAATTTTCTTTCCCTGTTTTGGTCCTTCTTGGTTCAGGTATCAGCACTATATCTCTGTCATAAAAGTAATTTGATAGGACTCCTTCTTCCCCTATTTTACTGAATAGTTTATATAGTATTGGAATTTCTTCTTTAAATGTTTGGTGGAATTCACTTGTAAATCCATCTGGCCTAAGAGATTTTTTTAGGGTGTTCATTAATGTCTTCTTTGATTTCTTTTTCTGAAATGGGGCTATTTAAGTAATTTAATTCCTCATCTGCTAATCTGGGTGATCTTTTTAATAAATTTTTATAAATATCCATCCATTTCACTTAGATTATCAGATTTATTGGCATACTGTTGGGTAAAATAGCTTCTTATTATCACTTTCATTTCTTCTCATTGGTAGTAAGTTCACTCTGACAAAAATGATTTCAAAAGCAAATTCTGCTTAAAGAATTTACAATTTCAGATGTAATCATATTTTTATTATATTGTTATTTTGTTACATTATTATGATTACTATATTACAGAAATGCTTATTCTATTCCAGAAATTTAAAAAATTTAAATTTTAAAAAAGATGATGTCTGTTTTATCTACGGACATGGTGTTTAGACTGGCCACGATAGAGGAAAGATCCAAAGAACAATGAATTCTTTTAAGATTATGTAGAGTCCATATGACTTTAAAAAATAAGAGTAAGTGATGATAGGGGCAATAGAAAATTAGAGTATTACCAAATATCAGAAACATGCAATTCAATCTATACCTTGACTAGGAATCTACCACTTTATATATGAGAAGTCATCATTTACCTTTTGTTTGAAGATATCCATCAAAGGGGAACCTTTCCTTGAATAGCCCACTCCATTTTTATTGAAGCTCTAATAACCAGGAGATTTTTTCCTTATATCAATTCTAAATTTACCTCTGTAATGTAGGATCTAATGCTCCTAATTCTGCAGACTTCTCACTGCTCTATCTACTGAGAGTTATCTAGCCTCTGAACATAATACTCTTGAAGTGGCTTGCAGAGGGTAGGAAGGAGGCCATGTTATATCACCTACTTGTTTCAGACACTAAGACACTTAATCCAGCCTAAGATTTCAATAGCTTTTGTGTATGTTGAATAAAAGCCAGAGAGAAATATTGAGCATACTGGATGAAGAGCAGATCTCAAAGCCAGGAAAATCTGGATTCAAGTCCTACCTTTGGCATATCCTCATTTGGTAATCCTGATATATCGAATAAAGAAAATACAGCATAGTTGCTAATCTGTATGGGTAAGTGCATTTTCCTTCTCTGAGTTCGCTATAACAATGAAATTATGATTTCAGTACAAAAAGTAACAAAGGTAATATAACTTAGAGAAAATGCAGTTATTCACAAGCTTCTAGCAGACTCATTTTTTAAAACACCCATGCAAATCTAAGAAACACCCATAAAGGAAATCAAGTTTATGTTCATCTAAATTTCATTTATTGAAATGAGACCAAAAATACAAGTGTTCCCTTCCATTGATACATATTAAAAGCAACTCTCAACAGAGACACAGGGAAAGATGTTCTCCTACTGACTTTTGAAAGATATATTTCTTACAATGAATTCATTATGGATTTCCTCTGGATGGAACTAGAAGGAAGAAGGATTAGGAAAAAAAGAAGAACAGATAAAATTAAAGGGAGGTGGGAGGAAAGCATTTGCTGTAGTAGGCCTCACAATCTGTTAAAATATGTTTGAAACATCAAAAATGTGCAATGATCAACTATGAAAGGCTTGGTTCTTTTCAAGGTGCAAATAAAAGGTGAAACTGGTTTGTTTTGTAGCTTTTTCTTCTTTTCATGAGATGTAGGTTCTAAAATTGGATTTTCCTGGCCTGCATTTTTGTTAGGATACAGATTCACTTAAATGTACTCTTTCTTCCTTTAGCCTTTTCATTTCCTCTTTCTAGCATTTCTGTCCTTCCTTTCCCCCCCATCCCTGCCCTGCCAGGCTTCTTTTTTAATTTTTCGGGTATTAATTTATGTTTATTAAATTGAATTAAATTGAATCCTACTAATCAGTCCAAAACCTGAATCTTGGCTCTTCTGAATCCAATGAACTTCCTATTGTTATAAATCCTGTCATACAATATCTACCATGCCCAGAATCAAACAGTTTTACTCATTTATCTACCCTTGTTAAAATACCTTTCCCCCTTCAAAGTTAAACTCAAATGTTACTACCTCCATGGAGCCTGCCTTAAGTCTTTCTCATTCCCCTCTATTTTTCACCATTGCCCATATAAGTGATTGTTCTCCCCTCAAATTTTTATAGTCACTTTCTTAGACTTACAGTGGAATTTTTATAGTGTTAATTATATTTTATTTTTTTTAAAAAATCATACATTTTTAATAAAGCAAATAAGAGTTTTTTTAAATATCATAATTTTTAAAATTAAATTCATTGGTTTGTTTATTTATTTATTCCTTTGTCTAGATCTGTGATTTCATCAAAGTTGAATAGTCTTGATGTAGAAACTCTCTTGACTCATGCAGATCAACAATTAATAATCTTAGAGAGTGACTTTGGGCAATATTTGGGAGGTTAAATATTATTCTAATATTCAAACAGTATATCAGAGACAGAGCTTTCACCCAAGTCTTCCTGACTACAAGACTACTTTTTCTCTATGATGCCTGTTTTCACCTGTTACATTATTTATAGTAAAATAATCTGTTTGGTAGAATTTTTAGGGATAGGGAGTCATATTATGAATAGACCAATTTTAACTCTCTGTGCATTGATATACTCTACTTAACATAGTTTATTGCTTATGATGTAATGTTTCAGTGTGAAAAAATAATTACTTAATTGCTAACTTATTGAGTGAATTATTTCATCTGATAAATATATCAAATTCCTGGAAAAGAAGACCAGGTACAGGGCCAATGGGTCATTTAGGATTCATGTATCTAAAAGGATAACTATTTTTAATGAAGGAGATCACCATAGAATCTAAATTAATTTGGTCTTCATCATCTGGTTCAAGAACATTTTGCACATGAAGAAATCTAGGTCCAAAGAGGTTAAGTGATATTCAAATTCACATGGGCAAGGGCAGGACTAGGATTCCAACCAAGTTTCTTTGATGCCAAGTCCCCAAATATGTCATAATTACTTAAAATTTACTTTAAACTGCTGATACACATACCTAAGAAATTGTGTAGCCCCACAAAGTCCTTTATTATTTAAAAAGAAAAGAAAAATTTTCTAAAACACTCCTTATTGAAGTGAAAGGGCAATGTGGCTCCTCAATTATTCTTAGAAATTGTACAGAATACCCAATGGTATTTGGATGCTCTATAACTGATTCCACAACTATGGACACACTGAAGCCTATCTTCCCTTTTATGTTATGCTTTAATAGTAATTAACTAAGGAAGTAAGCCCAGTTCTGAAAGTGCTACCTTCATGACTGAAACATTACAGGAAGAGGTAAAATCTTGGGACAACTTTCCTCATGTAAACTCATTTATAAAGGAAATATTTAAAGAATAGGAGCTAACATATTTACTGTTCAGGGAAATAAGCAGCAAAATCTCTTAGCTGCTAATGGATTTGTGATTTATAATGGGTGAATGGTGATTTATACAAGACATTGGAAAGTATTCATGCTGTCATTTCCAGGAATCATACCCTATCCTCCTACCTGAGATGCCTGAGAGAACATATACTTAACAATCAACATTTACAGAGTCAAAGGCCTTCTTTCCTATTGATTACACTGCCAGAAATGGTAGTTTCCGTAGGAAGGATGTTTATGATGTTATCTCATACAATTCTTGTATAATTCTTGGCCTGTGTATGTGATGAGGTTAACACAAATTTGCAAGTCAAAGCAGTATTTTATTCTTCTTTCTGTCCCTAGTTATATCAGGCATCCAGTCATCTTTATTCTTGTTTATTTGTGTATTTCTTCTTATTTTAGAAACACACACACCCTGCAAATGCCTTAATGCCCTAACTAAAGACAAACTAGCTTACAGAGCTGTTTTATGTTTGTTTCCTCACATATATGTCATCCCAAATAAACTCAATAGCTCTGTAAATTCTTAAGTTAAATATATTTTCTCCTGAGTAGGTTCATACCTAAGATGAAGCTGGAGCTGACAACTATATCCTGAGATTTGTGAGGCAATTAGCATAGTCTATTTCCCTCGACAAAATAAAGGCTGTGTTGCCAATAAACTAAGAAGGAACATTTTGTTTTATAATGTGAATTATAAAAGGCTACCCAAGAAACATGATCTCCCATGTACATAGAGATTTAATCTGTAACTACAACTAGAAAAGGGAATAAGGTTTGTAGAAGATGTTTCTAGAGTCTACATGTATGTACACATACATATGCAATACATATGTCTGTAAATACATGTGGCAAATACATATGCTATATTATGTATTTATATATACATAAATATTCATATATACTTTTTTTTCTGTTTCATCAGTGTATAGAATGCCAGACCTTAGCTTAAAAAGGTTAAGGTCTCCCATTGCATCCAGGACCATCTTCAGTCTTCCTGATCTGTATCCTGCCACTGGACTCAGGTGGCTCTGGAGGAGAAAGTGAGGCAGGTGACCTTGCATAACTCTCCTTCACCTAAATCCATTTCACTTGCATGTCATGGTCTCACCTGCCTAATGCCATATTCCTCATTGAGAACAAAAGATAAAAAACAACCTCTGTAGTTTATAGTATATGAGAGGGACAGCTGGGTGCTGCTATAGTGCATGAAGTGCTGGGTCTGGAGTCAGGAAGACTCATCTTCCTGAGTTCAAATCCTGCCTCAGACTACTATATGAATCTGGACAAGTCACTTAACCCTGTGTGCCTCAGTTTCCTCATCTATAAAATGAGCTGGAGAAGAAAAAGGCAAACCACTTCAGTATCTTTGCCAAGAAAAGCCCAAATGGGAAGACAAAGTCATAAAACCACGCAAGAATAGTAACAAGATGAGGTCAAGTGGTTTGACCATTGATAGCAGTATTTGAACCCAGATGTTCTTGGCTCAAAACCACTAGAAAACACTGATTCTCTTAGATGATAATAACAGCTGACACTTATATAACACCTTATGGTTTATGAAACATTTTATGTCTACTAATTCACTGAATTCTTACAACATTTTAAGATAGGTGTTATAAGTAATATTATTGTTCTTTTACAAATAAAGAGAATGAGAATGAGAGTGAGAGAGGATACGTGCCTTACCCAGAGTGACCAGGCAAATCTTAATGTGACATATGGGTCCAGTCCACTATTGACTCCAAGGTAGGCATTTTTAGAGCGCCTGATAACCTCTATTTGCACAGCAATCGGGTCTACATGAACCTTTCTGCCTAGTGTGAAGTCACACATAAAGCTTTAAGAGATTGCAAACATGTAGTTCTTTTTCTTTTCAAGGACACTCAAGGTTTCTTAAACTAACTGCATATTGCCAGATGTACAATAGTTCTAAACAAAAATATTAGCTTCAGGAGAAAACATTTCAACAACTTTCAACTCAGACTTCCAGGTTAAATCATCTTATGAGTAAAACTGTCAGATGAAGGAACCCCTTATAGAAGCTCAAGAAGCATTAGCTAAGATTAGCACATGCTTGGAAATAAACATACATCAAGGTTCATGGATTAACTCATCTGGTTGAGAATAATAGGATAGAGTGACTAGAGTAATGAGCCTGGAGTCAGTTAGAACAAGGTTAATATTCTTTGTCTGATGTATATTAATTGGCTAACCAAGTACAAGTTACTTAACCCTTCCATATCTCAGGTTCCTAATTTGTAAAAATGAAGGTTGATAATACCCCTGGTACCTATTTTATAGGGTTACTGTATCAATGAAATGAGCAAAAGAAATGCAAATCCCTTCGCAAATTTGAAAGCACTACATAAATGTTACATTTTATTCTTGTCATTTAAGAGAGATAAAAAATTAAGTTGATACAAATTATAAGCTTCTACACAGTCATGCAACTAGTAAATGATAGAGTTAGGACCATAATGTAGATCTTTTTTTCCCCCTGAGGCAATTGGGATTAAGTGACTTGCCCAGGGTCACACAGCCAGGGAATGTTAAAGTGTCTGAGACCAAATTTGAACTCAGGTCCTCCTGATTTCACCACCTGGCTGATGCTCTATCCACTGCGCCACCTAGCTGCCCCAATGTAGATCTTCTTACTCCAAGACTAAGCAGTAATTTAGTACCAGTGCTAGAAAGAACAACAGAAATTATCTACCATAAAACAGTCATTTGACAAATATGGAAGCTGATACCCATAGAGATATCCCCAAATCCTACAGCTTGTAAGTGGTAAAGTCCTGGACCTGAGGCTAGAAATTACTCCTTACTACTACTTCATTTTATAGCATTGTTTTTTTTTCTTAAACTATGCACCATTAGTATTAGAAAATACCCAAGCTAACATTGACTTAAATGTAAAATGGTGTCAATGAATACCATTATTTCTCATAAAGCTGGAAGTGCTAGCTATTTGAATAATACAGTAAAACAGAAACTAGGAAATAAGCATATAAAAAAGGAAAGAAAATTATCAATTTTATAAGTGGTTTATTGATCTACTTATTACTTCAGTGATTCAAATGAAATTAATTAAAAATAACTTTAGCAAAACAGTAGGATATAAAATAAACCCCTATAAATCAGTAATTTTTCTGTCTACAATAAAAAAAAATGCCTAACAGAAAGCCAGAAAAAAAATCCATTGAAAATAATTACAGAATCTATAAAATTTTGGGGAATCTGCCTATTAACACACACACACACGAATTGAAGGATACAACTATAAAAGTCTTTTATAGAAATTAAGATGGTCCAAAATAACTAGAAAAGTATTTGTTCATGGCTGGATTATAACAGTATAATTAAAATGATGAATAATTTACTTATTCATTGTTATAACAATCAAATTATCAAAGAATTGAATTGCTTTAAAGAATAATGCCAATATTTATTTGGGAGGAACAAAAGGTCAAAAGTCTCCAGAGAGGGGAAAGTGGAAAACAATGGAGCTTAGCAGGACCAGATCTCAAACTATACTGCAAAGCTATGGCAATGTGGTTTAAAAAATAAATAATGGTAACTGCAGAAAAAGCAAATCAATTAGTACACCAATGGAGTTGCAGAAACCTGCAGGAAGCTGAAAAAGCCAGGTGATAACAGAAAGGAGAAAAGTTCAGGTCTGACAAACAACTAATGAAAATGTTCTGTTAGGAAGGAGGTTACTGAAGAAACAAATGAGTTTGCATGAATGGCAGTTTGGTAGTTTCCTCCATAGTAAGCATAAATTTAGGAAGAGGGAAGATTTTGGGAAGAGCTCATTTTTTAAGTTGTTAATATTCAGACATCGTTGGGACATCCAGTTCAAAATATTCAATAAGCAATTAGAGATGTAAGTCAGGCTATGGCTGAATAAATAGATTTGTGAATAATCAGGATAGAAATGATAATTGAATCCATGATGAGATCACCAAATAAAACAGTACAGAGGGAGACAAGAAGGATACCCAGGACAATATCCAGCATGGCTATTCAGCATAACCTGAAGATGCAGCAAAGGAGCCTGAGGAATGATCACACACAGAGATCCAGAGAAAAATAATATCACAGAAACCTAGAGAAAAAAAAAGTTTCATGAAGAAGAAAATCAACAGTGTCAAAGGCTGTAGAGGAGTCAAGAAGAATAAGGAATAAGAAAAGATCATTAGATTTTACAAGAAATCAACGATTAACTTTGGTGAAAGCAATTCCTTTTGAATGATGAGGCTGAAAGCTAGTTTGTAGAGAGTTAAGAAGAGATTAAGAGGAAGGTAGGTGGAAGCAATGATTGTAGACTGCTTTTTCAAGGAGTTTAGACACAAAATGGAGAGGAGATAGCATTTTATAAATGTTTACTGATATGTAGCAGTTGGTCTGGAGATGGGTGAATCAAATGAGATTTTTCTTTTGAGGATATGGGAGACAAGAAAGAAAAGAGAGCCAGTAAAGAATTTAATCCCCCCCAAAAAAGAATCTAAAGGGATATTAAAAATGAGATATAGATAAGCAAGACAGCATTGAAATTATATATTTTTTAAAAATTAAACAGTATGTAACAGAGATGCAAAGTTTTAGATATTATCCCCTTTTTTTATTTGTTGGATAAAAATATGTTCATATTTGTCAAAATCTGACAAGCTAAGAAAAATGATATTGTACCAGAACTAAAATTATATTACAAAGCAGCAATTATCAAAACCATTTGGCACTGGCTTACAAATAAAGTGGTGGATCAATGGAACAAGTTAGATACACACGACACAATAATCAAGTGCAACAGTAATCTAGTATTTGATAAACTCCCAAACTCCAGCTTCTGGAGCTGGAGCAATTTCACAAAAATTGCTTGGAAAAGTGGAAAATAACATATCAGAAATTAGGCGCAGAATTACATCTCCCACCACCTAAAAAAAAAAAAGGTGAAAATGAGTACATAAGTTGAGAATAAAGAGTGAGATCATAAGCAAATTAGGAAAGCAAGGGATAATTTACCTATCAGATTTTGGGGGAAGGAAGGAATTTATCACCAAAAAAACAACTAGAGAATATTATGAAAGGCAAAATGGACAACTTTAATTTCCATTAAATTAAAATTTTTTGCATAAGCAAAATCAAAAAGGGAAATACAAAGCTGGGGAAAAAATCTTTATAACCAGTATTTCTGGCTATTTCTGTAAAATATATAAAGAACTGTTTCAAATTTATAAGAATATAAGTCATTCCCCAACTGATAATAGTTGAAGGATATGAACAGACAATTTTCAAATGAAGAAATTAAAGCAATTTATAGTTATATGAAAAAATGCTCTAAATCATTATTGGTTAGAGAAATGTAACACTAACATATCAGTGCACATCTCTCAGATAGGCTAAAATAACAGGAAAAGCTAATGATAAGTTTTGAAGAAAATGTTGGAAGACTAGGACATTAATGCATTGTTGGTGGAGTTATGAAATGATCCAACCATTCTGAAGAGCAATATAGAACTATGCCCAAAAAGCTATAAAACTATGCATACCCTTTGACCCAGCAGTCCCATTACTGTGTCCTTATCCTAAGGAAATCAAAAGGATGGAAAAGGACTCACATATACAAAAATGCTTGTAGGAGCTCTTTTTTATCATAGCAAAGAATTGGAAAATGGGTACCCATCAACTGGGGAATGGCTCAACAAGCTGTGGTGCATGAAGTTAATGCAGTGTTATTGTTCTATAAAAAATGATGATAAGCTTATTTATAGAAAGGCCTGGAAAGATTTACATGTACTGATGCTGAGAGAAACAAGCAGAACTAGGAATACATTGTACACAATAAGAGCAAGAACGTATGATAATCAACTGTAAAAGGCTTGGTTCTCAGTGGTTCAGTGATTCAAAGAAATCCCAACAGACTTTGAACAGAAAATGCCATCTGCATCAGAAAAAGACTTAATATAAATCAACACATGCTATATTCACTTATTTTTTCTGTTTTTTTTTTTTTATCTCTCCCATGGTTTTTACTTTTTGCTCTGATTTTCTTCTCTCCCAACATGATTCATATAAAGCCAAGTATATTACAAATAAATAAACTTATAAAAATACATTAAATTAAATTACAACAACAAAATGAATAGAAACAAGATTAAAGGGGAAATACAAAGCCAGGAAAAAAATTTTTATAGTCAGTATTACTGATAAAGTTCTCATTTCTAAAACATAAGGAATTGTATCAAATTTATAAGAATACAAGTCATTCCCCAGATGATAGTCAAAGGATATGAACAGATAATTTTCAGATGATGAAATTAAAACCATTAATAGTTATATGAAAAAATTCTCTAAATCACTACTGATTAGTTAAATGCAGATTAAAACAACTCTGAGGTACCACCTCATACCTCTCAGATTGGCTAATTCAACAGAAAAAGAGAATGATAAATGTTGGAGGAGATGTGGGAAAACTAGGACACTAATGCATTGGTGGAGTTGTGAAATGATCCAACCATTCTAGAGAGCAATGTGAAACTATGCCCAAAGGGCTGTCAAACTGTGCATGCCCTTTGACTCTGCAGTGCCATTACTGTCTCTGTATCCCAAGAAAATCATAAAGGCAGACAAATGATCCTCATGTGCAAAAATGTTTATAGCAGATCTTTTTGAACTAGCAAAGAATTGAAAAAAATGAGTGGATGTCCATCAATTGGGGAATGGCTGAATAAGTTGTAGGTAAGGGAATGTTATTGTCCTATAAAAAATGATAAATACCTAATTTTAGAAAGGCCTGGAAAGATTTACATGAATTGATGCTGAGCAAAACAAGCAGAACCAGGAATACATGGTATAGTAACAGCAAGAATGTGCCATGATCAACTTTAAAGGGCTGAAACTCTGAGTAGGTGCACTTGAATCAGACAGCTGATTACTTAAGGCTAATTACCTATTGGACAATAACTCTATTAGCATATGCTTGGAATTTCTCTTCTCACAGTTATTGCTAGCTCAAGGCTTGGGATTAAGAGAATTGTAGGGAAGGATTAGGGGGTGGAGTGAGAGAGGCCAGAGAACTTCACTTGGCCTCAGGAGGAGGAGGAAAGTGCAGTGATTCTGAACCCTAGAATCAAGGAAGGATCCTTGGCAAAACTCCTGGCAGTTTTATCCATCTCCTTCACTTCTCCCTTAAAGACCAAGGACTTCTGCTTATCCTGACTCTGGCTGATTCTGAGGCCTCCAGGGAGCTAGCCGGACTCCACAATCAACTATGAAGGACTTGGCTCTTCTCAGCAGTTCAATGATCCAAGGCAATCTCAATAAACTTTGCATAGAAAATGTCATCTGCATACAGAAAAAAAAAAAAATGATGGAGATTGAATGTAAATCAACACATGCTATTTTCACTTTTTTTCTGTTTTGTTTTTCTCTCCCAACATGTTTCATTAAGCAATGTTATTTTCAAAATATGTAAATAGATAATTTTTTGAAAAAGGAATAACAATATTTAAATGTTTATTTTAAATAAATTTAGCCAGGAGAAGAAGATTAGAATAAGGATGAAAGCAAAAATAAAGAAAAAGAAGTAATACTTCTCCACCAAGAAAGAGTTTTAGGGTAGTAGAAAGAACATTGCTCCAGTGATTTATCTTGTTCGTATGGAATCTGATGCTTTCCCTTCAATTTAAACCCCAAACAGTGTCCTAAACTGTAAGCGAGATTATTATTATTATCACCCCTCTTTTATAGATAAACAAATTCAAGCTTAACAAGATTAAATTATGTACCCAAGGTCAAAGAGCTAGTAAACCATGGAACTGGAATGTAAACTTAAGAAATCTGATTCCAAAGTCTACTTTAAAAGATTGATTGGATGATTATCAAAACAACACAATATTCCATAACCTGTATATTGGTTTATGTGGGATTCGTTGGTGATATAGCATAACTTGACCCATTCTTTTCTAAAGACATCTATTCTAATAGATGAAACAGAATTTTGTAATTGGGGCTAGGTACAGATAAATATTCCAGAGTGAAGGTGATAAAGAACTAGAAACAAAATAAACTAAGCTAGTCAGGATAGCCAATCTGGAGAGGCCCTACTAGCAATAATATGCAGCATGGTAGAAAAATGGATTAATCAATTAATCCACAAGCATTTCTTAATCACAAGCTTTGTTACAGGTATTGTGCACGTATGAGAGATAAAATAGGAAAGGAAAACCAACTATTTATGTTTATTTGGTATATAACTCAATAGGTTTCTATCATCTTGTTTTGGTTGGCAGAAAAAAAAAGGAATTTGCCAACTAAGAGAAGACAATAGAGATTTATAGAGTTATATACAAAATTAGCATAAAATCATTTGAAGAGTGGTAGTGGTAGTGTCCAGGGTAGCATCAGAAGCTGAAAAAAGTCAGGAAAGCTTTGTAGAACTTTATGATGCTTGAGCTCAGATTTGAAGGAATCTGAAGATTCTAAGAAGTGGAGATGAGGAGGGAGTTCATTCAAGGACTAGGAACTAGCAGTGCAAAAATACTGATACTGAAGTACACTGTCATGTATGAGGAATAGTTAGAAGGCCAGTTTTGTTATATCCTAAGGTGTGTGAAAGGGAACAATGTAAAATAAGACTGGGGAAATAGATTGTGATGAAGTTGATGGGACTTTCAATGCCAAGTAGAGAAATTTTTTATTAGATTCTAGAAATAATAAGAAACCACTGGAATTTATTGAGTGACACGGTTGTTCTATGTGATAAGTGACAAAAGGAAGGACCCTAGAAATTTTAGCAATGTAGATATGACAAGGTTTGGCAACTGTCTGGATGCATGTGATGACTGACAATGAAGGATAAATGATGGAGAAATTGAATGGATTTTATTGCCTTTGACAAAAACAAATAAATTGGGAAAAGGGGAGGATTTGAGGCAACAGGAAATGAATTCCATTTTGGATTTGTTAAGTTTGAGATACTTACAGAAAAGATATTTCAAAATAAGAGTAGCTAATGGTATAAAATTATGAAAAGAGGTCAAACAGCACAGAGATTTAGAAACAGCTATCAGATTTGACAACTAAAACATAATTTCTACATTGAAAGAAAGCAGTTTCAGTTGAATGAAATTAGAAAATAGTTTTCAAAGGGTAAAGAAGAAACTGGGAAAAAACCAAACATTAAACTTGTCTACTGGGCTGCACCTCCCCTCCAAAAAAAACAAAAACAAAAAACAAAAAAACATGGATTCATTACCAGATAAAATCTATTCCCTATGTATCCCTGAGACAAATAGTTTAATTTCCTTAAGCCCCAATTTATCAATCTGTAAAGTGAGAAGACAATAAGCATTGGCTAAATACTAGTACTAGGCCAAGTATTATTATTCTAATACCAATACTATTTACCTTATGAGTGCTATGTTGAATGATTGTAACTTTTAAATAAAAAAGTGGGTGATAAAACGTGAGTAATCCTACTATTACTTAAAAAGAGATATGAAAAGATCGATTATCAGAATTTAAGCTTAGCACATAGTAAGCACTAAATAAATGTTTCTTATTATTATCATTAAAATGACTCCTTCCTGGAAATCATCAGAATTTAACCCATTATAGGAATTATATATTGGCTTCATTACATAATAATTCAGTCCTATACTGACATACTTCATATTCAATGTATTTTAAAGTAAGAAACACAAATATTTTTCTGACAATCATCTATGGCTACAAATTATAGACAAATAAAAGCCATAACCTCTAAGGAAACAAAATCGTGGGTTCCCCAAAGAATGATGGAGACACATATGTTGGATATTTCCCAAAAATGAAATAGATGTCGAAATGATATAAAAGAAATTGTCAAAAGATAAGCTACAATAAAGAGGAAAGCAAAACAGATGGACAGTTTGTGTTCCTCACTGGTATCCAGATAATGTCAGGTGAGTTCTAGGAAGGCCCTTCACATATTATGTTGATGCAGTTTTCCCAATTTTCTTCCAAGTTCATACAACAGGATAATGTGATTCAAAATTAAACCCAAATATTGTTGCTAAATCAGTAAGAAAGCTGCATGCAGAGATCTCAGGTCTAGCTTCATAGGGAAAATTTTAATACTATAAAGAGTTCAGGACTTTCTTGGCTTAGTGGCTTATCCTCAGGTTTCAATTATCTGAGCTTATCCTTCCCTTCATCAGCATAGATTATCAAGAATGGACCCTATTACACTTGTTCATAATAGGGATGATTCCAGCATTCATCTGAGCTATGAACTGTGACCAAAGATCTTAAATTAGGGAATGCACTATTTTGTGTGAAGAAAAATGCCCCAGTTATTTAAAACAAAAGATTATAAAATGCTGAAAATCTATTTTGTTCAGTCATTTACATTCTGAATACAATACATCAGAACTAAAAAAAAGGTAAAGCTTGTCTGACTTCAAAATTACTTCTTTTATGACTAGAATTATTTGAAATATGGGCATGCTATAGTTTGCTTAACAGATAAGTATACAAGAATGATCTTTTTTGATAATAGCAATATTTGGATGAGTATCAAAGCAAATAGTATAGCTACAGTAAATTACTTGACAAATGGGAGAAAACTACTTTTAGTGCCAGTGTACTATATACAGATAAGCAGGTATTTGGAGATAAATTGCAGCATCAAGCTTATCCACACAAATGAATAATGATGAGGCATATTAGTTAGTAAATAGGATTCAAACAATCGTGGCAAAGGAGACTCCAGAAAATGAAAGGAAGTTGGGGGGAGGGGCATTATTTGCTTCATTTTTAAATTAGGAAGAAATACAAAGGAAAACATGGACCATTATTGTCTGTAAAGAATTTATAAATACAGAAACTTCAATGCAACTATAGTTTTATTAAATGACTCATCTGATATTTCCTTCAAGGAAGGTGATATTTAAGAAATGACCAGGACCTCACAAATGACAGAAATGCACTATCTCAAAGTTGGCAAGGTTCTCTGAGGTTACCTAGTCCAAACTGAACCCAAACAAGAATCTCCTCTGTAACATTTCTAAAGGAGAAGTCACTACTTTCCAATGCAATTAATTTTATTTTGAGATAGCTCTGATTATTAGAAAATCTTTGTTTACAGAGTCAAAACCCAGTTTTCCACAATTTCTAACTAGAAACTAGATAACTTCTAGTTTTCCCTTCTGGATCCAAGAGCAAGTATAATTTCTCATTCATATGGCACCTCCTCAACTATGCAAAGATAGCTATAATTTCCATGCTTGAATTAACTTCTCCAAACTAAAAACCTCTACTTCTTCCAAATGATTTCCTTCATTGTTAACAGATTAAGAAACCAAGGTAGAAGTAGACTAAGTGACTTGTCCAAAGTCACATACATAGTTAATAGTAAAGATAGAATGAGAAGCCAGTTTTCCTAATACTCCACCATAATTCCAGTCTTTCTAAAATCAATCTGAAAGGGATTCTCAGTAATATAAATGTTCTTGGTAATTTGCAATTTGAGTTTCTTGATCAATTCAAGGACTATGTTCA
This sequence comes from Sarcophilus harrisii, assembly GCF_902635505.1. Classification (NCBI taxonomy): domain Eukaryota; kingdom Metazoa; phylum Chordata; class Mammalia; order Dasyuromorphia; family Dasyuridae; genus Sarcophilus; species Sarcophilus harrisii. The sequence goes on from NC_045427.1 coordinate 155,791,797, forward strand.
TTAAACCATAGATTAAGAGCTGGAAGACATTTCAAAATCATCTAGAAAAAAACTCCTGGCTTTATTATTGAGAAAACTAAGGCCTAAGGAGGAAAAGCACTTCATGCTTAAGTGACATAACCAGTAAGAGTCATTCAAACCTCTGCTGTCTGAACTTCAAATCAATTAATCCTGAAACATCCATTAAGCATATACTAGACACAATGTTAAGCACTGGGGAAAGATGCAAAAGACAGCCCTGTGCTCAAGAAACTTACAACCTAATTGGGGAGATAACATGCAAAGCAATATACAGGATAAACAGGAAATGATTAACAGAAGGTAGACACTAGAATTTAGAATTTTTAGAATTGATAGAATTCACTAGAATTGAGGAAGTCTTCCGGAAAAAGATGGGTGTTTAGTTGGGACTAAATGAAAGCCAGAGAGGACAGTATTTAAACTATAAACAGGATAAATAAGAAATAACAGAGAAAAGATTTAAGAAGGATTAGGGAAGGGTAACAATAAAAAACGGGATTTAAGTTGAGACTTAAAGATAGTTCTGGGGATGGAGCCAAGATGGCAGAGTAAAGCCAGGAAGCTGCTTGAGTTCTCGCAGTTTCCTGGGAAACCACAAGAAGCCAAGCCTCTGAAGAGTCTGACAGAATGGAACCCCTCTGCAGCTCAAGATAGACTGAAAGGATTTCTAAAAAGGTCAGTCTCACTGGGGTGAAAAGGGAGTTCAGCCTAGGTCAGACAGACTCTGGCAAATCTGGTGAGAGGGTCTTAATCACAGCAAATGAGCACCTAAGCCCCTCAGTCCTGGCTCAGCAGAGGAGCACAGCAAGGGGGCAGCTTCCAGTACCAGCTCAGAAGGCAAACTCTATACCCCCAGGAGCAGAGGTCAACCATAAAAATTTAAAAAAAGAGGAAATACCAAAAGAAAAGGAAAGAAAATGAGCAAGAAACAGAAAAGAACCTTGACCATGGAAAGATAAGATGGTGACAGACCAAAGCACAAACTCAGAGGAAGATAGAATGTCCACAAAAAAAAAAAAAAATCTCAAAGTGTAATATAAAGTGGTCTCAAGCCCAAAGAAGTAGAAGAAAAAATGAGAAAGGAAATGAGAAATATGCATGAGTCAACAGCTTGGAAAAGGAAAGAGACTTAAAGGAAATGACTTTCAGAGAAAATGCTTGAGGCAGAGATGGAGTGTTCTGTTTATGGACTAGTAAGACGATGTTACTAGATCAGAGCAAGTATTGGGGAGTAAAGTGCAAGAAAATCCAAAAGGTAAGAGGGGCTAGGTTATGAAGGATTTGGAAGGCCAAGTAGAGCATTTTGTATTTGATCCTGGTGGTGATGGGAAGCTACTGGAGTTTACTGTATTTGGGGTGGAGATGGAGGGTGACATGGTCAGAACTGCACTTTAGAAAAAATTACTTTAGTGACTAAATGGAGAATCCAAAACTCATTCTATTTTTACAAAAGTAGTCATCTCTTTCCCTAAATCAGAACACCACCACATATTTATTATTTGGGTGATTTTCCTAAAGCACAATTCTAATCACATTATCTACTAAAAAAAAAAATTTCATGGCTCCCTATTACCAGCAGTATCAAATATAAAAGTCCTCTGTTGAACATTTAAATTTTTTTTTCCACCTTAACCCTCCCTATTTGTCAACTCTTCTAACTCTCCTCCCTTTTACATACTCTGATATGTGTTAGTATTGGGCTACTTGCTATTTCTGGCACTGGACATGTCATCTCCTGTGTCTTTGCGTTAGCACTCTGGAAATGTTCTACCCCTTTACCTCTGTCTCAGTTTCCTTGATTTCCTAGGGACTCAGTTCAAATCCCATCTTCTGTAGGAGACCTTTCCTGGTTCCTCTCTCAGTTATTTTTTCACTAAGTACCTTTCTTCTTAGATTCCTTTTCCTTCATTCTATCTATATCTTGTATACTACATTATTATTGTTGTTACCTACCTTATAATATTAACTTCTTGGGGGCAGAAACAGAGTTTTTGCCATTCTTTGAATCCCACCACACCTAACAATATGTCTGACCCATAGAAATCACTTAATAAATCCTTGTCATTATCATAATATCTGACTTTTTTCCCATAGTCATCCAATGGATCTTTTATCCCATTAGTGTATGGGAGTATATTTCCCTTTGCATCTTAAGCAATTTCTTGTCTGGATTTTCCTATAAATCTGACAATGAAGGTGTTTGTAATGGGGGAAAAAGGAACTTCCTCTTATATGGACACTTCTCAAATACATGAGTTATTTAGCAATTATCTCTTGCTCTTGCTCTTTGACTAGTCAAACTTTTTGTTTTCTCTACTGAAATTCTTCCCTACATTCCTCCTGTATTAATTCTTTATTCTTATTTTAACATAATATTATTTTTCTCAAGAATTGCAAACAGGAAATTTCATTTAGTGTATTAAAATAATTCTCTTAGACACAAATGACCCACAGTGGCTATGTTGGCCCTGAGCTAATATACCTGAAAGAAATTCTTCCATGGAGCCATCCCAGGCTAGCCATGAAGGTTATTATATCTCCTATAACTAACTGTTTAGGAGTAAATTGACATATCCAAAATATAGGCAGTTTTTGTAACCAAGTATGCTAATCTAGCTGTCTTCTCAGAGTTCCCTGGGGATTATTTTAAACAAATAAAAGAATATCTGCATTTGAAATGCTTTTTATTCAAGGCCTCAGAGATGAAGGTTAGTTATGAGACACTTGAAAATGGAGAGTGTCAAAACAGTGAAGATGGTTGGTAGATTATTTTTAGAAGGGGTTGCTCCTACTTAGCTTTTAAATATATTTTAAAAAGCTGAAATGACACCGTTTTTCCACTTAGGTTCCTAATTTGGGGAGCATTTCTTATGTGTTATTACAGTGATTTTTTTATACTTCTCTTGACATAATCTTTACAATTGGCCACTAATGTTCATTTAAACCTGTCTGAAAAAGATGGTGTTCATAATAACTGAGGCATAATAAAACAGAATAAAAGGAGAGGAGGTCGAAGGTCATAATATATATTAGCTTGCAAGTGGGAAGATATGAGATTTTTTCATAAAAGAAGAATTTTATTCATCATTCACAAATTTTCTATATTTTCTTCAATGCATATATTTAAAAATGACCCATAGGCATTAGCTGTCAAAAGTATATCGATGTTACACTGTGTGTAACAACCTAGACAGATAGCAACTAAAATGTGCTAACACTTCTTAAATGCCCTATCTAAAAGTGATGGTGGTTGAGACTGCATTTTAATATACTTACCCCAGTATCTTTCTTTACTTTTACAGTTAGACTGATAGCAACTGACAGTGTAATTATCTTTCAAGGACTGCAATGGTCTCAGAAATATTCTTCCAGCATGTCACACGCTGTTGATATTAAACTGGGGACATGAGAAACCATCTGGAAAAAATCTGAGCATAAGGAAGTTTAGAGGATCTAATCCAAGCCCAGGTTTTGGCTGATTTACTTCAGTTCATTCAAATCTCATTTAATAACATGAAATAACACAAAAAAGGAAAGAGAAAATGGTATCCTTTGTTCCAGGGCAGATTAAATAGAATCATATGCATGGAGAATAGTTTAAGGGTCCCCCCCTCCCTTTCCTTGATCATTTTTCCCCTGCTGGTAAAATAAACAGTGTGTTGCATGTATCCCATCTTTTATACTATTTCCATATTAAGAATTGTATTGGGAGAATGGTGGCTATTCCAGCAAAATCCCAACTTGGGTGTGGAGAGTAGAAAAAGGTATTATTTGATTTTTCTATTGTACCTCCATCTATCTTACCAAGGAAATGTATTTTCTTTCTAAATGATGGGATACTATAGTTTGGATTTTCCCAGCTGTCTCTAAAAATTAAATATTCAACTTTGTACATTTAATACTAGAATAATTTATAGACTGCCCTGCTTCCTTATTATGTTTTGCAGCTTGAAAACCTGAAAGTGGAAACTAAATGTAAACCTCATGACTGGAGCCACTTTTGGAAAATCATTTTGGAGGCCGTGCTGCATATTACAATCTGGGAGTGTGGTTATCCATGATTAGCCTTGGAGGTGGACATCAGGACAATAGAGTCAAAAGAAACAAAATAATGAAAAGTTGGTGCCAAAAGTGCCAGTTCCCCCTCTTAGCTAGCCACAAAATCTCAGGCTGATCAATTGCCTCTATAGACCTCAGTTTCCTCAGTTGTAAAATGAGACAGTTGAATCAAACTCTTAGGTTTTTCCCATCTCTATAATCTTGTACTTCAAGAAAGTAAAAGATAATTTCTAACTTAAAAGCAATAAAAATTTTTTAATAATGAGAAGCAGCAGCAGTGGCATAGGAAGTGTTTATAAATTTCCTCCTTCCTTCTGAAAAATAAGAATTATTTTTTACAAGAAGACTTGTAAAAGAATTCTTTTTGTGCTATCTAAATCTGCTGTGGGATTAATTGCTAAAACACAGATATTATTTCATGAGACAAAAAAAAAAAATACTAAGCATTCCTAAACACAAAAAAAGACTAATAAGTACCCATCTTCCTTCGTTCCTATCAACCACAAAAACTGACTGCCCAAAGGGAAACTTCTGACTCCTCTACTCACTCCCTTCTCTTTACCCAGAAATATTTCCTGACCACTTTTAGTTCTCTTCTTCTCAAATGTAACATGCAACTACATCAGAAACTTCCTTTTAAAGATCTATTGTATGTACAAAGTCTTTTTCCAAGTTAACACAATTTAAGGATCATCATCTCCATAAGCATTGTTACTGGGGGCACAGAGCTAAAATGCCAATTTGATATTAGCATTATTTTTTATATATTTATGGTAGCATCATCACTGTGGCTACTGTTTCTATCAATGAAAATCTCACCACATCTTATTAACTAATCTTTATGATCCTTATGAGTTGCTGTTTAGAAAAAACAAAAACAAACAAACAAACAAACAAAACAGCATCATCTGTTCCTTCTTCTGGTAATAAGTCTCCTTGAACTTAGCAAGACACACTGGTCCTGGTACAAAACACACTGTCTATCACTGAGGCTCTACTCGAAGCCTTTCTACTTTTGAAGGATTTACTGGAACCATATAATGGTAAAGGTATCCTAGAGAGATTTTCATGAAAGACATCAAAAAGCAAGTAATTATAAAGAATAAAAAAGATAAATTCCAGAAGTGCATGGAAGAATGGAGGAGAGAGAGTAGAGCAATTCCCTTGAGGTTATAAGGGTTCACAGATTTTCAGGACTTCATTCCTACTGAGAAAATCTCAAGGCATAACTTCAGCACAGCTATTAGATGCTGCACAGGAAAAATAGCCCTTGTATATGGTAGAAGAAATGAGCACCGATGAGCATCAATAGCATGGTAGAAGTAACTAGACCATATAGGAAGGAGAATAGTACTGACAATGAGAGAAAGAATAGTGGCTTGATTCAGAGAAGTTGAAAGCTTGGGAGTCCTGGAAATTTATGCCTGGATGCAGAGGAGAAATGTATCTGGGTATAGGAGAGAGTAAAATGTGGTAACAGAGATGGCTATTGAATACACATTAAATTTTGGAGTCTATAGTCCCAATAGGTATGCAGGGATTTGCTAAGAGAATTATGTGAGTTATGAAAAGGAAGGTGAGAAGTAGGATTGGGCTATGTTTTGGATCTGAGTCTATACACACATTCAGTCACAAACAGAGACAGACACACAGACACAGACACACACACACACATATACACACACACAGAGACAGCTATAATGGAAAAACCCAGTTAGATTCTGTACTGTACCTGTATCTAAACAGGTATAAGTTCCCTGAAATGGGAAGGACAAATGCTCAAGAGGAATAAGGAAGAATGGGAAATGGTAAGGGCAAATGCTTAAGAGGAATAAGCAAAGCCATGAGCATAGCTGTATGCGAAAGATCTTTAATTAATAGCATTTGTGCAGCTACTTATACCTGAATAATCATTCAGCACACATACAAAAAGGACTTGGTTAAATATTTAGAAGAAAATAAATGCCTTTGTATTTAAAAAAAAAAAAAAAAAAAAAAAAAACAGTGAAAAAGCTAGCATGCTAGCAAAAAAAAAAAAGCTCAAAATTTCTGAAACCAATTCTCTTTTTGTCATGCATCTGTAACATCATGAAATGAGATATATAAGGATTGCCATGCTCTAAGCTAGTTAAGAAAATATTAGGCGGGCTGGAATGTTTAAGTGCTCATAATCATAGCTGCTGGCAAGAAATTTGATGGAAAATGGGCTTTTTCATACTAATTAACTATATATTCACACATGGCTTTCATTTTCCACAACCCATAGTTGTCTTAATACTCTACATCAAGAGGGGGTCAGAGTGCCAGTATTACCAAAGACAGCTGACAAACCCGTGCATGGTTTCTTTGTGAACTTCTTTTGAAACAGAATTATCCATCAGCGATCACAGAGATGATAAGGGAATCAAAAACTACTAATGGAAACAACTATCCTTGATTACAGAAACATGGGTTATTAGAGTTTTAATGAGGTTCCTTAGTCCAACTACCCTGATTTTATTTTTTTGATGTTTTTATTGATGTCATTTATCTTTATGTCAGAGTCACTTATGGGGGGGGGGGGAACTATATCTCCAACTCCTCTCCCAATGAATCCTCCCTTCAGACCAAAACAAACAAACTAAAACAAAACACTCAACAAGAAAATATAGATTTAAGTTAAAATTTTAAAATGTACAAAAACAGTTTGATAAGAACATCTTTCAGGAGCTCAAGGCCTTCATGATTCCATCCCTGGCTTCAAAGAGAAAGAACCAAGGATGTAAGAGTCTTCCTTCACTCTACACTTCCTCTCCCCTGACAAGGTTTTCCTGCCTATTCTGGCAAGTGATCAAAAGTACAGCCTGTAGGAGTTCCGCCTCCCCCAAGTCCTTGGGAGCCACTCATTACAAGCCAGAGAAGGGAAGAGAACTACTGGGTTTTTTTAGTCTGCCATCTTCCAGATTCCTGGGCACTATTATTAGACCTACTAACTCCCCTTAAGGACTCCTACTCCTTCCTATATGTCTTGCATTGAACTTTTTTATGTGCTGTCTTTCTAGTTTGACTAGGAGCTAAAAGCAAAGAATGTCCCCTTTTTTCTTTTTGTATCTAAAGTACTTAGTACAGTGCTTGAAACATTGCAGATTCTTAAATGATTTTTCAGAAGAAAAAGGACACGTGCAAAAAATGTTTGTAGCAGCTCTTTTTGTAGTAGCAAGGAAGTGGAAAATGAGCGGATTCCCATCAGTTGGGGAATGGCTGAAAAAAGTTTTGATATATGCATGAGAATAACATTGTTCTCCAAGTAAGAAATGATGAGCAGGCTGCTTTCAGAAAAGCCTGGAAAGACTTTCATGAACTGATGCTCAGTAAAGTGAGCAGAACCAAGAAAATATTGTACATGGCAACATTAAGATTATGTGATGATCAACTGTGATGGACTTGGTTCTTCTTGACAATATGGTTATTCAAGGCAATTCTAATAGACTTGGGATTGAAATTGCCATCTGCATTCAGAGAGAGAATTATGGAGACTGAAAAGTCTCCATAGATGGAAGCATGGTATTTTCATCTTTATTTGCTTGTTTGTTTTCTTGCTCATGTTTTTTTTTCCCCTTTTGGTCTGATTTTTCTTTCACAAAACAACAAATATGGAAATAAGTTTAAAAGAATTGCACCTATTTAACCTATATCAAATTACTCACTGTCTTGGGGAGTGGGTAAGAAGGAGAAGAAAGAAAAATTTAGAATACAAAGTCTTTAAAAAAAACAAATGTTGAAAACTATATTTGCATGTATTGGGGAAAATAAAATACTATTGAGAATTATATAAAAAAATATTTTTCATCCATTCACTATCTACAGTATTCTGCCTTAATAATCCCTTACCTCTCTCTCATAATCTTTTTGTTTAACTCCTCCATTTTATAGATGAGAAAAATAAATGAGTATGCTTATTTAAACAAAGAAGTAATTAATAACGGACAGTTAGGTGGTGCAATAGGTAGAACATCAGCTCTGATGCCAGGAGGATTTGAGTTCAAATCTGATCTCAAACACTTAACACTTCCTAGCTGGGTGATCCTGGGCAAGTCACTTAATCCTAACTCCTCAGCAAAAATAATAATAACAATTAATAGCAAAGAAAAAACTAGGTTCCAGTTCTCCAGATTTCTCTATTCATTCTTCAGTGTTAACAATCCAACACACCAATACAGACTCTTCTTATCTTCTGGGTGGGGTCACTCCAGAGCAGAACTTCTTAAACTTTTCCCACTTGTTACTCCGTTTCTACAAAGAAATTTTTATGTGGCTTCAGGTAAATAGGCATATCAAATAGGTATACAAATCAAACATTTACTGATAGTAAATCATGATTTTATAAGTGTCACATTCAGTTACGTGACTCTATATGTGGTCACAACCCACAATTTAAGAAGTTTTGCTCTAGAGCTCCCAGGGATGGAAGTGGGGAGCCACTCTGTAGGCAATATTCAGTTTCAAGGACAGACCTGGAGTCATCTTCCAACTATGGAAAAAATCTGACTTTAAATACTGTGCTCATCTAAAGGCCATTTCCAGGAAATAAATTCACTATACTCAGAAGGAGCATTAAAGTGCTTTTATTTCATATGGCCAGAGAGGGAATAGTTCTTTTCTATGACATTGAAACTCTTGAACTCTATACTCATTTGATAGTATCTTGACACATGGGGCATTGAGAGAATTCTCTCCCAAAAGAAGTACAGGGATTATTGTTTCGAGCTGCTAAATGGTCTCTTGTTCAACAAGGGGAGTCAAGCTGAGACTTTGCAGAAGCTCAGATAAAACATCAGTTTGCTCCATTCTTATTTTAATTCCCTTGGCATCTGTTAAAGTTTATTTGACTACAAAGGGAAACAGTTTTACACTACAGTATCTCCAGACTAATGATAATTACTGATAAATAATTTAGCATAGCATAACAAAGGCTAAGGACATCTAAGATTTCCACCCAAGCCTTCAATCCTTCTGTATTCTTTCCCCATTTTCATTTTCTCATTTAGAGGGAGTTCTGTTTGATTCTCAGGAACAGGCCAAGGGCAATAGTCTGTTGCAGACTCAGAACAAAAAGTGCTGATGGGGAAAAACAAGGCAATCATGGCAATGACAGTACTTCACTTTAGTCTAGTCGTGGCAGATATGTCACTTTCATATAACTTCATAGAGAATATGCTAATAAAACTTGTAGGAGAGAGCTCTTTTTACAGTGACAACTAAATTCCAACATGCCTGGAAAATTAGTTGTAAAGCAACTCTCTTAAAAAGGGTATGGGCTAAATACTTTGAATTACCTTTGGCGTGGAAAAAGCATTTCTTTAATTTGTCTTTCTACTTCACCTTGCACCTTCTTTCTCAGCAGCCAAAATGACTATATACTATATTCTTCTTGCTACATCTTTTGCTAATTTGTCATTTAAAAATGATAATGACCTCATCCAGTCCAATATTTTGATGTGAATCTATGTTGTCCTTCAAAATACAGGGTTGTGGTTTCCACCAGTTGAGGGATTACTCACATGGATGAGGTCATAGATGAATCAAAGCATGAAACATGAATACAAAGAGACATGAAGCAAATGTATCATAAACTAGACTGTAGTAACCATTTGAATATTTTGATTCAATTCAATTTAACAAGCATTTATTAAGGATCTATTTATATGTAAGGTACTGTGTTGAATAGACCAGCATAAAAAGAGACATCCTCTCCGGCCCCCCCAAAAAAAGAAAACAACCATAGGTCTTGTCTATAAGAAATTTACATTTATTAGAGAGAGATATCTATTTAAATATATATATGTGTGTGTGTGTGTGTGTGTGTATGTATATATGTGTGTGTTATAAATGTTTTATTTATATACATATGGATGATATATGCATATATAGTATATATATATATATATATATATATATATATATATATATATATAAAACATGTATATAGTTAAGTTTAATAAAAAGAAATTTGAGGTAGCAAAGAACATATGACTGGTGACTATCTGCCAGAAATACTAGAGGATTTCTCCCTAGAATAAGAGACTAAGAGATGTCTAAGGCTCCTCTAAATTTAAGGAATCAACAAATTGGCCTTAATGGAGCCATTAAGTAAAGAAAAAGGAGTCAACCAAAAATATAAAAAGAAGAGGCAGAGCTGGTTTGAGGCACATGATTTAGATTGTAGAATATGTGGATAAGATAAAAAGAGGTAGAAGGAAATAAGAAAGTAAAGACAAATATCTGGTCACATGACAAATAAGCTATTCTATTATATATAAAATACATTTATTATATATTTTGTAGTATATTTTATTATAATTTAATATATATACAAATTCATTATAAATGATTACTTCTAAATTGAGAAGTTTCCTTAACAACATGCTTCCTTAAAGATGGAAATTTGGTGGCATGATGAAATTGTACCAGAGTTTAAATCTTGTCTCATACACACTAATTGTATGATTTTTCTGAACATACATAACCTTTACAGCTTCTTTATCTGTAAAAAGGGAATAAAAGCACCTACACCTCCCAAAGTGGTTGTGGGGATCAAATGAGTTAAACAATGTAAAGAACTCTGTCAATTTTAAACTTTTTAGAAATATTAGTTATTATCATCATTGCCTTGATAATTTAGTTAATAATAAACTTTTGCTCATTGCAGTCTTATAGAATTGAAATTGTAAGTTCGTCAAGAAAAAATCAAATCAAACAATCATTAGAATTGTCTAGTCATCTTGTAGAATAAAGCACTAAATTTTACCAAAGGAGTGACTAAAATTGGAAAATTACAAAATGAAAGAAAAGCTTTTTTTTCTAAAGAGGGAATAGAAGAGAAAAAATATCTACTCCCTAAATGAGAGTCAATCCAGAGTATCCCAGATTCCACATATCTCAGGATATGTCACATGGCCACTGGTTGTCACTAAATAACCTCTTCATTAAGAACAGTAAATTAAGCTGGTATGGTTCTTATCAGAAGTTCTAGACTGGATTTGAGCAAATATTGTGAGCTGTGATGCATTCTAAGCCATTACTGATAAATAATAAACCAATAAATACCTCTATTTACTATATTGATGATAAGGGGGAAATGTAGTGTTGTTCAGCCATGTCTGACTCTTGTCACCCTGGGCACTACAGCACACTAACACTATCTATGGGGTTTTCTTGGCAATGACACTGGTATAGTTTGTCACTTTGTCCTCTAATAGATTAAGGCAAACTGAGTTTAAGTGACTTTTCCAGTGTCTGAAGCTGAATTTTAACTCAACTCTTCCTCATTCCTGACCCAATGCTCTCTTAGCTGAACTATTAGGTGAAGCTACCATGCCCTGCTACTCTCTTTGTTGCCAAGTGATCTCTTACTACCAATATTCCATATACTCTTACCATATTTTAACCTCCAAAAGATGGGATTGATTAAGTGATCCCTAAGATTCTTTAGTTCATGTGATTCTTTGGCTCCAGTTACTTTTACCTTCTTTATCTGGCTCCCATAAACACTCTTGCAGAATGGTGGGAGTAGCAATATGATCAGCTACTAATCTCTTCAACTTTTTTCTTGTAGTTGAAAATACAGTTAATGAACCAAAGTTATGGACCAATAGTCAGGAAGCACTCAGTTTAAATCTTCTCTCTGACATTAACTAGCTATGTGATCCTGGGCAAGTAACTTAATATTTCTGACCCTCTGTTCCCTCATATATAAAATGAGGATAATGAGTCAGAATCTTCCTCACCAGACTGTTGTGAGGTGTTAGATTCTTAAAGAGCTATCATGACAGCAACGTAGAGAAATTTAGCACCTGTACCCTACAAAGTGTCCCTTTCTCCCTAATGACATTAAATTAGATGCAGATAATTGAAGGTGGAGGTCAACAGAAAAGTGAAGAAATATCGAAAGAATCTTGCTTTGCTACTGCACACTGAGATTACAAATTAGAGAAAACTTCGATATATTTCCCATATCTTTTCTCCCTACAATTGACTTCATTTTGTAGGAAGAAAATTTAATGTAGAAAAAGGTCATACAGGGTGTTTACTTATGAAAATACAATTTACTGGTCAAGTGGATATATCCGTTATCTGTAGTAATATACAACACCCTTGACCCTAACTTTGGAGGTTCATTAAAACCAATTTTGGATGTTTTTCCTAAAAAATATTAACTTAGGGAAGTATGATATCAAGAGCTTCTGGAATGTATTTCTATTAATAAAACAGAAATCCTCAGGTTTAAATTTTGGCTTAATTGAAAAGCTCATTTACAAGTAACTAAGTGATGCATAGAGAGTCTGACTTGGAGTTGTTATTTAGTCCTTCAGTCATGTCTGATTCGTCATGACTTTATGGACCATAATGTGAATAGAAAACTCTGAACCCTCTATCTGTCAGAGTTAAGAAGACCTGAGTTCAAATCTAGCTTTGGATACTTTCAAGCTATATAACCCTGAGCAAATGACTTAACTTCTGTTATCCTCAGGTTTTTTTTACCAGAAAATACAATATAAATGGGGATAATGACAACATCTATCTTAGAGGGTTACTGGGAGGGTCAAAAGATATAGTATATCTAAAGAATTTTGCACTTTAAAACACTGTATAAATGCCAACTATTATTACCCTAATTCATATACTAAGTATTTATTGAGTACCTATTGTGTACAAAACTTTAGGGATACAAAAATGAAATAATTATAGTTCTCGAGGTTCCAGTTCTGGAAGTTCCAGTTCTCAAGAACCATGCAGTTTAAGGAAGAAGAAAAATACACATACCAATAACAAGGAGGCAATGTACATGGTGCTGGACTGGGAGGAAAAGGACTGAGTTCACATACCTCCTTTGTCACTGACTACTTGTATGCTCTGTTTGGGTCTGTGTGAGTCTGGTCAAGTAATTTAACTTCTGTTTACCTCAGTTTCCTCATCTGTAAATAAGGATCATAACAGTATCTATCTCACAAGCTGTTGGAAAGGATCAAATGAAATCTTTATAAAGTGCTTAGTACAGCATCTGGCACATAGTAGGCATTATATAAAACCTCTTTCTTTCCCTTTAAAATAAGGAAGTTCAATTAGATAATCTCTATGGTTCTTTCCTGTCTCGTTTTGTCCTCCTTAACTTTTGTACATGTCATATATTACCGCCTTCATGCTCTAAATCTATGATTTTATGAACAGCAATTTGTTATAATATGATTAAGTACATAGAAGTTAAACAAGATGGATTGAAAGAGAGATGATGATGATAATAATAGTCTATATATTTATTTAGACTTATTTATAAAGTGTTTTTTCCCTTTGAGGTAAATTATAATATATATATATATATATGTTTGGTATTTTTTTAACAGATTAAAAAACCTGATTTTAAGAATGTTCTACACACCTTCTTAAATAGATACATATATATATGTGTGTGTGTGTGTGTGTGTAGGTAAAAAGAAATCTATCAATACATGTAATATAATTATATATATATATATAATATATATTTGCAATAAAGAATCTAGTTCCAAAAGAGATAAAATAGCATTTTTGAGGTCACATAACTAGTTTATATTAGAGTCAGGGCTGAAACCTAGGTTTTCTGACACTAAAGTCTCAGGAATTTATGGGTTATATGATCCTGGACAATTTACTTTGCCTTAACTTCCTTATATGTAAAATGGTATATGCACGCCCTCTGACTTTCCTAGATGACTGAATTAGTGTTAATATGACTTTTGAGAGAGATTTTGAATGCCAAACTAAGTGGTTTGTGAACAATGGGATTAATAAAGGTTTTTGAGCATGGAAGTGAGGTGATTAGAAGTGGGCAATAAGAAAATTACTTTTTCAACAATGCCAAATATAGACAGGAGAACGTTTTATCATTTAAAGAGCTCATAGTCTGGAGAAGACAACACATAAAATTAGAAATTCAGGGCAATTGGAAAGGCCTGAAACTCCTAAGGGTTCAATGACAGAGAAAATAGCAAGGCCCAAAGGTCTTTAAGAGCTCCCGTAAGATAAGATGAAGGAATTTGAGGTAAAAAGCTGCGACACTTCAAACTTACCAGTGTAAAACTAAACTCATTTTTATTCCCAAACTCATTCTTCCTTCCAAATAGAGTTTATTTGTGTCTTTAGCACAGTACCTAGAACATAGTAAGTACCTAATAAATACTTTTTTTTTCACATATTCATTTACAAGGACTATATAGGAATACTGTTAGAGCAATTACTTGCCTTAGCATTGTTTTCTGGTTTTTTTCCCCAGGTTGAAAAACACAGAAATGGGGGAGAGGGGGAATAAATCAAAAAAAGCATAGACTTGCTTTTTAACACCTGATGCTATATGCTTATCCATATCCCAGTTTGTAATATAGTTAAAAAAAAAAAAGGGTGATTTTACCTGCTAACATGAGATGGTCATGGGTCAAAACAGAAGAAAAATTAGATGGCATCTGAGATCCTACCAACCCCACAAATACGATTTTATGAAAATATCTTATGTGATCTCCTGGAGCCCTGCTAAAACAAAAACCTATGAAAATGTCTTAGGCTAATTTGTGGTAAAATCAATGGTTGAACTGAGTCATGTTCATTGTTTCTTTTTCCTTTTTCCCATGTTTTTTGAGGGTTCAGCTGTGAATAGGAAAGGATGAAATCTGAGATTCTATCAGTATGCTTCATGTAATAAATGTGTTTTGCCACAGCTCTGGTTAAACTTTCTTCTGGTCCATTTGGACCAGAATATCTGAGATACATGCCAAGACCCCAGGCAAGCCCCAATTTTAATGTTTTGGTTTGGCAATTACCCAAGAGCCAATGGCAGATTTTGTATGGCTAAGGAAAAAAAACAACAACAACAACAAAAATTCAGGAAATCAAACCAGTTCTGCATTTCTTTTTGCTGGTTTGTTATTCTATTAGACCATCAACATTTCCCTTCATTGTTATTTTTCCTTTTGTCCTTTATTTATGAACTCCAAGCAGTCCTTGCAGTCATTTTCTCTGCCCCTAGCAAAAAGGGGACACTCAAAAATATTAATCTATCTAAAAATATTAAGCTATAAAATTTAAGCAACCATTGGATGAGGAACTAAAGTGTAATGTAAGTATTTCAACCTGAATCTTATCCTCACCTTACTTTACCACATTGGTCAGCATGAGGTTTTAATAAAAACAGTCAAAGCTATTAATTTCTAAAAGAAACAGTAATGCCAATAGAATGAAGAATTTCATTAATTTTTCCTCTTATTCCCGTGTTCTGAGCTCCTTTTGATGAAGGACGTCATAGAAACATATCAGGAACAGTGATATGTAGACAAAGGAATGTGACCAAGAGAAAACAAAGAAGCTATGTATGGCTTTCTCAGTCAGGACCTCCTGCTATTAAAATAAAATAGTGTTGATGCTGTTCATAATCCCTACTTTCTTCAAATCATATAACTTGATCAATACAGAACCTCACACTTGAGAACAGCTTGCATATACAATGGTATGAAAACCAGACTGCTCAATGTGATCTTGATGGTAAAGCCAAATTTGGTCCTTAAACAGGTGAAAAGGAACCATATTGTCATTCATGAAAAGAGCCCCTAAGGAGGTATTCAGGTGGAAGTAATTCCTAGGGTAGATATTTTTTTGCTTTCTTGAGATACTTGTCATGATACTCATTACCCTCACAGCTATGCTTTGAATTTTAAGTCCACTGGCTGAAGCAAATCACTACCAATCAAAGTGGAGAAAACAAAATAGAGTAAGGGTCAGTGAGTCTAAAATGAGGACAACATTGTGTGCAATTTCTACTCACTTATGTGAGAAGGTGGCTGCTATTCTATGAGAGAGGAACAGAGAAAAAGAGAAAGGGACTGAGAGACAGAGAAAAAGAAGCAGAGACAGAGAGAAACAGAGAGTCCCTACCCCAAAATAACTCTCAGAATAAACAACTTATGTCAATGAATTACATTGTTTTAAAAATATATGTATATATTTCCATATATGTAATTGTGTATATACATATATGTGTGTGTATGTATATATGAAAGCCACAATGGAACAAGGAATAGAAAGCTAGCCTTGGGAGCTGGGAGACATAGTTTTAAGATCCATCTCTACTATACTAGTTGCAGAATGTTGGGTATCTCTTGGGACCCCAGGACAAGATATTAAGGTTATAAATTGCAGTTGCCAACTTTATTGATAGTCAGTTTTCCATACTTTGTATGTTTACTTGTCCAGATCTATTTGACTGATTTCATAGACTAGAATTTGTTTATTAACTTAAAATGTTATAGAAATTGACTCATATGGGGTCCCACAATTAGTATGTGTCAGAGAAAGAACTGAAGCCAGGTCTTCATGAATCTAAAGCTGGCTCCCTAGATCCACTAAAACATTTTGCCTCTCAGTGAATGATATCATTTCATATACATATAGTTCTGATAGGTCTGTCTATACCTGGCCCTAAAATCTCTGAAGAGGAACCCCATCACCAGGCACATGATGCACACCATTTGGCTGCATGGCCTTCAAAAGGCTATATATCATGTCACCATTGACTGGCCACAACGAGCACACAAATATTTTTTAGTTTTGAGCAAACATCTTTATTTTCCATGAGAATGTCTGAAAAAAAAATATGACAACTTTTCTGGTGTAAATTGAAAAAGCCATAATTCTTGAGGTTCTGAGTAAAAATGAGTGACCACAAATCTATCATTTATATCAGAGCATCAGTATCCAGGAAACACATTTACTAAGTGAGCTGCAGTCCAGAAGAGGTTTGTTCCCTGAGATGCCAGAAGGTTTAATCCCCAAATAGATTAAAATGGACAGATGGGTAAAACTGTTGATGATGTTCCCAGAATGGCTGTTTTCATGACATGCTTCAAAGAGAACACAGATGTATATGACCCTTTTTAATTTTCCTCTACTAAGCCTATATGCTTCAGTGAACCAGATGTACATAGTTCAGCAGCAGGTCCAAAGAAGTGAAGAATCTATGAGCTCTGAAGAGTACCATTTTATGACCTCTGAGAGATATAGATCAGGGCAATGAATCCTGAATAAACTCCCTTCAAACCAAATAAACACGTTCTTCTTTTGGAGATTATGGAAAGCTATAAATGTCACACATTTTCAATTGCAGTTAATTTACAGAGTTATTTCTAATGATGGATTTTTTTTGATGGGTAAGACAAGCTCAGATTACAAATTTGAAAATTTATTAATCTCAACTGTCAATTTCTTACCTATTTTCCCAGTTTTTTAGTGATCTGTTTTTGGAGAATAAGGGAAAGGGCTCAATCAGTCCATCACTTGACATGATTAGCATTTGCAATATTTATGTACCTTTTTTCCTGAAAAATGCTGGGTCACTCAGGAGCTATAGCTTTAAAATAGCATTAAACATCATAACTTATTGGCAGCTAAACAAAAATTTTTTTTGTAACTTAATTACAATCACTGCGGGTTTTACTTTTGGACCTATGTATAGAGAGTAGAACTGTGATTTCATTGGACTAGGAAACTTCCAGGTGAGGAATTTCCTTCTAATAATAAGTCTTAAGAAGTTGTTCAATTACAGCAATATGTTCTTTTACTTGAAAATTTTAATGATACAAAGCTGGTATGCATGTTATTATTTTTTTGTTCTTCTTTGATTTAAAACTAAAAGCCAATTTCCTCACTGAATTCCTGCAGAACATTTCTTGTTCATAATTTAACCCTTAGTGAAAGAACAAACAACTCAAACATAACCCATCTTGTATATGCTTTCAATACAAGCAAACAACAACAAAAACATATGTATTTGAATGGACAAATGCTAATTAGAACTCTCCTATAAATAAATGTTTTAATTATCAAATAATATAACATTTAAATATTTTAAAATTTTAAATGACATGATTTTAAAGAAAAGAAAGATCATGTTATACTTTCTTTGCCAGATAGGTTTACAGTAATGGCAGTATCTAAAGTTAAAAATAATCTTTATAAATGTTGAAAAAGTAATCATAGGAAGTGCACCATGATTACATTAAAAAAAAAGTCTAAATGATTTCATATTTACAGGATTTAAATTTCTTGGCTACATCAACAAAGCTGGTGTTGGACTAATTCCTAAAATTATTAATAATTTTTAAAAGGATTGAGAAAGAAATGAAACAGGCAGCCCAGACTAAATTTTGAGCTTCATCTTAATCCAGGTTTTTTGTAAAGGCAGGTCCTTTCTAACGTGTCATTCCATGATCCCACATTCCAGAATTTTCATCCCAGCTGCCTGTTTTAGGAAGCATAAAAAAACCAGTCTAGAAGGAGCCAAGCTGTCTTTATACTTTTCAAGAAATGAAGCCAATTTCTACTATGAGATAATCTTGCTTTTCTGAGGAGGGGTATGACTCTTTCTAATTATTAGGACTCCATTTAACTAAATGGAATCTAATTTGCCAAAAAAAAAAAAAAAAAAAAAAAAGCATGTTCCTCTCCCAAAATAACTAAGCAGAAAGCAGAAAACAAAAAATTATTCAACAGTAACATCTGGCTTTCTTTGTAACAGTATTTCTTTGCTTTTATTATATATACATTATTATCTTTTCAATACATTGGGTCTGGTTACTAAGTTGGCTGTAGAGTGATGGATATTTCCAAAGCAGTTCCAGAAGAGCATGTACTAGGGTATAAATGGGATATAATTTATATCAGTGGAGTGAATAGCCACACTTGGGAAATCATGGATCCTCAAAATTTTGAAGGATTTTCAATAGGTCAAGTTTGAATAGAGACCAAATCTTTAATTTGATGGGCAGCAAAGAAGTATTTGTGGAAATGAGCATTCAAAAATGGGGAGCACTTTAGAAAGCTAACAGAAAATGTTAGTTAACATCTAAGTAAACTCAAAAATATCAACAAAATAACCTGAAGAATATGCCAAAGGGCCAGATGCTCCTGCTGGCAGGAGATTCCACTTTCTCTGACTTCCAGAAAAGGGGGGGGGGGAGGTTTAAGACTACTAGATTGTGGTGGAAGCAAAAGGCATTTTCCCATCATACACTTACCAAATGGACCTTTTGTCAAATTAATTACAAAAAAATAAGAGAGTCCCTGGAATAACACTGGAATGGGGGTGGAAATGCAGCTTCCTTCAGAAAAAAATTTTCTGTAAGTATTGACCTGATGATAACATTATATATTATATAACATTAAATAAAAAAAATTGCAAATCATGCAAATCTCTATGTATGCAAATTACAGAATACACCTAATAGGAGCTCTTAAGTACAAAGAAAAGGAGATACATGAGATTTTTCTGAGCTTAAAATATATTTTTTAGAAGTAGCTATATAATTGAGAATAAAGTAGAGTATTTTGTCCTATTATTTGGATAATTTTTATCAATTCTTTAAAAAAATTAACATGATTTTGTTTTTTAACTTTATAATATAAGGTAAATAGAAAAATCTTAATAAACATTTCTTATCTGAAAATTTTTTTAAAGCATCATACAGTTCTAAAGTAGTGAAGTGGAGGCACTGGAGATAAAGACAGAAGCATCCTCTTCACCTACCTATGAAAAGATATTCCTTATTTTCTCAGGGAATTCAATTTGATGATTTCTAATGGCTTGCTTAGGTCCTTGTGTCACAGAATAGGTGAATATTGGACTTTGGAGATCATAGATTTACAATTTTAAGGGAAGTATTATTTATTAGAGGCAGCTAAATGACTCGCTGGATAGAGTGCTGGGTCTGCAGTTAAGAGGATCTGAGTTCAAATCCAGTATCAGACAACTTTAACTCCAGGGCAAGTCACTTAATCTCTATTTATTTTAATTCACTGGATGAATAAATGGCAAAACATTCCAACATCTTTACCAAGACCGTCTCATGGACAATATTAGCGGGCTACAATCCACCCAGTTACAAAGAGTTGGTCATAACTGAAAGACTGAACTACAGCAAGAATTCATTGAGTCCTATCTCCTCATTTTATCAATGAGGAAATAGCCCAGAGATGTTAGGGGACTTGTTTAAGTCACACAGGTAGAAAATGTTAGAACTTGAAGCCTTGTCCCCCTGCCCACTGTTCCATACTGCTTCTGCTATCTTGTATACCCTCCTTAATTTTGCAGATGAGGAAACTGAAGCTCAGAGAAATTAAATTATTATAGTCTGGCTAGTAAAATGGCAAGGTTAGGAATCACTCTTCTAACTACAAGTCCAATAATCATTCCAATACATGTTGATAATTGTTTCCAAGCAAAGCCACATATGGTATTGATTACTATTATTGTTGACTTTGAAATGGAACCACATGTGTGTGTATGTATATAGATAGATAGATAGATAGATAGATATAGATAGATAGATATGGCCATTGTGGGAATTGGTTTGCTCAACTATGTATATCTATCACAAAGGTTTGGTTTTTATTCCTTCCTTTTCCTCCATCCTTGGGGAAAATAGAGGAAGAAAATTGATGTTTGTTCATTAAAAAATTAACAAATCATCAAAGAAACTGCTCTTGCTGTCAACAGCAGAGGAAATATAGAGATGTACATTTCTAGAATTATTACACATTACTGCCCTTAAGATAGCCTATAGGTCCCTCAAAATGATCACTTTTTGTCTTTATCCTACAATACAACTCCTGTTTCCGTGTTTTTACACAGGCTATCTCCTCTGCCTGGAATGCACTTACTCATCACTTCCTTCTTACCCACACTTCTTGAAATCTCTGGTGCCTTTAAAGCTCAACTCAAATGCCTGCTTCCAAATATGGCCTTTCGTGATTCCTTTACTTCCACTTCCAGCTTCTAGTGTCTCTCATCTTCTTCTCCCCTCACCAAAAAAAAAAAGATCACCTTACCCTCATTTAGTATATATTTTGGTTTACTTATTTCCTTGGATGAATATTTGTTGCTTCCTCGGATCTCATATGAACTCCTTAAGGGTAGAGACCATTTAATTTTGACTTTGTTATTTCCATTTCCTAGCATGATACCTGGCACATAGTAAATGCATAATAAATGTTGATTTATGGATCTGCATTCATATTCTTAAAGAATTTCTTTTAATTTAGCAAGAAAAACTCTAGATGTTGTCTAGTCTAAAACTTCCATTTTCAAGATGGAGACATTAAAGTTCAGAGAAAGAAAGCAATCTGTCTACTTTCACAGAGGTGAGTTCTTCCATTGTTTTGGGATTTGAACTCAAATCCCTTGACCCCAAATCTAGCATTCTTTCTCTTAAGTACAACAATAAATTACAAGACTAAGTACAAAGGTTAGGGATCAAAGATGATAGGAAGAGACTACATAGTCTCTTTCCAAGTGGCACCTATAAACCTATATCATCATTTTAAAAAATACATATAATCTCCAATAGTTCATTAACCGCGTTATAGATTTTCAAACACTTTTCTAGACAAAATCTTACTGTTATAATTCCTATAGTTTTACATTCCGAGTTCTTTTTCTGCCTGCTCTTATTAGGTATTATTTATTATATGGTATTCTAATTCAGGCCCATTTGGACTACTAGTTGACCTCTGTGATCCCTTCCAATTCTGCAATCCTGGGTCTCTGAGAATTTGAGAGGGAAAATATCCAGCATCATGAGAGTAAAAGATGAACAAATTATTTAAATACATTACTTTTTAAACCACTTTGACTGCAGTAGTTAGCAAAGTATGAAAGAGTTCATGGCAAATGATTCTGATCAATACATTATATGAAAAGAAACTTATGAAAGCAAATAATTTAAAACAACAATGGGAGTGCACAGAAATTCATTTTAGGCCTAATTTTGTCTGAAATTCTTTCTGCCAAGCAGCAGAGGATACTAAGCAAACTACAGCAAGCATCAGGAGGAAGCTACAAATGAAAAAAAAGACTTTTACAAAAGAAAAGGGATAGCCATCTTTTCAGACCCCTTCCCTGATTTGTGAAATGGAGGATACTGGCTGAAGGGGACTGGTGGCAGCAGTGATCTTTGCCCTTGTAGGGATCACTTTGTACATATAGGGATCAAAATCATTTTACAAATAAGTCAGAATTTAGGACCAGACAGATGTATCACTAAAGTGAAAGGAATATGTCAAAAAATGTTTGATTTAAAACTGGAAGGACCTCAAAGATCCAAAATACACTAAATACTTACCTACCATATTATGCCAAAATAAGGTCAAAATAGGTACATGATTTGAGCATAAAGGATGATACCATAAACAAATTAGGAGAGCAACGAAAAGTTTATCTATCAGTTCTTTGGAGAAAGGAGCAATTTGTGACCAATGAAGAACTAGAGAATATTTTGAAAGGCAAAATGGACAACCATGATTACATTAAATTAAAAAGGTTTTGCACCAACAAAATCAACAGACACAAGACTAAAAGTGAAGTTCAAAGCTTGGAAAAAAATCTTTACAGCCAGTGTTTCTGATAAAGGTCTCATTTCTAAAATATATAACGAACTATACCAAATTTATTAGAATATAAATCATTCCCCAATTGATAAGTGGCCAAAGGATGTGAATAGGCAATTTTCAGGTGATGGAATTAAAGCCATCTATAGTCATATGAAAAAATTCTCAAAATCACTATTGATTAGAGACATGCAAATTAAAACAACTCTGAGATACCACCTTACACCTCCCAGTTTGGCTAAGATGACAAGAAAAGATAGTTATAAATGTTGAAGGGAATGTGGGAAAAGTGGAACATTAATACATTGTTGGTGGAGTTGTGAAATGACCCAACCATTCTAGAGAATAATTTGAAACTATGCCCAAAAGGCTATCAAAATGTGCATATCTTTTGACCCAGCAAGGCCATTATTGGGTCTATACCCCAAGGAAATCAAAAAAAGGAGGGAAAAGGACCCACATGGACAAAAACATTTGTAGCACCTCTTTTTGTGGTAGTAAAGAATTGGAACAGGAATAGATGGCCATCATTTGGGTAATGGCTGAACAAGTTGTGGTATATGAAGGTAATGGAATATTATTTTTCTAAAAGTTATGAACAAGGTGGTTTTTAAAACCCCTGGAAAGATTTACATGAACTGATCCTGAGTGAAACAAGGAGAACCTGGATTACATTGTACAAAATTACGGCAAGAACTGGAAAGACTTAATGTAAATCAACACAGGCTATGTTTACTTCTTTTTTCTGTTTTTTTTTTTTTATCTCTCCCTCTGATTTTTCTCTCCCAACATGATTCATAAAGCAATATACATTAAAAATAAATAAATTTACCAGAAAAAATTTTTAAAAAGAGAATGGAATGCAATGTTTATATACTATATATATATATATATATCAACCTACATACTAGGAATATGCATTTCAATTTGCTACTCTTAGTTTGTGTGTGTGTATGGGGGGGAATGTGTGGGTGTGTGGGTGTGTTTGGGTGTTTTCCTTAGCTGTACCTGCTCTCAAATGCCATCCAAAGTCTCTTTAATTAGAGAGCTCTCATCACTGCCACCGTCAATATTCTCTCTGGCAAGGATCAAGTCCACATGGTTTCAGACAGCAGACTAATTCTTATACTATGTCTGAAAAGATCTTTTAGAAAATATTTACCAAAAGGCCAACATATTTAAAAATTATAGGAAACTAAGAAAGTTGCACATATACCTATTGACCTTCAAATTTTTAAATAATACTCTAACAAGGTTGAAAGTTGGAGGATAGACAGGGAGAAACCCATGAAATGAAGAATGCTTATCAGATACAGTGAGGAAAAGAAGATTTACATGGGTGAAAACTTCATTGGATCAACATAGTAATCCATCTGTCTTAGACAGCTGCTCATGTCAGCCACAAACAGAGTCAGGAGCACTATGTCAGCTAATGATGAGAGGCAGATCATCTGAAAATGGAAATCAAGAAATCTGGCAGGGTAGAAATACGAGATGATTTATTCTACCTTACAAAGTTAAGGTTCTATTACATATGGGCTATTTGAGTGAGGGGGTAGGGGATAATGTAAATTGCCAGGATATAGAACAAGACAAAGATAAGCACTAAGATAATGGAAGATAATGTGAATGGTACTAGTCTACTTATTAACTCCAAAGTATGGACTGGGATATTTTTCCAGGTATAACATATGGCTTTAGAGACATGATCTCTCATCAAGCAAATGGAATAAAACTTGTCATCATAGACAGATTGTTGGGGGGGGGGAGGAATTAATGGAGATGGGCATGTTCTGAGATAAGAACAGTGAGTACTGTTACATTTGGGGTGCTCTGAAATCTTTAGTAGCATGTGTTCTGTTCCCTGGATTGCTTCCATATGTCTAGTACTGCTGAGAATATTCTGAGACTGGAAACTGGAGCTGTGAAGCAGTCTCCACTGTCAACCAATAGTTGGAAATTGTGTATCCCAAATGGATAGAGGATGAGCCTGAGAATTTGATTGTACTGTATATGAAACAGTAATATACTTCAGAATGCAAGATAACTTGTTGGATCTTGAAATGCTTATATGGAGTCTTTCATTGGTTTCAGTTGCTTATGCAAATACAAGTTATATGATTATACAAATGAGGAAAACCCAAAATAATGTCATTATTATTTTATTCACTGTGAAAAAGTCTATTTCTTAATTTTTTAGTATCCTTGATCCATGCTTTCATATAAACTGTCTCATATGAAGCTTGTCCTCAGGTTGAGTAATATTATTTACCATCTACCAACTCCCCCAAACTTTCATGTCCTCTCAATTTCAATTTTTTTTTGTATTCTTTAAATAAGGTAGATTCTTTCCTTTAAACTCAGAGGGCTCAAGAAGAAACATACAACTGTTTTAAGAAAAATAAGTTAAGATTTTCCTTTCCAATTCCTAAATCCAATCCAGTAAATACAATATAGTATAATAAAAGTCCATGGTATATGTTTCCTGTGCTAAGAACTAGGTGTTCAGAGATAGGAAAAGGGAAAAAAAGAGCATGAATAGGATCAAGGTACCATTTTGGAGATACTTTATGCCTTTAATTTCTCTTATTTGTCACTCACTATTTTCTCCTTTTTAGTCATATTTTCCCTACCTTTCTCTCACATGTTCATTGATAAGCATATAATAAATATTTTACATTCATACCTTCATTTAGGTGGTCTGGCTAGATATAAAAATATGGAAGTGACATTTTTATATAACTCCTAGACAATCAACCCGTGGAGAACTATGGGACACAATATTTCTAAGGAATACCTAAGGATGAAATAGAAAAGAAAGGAATCATTATCAATAACTTTGATGATCTTTCTTTGAATGTCATTTGGAAGAGTCCCTCTTCCTCCTTTCTCTCATTCAGCAAATTCAAGTGTCTTGCCAGTTTGGGAACAAAATGCAGAAACTAACTTTCTTTTAGAGTTTCATCTCTTTAAGACAAAACTATGTCCTCCTCTGACTTTCTAGAAGAATAGAAAAATGGCATGTGTTTCCCAAAAAGTACAATATCAGAAAGGTGACCTCTTCTTCCAGAGTGGCCTAGTTTTCTGTTTTTTATCATGTGAAAGTGTTCATTAGAAGATTATTGACTATGTACAGTATGTTTTCTGAATGCTGCAACCAACAGATGGCTTATTTGGAGTGGAGAGAAATATCATCAAAGAACAAAGAGAAATTAGGAGAAAACAGGAAATTAAATATGTTCTTGGGAGTATAAGTGATGATCAAGGGGTTTCAACCCAGTGATTTGCAGCTTGATATTTAGCCTGTAGCAACTACTCACTGTTTTAGGGAAACCTTAATATTAGCAAAGCTGTGTTCACACCATGCAATGCATTTAACTCTCATTGTCTTCACAATTTCATTTGCCAAACATTATAATTTGTCCAAGATCCTGAATTGCAAGATGGACAAATAATGTTCATTCTCTCCATGGAGATAACATTATTGCTTAGTTCATCTTTCTCCATTCTAATTCAAGGGAACAAAAATTTGTGAGTACTTAATACTTAAGAATCATTGAGATAAAACATTGAAAAATAAGTCTTTCCTCAAGGAGTTTATATTTCAACAATATAAATGGGATAACATATACACAAAAAATATTATAAAAGATAGAATGTGGGCATCATACACAAAGTCAAAAGAAAGCTTCAGGAAAAGAGCTCTTATGAAATCTGAAGTAAGGGAGATCTCTTTCATCTCAGGAAGATTTCATGGAGGAGACAGTGCCCAAGTTGTTCACGAGAAAGGAGAGCAAGAGTTCAATTAGTAAAATATGTATTATTTATCAGAGAAGTAAAACAGCTCTCAGAGTATGTGAAGACAAAACCAATTAACTTCAAATGCAAAGCAACTTTGACAGAACAACTTCTAATTCCGTTGGTAAAAAAAACTTAATCACCCTTTGGAATATCCATGAACCTTGCAATTGTTTGTTAGGGTATCTCTAGGATACTTATCTTTAAGAGAATTTTTTAATGCACTGAAGAATACAGACTTTAGGCTCATGATTTGTCACTGCTTCAAGCAATATTTTCTCTCTAAGAAACTTGCTTCTATTTGGTTGTCTTAGTTGTACCTAACTCTTTGGGATCTTCTTGGCAAAGATACCATTATAGTCAGACATTTCCTTCTCTAAGTCATTTACAGATAAAAAAAACTGAAGTAAACAGGATTATATGGTTGCCAGGGTTACATGCCAGCAAGTATCTGTGACTAAATTTGAATTTAGATCTTCTTGATCCAAGGTCCAAGGTCCAAGATCCAACTCCCTGTGCCATTTTGCTGCTCCTGGACAATCATAGAAGATTGGAATTAGAAGGGATCTCAGAGACCATGTAATTCAGCCAACATCTCAACAAGAATCCACCTGATAAAATTTTAACATCCAGACTTCTTTAAACTAACACTTCCAGTGAGATGGAACCCAAGACCACTTAAAGGAATCCCTTCCACTTTGAAAAGGTCTTATTTGGTATGAATGTTTTCCTTACACTGAATCTAATTCTGACTCCTAAAACTTCCACCTTTTATTCCTAGTTTTACCAATGACAAATGTGAACAATTTAAATCTTCCCTCTTTTTTTCAGCCATTAAATGATAAAAACAAACAAAAATCCAAATATTATAATATAAATCCTCCCTCCTTGTATTAGACTTTAAATGATAAAAACAAAGAAGCAAACAAGTATCATAATTCTTTCTCAATTATTTATTCTTCTGGTAAAATACTACACATTTGAAGTTGAAATGGAAGTTGAGACCATCTAATTCAACCCTTTCATTTCTCACATAAATCCAGGCTCAGAAAGGTTACATGTCTTTCCCAAGATCACAAGGTCAACAAGTAGCAGAGCCAGAATTCAAGTTCACATCTCCCGATTACAAATCTTGTGCTGTCTCTACTATATTGCAGTGCTTCCAAATCCATATTTCTTGCAACTAATGCTCACATGCTCTGAACTCAAAGATCCTAGCACCTGCTCACCATTCTCTATAGGAGTTTGGGTGGGCCCAGTGATTTGAAATGGCTATGTATACAATAACCCTTAGATAAATCCATTATTTATTTTTCTTAATTTCTTATATAATCTTTTCAAAGAAACAGACTTTTTTATTCAAGATACATAACTTATGTTACTATTAACAATGTTACCAGGTAATGATGAAAATCTGAATTAAACAAATCACTATTGAGACTAACTTCTCAAGTTAATGTTGAACTGCAAGCCCATCAAAGACATGCCTCACCATCAAAGGACATTTTGTGTTACTTTTCAGAAGTCAATGATAATATATAATTTCATTTAAAGTCCAAACAAATAATGACCTTATGATATATTTAGATTGCTAATATTAAAAAATATAGTCTTCATTTGTAAATTTCTAAAGGAAAAACTATTTTAAATAATTCTATGAAAAGACTGAATTTCAACAGGAATTGGGGAAGCCATTTTATTTTTAAAATAATCTCCTTAGGCCATGAAAAGTTAGGACACAAATGCAGTGTTGATATGAGTTATGAACTGGCCCAACCCTTTTGGAAAAGGGTCTAAATGACTACAAAATTTTGCATACTCTTTGATCCAACAATACTACTATTAGATTTGTATCTCAAAGAGTTCAAAGAAAAAGGGATAAGGAACTATTATAATATAAAGTTACATAACATTTAATATTTTGAATACAACAGTAATATAATATTTATGATATAATAGGATAGAAAAATATTTATGGCTGACAAAAAAGGGGATGCCTATCAATTGGGGAATGACTAAACAGGTTGTAACAAATGATTGCTATAGAGCACTATTGTGCTATAAAAAGTGTCAAGCAGGTCAGTTTCAGAAAGAAGAAAGAATGAAAAAAGCAAGGAAGGAAAGAAGGAAGGAAGGGAGGAAAGAAGAGAGGGAGGGAGAGAAGGAGGAAGGAAGAAGGAAGGAAGGAAGGGAGAGAAGGAAGGAGAGAGAGAGGAAGAAAGAAAGAAAAGAAAAGAAGAAAGAAAGAAAGAAAGAAAGAAAGAAAGAAAGAAAGAAAGAAAGAAAGAAAGAAAGAAAGAAAGAAAGGAAAAAGATCTTCATTCTTAGCTCTGTGTATAGCTGTAACTCCTGAGGTTCAGTTTCTTCAACCACAAAAAAAATTAGAATAATAAAACTTGCATGCTTTACTCCATGGATTTAGCTGTAAGGATGAAACTAAATAATGTAGGAAAAATGCTTTAAAACTACAAGGGAATAAAAAACAAACAGGACAATTATTATACTATTCTATTATAACTAAAAGCACGTTGGATTTATGGTCAGATGAGTTGGATTTGAATCACAGCTTTGGTGCTAATTATCTCTATGGTCCTGGACAAATCATATAACATCTCTGAGTCTCAGTTTATCCCCTCAAAAAAATGAAAGCCTAATGTTCCTTCCTACTTCAAATCCTAACCTTCTATCAGTATGAAGACATGCTCTCATCCACATTCATAAAACAATGTTTTGTATGTGGCACCTAGAAGAATCATTTGCTATGATACAAAGGCAGTCAAACAGCAAATGAAATTGGCAAGGCTTTCAGTGTGAACTCCAATCACAAGTAGTTGGCACTCAACTCCGTTCTTTCTCATTCACCAAAGAATGATAGTTTCCCAGCTGAGAGGAGAGCTAAGGTCAAGACATCTATTTTTAAAAACCCACTCAGCTTTTTGATGAAGGCTCTAATGGAAAATATTATGGCTACCATTGCTGCCCTGGAAAGGAGGTTGAGGGATGGATCCTAGTGTAGGTTAAATCAGCCAAGCACGAGAAATGAGAGAATTTGCCAGTATATTTTAGTTTATTTCTTTAGCCATCAGGAGAGCATGAGAGTTTTTAGGGGTAAAGTGGGAGATGGTAGGTAAGAAATACAATGAAGAAGCTATTGGATGCCAAATATGAGCCATTATTAATTACAAAGATTTTAAAATATGTCATATTGATGTTCAAATAATCTCCAAACTGCATAACCATTCTTGAAGAATCTATTAAAGTTTCATCTCTCCCAGAAAGTTTTTCCAGACTTCTCCCCCTACATGATGTTTTTATTCTTTTTGTATCTTCTATAATTAGGTAACAACACAATGCTTATGTTACAAGGAAATAAGATTTTGAGGACCTGCTTTGTGCTATTTACAATTATTCTTGCTTCTTAAAAATATAATCTGATTTAAATAAAAGATGATGGGAAATGATTCATAAATACTTGGTTTTAAATATTTTAAATTATATTTTAAAATGTTTTTTCAGGCTTTTTTCCAAA
The DNA here is from genome assembly GCF_902635505.1 of Sarcophilus harrisii. Taxonomy (NCBI): domain Eukaryota; kingdom Metazoa; phylum Chordata; class Mammalia; order Dasyuromorphia; family Dasyuridae; genus Sarcophilus; species Sarcophilus harrisii. The sequence goes on from NC_045427.1 coordinate 155,821,645, forward strand.
AACTATAGATAGATAGATAGAAAAATTAATTTCTAACTCTTTCACTTCCCTTCTTTTGGTTTTACTTCTATTCCCTTCCTTCTGAAATATTTATTGACAATATACTATTTGTATACTATTTAAGCAATATACATCATGTTAGGTTCCCAAAAGTAACATGGTATGTAAAAAAATGACAAACTTTTTTTTTCTTTGAAAAAGCAATATTTCAAATAGGTAAACATTATTAATATATTTTGAATTAACTAAAATAAAGTTTCTCATCAGAGCAGAATGGTGGAGCAGAAATACTAGTCAAGTGTGCTCAGGTCCATCATTTAGGAGCTTTGTGGGCATGTCAGTTAGCCTCTGTGCTTCAGGTCCCTCTTCAATAAGTATGATAATGATCTTTACATTACCAATCCCACAAAGTTGTGGTGAGGACCATATAATAAACAGCATATATGAAATCATCAGTAACTACAAAATACTAGATAAAGGTAGTCTATTAATAAACCACATAATAAGTGCTTGTTGAACTGAATTCATCATATTTAGTATTGGTTTGGGCCAAGTTGTTATGTATCAGGGATGGCACGGAAGCATAATAGTAAGGAAATTTAAAAGATCTGGTTCCTCAAATCATTTGGCAGGCATATTGAATAATCCAAATTGTTCATATGGGTGTCATATTGAGGAATCTCATATCAAAGTTCTTATTTTTATTTCTCTGTACTTAGTTACTTGTTACTTTATTTTATTTTTTAATCAAAATTGAAAAACTGACCTCTCTTAGAAGCAAAAAATTTTGTTTTAATCTCACCTCAGACATATATTTTCTGGTTAGTCTCAGACATATTTTCTGGTTAGTCCTAAAAAAATGATTTAACCTGAGACTCAGTTTTCTTAAATCAATTAATATTTATTAGGTACTTACTGTATATCAGGCATGATGCTAAGTGCCAGAGATACAAAAAGGAGCAAAAGACAGTCTCTGATTTTTTCTAATCTATAAAATGGCAATAAAAGAACTATACTTTCCAGGGTTGTTCTGAGGTTCTAAAAAGATACTGTATGTAAAGTACTCTGCAAATTTTAAAGTGCTATAAAAATGATGGCTGTTATGAGTATTATAAAAATGAAAAAATATATATCATTAGGAAAAAAATCTAAAATTCTGGCATGCTCTCAGTTTTCTTTGTTTGGAAGACCACTAAGGTACTAAAAGACATGGAACAATTCAGGATGTAGGATCACAGAGATAAAGCGGTTTTAAACAGATCCTGAATTGTGCTGGGAGAGTAGTTTGAGGGCTGGAAAAAATTTGAAACTCAAAATTAAAAGAGGAATGTTTTTTTTAAATTACCTAATTTAAAAATTATTAGTATATTCTTAGATATATTCGAGACATTTAAACAACTGTTCTGCAGGTGAAATCTAGGTCCCTTAACCTCTGCTCTAGTACAAAAGTCATTTCTAGAATGAAAGAAAACATAGTAACAAATGTTAAGCTATACATTATATTTACTTGAATGGATGCATTCTAGTTTCACACTAAGAAAAAAATTTCACTTGATAATAGATATTTTATAAAAACACATGTTTTTAGCTATTTTTATATATTTGTTTTCTCTACATAAGTGTTACAATTTGTTTACATACATATTTGCTATCCTTCAGTGAAACTAAATCCCAAAGACTTCCTTCTCTTGTCATTGATTTAAATGTTTCTCATCTTCGAAAAATCAGGCAAAGCACTTGCCATGTATTTATCTGCCTAACCACAGTTTATATCTCACATATCTCTAGAGATTGGGGAGCTTACTGTAGCAGATATCTTTATCATAGTATTTATTAGACCAATGCATTTTCTAAGGCTGGCCTGAAATTGATCAATTCAAGATTTTAATAAAATAAATAAAACCTCAATTCTTGTATGAAATAAAAATGGCAAAATAGCAAAAATATTCTTTGTGCCACATGCAATTACCACAAATGAAGCACTAAAGCAGTATGTCAATTGAAGACATCCCACTCAAAAGAAATATTGTATTCATCCCTGAACTAATAATCTGTGCCTTTCCCTCCTAACATGAAGGTGTTACCCAGAAAAGATACTGTAAATTTCTTTCTCAGAAATATTGAATTTTTACTAACATGAAATATAAAAATGTAAAAGTACAAAATTGTAGTTTTAAAATTAAATTAAAAAAAAAAACATACATTTCTTCCACCTTCAAAGACTTCATAAACCAACAATAATGGCAAGAGGTAATATCTTAATGACAAAAGCAATGTAAGATTTACTGATACTTGATGTACTAGACAACATGAATACCAGCAGGTCTGGGAATTTGTGTAATGTCGTTCCCTTAAATTTTTCATATTCCCATTCCCAACATGATATAATAAAGAGAATACTGAATGATCTATAGAAGCCCTGGTATTCATTCTATATGTTCTAATACTTTTTGCTCCTCTCCATAGAATGGGAGTATTCTCACAAGAATGATATGTCTTTCATAACTATTAAAAAGCAGTTTTTGATACCTATTTAATAATCACTTTTTAATGTAAATATAAGGTAATTGTAAAGTTGACTTTTCTAGCTAAATTTATCTAGTATAGAGCTGCTGAGTTTCCTTCTTTTGTATCTGGTGCATTATTAGTGCTTTATGTACACTTATTATTGACACCACAAATAATTTAATTATGATTTCACATAATTTCTCTTTTTCAACATGGGGTTTCTCTTTATATAATTTCATTCAGAAAAACACTTAAAGAGTGTGGCAGATTCAGTGAAGGGCAATGACACATTGGAAAAGATTAACCTAATGAATGGATCTTAATAATAATGTTTTTAAAGATTCTTTTAAACATAAAGTAGAAAATTCATTCCAAAAGTCAAATGAGTCCTCTTGATGAAGACCATCCCTTCCCAAGAGACCTGATATTTGTTACTTAATTTGTATTAATAATGAGCAATTGTCAATATGCCAAAATAGTCATTACATTCTTTATAATCTCCTCGTCCTGCAAGCCAAAGATAGCAATGTAATTAATATCTGTGATAAATGGAAGAGCTTCTAGCTTTGTTTTCCCCTTTTTATTTTTTTTAAATAGGCCCTGAAGAGAATCTGTTGAATCCTTTAATATGTGGTTGCCTTCTTGCTTAAACACTCCAAGTGACTACCAACCTCCAAAGCACTGGAAATAATCGACTCTTTTCTTTGTTTCAAAAAATGAGGAATGAGTGCCGCCTCTTGTTGTTCTCATTTGTATGGGGAAGACAACTCATGTGGAAGTGATAAAAGGACTTCACAATCTTAGTTCACAGCCTTCTGCATGAAAACAAACAAACAAATAAAAAAAATGGAGTGATATGTCTTTATCAACAGCTGCCAGTCAGTAACTATTTTGCCATGTGCAAATAAATTAATGCACATTTGCTGAATCTGCTGATTGGACTTCAAGTCTCCTAGAAAGAAGTGCTGACAAGTAGAAACAGCTGTCACGTGGACCTCCAGCAAGCCAGCACGAAACTGTTGCCTATTGTAGTTTTATTGTCCTTATAATTACAATAATAAATAAAATCGCATGACCTTTAGTGTCCACTGGGAAGCTTCAAATTACAGCTTCAATTTGAGGCCACTGGCTTAGGACTGGCTTTCTGACTTCTTCAACACTTCTGTGATCCTCCTTTCATGTTTTACTTTTGAAAGCAAAAAAATTGCTCAGATTCCTCCAAATGGTCAGAGATTTTAACAAGATGCTTCCTTCAGGGAAATATTTGTACATCTCTAATGCATTTCTCATTCATAATCACCTAATAAAAATGCTTTTAAGTTTGAGCCTATCATATTTAAAATGGGAAAAGATAAAGCTGAAGAAAACAATTCCTTTAAGATGAAAAACCTCAGCAATAGAGGAGGATGATCCATAAAGATAATGAGAAGTTTCATTCTAGTTATAGCATTCTTAGAGGCAACTCCTTTAGTAGGAAAAAGTGTACTTGTATTGTGTAAATTTCAGCGAAAGTATAATTTGGAGGCCTCGAAGAAACAATATTGAGATTTTAAACTGGGGTGGGATTATTGACAAGCCAAGAAAGTTTTTAAAGAAGGAGGAATGACAATGTAAAAGAAAAAGGGTCCATAAGGCAGAGGTCACCATATCCACAAAAATATACCAAGCCTTGGTATTGTTCACTTGGATTATCATTCCTTCCCTAATGGCTGCTCCTAACTCTTAAACTGTGCATGATATATGAACTCAAGTTTGGGCTCTTGAGCTTTACATCCCATTACTCTGAGATTACAATCCTCTTTATAAAAATAATAATTAATGTGCAACATTTAAAGTTAGGTAAGGAATTAATTGAAGATATAAACTAAGTATTAAAAGTGTCCCTAACAACTTGAGAAAAGTGGAAGAAAAAAAAAAGTGAAATAAAAGGGAAGATTCCACACACTTCTTCACCCTAGACTTCACACATTAGAAATACCTTCTGGTACTTAGACTTTTTCTGAATGTTCAGTTCTTCCCAGAACCTCCATTTTAGGTAGAATGTTCAAGCTTGCCATAATCATCATTTCTTTCAAGGCTGCACTCCTGATGTTCCTAGATTTTTTTTTTTCTTCATTCCCTCCTTCATCCTTTCTATCATTCCCATGCCCCATTCACCCTTACAACTTTTCAAAAAATGTGCTATCTTTTTTTATTAGAATGTAAGCTCCTTAAGGTCAGCAACTGTTTTTCTTTCTGGTTGTATTTGCATTCTCAGTGTCTAGGACAATGGCTGACAAATAGTAAGTGTTTAATGCAAGGAAACATCTTGTATTTATTGGAAGACATTTATTCACATTCTGTGGAGCTTGGAAAAAATTGTAAGCTAGTTCAGACTCTTGCATTTCAAAAGCAGGTTAGGTTTGTGATAGAATAGATCCAGTCATATCCCTGAGAGGGAATGACTTGGAAATGGACAAGGAATGAGGAGGTGTATCTCTCTCTACTTTCTGTTCCATCCTAGATCAGAAAAAAACCCTGAGACCTTCAAAAGATCAGGTGATTTCCATTTCCACCTCTGTAGAGATACAAATAATAGCAATGGATGGTAACAGTATCAAAATTGGGAATAGAGAATAAATTAAACACAGAAGGACAACCAACCTCAAGACTACCTCAGAGGTCAGTAGACAGTAACACTCACTTAAAAGAAACTTCATGGGCTCTTCATGAAAGGAATAAAACTTTTATTTGGCTTATATGTTTTCTAAGTTTGAGCCCACTTTCCCCTGGACTCCTCTATATGAAACAACTCTTCTCCTAATATCTTCTTAGTCAATGTACCTCACTAAAAGTTCATTAAGTTTGTTTGGCTGATTAACTTTGTGGAGATATTAACTTGTCATTAGACACTGAAAGTACATACATGAGGAGAATGTTTAGTGATTATCCTAGTATACAATCTTAGCCTCCATTCAGGGTAACTTCTAGAACTCTTAAGAGAAGAAATAGTTAGGTGCCTTATGGGGACACAATGTCAATGCTTAGAGAGTTGTCTGGGAACAAAAGTTTTACTATAGTCACACATTGAGTTATTTGGAAAATAACTTATTTATATCAGATTATGACCCAGTGAGTATTTAAAACTAATAAGCAAACAAAAATAGTTATTTGATTGAGGTCAACAAGTTTTTCTTTTCTTTTCCAAAGTGGTTCATGAGTAAATACAGCTTTAAAAATATATAGTCTTTAGACTTTTAATGTCTAAGCTCATGAGCTTAGAAATCATTTTGATTTCCTGACATGGGTTTGTAAACTCTTGGCTAGTTCTTCACAGAATTGTTCCACTTCTTTATCTTTTGAAACATATGGCAAACAAACTGCTATTAGCTTCTTGGTGGCCTATTTACTTACACCCATCATAACCATGAAAGGGCTAAAATTTCATGAAATGAGATTTCTTATTCTATTTGGATATACAATGAAACCAAATCCATCAACTTCTTTATTTGCCTCTCTAAGGAAAATCTGGAAGTCATGTATTTACTTAGCTACAACTTCTTCATATAAATCATAATCTAATAGGGGTAGAATTGTTAGAGATCTTAAACATTACCTGATTTTTCACTTTAAAAAATCAATAAATAAATTAATTTCCTGCACGATTGGAGTTGCCTTTTGGACAAAGAGCTCATATTTAGTTTACTAAAGTTTAAATCAGTTAAAAAAAATTGTCACACACACACACATGCACACATACATCTCATTGATGGCATTTTCTTCACCACTTTGTAGCACTCTTGAATTTTTGATTTGATAAATGGATTAGTTAGTGCTTCAATGAAGACACATTCCAATGATTCAGATCGTAACTTATTCCACCATCTCTTCCCATGTATTTTTTATCCATCTCCTCTTACAAACACTCCAAGAAGGCTTTACTCAGTGTGCTAAAGGATTTCCTCTAGGTCTTTTATTATTTCCTTAAAGATCATATTTCAATAAGCAGGAAACATCTGGTTATGAAAATAGAAGACATGTCAGAATTAGCTGTCAGTATGCAATCAGATCATTGACTTGTTAGAAAAAAATTTAAATATGTAATATTACAAGAAAGGAGAAAGAAGAATTTTTATTCAGGACTTAAAGCTCTAACCAGAAATGATTTTAAACAAATTGTTGATGAAAACAGAAAAGGGTAGAATGTTACTAGAGAAGTTTATGATATTAATTAATCAATTAATTAACCAAACAACTGAAATTTAACAAAATAATAACAAAGTTGCTAAAAATGATCTAAATGTCTAAAAGACACTTTTGTGCTTCCAAAGAGACATACAAAGTAAGAATGCTTCCAAAGAGACATACAAAGACATACAAATAATGCCATGAAAGGCATGCATAAATTTTGACACATTAGAAACCAAGGATTATATGAGAATAATGGGATAAAAATGGCATCAGGGATAAATGAATGGATAGATGGATAAATTCTAATTATAGATAGATAATGAAAATAATGAAGAAATAAGTTGGTGCCATAGTGAAAATAATGAACAGAATAATGAATAAATGTGGGCAATATGAATATGATACATTGTATCTACCCAAAGTTAAGTGAAGTCAAGTCTCTTAAAGGTAAATCCTTTATTTATAAAATATTTATTAAAAAAAACATGGATAATAATCACCAAGGCTGAAAAGACTATGATGTGCTTTATAGAGGAAATGTCTATTGACATATTCCATCAAAATATGTATCTTATAAAGGAACTACAGGTGGATAAGAAACAGGGCTAACATCTGGGGAAGGGAGTGGGGGGTAAGAGGTGAAAAATTGGAGCAAGAGATTTGGCAATTGTTAACGCTGTAAAGTTATCCATGCATATAACCTGTAAATAAAAGGCTATTAAATAAAAAAAAGAAAGAAAGAAAAAAAGAAACAGGGCTAAGTAGTAAATAAAAGAAAAAAAGTAGAACTAATTGAATTTGACCATTTATATACTTTCAATGACCTCAGGAAGCTCTCCGTAACAAAGTATTTCTTATTTCAAGGGCTGCCATTTTCCTAGTGATTCTATGTGGTGGCAAATCATGGAAAATATATTATGAAAACATGTCTTATAGGAAGAATTTAAAATACAGGTGATCTAAAAGGCAATTTCCCAGGCTCATGGTGGTTGTAAGTTGACTATGATACATGTGAATTGCCCATGTGAAATTTTTGTTAAAGTCATTTTTCAAATATGGATGCAACAAGAGATGAAGCGACCAACCCATGAAACACAAGCAAGAGACAACAAGGAGCTACCAAAATGTGATTCTGGTTCATGAAGTATTCAAGAGCAATGTCAGTAGTGTATTGAGTCAGTCCTCTGTGGAGGAGTTATAGAAGGGCAAAGTCAAGAATTGCATAGCATGAGATTGTTACATTATATGACACAGGAAGCTTCCACAGAGAGGAAATAATGGAAGTGGATCTGCCTATGAATCATATAAACACACATATGAATTTGTCTACTAACTCCTGCTTTTAATGACTGCACTGATGATCTATGTGTATGCTTGTATATATTTTTTCTCCACATTTTTTTTCCACATTGGAAAATTGTCTTCAAAAACTGGTCTGCAGGTCAGCAGTCCAAATTGGCTCCCTCAAGGGAAAACAATTTTATTATTCTCCTGTTAAATTTTTAATACTGAAATAAAAATCCTTTGGGGAAAACTTGAATTCTTTTTAAGTGTACATCCAATGTCTTAATGTGAATTTATGCTCAGATTTTCCATGTTATTCAATTTTGATTTATAACTTTGTATGGATGACATCACTGCACACATATTATATTAAAGCTCTGCAGTGTATCCATCATTCTAAAGAGATGTAATGAGCAGATAGAAATATCATGGATTTTTTTAAACTGGGAGGAGAATGTGGATACTTTTTTTATAGTCTCATTGTCAAGCCTGAAACCGAAATACCATAAATTTTGATGCTGTATGAGATCGTTTCTTAGTTTTTGAATAACTCAGAGCCATCACTAGCAAAGAGAAACAGAATACATAGTAAAAATTGGGTGGTCATTGAAGTGCCTTCCTTTCTTTCCCATCCTGACTTAATTTTCAAGGGGATAGAATGAAGGAAACTCTATAAGAATGTTAGATGGCTAAAAAAAATCCTGTATAATTTTGCTGCAGTTAAGTGAACAGAAAGATGGTTTCAATATCAATTACATCCCAATGATTTAAAATGTGAAAGGTTATGATTTTTTGAATCTCAATTTTAGTAAATAAAAATAAACTGAGTAGCCTCTATCTCTCTTAAGGTATCATTAAAAACATTTTCTTTTTAAATGCCACAATCATTTTATCCCAATAATTTAAGGTATTACTTAAGAATGTTAATTAAATTCATTAATAGACACCCATCTATATAAATCAAATAATGAAAAGAATTAAAGTTAAAAGAGGGAGTTAAACTAAATGGCAGATGAGTAATAAAATAAAGGTAACCTTGCTCTCGACTTTAGAAGTGACAGTAATGCTCCTGGCCCTTCTGAAGGTTAGCTAAAATTTCCAAAAGAAACTAGCTTTAAATAAGAATCTACTGGCTTAAAGTAAAATGACAGGAAATGGAACCAGTTAAGACACTGAAGTAGACAACTCATTTTTTATATGTCACTTCCTGCCCACCTTCTATTTTGAACTGAAACGTGACCTGCCACTAAATTGACATTCAATTGCTTTACCTTGGAAGGGCTGAGACTTTCTTACAGAAACTTAATGCACTAAAATCTAATGAGAAGAGAAATCAAAATCAATATTCAACACAGATCAGCTCAGATGCAATGATTTGTTTCCAAAGAACATGATGGAAGAATAATATGCAAAGTTAAAAGTAATTTTCTTACTAATAGCCATGAAGCATATTCCATGTAGTACATAACCCCTCTCCAAATTAGAAAAGCATTTTCATGATATTGGTGGAAATATTACACTTGGATAATTATCATTTCATTTGATTTTTCTAATACTAAAAATTGTTTTTAAAAATTAAATTCATATTAAAATATTCTAATGTTGACAGTGTAGCTAGTAAATGCAGAGATTATGAAATATACTTATTAAAGAAATATTGAGAAAAGAGCAGAAGTCATTGAAAAATATTTCAGTAGTATAGGTTTGCTCATATAAAAAAATACACAAAATCTAGTTTGTTAATGAGGATGCAAACCTCTAAATTTAGTTTGTTAATGAGGATGCAAATCCCCTAAAAAAGGATCAAGACACCTTGAATTTTAACAGCAAGGGTGAAAACCACTACATTCTCAAGTCTTCCCAGAAAAAAAGATGTCCTTCAAAGCACATAGGAGCTAATTTTTTTTCTCACTAGTCATAATGGAAAGAAAGGGAGGAATACACAAGTTCAAAAAGATGTCTGAAGTCATGCCTATTATTTCTAATCAAATCAGATCATACAATTTGAGTTTTGTAAATTCATGTTAGAACCCAAGGATATATCTCAGTTCAATTGGAGGAAGTTCTACCATTGGAAGGAGTCATTTTAGAACAAAGGGAGTCTGCCCCTTATTAATCAAACAGAAAGGTGTCTTTCTCATTTAAATCCAAATGACTCATGGTACCACAGAATTAAATCTAGAGGGACTTAGCCTGTTTTTGAATGTCCTTCTTCAATGCTATGACTCACTAGTCACCATTACCCTTTTGGTAAGAGATAAGTGACAAAGAGTTTGACCCCTTTCTAATTCAAACAGAAGTATCAGTTATCAAATATGATACTGCTAAGAATGTAGGAGCTGAGGAGGACTCACAAGTTCTCAAGATTATTATTTCTTTACATCTCTTTTAATTTTGTTACTTCCATAAAGATTTTAAGTTAGATTTTATAAATTGGACACCAATGATATGTGATATATAAGGCAATATTGCTTAATTCAGAAAGTTTTCTCTTTTTACCAATTCACATGATTACATGGCAAAATTAAAAAAAAAAGCTATAATTCTTACATTCTATTAAGAGTTCATTGTATAATACTCAAAAGTTTTGAGAATAAACATGAAAGGAGTTAAAATGTGTGATACTCTTGTTGTTCTTATCAAATTATAGAATAATTTTCATATTGTCAATACTCTAAATGAAATCAACAAGGAAATTGATCTTTTTCATATTTTCTTATAACTTTTCATTGACAAACACTGAGATTCTTATTCTGTTCTTAATTAATGTTAGCTGAAATGTCAAAGCTAAAAAACTACAGGTTATGCATCAGTAGGATGCCAATTAGAATAAAGAAAATAAGTTTTTGAACTTTGGTAATCAATGAAGAATAATTTTTAAAAATTGTAAATGGCTTCTTTTTTGTTAAAGAAAAATATAGTGAAAGAGGCTATAAAATAAAAGTTCTTGATTTTTTTGTGTTTTAAGAATCCCTTTGGCAGTTTGGTGAGACCTATGGCTACCTTCTCAGCATAAAATTTTTAATGCATAAGTAAAATAAAAATATTACAATGAAAACCAATTACATTGTAATACAGTTTATCAAAATATATGTATTGTTTTATAGTTCATGGAAGTCAGGTTAAAAAAAGCTTTGCTATAGAAAAACAAAACAAAACTGTAGTTTATGGACATTTCCAATGAGAATTTTCTTCAATTAAATGTATTATTTACATAATGCTAAGTAAATAGATTGGATGATTGGTTTTTACTTATGTAAATTGTGTAATACATACAGCCCCAATCCCTTGTATGTGGTGAGAAGGGGAGTGAAAAATTTTGGAATAAGGGAGATTCTTAATTGCTATATTTAATTTCATCATTCTTTGCAATTTAGCAAAGTAATAAGTAGTAAGCAATGTAGTAAGTATATAGCCAGCACTGTTGGGTCCATAACATGAATAAAAAGACTTTTTCTTTTAGGGAGGTTGGTATAGTGTAATAAAGAGGATTCCAGATTTACAGTCCAGAAGGCCACTTGTGTGAATCTGTGAATCTAATTAATCCACTTAGTCTCTCTAGGTCTTGGTTTCCTCATAAATAAAATGGGGTGGTTGTATGAGATGATCTTTAAATAGGTCTTTAACTCTTAATGCATAAGCTTAGAGGTCCTACTTTCACAGATTTTGTGATTTCCTGGAAAAAAAATGACATATGTGTACATTAAATGTGGCATGCAAATAATAGTAAGTATTACCGGAATTCAGAGCATAAGGACAGCACCATGGGCTGGAGTGATCAGGGAATGCTTTCCAGAAAGAGAAAGGACAGCATGAATAAAGCCATAGATGCAAGAAGGAACCATTTTTTCCATTTAATGGAACTAGGAAAAGATCAGGATTTCTGTAACTAAAGAATCATATTAGTAAATTATAGCATAGGATGGAAAGTAGGTAGAAGGATGGATTCATAGTCTAGATAGTAAGAATCTAAAGTTGCAGAGGTTGTTGAAAGTTGGGTTCAGTAGTTTTGTATCTCTCCTTAGGACAACACGGAGTCATGGAAGGATTCTGAGTAGGAGAATGGCAAAATGAAAATGATGTGTTTAAGGACATCCTTAGAATAATATGCAAAATGATTTGGAGTACAAGAAAACTAGTAACATGGGTACCAATCAGGAGGCTTCTTTAGTAAATGCAGGTGTGATAATGGAAAAATTGCTCCAAACCACTAATACTAAGTGAAATGAAAATTTAAAATAGCTCTAAAGTTTCAACACAAAATAACAAAATTGTCAAAAATTATAAAATACACAATGTTGGTTTGGCTTTGAAAAGAAAGACATTAATATATTGACAGTGGACCCATTATTTGATCCAACTATTACAAAAGATAATTGAAAATTAAATGACAAAAATAATCTAAATGTTTGTTAAGGACCATGCCTAAGTGTGAAGGGGCAGGTCAGTTCTCCAAAAGTTCCCACAGCTGTGAATCATAACAATCCTGAAGGAATTGCAAGTCAGCCTTTACTGACTCAGATGTTACTTGTGAATTGGGAATGAAATAAATTGGAGGGGAAAGGGAAAAGGAGGGAAGTCATAGAATGCAATTGCCTCTCAGTCTCCTGGTATCATCCTCTCACATGAAGAGATCCATTCTGCTAGTCTGAGTTGGATCCCCAGCAGCAACTGGCAGATTGCTCCCATAACAAATGTTCATATATCTTTTGACCCAGAAAGTCCACTATTGACACATAACACAAGGAAATCAAACCCAGAAAGTCCTCTATACATCAAAATATTAATAACAAAAAAATTTTTGCGGTAACAAAAGAACCAAATAAAATTAAAGACTAGAAGTAAAGTGAGTCCTTATTAACTGAGGAATGACTAAATAAATTACAGCATAGTAATATAATAATAGAGTGCTAATTTTCCCTAAAAGGTTACAATCATGAAGCATTCAGAGAATCATTAGGAAGACTGGTACAAAGTGATACCAAGAGAAGAAGCAGAGTTAGAAGTAAGCATGTTATGGGAAGCAGTGTAACAGTCAAAAAATTTACTGATTCTGTATTTAGAGTACCTGGCTTTAAAGCTCACATCTGATATTTCGAACATGATTGTAATCTTCTTGAAGTTTAATTTTATAAAAATTTATCTTTTATAAAAAGTTGGGGGGGGGAGGATGGGTTCAGGAGGAGAGGAAAGGAAGCTGGAACATTCAATTAATGTCTTGAAGTGCCTTATAGCTAATCTATAATTCTATGAATATAGACAGTAATTACCAAAAACATGCAAATAAAACCTTAAAGACAAGTGAAAATAGTTGACCTTCATAGACCAATCATACAATTAATAAAATATGTTCCCTTACAAACTCATAGTAGAGAAATGGGGTAGGGGATGATGAGTGTAGAATACTGAAAATACTGACAAATACAATTGTTTTGATGGTCAATTTTGCTTCCATTTTTATACAAGGAAAAGATTTCAGTGGGGTAGGTATGTGGAAAAATGATTATAATATAAAAAACAATCAACAAAATTTGAAAAAATGGAGGGGCAATAATAGATATCTCAAAATGCACTTTTCCACTCAACAATCTAAAAGGACTACTAAATAGCCTTTTGGAAAAAAAGTTTTTTTTTTTTTGTTTTTTTTTTTTTACTGATTTTTTCTACCACATACTTAACAATTATAGCTTTACAAAGCTCCATGAAATGAAATTTCTTTTCGGTATTATACCAATTTTATGACACTGTATTATGATTTTGAATAGACTAGGTAGTTGAATGTCATTAACTAAGATTTGCAATAGAAAAAAATGTGTGGAAGATTTTTCCGGTATAAAATCTTTAGTCAAATTTTCATACTTAGGGTACATATAAACCAAAATATTTGGAAATATTTATGGATTTTTAGAGTGTTCATTCCATCTACCCTTGGGAATGCATATAATCATAGCAAAAGTCCTTAACAATTGTAGCTATATATCCAGACAAGTAAAGAACTGGAAAAAAATGACTTTTTAAAAAAGATGTCATTTTACACAATATTTTGGAAACTTCTTAATATAATTCAAGCTAAAACTGTATAGACAGACTTTTCATTTTCAGATGCTAATTATAGTGCTTTCCAACAAAATATGATATAATCTAAAAGTAGACAAGGTTGAATCTACAGGAAGACACATATTCAAAATGGAAGCTAAAATGGAAAAATTTATTGAAGTTGCTTTATTTTTCCCAATTTCACCACATAAATAGATCAGTGAAAGACTAAGCCCATTAATTTCTACAGTTACAAAATCTCAGATTTAGAGGGCAAAAGCCTTCTAGTCCAAAATGGACTAAATGTATTGTAAATATGGATTCCAGGTATATATATGTATGGATTTACACATACCTAAACATGTGTGTATGTATATGTATACACACACACACAAATATATATATATATACATTTTTTCAAAAATATACTTATTTTTGACATTCTTTTCTTTTTAAATTTTGAGTTTCAAATTCTCCCCCTTTCTATCATCTTCCTCCCTACCCACAGAGAAGGTAAACAATATATCATTTTTACATGTGAAATTATGGAAAATATATTTCTGTATTAGTCATATCATAAAAAAGCAAAATAAAATAAAGCAAAAAATTATACTTTAATTCGTACTCATAGCTCTCTCACTGAAGGTAGACATCATTTTTCATCATGAGCCTTTTGTAATAATCTTAGATCACTGATTTAATCAAAGTAGTCAAATCTTTCATAGCTGATCATGATTATAACATTGCTGGTAGGATATCATAGTTCTTCTCACTTCATTTTGTATCAGTTCAAACATGTCTTCCCAAGTTTTTCTGAAACAAACCCCCTCATAATTTCTTATAGCACAATAATGTTCCAACACAATCATATGCCACAACTGAACATAGTCATTCCCCAATTGATGAGCATTCCTTCAGTTTCTCATTCTTTGCCCCTACTAATTTTTGTACATAGAGTTCATTTCCCCTTTTCTCAGATCTCTATGGGATACTGATATAGTAGTGGTACTGCAAGATCAAAGAGTATGCACAGTGAGAGCCCTTTGGCAACAGTTCCATATTTTCATCCACAATAATTGGACCAGTTTATTAATCCACTAACAATTCATTAATATACCCACTTTGCTTCATCCCACTAGCATTTGTCATTTCTAATAGGCTTGATGTAGAACTTCAGAACTGTTTTAATTTGCCTTCCCTGTTCAATAATGATTTAGGTTTTTTTCTCCATATGATTATAGATAGCTTTGATTTCTTCTTCTGAAAACTGTTCATCTCCTTTAACCATTTATAAATTGGAGAACAGCTCTTATTTTTATAAGTTTGACTCATTTGAGAAATGAGGCCTTTTTAGAGAAACTTGCTATGCCACATATTACTTCATTTTTCTTCTTCTCCCACCCCCAACCCCACAAAATGCAGTCTCTCTGATTACCTCCTTTTTGCCTTTGTGCCCTCTGAAATCAGGATCGCCATTCCTGCCCCTTTTGCTTCAACTGAAGCAAATGATATTTTGCTCCAATCTTTTAACTCTGTGTATATGTTTCTACTTCAAGTACATTTCTTGTATACAACATATTGTTAGATTCTCATAGTTAAGCCATTCTGCTATCTGCCTCCTACTCATGGGTTAACTCATCTTATTTACATTCATACCTATTATTACTTCTTTTTTTCCCTCAATTCTATTTTCCTACATTTTCTTTCTAATTTTTATTCTATTCCTCCTAAAGTCTGTTTCACTGCTGATCATCGTCTCCTTATCTCTTATCTCCTTTCCCATTTCCCTATTCACTTCTCAGGAGCTCCCTGAAGTCACTCTTCAAGAGCTACATTGAGTTACTTTTCAGGAGCTCCCTTAAGTCACTCTTCAGGAGTTTCCTTAAATCACTTCCCAATTTGACTCATATCGAAGGGCTCTCTCTATGTACAATCTTTCTAATTGTCCTAATAATGATAAGTTCTTAGAAGTTATGTGTATCATCTTCTCAAAAAGAAATGTAAATTGTTTCCTTTATGATTATTCTTTCATTTGTTCCCTTTTTATGTTTCTCTTGAATCTTGTATCTGAAAGTCATTTCCATTCAGCTCTGGTCTTATCATCAGGAACTCTTTTCAGGAAGCATCCTACTAGGAAAGAATTACTATTAGAAGTCTTCATTTCATTAAATATCCATTTTCCCCCTGAAGGGGTTAGGTAAGTTATTTTTGGTTGTAGTCCTAGCTTCTTTGCATAATGGAATATCATATTCCAAACTTTCCACTTCTTTAATGTGAAAATTATATAGCCTCATGTTATCATGAATGTCAATCCACAATATTTGAATTGTTTCTTTTTGGTTGCATGAAATATTTTATCCTTGACCTGGAAGCTCTGGAATTTGGTTATGACGTTCCTGAAAGTTTTCATTTGGGATCTCTTTCAGAGGATAATTGGTAATTTTTTTTTCAGTTTCTATTTTACCCTCTGGACTCAAGATATTGGAACAATTTTCCTTGATAATCCCAGGATATGCAAGTTCTTATTTTTAAACTATGGTTTTCAAATAATGAAACAATTTTTATATGATCTCTTCTTGATTTACTTTACAGGTCAGTTCTTTTTCCCCCAAAAAAGATATTTTATACTTTCTTCTATTTTCTCATTCTTTTGATTTGTTTTATTGTTTCGTGAAGTCTCATGGAGTCATTAGCTCTCACCCAATTCTAATTTTTATAGAAGTGTTTTCTTTAATGAATTTTTGTACCTCATTTTTTACTTGACTTATTTTGCTTTAAAAGGAGTTCTTTTTTTAAGTAAGTTCTGTTCCTCTTTTATCATAAGGCCAATTCTGGTTTTTAAAGTGTTATTTTCTTCATTTTTTTGTGTTTCTTTTTGCCAAGCTGTTAATTCTCTTTTTGAATTTTATTGCATCACTTTCATTTCTTTCTCCAGTTTTTCCTCTACCACTCTTATCCCTTATTTAAATCTTGTAGGAATTCTTGGTGGGCTTGGCTCTAATTAGCATTTTTCTTTGAGACTTTGCTTATAGTTGTTTTGTTGTTGTTGTTTTGTCTTCTTCTAAATTTATGTCTTAGTTTTCCCTGACATTGTAGTTTTTTGTGGCCAAGTCCTTTTTTATTGCTTCTCATTTCTTGTCTATTTCTTCACTTTAAACTTTATTTTAAATTTGGGCTCTATTCATCTTGGGGTAAGAGACAGTGTCCCAAGCTTCAGGCTTTTTTGTGCTACTCTTTTCAGAATTAGTTCTAGAAATCTGCATGTTTCTGGTGCTCCAAAAGTGCTGTGGGAAGGTATAGTCACTGCTCTGCTTATTCCAACAATCTTTAACCCGGAAAGGGCCCCTGCTTCCCTGTAGTTGCAAATACTTGTGCTCTGCTTAGGTCTACTCTTCTGTGGTCACAAGTAATAGTACTCCTCTTTGGCCCTGATACTATGACCAAGATTCCTGTTCTCTTGTGATCAATCACAAGCGCCCCCTCTCTGCCTTGGAATTTTGATCTGGAATTACTTACGAACAACAGTCACCTATCAGCACCATCTGCATTTAGTGCCAACTAAGTATCTCCTATAATCTCTTTCTGACCAGTTGTTGAATCTCCTTCCTGTCTCTGGGATGAGAGTCTCTGAAACTGCCATTGATGCTGCTGCTATATCAGCTTTCTCTAAAGCCCCCCATTAATGCTCCTGACAAATATTCATCTAGGTATTACAGAGCTCTCCTGGTGACCTCCTAAATTGTCTTAGGCTGGAAAAAATGTCTCTTTCTGAAATTATGCTGGCTTTTTCATTCCAAGATTTAATTTGAGTTATTTCAAAGTTGTTTGGAGAGAAATGTTGGGAATATTCAGCTGGTCCTGATCTATGCTCCACCTTCTTGGCCCTCTCTCTCTCTAATATCCTTAACAGATATTTAACTGGCTTTTATTTAAAGACCTCTGAAGAAAGAGAACCTATTACCTTGCAAGGTAGTCTTGTTGCACATTTATATCACCATTATCATTGGGAAATGTTTCCTTATATTAACTAAAAATTGGTTTCTTCATAACTTCTACCCATTGCTTTTGTTCCTTTCCTCTAGAGTCAAATTCAAGACTTCAAGTCATCTTCTTCCTCAAGGTACCAGGTGTGTGACCTTGGGAAAGTCAACTAGACACTCTCTAAATTTGATTTTCTTCATTTGTAAAATGAGGATAACGATACCTTTGAAAACCTTAAATTTGTACAAAAGGCAATTACTCGTAACTACATTGGAAGCTTCTTGAAGATATGGTTTTCCTACTTCTTTCTTTCATATCCTTTCCAAAACCAATTTAGCACAATTTTGGGCACAGAAAAAGCATTCACTTAGCAAATCCTTGTTGAAGTGTCTTAATTAGCAGGGTAGAAAGTGAAAACAGAAGAAGAAACAGAAGTCATGGGGAGCTCCTCAGGAGTTCAGAAATTAATCAAACAAATAAATATTACATATCCTTCCTCTTTTTGAATACATTTTTCCTTTTAAAAATATCTTGGAAAAAAAAAAAAAGGTTTTTCCACAATTCCTTTGCTATTCCACTAATCATCATTCATTAGCTGATGTGACAGAAATACAAATTTGAGTCTCTAGGCATTCAGTGTAATTTTAATATATGGTCACAGAATGTTGATTATAGACCACTGGGTGATCCTAACTGCCCTATTAGTGGTACCCAGCTGTCCAGATTCATGCATGAACAAGAAAGATTTAAGTTTAGATGAAGAGAGGTGAAATGACTGTAATGCAAATAAGGACAACAAAAGGATAATTAGTGTATTGCAAATTGTCTTTGAAGATGACTTGAAAATATCTCTTTAAAAGCACCAGAATATTTTCAATGTGTGTGAAACTTTTCTTGTTTAGCACTGAGAGGCTCAGTATATTCTGGAGGTACAATTTTGCAACTCAGTAATGTAATATAGGTCACTTTCAACTTATTTCTAATATGGACATTGTCCATGATTACCTTGAAACTATTATTTTAAAAGGCATCATGTGTGTCAAGATCACAACATTGCACACCTCATAAGCCTAAGAATGTCTATGAGATGACTTTTAGTTGCCAGGTTATTCATATCTGAAAGTACTTTGCCCAGAGTTTATTCTGCATGTTTTCATAATGGAACCCAAATCCATCACATATTTGTGACTGACCTAGAATCACAATACTTCTAGAATTAAAAGAGATCTTAAAAGTCTTCTATTCCAAATTCATTTTTCAGACAAAGAGACTGAGGTCCAAATAAATTAAGTAATTTCTTAAAAGTTACACAACTAATTAGTGACTGACCCAATTCTAAACTTGAATCCTCTAATTTCCAGCTCAACTATACCAGTCTGAATCCTCCTTCCACTTTTCTATACAATTTTTAAAATTACATTGCAAGAGTTCTGTTCTTGATACATCATTAACTAGCTGTAGAGTTTTGGACAAGTCAGTTTCCTCATCTCTAAAATAACAAGTTTAAACTACTTAATCTTGCATTCATCCCTTCTGTGCTAACATTTTATTTGCCTTTGATTTATAAGTTCTAGCCTTGTTCCCACAAACTTCACTTCTTGGGACTCTGTGTATGACCTTCTTTCAGGGATGTCAGAGAAGAGGTCCCTGAATGGAGTAGAAATCTGAACAAAATGACTTTAAGGCCTCTTCCAACCATAAGATTTTATGATCTAGCTCCTTCATTTTGTGCTCATCTGCATTTTCTCTCAATACTGTCTGAATCTTTAATACTTGCTTAAAGAATTAGGTGCCTGGAAAAAAAAAATAATATAGTTTTTCTCCCTGGAGGTTAAATGTCTTTATTCTTTTTTACTTAACACATCTATGCATGTGCTTTAAAAGATATTACAGTTCGAAGTAATGTGGACCAAAGGTAAATCTATTGAGCTTTGAACTCAAAATGCTTGCTGCTTCAGCAACTCATCAGGGATAACTGACTAAATGGAATCTACAAATTGGAGTTGAGTCCACTTAGCATTCCTTCCTTCTAGTTCAAGGCTACTTCACTGGAACCATTGTAACAATTGCAAGGAAATTTTAAAAATCAATAGAGAAATAGCATTAGAAAATCTATTCTGTGAAGGTACTGATATAAGTTAATTCAAGTCAGTCCATATACTCTCCAGGTAGTCTTGCTGGCAGGATTGAGATGAAGGGATAGGGTGTGTTCTGCCCAGAAAAAGAGAAAAGAGAGCTGGACAAGTTTTCAGCAACTGATGTTTTCTGAAGAATAATAAGGACTTAGGTTAGTTTATGTAAGTTTAAGTGAACGTTCCCAAGGAATCTCTTAATAGTGATTTACCAAATGCTCTCAATTCCTACAATGTGCCAACAACAACAAAAAAATACTTGAAATTTCTTTCAGAATAATGTGTATATTTCCCTTTTGATATGTGTGCCGCAACAACAGATCTAAAAGTTAAATGAAAAACAAATCTTTTCCATTTATGGAAAGGTACTACTCAAGTCTGGTTTAAATTAATTCCTTATTAAATATGATAATGTTCCTTAAAAAGAAGTTCTCGGACTTGCTGAATCAATGCCACTGAAAGTTTATATGGCTCATTATAGTTTTTTGTTTTGTTTTGTTTTGTTACAAAACTGCGATGGCTCAAAAATGCAAGTTTTCTAGACTAAATGGTATTGTAAAAAACAAACTTTTAATTCAACCAATGTTATCTATAATTATTCATGTTATAATAAAATACTCTATAGCCTTCTACATTTAAATCTTCACCTAAATTCTTTTTTCCCCCCCTTTGGACAAATGGGTTATGAGAATAAATATAAGAACTTGAGGAAGATTATTCTAGAGAAGAAAATACTTAGCAGGACCAAAATCTCTAAATTTAAATAAAATTAAAGGGAGTTTTTATGTACCAAAGGAACCAAACACGTTCTGAAGACAAGATTTCAGAAGTCAGGTCTAAGAGAAATGAGTTAACTTATAGGGAAACAGATTCTGCTTTGAGTTGAGGAAGAACCATCAACTCATTCAGTGATTTTGTGGATGAAAATGGTCCCCAGATGGAAGGATTTGTTTTATAATGTAATAAATTCTATATAACATAACAGAAAAGGTTAAATGATTAGATGAATTTTATAGTTATTGACAACAATGGAATTCTGTGATTCTATAAATTATAGCATTTAGCTAACATAAATATAGGTAGTTCTTTTGGAAAACTTGAGTTGGACTCAGAGTCAATGATGATATTGTCACATGCAGCTGTGTGACAAACCCTCAACCTGAATTATTAACTGTTTGGGAGGGGTGGGAGGCCTGTGATAGCCTTTCTGGACATCTTCCCAAAGTTCAATAAAGAGCTAGCCAAAAAGCTCTCATTGATGACATGATATTTACTAAAGATGAAGATGCCACCATACTAGATGGCCT
This sequence comes from Sarcophilus harrisii, assembly GCF_902635505.1. NCBI lineage: Eukaryota > Metazoa > Chordata > Mammalia > Dasyuromorphia > Dasyuridae > Sarcophilus > Sarcophilus harrisii. Next base: position 155,843,063 of record NC_045427.1, read on the forward strand.
TGTGATACACTACTCAAAAGCAATGCTTTATTCTTTTTCAAAATATTTATTTGCTGATGCAAGATAACTAGCTTCTTATTGTGGCAGCCACTAGAATCAAATTACATATAACCTCTAAACTCACAGCATTTATATTTTTCATGCAAAAGAGTTGTGTTTAGGCCACTAAAAAGTCTAGGACACCAGCCCTGTGTGTGGTTAGAGAGTGCCAAGTTATGTTGGGCAACATAAAGAATAGCCATGAAAAAATATGGGTTTCTTTTTGTCTCATCATTTCTTGCTCAGTAATTTGTATTTCATACAGATATTAGAGAAAGAAAGAAAGAAAAGAAGGAAGGAAGAAAGGAAGGAAGGAAGGAAGGAAGGAAGGAAGGAAGGAAGGAAGGAAGGAAGGAAGGAAGGAAGGAAGAAGATGGGAGAAAGGAAGGAAGGAAAGAAGGAAGGAAGGAAGGAAGAAAAAAAGAAAGAAAGAGAGAGAGAAAGAAAGAAAAAAGAAAGAAAGAAAGAAAAGCAGGGAAGGAGAGAGGAAGGGAGGGAGGGAGGGAGGAAGGAAAGAAGGAAGGAAGGAAGGAGGAAGAAAGGAAGGAAGGAAGGAAGGAAGGAAGGAAGGAAGGAAGGAAGGAAGGAAAAGAAAGAAGGAGCAAAGGAAGAGGAAGGAAGGAAGGAAGAAAAAGAAAGAAATGAGGAAAGGAAGAAAAAGAAAGAATGAATGAAAGAAAGAAAGAGAGAGGGAAGGAGGGAGGGAAGGAAGGAAGGAATGAAGAAAGAAAGAAAGAAAGAAAGAAAGAAAGAAAGAAAGAAAGAAAGAAAGAAAGAAAGAAAGAAAGAAAGAAAAAGAAAGAAAGAAAGAAAAAGAAAAATCTTTAAGAAGGAATAGGGAAGTGGTCATTAGATATAAGTTTTAGTTATCAGCATACTCCTCCCTTTTTGCTTAGGGATATTATCATCATCATCGTCATCATCATCAGTATCATCATCATCATCTCCCCCTAGTGGGACATAAGCTCTTTAAGGGCAGCTACTACATCTTTTCGATTTGTACCTCCAAACTTAGCACAGTGCTTAGTTCCTTATTAGGAGTCAATTGAGAAGTTTAATAAGTATATTTTCATTCATTTATTCTTCATTAAATAACATTTATACAGTGCTTTAAAATTTGCAAAACATTTTATATGTATATATGTATGTATACAAGTATATATAGTATATATACATATATATATATGTTTATATATTATATTATGTATATGTGTGTTTGTGTATATACACATATAATTATACTAGATTCAAGTCAGCAGAAAGAGTGAGGTATGTACAGATATCTAGCCTACACAAAGGGAAGTGATAGAAACTGGCTGTCCCAAACACTAGGTAGAAAAAAAAAAAAAGAGGGCTTACATTAAGGTACCACTCACTTCCCATGACAGCTGGGATTCAGACTTAGAAGAAAAGCTTCAGGGAGTGTTGCCCTGGAACTTTCTGTGACTGCTGTTCTACTTCCTGCCTAAAAGTTATTTCCTTATCTATCCTTACCATTAATCATTTATATCACTCAGTTCATTAAATAAGAATGCCACTCAATTTAAGCTTTATTAGTTATTGATGATGATGATGGAAATCAGCATATTTTAGTACATATACTGTTTATTTTTCCTACTCATTAATTTTGTTATTTAGCAATAGAATAAGAAGAACTACATTAAAAGGCATAAGCAAGTTAAATGTTTGTCCCATTTGGAGCATCTCCATACTTCCTGTGGAAGCTTATTTCCTATCTCCAAACTGACAGTTTATCAGGGTCTTTATATAAGCATTCTCCAGACTCAAATTCTCAAGTTAATACTCCTTCAGCTTCAAAGTCACTGCAACTCAAAAGCCTCTAGCTTAAAACAACTTCATTTTAAAGGGCTGTATATTTTATTTCTTCCTAGCAGCTTTAAATCCATTCACAGCAGTGCCTGACAGAATTTATGGGAATACAATAATATGCCAATTAACTACAGTCAACTAGCTACTAATTCTGTGTCTTTAGAATGTCTTCATTATTAATGGAAAGCCCTGCCATGCACACTGAGATATGAGAAGGCAAACCAAAAGAAAAACCAACCCACTCTTAATTATATTCATAATTGCTCCTACAGATTCACAATTCCTCACCTAGAACTTTTAGTTTATGGATCAAATCTGACCTATTTCTGAAAGGGGAAAATGCTCATGCAATTAGGAATCAGTCAGCAAAAAGCCCACAGGTTTAACAAAGAATCATAGTTCTAGGCAATGTGCCTAATTGTGTATTTGTTTTTCACTCAGGTGAGTCACCCTCTAATTCAGCTTATAACCCCACTTGTTAAATGTATCTGATAAAGAGAGGTATTATTGCCTGTGTATCTGGAGCCCCACCAATAATGTCAAAAACCAGGGTGAGGTTTTTCATATGGCCATTCTTCCAGAGGCAAATGTTCAAAGATCAAATTGTTGAATGTGTATGGGCATTGTCAGGCTTCATGGGGCCAAGTGGAATAAATCAGAGTTAGGAATGGTTTTCTTTTATAAATGAATTTAAATCCAGCAGCTTTCCCTGCCCATTTTTTGTTGGTCCTTAACTGTTGGGACTGCTCTGACACACACATTACTAATCATCTCTTCTCCTTAAGTATTGTTTCCCTTCCTCCCCTTACATCCTTTTTTCCTTTTGCCTAATGACTCTTTCCTAGTCTAATTTGGAGGATCATCATCTCTTCATTCCCCCATATTCACAATATCCCATGGTTCTTTTTAAGGTTTCTCTTATTCCTCTAATTCGCTCTCCTGGTGATCTCATCTGCCCCACACACTACCATGTGTTTAGTTAACCTCTCTATGGAAATGACATCCATGTCTAACCATCCAGCCCTAATCTGCTGAGCACTAGTCCTACATCATCCAATATATGAGCATTTCCACTTAGATATCCCATAGGTTTTTCAAAAGCAATGAGTTAAAATAATAATTGTTATTTTTTTTTCTTTAGCAAAACTCTCTCATGCACTCTTACCTTACCCTATTCCTGTTAAAAGTATCACCATCTTTTTGGTCACAAAGGCTCCTCTAAGTAAGTTGGAGGCATCTAGTCAATCCATCATAAAGTCTTGTTGATTCTACCTTCCTGGTCTCTCCCAATCATCATCATCCCTTCCTTAGACATAGGTACTGATCTACTTAAGACCCCCTATACTTCATACCTGGACAATTGCAGTAGCTTATTATTTGGCCTCCCCCCTTTCCTTTATTCCTTTTCCTCTCCAATCCATCCTCCACATAACTCTTAACTGATATTTCTATAGCACAAATCTGATGATATAATTCTCTTAAGAAACAGTTTGGGGTAAAATATAAGGTTTTCTGTTTGTCATTTGAAGTCCCTTTACAATCTGGCTCCAACCTCTCTTTATAAAGTAATTTTATATTTCTTTTATTTGCACATGTATGCTCTAAGCTAAAATACTTGTAGTTCCCCATAAGGCAACATGAATTCTCCCCCTAAGCTTTTGTCACAAGCTGTTCTGTCATGCCCTCTCTTCCCTTCCCCTTACTTCACCTCTTAAAGATACATTTCCCAAATCATTATCATATTATTTAGCAAATTGTAAATCATGGCAGAGAGGGATTCCTTAAGAAAATGTTCTCTGGTGAAAAATTGGAACAAGAGGTTTGGCAATTGTTAATGCTGTAAAGTTACCCATACATATAACCTGTAAATAAAAGGCTATTAAATTAAAAAAAAAATGTTCTCTGATAAAGTCTATTTGCCAGACACAGCTTTATAGGGTTTTTGTTTGTTTGTTAAGTTATTGTTTCTTTTCTATAAAGATTCAGTTTGGGGAGGGGGAGGAGGTAGTTCAGAAAATTACTGTTGGGAAAAAAATCATCAATAAAACTTTAAAAATGAATAAAGAAATTGATTCTTCAAAAGCAGAGAAAAATAAAGACAAGAGATAACCAAAAGCCTATAGCCCTGATAAAAACAAAGAAAAAAACAAATCTTAACCTTTCATAGAAAAATTAATTTAATCTAATCAAAAAGATCTATTTTGCATTTCATGGTGCTATCTCTTGCTTGGTCATAAATTACCCCCTTTCCCAGAGATATGACAGGTAAACTGTTCCTTCCAGGAAAAATTAAAGCAGGATTTTGGACATAACTATTTTTTAAAAATTTTATTATTTTAGATTATATGTATACATTCATTTTTTACATAGTTCCAAATGAGTAATGTTGGGATAGAAAAATCAGAACAACAGGGAAAAGCTATGAGAATTTAAAAAAAAAAAAAAAACAGAAGGAAAAAAAGATGAAAATGGTATGCTTCGATACACATTCAGTCTCCATAGTTCTCTCTCTGGATGTGAATGTTATTTTCCACCCAAAGTTTATTAGAATTGCCTTGGATCATTGAACTGCTGAGAAGAGCTAAGTCTCTCATAGTTGATTATCACACAGTCTTACTGGTTCTCCTTGTTTCAATCAGCATCAGTTCATATGTCTTTCCAGATTCGTCTTAATCTGAAGTTAGCTTATCCATCATTTCTTATACCATTACATTCATATACTATAACTTATTCAGCCATACCCCAATTGATGGGCATCCACTCATTTTCCAATACCACAAAAAAAAAGCTGCTACAAACATTTTTGTACATATGGGTCCTTTTTGCTTGTTTATGATCTTTTTGGGATACAGATCCAGTAGGGGCACTTCTATACCAAAAGGTATGGGCATAGTTTTATAACCCTTTAAGTACAGTTCCAATTGCTCTCCAGAATCAATTCATAACTCCACCTACAATGCATTAATTGAATATACATTTAAATTGCACTTGTGATCAAGGCACCACAATAGGAATTCATTAAGGGATTATGATGTGCAAATCACTATATTAAATGCTGGGAATAATACAAAGACAGACCATTCCCATTTTGACATATCCTCAAAAGCCCTTGCCTGCACCATACTACTTTAGGCAAAAAAAAACCTGACTGGATTTATCCAACCTCTTGCTAGACTTAACAGTCTTAAAACCATTTCCTTACTTTGAAACTCAGTCTTTGAAGTTTCTCATCTTCCCCTTTTGTGGCTATTATCTCAATTTCATTTTCCCTCACTCCTGATATCTAGTGATTTCATGAGGGAGGTCTTGTTTACTTCTATCACTGAATAAGGCAATCCCACTCATAAAAATAGTCTATCATAGGATTTATTCCTGGAAGAAATTTTGGTGGACATCTACTTTTAGAATGGGTCATGGATTCAGAAGACTCCTGAGATCACTTCATCCAAATACCTCATGCTACAGATGAGAAAACTAAGACCCAGAGATATTAAATGCATTAGCACAGTAAGTTCAGATATGGAATTAGAACTTAGTCTTTCAGTCTTTTAATAAGTGAACTTTTAGTCTTCCAGTATTAGTGAATTAATGGATCAACTCTTTAAGAGTATGTACATTTAATTTATTTTTAAAATAAGTTTTATTGATCAGTTTTATTTCTGTATCATGGCTTTTTTATACATGCCCAGCTTCCAACCCAGAACTGAATCTTCCTTTTAAGTATAATTTATTTCACAACTCCAGGACTATTTTTTCTCATTTCAATTACTTAGATTTTAGCTTCCTTTTAGTGATAGTTTTCTTATTTATGTGTCTGGCTGTGTGTGTATATTTTAAATAAGGACTGTTGAAATGAAGACTAATGCCTAGATGAGGTACAATATGGGAAAAGGAATGAATCTAATGATAGATAACATTTAATACAGTTTTGACTGACAATAAGTAGGGAAGAGAGGGAGCTTCCCTTTTTCTGTCTTGAATAATACCATGTAGGCCAAGCCTGCCCCATGTAGTTTTGATTTTCACTCCGATAACTTTCCCTCAGAATCTCAGGAAATCAGGAGGTTCCAATAAGGATTAGGAAGTGGAACAGGTACAAAAAGCTAACTGTGATTTCTTTATACTTTTGCCCTTTCTCCCTGAATACCCCTATCCCTTTAAAGGACCCAGGGGATGTACCATGACTTTGAAGACAATGCAGTCTGAGTCAGATCTGTACCCCTGAGGTTGAAAGGAAGAGAAATGGTCATTTATTATAAGATTTCATTTAGGACTTTTAGAGTCATTTTTCCCTTTAGGGTTTAAACAAAATATACAATAACATAAAGGGAAAGGAGGCAAAAAAAAAAAAAAAAAAAAAAAAAAAAAAAGGAATATCTGCAAATTAAATAGGGAACTAAAAAGAAAAACTAATTGGAAAATAATTTGGCCTCTGCTCAAAAGGCAGAACATGCCAACCCCCAGCCAAAGGAAATGTGTGGTCCTTTCACAGTGGTTGGTATTCAATTAGCATTCCCCTATTGTGGATTGGCTGGATTGTTGAGGGAATAAATCATTCACATGCTCTTCTAAGGGCTCACTGTGTTACCTCTACCATTTCATCAATCTTCTCATCAGCTTTGTCATTACCCATCTCTGAGATTTCTCACCTTTTCAGGAACCCCGCATGATTCTGAACTCATGAAGTATTTGGCCACTATCATCTCAGCTATTAAATGTCAGAATCACACATCTCAAACTGCGTGTCAAGGCGCTGTATTCTCGCAGCAATGAACCCATTACCTTTTTTCTTATAAAGCGTGCTCTCCGGTCATCAGAAATTGTACGCTGGAAAGCTGGGAGCTCTGTTTGATTGTGTCTCAGTGCCTGCCTTTGAGAAGAATGTCTCTGGCTAGATATACTCATTTGCTATGGCCTGATAGTCAGTCTGCACCCCAACCTCATGCAAATAATTTCTGCTGTTCTTTTCAGGCTGATCTAGGCAGCAGAAAGAAGGGAGATGATAGATCAGGAGATCCAATTTCATTACTATTCACAGCTTTGTCAGATAAAAATTGTGAATCTCTCAATTTTACTCTTATCAACAGAGATTTAATATGCCCGGAAAAGTATGGAGAGAAAATGGGGAAACATGTTGAAGAATGCACCTTCCCAACTAGGTTTTTCATTGCTTTATAGGTTTAGTGATAAGGTCATCTACTTTACACATTCCTGCCATCGGGCTGACCCAACACACCAATTACAGATGGGGAAATTGAGGTCTGAGGAGTTTATAGGACTTGCCTAAGGCTTTATTGATAGTAACAAAGAAGGAACTTTAATACAGCTCTCCTGAGTCTAAACCTAGCATCTATCTCCTTAGCACCTTGGGGACAGTATATCATAATGGAAAGAATTAATGTACTTGGCGTCAGAAGACATGAATTTGAGTTTTAGTTCTGATGCTTCATAGCCATGTGACTGTGAGTAATTAAGTCATCTGCCTGAGTCTGTTTATATTTCACTGATAATATTGGGGTGCTTGATGTACCTCCAGAGCCATAATTAAGCCAAGAGAAGAAGGCTTGGCCCCAGAATGCTGAAAATTAATGGAAACTGACGGCACCACCTTAGCCTGGGGCATTCTCCTTTTCAGGAGGCACTGCCTTTCCAGTGTTATCTCTCCAAGAGTAAACTAGCCCTTTATGGGTGTAGAAAGTGTTCTGTTGACCAAAGCCCAGAAAAGTCCATTTCTCCTATCTCTTAGCACTCCATTGACCCAAATACAAAAATTTCTGGTTACATCTCTGGACCTAAGAGGGTTGTTATGTGGTTTAAATCAGAAAATGTTCTGTAAAGCATTATATAAATTGTAAATAATATTATTCTTAAAATTGCTGGAAAATCTTTAAGCCTAACATTGAAATTTTTAAAAGCTACCTCTTCAGAATGCAAATTGGCCACTAGATATGGCTATTTTCTCCTTTAAAAGGATCTTCCTACAGAAAATTATTGAAATCAATTTTTAAAACTTCAAATAGAAATTGACTCCCCACCTATCTGGGCATTAAAAATATTGTGAACACTTTCTGCCAAGTAAATCTACCATGATCTGGACACCTGTAATGGCCACCTCAGCTGTAGGGAATGTTCTAACAATAACAAAGCCCTGGGACCTAGGCCAAACTCTGCCTTCTAACAACCTTATCCTTCCAGAGCAGGGAGCAAGGAAGTGGAGACAATGCTAAAAACAAAGTGAGTATAAATACAGTCCATTGACTGTGGAATCACTGAACCAACCATAGATTAGGAATCTTGTGGAATAGGATTGTATTATAGGCTGTCCATTAAAGAGCTGAAGTATCTGAACCTAAAAGCAGGAAACATCAAAGATAAAACAAAGTAAGATATGTATGAAATAGGAAGAAATCAAGATCAATGTACACAGTGATTACTAATTGCCAAAAAAGATTATTTTGTGGAGAACTCCCACGGGGCAAGTGCCCACAAAGCGGTCAGAAAATGCGATACAAGGACACTCTCAAGGTCTCTCTTAAGAACATAAAATTGATTGTATGACATGGATCACCCAGCATGGTGTGCCCCCACCAGAGAAGGTGCTGTGCTTGTGAGCAAAGCAGAATTGAATTAGCCCAGAAGAAATGCAAGATGCTCAAAGTTAGAGAAGCTACCCCAAAGGATCATGGAGACTATTTGGTCCAATCTGTGGCAGAGCATTCCCAGCTGGCATTAGTCTGATCTGCCACAGTCAGACACATTGTAACTTAACTCTAACAAAGTGATGTTACTTCGATCTTCTTCGAGAAAGGAGAACAACCAACCAATGTCAACTAAAACACCATTAGAAGGGAACAAAAACATGTTAAAAACCATGACTATGATCTAAGCAGACAAATGAAGAGATAAATTTGGGGGAGTAGGGGAAGCACAAGTGTGTTTCCAGATGCAATTCTGTAACAGTAAGTTTCATTGCAACAGGGGTGCGTGTGTGTGTGTGTGAGTGTGTGTATACACAATTATACAGATGTGTGTGTTTCTTATGTATCTATTTTAAAGAGATAAGTACTGGTAAAAGGAAAAAAAATAACCTAGAAACAACAAATCAAAGGTTTAAGACAGAGTAGAAGTATTTATGTATCATTGATTGAAAAGAGCAGCCTCAGTTTTTATTCCCTGATCTTCCCCCATCTCCATCCCAGCAATAGTTTGTCCTAGGGCTATCCCTGGGGCAGCTAGGTGGATAGACTGCCAGGCCTAGAGTTGGGAACACATCTCAACCTGAATTCAAATTTGGTTTCAGTAATTGGGCAAGTCACTGTCTCCCTTTCATCATCTATGAAACGAGCTGGGGAAGGAAATGGCAAAACCATTCCAGTATCTTTGCAAAATGGGGTTCCAAATGGAGTGATGAAGAGTCAGAAATGACTAAAAATTACTCAACAGCAACAAATAGGGAATATTTTGAGCAAACCGATCTGTAAACACAATAGAACTGTGTCCAGACCCCATGAAATAAGTTGATGTTTTAAAGAATTCAAAACTTACTATCCCATCTTTCATCCATATCAAACTATTTAAAATATAACAAAACTTGAGTATTAGTTTGAAAGAAAAACATGAAAGGGCATAGATTGGCCCAATGCAGATCTATCTCCATTAGACACAAAAGCACAAATGGCAAACAACCTTGAAAGGGGTGGAGGGCATTTAGGGTCAAGGTTTTCCACTACCTAGAGACCTAGGAATTCCTTTAGGCCTCTTTACAAATTAGGTATATTCTCCTGCCCTGGTCAACCATTGCCTATTTAATTGATTAAAATAGACATGGGACAGAAAGGTCAAGTTGACTGTTTTGTTATGAACCTAAACATATAGTCTCTTGTGCCAGATGAAAAAGAAAAGCCTACCTTTTGAGTTGGTTCCCAGATTCTTCTAATGCAGAACTGAGGAGAGACATCCAAGCTAATAGTCCACAAAGATAGGAAAATTATAATTTCTGGCCACCAAAAACTAAAGGTTTCAAAGAGGAATGATCCACTCTCAATACCAGATCTTATTTTAAGTTACAGTTTGTCCTTAGATATTTTTGTTGGGCCAGTATTATTTTTTTAATTTATGAAGGGATATTATGTTAGGATCATTTTAAGACTTATGTAATATAATATTTAAATAAAAATCTGGCTTAACTTCAGAAAAAAACGTCTCTGATATCCCAGTAGAGAAATTTGCTATTTACTCTTTAATAAGAGACTCAAAAACCTTTGGGTGGCCCAAAACTACTAAAATGATTCCTATGTAATGAAGGAATGAAATAGGGTGCCTGATAGAACATTTTTGTGTGATTTTTAATTATATATTTATTAACATTTATAAACATGCTTCTATCTATTTATCTTTTCCCTCTTTGAAAACCTCTGGTCTACTGACAGAGGAGAATGAAAATTCTTCCCCTTAAAAAAAAATTTCAAATCATCAATTTGCAGGAGAGAAGAGGTTTGTCATTGCTGAAAAGTGCCTATTTACTATATCTAATCAAAAAAGGCTTAAACTCACTGGGAGGGTGGGACCACCACAACACTCCCAAAGAATTCAAAGCATCAAATAACTTACCAGAAAGGAAATTTTGGAGAGCATAAATGAACCAACAAAATCTGGATGGATAATGTTACTTTGAATTAAAGACCTTAGAGGGGGAACCTTTTTTGAAAAAAGAAACTTTTTTGATCTTACTGAATCTAAGTCTTTGGGGAGGGGGAGAAGTGATAATTATGCATCTGATGAATCCAGGCTTCAAAATGGGCTCTTCAATGAGATATGTTCTGAAGCTCTTAGCACAGTGTCTAATACATAGAAGGTACTTAATGACTGTTGACTTAATGGTCTAAAATATCTCATCCAAACTGATGACTTTGGAATTTGGGTAGTATCTGCTGAATGAATAACTAATTAATGGAGGGATGAACAAATGAGCTGAGCTCACTAATTGTGAATATTCCCCCTGAGACTTTGTCCTAAATTTCCTTCTCTGTTAACTTTAAATAATCTGATTTGGTGACCTCAGCAGTTCTGATGGATTCAGTTATCATCTCTAGGGAGATTCAGATCAAAATATCCAGTCCTACTCTCTTGGTTGGTTATAGTCATACATCTTCATCACTCACTTAGATGTAATATCTCATATACAAGTTGAAAACAAGAACTCTCGCCAAAACCTCCTCCTTCTGAATGTCTATATTGTTTTTTGAGGGTACTACCATGTCCCCAGCTCAGAACCTCAGTGTTATTTTTGACTCTGCACTCTCAAGCAACTCACCACCAAATAGATCATCAAATCCTTTCATTTCTACTTAAAGATTATCTCACCTATATGTTCCTTTCTCTCCATTCATACAACCACAATCCTAATTCTGGTCAGGCCTTTATCACTTACACTAATCTCCCTGCTTCAAGTCTCCCTTTAATCCAATCCAGTTTCTATATACTTAGGAAGTTAATTTTTCTACCATGGAGGTCTAACTATGTCATGCCCCCCTATTCACTATGTTTTTGTTACTCTCTATTAATTTCTATGATCAAATATATAATTATCAGTTATTTAAAGATCTTTATAACCTGATCTTCCATTCCCAGCTCCAGGTTCAACCTCATTTCTTACTCCCCTCTACATTCTAAAATTTAGCTGCATTGGCCTAATCTGTAGCTCTTTGACCATGATAATTCACTTCCAGACTGTATGCCTTTGCACTGGCTATGCTCCTAAACTGAGAAGGGCTGTCCCATCCCAACCTCCACCTTTTGACCTCCCTGGCTCCCTTCACAAAGCAGCTCTAATCTCATCTTTTGTTGGTGACCTTTTTTTGTCTTCTAAATTCAAATGCTTTCCTCTTTCAGATTGCCTTAGTCTATTCTGTATGTATTTGACAGTACCTGTTTATCTAATAATTCTCTCATTACAATGTATACTCCAAAAGGGCAGGAATTGCTTTTTGTTTTGTTTACTTACTTTATTTGTATCCTCAGTGCTTAGGACTGTGCTTGTCATTTAATAAATGCTTGATGACTAACTGAATGAATGTATCATAGGATTGTTGATATTCAAATAGAGGAATTTTTGTATTACAGTTTTCCTATTATAGCAACAAAGGTGATTACTCTTAAAGGGCTTTTTGAAAAATAAAATCAGACACACACAAAAAATACGCTTTATATACATATACTGAAGTATGATAAATAGGTTGCTTCTAGGGCAACAAGCTATGAGCTAGGAAAAAATCTCATAGAAAGGGTGCTAAACAATACCCTCATGTCCTGAAAAAATTAATTTGTTTTACATAAATGAGCAATTTATTCCCAAAAGCTATTTCTGCAAACCCAAATCACCATGGTCTCTTTTAGGTATAAATTCACTAACATAAAGATATAAGATTAGAAAATTTGAGCTGGTAATTTTATATCTGGCTACTATATTTACTCTAATAACAACTCAATTGCATACATTAATGATTTTTCACAATTTATTAACATTCTTTTTTTATAAATGTACCTAATGCACAGAAACAAATGATCACATGGGTTCAAATAATAATAAATATAACTACCAAATTAGAAAGTCATTAAAATCCAACAAAACAAAAGTTAAAGGCTTAATAAATGTAGGAGAGCATTAAAAAAAAAACAAAAAACTTATACCTCTATTTCACATGGATTTAAATTTCATACTACACTATGCATAGGCATTATAAATTTCACTTAGTCGTCCTTCTGAATCAAAGGAATCATTGAAAAGTGGAAAGCAATGATGGCGGAGACAGCAGGATATGTTAGAGCATTAGATTTGGAATAAGGAAGAATTGGGAGGCAGTTTGATAGCTCAGTGAATAGAGGCATTGAGTCAGGAAGATCTGAGTTCAAATTTAGGCATTTACTGTCTTGGGCAAATCATTTAACTTCTGTTTACCATATGTTAGTATCTTTACCTAGAAAGGGATCATGCCTGGAATACAATAAAGAAAAAATGAGTTCTAATGTTGCTTTAGGTACTTCTTAGTGAAGCAAAACACCTAACCTTGATTAGCCTCAATTTTTTCATTTGTAAAATGGAATACCTAGTATACCTGTCTCACAGGTTTATGGTGAGAAACAAATATAAAAATTCATTGGAAATCTTTAAAATCTACATAAATGTCAATTATTGATAGAATTATATAAATACAGTGGCAGATATTTCTTCAAATATCTCCCTAATCCTGAAATTAGTGGATGTTTAAGTTCATCAGGCCAGGAGCCCATTATAAGTCTTTGTAGTGTTATAAATACACTCAGGGTATATTTATATTTATCAAAGAGTAGGCAGGGAAAAAGTTTGGGAGAAACACATAATTGGAGTGGGAGGAAAGGAGAGAATAATACAATATAGGAGTAGGAGCAAAGTAGTGGTGACCAATTGAGTAATATGAGACCATTTTAAGTGTTCTTTTGTTTTGTGCTCTGGGACATATGCCAGGAGATATCAGTCCTATGGGTCTAATTGAGATCCTGAATTAACCAATCAGGATCTCTGGGTAGGCAGCAAGAATTGGGTCCTCTACGTGGTACCATAGTGCACAGAGTGCTGAGCCTGGATTCAAATCAATCAAGCCTCAGAGAGTTGCCAAATGTGTTAGCCTGAGCAAGTCACTTAAGCCTTGCTTATCTGTTTCTTCAGCTAAAAGAAGGGGATATTATCAACCTATTTCACAAGTTTGTTATGAAGATAATCTATAAAATATTTAGTGCAGCATCTGGCACACAGGAGGTACTCAATAGATGCTTCTTTTCTTGTTTTTATCTTGATACAATACAAAGAACACTGAATTTAGAGTCAGAAGAGCTGGAGAATTATTTTGGCTCTGCCACTGTGATTTCAGGTAAATAATTTCACCTGCGAAACTTTAGTGTCTGCATCTATGCAATAAGCATTATATAAGAGTTGCATTCTCACATGATTATAATCATAAACCAGGAAATGTTACACAAATGTAAGCTGTTATTATAATTATTATTATCCTTCAAAGCAAACCAAATGTGATCAAGTATTTTCTGTAATATATCTCCCAGCTTCTTAAATTGTGGTATAAGATCCTAGATGGAGTCTTGTACCTGAGTATGGGAATTGCAAAATTATGATTTATTACCAATAAATGTTGATTTGTATACCTATTTTATATACCTATATATCTAGGGTTGTGAAAAAAATTTTCAGGTGTAAAGGTGTTGTGCATGAAAAAAAAATTAAGAAGCACTGAAAGATATGAACTACTATGAAATCTTACCTCTAAAGAATCAATTTGCAGTTGATCTACAGAAGGAGCAATGAATGGGTGCATGCGCTGGTCCATGAAGACTTCAACACATTACTATCCATGATTTGTGAACAAGAAATGGTGCAAAAGATATAAAGGGAATTGTGCAATTTGAAAAAGATAATGAGACATATTGGAAAATATTGGACTTGGAGTCAGAAAGACTAGAATTGAAATATGCAGCTCCAGCATTTAAGATCTTTATGAAATTAGGCAAGTCACTTAACCTTAATGAACCTCAAGCACCTTTGTAAGTCTAAATCAGCTAAGATAAATAATGGCAGCAGTAGGACTTGCTGCCTTAAGGGTTCTCACATAGATAAAATTAGATGTCCTATGGCATTTCTCCTATTCGCCAAGCTCTTTCAAAGACCTTGAACAATTCAGTCATTCCACATGCCAGTTCTTTCAGTATTCTATCATTTATTTCCTATAACTTAATCTCGTTCTTTCAACTCATCTAAGATAGATTTTACTATCTTATCATCCTGGTTATCCATTCCTTGAGAGAGTTGGTGTAATAATGTGGAATAAGTGCTGGGAAAGGAGAGTAAGCTTGAGTCAGGAAGACCCAGTTGTTAAGTCATGCCACTGGCATATATTGGCTTTGTCAACTTCTCAGTATCCCAGACAACTTTCTGAAACCATAGGAAACAGAACAGTTATTAAACAGAATAGCTAAAAGAAATTTCTTCAAAAGGGAGCTCCCTACATTGATTATATGCAGACATGGAGTCCTGAATGCTTCTATGTATGTATTCTTTATTGGCCTTTGTTGTTCTCTCAAAAATAATTCTCCATGGCAGAGATAAACAAAGCAAAATAAGCCAAGTAAATTTGCTTAACTTTTCTGTTATTTCTGGTCACTTTAATTTGTCCTAATCAACTATCTCTCTTTATGTGATGCCAGAAAAGAAGGTGTATAAAAAGAAAGGGGATCATAGTTGGACAGTCCAAGTGCTGTGCTGGCATCCATGAAATATTACTACTATTAGCATTATTTCCTGGCAGTCCTTCAAGTTTTTTACCATGCTGAGGTCTCAGCCCTGTCCCCAACTCATGTTTTAGCTAGATTCCCAACAAGATTAAAGTTTGGCTGGTAAGGCAGCTCTCTCCGTTTCATTGAAATTTTATTAATAATATTTCCTTGGTGAAATTTTCCTTTCACCCTCCCAAACAGAACCTCACTCTCAGCAGCAACTTCCCACAGTCTCCAGGTTCCCTAGAAATGCAGGTTCCTCCCTAAAAAAAAATGCTCCCCTTGAATGTGAGCTCTATTTGGTTTGTTTTTGACATTCTTTGTATCTGCAACACTTAGCATAGTGCCTGACACATGATAAGCACTTTAAAAATATTTGCTTACTGACTCCTAAATTTACTGAGGACTCCAGACCCCTCCAGCAACAATATTTGGTAAAGTCTTCCATTTTGCAATGTGTCCGATTAGAAGAGTCTTCCAGGAAAAGTACTAAAGAATCCTTAGCTTGATAAACAGGTATGCTCAATCAATATGGGCTTTGTCTGCTCTGTTTACCTGCCTCTTTACTGAAAAGCAGTGGTATCATCACAGGAGACAGCCTGGCCCCCACAGTGGCTTCCTTCTCTTGCAAAAGAAACGACTGGTGTGTTTTGAAGAAATATATGGCTGAGCTTCAGGGACAGTTTCACATCTGTTTGAGCCCTAGCTGAGACAATTTCCCCACAGCAGGAGAAACATTTAATTCTATCAAAATGGAGAGGTGCTTTCCCCCACACCCCCTGAGTTTAGCTAGATGGCAGTGGTATGACTGCTGATTTTCATTTCAATCAGAATTGTACAAGATCATTGCCTAATTAGAATGGCAAAAAGAAAAAGACCAAAAAAAAAAAGGATCGTTTTTCACCTCCCCAGGAAAAGGGGAAATACTGTAGTCTATTAAGAAAATGATTCTCATTCACCAAAATGACCACTTGAGTTTCTATTGGCACCACTTGCCCTGATATTCAGTCTTTAGAGTTCATCCAGCAATATTTTTGATGGAAATCCATATGCATAGAGGTTTATTTTCTATTCACAAAAAGAATCACAAGAGTCTGAGGCCTGGGATACATGATCTCTGCTGGGTAAGCTATATATTTATTTTAAAAACCAACCTCAGAAAGTTTGGTTGTGTTTAAACCACCATGGCATAAAAATCATAAAAGCCTCATTGATGCCAGCAGAATGTGGTGGTCTATCTAAAGTAGGCTGGTTTGGGGTTTTAGTAATGGTTCTAAAGATGCCCACCCCCACAGGCCACATTTGTAGGAGGAAATCCAAGTTATTATTAGTAAGTCTGGGATCAACCAGATAGAGAAGAATTTTCTCCAGTCTGAGAGTCCTGCTGTGATGGAGACAGTCATTTATTGTGGCCGCAGTAGCAGCAGTGATATACACACACAAAACAGAAAGAGAAACAGAGGATATAGCATAGAGCAGAAAGGGTCCTTAGAGATCACCTTGTTTAATTCCTTCTCTTCACATGTGAGAAACTGAAACCCAATGAAGTAAAGTGACTTGCACAAAGCCAAGCCAGAGTTACAATATGGGTCTCTTTGTTCTTAATCCAGGACCACCGGCCTCCTTGGGTATTTACATCTTTGGGAATAAATGTGACCTAAAGCGCTGTCTCCCCACTCAAGGGTTCCAAAGCCCCATTCTGAAACTTCCTCTAAGACAGAAACATAGTTACCTATACTGTAAATTCTTCAAAGGGATCCTATCCATTGTTCTCAAATTCAAATTGTACATGTTTTCAGTTTATAGCATCAATCTATTACAATAATTCTACATTTATTTTTACCAAGACTTATTTGCCCACAAAATTTTCATCTGAACAATAAGATAAAGGATGGGATTATATGATTTGGTTATATGTGAAGCCTATTGGAGACTTCTGTTCTATGCTATTCCCAGACTATTGACCAAAAATCTTCCCTCACCAAACCCAGAAATTCCTGATATTTGGGTGTAGTCTATATCTATGGTGTTTTCTAAGAATTTATACTTGTCCATAGCACCCAGTAAAACAATTATTATATAATGCACACTTAATTGTGTTGACTGACAGGTTTCTTGGGAAACCATATCATTTTTCTGTCTTCCAGGTATCTTGGACAAGAGAGAAGATAAGAAAGCCAGAAAGATAATTAGTTTTTATTTGTAAGCTTATCGGGAAGTAAATGTGGTAGGAAAAGATTTAAAGAAACTAAAGAAAATGAATTATTTTATATATTGGAGCTATAATAGAAATAAAAACTATGACTTTTACTAAAATATGCTACACATACTTAGACCAGCAAGTCAATATTAGTATGAAAGCTATCTAATTGTCTCCCAGTCTTAGATATCTCTAATGAGATCAACAAATTATCTTTGACTTAAAACCACACCAAAGTCATACTCAATGTAGAAAAATATCAAAGACTAATAGAATCCCCTAGTTGGAATGGAATTTGGAAACAATGTGGATTAACATAGCTAAATAGAAATCTTTTCTAATATATCCCAATAAGTACTAATCTGGGTCTCACTTGAAAATTTCATTGATTGGGAAGTCACTATCTCTTAAAACAATCCATTCCTTTTTTAAGTTAGATCTATTTTTCTTTCTACCAAACTGAAACTACAACCCTTCTCCAACTTCTATCCATTTCTGCTATCTCTATCCTATGGGACCAAACAGAAAAAGTCCAATTCATTTTCATGTGACAGTACTCCAAATATGTGAAAGTAGCAATCCTGTTTCTCCATCTTCCAGGCCTTCTCTCCTCCAGACATATTAGTAATTGTTTCAATTGATCCATGTATAGCTTGATTTTGAGTTTCCTCACTATCCTAGAAGCTGTCTCCTTAATGTCTTGCAGCTTAAGAAAATCCTTTGCAAAATGAGGGGACTGCGGTCAGACAAGGGCATGGTATCACAGAGTCAGGTCAATAGCTTTGTAATTAATCTTTCTGTCTTCAGTTAATCCAATCCTTCATCCATATAGCTGCTAAAAGTGATATTCCTAAAGCACAGATCTGATCATGTCATTCTGTTATTCCAGAAACTGCAGTGGTTCTTTTGCTTCTAAGACAAATTACAAAGTCCTCTATTGGGCTTTAAAAGTTCTTTATGGTCTGGCTCCAAATTTATTGCCCTTTTTTACATGTTCTATGTTCCAGCCAGGTTGGCTTACTTTTTGTTGCTACCTGTACATAAGTATCCTGCCTCCCCATTGCTATGTTTTTATCTAGGCTATCTACAGTATGTGTCTACAATGCGAATTCATATCACCCTCACTGCTCCCTTAGAATCCCCAGCCTTGCTAAATTCAGATGCTAGTTTAGACCAGAATCTAAATGTGATCCCCAACAAGAGTTCTACTACTTAAAATTACATTATATATAGTTTTTGCTTAACTTTAGTTAAGTACATATTGTTTTCCCTTAAAAGAAAGTTCCTCTGCTAGAAAAGGCTGTTTTGTTTTTCTCTTTGTGTCTTTGGAACATAGAAAATGTGGGGCAAGTAGTGGGCATGTAATAAATGCTAATTGAATTTCTTTATTTCTTCTATAGCTATTCAAATACTGAAAGCATTTATCATGACTTCCAATCTCGCTCAATCTCGTCTTCTTTCTCTAAGCTAAATATTCCAATTTCTTCAACCAATTCTCAAATTGCACTATTTTCAGGCTCTTCAATATCACATCTGCCATTCTCTGAATGTTCTACATTGTGCTTCTTTACCTTTATTTTGTGAAATGAGAAACTCTTTGACCTATGTGAAACCTATGGACTTCTCAGAATAATATTTT
Organism: Sarcophilus harrisii; assembly: GCF_902635505.1. NCBI lineage: Eukaryota > Metazoa > Chordata > Mammalia > Dasyuromorphia > Dasyuridae > Sarcophilus > Sarcophilus harrisii. Next base: position 155,862,091 of record NC_045427.1, read on the forward strand.
TAAATGCTTAAAATAAAATAAGGAGAATAACAAAGGAAACCAATTATGGTGAAATAAAAATGCAATTTTTTCTGCTATTAAAATAGACTCTCTGAATTTACTCCCTAGATACCATGGCCCCAGGTTAAGAATTCCTACTCTCTAGCCTCTGAATGTCCTTCCTGAAATTTGACTCCTGAAACTAGATGTAGTCTTTATATTTGTATCACTTCCTCCTTTCTGGACATTGTACTTCTTTTAATGAACTCTAAAATCCATTCTTTTTTTGTTTGTTTAATGTGCCACATTTTGGAATCAGTTTCTAGGAATTTAGAAAACATTTTCCCACAAAACAATGTTATAAATTAAGACCCATATTCACAAATGGATCTAAAAAGGCTTTTTTAAATCCATAATGTAACTGAAATGTTGTACATTTACAGTGAAAATTTTAAGTAGCCAACACTTTTGCTATATGAATAATTATGCAAAATAGGAAACATTGAATAATAATCTCCTGTTTTGGATTGATGTATCCTAAATAATGGTGCTTGAAGAAAGTCAGCTTCAATTAAAAAATTCAAAAGACATATAGTAGATAGAGACCTTTGTCAAGATGCTGCTAGGAACTTCTGGACATTTTCATGATCCTCAGAGATTGATGAAACTGGATTTATCTTATTTCTAATTTCACTTTCTTTTTCTTGATATAAATATTATCATTAGTATGAATCTTGTATTTCTCAGCCATGATTATGCTTACGTTTTGATTCACATGGAATAAATAAGACGAAAAGGCAAAAAAGGACATGAAGAAGTGTTCTAATATAAATGATCCACAGTTGAGGAAAAAAGAGAGAGAGGAGAAAGCTTTAAAAAGGTGATAAAGATAGAATTGACATAGTTATATGAAAAGGAAATGAAAGAAATGATATGTGAGATGGAAGAAAAAAAGTAGCAGCATGGAAGGTATACAGGATCAGATAGTTCCCCAACCCAGACACCTAATGAAACTGTTAGGCCAAAGCAAACAAGAAGCTGGTCCAAAGCAAACAAGAAATATTTCATTTAGTGGACAAAGAAAAAAGTTGATGTAGTTCAAATGTGTGTGTGTGTGTGTGAGAGAGAGAGAGAGAGAGAGAACACATGTTCTGAGGGAATTTCAAACTAATTATAGCAGTAATAGAGTAATAGTCTGGGACATTCTCTAACACTGACACCATTTTCTAGAGGGTTAGAATTTTTTAAAATTTTGACAAATGAACATAATGGATTCACTTTGTATGTGTATAATACATCAAGAGATTAAAGCAGTCAGATTGAGACTGAATATATATAGATGTGGTGAACATCTGCATAAAGGTGTAATGGGAGATGAGTCCTTAAGCAAACCTCATCTATGTGCTAAGAAGGTATGTTCACATGAAGGGTGCTTTAAAGTTGCTTCCAGGAGAATTAAGATGGCATGTGAAGGAAGCACAAGTAGTCATTCTGTAACTGGTTTTGCTTGGGCTATACCACATGGTCAGGAGGTACCCTATTTTTCTGAGCTAGAGTTTTTGGAATTTTTTTTTATTCATAATTTTTTTATTTCTATTTTTTGTTCTTTTCATTAATTAATTAATTTAGCACACATCACTTTGTGAATCATGTTGGGAGAGAAAAATCAGAGCCAAAAAAGGGAAAAACCATGGGAGAGATAAAACAACAGAAAATAGAAGTGAACATAGCATGTGTTGATTTATATTCAATCTCCTTAGTTCTTTTTCTGGATGAAGGTAGCATTTTCTTTCCAAAGTTCTTTTGGGATTGCCCTGGATCACTGAACCACTGAAAAGAACCAAGTCTTTCATAGCTGATCATCGCACATTTTTGCTGTTATTATGCACAATGTATTCCTGCTTCTTCTTATTTCATTTAGCATCAGTTCATGTAAATCTTTGCAGCCTTTCTAAAATCAGCTTGTTTATCATTTTTTATAGAACAATAATATTCCATTATCTTTATATAATTTGTAATGACAATGTTATAAAGAGAAGATCTATGACTCATTTATCTCTTCCCTTCCAGGCCATATGATCCCCAAGAAATGGGGCCTTTGAGGCATCTTCAAACATCATCTCCCATTCTAGAAATATAGTGGAACCTCAAATTTTTCGAGTTTCAAAGGTGAGCAGTTTGGGCTAAAGGAATTTAGAAATCCAGGAACTCAGACCAAATGTTAGCTGGGCCTGATTCTGAGGAGCCCTTAAAAACACAGAGACTTCTGGGCCAAATGTCTATAGCAATACCTCCTTTGGAGGTAAACTTGATAGGATCAATATTATTTCAGAACTGATCAAAAGTCTGAGCCTAATCACACATTCCAGCCCTACATACATCTAAACCATGTTGATTTAAAATGAATTAAGCCCCTGAGGTGATGGGGAAAATATCTGAAATTTGTTTTTGCTATATATTTGAAGTAAATATTCTTTTGTAAAAGTTACTCATTGTTAAATGTTTAAACATAATGGAAGTGCTGGTCACTGGGTCTCTAAAATAGGTGAATCAGGGGAAACTCACAAACTTTTCAAGACAACTGAGAACTTTAGGATGTGGAAATATATTCTATCTGGTTTTGAGAGAGTGGATCTGAACCTATGCGGAACAAAGATGATAATTAAAGTTTCCAGGATAGTTAAAATGAATAAGAAAGATAAAATTGGCACATGAAGGGGGGAAAAGATTTCCAAGACAGATTTTTGGGCAATATCCTCATTTAGGGGACAGAGAGAAGACAGTTCATGAAAAGAAACTGAAAAAGAGTGGCTAGGAAAGTAGAAGAAAGAAAGCCAAGTCAATGAAAGAGAAAATATTAAGAAAAGGGGGCATGATTATCAATGTACAATAATTTAGAAATGTGAAGAGGGATGAAGACTGAGCAAAATCTATTACATTTGTCAGTTAAGAAGTCTTTGGCAACCTGAAAGAAAACAGTGTCTTTATAATAGTGATGATGTAAGTCAGGACTCCGGATTTTAAGAAATGAGTAGATAGCAAGCAAGTAGAACAAATAGATATAGGCAATTCTTCCTGGGATAAGACAATACCTTGATCAAAAGAAAGGGCAAGGAATTGTGTGCATATTGGTGTTTGTGATTTTATGTGTCTGTTAGGATAGAGAGACAATATATTTTAAGTAGAGTAGAAGAAGACAGAAGAGAAGATTGAAGATGAAAGAGAAGGAATTATGAATAGGAGGTTATAGGGAATGGGAGGAGGGGAAAGGGAAAGTTTCTGGTGTCCTAAAAGGGAATGGAATTAAGCCTTTTCTTCCTTTTCCATTAAGAAAAATGTCTTTCAAATAGAAAACAGGAAAACAAGAACTAAAATAGAGAGATATTGAGAAAGCATTTGATTTTTAAAATCAATTCAGATCTCCAGCCTCAGACATATATTCTAGTGAGTGATTTTGTTTCAATATGATAAACTTAAAACACACAGACACACAGACACAAGAAGAGAATGAAACAAGTTCCCAGCTGTGACTAGGAAGGGAATTATCAAATTAAAAATGGTGGGAGGAAATCATACTAGATAATTTTGTTTATATGAAATTGAAAAGTTTTGCAAAAAACAAAATTAAATCACCTTTTTAGAAAAAGTAGGAAAGTAGACAACTAGGAAAAAAAAGAAAAACATTATACTGATTAATCTCATAAGCGGTTTGATTGACCAGATCTATAAGTAAGAACTTGTAGAGGGTCACAGTCAGTGGGGGAACTCTGGGTGAGGTATAAGACCCTTCAGCCCAGAGAGAACCTGCTACCAATGTCTGCTTTGGCTCCTCATCTCCCCCAAGGATTCTCAGCCTTCTTGAGAAAACAGGGGGGTGGTGACAACCTGTGTTTTGATTGAAGCAGAGTGATACCAGGTGGCAATCTACATACAATAGCAAGTTGTTCATGTGGTTCCTCATGTGCAGTATATACTGGGCACATGCCCAGTGTTTTGGTTGCATAATGATATGAGAGAATAAAAAGGGGAACATTCCTGAAATAAATGGACTCCATATTTCCACCATCCTCAGGAGTCCCACCTCATCACTCCTCCCCTAAGACGGTATGTTTTAACCACCCCAGCATGTGGGCTCTAGAAAGCAGGACGTAATATTTTAATCACCCTGGCCTGAAGGCTCTAGAAAGCACACAACATATCAGCGAGGGGACTCTAGAAAGCACAGTATGTTTTGTCATCCCAACTTGGGGGCTCTAGAAATCAGGGCCCAACAAGAACTAATAGAATTATATAAGACCAAAAAACATTTCCCAAAATATAAATCAAGGGATATTCTCAAAGAATTGCAAACAATTAACAAGCATATCAAAGAATGTTCCAAATCACTAATAAGAGATAAAATCAAGTCAACCTATTATGTTTCAATGAACACCCAAGTATTTTACAATAAAGATGATAAAAATGGAAATGATCAAGATCAAAGGGGATACAGAAATATAGGAACACTAATGCATTATTAGTGGGTTTGTGAATTGGTCCAACCATTTGGGAAAAATTTTTTTTTTAATTATGCTAAAAAAAATCCAGAAATGCCATTAAGCAGTCATATGCCTCAAGAAAAATGGTTACAAAGTCAGGCCCTACATACACCAAAATGTCTAGAATAGAACTATTTTTGTAGTAGCAAAGAATTAGAGGGAGAAAAAAGTCGATAGTCACCAAAAGGGGAATGACTAAACATATTACTACAAATATTTGGAGACTTACATGAACTGTACAAAATGAAATAAATTGACAAGAAAATATATAGTGAAAACAATATAAATGAAGGGAGCAACAACAATCAAAACTATGTCTTGTGAAATTATAACAACTGAGTTTATCACTCAGAAAAGATATAAGGAGATACTACTTTTTCTAAAGATGGAGGGAAGGCACTATGGTTGTGGAACACTGCATTTAATCCAGACTTTTTGATATATTGGTTACTTTTATTGAAATATTTTGTTTCCCCTCTTTTAAAATCTTTCTTATAAAGGATCTCTGACTGGAAGGGTATCAGACAGAAATATATGTGCAAAAATAAAACACTTTAAAATAATAATTAGAATTCTTAAAAAATGAAATAGACTCCTCTGAGGCATTGAGTACCTTATCATTAAAAAGTTAGTTAAATGTTCTGGACATTGTCCTAAGCAATAAAATATGTTCAAACATGGACTACACTTGTCAAGGATATTGTAAAAAAAAAAAAAAAAAAAAAAAAAGACCCCTACAGAGGTTAGGCAGTTGGACTTGCTGACCTTTGAGGCTTCTTCAAATACTAAGCTTTTATAATTGGGCTGACAGGTAGAGAAAGTCAGAACCTGGGCTGTGGAAAACAGTCAATAAACTACAACTCATCTGGCTAAAGCTCTGAATCTGAATCCTCAGAAGGCTAGTGTGAGTTTCAAGTGCCCTTAGAACCTTAATTAGACAGCTATCCCCTTTCTGGGAGGAAATAGAAGATCTTGAAGAACCCTTCACATACACTGGAGTCGTGAGAGGTCAGGAGACATCACCTTTCAAACAGTGTCTAATTGAAGTCCTGCCCAAGAAAGACACCTCCACTGGCTGTCTGAACCTTTGGGTCTGCACTTACTAATATAGTAAAAATAATAAAAATAACCCCTTAGATTACAGCTCTATAACTGATTGCATGAAGCAGGGGCATGAATTGTGGAGAAAATTACAAAGAGGGTTTATTTCTGGCTTGTAAGACTGTAGCCTGTGCCAGGTGCAACCAGTTTGGGGAACAATGTCGAGCAGGGGGTTGAGTGGGGTGGTTACTTGGCAGACTAATGTAAGTCCTATGATTTCATCAAACAGGCCTGAGGACTCCCACTGAGCAGGAGAGAAGTGCCTTCACTCCTGACTTTCCAGAGAATCTTGTGAATTTAGACACAGGAGATTAAACACACAAACGCTTAGATTGTACCATGTATTGCACATTGCAAATCTTCTAGGAAAACAAGCAGGTGAAAGAGAGAATATTCATAATTATTGTCCATGTCTTCTAATTACAGGATGAGAAAAAGAAAGAGAATGAGTGGAGAAGGGAGAGAAAGAGGGGAGAGATACAGAGTCAGAAGGATAGAGAAGGGGAGAGACAAAGCAAAGGATGAGGAGGAAGAAGGAGAAAGGGAAAGAATGGGAGAAAGGGAGAACACATCTTTGCAAATGATATTTCTTGAAGAGAGAAAAAAAAATATCATGGTCTATGTCTCAAACCTGGAAATCATTTTCTGTAATTATGTCACATTTGATGATCTTCAATTGTTCCACCTGAATATTATGCTTTGGCTAGCCAAACAGCATAATAGAATTATTATTAATATATCCACATTCTGATTCAGGCTATTATGAATATTTTAAGGTTAAAGGATTTGTTTGTTTTTATTTTCATAAATACATATTTGAATCTAAACTCTGAACAAATAAACATGCTGAGGACACAGGTATACAGAAACATTTGCTGACATAAAAAGTGTGGGCTAACATAAAAGCACAGGCTGCCTCCAAGAGCTACTTTAGCTTCTTTGGAATATCTGCAAGTGGGTTAATCACAGAAGATGACTGCTTTTCCTTGATATGTTTTACAACGTTATTTTACAATGTAAATCACCATGTGGAGGACAAAATATCCCCTGCATGATGTCAGCTGCAATTCAAGCCCTATTTTTCAGGATCCCGGGGAAACTGAGTCTCTTCATGTAATGGCACATAGCTGGCCACACACTGGTTTTTGAGTAATACATAATGTGATTCTGAAGTAAAAGTGACAAACAAATTTTTAACACTGCATATGTTCGATGCTCTCTGCCAAGAAGGGGGAGGACAAAAAAAAAAAAAAAAAGAAAAAGAAAAAGAAAAAAACCTACTTTGGCACAGAAAGCCAAAGTGCAAGGGTTCTTTTGTGATCCATAATGAGAAAACGAGTGGAGATGTCTCTGACCTTGTCAAATTAGTGCCAAAAGAGGCATTCAGAACAGCTCAAGAGACTCAATGGGCATTTCTGCCCTGAATACTTGGAGGATAATTTCCTATAGGATGGGACTTGGTTCTTTTTCCCCTCTACTACAGAATTCTATTCAGTTCTCTCACAATTCATTGTGATTGGGGTGGGTGGGGGTTCACAGAAGTGGTGGGTATGGAGAAGTATAGGGAGAGGAGTTGGCTACTTGGGTGGGTTGCCACAAATTAACCCAGTTTTCCTTAAATATTAACAATTTTCTCAGGCAGATGTTTGTTTCTTAAATCATCCCTCTTACTAATATTGAAACTAGATTTGTCTTCTGGCTGCAAGTCACCAGACCTTAGGGATGATGATAATTAAGAAATGCTAAGACACAAAAGAAAAAACTGCAAATATGTTTGAGTGTTTTTATATGGCTGTTCGAGTCATGTCCAACTTGTCACAGCCCCATTTTAAGGTTTTCTTGGCAAAGACTCTGAAGCGACATTATTTCTTCTCCAGCTCATTTTACAATTGAGGAAACTGAGGCAAAAAAGGATGGAGTATCTTGAAGAGGTCAGATATGAATTCATGAAAGAGGCCTTTATCCACTGTAGCAGCCAGCTGTCCAGGTATGAGAAGTAGGGCTTCTCATGTACAGCAGCTGTCAGTCTCCGAGGCACACAAACCATTCCTCCACACGTTCACTGGTTTATATGGAGACTGCTTTGTTTCCTTCTCCAAAGGATGAGAACTTAATATAGCATAAGTAGCAATAATCTTTTCTGTTTCTTGCTACCTGTATGATTTGGGGCAAGTGGCCTTGGCTAGCACTAGTTTCCTCATCTGTTGAATAAGGGGGATTTGATTAAATGGTCTCTAAGGTTCTTTCCAACTCTGATTCTCAGATCCCATTACACTATTTATACCAGTCTTTTTGAGCTAATGCTTTATTAGCAATTTGGCAATTTGTTTTAAAAGCAGGATCAGACTGCGCTACTAGAGAACAAATAACTAATTCAACCTTAGAAAACTTTCCTTCTCCCCTTAAATATTCCCCAGCCTTGTTTTTTAATGCACTGGGATTGTGCTTGTGACCTGCACGAGACTTTATGCATTCATTAAGCCTGTCTAGTCTTGTGCTTACTCATTCCCTCAAAGATGAATGAAAGGCTGCCCCATTGAAATGCTGCCCCCCTGGGGCACAATAGGGTCTGTCTGAGGATGGGATTTGGAATCCCCTATAGAGTGCTTGAATGGGCAGTGATGCTGGGAAATACCATTGCCAACACTTAGCCAGATGCAGCTGGGTCACCACCTCAGGTGTGTGTCTGGGCCTCCAATTTGTATAGCTTCACTGTCCAGCTGCTTTAATTAGCAACCTTCAAAGTGTTTGACAAATCTGCATTATTGAATGCTATTCTCCCCACTGCAGGAGGGGGGCAAGTGCCCCAGTAAATCATTCTGCAGATTTACAAAGAAGCTGGTACCGTCTCTAGAACTTGGGCAGTGGGGCAGATTCAAGAAAATAGTCTCTACATTACAAATTTAGAGCTAAATCAGAAGGGTAGAATTAAATACACATATACATACACAAAGAGGCAACTAGGGCACAGTGGATAAAATATTAAGCCTAGAGTCAAAAACACTCATCTTCCTGAGTTCAAATCCGACTATAGACACTTGTTAGCTGTGTGATCATGGGCAAGTAACTTAATCCTGTCTGCCTCATTTTCTTAATTTGTAAAATGAAAGAAAATGTCAAATCATCCCAAAAGAGGATCATGAAGGGTCAGAAACGATTGAACAATCCCATATACGCAAATCCTCAAACAACAACAAATATAACAAGTTACATAATATGCTTTCCATAAAACAAGATTGTCTTAATGGGTAACAGCATTATTATCCCCATTTTACAGACAGCCAAACTGAAGCACAGAGAGGTTTAAGTGTCTTTCTTCTCTAGTGTCATACCAATGTCAAATGTCACAGCTAGACCTAGAACTCAGATAATTGAATGCAAGACCAATATAGTCTTACATTTTATGTAAGACTAAGATATCTTTCAGCTAAGCCCCAAGTCATTATTTCATGATGAACTTCTAAAAGTTTACCATAGTGTTATTCTGATATCAGAGTTCATAAAATTCTGTCACTTAAACAAGTAAGGTATAATCTCTAGTTTTATATCTTGCATTATATGAAAATCAGCTTCTACAGTTTGTTTTAAAATACTGAATGAGAAGAAAAGGGGTCTGACAGCTTCCTCACAAAGCAGGCTGGGAAAGATAGCATGATACCAGGCCATTTAGCAGAGAGTAGAGGTCCAGATGTCTCATTCCACTCACTCTTTGAGGAAAAACACATTCTATGAAATTAACCCCAGAGACCAATAGACAAATACCAAATTGTTCTCTGGGGTAGTCCAATCCTGAACGTATTAGAAAAGCACTGCTTCGGCAGACTTCCAGATTTGAAGGGGTATCTCATAAGAGAAGAATGGGGGGGGGGGAGCGCTAATTTTATAAGGAAAGATATTTTTAGATGCCATAGAAAATAAAGAATGCATGTAATAGTTTGATGATGATTTAAACTGGCTCCACTAACTTCATTGCAGATGGGGACATTTGCTGCTCACTCTTCACTTCTACATCTGTACCTTTTTTATCAGCTTACTTGCCTCTAGAACAAAATTACTCCTTATGAAAAGTAAAACTATTAGAAATAATCCTGTATTGGCAGATTTTAACTGTAGACTTGGCTATGATTTTAATCACTGTTTGGGGCATTCTAAGGCCTTGTTTCTATCTGGTTGACTATTCAGTATCTAAATGTAGCCAATATAATCTGTAAATGTGTCTCTAAATTTAAAAAAAAAAAAGTTTTTAGAGTAAGAAATTTTCATTGCTGAGGGCAGAACCTGTAAATGTTGAAGGTTTCGTTTCTACTCCATGTCAAGTTTTAGCCCAAATGGAACCATGCTGCCTGTGATACAGGGACTGATAGGACCTATTCATGTAGCACATTCTGATCATTCATGATATATGTTAAAAAGCCAGAGATACCAGTTCAAGCTGTGTTTTACCTGTATAGATGCTGTTACATTAGTGCCAGAATCTTTATGTTGCCTTGAAAAATCTAAGAAGCCCTACTCTGTGACAACTAAATAAATCAGCCAGCCATCAGGCCAACTTGTTAAAGACAAATTAAGTCATGATAGGGAAAGAGAACCTGAAACACTGCCTGTGGGAACCAGCAACTCCTGCTAATGGGTGGTATGGATGGGGGAGAGGGGAAAAGTAGGGAACATACAAAGAATATCTTTAAGCTTCTTCTGGGGAATCTGGAAGCAAAAAGACCTGGGCTGGAGAAGGGTACACTTGGCACATAACCACTGAGATGAAAAAAAGATCCATCTGGTAGCTTACAATTTTAATTGATTATTCTTGTCAATTAGGTGCACTGCTCCCTTTTTTCTCTCACAACTTAAATAATTGGCTTCTCTGCCTCAGTTTCCCCATCTATAAAATGAATGGGTTGGTGCAACTTCCAAGGTTTCTTCCAACTCTAAATCAGGACTCTTGTGATGCTACTAGCATTGATTAAATTTCAGTGTCCTCTATCAAAGCTCAGTCCCTTGCCCCCTATTACTTCTCTCCATCTTGCATACATTTAGCAATTTCTTACATATACATAGATGTTTATGCTTATTACACATTTTATTATTTCCTTATGATAGCCTACTCAGATACAGAAATAATGTCAATATTGGCACTACTTTAGATAGGAAGAAATTAAGAGATCTATCCAAGTTCACATAGATAATAAGCACAGAATAGTATCTTCTTCCTTGGAATCCTATGCTCTTTTCACTGCTCTAAATTGCCTAATTAGTCTAGATCAAATGAAAACTTTATTAATTATGTAGAAAAAAAATCAAGTATCATTTCACAAAGATATTTTATTTGGTAACATGTCAAGCATAAACAATTACATGGCAAGCATCTCAACAGTCTAAGTTAAATGAGACCAAGACACCAATACCAGATTTCTGCTTTGACTGGGAAGAGTGACCAGTGAAGGAAGAAATTATGTTATGTTTATTCATCCCTTTAACCATGAAAATAATTTCTTAGAGCTATTATGTATTAGAGTTTAATAACTACAGTAGAATACAAAGTGAAAATGATGAGAATTTTCATATAGACTTTCTTTACTTACACTAATACAATGGCAGAAGTTGTTTACATAAAACAAGCTTTTTAAAGCATTTTGTGTGTGTGTATGTGTGTGTGTGTGTGTGTGTGTGTGTGTGTGTGTGTGTGTGTTGTGAGTGTTGTGGAGAGGAGGAGGTGGCAGTTGAAATAGAATTAGAAGAAAACTGACAGCATTTCTTCAAAAAAAATCTATTTTTTGTGGGCTTGATCTATAAACACACCACTTAGGATCAATTCATTGGGAAAACACTGAAGTCCATAAAAACAACATTTATATGAGTTGTCTCTTTGGAAGGCAAACAACAAAGACAATGATGACAGAAAGGAAATTGCAAAGGGAATATACTGGGAATTTCTATAAATACTGACTTTCTAAATGCCACATAATAGCAAAAGAAATCTAGCTGGGGAATTATTATTTCGCGTTAATATTAGCAAAGGAATGGCGAAGAATATAAAATTTCCTCAGGGGAGGAAATTAACAGTATAGGAATTCCCTCCACCAAAGTAGATTACCAATCCTGCTATGATTTAATAGATAAATGTAGGACATTACCTGAAGCACAGAAAAGATGAGTGATTTGCTGAGATCACAGAGTTAATGAGCATCAGTGACAAGACTTGAACCCCTTTCTTACTGACTTCAAGCTTAGAAATCATCACGAGTAGATTTTTTTGGATCTCTTTTTCCCCTCCTGTAGTATTGAAGCAATGATGGCTATAAACTGATTCCTTAACTTTTATCTGTTTTACCTCATGCGCTTCAGTAGATTTTTTAAGTGGCAGTGGCTAGGGCAGGTTAGGAGTTCTATGCATACCCACAGGAACAAAATGCAGCTAAGTGGCCCTCAAGGGGCCTGCACTCATGACCTTGGTCTTCTCAGCACTACAATTTAACAAGTGGGCTAACTAGGGCATCTATAACAGCCAGACTTAGCACATTCATTTATTTACTTATGGGGGGAGAGGGGGGAGCTCCTAAAATAGCAATTAGAACACAAATTTGACTTGTCAGATTTGCCCCTTAAAAAGGAAAGGGGAAAGCAGCTAAGAAAGCACAGCCAGATGGTTCTTCCTTCTGTTAGAATTTTCTGATGCTCTTACCTGTTTTAGAGATATGACATTGCAGCAATTAGCAGAGCATAACACCAAGACCCCTTTAAACAAAGGAAAGCACCCAGGAACATTCCATCTTAAGAGAGCACTGGAGGCCTACCTAGCTAACCAGGCATTTCCATAAAATAATACCTCCTTCCTGTATATATTAAGAAAACTAGCTTTGGTCCAAAATAACCAGGAATACAATCCTTTCATTATGATAACTGCAGAATCCTAATCAGCTCGTACAGAGGTCTAGAAAGAAAAAAAATCCTAGAAGAAAAAGGCAATAAATTGCACATCCTTTGAAATCTGCTTGCTATCATAATATGTAAATTGCCAAATGTCTGAAATTTAAGGCTCAGAGTTGCCTCCAGTTATTTTGTCACTTCCTTCCCTTCAGCATTTCTCCAGTCCAACTGCTGAATCCATCACATAAGATTGTTTTAAATGAAAAGAATAGGAGGCATGGAGACTACTCTGTTGGAAGCATTTTGTTTCATTAAAAAAAAAAAAAAATCACCACCCTGACAGCTTAGCTGGAAGAAATCCAGGACTTTTGAAATCTCCCACTAGGATCTAACATTAAGGAAATAGCTAGTTACAACTAAAAAAATACTAAAGGGAATATAAATACTAAAGGGAGTGTAGGATACCTGAAAATTAATGAATACAGAGTTTACCCTGCTTGTGAAGATGTTGGTTGTAAGAGTATTGTGAACTTTATTTGTAAGTAAATTATAACAACAAAAACAAGTCCATACCTGTTTCTTATTCAGAGCAAAATCTCTATGCAACCTTCAACAGAAAGAATCAAACCATACTGCAGTAAACCCTGTCATTCCCTATTTCTTTACAATCAATATCAATTGGTACAAGCCGATGTGATTGAGTGATATGCTACTTAGACAGTGGGTCTAAGAGGCTATAGTTCACAGCCCTGTCTAAGCACTGAGAACCACCAATGTATTTACAGAATTAATTTCAGTTTGCATTTGTATATCAAAGATCACAAGTTGTAGTCACAAGTGGATTTGTTTTTTCCTACCTCATGATGATTCCTGTTCAGCCACTCCTTGATGGTGGTTAGGGCTATGGTTGCAGCTGGCTCATTTGGAAATCCTGCATCAAGAGCAAACAAAGATCAAAACAAAATAGAATTAATCCAGTATAGAAACTGTTTTGCTCATGTGATTAGATCTTTAATAAAATCAGAACAAATTTACAGGCATTGTGAAGGACATTGTGGGGGAATATAAAGACAAATTAGACATGGTTACCACCCTCAGAGTGTTTATAATCTAGTTGTGGAGGCAGAAAAAAAAATCATTGTGAATATTATTTTTTTAAAAACAACAAAATTGTTGTTTTAATTAAAATAGCGCCAAACAATGTGAATCATCACAGGGATTGTATGATTAATTACTCAATGTACTCTATTGACAACAAGTGCTCCAAGAATTCAGAAGAGAGATTGATCACTTCTAGGCAAGAGTCATTTAGGAAGACATTAAGCAAGTGGTGGGATTGGGGCTTTATTTGGAAGGATGGGAATGATATGTATATTCAAAGAAAATGGGAGATTAAGATCATATGTGTGTGTGTGAATGTGAGCCTAGGCACACAGCCATGCTTTCCTGACAAGCACTTAAAATACTAAAATTGATTTTAGAAACAGAACCAGTCATCATTCCTGTCGCTTGATCGGAGGTTTTCATGATGAAAATGTTTTACATCTGGACCTACGACAGGGAATGCTAAAATAAAATAGGCATATTTAGTATTCTTCTCTGCAGGAATTTAGTATACTATAATATGGGAAGAAAAAAGTTTTGCAGTTTAAAAAAATAACAACAAGCCTTCTATACTATGGTAACTATTCTACCAATTCTAGTTGCCTCAAAAGTATCAAAATCACATTAAAATATGAATTACAAACTTTGCACCATTATAACTATTCATTTTCAGTTAGCTTCCACAATCAGAAGAAAGTTGTAAAGTTGTCTGCTTTTTCAGGCACAAAATCATAAAACTGTTTTATTTTGTAGCCTTAGGTGGGGAGTTGAAATAATTAATATGGAAAGCACCCTGAGGTATGGGGGTATGTGAAAATTTCTAAATTTTTTCCTGTTCTCCCTCATCTCTCTATGTCATAGTTCTACACTTGCTTTAGAGGAGAAGGTGAAGAAGGCTAACTTAAATTGGAACAAAAGAAAAGGAAAGATACAAAATAAGGGAATGGAAAAAATCCCAGTTCTGGAACCAGAGGACCTAAGTCAAAGACCACTTCTGGTCTTTTTCTTCCATATTCTATAAATATTCTAAGAATATTGTCATGAATCTGTAATCAGTCAGTCAATAAACACTTATTAAGTGTCTACTGTGCTTGCCAGGCACTGTGTCGGGCCTTGGGGATATTAAGAAAGGCCATAGACAATCCTTGGTCTTCTCAAAGAGTGGACAGCCTAAAAAGGAAGACAGCATGCAAGCAATCTTATGGATACAAACTGTAGTCAAGATAATTTGGAAATAAAGAGAGAGAAAGCACTCTCAGTAAGGGTGATCCTGAGCTACAATTTAATAGAAGCCAGGAAATGGGGATAAAAAAAGAAAGAGTTCTAGATAAGAGGAACAGCCCATGAAAATGTCTGTAGCTGAGAGATGAACCTTCCTATTTGAGAAAAGGAGACCAGTGTCTCTGAACTGAAAAATGCATGTGAGGATTCTTGGTGTAAGAAGTTTATTAATAATCATCTGCACTAATAATCAAGGTGACAATTACAATCACCTAAGGAGGTACTTTACAGACAGCAACTTGGGTCAATTATTAAGCATTTGTAAGTCAAATAACAACTTTCAAAGATTTTCAGAAACAAGTCTCCTTCCACATGTCCTTCCATTTAGCCATGTCCTAAAGCATAGAAAGTAGGGACTGGAAACTAGCAAGAGGAATAAAGTAAAAAGAAAGTTGAGTAAATGGAAAGTTTAAAGATAATATGGCTGTATTTTCATCTCAACTCTTTCTCTAAAGATAGGAAAAAGGTTTATTCAAAGTTTGGAAATCTCTCTCCATTGAAGTCTAGAAAACATTTGGAATTGGCATTTGCCTTTTTGGTGGTATATTTATTTACTAACACAGATAACCAAGTTTAACTTCAGTAGCAAAAAAAAAAAAAAAAAAAAAAAAAAAAAAATCTATTATTTCTACAACTCCTAAATGACTTTTTTGAAACAAGTACATGAGAGTCTTTATGGTATAAAAATGTATGATACACTAATTTGATGTTTAAACTTGCAATCTTTCAAGGTCACTAGGAACCATGGCTCCCCTTTGTAGGTGACAAAAAAGACCAAGAAAAGTCTTAATTTGCCTGTATTTTTCACTATGGAACATGATAGATGTACAGCCTGAGAAGCAACAAGCATTGTCTACAATTGGAACTAATAGAACTGACTAAAAAACAAAGTTAATTTAAAATATATATCTAGCTGTTGTTTTGATTTTTCCAAATAATACTCTCCCCTCCAAGTCTTTCTATCCTACAGCTCCCTATTCCTTTCTCTCCTCTTCCTCCTTACACACACAGTTTCTCCCTCTACAGTAACCCCCTTCTTTCCTTTCCATCCTTTTCTACATGGAGATGTACTCCAAATCTATCTTTTCCATTGTAGCTTCTTCCCCTATGTTTACTACTACATTTCCAAATCACTATTAGATATCTCCATCCAGATGTCCCCAAAACAACTGAAACTCAGAATGTCTAAATCATCTCCTTCCCTACTTCTTATATTTGTCCCTACACAAACTTTTATATTTTTACTAATGGCACCACCATCCACCCAATATCTCATTTTTATAACCTGAAAGAGTAATTTTCACCTGTTGCCTCTCACTCATTCCATCTATCTAATCAAATCTTATTGTTTCCATAGTATTGTCTTATCTCTCAAAGCTGGACCCTCAGTCACTCTACCTGCAATCACCGTAATCCAGACCCTCACTTTTTTTTTTTTTTTTTTTTTTGAGGAAATCAAGATTAAATGACCTTCTCAGGAACACATAGCTGCTATGTCTGTGTCTGAGGGCAAATTTGAATTCAGAGTCAACTGATTCCAAGATCAGGACACCATTCACTGTGATATTAGCTGCCTCTATTTTGTTAGCTTCTTCTCTATATCATTGCCAGAATAATTTTCTTTAATTCACCAGTATGGTTATGTCACTATTAAAAAGTATCTTTTAGTGACACCCCACTGTCTACAGCATAAAGCATTAATTCTTGACGCTGATATTCAAGGCTCTCCATAATCTAGTTCCAATTTGTTTCTTCAACATTATGTTAAACTACTTCCTTTCACATATTGGTGATTCCTGCCAAATCTTCCCTCATTCTCATCATTCCCTTTCCTGTTTCTTTGCCTTGATCATTCCATCCCATAAGTCTGCAATAGCCTCTAAATACAAAATCTGAGGGTTTTCTTGTTAAAGCAAGTTATATAAAACCCTCTGCTACTTTTATATTTTCTATTATTTTTAAAATATTTCATTGACTTTTTTTCTTTTTCTTCAAATAATTTCCCAACATCCCCTTCTTCATAAAACCTTTCCTTACAGCAAAGAAAATGAATCAGGGATAAAAAACGAAGCTATGACATACAAGAAAAAGCAACATTCTAAACTTGCAATCCACCTCCATTTTACCAAAAGGAAAATGCTTGTTTCAACACTGTTATTGTTAACTAAGACAAGTCATTTAACTTAATTTAATTTATGATATCTTTTAGTGAAGCTGTCATTTATATCACTATAGAGCATGTTCTTCCCATTCTGCTTTGTTTTCTCTGTATTGCTTTATATCAGCCTTTTCAATTTTCCTTGGATTTCTCTATTCATCATTTTTAATGAAATATGATTAATATTCACATTTTGAGAAGTCATAGACACCAACTTTGCTTCTAGTTTTTTGCTACCTTAAAAAAGTATTTATACAAAGATTTTGATTTGCAAGTAAGAGTTCCTTTGATCATTGACTTTTCTGACCAGTCCTGAGATAATTGAAACATTTCAGCAATTTACTCATTTTTGTCCTAGAATGACTAGACCAATGCACAACTTAACTCAAAATGCAGTATATCTATATCCTCACAACTACTCCAACAAGAACAATTTCTCCCTTTGATAATAGTTTTTGAATTTGATGTAAATATATTGAAATATTGGAGTTTTTAAATGTGACTTTCTCCTATTATCTTTCCTATCAAAATAATCCTGAATGCCTCCAAAAAAACCAAAACTGGCCAAACCAAACCAAACAAAATTAGGAAAAAGAGGCTATTCCATTTAAAGTAAGGATAAAAAGCATGAAAATAGGAGTATTTATCAAACCTGCTAATGATATAAATTTAATTACAAAACATTTTAAAAAGGAAGACATTTGGAAAATCCAGAATCTAAGATATGGGTAGATCAAAATATGTGCGTATATATACACACACACACACAAATATGAATACATTATATATGTACAGATTAATATGCATTTATAGTTACATATATAACTATGTCCTTTTATCAATTAAAACATTTTTATGGAGATACATAAATGCATTTAAATATATTATGTTTAACTATATCTATATGTATACATAAATATAGCTATATTTATATATAGATATATGTGTTTAAGTGCAGGTGTGTGTAAATGTGTCTACCTATATCTACACACAAACACACACACACACACACACACATATGTATGTATATACATTTACACCCATATATAGCTATATTTTTACACACCTATCTTGGATTCTCTATTTTTTCTACATGTTTTCCTCTTTATCTGCAAAGAATTTTTTGGTAGTTGAATTTATATGTATATTGGTAAGCTAATGCTTATAATCTAACATGTTTTAGCATTATTTGGGGTGGAATTTCCTTTCTTCTGTTTGTTGTTGTTGTTGTTGTTGTTGCATATACAAAAGCTGATGATTTTGTGGATTTTATGTCATTCTATTTTAATGAAATTTTTATTTGACTTTAATCAAATCAAGCCAACAAGCATTTATTAAGTGCTATTATATGCTTGGCACTGTGCTAAGTGCTAGAGTTACAAAGAAAGGTATGAAAATAGTCCCTTTTATCAAAGAGTTCACAATATAATGGAAAAGACAATGTGAAAACAATTATGTACAATCATTATTTATAAAATATAAATTGGAGATACTCAGCAAAGAAAAGGCTCGAGCATTAAGGAGGATTTAAGAAACCTTCTTTTAGAAGTGGGGGCAGAGTTGGGAGGGAAGAGGGAAAGATGATGGGAGGAAAAGAAGAAGGGAGGGAAAGAAGGAGGGAGCGAGGGAGGAAGGAAGGAGACAGAAAAGGAGAGGGAGAGAGTAAGGAGGATCACAGCTTATGTAGTGGTCCTGGAAAACTAGGAAGATGATTGGTATTTAGGATAGGAAAGTTAGGAAAAGTGAATGGGTACTTTTGGAGAGGAGGAGGAAGTGGCAGTGGGGAAAGAAGGGAAGAAAGGGGAAGAAGTCAGATAGAACAAGAACCATGACAGAGTTGTGTCAGAGAAACCTAGAGAGAAGAAAGTATTAAGTAGAAAAGGGTGATCAACAGTGTCACAGGCTAAAGAGATGTCATGAATAATGGAGATTGAGAAAAGGTCATTAAATTTATTTAATTATAACTATTATAATTACATTATTTAAGAGATAACTGATAAATTGGAGAGAATAGATTCAGTTGGATGATGAGGTCAGAGCTTGACTATAATGGGTTAATAAGAGATTAAGAGCAAAGGCAATAGAGGCATTGATCTTAGATGGCCTTCTAACTCAAGGAGTTTAGCCACACAGAAAGATAGATATGCGAAAATAGCTATTGGATATAGATAGATCAAAGGAGATTTTGTTTTGTTTTGTTTTTTCTTTGTGCTTTTTCTCAGCTTTTTAAATTGTTTTATTTCTGTAACTATTGCTTTTAGCATTGTGTCAAATAAGAGGGGACATAAAAGGCACATTTGTTTTATGGTGATATAGTGAAAAGTTTTATACTATAAATAATTATAGCTCTTAGTTTTAGATAGATTCTTTTGATCATATTAAGTCAATGTCTTTTTATCTCTATACTATTTAGTGTTTTAATAAAAAAAAAAGAAGCCTTTTTTTTGTTCTTAGTAATATAACAATGTGATATTTTTATTTTGTTTTTACTGATATAATAATATGATCTTTATTATGATTATTTATTATGTTTATAATTTTCTCAATATTGAAAGACAGTCATTTCAAATAGAGCCTTGTATCTAAAAGAATCCAAAAGAGGAGGAATTTA
Source organism: Sarcophilus harrisii (assembly GCF_902635505.1). Taxonomy (NCBI): domain Eukaryota; kingdom Metazoa; phylum Chordata; class Mammalia; order Dasyuromorphia; family Dasyuridae; genus Sarcophilus; species Sarcophilus harrisii. The sequence goes on from NC_045427.1 coordinate 155,881,727, forward strand.
TCACCTTTCAATGCAGCCAACTTTATTTTTGCATAGTTCTACTTGCTAAGTAATCTTTGCTTACATCAAGTTTTTGCAAATTATATCCATTCCTTGTTCTGTATAGTGACAAGAAACAAAACATGCATTATCTTTCTCTTGTGTGATAGTCCTTCAAACATTTGAACATAACTATCATGAATCCCTGGGTTTTCCATTCTCGAGGATAAATATACAAGTTCCTTCAACTGATTTTCATATGGCATGAACTCAAGGCTCTTTAACATTCTGGTCATCCTTCTTTGGATACTTTTTAGTTTGTCAATATCCTTCTTAAACGATGATGTGCAGACACTTTTAACCTGTTTTGGATTACTGCCTTCTAGGGGAGGCTGTAGGGGTAAGGGAGGGAAAAAATTGGAACACAGAGTTTTGCAAGGATAAACGTTGGAAACTATCTATGCATATATTTTTAAAATAATAAGCTTTAAAAAATTAAAAAATACATTACAAAAGAAAAATAAATGATGTGCTAAGATGGAGAGGGAAGGTAAGAAAGGAATCCTCTGAAACCTTCCCAAATTCTATCTTCAAATAACTAGAAAATCACCTCAGGATTGGTAGAGGAGCAGGAAAAAATCTGTCTCACTGGGGTGAGAGAGGAGTGAGGTCAAAGAGCAGCACAGCCACAGCCAGCTTCACATTAGAGGTCCTGCAGCGAGGCTCTAAACCTAACACAATTTACCTCTAAGGCCCCACCCTCCTGTAAATAAACAGCTTGTTCATCTTTTCTATAGAACAATAATATTCCATTACCTTCATATGTGAAAATTTATTCAACCATTCCTCAATTAATGGGCTTCTATTCATTTTTCCAATTCTTTGCTAACACAAAAACAACTGCTACAAACATTTTTGCAGATGTGGGTCCTTTCCCCTCCTTTATGGTTTTCTTGGGATACAGACCCAAGAGAGACACTGCTGTAGCAAAGGGATGCACAGTTTTATAGCCCTTTGGGCTTAGTTTCAAATTGCTTTCCAGAATGGTTAGATAAGTTTATAACTCCACCAACAATGTATAGTGTCCCAAGTTTTCCCATATCCCCTTCCATATTTATTATTACCTTTTCTTGCCATCTTAGCCATTCTGAGAGGTGGTACCTTAAAGTTATTTTAATTTGCATGGAAATCAAAATTTAAAATAAATTAAAAAAAAAAGAATGGTGTATAGATTTGAATACAATAATCCAGATAATATCTGAGGATGATAGAATAGAGTGGGACATTCATCTCCTAATTATTTGAAAATATACTTCTCTCTTTAAAAATTATTTATTTTTATTCAAGATTTTTAATTTTCAAAAGATATGCATGGATAATTTTCAACATTAACCCTTGCAAAATCTTGTGTTCCAATTTCCCTCCTTTACCCTACCTCCTCCCTTACATAGCAAATAATCCAATATATGTTAAACAAGGCAAAAATATGTTTAATCCAATATATACATACATATTTATACAATTATCTTGCTGCACAAGAAAAACCAGATCAAAAAGGAAAAAAGTGAGAAAGAAAATAAAATGCGAGCAAATAACAAAAAGAGTAAGAATGCTATCAGTTCCTACAGTTCTCTCTCTGGGTGTAGATGGCTCTCTTCACAAGATCATTGGAACTGGCCTCAATCATCTCATTGCTGGAAAGAGCCACATTCATCAGAATTGATCTTTTATAATCTTATTGTTGACATGTATGATGATCTCCTGGTTCTGTTTACATCACTTAGCATTAGTTCATGTAAGTCTCTCCAGGACTTTCTGAAATCATCCTGCTGATCATTTCTTATAGAACAACAATATTCTATAACATTTATGTATTATAACTTAATCAGCCATTCTCCAGCTGATGGGCATCCACTCATTTCCAGTTTCTTGCCACTACAAAAAGGGCTCCCACAAACATTTTTGCACATGTGAGTCATTTTCTCTCTTTTATGAGTAGAGACATTGCTGGATCAAAGGGTATGCACAGTTTGAGGGCCTTTTGGACATGAAACTATACTCTTAATGCCATCTAAATTCATAGAAGCTATTTTGGTTACCATATCACATTGTTAACTTCTACTGAGCTTGCAGTTTGCTAAAAATCCAAGATCTTTTGAAGAACAGCTGCTGTTTAACCATTCCCTCCCATTCTGTACTTCTGAAGATCATTTTTGACCCAGTGAAGAATTTAAGTGTATCTTTGTTGAAAATCTTCTAATTAGTCTCAGTCTAATGGTCTATCCTATCAAGTTCCATTTGGCTAATTACTATCATCCAATATGTTAGGTATCCCTCTCAGCGTAACATTATTTGCAAAGTTGATAAGTATTCCATGAATGCCTTTATCTAAGTCACTGATAAAAATGTTAACTAGATTACACTTTGCTTTCTTAACTCCAATACTCTCTGGAAGAAAGAAGAAATAGCACATGGATGTTTTGGACAACTAATGGAAAACTGCTATTTTTTCTGGAACAGAGAGATATGGAAAAGAAATTTGTCACCGCCATGATGTGTGCATTATTCACTCAGTTTTCCATAGTTCAAGCTTAGTATTCTTTTTAAAAATATTTTCCTCCTTGTAGAGGCTTTATTCGTGGAATTGAGGAGTAGAGATAATCTTGACTACTGACCTATGAAGACCCTTGATGATGGGGTATCCTACCGGAGCTCTAAGCAGTTTTCTACCTTTGAGGCTATTACAGATTCCATGTGGATTCTGTAATAGAGAGTTCAATTAGGAGGCAGAGACAAGCCTGAGAATGTAGCAGAGCTTATAGCAATGATAAATGTTAGGGCAGCTAGTGAAGGCCCTTTCAGGTAGTACATCCCAGAAGATGTTATTTCCTGACTTCTTCCCGGTCCAGCAATCACTTTTCAGAATCCATACCTTGGAGACTGAGGGGAAGAGGCAGTTCCATAGTGTTGTTCAGAGTAGAACAGTTTTTCCGTATGGTAGACTTTTGCTGTTTTACCAGTCCCCATTATCTTATTTCTTCCTCCCTTTCTTCCCCAATTAAAAATTATTTTACTTCATTTGGTGTATTTCTTACTTTTTAATTTTAATTTTTTATTTTTTTGCTGAGACAATTGGGGTTAAGTGACTTGCCCAGGATCACCCAGCTAGGCAGTGCTAAGTGTCTGAGGATGTACTACCTGAAAGGGCCTTCACTAGCTGCCCTAACATCTATCATTGCTATAAGCTCTGCTACATTCTCAGGCTTATCTCTGCCTTCTAATTGAACTCTCTATTACAGAATCCATATGGAATCTATAATAGCCTCAAAGGTAGAAAACTGCTTAGAGCTCCGGTAGGATACCCCATCATCAAGGGCCTTCATAGGTCAGTAGTCAAGATTATCTCTACTCCTCAATTCCACGAATAAAGCCTCTACAAGGAGGAAAATATTTTTAAAAAGAATACTAAGCTTTGCTTTCTGTTTTCCTAGTTCAATGAATGGATTGGGACTGAAGGACTTAGGACTCAAAAAGAGATCCCACTAACAAAGTTGAGAATTCTTGGAAGAAAAAAGGATGAAGATAATCTTATTTTGTTGATACATTTAGAAGTGAAGGACAGAGTCGGAGTGTTAGGAGGTATGCCTGCTATTAGGCAAAATCTTTCTACCTCCCATAGCTTTTCTGTTCTGGGGCCTTTGCAGTTTGGTATTGGGAATGTTGGTGATCTGGTCAAGAGCCAAGTCCAGAACTACGGAAAAAATAAAAAATTAAAATCAATTCTTCTGCTTCTCCTCCTTTTCTCACTAACTTAGCAACACGGCATCTACTTTCTAACTCTGTGTCTTTCAAAGTATTTGTGTTAGAAAACCATTATGAAGACCAAAACCTAGGCAAAATTGACCTTTCTAAACCATATGGTTGTTTATGCACTGAATGGTTTTATTTTCAGGTGAACAATTTTCCCTTAGTAAGAATCATCTAAAAGTGCCTCTGTCTTCAGCAGGGCACTGGCACAAAGCTGTGATAAAATACTAGCAATTTTATGAAATTGTAAATCCCCCCATAAGTTGCACATTATTTAGAAAGATATTCTGTGTGAACATACTAACCAAATTGGTACTGAATTGCTATAAATAGCCAAATAGCTTGGAAATAGTTTAAGAATCAAATTATTTTCAACTCTGGAAATTCAATGCATATCCACTTTTTAAAGTCTTCGCTCATTCTTGATTATTTTAATGAGAAAAAGTTGATGCTGTTTCCTCTCTGCATAAACATGAACAATTATAATAAAAATAACAGGCATTTATAAAGCATCTTTCTTACAAGCTATTCATCACCAAGCTATCTTAGAATGCCCTAGAGTAGAAGAGACTTTTCTCTTTGATTTTTAAAACATTAACAGTTATATCTGCTTTGTTCCAAATTGAATTTTAATGGCAGAATTGCATTTTTAAAATAACACACTAACTTTAATCTTTGGTAAATTGAAAGGCAAAAGGCCTTGTTTAAGAACCAAAGGGACAGAAAAAAACAAAAACAAAAAAACCATTTCCAGTTTCTGAATTTATGTGAAAAAAGAGTTGAAGTGAAATTGTTAAGTTCTTAAAAAATACAAAACTTCTTCCTCCACCCTACCCCCACCATATCAAGGTATGGGGACAGGTGGTATTTTGTTTTTTCTCAAAATTGCATTTGTCAGCCTCTACAGCTGCCTCCCTTCTACCTCCTTCCAACCAAAAAAGCAATCCCCAAAGCACGTGAGAATCAAATTACTTGAGAGAAATGAGCTCGAGGAGCCTTACAGTTAACGGATTGCTGGAGTAGCAGCTCAGACAATTCTGGCTAAAGGCTCAATTTCACAAAAGATAAAACAGGTGAAGTAATAAGAGCGACATTGGTCCATGTTACTGCAGTGAGTGCTGCTGCTGAATACTGAAAAGTGCAAAGGAGTGTTAGCTAGGAAACAAGGGTCCAGTGTATTCCTCGCCCACACAAGAGGCATCATCTTGTTCTTGAGTATTTTTATGTTTAATTGTAGGGAAAAAGATCCCGTTGCACATGTTTAAAGGATCAAGATGTTATATCTAGAAGCTGAAAACTAATGAAGGATTTTCCAAATGGAATTTCTTCACTAGATTCCAAGAATTGGTATGATATGGGATACCTTGATAATAAAGTGGCTTTATTATGGTGCAGTTACTCAAGGGGCAGAACCATGCTTTAATAAAAGAGAGTAAAAGGGGGAAAAAGGAAGCAGAAATTAATAAAATTGCATAGGAAGCAACAGGGAGTAAACCTGTATAAAAAGTAAGGAAAAATAAACTTATAAAGGGAATAAGGTATAAATAGGTGATAAAGGGAAATAAACTACCAGTAATAATGGACAGCAAGAAGATTTTTGGAGTAATTTGCATTGAATATGTGACATTTATATTTCTGTCACAGTTAAGTGACTGCAATTTATGCACAAAATGCTGGTGAGTCTTTTTCCAGTAGAGAAAGTAAAGGGCCTGGAGGAACAACACCTCTCCACACTCCAGGTTTTTAAGTACAATGAAGTATTCTTTTTCAAATCAAAAGGCCATTAGTGTGAAGAGAAGGAAGAAAACATATCTGAGAAGTCAGTAGGGAACACTGACCTGTATGAAAAGACTAGAAAGCAGAATGTCATGCAGAAAAAAAAGATTGAAAGAAGGACCCGAGCCTACTTAGCTCTAAGAAATGCATTTGAGGCTCTTTCTGAAGGGAGGAGAGCACTAAAAATTCTAAAGAGGAAACATCCATTTGTTCTCTAAATACTAATAATATAGTTCTACAAATGCTTTCATGTTTGAAGGCCATCCTGTAAAGTTTGGAGGATGAAAAGAATTGTGGTGAATAACTTCTTGGGCAAGAAAGTGGAGAAAACTATTTGTTAAAATCATACTACTAATGATGTTCATTGTATTTTTGGGACATTTACCTGAGACATAACAAACAGCTTCTTACTAAAAACCATTACATTGAATTCCCAATCCCTATATTTATGCACACCTGCATTTTTGATTTCCTTCACAAGCTAATTGTACAATATTTCAGAGTCTGATTCTTTTTGTACAGCAAAATAACGTTTTGGTCATGTATACTTATTGTGTATCTAATTTATATTTTAATATATTTAACATCTACTGGTCATCCTGCCATCTAGGGGAGGGGGTAGGGGGGTAAGAGGTGAAAAATTGGAACAAGAGGTTTGGCAATTGTTAATGCTGTAAAGTTACCCATGCATATATCCTGTAAATAAAAGGCTATTAAATAAAAAAACAAAAAAAAAACAAACAGCCTCTTAAATTTTTTCTAAATGGATGACTACCACCCACTTTTAGTCATTCATATGGGCATAAATGATGCTGGCAGAAGGAATCTTGAAAACACTGCCAAAGATTAAAAAGTTATGCAAAAAGAAACTCAAATCATAGAGACAGAGGTGCTGTTTTCCTCCCTCTTATACAGAAAAACAAGGAATGCTGAAAAAAAAAAGATGATTTTGGAGGAGAATAATTGATTTAAAAGACTTGTGTCTGTGAATGAAAATTGCATTTCTGGATGATAACTTAAAATCAAGAATTATAGTTTCCTAATAAGGAATAAAATGCATACTTAATAAAAGCTAATAAATTATATTTGCCAATTGTCTTAAAAATCTAATCAAAGTAGCTTCAAACTAAAGAACATAAGAAAGAGAGAGAAATACCCAAGTATATCCACCAGGTGAAATACTTTAAAGATGAGATAGAATGTAAGAATAATCACTGTTGAACAATAAGAAGCTCACATATGGCAAAATTCCCCACAAAGCTAATAGTAAAACTCATAATGCAAAAAGTCAATATTCATATATCCAAAGTTTAGACAATAAGCAAAATGAACTGGAAGTATGTTAGGGAACAAAATGGCAAATTTGACTTTATAGGATTTCTAAAATAAAATGATAAGAGATCTAAACCTGAAATGAGTATGCTATGTTCAAAAGAAACAGAATAGTTTAAAACAGGATTAAGGATGAGATAAAGTTCTATCTTGTATCTCATCCTTAAAACATGTAAATAAACATTTGGGATAAACAAAAATGACTGACTATTATCAAAGGACACTACAAATCATCTGATCACAAAGAGGAAATAAGTTAAAGACATGCTATAGTAATGATGCATTTCGATTATACAGATATTTGTTAAAGTTCTCTGACAAATCAAGTAGTGAACAGCTTGCTTTGATGAAAATTTCCTGTTTCAAAAGATGGAGGAACCAAAAAAGGAAAATTCCCGCTTTGTTTCTGATTCTCACCAGCAAGACTAGAAGGGTTGCTGGGATGGAAATTATTGAGTAGTTTCAGAAAAAAGTATCTCCTCTTAATATTTGTGATAGAAAAGAGAGGAAAGCCTGGTATAATTTCACATAAACCCTAGATTTTACCAGAGCGGATTTCAAAGGAATCAGAGGAAGGATAGGTGGGCTCCCATGAACTAAAATTCTACAGTGAAAGTCATTTGAGGAGGGATGTGAACCTCTCAAGAATGAAATTCTAAAGACACAGTAGGAAGCAAGTCCAGTGGGGAGACATGATGCTTGTCCAAGGAAGCCAGTATAATTGCACAGAAGATGGAAGTAAAAAACAAACAAACCTAGAACATAACAAAAATCAATACAAAAACATAAGAATAGTGGCAGGTATATATGTGACTCCTTGATATTATATTGTTTCATAGGAAAAGCTATGGGCAATAAAGTTTTGCTTTTTTTCTTTAAAATAATATCTAAAGAAAGAATATAATATAACAAAGGACAGAAGCATTGTATATAGTAAATAAAATGGTGATAGCTTTCAAAACAGCAGAGTTAGAGTTGGTTGATTCATTCTTGAATCATCTAGTATTTTTGCCAAGAAAACCCCAAATGTGGTCACAGAGAGTCAGATATTACTGGAAATTATTGAACAATAATGGTTAGTAAATATTTTAAAAATAAAGAAGTCATTACAAGGAACCAGTATAACGTTGTAAGAACAAGTCATGACCAACTATAAGAAAGGCTGTTGGAGGACAGGTACACTAAGGTAGAATGGTAGAATTATGAAGTGATCTACCCATTTTATAAATTGATTTGGAACTTGACCCCAAAAATCATTATATATACCCTTTGGTTCATTAATGCTACTACTAGGCTTTTAGCCCAAAAATACATAAGAAAAAGGAAAAATATTCATCTGAATAAAATATTTTTTGTTGTAGAAAAATAAAATGACTAGAAATAAATTTCATGTACATATATTAGGAAATGGTTGGACAAAATGGGTAACATAAATGTAATGGAACATTATTAGGATGTAAGAAAGGGATGTATTCAGAAAAATCTAGGAAGATTTATAGGAACTGATGCAGAGTAAAGTGACCAGAAATGAAAGATAAAATTCTATGTTAATATAAATGAGAAAGATTTAAGAACTCTGATGAACACACAAAAAATGATATCTATTGAAAATTGACAATGAAACATGCTTGGGGGAGAGATAAAGTACATTTTCATAAGTGGCCATTGTGTGGATGTGTGTGTGTGTGTGTGTGTGTGTGTGTGTGTGTGTATGTGAGTGTGACTACACTTATTAATTATAAGGAATAGGTTTTGTTTTTGAAGGGTGAGAAAAATGGGAAGAATGTTGGAGAAGTGATAGTGTGACTGAAAGAGAAATTTAAAAGCTGAAGAGAATAAATGAATAATTAAAATATTTAAATAAAAGAGAAAAGGATATTCATGTGAGAACACACATAAATACTGTTGGATTACCATATTAAATTTTAAATATAAAAAAAAAACCTTACAAGCTGCAAGTAGAAGTGGCAAAAAACAGTCTATACACAAAACATATGAACAACAGATGTTCATGGATTTATATACAATCCTCCCCTCCCCTTTTGTTTTACTTGTTATATTGATATGTTCATTTCTTTATTTATTAACTTAATAATAAAAAGAAAAAATTAAGTTCTGCTGGACTAACTTTATAAGAGGAAATTAGTCTTTGGCTGGTCAAATACTGCAGAGAAAGCATTTAAACTTTCTTGATGTTGAATATGCATAATAAAGACAGGAATGAGGTAGAAAACAGAGACCCTGTTTCTTTAGGTTAGCTTTATGTTCTGCTAAAATTAATTTGCATGCTATAACAAGGAGAACTGGGGGAATATTTAAACCTGAATTAGATCTTTATCTATAAAAGTGAACATTCATTTCTTCCCAGAAGTAAAGAGCAGAAAAAACTTAATCTTAGCCTAGCTGCACAGCCAAGAGTTCTTCCCAAATATGTCACATTTCCCAAATGTGACTTAACACAGTGAGTGGCACATAAAAAATGTGGCACTTATGAAATATTTATTGGCTGTCTTTCTATGACTAAAGAGCTAATTGGAAAGAGGTTCTAGTGTATATAAACTTTAGCAAACTGTAGCTAGGATGGTTTAAATGATCTTAAGATAATAAGCAAAGAAGAAGGGAATACCTGCAAAACTTATCTCCTGCTATTTTCCTTTTAAAGATAGAAGAATGTCAGGTTTACAATAGTACAATTAGATGGATTCGGAACTATTTTAATAATCAAATTTAAATAGTGGATTAAGTAGTGGAACTATTTTAATAATCAGATTTAAAAAGTGGAAGCATTAAATGGTACCATATCAACTCAAAAGGATATTGAAAGTGGAATACACCAGAGATTTATACTTGGCTCTATGCATTAAAACAAGCAAACAAGCAAACAAATAAAGAGTGAATGAATAACAAATGAATAAATAGCAGTTATATCCATGATTTTGATAAAAGGATAGCTGGCATCCTTGATGTCATGATGCTATGTGGGATAACTAATATACTAGCTGAACAAGTCAGGATCCAAAAAGTCATAGACTGACTGAAAAATGGGTTGAATCTGTCAAGATGCAATTTATTAATTGGATAGTCTTATGCTTACGTCCAGCAAACTGATTTTAGAAATACAAGACAAGGAATGGCTAAATAGCAGTTCATCTGAGATAGATCTGGAAGGGGTTAGTGGACTGCCCATTCAACAAGAAGATATGTGGAATGGGATTGAAGGGTTGAGATTACTTAATTCAGTGGCCTTTGACATTGTATTTTTGTTTATTTCTGGCTATTATTAGTATTTATTTTGAGATGCCAGACAATGTTAGTTCCCTCTTCCCCCTCACAGATACATTCTATGTGCTGCTATTTGGCTAAATGAACTAAAACTAGTTCAGAATCCTTTCTCTGGTGTGTTTTAGTATACTAAGAAAGCTTGGGCAGTTGGGGGTAGGGAGGGATAGAGAAAATGGTAAGAAAAGTTCTAGGACTGTAGCAAAACCTCTCATTGAGAGGCTTTTTGTAAGTCTCAGATAAAAGCAAGAATAACTAGAGTCTCTAGGTTAGTATTGTTATCTTTTCTAAGGTGCTTATAGAGCTACCTATTGAGGAAACAGAAGAGAGAAAAAAATCAGATGAAATTACTTTGTAGTAAAATAATATAGTCATTAGAATGTTTCTGGGTCATGTGCAAAAATGTTTGTAGCAGCTCTTTTTGTAGTAGCAAAGAATTGGAAAATGAGTAGATGCCCATCAGGGAATGGCTGAACAAGTTGTGGTATATGAAGGTAATGAAATATTATTGTCCAATAAAAAATTTTGAAGAAGCTGATTTTAGAAGGGCCTGGAAAGATTTACATGAATTGATGCTGAGTGAAACAAGCAGAACCAGGAATACATTGCATACAATAACAGCAAGAATGTGCAATGATCAACTATGAAAGACTTAGTTCTTCTCAGTGATTCAGTAATCCAAGGCAGTCCCAATAAACTTTGGACAGAAAATGCCATCTGCATCCCAAAAAATAACTAAGGAAACTAAATATAAATTAACTCATGCTATATTCACTTCTTTTTTCTGGTTTTTTTTTTCTTCTCTCTCCCATGATTTTTTCCTTTTGCTCTGATTTTTCTCTCCTGACACGATTCATAAAGCAATACGTGTTGATTGGAAGGAAGGAAGGAAGGAAGGAAGGAAGGAAGGAAGGAAGGAAGGAAGGAAGGAAAAAAAAATTTTTTTTTTTAAGGATGTTTCTTTGTGGCATTTCCCTGTGTGTCTCTAGAAGTCACAAGCACTGGATTTTGCTTATCTGAGCTGACACCTGGCTTGATTGTTAATCTTAATTGCTTGGTCCATATTTATATCTAATTTACATGTCTTCTGAAGACTGTTTATATGCTACTCTTGCCCAATCTGGCTTCAGTTTAACTCAGATACGAAAAGTTCCTGAAGCTGACCTTTTCTAATTCCTATCTTTCTTGATATCTCTGAGATTGACATTTTTGGCCATCTTCTATGGTTGAAACATCTTTTTTTTTTTTTCTCCCACAGCTCTTTACTCTTCTGGTCCACTCTATATCTTTCTAGTGAGACTCTTAGAGTTCCTTCACTGATTTGTCTTTTCATCTAAATCCTGGTGTCTTATCACACAAAAAGTATAGCACAAAAGACGTCACTGATTAAGGAAACAACTAGAGACTGGAGGACTGATTCCAATTTGGCTGGAGAGGTAGTTTTTTGCAAAGTGTAGGCATCTTTTGCAAAGATGTAAGTAAGAATCTAAAGTGGCAAATGAGTTGTAGAAGAATGGAAATTAATTCCATTAGATAGTATCAGATCAAGAATTGGAACTATGTCATTATTAATCAGAGAAATGCAAATTAAGACAACTCTAAGATACCACTACACACCTGTCAGATTGGCTAAGATGACAGGAAAAAATAATGATGATTGTTGGAGGGGATGTGGGAAAACTGGGACATTGATTCATTGTTGGTGGAGTTGTGAACGAATCCAACCATTTTGGAGAGTAGTTTGGATCTATGCTCAAAAAGTTATCAAACTGTGCATACCCTTTGATCCAGCAGTGTTACTACTGGGATTATATCCCAAAGAGATTATAAAGAAGGGAAAGGGACCTGTATGTGCACGAATGTTTGTGGCAGCCCTTTTTGTAGTGGCTAGAAACTGGAAACTGAATGGATGTCCATCAGTTGGAGAATGGCTGAATAAATTGTGGTATATGAAAATTATGGAATATTACTGTTCTGTAAGAAATGACCAACAGGATGATTTCAGAAAGGCCTGGAGAGACTTACACGAACTGATGCTGAGTGAAATGAGCAGGACCAGGAGATCACTATATACTTCTACAACAATACTAGATGATGACCAGTTCTGATGGATCAGGCCATCCTCAGCAACGAGATCAACCAAATCATTTCTAATGGAGCAGTAATGAACTGAACTAGCTATACCCAGAAAAAGAACTCTGGGAGATGACCAAAACCATTACATTGAATTCCCAATCCCTATAGTTATGCACACCTGCATTTTTGATTTCCTTCACAAGCTAATTGTACAATAATTCAGAGTCTGATTCTTTTTGTACAGCAAAATAATGTTTTGGTCATGTATACTTATTGTGTATCTAAGTTATATTTTAACATATTTTAACATCTACTGGTCATCCTGACATTTAGGGGAGGGGGTGGGAGGGTAAGAGGTGAAAAATTGGAACAAGAGGTTTGGCAATTGTTAATGCTGTAAAGTTACCTATGTATATATCCTGTAAATAAAAGGCTATTAAATTTAAAAAAATAAAAAAAAAAATAAAAAAAAAAAAGAATTGGAACTATGGCCAATTAGAGTTTTTGATCATTTCTTTGATTCAACTACTCTGCAACACTTCACAGCCAAATACCCCAGTCCATGATCTAATTGGTGGGGCTGAGTCATGAGGGCATGAAGAATTCAGACAAGGTCAAAATGGCAGGCACACCAAATATGAAGCTGATAAAAAATAAAATAAAAGACTCAATCTCTCTTGCTTGATAATTGCATCCATTTCCACACCTTCAATTATTACCTCTAGCAGAGGAACACTAAATTTCTATCTCTAGCCCTACTTTTTTTTTTCCAAGCTTCATTTCCACATTTCCAACTTCCTGGCAACTTCATTGTCTCCCTGTTAGTACCTCAAACTTAAAATGTTGGAAACTGAAGCTATTATTTCATCAGTTCTTGTAACCATCTTACTTCTTGGTCTTCTCCTTCTATTAACTTCTTGGTATATTGATGGCAGTACAATCTTGACTGTTAGCAATCTGAAATCATTTTTTAAAAATATTCTATGGTTCTGATTATATGCCCCTTTAAAAAATCAAATGGCTTGGTCCAAGATGCAAAAATAGTAAGTAGAAGAACCAACATTAAAACCAAAGTCTTGTGACTCAAAATTATCTTTCCAGGAAGGCATGCTTCTTCTTCCCCCCTTCCTAACTGTTCTCTCTTATTTTTCAGCCTCTTTACCTTTGCCTATGCTATTCCCACTATCTGGAGGAATCTTCTCCAAGGTATTGTCCATTAAAATTTTCTTCAAGCTTATGAACTGTCCATTATGAACAGTTCAAATAGAAGAAACTTTCCCTATAAAAATATAAAAGAAAGCCTTCTAGTTGATTTATTTTCGAAATGACATTGTGTTTAGAAGGTATGCTATGTTTCTAAGGCCCATTTCATAAGGCAAAATTAATGATGAAAAGTGAAGATAAAATGTTTTTGTGCAATATATATGTGCATTTATTATAAAAGTGTTATGAATAAATATTTCAATGTGAGTTCAAAAAGATTCATTTAACATACATTGTTAAATGTTTATGAAGATTTTGGATTTTGGATAGTTTGGAAGAGAAAATGATATGAGCTATATATCTGAGGAATAAGATTTCTTTATCAAAAATTTGGAGTAATGTCCCATTTTTAAAGGAACTGCTTAAAGTTTTAAGGAGAAAAACTAAAAACTAAAAAAATATAAGTGTGAAGAAACTTTGTGTCAAAGGTATGAAAGAGAAAGACTACTGTGCTGAGAATTTCAGAGAGTTAAAAAGCATGATCACATATCAGCTAATTTTCATATACAGACTTTATAACTAAAGGATAAAATTAATAAAATAAGAAATCATATAAACATTTATAGACTAATGATATGATTTTTAAAGGATTGTCAATTTGATGGGAGAAATATAGGGAATTGTGATTTTTTTAAAGTAAAAATTGAGTCATTGAGAGTCAGAAGGGTCTTATTTAAGCCATTGGGAGAAAACATATTTCAACATTAAAAAACCATATAGAATAGAAGCTATACATCTACAGTAGTGAATAAGGGAAATATATTTCTCCTCAACATGATTCACTCCCAGTATTCTGAAAGTGTTTTAATGTAATGGTGCTCTGGCAATCTATCCCTGAGAACTTGGACCTGTTGGTGTTAAATCCAGGGAGGGGAGCAAGTCAAACTGAGAAAAGTGGGAAGTGTCTCACACACGTAGGTGAGAGTTGTAAAGTTCTTGGTATAACACTGAGGGTCTGTTTATACTTCATAGTGACTGTAATTAACAAGACCCCACTATAACACATTTGTCTCCTTACTTTGTGGGGGCTCTGGAATAGAAAATACATTCCTCATTAAAAGTGTTATATGTTGATTCAACCAATCCCAAAATATTACAGAGTCTCCTTACTGAGATCTGCAACCATTCAGAAGAGTTTATCCAAATATTCCATTGAGGAAAAATAAATGAGTGAAGAATAACATTTGAACATTTGCTCACATTGTTACCTAAAGATGGATGGACAACTCATTAAGTTACTCTTTCAATAGGGATATTTTAGAGAACTGATTAATAGATAATGAAATATGTTGGAAATAAATTGAAAAAAAAAAAGAGTGTAGCCTAGATAGTATTTAGGAGATAGCTGTTTCATTGATGCTCAGCTACTTCTTGATGCATTTTGAAAGAAACAAAAACTTGTCACATTTTGGCAATATTTTTAGATGGTGCTTTTAAGATTGTGGATAATGGAATATCATACTTTTTGAAAAATGAAAATTATCACTTGATTCAATCACTCTCTCTTCTTTGAGAATTTTTCTTTTTTCCTGCCAGAGAATTTCTCCTCACTGTTGAAATTAACTTGTATATATTTTGTGCATATTTTTATACATATTTATATCCATGTCTGCGACATTCTCTGATATGACATAAGCTCCTTAAGGGCAAGGACTATTTAATTTCTGACTTTGTATTCCCAGAATGGAGTATAATACTTGGCATATACTAGATGCTTTAAAAATATCTAGCAGTGAATTGATTAATGAGCAACCAAAAAGACAATGGATACTAGACAGAGACTCCTTCATGTTACCAATGATGACTTAAATGTAAGAGGTACAATATAAATCATGTCATTCAACAATGTAGGATAGGGAAATGAGGTGGAACAATCATGAATTGACAGTGAAGGACAGACTGTTACTTGATATCTATGCAATACACACACACACACACACACACAAATGCCTTCAGTTTATTGGGTAGAAGCTCTGTGACAGATTGTAATCTACTATGATAACAATTGATGGGATTCCATATCAAAATATTAGACTGTAGTAGCTTATTCTTTCTATTTCTATCAATTGGGGAATGGCTAAACAAGTTGTTTTATATAATTATGATGGAATGCTATTGTGCTTTAAGGAATGAGAAGGATGCTCTCAGAAAAACATGGGAAGACTTATGATGATGCAATGAAATGATGCAAAATAAAATGGACAGAACCAGAAGAACATTGTACATAGTAACAGCAATACTGTGTGATGATCTACTGAGTAACTCAGCTATTCTCAGCAATACAATGATTCCATTCAATTCTGTAGGACTTATGATGAAAGGTACTGTCCATCTCCAGAGAAAGAACTGTTAGAGCCTGAATGCTAATCAAAAACATTTTACTTTCTTTATTTTTCTTATTTGCTTGTTTTTTGTCTGTGTTTTCTTTCACAGAAAGATTTACATGAAAATCTGTTTCCCATGACTCACATATATAACCTGTGTCAAACTGTTTGCCCCTTCAATGAGGGGGAAAAGGATGGAAGGAGAAAACATGGTGCTCAAAATTTGAAAAAAATGTTAAAATTGTTTTTTACATGTAATTGGGAAAAATAAAATATTAAATAAGATTAAAAAATAATGTAATAGACAGAGAGATAGAGACAGAAAAAGACAAAGACAGGGATAGAAACAGAGACTGCTAAAATTTAATACTTTTTATTTCTTTAATCTTTTTACACCTACTGTTTTTATTTCACCTGACACCAATTCGCTTGCCATTAGCAAAAAACACTCTACATATTGAACTATATTTAGCCTTAAAGTATGACACCTTTAGCTCTTTCCCTTAAAAAAAATAAAGCAGAAAGTAGAGCTCTGCTAAGCTAGCTAGCAAGTTATGAATGAGCTGAATTTTTTATGATGCACCTTTGTACAGATATTACATGAGGTGACACTCTATGAAAGCTTCATGCAGTCTGCAAACTTATAAGTGTTGAAGGCTTATTCTAAGGCTTTTATTTTGTCATCTTTCTTCTAGGGAATTATAATAGTGACCTGAGAAACAATTTCAATTTTAGGTAAGTTGTTCCTACTGCCATTGCCATAATTCTCTTGAGGAAAGATAATGAAAGGTCCTGCTAAATTACCAAGAATTACTGTAAAGGGTGGGGGGAGGGAATCATATACGAGGACTTGTTTTTCTGTTTCCCTTGCCTTTTCTTCCCTCTCCCCAACAGTGATCTAGTGACATTCCAGGACTTCTCTTTTCCTCATTCTCCAAAAAGTGATTAAGTGAACCAACAGCACTACCCTTTCCAATAGAGGAGAATATGTGTTGGTATATACAAAGAGAAGTAAAAAAAAATCTTCCAATTTGAAGACAATGTTATGCTTTGAGGATATTTCTTCTAAGAATCTTTAAACCATGTATTTATCTAAATTTGGGAATACATTTGAGTTTGTTAGCATGACAAGCATTGCCATAATTCTTTCACCAAGTATATCCTTTTTTAAAAAAAAATTTAATAGCCTTTTATTTACAGGTTATATGTATGGGTAACTTTACAGCATTGACAATTGCCAAACCTCTTGTTCCAATTTTTCCCCTCCTTCCCCCCCATGCCCTCCCCCAGATGGCAGGATGACCAGTAGATGTTAAATATATTAAAATATAAATTAGATACACAATAAGTATACATGACCAAACCATTATTTTGCTGTACAAAAGGAATCAGACTCTGAAATATTGTACAATTAAACTGTGAAGGAAGTTCAAAATGCAGGTGGGCAAAAATATAGGGATTGGGAATTCTATGTAGTGGTTCATAGTCATCTCCCAGAATTCTTTCGCTGGGGGTAGCTGGTTCAGTTCATTACTGCTCCACTGGAACTGATTTGGTTCATCTCATTGCTGAGGATGGTCAGATCCATCAGAATTGGTCATCATATAGTATTGTAGTTGAATATATAATGATCTCCTGGCCCTGCTTGTTTCACTCAGCATCAGTTCGTGTAAGTCTCTCCAGGCCTTTCTGAAATCATCCTGTTGGTCATTTCTTACCAAACAATAATATTCCATAATATTATATACCACAATTTATTCAGCCATTCTCCAATTGAGGGGCATCCACTCATTTCCAGTTTCTGGCCACTACAAAAAGGGCTGCCACAAACATTCGTGCACATACAGGTCCCTTTCCCTTCTTTATGATCTCTTTGGGATATAAGCCCAGTAGAGACACTGCTGGATCAAAGGGTATGCACAGTTTGATAACTTTTTGACATAGTTCCAAATTGCTCTCCAGAATGGCTGGATGTATTCACAGTTCCATCAACAATGTATTAGTGTCCCTGTTTTCCCACATCCCCTCCAACATCCCGCATTATCTTTCCCTGTCATTCTAGCCAGTCTGACAGGTGTGTAGTGGTATCTCACAGTTGTCTTAATTTGCAATTCTCAGATTAATAATGACTTTCACCAAGTATATCCTAAGGGGAATAACTCAAGATCAAAGTATCACAGAATGCTAGAGTTGGGATATGCCTTATGTAAGCATCTTTCTAATACATTTTCTTTATAATCAGGTTCATTTTGTTTTATGAATTTACATTGTTCTAAGAAGGGGTCCATAGGCTTTAAAAAATTTCCAAGTGGGTTCATGTTCCTTTACCACTCCCACTTAATCCCCCCCCTTAAAAAAAATAAATAAAAGCCCAAGGGCCAACTATATAGAATAGTAGATAGAGCACTGGCCCTGAAATCAGAAGGGCTTGAGTTGGGATATCAACTTAGACACTTCATACTTCCTAGTTTATAATCCTGGACAAGTCACTTAACCCCAATTTCCTCAAAAGGGAAAAAAAAAAAGCCTTGCTCTGTATCTTTTATCCTGTGACCATATCCTTAGGCAATATGTGTATGTATATATGTATGTGTGTGTGTATGTGTGTGTATATAGATAGATATAGATATATAGATATATAAAATTAAGCCCTCAATTAGAAAGATTTTATTATGAAAATCTGATTTATAGGACCTTAAGATCAAAGTGGCAATATCTCATGAAACCAGTTTCCTTGCAAAGAATTACAGAAAGCTTTTGTAAGCTCAATATGTACCTCCTTTTGAGAGCCTATCCTGTCTTCCTAATACTGTTCTCTAAGAGCTTGGAAACCATGTTTGCATGAAAAGTACATTGCATTAATTTGTACATTGCCTTGTAAATATTTTAGGCTGTTTTTGTTGTTGTTGTTGTTGTTTGTTTGTTTTGTTTTTGTTTTAAATATGTAACTGTTGAGTAGTCCTAACTGGTTATAAACTCCATGAGAGTAAACATATGTTTCATTTGGGATTTTAAAACTCATCTTATAGTACCTGCTACAATGGTTCATAGGTTTCTGTCAGTTGATGGGGACACAGCATTCCTTAGGTTATCAAAACCTGCATGTATTATGAGAAGGCTTTTGACCAACCATGAGTTCTCCACTCTGACCTCAGAGACTTGATCAAATTATTGTTGATTCCATGTTTCATTAATGTAACATTGCTTTTAGCACACAGATAAAAAAAACTATGAATCATCTTTTGCTTTATGTTGCAGAAATTTCATCAGTTGGTTTGAAAAGTGTTTGTGATTGATTATTGTATATATCTTTAATCTGGTAATAGATATCAAAGCATCATTACTGACACAACATTATATATGATTCCAAGTCAAAATGATAATAAACATAAAAGGCTGTTTAGGGTTGGGTCTTTATTGTTGTTTTGTGGGGAAGGATATTTAAGAATATTTTGATCAGTAATTAGCCAATTGTGAGCTAAGAAGAAAGACAGCTAAAGAGATTTATTATGTTTAGATAGTATGTACATATTATTTAAAATGAAACAAAATCTGCAATTGTACTTTAAGAATATTTATCACTTGAAACAGTTCTTGTCACCAGCCAGTAGTAAAGAAGATATTTTATAATATAATCAGCTATTCACTTTTATTAAGTGGTTATATGGCTAAAAAAAAGTACAAATAAATAAATCAATTTCAACTTTTAGAATGAATTAGATTTGTGAAATTCTATCATTTTTCTTCACATATTTGGTAAATGCACATTTTCACAATATTCTGGCTTTAAATCAAAATATAGAAATAAACTTGTATTTTTCAAAGATAAACAAACTAAAGTTTTATTAAAAAATCAAGATCTGAAAGACCTCCAGAAAACTAGCCAAGCCCCAAGTGAAGGAGACAAGACTTTGAAGGAGACAATAAAGGATTTGGACTTCCCTGGCTACTCATGTGGTGATTACTGAACTGAAACGAAGGCTGCTCCCAGAGACCCCAAGAAAAGCTCAACAGAGAACATTACATTTTAGAGAAGAATATTATAGGTGACCAAGGGCTAATCACTTAAACTCTCTTTTCCTCAGTGTTGTTTTCTTTCTTTTTTTATGTTAAACACATGTAATAGAAACAAATTTTGTAAAAAGTTTTTATACAAACAAAACTAATGCAGACAAGATTAGAAGGGAAGCAATAAACTGGAAACACATATTTATATTCAAAGGTTCTGATAAAGGCCTCATTTCTAAAATATACAGAGAATTGACTCAAATTTATAAGAATTTAAGCCATTCTCCAATTGAAAAATGGTCAAAGAATATGAACAGACAATTTTCAGATGAAAAAACTGAAACCATTTCTAGTCATAGGAAAAGGTGCTCCAAATCACTATTGATCAGAGAAATGCAAATTAAAACAACTTTGAGATAACACTATACATCTTTCAGATTGGCTAAGATGACAGGAAAAGATAATCATGAATGTTGGAGGGGATCTGGGAAAACTTAAACACTAATACATTGTTGGTGGAGTTGTGAAAGAATGCAACCATTCTGTAGAGAATTTGAAACTATGACAAAAAGATTATCAAACTGAGCATACTCTTTGATCCAGCAGTATTTCTACTGGACTTGTGTCCCAAAGAGATCTTAAAGGAGAGAAAGGGACCCACATGTGCAAAAATATTTGTGGCAAACCTCTTTGTAGTGACCAGAAACTGGAAACTGAGAGGATGCCCATCAGCTGGAAAATGTCTGAATAGGTTATGGTATATGAATGTTATAGAATATTAGTATTCTGTAAGAAAGCATCAGCAGGATAATTTTAAAGAGGCCTGGAGAGACTTATATGAACTGATGCTGAGTGAAATGAGTTGAATCAGGAGATAATTGTACATAGCAACAAGAAGATTATACAATGATCAGTTCTGATGGATATGGCTCTTCTCAACAGTGTGATGATTCAGATCAGTTCCAATGATCTTGTGATAAAGAAAATCATCTACACCCAGAGAGAAGAAGACAGTGGGAACTGAATGTGGATCACAACATAGCATTTTTACTCTTTTTGTTACTGTTTGCTTGTATTTTATTTTCTTTTTCATTTTTTTTCTGGTTTGATTTGATTTTTCTTGTGCAGCAAGATAATGGAATAAATATTTATGCACATACACACATATATATTTTCCCCCCTGAGGCAATTGGGGTTAAGTGACTTGCCCAGGGTCACACAATTAGGAAGTGTTAAGTGATTGATGGCAGATTTGAATTCAGATCCTCCTGACTGAGGTGGTGCTCTATCCACAGCACCACCTAGCTTGCCTCTTGATTTAACATATATTTCTATAAGGTTTGACATATATTGGACTACTTGTCATCTAGGGGAGAAAGTGGGATAAGGGAAAATTGGAACATAAAATTTCGCAAGTGTTAATGTTGAAGAATTATCCATGCATATGTTTTGGAAAATAAAAAAGCTTTAATAAAAAAAAAAAGAAAAAAAAAGAAATAAACTTTGTATGGAAACAGAAAAAATATTGTCCTAGCAAAATAACAGAATCACAAGATTTCTAATTCAGAAATGACTTCAGGAACCATATATTCCAACCCTTAATTGAATAACACTACTCCTCACAAAACTCCAATAATTAATAATGGGTGATTATCCATCCTCTAAACCTCAAGCTCTACCCCCCCCAAAGGTACCCATTTTAATAATTCCAATATTTATGAAATTTGTCCTCTTATCAAGGTTAAATCTATCTTTTTGCAACTTCCATTAATTATTTCTAATCATGTCTTCTTGGAACAAGAACAAATAAGATTTAAAGTCCTAAGTCCTTTATTTACTGAATTCAGGTCTGATCATGTCACCCATATGAGCAACAAATTTTGCACATAAATTGTTTGCTGTCTTTCCCATTAGATTGAGAATTCCTTGTGGAGACTCAGAACTGCCCAGGAAACTTGGGACAGCATCCCCTTTGCCCCAGTAGCAGAGCTCAACCTCAAAAGTTAAAAAAAAAAAAAAGAAGAAAGAAGAAAGAAGAAAGAAGAAAGAAGAAAGAAGAAGAAGAAGAAGAAGAAGAAGAAGAAGAAGAAGAAGAAGAAGAAATATCAAAAGAAAAGGATAGAAAATGAGCAAGAAACAGAAAAGAACCTTGACCATAGAAAGCTACTATGGTAACAGGACTGACAAAAGCACAAATTCAGACGAGGGCAGAATGTGCACAGAAGAAATCTTAAAAGAGTGAAATGAATTTTTTTCAAGTCCAAAGAGAGTTCCTTAAGGATAGGAACTTCCTTTTGTTTCTTTTTGTATTTCCCAGCATTTAGCACAGGGTCTAGCAACATAAGTAAGCACATAAGAAATATTCATGAGCTGACACTGGCAGTGCACATAAAGTTTGGTGGTCTGGTGGGTAGTGTGCTAATCCCAGAGCCAGAAACACCAGTGTTCAAACCTGGTCTCAGACACTAGCTGTGTGATCTTAGGCAAGTCACCTAATTTGTTTTTCTCAGTTCCTCACCTGTAAAATGAACCATAGCTTTGTCAAGAAAACCCCAAAAAGGATGATGACTGACAAAACTGACAAGTCTGAGCAACAATATTTATTGTGCTGTTGTTGTTGTTGTTGTAGTCTTCCTGTTTTTAATCATTTGTTTTTCAATTATAAGGAGAGGGGAAAAAAGACCTAATATTTATATATCACTTTAACATTTACAAAGTGCTTTACGTATATCACCTCTTTTAAGTATCCCAACTATTTTATATATTACCCTGATTTGAATCTCCCAACAATTTTATAAGGGATTAACCCCAGTTTGCTGACAAAGAGATTCTGAGAGAAATTAAGTTACTTATCCATAGTCATACATCTCTATAAGAAATAGGATTTGAACTATTTCCTTACTCCAAATCCAGCCTTCTATTCACATTTAATACTCTATCACCTCAAGGGAGGTTTTATTTTTTTTCTTAACATAACCCCTATAATAGGTACTTCCACACACTGACAAATAGCCAAGTGTTTTTTGGTTCAGGCGATGTTTCAAAGAAAATGAAAACCTGCCAGGTATATGTCAATAAACTGGGAGATTCTCCAGCTCTCACCCCCTAGTCCAAGTTGTCCCTTGGAGCATTTTAAGGAGACTTCTATTGCTCAGAATGGATTCAACTGACTTGCTTTGAGACCACTCAAAAACTAGTCTATTTGGATTAAATAGATAAATCACCTGCTCATAGCCATACCTTTCTCTCTCTCTATTCCATTCATCATCCTCAAGTCCCTTCCAATCTCCCCATTAACCCCCAGACTCCCATCCTAGGCCTGTGAATACATTTTTGTTGGGTTGTTGTCCTTCTCATATGGCCCAGAAGAAAACTACAAGAAACTTCTTGATTATTTCTACACCAGGCTACCCTGCTCCTTCTTTTTCAAGATCCCCTGATTTGATTGCCCCATTAGAATATAAACTTTTCTGGGGCAAGGACTTTAATTCTATTTGTATTCCCATTGCTTAGCAAGGTGCCTGACTCATCATGGACACTTAATAAATGCTGGTATTTTGTAAAGAAACTTTTCCTGGGGTGGTCATCACTTTGTGCTTTTCTCCCTTTTTTCAAAGGATCTTCCTGACAACTTGCTAACTGATTCAAGGGAGGGCCTCCATCTCGCTCTCCAATGAAGCAGGCTGGAGGAAAAAATCCTTAAGAGAAAAAAATAAACACCTTTTTTTTTTTTAAATATAAAAACATAGAATGCTGAATTGTGTCATCATAGGGGCATAATGCTTTCCTGATTTATTAGATAGGCAGACAATACAAGCTACTTCACTATGATCTGCATAACCGGACATAGGAATCAACTAGCTTAATAGAGTGAAAAGATCACTAGATTTGGAATCAGGAGGCCAAGTATGAATTCAAATTATGCTTCTTCCTCTGTGAAGGTAGGTAGGTGGCACAACTGGTAGAGTCCTCGACTTGGAGTCAGTAAGGCTTTCATTTAAATCTGGCTCTAGATACTAGCTATTTCTAGGCAACCCATTTAATCTCTTTCTGTCTCAGTTTTCTCATCTGTAAAATGGGAGATGATAATAATAGTACCTGACCAAATGAAATAATAATTATAAAGAGCTTAGCACAGTGCTATAAGTACTATATGTGTTAGTTTTAACAAATCATGATCATCTTTATCATTATTACCTCCCAGGGTGGTTGTGAAGATAAAATGATATATTTGTAAAGTGCTTTGCAAACCTTGTGTGTTATGTAAATGCTAGTTATCATCATCATCATCAGTATCAGCAGCATCATTGGCAAGCTACTTAACCAGACAGTAGAGTGTTATGGTGAGTAAAGTGCTGGACTTGGAACCGGGAAGTTTTGAGTTCTAATATAACCTCAGATACTTAGTGGTATGACCCTGGCAAGTTACTTAACCTTGCTCAGCCTCTACAATGTTTTTTCATCTCTAAACTGGACTAACACTCCGAATAATGGGATATCTTACATTAAATCAAATTAATGAGCATTTATTAAATCTCTTTTGTGTTTTCAGGCACTATACTGGGGATATCAAGAAAGACAAAAACAATCCTCAGTCTGAAAGAATTCACAATCTAATATGCAATATATGTGTAAACTTCAAAAAGAAATATAAATCCTAGCTATTTATTATCATTACTATTAGGATTAATCTCTTTTGGCCTCAGTTTCCTAATTTATAGAAAAGAATGAGTTGGTCTAAGGTCTTAGTCAGCTATAAATCCTCTGTTCTTCCAACGAATATGAACTGGTATTGTGATCTCAACTTTCTATGTGACCTCCTGAGATACTACATAAGATCCCTTTCAGCTCTAGTATCTTATGATTTCATAATTATATGCAAAAATAACTATGAAGCAGCTTTTTCAAAGAGATGCTGCATGTGTGTGATCTGCAAGCCTAAGATGCTGGAGTTAACAGGTGTGATTTGGTGTTTCCCAACATGCACGTCCTGCTGTGCAGCCATTTGTTCACTCTAGGATGCTTCCTTTCCTTTCTGAGTCCTAGGATCTTAATATAGTTATTTAAATATGTCCAAGCTCAGTCCGGCATTTCCACCCATGTGCACCAACACAAAGAATTCCTTGGAGCCTTTGATAATCAGGACCTTTACTTAATTAGTCTGATCCTGTGTCCATTGGGGTTAATCGGATTCCGTTGTACTCTCAAATCCTCTTTGGCCCCTGCTGCTTCTTCCACATGGCCAATTAAAATTTTAAAATATCATACATCATGCTTATAGTTCTGTCATGTTCAAATATTTCTAACCATCGAGCACTCTTTCTCAGGGTGTGAGTCTCTCTGTGTGTGTGTCTGTGGGTCTGTTTTAAAGTATCAACCAAATCAATAATCCAACAGGCACTTGTGCAAAACCCTGGGGTCATTTCAGTAGTCAGTAGGTGTCAGTTAATTTAGTCAGACACCATTCAAGGGCATCAAGCCTTCATCTGGCATGTTCAAATCAGGAGCAGCAGCTGGTGCAGAAAATAAAGACCATTTTCCAGGTCCCTCTTAAAGAAGAAGCATTCAGCATTTGTCATAAATATCCTCTGAAGGCTAATGCTACCAGCCTTGTGGAAAACACAATCAGAATATACAACACATCCAAAAACAGCTGAGCTGCATGTGGTGCTCCAGGTTAAGTCTGGCTGTAAATTCAGTTTTCTAGAAAACAATAATAGGAAACAGAGAGATACAGACAGAGACAGAGAGAGAAAGTCAGAAAGAGAAAGAGACAGAGAGAGAGTCAGAGAAAGAGAGACAGAGAGACAGACAGAGAGAAAGAGAGAGAGAGACAGAGAGAGAGAGAAAGAGAGACAGAAAGAGAGAGAGAGAGAGAGAGAGAGAGAGAGAGAGAGAGAGAGAGAGAGAGAGAGAGAGAGAGAGAGACACAGAGAGAAACAGAGAGGCAGAGAGAAAGAGAAAGAGCGAGACAGAGACAGAGAGAGACAGAGAGAAGGAGAGAGAGACAGAGAGACACAGAAAGAGACAGAGAGACAAAGAGAGAGAAATAGACAGTGAGAGAGAGTTCCATATTCCAAGGAAAAGCCCAATTATCAAGTCGTCCTAATAGCTAAGGGAAGATGAGTTAGTACAGGTGCCTGTCCTATTGCACCTTGTCAAATGAGGGGCTTTCAATTATCAGGGGAATCCACAAATGAATGCAAGAACTGATTTTCATTAGGATGTTAAAGCATTTGATCTTTTTCAGCAAGCAAGATCTTAGTACTTTACCAATAAGCTCAATTTTCTGTCAGATATATGAAATGACTGCTTGATATGCCCACAGCCTGTGATGCTTGGCTCTTTTTCTTCCTATTGATTTATCTGCTCACCTTGAAAGGAAGTCTTAGATTGCAGATCAATCATGCAACAGAAGTGAGCCTTCTTGCCAAATGGTGCCTTGGATCTTTGATTGACAGTCACCTTGGACACAAACTACGTGGGGAAGATGAGGCAGTACACCACTAGGCCTATAAAACTCATTTTTTCATTTTACTACTTCTTTTTAATTCTAGTATAAAAAGTTTAGGAAAGCTCTCCTTCAAATGAACAAACTTGCCTAAATACCATTACCCATAATGCTTCAATCTTTTTTTTTTTTTTTTTTGAGCATCTATTACTGGACTATGAGATCTTTGAGGGGAAGGACTACTAAATTAATTTTCTTTTTCATCTCCCAGACACCTAACACAATGCCTTTTAAGTAGGTGGTGCTCAACGGTCTCAGATGAATTCAATAAAAAGAGATAATGTGGTAAGATTTTATAAAAAAAAAAAAAAAAAAGGGGGGGGGAAAGAAATTTAGAGTCAGAAAGTTTGAGTTCTCTTGAATTGTGGCTTTCTCTGTTTTGACCCTGGGCAAGTCACTAGATCTGTTTGGTTAGCTGTTTAAAAAAAATAAGGAGATGAACTAGATAACACACCAGGTTCTTTCCAAGTCTAAATCTATAATGCCTTGAATGTGCAAGGTACTTTTTTCCGTGCTCTGAACAGTAGGAAGAGGCATAAAGCAACAATTCATGTCTTGAAATCTAATTAGGAACCCTGATATAAATGCATGTATAGTTAATAAGATAAGAAAGTAATCTAAATATAACAAGGATCATTCCTTGGAATATTCTGAGTTGCCCTTCCTGGTTCCCTGTAAATTTAGTTAGATAAGGGAACTTTTAAGTCTACTTCCAGCCATGTGGTGGCCCTGACAATCTAGTAAGATATAGAAAACTCTGAGCAGTCTCTAGGCCCTCCCTTTATGCTGACAGTGTGGGTAGAGGATGGGAGAGAAGATGTTGTGTTAGTTAAAGAAGAGAAAATTTCCAGTGATCTCTTGTTTTACTTCTGCTTTAATCTTCCTAAAAATCTGATTATGTTTCCTTTCCATTCAAAATAAGCTCCAGTAGCTCCCTGTTTATCACCTTTAGGATCAAATATAAAATCCTTTGGTATGTGAAACTCTTTACAGTTGGGCTCTCTCTTATCTTCCCAGTCTTCTGATATATTATTCTCTTTCCACTGCTCATCTCACTTATTTTGTGATCCAGATCTTTCCTGCTCCTCAAACAAGGCATTGCCTCTCCAGACTCTAGTCATTCATCACTAAGTGTCCCTCATGCCTGAAATACTCTCCCTCCACAGTTCCATTTCCCAAGTTCCTTCAAGTTCATTCCATGAGGAATTTTCCTGAGAACACTTATCGTTACTATCTCTCTTTTGTTTATTTTTTCAAATTTATCTTGTTTCTTGTTTGTACATATTGGGACATTTAAAATTTATTTAATTCATTAAAATCTATTTAATTTAATATATAATTAAAATTTATAATTAATAAAAAATTCAAAATAAAATTTAATTTAATATATAATTTAAAATAAAATTAAAATATATAATTTAAATGTAATTTTAAAATATGTAATAAAATATATATATATATATATATATATATATATATATATATACACACGTACACAAATACATATATAAACCTAATCTAACCTATTTCTTTATGATTCATATTGGGGAAAAAAGTCAGAACAAACGGGAAAAATCACAAGAAAGTAAAAGAAAAAGAAGTGAAAATAGTATGCTTTAATCTACCTTCAGTCTCCATACTTCTCTCTGGATGCAGATGGCATTTTCCATCCAAAGTTTTTTTGGAATTGCCTTGGATCACTGAATTGCTGAGAAAAGCTAATTCTATCATAGTTGATCATCATACAACCTATTGCTGGTTTTTGTACTTATTTCTTTGCATGATATCTTCCCCCAAAACTGTGAATTCCTTGAGAGAAGATTCTTTTGCCTTTCTCTGTATTCCCCAGAACAAGTGTTTAATGAATGCTCATGGAATGACCACAATCACTACCACATGGAACATAGATTCAAACAGGCAAACTTGCACCTGGGCCCCTAAATACATTTTCCACAGTGGGCTTCCTTTCCTTTGGATGTGGCTAACCTCACACATGACTATTTCTAAAATTCTAGAAGTCTTTGGCTTTTATTGGGTTAGAGATAAAATGGATTTAGAGCTGGAAAAGATCTTAGGGATTAATAAATCCAATTTCCTCATTTTAAAAATGAGAAAACTAAAGGTTTAGTGAACTGCATGCAATGACTCAGCTAGGAAGTATCTGAGGTAGATTTTAAACTCAGATCTTCCTGAATCCAAGTTCAGTGTTCTCTTGACTAGCCAAGTTCCTGGAAGCAGATTAAAATATAATTGGGATATATATTTTAAAAATAAAATTAAAAAACCAACAAAACATATATAATATTAACACTATTTTCCAAGTCCATCCAAGGCCCATGGAAATCCTTATATTTAATTGAATAACCATATCTATTCAAGTGTGATGCTACTACACTTAGTAGCTTTTGCATTGGAGACGACAGTTACTGACAAGAGAATTGGCCTAAGTTTGGCCCTGATATATACCAAGACTTATTTGGATAGAACAAGGCTGAAAAGAAATATAAAATTCTCAACTGGCAGCCCTGAAAAACTTTTTATATTTGCATGAGGTATAAATATTTTTCTCACAATATTTTGGAACAGAAGCTAGAAGTTACTAAATTCTTTAAAAATTTGTAATTTGTGCTGTGAGTTTTGTGTATATCATTTCTTTGGAGTATAGGAATAAAATATCTGTCCCATATCGGATTCATATTGTACCTTGAGGAACTATCGATTCTCTCATTTGGTGAAAATCTGGGCATGAGCCATAATCTCCAAGTTGTAAATACATATTTTACTCCAGGGTAGCTGAGTCAGGGTTTAATAAGCCTGCCTCAGGACTAAGACTAGTTCAAACCACATGCTTGAGCCTGAAACAAAATGAGCTCTTCATGGAAAACAGAGTGTCTGGGCAGAACACTAGTTGCTCAAGTTTACATAAATAATGTTTTAAGGAAGTAAATAGTAAAGCTGCTTTAAAAATGCTGAAGGAACTATATACTATAAAATTGAAACCATAAAAAAAAAAAAATTCTCTGCTTAGAATCTGGGAGTGAAGAAGTGAAACTTTCCAAAGGTGAGATTTGAGTTACCCTTATAACATGAACAAAATCTATATAGGCAATACATTTTTTAAAAGATCAAAAATGTATTAGAGTCACAGTGTGATTAACCCAGTCTCCAAATGCCACCAAAACTAAAAGTGATACCATAGGAGACTGGAAATACCAATTGCCAACACCTTTTGAGGAATGTTGCAGATTGCCAAGAAAGCTTAAATGGCTCATTTTTCTCTATCACTAAAAATACATTTTATCTTCAGTTGGCAAAATGAGCAGAAGTAGTAGTGAGAGATGGGAGAGGAGATGGAAAGGTTTGAAAAACACTGGACTTAACCCTACATAAGATACAAAGGGAAGTATTTGTTCCGGACTTTGCCTTCAAAGAGCTTGTAAACTTGGGAAAATTAATGGTATAAAGACATAAATCAATAAAAGGTAGTACATATAGTAAAGTGTTAGTAACTTATTGTTGGGATTTCCTTCATCTCCATTTTTCTCTCTCTCCCCTGTCTCTCTTTCTGTGTTTCTTTCTTTCTCTCATATGCACACATACATACATAAACACACACACACACACTGTACACACACACACACTTCATGTCTAGTGTTTAAGTATTAACCTACACTTTTGGATCCTAAGGAAGATAAAAGGTGAGGGGCAAAGCTAAGAACTTGTCTTCAAGGAATCTAAATCTAATAGGGGAGATAAGTTACATACAAACATTACATTTACATATATTTTTATCATGTTTCACATATATTGGATTACTTGCCATCTAGGAGAGGGGGTGAGGGGGAAAGGGAGGAAATTGAAACACAAAAGTTTTCAATGGTGAAAAATTATCCTTGCATATGTTTTGAAAATAAAAAGCTTCAATAAAAAAAGATAAGAAAAGGAAAAAATATATGACAAAATAAGACATGATAGCTTCAAATTACTGAATTTCTTGTGGCTCCAAGCAACTCACTAAAACTAAAAATTTACAAATAATTGTTGATCTGCTGTGGTAAAAAAAAAAAAAAAAAGTTGATTGGTATATTCATATACCAATGAGATTACAGGTCTAGACCTTCATGATAAATAACTCAACTCCAACCTGAGAAGCAGAAATCAAGCTGCATAAAATCATGCAAGGGCAGAGACTTTGACCACTCTCAGTTCTTCTGCCCTTATCTCCTATAACAGAGTTTTACAGACCAGAAGACATGAAGCCCTTTCAAAGTAATGGACAAAATTATTAGATATTTTCAAGTATAACTACTAAATAACACATTCTTTTTTGGGGGAGGAAGGGTAAAACAGAATCTTCAGATCAATATCAACAGAAACCAGAGCAAGTCAAACTTATTCCAAATGACAGTGAATGCAAAGTAGTGATATTTTCATACTGTAAGGCACAAAGGGGAGGTATCCTATAAATTTGCACTGAAATCTGATCAACTACTTTCACATGTGAATTCATGACTCAGCAAAATGCACACCTGAATGGTGTCATTGTACTGCTTGCTGCATTTAAATGTGAAGTTTGCAAACTTGAAAGTAAAATAATGTATGAAAGTCAAAATGTTAGCTAAGCACATTATACATATGTATGTATATATATATTCATTATCTATATCTATTTGTATATATCTATATCTATTTGAGAAAGAGTGAGTAAGGGAAACAGGGACATTTTTAAATGTACATTTGAAATGGAAAAATAAGTAAATTCAATTTTAAAACTATTGCCTTTACAGAAACAGTCTATTGCAGAATTTTCTCCCCACACAATCTCAGAGAAGATGTATTGACCATCATGCTAGCGCAAATGAATCACACTGATTGATTAGCTGAAACGGGGCTCGTTCTGAGCCAGAAGGGTTAATTATAACTCTTATGGGATGTGCTTCAAGTCAGACCTGCATGTATATTCCTAGTAGGTACTCTAGTAAAATGCTAACACTCATACACAACTGATCTGTGAGTGTTATACATAACGGCTGAATGGAGAATCATTTTTATTCCCTTCTTAAGTTACAGCTCCTGCTAGTCCAAGCCTGCCACACAGCTCCACCAAGGAGCAGGTCCAACAGGTGTCCCCTGCTTATCCTGGGGTCTGTGATGTATGACTTACAGGCTGCCACTAATGCAAAATGGAGAGTTTTGCTGAGGGAACATATTTACAGTAATGACTGCTGAGAAGTGTGATTTTTCCATGAGCTGTGTAAGATTTCTCCCTTCAGGAAGTACTGGATGCAATGCAGATTTCCTATGCTTGCTCACATGTTTCTCTTTGAAAAGATTTAGCCTTTTTGTTTTTTCTGTCTCCACTGACAAAATAAAAAAATGGTCAGTTCCTCTCTCTAAGGTTCACTGGGAACTTTGTAAAAGTGGCCCAGAAAGTTCATTGCCCAGATGACAGGACTAACCACTTGAGTAATCTTATGATTGTTCTGACACTTGGAGGCTTTGTGTGTGCAATTGTGTGTATGTGTGTGTGTGTGTTGGATAGAAAGTAGAACAAGAAAGTAATCATCCTAACTCCTTGATTCCCAACTTTCATCCCTAGTCATATTTGACTTTTTTTCTGTGCTCATAGAGCTTGTGAATTGTTAAATGAGGGGCAAAACTACATCAATCAATTGATGCACATTTATTAAATACCTACTATGTGTCAGGCTCTGTGCTAATCAAAAAGGACCAAAGAAAAAAGAAAAACAGCCCTCTCCTTAAAGAGCTTTCATTCCATTCATTAGAGGAGACCATATATAATATATCAGTGTATAAAAAACAACCATGTAATGGGAGGATAGATCTGGGTGTGTCTATTGGTCTTTAGTCAGGGGACAGGGTATATTTATCACTGGATGGGGCCAGAAGGTCCGCTTAGCTCCACACTCAGTGGACTAGATTAGGGAACTCACCTTCTTGCTCCTGTTATTGACCTCAATTGCCCTTATTATATAGAAAATAAATACAAGGAGGTAAAAGGGCTAAGAATGGAATGGAGGGAGAAGATCAGAAAAGATTTCAGGTTGAAAGTGTCATGGGAGCTGACCTAGAAAAGAAAGACATAATCTGAGAAGAAGGAGGGAGTTCCAAACATGGAGGAAAGATTTGAGAGCCACGTATGAAGAATAATAAGGAGAAATATACAATAACCAAGCATTCAACAGACATGTATTAAGAACATACTGTTTATCTGGCACTGTACTTGAAACTATAGATCCAAAGATAAAGCTAAGTGGTCTCTTTTCTCAAAGAGTTTAATTCTAACCAGGGAGACAGCATGACACGTACAAAGAAACACAAGGTAAGTCTCAGTAATGGTGGTAAACACAAGTTTCCTGGGTCATTGATGTGGGGCTTGGAATTTTGGGATGATGGACCAAACTTTATATGTCCTTCTGGTCTTCTCTCACCACCAAGGGTTTGGAAAGACAAGCAAATCCTAATTTTTCTTACTTATTTTCTCTGGAATTTGTAACATTTAATTTACTTTCTCTGAAACTTCCTATAAATGGTAGGGAGGGACTTCAGACACATATATGGTCTGGGCCAGCTTGAGCCTATGCTTTTTAATTTACAAAATGTCTCAGGTTTTCTTGAGCTACAATAAGAGTTATATGTCATTATTTCACTTAAATTTTTGTATACTCAATTCTTTTGTCAATGCTCTAAGCATTTCTTTTGTAGGGAAGAAATAAATAGCTGTCTTATACCTGATCTACATTATACATAAAGTATTTTTCTACTCATTTGGGGGGAAGTTCTGGATAGGAGCCCAAATCATGCTTTATTTCATTTCACCCATTACTTCAAGTGTTCAAAAAGAACATAAAGAGAGAAAATTTTAAGAAAATGAATCCTTCTCTTTAAGGACCAGGTTCCTTTCACAGTGAACTTAACCCAGACCCTTCCTATCTTTTTAGTCTTTTTATACCTTATTCCACAATAGATTCTTTTTGATCTAGTGGCACTGATCTCATGAACATGACACTCCATCCTTCCATTAAGGGCATCCTCTCTGGCTGTCCCATATGTCTCCAATACTTTGCCTCTCCAACTGACTTCCTTGGTATCTTTTAAGTCATAACTTCAATCCCAACTCCTATAGAAAGCTTTTCCTAATTTCTTTTAATTTCAGTGTTTTCTTTCTGTTAAGTATTTCTATATGTCCTATATATAGCTTACTTTATAAATATTTGTTTGCATGTTGTCCCCTCAATTAGATTGTAAGCTTCTTAAGTATAGGGACTGTCTTTGTCCCTTTTTGTCCTTACACTATTTAGCATAGTGCCTGATACACAGTTGACATTTAATAAATTTTGAACTAAATTGAATTATTTATGAATTGTAAAAAAAAAAATAAAATAGACAGGGAGAGACTGAATATTGAGGGGGAAGGTAAGTTTGGGATGATCCTTAAGTTTTCTCCCAAATCTTAAATTCCATGATTTTATGATTTTGAATTAGGTTTAATAAAGAACCTTCTACACATCACCTTCCCTTCCTATACTCCAGACTTTATCCCCAATCTTACTCTGTTTGTATGGTAATATAAATGGGGAAAAAAAAGACTTCCTTCTTTCCCATTAATGGACTCTATTTTGAGGTATTTAAAGGTTAGAATATAGGCATATAGGAAGAGAGTACTGAGACACAGATCATAAATTTAAATCTGCAAGAAAACTGAAAGGCCATCAAGTCCAACTCTGGTACAAAGGATATGCAAAATTTTATAGGTATCATCTCTTTCAGCTTCAGTTTGCTTATCTATAAAATGAGAGTTGGAGTCAGTGGTTGGAGAGGCAGAGTATTGGAGACATGGAATAATCTCTTCAAAGAAAATAGAAACATTATAAGTCTGTTTTAAATCTTTTAAATCTGGTGACCCATAATTTCTTTATTTAGTTCTTTTATGCTGATCATGTGAAAGCTAGGTGGCAAAGGAGAGAGAGTACTAGGTTTGGACTCAGGAAGATCTAAACTTAAATCCTACCTCAAAGGTATCACCTCTTTCTTTCTTTCTTTTTACTGGGTTTTGTTTGTTTGTTTTGTTTTGTTTTTATTTGGTTGTTTTTTCAATATATGCAAGTCCAAGATTTCCTGATGCCTAAGAAAAGGTCAGTATGATCTTGGGCTTTGAACATGTGCATAAATATGACCACAATAAGCACAATCAGTTCAAGCCAGAATTAGAATGTTTGTTTTTTTATTTCTTTGAAAAGATTATTCCTGAACAAAGGTAATTGACTGTTAATTGGCCATGTTCCTTTCTGTTTTGATTATCTTCATCTCCTTTATCTACATTGGGTCAAATTAAACAAAAGATGGAGGAAAAGAAACCTTACTAGACCTCATTATAGCTCCATCTAGGCTGATTTTAAAGAAAGTAAACATTGAACATGGCTGGATCTATACTCAAAAATTTTCCTACTTGTGAGATCCTGATTGAACAAATATTCTACTGGTATTCTCTAAAAAACTAAAATGTCTATGAGTCATTGGAGTAGAAAGATTTCTAACTGATCCTTGTTATATAAGGCATTCACTATATTATTCTATTGTTCATGACCATACAAGAGCTTCCCATTGTCTACTAAATGAAATCCAAATTCTACTAGTTTGCACCATCCTCCAAGGAATCTCATGATCAGGAGACTCGTCATCCTGAGAGATTGCACACTTTTAGTGCCCTCTGACTCTCTAATTGGAGGACTGGAGCAAAGAGATTCCCTCCTTACCCCAATTTAAGAGGGACTCCTGGGCTGACCATCTTTTCATTTCCCCCCTAATTGCACTTCTTTGGACTGAAATACATCATACCTTTGTGCCAAGTACTTTCCCATCCTCCCTTCACTATTCCCCAGAATTTAGCATGTGCCTGGAACATAGTAAACACCAAATACATGTTTATTGATTATAAAAGTCTCCAGAAAAGAAATATTATCTCATCCTATCTATCTAAATGTCATACTCATTCTTGTTTAAGCTTATGTTGTCCCCAAATTGGAATGCCCTCAAACTGGAATGCCCTCCTGTTTCCCTTTTTGCCATCAAAAACTCAGCTATAACTGAACTTTTCCCATGAAACTCCCTTGACTATGTCAATTCACCCTAGAAACCTCATCTCTAAATTTTTTTTGAATTGGTCCTGCACAATTTAAACTGTAATTCATGGTGGAAAAACTTAAAATTTTCTTACTTACTATAATCTCATGAGGTAAATAGTGTAAACATTACCACTATCTCACAGATGAAAAAAGATGTTGTATGATTCAATAAGTCCTTGGAAGTATATTCTCCAACCATAGATTAATGTCTCTGCTCAAGAGCTTGTTATGATGCTTGAAATTCAATGTTTTAGGTTTATGGAATGTTTTCATATTCCAGAATATTATTAAAGTGAAAATATTGCATCAGCTCCACTGTGGAGCAATGACTTGAGGTAGGGAGAAGCAGTGATCATGACAGGGAAGTGAAAACAAATCCTTCTAAAATATAACACCATCTTAGTAGGTATCACGGTAAGAAAGAGAAGGATAAAAATAATAAATGAGACGCAGCTGAAAAGTAGAATGAGGTTGAATGTTGGGGGAAGGGAGAATTATGTCAAATTCACCATTTTGTCTATGATAGTCTTAGCTGGATCAGTTGAATGCTTCAGATTTTCCCATTCTACCTCTCAGACTTGTTTTGAGGGTCAAATGAGATAACTGCAAAGCCTTTAGTATTGTGCCTGTCACATATTAGTTACTTAATAAATGCTTATTCCTTCCCTATATTCTATAATCATAAACCCTTTTTTTCTGTTCTTTTATCCACGTCTTCCTTTTAGAACCATATTTTTCATAAATGATGCCATAGTATATCTAAAGTAATTTGAACCAAGGTGCTTGACTAGTGATTTGCACCTTGGTTCAAATGTGTTATGGTGATTTCATAACACACTGAACCTATTGCCTTTATACATACTTAAGAAGCCTACAAGTGTAAACACCCATTTCTTTCACTCATTTAAGTGAATAGCTTCTATTTTTATTGTTATTATTGAGTAAAAGTATGGAAAAAATGTCCTTCACTTAATATGTCCAATATTGCTACATCAAGCTCCATCCAATCACATATTCAATTTGCTATGCACGTGAATGGATATTCAGGGACTACTGGACCTCCTTCTAATATAGGTAATATGGCAGCCAGGGATCAATGTAATGTTTTATTGGAGCCACCTATGGTGAGAAAAATAGTGTCCTCCATAACAACGAGAAAGAAAGAATCAGAATTTGTGCTCCTGACATTCAGGCCACCTTACTCACGTCCTAGTAGATAGTAGGAAATTACTTTCTTATCTTTGGGGATTCCATCAAGTTTTTGTTCATGTCTTCATTCACATGGATAAAGTATGATCAGAATCCAGAGAGAGAAACCACATACTTATGCTCCCAAAGGTTGGGAATCATTTCCTAAACCACTGTTGCAGCCATCATATCAAAGTGACATGGTCTTGATACAAGGATCCTTAATGGAAAAATAAAGATTAGATATGGAAATGAGGTATTTCTTTCATATAATTTTAATATGAAAGATATTACAAGGAGTTATCTTGTCCAACCAAGAAAGTAAGAACATACCTAGGACAATGAGATTTATCATAGGACCAATAGAAAACCAAACAATAAACTCTAGTAATGTGAACAGAAATCTTAAAGAAATGAAAATATACTCTTTTCTAATCATCCCAAGTTTTAAAAACTAGGATAATAACCATCTTAGTATAGGCAGAAATTGATGTTCCTACAAAGCAAAAAATATGACAGACATTATGGTTATGGGCAATTGATTATGTGAGTACAATCAAAGCAAGATGTATGGCCAAACCATTACTTGATAATTTAATAATTTTGAAACTCATGTTCAAAACTGATCTAGTAGTTTATAAAATTTCAATCAGATAAAGCCAAAATTGTCCATACAAGTATTTGAGGTCCAGAGTAAATGCTACTTTGTGTTTCTTCTTCCCTTCCTTTATCTCTCAGGTGATATTTGTATAATGGATTGGAAAAAACAACAGCAAACAGCTAAGATTTACATCATATGCAGCTTTCAAGAGCTTTAGAAGGGAAGAGACGCCACAAAAGAAGATATGCTGTC
Source organism: Sarcophilus harrisii (assembly GCF_902635505.1). Taxonomy (NCBI): domain Eukaryota; kingdom Metazoa; phylum Chordata; class Mammalia; order Dasyuromorphia; family Dasyuridae; genus Sarcophilus; species Sarcophilus harrisii. The sequence goes on from NC_045427.1 coordinate 155,919,269, forward strand.
TTATGAATATATGTAGTAAGGACATCAAGTTGAGCTAGGGCTATAGTTGAATATGTATTCTGAAGATAGTCTTTAAGGCATTTCTCACATCAGCTGGTGTTGCCACGTACTTTTCCCTTCTGTTAATGTACACATACCCCAAAATGAAGGTGGCTCTTAATTGTCAGTTTTTGGGTTTAGCACCAAACCTAAATTTGTAGGACTACACCTCCAAGAACTGAATTCTCACCTATAGTGAAGGAGTAGAACATTACTAAATTTCTTTGTAGCTCTGATAATCAGTACAGATAAGTCATCCCCAAATAGGTCAGAATATATAATCTGTTTTTAAAACCCAAAGGAGAAGATTTCACAACCTTTAACAATCTATTTAAATATCTACTGACTTTTCTGGACAATGAGTATAAGACAGTATATCTGAAACTCTTAAAGTAGATGGGAAATTTCCAAATAAAACAAAAACTATGGTGCATAAGTGTAATATAAAACTCTACATGAAATGATAAACATGAAAAATATATTTGAGCTGATGAAAAGTTAAATAAACAGAATAAGGAAAGCAATATGAACAATGGCTGCAACAAGCTAAATGGAAATAATAAAAAGAAACAATGGGAAGGAAATAAAAACTGAATTACAATTATAAAATTATTATAAATTTTAAATTATATTAACAATATTTGACTCAAAAGAAGAGATCTGAGAAGAATATTTCTTTGGAGAGATGAGGGATCAAGGATGTGGAACACTGCAAATAGACTTTTTCAATATGTTAATGTTTTGCCAAATTTTATATTTTGTTCTTTTAAAAATACTTATTTATTAGATATGCAGAACATCTCTCTGGGAAATAGTAGGAGATGGATACATTATAAAATATAGGTTATGGATAAATAAAAGTTGATCTTTTTTTTTTCTTTTATAGTAGTTGGAGGAATAGGTCAAGTAATACTTGACTTCATTATTGTAGATTCCCATTTGGGGATGTTTTAAGCTCATGAATGTTAACTGTTTTCCTTCTGAATTCTACATTAATCCTTTATACAGTGTTTAATTTCATTTCTTATTAGTCCAAATAAAAGTAGGATAGAAATAATCTAGACTTCAAGGGTAAAAAAGGGACTATTTATCCCAAAAGCAGAAATTATTTTAATGTGAATTTGCTAGAAAAAAAAAAAGTGGCAAATCAATCAAATTCCAGCTGTCACTGATAGGTAAGAAAGTTCAACAGGCCTGGGAAGAGTAGTGCCCCACATCATTAGCCCTGCTTCTAATTTGACTTTGACAGTTATCAAGGGGAGGAATCATTATACACAAAGGGACAGCAATCACACCATTATCATCACAAAAAGCTAACCAACTCTACCTGCATAAGAGTCCAAGAAACAGTATCATTCTTTAGACCATTAACCTTGTTTCCAGCTTATAAACAAGAGCTTTAATCATAGGAAGCAATCCCTGTGAAGATGTGACCTGCCACTGTCTTTTGAAGATGCTATATCCCCCTCATTCTCAGTAATCACAACTACTGAAGACTCTGGGAGGAAGGGGAGGGGAAGAGATGTCACTAAAGTCCTTGGCAATGTCAAATAGTTCAATATCAGAGATAGACATGGCTTTATTAATGTAGATGAAATAATAGAAGGTATATTAACATCTCTTTGCTGATGCACTGTAAGAATCATGAGAGCCTTTTCATCTGAGTTACAAATAAAATATTTTAAATTCTGTTGTCTCTTCCTTTAGAATGTGAGTTTTTCAAGAATTAGCCAGATCCTAAATTGGACCTTGGGTGTCAGAAGCTTATATTGTAGTGGAATATCACATAACACAAACATGTATGTATATTTGTATGTATGTTTGTATTCATAGATGTAAATTTTATATGTTATGTAAAGTGATTCCCAAAATATGAATTTCTACATAAATGTTATATATTGTTATGTTTATCTTTATAATTATCACTTGGCAATAGAAGTCATGGAAGGGAAGTTTGGTCTCAGGCAAACTACATATAGATAAACGTAAATAGGGTTTTGAGGGGTCACAGTAATGATTCAATCTAAAATTTCCTAACTCCAAGATCTATATTCTTTTTAATATTTTACTCCACCTCTTAATTGACAGGATAAAAAAGTGAGTCAATCCAAAAAGTATAAAGAAATGAAAATATCAGATGTGAAGAAAAAGTAACAAAAGATGATCTACTCCTCATGTATTTCCTATTATGAATTGTCCTAAATAGAAAAACAAAGGATAAATCATTTATTTTCAATATATGCATAGATAAATTTGATAAGTAAATTGGTAAAGCATTTAATAAGTGTTTTCTGTGTGCTAAGTTCTATACTAGGCACTTCAAATACAAATACAAGTAAACAAGATGGTCCTTTTGTCACATTAATGACATTGAAAGATTCTAGAAAACAGTGGACCTGGACAGAGACATAGTGAAGAGACAGGACAAGTAGTATGGAGGTTTGAACCCAAACCAAAGCTTCTCTCTCAAGGCTGGAGGATCTAGGGTTGGAGATCAAGATTCCAGTGGGAATGGGAAATGCAAATTGATCTTGTTTGAAAAGGGGAATCAGACTTTTTGGAAGAATGGTTCTATGATTTATTACCTGCACAACCTGAAAGTAATTCCAACTCCCTGGATTTCAGTCTCTACATCTGTAAAAAAACTAAATGACCTTTGAGGTCTCTTTCCACTGTAAATCTATGACCTTATGATCTCCAATCAATTGATCTCTCCTGACTCTGCTCCCATTTAGTCCATCTTCTGTGTTAGAACAATTTCAATTAAATGTACAATAAGAAGCCACAGAGAAGTTAAATATTTTAACAAATAAAGAAAAAAACACAATAATTTCATATATAGATGAATAAAAAAATACACATTTTTTGGCTGTCATCTGATATCAGTTTGGCCGAGTCATTTAATAAAATTAAAGTTATGGGTCACTCAAAGAACAATATGATGGTCCATAATCAGCATAAGTAGTTAGCAAATTTTTAGCAATTAAGCAAGAAAAGTAGCATAAAGGATGTCATAAAAGATTTATATGACTAGAAAAAGTAGACCAATAATGGATTAAGAATAAGAGATAATAAATGAACAACTCAGGTGTTGCAATGGCATTCCTTAAATATCAAGAGATTTAAAGAAATTCTTATTGTGGTGTTGTTGTTGTTGTTTTTTTTTTTTTTGTAATCCTCAATACAGAATACAGTCATTGATTCTTTGTAGTCACTTGATAAATATTTTGATAAACGTGAAGGAAAATAACTAAAAATAACTAATATAATGGCTTGCAGTTTCTATCAGTAAAGGAGGTACCTTTATAATCTGAATTGCAAATATGGGGGAACAGCTTCATTAAGGACTTCCCTACTTGAGAACCCAGAAAGGATCCCTCTTATATGGTATATCAACTTCAAAGTTTTCTGCCTGATTTTCAAGGCTCTTCATAGTAATAAGACATGACATTTATATAGAACTGTGAAATTTAAAAATGCTCCACATACATTATCTCATTTGATACCCACAATAACCTCATGAGGTAAGTACTATGGGTATTCTTATTCACATTTTATAGATTATAAATCTATGGATCAGACAATAAATGAATTGCCCATAGTTATACCATTAGTGAGTATCAAAAGAAGATTCCAACCAATGTCTCTCCTAATTCCAAATAAAACATGATTTCTACTATACTATGTAGTTACTACTTATTCAGCCCTAATTTCTACTCTTCTAGCTCTGCTTACTTTGGGCAAGGAAATTCAACCTTAGGCCCCAGGCACTATATTTGTAAAATAAATAAATTTGACTAAATAATCTTTAAACTCTCTTCTAATTCTAAATCTATTGCCCTAGTTCTAGTCAATTTGGTTTTCCCCACAAACCATATTCACCTCCACTATTCTATATTCATTCTTTATGTTGACCTAGACCTTTCCTGATTTTTTTCTGTTCAACTCTTAGTCCTGAATTAAGTACCTCCTCTTCTATTAAAACCTCCAGCTATTCAAGTCCCTTCTCTAATTTGGACTTAAATTATATTCAGTACTCATAGTTTTGCTTGAAACTATTCTCTGGCTATTTCTTAGAGTTTTCTTGAATTATCTTCTCTCCTCAACTAAACTCTGAACTCTCTGAAGGCAAGGACCATGACAGATAATTCTTTTGAATCTGGTATGGTATCTTGTAAGAAGCTGGGGAAAATAGTGGGTGCTCAAAAAATACATTGACTGACTGTCTGTGATGATAAGGAGAAAGCCATCTCAGCTCTCCAGTTGGTCTTGCCTAGATAAAATTTACAGCTCTTTTCTACAGTTCTTATTATATCATGAATCCACAGACAAGGTGCAATGATGGAAGACATAAGGCATAAACTTTGTTAATGATGAAAGGGTAACAGTGAGATGTCAATGGAAAGACTGTAGGGAGGTAACAATAGCAGAATGAAAAAAGGGCAAGGGAGAAGTCCCAAGTTCAGCAGCTAAGAGGTTCTTACAAATAACACAGAACAATAGTCTCATACTCAATTCAGTGAATTTCTTAACTCCATCATTATCATTGTCCTTGATTTCTAGGCCACTTGACACTGTTTTTGCCTATTCTGCTTCCAGTTAAAGATTTGCTGCACTCAGGGTCTTTTGCATTCATTACTTGTTTCTATTCTTTCCCACAAATTAATAGTTTCACATTCCTCTCAAAAGTTCAATGACCCATTTTAAGTACAAACAAATTTGTTTTATCATTATTTCTTAAATGATGTGAAGTTTAGGTGATTCTCATTAGGTGATAACTTTAAAAAGTAACCTATATTTCTAAAGTAATGGGATCTTTTATTTGTTTAGGCAGATGAGAGAAACAGACAAACAAACTTATAGACAGATGATAGGGAATAGAACTGTGATTTCACTGACATAAATTACTGTAGAATGATGAAATTCCTGCCAATGCAAGTGGGTACCTTTGCTAAAAGATGGAGTCTCAGAGAATTGCTTAAAATACCAAGATATTAAGTGACCTGCCCAGGATTCCATAGCCAGATTGTGGTTAGAGACAAGATGTAAATATAGCTGTTGTTGGTTCTAAGATACATTCTCTATTCACTATACCATAGTTGCCATGATGATTATTTTTATATACTTGAAAGACTGTCACAGAAAAAAAAATGTATTAGAATTGTTTTGTTTGGTCCTGTAGTAGCTGAGCTAGGAGCAATGAATGAAAAGTAAAAGAAGACATATTTCAATTTCTATACAAAAACTTCCTTAACAATAGAATGGTCCCAAAATGAAAGGGACTCTTTAATAGTATAGAGATTTTTACATCACTGGAATTCTTTATATACCTGCCAATAATGTTTCTCTAATTCTAAACAGTCTGTGAAGATAACTCTGTCTCAATATTAATTGGTATATTGGGTCAAGATTCCTATAGCAAACCCATGGTAGATACTAGCAGTAGGATGGTTTGGGAACAGGGATGGTTAAAAGAAACTTGTTTGTTGGTTATTTTCCAGAAGTAAGAACCCAGATCCCAGTGCCCTTGAATTAGGAAATAATGGTACAAGTTGTGATATAGGAATATAGATGATTATATTGTAAGAAAAAAGAATACAAGTGATTCAGAGAAAAATGATAAGACTAGCATTAACTGATACAGAATGAAAAAAACAGAACCATACAATATACGCAATCACTCAAATAATTTTAATGAAAATAATCCATAAAGGTACACAAATGCAAATTATCTGAAATTATAAGTCTTGTTCTCTGAGAAAAGATAATGAAACATGTCCCCTCTTTCTCATTCTAGATGTGAGGAACTATATAGGTATAGAATTTTTTACTTGCAATCAAACTTAGTTACTGTGAGTGGGTATTATTTAGCTCTTTCAGTGTTATAAAGAAATGTTCATGATAGAAGGGGATAGAAATTAAAGAAGGTAAGAACAATAATATTTTTAAAAGCCCCAATAAACCTAATAGAAAAAAAACTGTATGATATGCACATATATGACAGTTTGTGTGTATGAATATAAATATATGTATTTAATCTATATGTCATACATATATAGTAAAACAGGATCTGGATTTTGGTTATTTATCTTAAAGAGTCACTCCTCACTTACCTGAAGATATTTTAGGAGAATTGTTCTTTTAATACTTCACAATTTGGCAAAAGGGAGCCTCCATCTGGTATCTCCATGTGTACATATGTATCTTTTTCACCCAGCAGGATTCTAACATACTTTAGGTGGTTTTAAAATACTTAATTGGCTCACCTATTCTAATTAATAAAACACTACTGATTGTGCATTTTTAAGAAAAAACAAAGTAACGGAAATGTATGCAGTTTTATCTTTTGCTCTAGTGAGAAAGAAAAATACACAAAAAGAAAACAAACAAATCTTTTGCTGGTTAATATTTTTACTTATGAAACAAATTTATTGAGTGTCTACTATGCTCAAGATATTGTGGGGAATAAAATGAACACCAATGGTCCATTTTATAAGGGAGTCTGCAGAAGAGAGAGGGGACACAAACAAGAATAAATAGAATAAAATTGAATATAATGAGCACATATGATAGGTGTAGACATAATAATATGAGATTTAGAGAATGAAGAAATCACTTTTGACTATGATCTCACAAAAGAAGTGCAGTACATTTTTATTTGAGCCAGGTCATATAGGAAAGTTATGATTTCAACAGTTAATACCAAGGTGGAAGATATGTGTATATATATACATGCATATATAGGCAAGCACCTATAATCAAATATGTGATTTGATTTAGGATTTTGAAAAATCCCAATAATGCCTGGGAAATAATACAATGCAGTCTAGTAAGACAGCATGGTATAGCAAAAATAGCACTGGAATTTGAATCCACTTTGAATTTGAATGCTGTCTCTGATGCTTATTATATATGTTATTAAGACAATCACTTAACTTCTCTGTGCCTTAGTTTGCTAATCTGTAAAATGGGGATAAAGATAACAATAGCATTTAAATGAAAAAGTAGTTGTAAAGATCAGAGTGTTCTAGTCAATTCTCCAAGGTTCAAAGCACAAAAAGAAGATGCTGCCCTGCATTGATAGAGGGGTACTCCTATCAAGAAATTCCCCTTGTCAGTGGACATAATATCCTTCTCACTATGAATGAATGAATGAATGAATGAATCTCATTAGGAATGAACTGAAAAATGCAATACCTAGTGGCCAACTTGTTTGTGATAAAAATTTTAGAATCATGTTTAAAGACTTAATTAGGCTGGTCTTTGGATAGCAGACATAGTGAGTCAGTGAGATCATACCCAAAAAATCTTTTCTGCCCTGTGGTTGAAGATGATTTTAATATTTTATGTTTTGGAGTTTTTTTAATATTAGCTCATGATAAACATGACTAGAATGCCAACATTATTTAACAAATATATACAATGAACTCACAAGTAAATAAAATTGTTTAGTAATTAATCAATATTTTGCTTTGTCTGTTTAAAATTGTTCTAGGACTTCAGTAAGACATAAACATTTAGGTCGTTTTTTTTTTTTTTACAACTATATCTGCTAAGATAATTTTCACTGAGAAAACTCATACTACATGTTGTTAACTGCTATGAAATGTGTAGTTTTAGAGAGTTGTCTGGGACAATGAGAGATGAATTGACTTGACCAATACAATAATTTGTGTCAGTGGCAAGATTTGGAATTTATGTTGTCCTGCCCCTAAGGAAGGCTCTCTGTTCACTTCTATACTGATTATTTTATAGTTTATGTAAGTTTAAAATATCATTACAAACAGTTTAATTGTCTACTCCAATTATTACTTGAAGTTTTCTGTTCCATTAAACTTCATCTACTCTTTAAAATCTTCCTTGTTCCTCCCTCTGAAAGTATTCTCTCCTTCCAAATTTCCTTACATTTTGTTTGGTTCTCATCTTTGACTCCAATAAAATCTATATATGACACAATACAAAAATTTGGGTTATTTTGGGGAAAAGAATGAAAAGCATGAAACTGTTTTGGTTTGTTTTATTGGATCTATACCTGTGATTTCACCTATGTAGGTGGATCCATATGAGGGACTTTCTCTACATAAAGAACCAGACTTTTTTTTAGAGAATTTCCTGGGAGCGTGACAAGGTTAAGTTACTTATTCAGGGACACATAGCCATTATATGTCTACAGCAGGACTTGGGATTAGCTCTATTTATAACATCTAGTTCCCTTGCTAACCTCTTGCCTTTAATTGGTGTCCCTGCCTCAAGTGTTTCCCTACTCCATCTCATCTTCCACTGAGTTACCAAAATGATTTTCCTAAAGTTCAAGCCTGACAATAGCTAGCTTCTTCCTAATTTTCCAATTTCCTTTCACTTAGGTCCCTTCCACCTATGTGAGTTAGACACAATGCTCCATTCTCTTCTTCTCTTTGCCTTTTAAATGTCTGTCATCCTTTCCTAGAATGTTTTCCCTTCTCATTTATACCTATAAGCTTTCTTGGTTTCTTTCAAAATTCAAATTTCTGCAGATATTTCCCAATCTCTCAGCACTACTCAGAATCTTCTGCACTATGTTGTCCTCCTTCCACTCACTCTATCTGGTGTGAAGCCTGGAGTGTGCATTTTTTGGGGAATTGCCATTATTTTTATCCCCAACATTTAACACAGTTCATGGCACATAGTGTTTCATAAATTCATATTAATTGATGACATACCATATTGATCTTCATAAAACAATGTAACACAAAGTTTGGAGCATGAAAAATAACCAGTTCATAGACTCCTAAAATTTTAGAGCTGGTAGCATCCTAAAAGATCTAAAGAAAGGAGAACAAATCAATTACTTAGAAATCATAATGGGTAAAAAATGTTAATAGTTTAATAAATGTATAGCTAATAAATTGTAATTATGGCTAATTGAAAGCACAAAAGAAAGAGTAGAAAATTAAAACTGAAATTAAACTTTAGTTGGTATCAGCTAAGAAGGCATTCACTGGCACCCCTGGCAATATCGTGTCAAGGTTGTGGTTCATTACTGATCTGCTATATAATCAACAGGACTGGAGGTTGTATCAATCATGAAGACTGGCAGCAGGGAATGAAGCAGACTTATGTTTTAGGTATCATGGTTCATTTGTTTTTGCATATAGTTGTAGACAGCAATTATCTAAAATAGGTTAGCCATAAACCCAACATTGTCATTTATCTCTTGGCAGGTTCACACTTGAATAGACCACGGTGCTAAGAAAGCCAAGGTCATGAGGTCAAATGACATTAGACAATAATTTCATATTATTCAATGGGGAGAGACTAAAACCCTTACTCCTAATTAGCTAAATTCTGAAAATATGTCATTATGTACAAGGGTATAAAAGAGAGGTATCATGGCAGAACAGAAAGAGTTCAACGTTTGGAGCCTAGAATACTTGGGTTTATATCCCACCTCAGACCATTTTAAGCTGAACGAGGCTGGGGATGTCACTTAACTCTCATGGTGTGGCAGAAGATACATTACATTTGGAGTCAGAGAAACTGCACTTAACATTGTTCCCTTTGCTACTTCCTATATGTGTGAATTTCAACAAGTTTCTCTGGGTCCCAGCCCTTTCATCCATAAAATAAGACTAAAGTCCTTTCTAGCTATAAATCTATTATCCTATAAACTAATCTGAGTCTCACTTTCTCAACTATAAATCAGAAATTATGATAGCACCTATTTCATAGGGCTTTTATAATAATGAAATGTAATGATGCTTGTTTTTTTTTCTTTTTTTAAAGTTATATTGGAAGAAAAAAAGAGCATTATAGGATGGATAAGGTCTCTAGTCATAGTGAACAACATGATAAGAACAATATAATAAGAATAATATAATAAGGTACAGAAATCAGAATGGGGGGCATCTCTTATTTTGCTTCTATTTTGTTTTTTTACAGAGAATATTGTTTAGAATGCAAAAGACAAAGCAACAACAAACAAGGACATTGGACAGTTTCTTATGTCATTCTTGTGGAAGAGCTGGAGAAGTTTGGCTCGATGGTGGTATCCTTTGTTGGTTTGGGGATTTATTGAAGACTTGAAAAATTAATTTGTAATGTTTTGATACCAATTTGGAAAGAGTGGTTGGCCCTGTGCTGTTTAACATTTTTTATCAATGACTTGGGTCAATGGTAAAGATGATCATATTTACAGATAACACAATACTGAGATGGATAACTGCCATCTACTCAGATCCAAAAACTATTTGGCAGCTGAATACAATAAGCCAAAGTTAATAAAACAAAATACAATGAAGGAAAAATATGAAGTTTCGTGTTTTGGTTTCAGAAAATAACTTTGAAAATATTAGATGGAAAAAGCATGTCTGATATTTAAATAACAAAAAATCTTTTAGTAAAGCCCAAATTCTCTGTAAGTTAACAATGTGCTCTGATGGTCAAAAAGGCTAATGGTTAAACTATACTCAAAGGAGCAAAATATCTAGGTCCACAGTGAAGATGGTTCCTTTGTCATGTGCCCTGATCCAACCACATCCAGAGTTTTGTTTTTTATTCTGGGAAGGATATTTTAAGAATATTGATAAATTGGATAGCATGTATGGATAACAGGAGAGTAAAGGTTCTCAAAACTAGCCCACATGAAGAAGGACTGAAAGTTTATACATATATTAGCCCCAAGAAGAAAGAATATTTAGAAGAGAGAAGGTAATTGTGATCAAGTATTTGAAAGGCTGTCAGGCTGAACAAAAATGGATTTGACTTGTGCTGTTTGGTCCCAGAAAATTAGGAGCAAGAGGTAGATGTGATAAAGATAAATATTTTATATAAGGAAAACTTAACAATTAGGGGTACTGCAAAATGGGATGAGCTGCCACAAAAAGCTACTAATTTCCCTTTACTAAAGGTATTTAATAAATGCTAGATGATCACTTGCAGGCATGCTGTATAAATGACATCCTTTTTTTGTTTTGTTTTGCAACAAATTACATGACCTCTGAGGTCAATTCTAAACCTATTATTACCCAGAAGTTTTTGGAATTGTTGGGGTTTCTAATATTCCAACAATCATTTTCAAGCACCATTTTTTAACTAATAAATTCAATCTTCTAGAAGCAATTGGCAAAAAGCATGTTGCTGGAAAGATCCATCACCCAAACCAATTCCCTTGTCCAGCTCTGTATCCAGTTAATCTCAAATAGATTTGATAAAGAAGAAACTCATTTGTTTTGTAGATTTATGACATGAGCCCTTCTCGTGGGTAAAAATGTCAATCATATCCTATCTTATAAAACAAAAAAGAAAGAAAGAAAATTGAGCAGAAACTAGAGTCCAGTCAGCATCCATTTCATTTTAATCAATATGGTAAAAGGAGGGGGCCTGTAATGAAGAGAAAAATTGAAGGTTTAAAAAATGCTTTTAGAGCTTTTGGGTAATTAATTCTACAACAGATGCTTGAAATTCCACACTTGTAACTTCATAGACTGCCCCTTATAAGAGGATTGTGACAGCCCTGACAATTATTTGCTCAAAGCAATACGACATTTCAACAGTGAATTCTTTGATGGAAACCGTATGTAATTTGGCTGAGGTTTGTATTGTAAGTCTCAGAGTCAGTGCAATAACCCAAGTCTATGTACATAAATCACACATCTAAAGATCCTTGACAGTTTCATTTATCACCTGTTGAATGTTCTGGGGTGCTTAGATGCTAAAGGCACTGACTTCTATGTCTGCTTCTGATTACCTATATTCAATAAAATAGTGACAACTCATTAATCAACCCACAAGATAACTGGTCTAGTATGAGCTGCCACCAACTGGAATCTCCATTAAGGATGACAGAGAAGCAGCATCAATATGCACACTCATTATCTACAGCATGGTTGACAGCTTTGATTAAACAGGAACTCTGTGTCTAATGTAGCTCTATTAAGTGAACACATTGGTTATTGGTGAATTATTGGTAGGCTACTGGAGAGATTGGATAAATAGATCACATGAAAAAAAATTAATGGCAAAACTCAAAATGAATGGAAAATACCTACAAATTATTACTCTCTCTCTCCCCAGGTCAGTCAACTTTCATCTGAGATATGAAAAAAGTATTTCTTTTTACCCCTCAAGTTCATTTTTGTTGTTGTCTTTCTTACTTTCCCCCACTCTCACTCCACCTTCCCTTCAGTCTTTCTTGAAAATGGATAATGGAATCTTAAGCAGGATTTTCTGGTTAACTCATCTCTTCTTTTGTCTGATGGATAACAGGATTAAGAGAAAATGAAAAGTCTGACATGAACCCACCAGTTATCCCAGCTTAGAAACCACTGCTTTGCTGCCCAGCAACTGGCTGTTTGTTAGGTAAGAAAAGGACTGGGGAAGGAGAAGTCCCAGGGATTGGAACCAGGCACTGAAGGATGTTTACAACCTGCAATAAAAAGCATGCTTGAAAACCTATTGAAGTAGTAATGTTTAGTGCCCATTATGGATATAGCATAACTACCTTATGGTCATTAAAGCATAAGAAAATGATTAATGGACTGAGGTCATAAAAGTATATTAGTTGAAAACCTATTATGATTGCCTTATCTAAAGCTCACAACCTATACTGACAATTGGCTAGAGAGACACCTTTTCAAGTGTTAAGCATTCTCCATAAACCCAATACTCATTTTTCAAACCTAGGTAATGATCTGCTCCATAAAGTCTAAACTATGCACAAGACACTGGTCAATGTTTAGAATAGTTAATTGACTCTAATCTTAATATTCAGACCCCAGTGCATTCAATATAGTCTCTTCTAGTGCTTTGAAACTTAGGGTAACTGAAGGCTGAATTCCCACACATTCATGCTAGCTTACTGCAGCTTCTTCCTTCATTAAAGGCTCCTAAATCCCAAAACAAAATTCAAGAGGTGAAGGAGCAGACAGAGGGATGTCGTTAGTGTCCCTCAATTCACACTTTGGTACTTATTGAAAAGGAAGGGACCACAATGTAGGTCTCATAAACAAAAATGTATGCTGTGCAGACTTGGAAACTTAATTAATGCTTATTGATGATGATGATGATGATGATGTTGATAATGATACATTTTATCTTGAGAAATAGAGTCTTTGTATTTGGAATAAGATATGCCTGTCTAATTAAAATCATGAACTTAGAGTTGCCCTCCTCTAGACCTCTAGAGGCAGTGAACATGATTAGTAGAAAATCCTATTAAAAGGCAAACAGCATTATTAGATAACAATCTCCTACAGGATACTGAAATGTAATATATATAAGGAAGAGGTCGGCCAAAGGAAAAAAACACTCTAGAGTGATGGTGTCAAATAGACTGTAGGAAATGGTAAGAGAAACTCTCTGAAATTCTGGAGATGTGATAATCCAATAAAACCAACAAGAATTAACTAAATCTTACTATATGTATAAGGCAAAATTCTAGGAGCTAAAGTTAACAAATAAACAAAACAGTCCCTATACTCTAGAAGTTTGCAATCTATCATGGTAGATAAAACACAATAATTAATCTAATATCATCAATGAACAAAATGCACTTTAGAAAATGACTCCTCCCTCTTAGATCTCCTGAAGCAAAAAGTTCTAGAAGTTTGGAGGACAGAGCAACATTACAGTCAAAGTAGCAAAGCAGGGCAGGGATGATCTGGGCAAAGTGAGATTACTTGATGACAAGGAGGACAAATGAGAGACTCAACTTTTTTCAGGCAAAAATTTTATGGTCTGATTTCAAAAGTGAAGCAATGATAGAAGCATCAATAAAAAGAAATGACTTTTTGATTTATGTATATAATTGTGAATCTTAAAGGCAATGGTCAAATCATTCGATATTTTCCTTATATTTCCCTCTTTATATTAATATTCTATAGGGAAAAATAAAAAAGGAAATGGTTTAGGGAATGGAAAATTATTTTTTCCCTGGGGAACATTTTCACAGAAGTCAGAGGGGACAGGGATAAATGCCAAAAAATCCCACATTTACAAGAAAGAAAAGATAAACATAATTAGGAAAAGAGGCGAGATCATTGTACTTGTTTTAAGCACTTCAGCTATATGACACTTCCTTAACAACATAATAAGGACAACAGAGAATGCTTATGCTAAAGATAGCTTAACTAACACCATATATATCTTATTCTTTAACTTACTCCTAACTGCATATATTTAAAAGAATTTTGATAAGAACATTTCAAAAGCACTGTTTTCTTCTTTTTTTATTTATTTGAGGTACACTGGAGTGCTTAAACCTTAAAGAACTTTATAAGCATTAGTTATTATCCAATTTGATGAATGTTTATTTATCAAACACCTACTTTGTACCAAAAAAACCCTGTGTAAAATGTACTATCCTTTATTTTTTGAGCTACCTCTTTTTCCAGTATCCTTGTTATCAATTAAATTATAACAATAGATACACATACTTAAATGAATGTGTACAATGTGTCTTATTCACTCAACAATTATAAAGTACCCATTATGAACAATGCATTATCTAAGCCTTATAGTTATGAAAAATAAAACATTAATACGGAATGAAAAGATAAAGAATAAGCAAAGGGAAATTCCACAAGCCAAAAATGGCCCCAGGAACTTCTTAAGAAACCTATTCTAGAGCTGTGATTGGGATACTGTGTAAGAAGAACCTGGAGAAATCATTGGTATACTCAAAGAAGATGATAAAATAAAAAAGTATAAGTGAAAAGAACTGAAACCAGATGATAGTGATAGCAGTGTAGAAGCTAGGTGGCCAGGTAGTTTGGGGCTTCTACACGTTTTTTGTTGTTGTTTTACTTCTGTTCAGTTTTACTTCTGCATGTGGGTAGCTCTTCCCTGAAAATGAAAACCAGAAGAAGAGGTGATGACTGAATCCTCTGGGTTATCAGTGGAGATTTGCAATTGTAGAATGTCACTCCAGCATCAAAGCAAAGACCGCCTTCCCAGCAAGGTCAATCAGTGGTGTCCAATGTCCCATAGAAAGCTGTGAACTCCATAGCTAAGGTGGCTCACTGTCCCATCTATGAGAGCCGTGCTCTGACATGGACAGTAGCTTGCACTGCTTCCACCTTCTTTCTTCTTACTCTTCAACTCTTTCCATCTGGCTTCTAAACTCATTACTCAACTGAATATGTTATATCCAATGCTAGCAATGGCATCTTAATTCCCAAATCTGATGGCCTTTTCTCATCCTCATACCATTTGACTTTTGTGCAGCATTTAATAAGCTGATCATCCTCTTATCAAGTTTTCATGACATTGTAATTACAACGTAGGATCAAAATCAAAAAATTCTAAGGGAACTCAAAGGCCAACTAGTAAACTTTCTTCATTTCACAGCTGAGGAAAATAAGATCCAAAGAGATTAAGTGTCTTACTTGACTAAGTAGAGTAAGCATCGGAGGCAGAAGGTAAACAAAAATTAGCATTTTTAAACCAATTCTTAAAATGAAGCACATTTTAAAAACAATTTAAAGTAAAAAAAAAGAAAAACAGCCATTTATCAGGTGTTGAAAACTATATCTACTAGACAGATATATAAGGTGATGAATCTTAGAATCTCTGTCTCTGTCTCTATCTGTCTGTCTGTCTCTCTCTCTCTCTCTCTCTCAAACACACACACACACACATACACTCAAAGTTTGACCTAGTTTTGCTTTTGTTAAATAGGATTAATTATACCTATTTTCCTGTCTCCCGGAGTAATTGTAGAGCTTTTTTTTTTTTTCAAAAAAGAGAAAATAACACATAGGAATACTGGCATCATAGCATTTATTATAGTAGCAATATTAAAAAATAAAGCTAAGGATTAATTTTAATTTTCTACAACATTTTCCAAAACTGATTGAAATTTAAGATACCTGTCAGTTCTTGACATCATTCCTAGAAATTGATGCTTGCATATATACATGCATTGACAACCTAATACAGACACGTAAATCTTGTTAATTTTATCTCACTAACTATATTTCATTAACTCTGCATTACCTACCAAAAATTATATAATCAAGTAACACAATTTTTCTCTAATATATAACCTCATTTCAATATAAGCCAAATAGATTCTCTTAAGGGAATGTCTTTTGATTACAGGTTTGTTTTTTTTTTCCTTGATGTTTAGATGACATGCACATTTCATTTCTCATATAGTTAAAGAATGTCAATGTAATATAGTAATAAGTTGGAAAAGATATGATGGTTAGCTTAAACATAATTAGTGCAGAATTTCCCTATTTAGAAAAGTAACCTAATCCAAAAAGCAGTGTAGTATAGTGGGTAAAAACCTGGATACAGGAAGACCTAGATCCCTCAGATATTTCTCAGGAGAACCTGGGCAAATCTGTTTCAGCTTTAATTTCCTTATTTGCAAAATCAAATGGTTAGACTCAACATCATTTAAGTTTATTTGTAATTCTTAATCTATGAACCTTAGCCTCTGACCTCAGAGACATTGTGCTTTTTAATCTGTCAAGGTGCTTGTCTCTTTTGCTTTTTTAATCTGTCATGGTGCTTGTCTGTTTTGCTTTTTTAATCTGTCATGGTGCTTGTCTCTTTTGCTACCTCCTTGACATTTCCATCTCTGTCCTGGAACACCTTCTTTTTTCTCTCTACACTCTCACATAGTGACATCATTAGCCCCCATTATTTGAATTATCACTTTTCTGCAAATGACTTCAAGATCTATATATACAATAATAGTCTTCATTCCATGCTCTAGTCACATCATTAACCACTTCTTGTATAACTAAAATTATAGGCCCTTTTTGTTGCTGTTGTTCAGTCATTTCAATCACATCCAACTCTTTGTGACCTCACTTGGGATTTTCTTGACAAATATAGCTGAGTGTTTTGTGATTTCTTTCTTCAACTTGTATTACAGATGAGGAAACTGAGGCAAATAGGGTTAAATGACTTTTCCAGGCTCACACAGCTAGTAAATGTCTGAAGTTCGATTAGAACTCATGAAAATGAATATTCTTGACTCTTTACCCAACAATCTATTCCCTATGCCCTGTGGATGCCCTTGTATGTCCTATAGACACCTCAAACTCAACATATCCCAAATCAGAAATCACTGACTCCTCTTCAAAACTTCCTCATCTCTCTATAAACCATGGCATATGGAGAGATTGTTTATACAAATTTTGTTCTTTTGACCATATTCTCAAAAGGAGAGTTTCATTGATAAGGGGTATTTAGATATATAAAGTATCCTTCTACAGAATATAAATTCTTTGAGAGCAGAAGCTGTTTCATTTTCAACTTGTATTACCTGTGACAAATAGGGTGATAAGCAGATAATTTTTTTAAAATGCTTAATCATTATGTGTTGCTATAAATTGATCCAACCTCTAATATTTAGTAGCTGAGTGATCTTGGACAAATCCCAACTTTTTTTTTTATTTTCAATCAACTCTCTAACACAATAATCTATAGGTGAGTGATGGAGAGAGTCACCATCCTAATGAAATCACTAGCAAAGCTGAATTGAAATGATCGATAATATGTATTTGTGTATACACACACATACACAAATCACAAATTCTTGATAGAAACAGTTTGCTACTTTTGGTAAATGTGACAGGGATGTTCTGAAGAGATCACAGTCAAAGTACTTCCCTCTAAACACAGAACCCAACTGACTCTCCGGTGTCCAGTCATCAAATCACTCTTCAGGATTTAATTTGGGTCATGTTATCTCCACTGATCTTGTGAGTCAGTCTATGGTGACTCTTCCTCATCTGGGGCCATCCATTTGATCCTCCATTGGCAGCACTGATTGACGAGCTATCCGGCTGCTACTGAACAGCCCTTATCACATCAGCCTAGCCCCAAGACAGAGAGCAAGCACTTTGTTTATGGGTGGTACTGGTGACAGGCAAACCGCAGTGTCCCCTTGTTCCGTCTAATGGGGTGAGTTGAAAGATTAGGTTGTCAGACCAGTGTGAGGTCTCATTTTTCTTCTCTGCCGCATAGGTTGCCCCTTACCGCAGCCAACATTTGATTGTGATTAATTTGTCGGGGATGGCTGTACAATGGAAATGAAGAAATGGATTGCCAATTACAGTTAGTCTTTTCACAAACTGCCCCTCAAACTGCTGCCATTCGGCAGTCCCCGGGAGCTCTGAAAACACTGAATTCAGCTTCATGGAGGAGGAACAGGACCCAGAGACTGGCTTCATGTTGAAGAGGGGGCAGAAGGTGACTTTATTTTATTCACCACACTTCAAGGGGGTTGTTGACATGTATCCTGGCCTTTCTGGAAAGTACTGTCACAGAAAAGAAAGGAAATCTGTATTTTCTTTTTTTGCAGGTGATTAGAAATGGCTTTTCCCTTTGATTTAAGATTTAATACTACAAATGAGAGGCATAAAAGAGCCTTTTCCATACTTCACACTGAATAAGCCTCAAGGAAAGTTGAGCTTGAGTACCACTAATGCTAAAAATAATAAACACTGACAATGTTTCTGTCTTTGAGATGTTAAATACATGCAAATGATACATGAATAGAAGAGTGAAACCGAACATGCCATTTCTCCCTTTTCATTGCTGGCAAACATGACATATTTCCATAATCTACAGTTATGTAAGATTAACTGACTGTACTTATCTCTCCTGAGAAGAGAGACCTTTTCAACTTTATGAAAAGTCCTGAATGAATAAATTAATGGAAAAGGAAACATCATTAGCTGTCAAGCCTGGTGTATATTGTGATCAGGTTTAGTTACAGGTTAAGTGGGCTGCAGCAATAACATTTGACTCTTTCAGAAAATCACTGAAAAACCGAGAGTGATATATATATATATATATATATATATATATATATATATATATATATATAAAATTATAAAGAATCTCATTATTGGTCTAATCTGAACTGAAATATTTAAAATGTGATTTCATTAGTTCCTTTTCACATTATTCTAAAATGTTCTTTTGTGAGCTGCTTCTTATTTTGCAAGGACTTAACCAACTTGTTTCTTTGGAAATAGAAAGACTCCTCTCCTACAAAACAAAAATTAAAGCCTTGCATTCTCCTGTAACGATACAACAGTTACACGATAGGAATGAGGTAATTTGGTGGTGCCTGAGATCAGGAAATATTTCATTGAGGTGAAACCCAAGATAAACCTTGAAGAATGAAGATAATTCTGATAGACCGAAATTAGGAAATATTCTAGCTATAAACGAAGGCTATAGCAAATGAATAGATGTAATAGATGAAATATTGAGTTCAAGAAATAAGTAATAATACAGTTTATCTGGAATACAAAGTGCTTGAAGGGGAGCACATAACTAAAAGAAACACTAAATTCAGTCTTTGGAGATCTCCATCCTGTATTCAGGTTCCAGGAATCATATCACTACAGGATAATTCATTATTCTGTGAAATTAAATCAGCCTTGCTACTCACATCTCATGAATACTCTCTGCCTCTCTTATTGGACCCTTAGATGGAAGGGCAAAGCCATGAGCTCTCAAATATCCATTTAAACAGGGATACAGAATTCCCTGATCTATAAAATGAGGAGGTTGAATGAGATTATATTCTAAGGGAGCTCGATGGGAAGAGAGGAAGAGAGGGAGGGAGCGAAGGAGGGAGCAAGAGAGGGAGCAAGTGAGGGAAAGAGTGAAAGAGGAAGGGAGGGAGGGAGTAAGGGAGAGATGGTGGAAGAGAAGGAAAGAGAGACAGAGGGAGGGAGAGAGGGAAAGAAGAAAGAGGGAGGGAGGGAGAGGGGGAGTGAGGAGAAGGGAGTGAGGGAGGGAACAAGGAAGGGAGCGAGGGAGGGAGGGAGGGAGCGAAGAAGGGAGGGGGGAAGAGAGAGAGAGAGGGAAGGAGAGAGAGACGGAGGGAGGGAGAGAGAGAGATGGAGAAAAGGAGAGAGGAAGAGAGGAGAGAGAAGGAGGGAGGGAGTAAGGGAGGGAAGGAGCGATGAAGGGAGGGAAGAGAGAGAGAGAGAGAGAGAGAGAGAGAGAGAGAGAGAGAGAGAGAGAGGGAGAAAGGGAGAGAGGGAGAGAGAGGAGAGAGAGAGAGAGAGAGAGAGAGAGATGGAGAAAGGGAGAGAGGAAGAGAGAGGAGAGAGAAGGAGGGAGAGAGTAAGGGAGGGAGTGAGGGAGAGTTGGAGGAAGGGAGGAAGAGAAAGACAGAACATGAAAGCATAATGGAGAAGTCCAAAGATCTCTAAAAACATGTATAGGAAATGAAAAATATGTATGTTTTCATAGACATACATACAGCAAAGATAAGATTTGCAGAAGTTGAGATTTTAATGAGACTTGAGGGAAACCAGGAGTTAGAAAAGAGGAAGACATTCTAGATGTGGGAAAGTCATTGAACAATCCACAGAGTTATGAGATAGAGTGTCTTATGGAAGGAACAAGGAATTCAGTCTCATTGTACTGCAGGCACATGGAATGAAATAAGGAATGAAAAGACCAGAAAGATAAAAAAAAGACTAGGTTCTCCAGGGTGGCAGTAATACTGAATGAGAGAAGAGGATGTATAAAATAATGTTGAAAAGATAGATCCAAAAGCACTTGGCAACTGATTGGATGTGATTGGGGAGGGAAGGAGGAATTGAGGATGATATGTAGATCGTAAGCTTAAGTGACTGCGAGGATAGTGAAGCTATCCTATATAATGCAGATGTTAAAAAAGGAAGATTTTTGGAGAAAAGATCAGATTTGAACATGTTCAATTTAAAATTTAATAGATATCCAGTTTGAGATGTCCAAAAAAGAGTTGAAAAAACTGACTACAGGTAAGGAGAGAAAGTTAGGGCAGCATAAATAGATATAAATATATAATGAGATGTAAAAATCATTAGCATTCTTATTTTTCTTTAACTTCCATTGTGTGCTACTCTTTGTGACTCCATTTTGGGTTTTCTTTTAAAAAAGTATTTTATTTTTTCCAGTTTCATGTAAAGTCATTTTTTAAACATCATAAAAAACTTTTAGTTTCAACTTTTTTTCCTCCACACTTTAACACTCCCTCCAAGATAATAAGCAATTTGATATAGGTTATATATGTACAAACAGGTAAAATATATTACCATAAAGTCAAGATGTGAAAGAAGAAACAAGCCAAAAGAAAATGCACAAACACATATTCACACACAGAAAATGAAAATAGTATGCTTTGATCAACATTTAGTCTTTTTTTTGGATGTATGTAGCCCTTTCCATTATGAGTTCTCTGGAAATGCCTTGGACCATCATTTTCCTTAGAAGAGCAGAGTCATTCTTATTTGACGATGTTGTTGATACTTTGTTCTTCAGGTTCTGCTAATTTTACTTTTGCATCAGTTTATGTGTTTCCATATTTTTTGAAAGTCATTTCTTTTTTTCTAGTAAATTTATTTATTTTTAATACACATTACTTTAAGAATCATATTGGGAGAGAAAAATCAGAGCAAAAGGGAAAAACCTTTTTTTCCCTGAACCACTGAGAAGAACCAAGTCTTTCATAACTGATCATCACACACTGAAAACAATGTATTCCTGGTTCTGTTTGTTTTGCTCAACATGAGTTCATGTAAATCTTTTAAGGCTTTCTAAAAATCAGTTTGTTCATCATTTTTATAGAACAATAATATTCCATTATCTTCATATACCACAACTTGTTCAACCATTCCCCAATTGATGGGCATCTACTCATTTTCTAATTCTTTGCTACCACAAAAGAGCTGCTACAAACATTTTTGCACATGGGTCACCATTCTTATAGCACAATAGTATTCCATTCTATTCATATGCCACTTCCTCAGCCATTCCCCAATTGATGGGCATCTCTTCAATTTTCAATTCTTTGCTTCTACAAAAAGAATAGCTATAAATATTTTGGGTTTTTTTTTACATGTAGATTCCTTTACTTTTATTTTTTTCCTGTATCCTATATATGTCATAGTTTGTACATTAGTTGTTTGCCTATTATCTCTGTTATTAGAATGTAACTCATAGAGGACAGGAACTATTATGCTGTAATCTTAAGAAGATAAAGAAGAGGAAGAAAAGTAATTAGTTTTCCAAAATTAGTTTCTAGTTTTCTAGACTCTCTAGAAACTAATCAGCTAAAAAGAACAATTATAACAAACTTTATGAACTACAGATGTCAAAGAGCCCAATATTGTTTATTTGGAACATTGCTTATTTCCTCATTATACCTACATCACAGAATGTGCAGACTAAAAAAAAAGAAAATCTAACAGTGAAATATGGACATTTGCCAATTTAGGAACTAGTTATCGAGCCAAAATTTTCTTAGGAGCTACCTGTTTGAAATTTGAATTAATTCTACATAAAAATGGCACCAAAGGTAGTAGGTGTTCTCTTTCTCCATTACAATGTAATTGTTACTTCTTGAAGGCAAAGGCAGAGACCTTTTTTGTTTAGCTTGAATTTGTATCCACAATGCCTAGTACATTTGTTGTTATTCAGTTGTTTCAGGCATATTCAATTCCTTGTGATATCATTTGCAGTTTTCTTGGCAAAGATATTGGAATGGTTCGCTATTTCTTTCTCCAGCTCATTTTACAGATGAGGAAACTGAAGTAAACAGGTTTAAGTAACTTGCCCACGGTCACACAGCTAGTGTCTTGAGGCTAGATTTGAATTTGGGAAGATAAGACTCCTTGAGTTGCCACTGTATTCACTGCATCATATAGTTTTCCCATTTGACACAGTTAGCATTTAATAAGAGGTTGTTGATTGCATGTTTCCATAATGGTTGGATTCCCAGGCAAGTTTATTTAACTCATGATATTCTTGAAGTATAATAGAATTAGAGTGCTATAAGACTTCATTTTATTAGATAAACATTTTTATGGAAAAGCTTTTTTTTTCAGAATTTTAATTTGGGATGCCAAGAAGACGTGCTATTAAGAAGGAACTCATATTCTTCATTTCCTCCCCATTGTCCTTTGATCCTCATCTCTATAAACTTACCCAGAGAAAGAATTTAAGATTTTGAGGTAGAAGAAATGTTAGAGATCATTTCAATTTACAGATGAATCTGAAAATCATAGAAGATAAGTGATTTACTCAAGATCACATAGTAATTATGGCATAGCTCATTCCTTCTTACACAAAATGCAGGGCTATTTCCCAGCCATAGTGATTGTCAGCAGCACCCGAGACAGAGATGTCAAGAGAGCTGGTCAAGAGGGGATAGGTCAGTGATTTTGATAGAATATAGAAGTTTAGGAAATACAGGCCCTGTGTGTTAACTGGTGTATTTCTACCCCACCCAAGGGGAATTGAATTGTTTCTTTAAGGAAGACTAGAGTTAGTATTGTATTGATATAATGGAAAGAATAAGGCTTTTGGAGTCAGATGTCTGGTTCTGAATCCTAACTTTTTGATTTACTATGGGTTCTTTGGCAACACTTTAAATTCCCTAGATGCACATTTTCTCATCTGTAAAATGAAGGGGATCTCTAAATTCCATTCTAGCTTTAAATTTTATTATTCTATCATTCCTCCTTATTACTGGCCTCTATCCTTTTTTTTCTTGCTGAAGATTCCTTTTCAGTGCCAGTGGTTGACTGTTTCCAATCAGATCAGATTCTTCTCCTCTATATCAGGATCAAAAGCAAACCAGAAGCTTCTAATCTCTCCATGGATCCATGAAGTGAAGACTTTAAAAAATTTTATTAAAAATAATTAGCATTTATATAGAACCTTAAGATCTGCAGGGCAACTAGGTAGCATAGTGGATAGACTATTGGGCCTGGAGTCAGACTCATCTTTATGAGTCTTATTAACTATGTAACTCAGGGAAAGTCATTTAACCCTATTTGCCTTAATGTAAAATTGAACTGTAAAATGAACTGGAGAAGAAAATGGCAAACCACTCTAGTATCTTCACCAAGAAAACTCCAAATGAGGTCATGAAGAGTCAGACCTGACTAAAGCAACTAAACAACAAGGTGGTTTAAACAGGGCTTCTAACAATATTTATATATTTCTTAAATTTTTAAATAGTATTTAACTATCCTCCCTGGCCCCTATAGTAATGAAGCATATTTGGTTGTTTCATTAATTTTTTTTAAATGAGGAGGCTATTTCCCACCCCCTCTTTGACATGCAGAATGGCAAAATTGAAATTTTGTCTACTTCTGCATTTTTACTTTGGAGGAGAGGAAAAATATTTGTCAAAGCTTGAAAAAATAAGGATGTAATAAATTAAGCTTCAAACTTTTGCCTCTGGTAAAAGCAGATCTTTTTGACTAGCTTAATTATTTAGAAGTGGTAAAAGCTTTATAGATTGCTTTGATAGATATTTTCATAAGTGAGAGAACATCTACTCATTTTCCAATCCTTTGCTACCCCAAAAAGAGCTGCTACAAACATTTTTGCACATGTGGATCCTTTCCCCTCCTTTAAAATTTAGTTGGGATGCAGACCAGTAATGGCACTATCAAAGGGTAAGTACAGTTTGATAGTTCTTTGCATAGTTCCAAATTGCTCTCCAGGATGGTTGGATCATTTCACTATTCCACCAACAATGCATCAGTGTCCCAGTTTTCTCAAATCCCCTCCAACATTTATCATTATCTTTTCCTATCATCTTAGTAAATCTGAGAGGTACAAAGTGATATCTCAGAATTGTTTTATTTTGTATTTCTCTAATCAATAGTGATTTAGAGCATTTTTTCATATAACTATAGATGGCTTTAATTTCATCATCTGAAAATTGGCTATTCATATCCTTTCACCATTTATCAGTTGGAGAAAGATTTGCATTCTTATAAATTGGATAGAGTTCTTTATATATTTTAGAAATGAGACCTTTATCAGCAACAGTAACTGTAAAGATTTTTTCCCAGCTTTGTTATTTCCCTTTTAATATGATTTTTGATTTCTGGAGGTAGAGCCAAGACGGCATAGTAAAGTCAAGAAGCCGCTTGAGCTCTCAGTTTCCCTTAAAAATCACATGAAACCAATCCTCTGAATAGAATCTGAAAGAATGAAACCCCTCACCAGCAAGATAGACTGAAAAAATTTCAAGCAAGGTCAGTCTCACTAGGGTTAAAGGGGTGCTCAGCCCCCCTAGGATAAACTCTGACAAAGCCAGTGAGGCCTTAACCACAGCAAATCAGCAACTGAGACTCTCAGTCCTGACTCAGTAGTAGAGCAAATCACTGAGCTACACAGAAAGCTTGGGACAGTGCTCCCTGGATCCCAGGAGCAGAGTTCATCCTTAAGGGTTAAAAAAAAAAAAAAAAAGAAGAGGAAAGAAAATGAACAAGAAACAGAAAAGAACCTTGACCATAGAAAGCTACTATGATGACAGGGCAGAGCAAAACACAAACTCAGAGGAGGACAGAATGTCCACAGCAGAAATCTCTAAGAATGATATGATATGGGTCTCAAGACCAAAGAGGCTTCTTGGAAGTGCTTATAAATGACTTTAAAAGGCAAATAAGAGAGAAGAAGAAATGAGAAAGGAAAAGAGAGCTATGCATGAAAGAATCAACAGCTTGGAAAAGAAAGGAAAAAAATTTTTTGAAGAAAACAACTCCTTAAAAAAGTAGAATTAACCAAATGGGAAAAGAGATACAGAAGCTAACTGAAGAAAATAACACATTAAAAACTAGAACAGAGCAAACGGAAACTAATGACTTTGTGAGACAGCAAGAATCAGTCAAACGAGTAAAAAGAATGAAAAAATGAAAAGAAAATGTGAAATACCTCATTGGAAAAATAGCTGACCTGGAAATAGTTCTAGAAGAGACAATTTTAAAATTATTGGCCTACCTGAAGGCCATGACTAAAAAAGAGTTTGGATAGCATTCTACAAGAGATCATTAAGAAAAACTGCCCCAACATTTTAGAAACAGAGGGGGAAATATTCATTTAAAGACTCCATTGACAGCTACACCCAGCAAAAGAACTCTGGGAGATGACTAAGAACTACTACGTTGAATTCCCAAATCCTATATTTTTGCCTGCCTGAATTTTTTTATTTCCTTTACAGGCTAATTGTACAATATTTCAGAGTCTGATTCTTTTTGTACAACAAAATAACGGTTTGGACATGTATACTTATTTTATATTTAATTTATACTTTAATATATTTAACATGTATTGGTCATCCTGCCATCTGGGGAGGGGGTGGGGGGAAGGAGGAGAAAAATAGGAACAAAAGGTTGGCAATTGGCAATGCTGCAAAATTACCCATGCATATAACTTGTAAATAAAAAGCTATTAAAATTTTTTTAAAAAGACTCCATTGATCACCTATGGAAAGAGATTCCACAGGGAAAACCCCTAATCTTGTTTCTGTTGCTTTTGTTTATGCAAAACCTTTTTAATTTAACGTAATCAAAGTTGTCTATTTTACCTTTCATAAGGTTCTCTAGTTCTTCTTTGGTCATAAATTCCTCCATTCCCCAAAGATCTAATAGGTAAATTATCCCTGGTTCTCCTAATTTGTTTATGGTATCATTCTTTGTGCCCAAATCATGTACCCATTTTGGTTATGATATGGAGTATGAGATGTAGGTCTATGCCAATTTTCTGATATTTTATTTTCTAGTTTTCTCAACAACCTTTGTCAAATAGTGAGTTCTCATTCCAGAAGCTGGAGTTTGAGGGTTTATCAAATACTAGATTACCATAAGTTATGATTTTCTTCTATATTTTAAGTGGTTAATAAACCAATAAAAGAGACTAAAGCCCCTACCCCCTTAATGTTACCAGACAATCTTAGGAAAAGGGTTGAAAAGTAACATGCCTGGAAATACTGTTTCCACCTACTTTTCCTGGTATCTAGTAGTGTGATCTTAAGCAATTCATTCAGCCTCTCTGGGTCTGTCACTTGTGAAATTAAGGATTTTGATAAGTTACTCAGCATCCAGAAAATTCATAAATCCTAGCACAGTAGAATTAGAA
The DNA here is from genome assembly GCF_902635505.1 of Sarcophilus harrisii. Classification (NCBI taxonomy): domain Eukaryota; kingdom Metazoa; phylum Chordata; class Mammalia; order Dasyuromorphia; family Dasyuridae; genus Sarcophilus; species Sarcophilus harrisii. Next base: position 155,946,191 of record NC_045427.1, read on the forward strand.
GAGACCTCACATCATTTATTCCAATCCTGAATAAAATTTTATGGCTCTTGTATGTGGTATAAAAACAATGAGTTTGTAGTCAGAGGATCTTGTGCAACATAAAGCAATCCACTTAAATTTTCTAGGTCTTGGTGTTTAAATTGAGGTTTTGGATTGAGGATGTCTAAGCTCCTTTCTGAGGATAAATTCTGTAATTCTGAAATGAAACTAGAATAGTTTTTAAAATGTTGTTGTGTTTATACAATAAATATATAGGCTGTAGCACCTTTCAACTTTATAACAAGAAGCTAAAAGCACATGTGCAGGGATAGCTGTAGCCTTTTAAACAAAGTTTAGTGAGATTAAGACATTAGGAAAGATAGCTCAAAAAATATGACTTTGTTCCATTCATAAAAAGTCAGTTACCCAGAAAAGACATGAAATTTCATTTTATACCTCACAAATAACTACAATTATGTTGTCTCTCCTATCTCCGAAAAGCCCCATTTAGCTATAGACTTCACACAATTCTTTTTTATTCTCCACTTAGACCGAGATGAACTTTAGGACCGTTTAGGGAGTTAACTAAGTTGACTTGATTTTCCAAACCATTGGCTACTGTGGCTAAGAGCTTTCTAATCGTGGTACAGAAAAGGATGGGTGGTTCCTGCCAGGGATCCAAGCTATACTCCTATTGCTGAAGTCCCCAATATAATTTCCTTTTAGAAATGATCACCGTGCTTTGAATAGGAGAGTAATAAAAACATTAAAAAAAAAAAAAACCTACAACATAATAGCCACAAGGACTTAAAATCACAATTACTTAAATTACTTAAAAGTAATTGGGATAATATTACATTTTAACCAAAGGTCCATTTATATTGTCTTGTATTTATGGACACTATTCTTCCACTTTTCCTTCCCTCCCAGGGTTATTATGAAGGTCAAATAAGATTACACATTTAAATCACTTTATAATGCTTGAAGTACTACCTAAATGTCAGTTGCTAATATTATTTTATTCACTTAGTACAATAGATTTCAGATTTAAAACTGGAAGTTACATTAACCATCACTTACTTCATTTTACAGCAGAGAAAACAGAAACCCCAATAGACAATGTAACTTATTCAGAGTCCTGCAAGTAATTAATAGAAGGGCTCAAATTCCCAAGGCATGCTTTTTCTCCTATACCATCTATAAAAGAATGGATGGATGGATGGATGAATGAATGGATAGATGGATGGATGGATGGATGGCTCGACAGGCATTTATAAAGCATTTACTATGAGCCAGTAACTGTATTAAATATGAGAAAAAAGTAATACAGTCCCTGTTGTTAAGGAGTTAACTGAAATGGGAAAAATCTATAGATAAAGGGGAACTAGAGTTGGAAAGGGAAAGTTGAAGATAAAATCACATCAGTGTGGCTTGAAATGGCCAAGAAGTAGTATAATGACCTAGTTTTAGGCAAGAGAAGGTGCACGTTCTCTTAGCAAAGGTCACCATATCTAAAATTAAACTCATTAATTGTCTTGCTAAACCTTTTGCCCTTCCAAGCTTCCCTATTATTGTCAAGGGCACCTCTATCTTTCCAGTCCCTTAGGCTCCCAACCTAGGAGTTAATCTGGGTGCTTCACTCTATCCCACCATCCTCCCTGCAAGCTATTGCCAAGATGTGTCCATTTTATTTTTGCAGCATCTTCTTGAATAAGCCCCCTTCTTTATTGCCTTCCATCCTGGTGAAGGACCTCATCATCTCATATCTGAGCTGTGAGGGAGTTTGCTGGCAAGTCCCCTGCCTCAAGTCTTTCTCCACTCCATTCAGTCATCAAGGTGATTTTCTTAAATTGCAGGACTGATTCAATCTCCTCCTCAAAACTATAATGTATCCCTGTCACTTTCAGAATCAAATATAAAATTTTTGTTTGATGTTCAGTGTATTCCATAAGGTAGCATCACCCAAACATTTTCATTCTTACACTTTATACTCTCTTACCTACTCACTCTCCAACCTACTCTTTGATCCAGTGACACTGACCTCCTTGATGTTTCATGAATAAAGATACTATACCTCTTGACTCAAGGTATCTCTTCTGGTTGTTACAAATATCTACAATAGTCTACCTCTTCTTCTCTGCTTCCTGGCTTCTCTGGATTCATTTAAGTTTCCATTAAAATCCATCTTTTTTCTTTAGGAAGGCCCCCCCCCCCTTAATCCTAGTATCATCTCCATTATTTATTTATTATTTATCCGATATATAGCTTGTTTGTACATAATGGTTTGCTTTTTGTCTTCCCAATTAGATTTTTGAGGGCAGTAACTGCCCTTTGCCTTTATAAGTCACTGTTCTTAGTAGAGCACCTGGCACAATATAGGGACTTAATAAATGGATATTGACTGATTGAGTGATTGACCTAGCAGAGCTCAAAGACAGAGTACTCAAAGGTTGTAAGTGAATAGTCAAGTTAAATATTTACTAAGCTCTTACTAGATGCCAGTCATTACGGTAAGGATTGGGAATACAAAGAAAGGAAAAACAATTTTAACCCTCAAAGAACTCACAGTCTAATGAAGAGGCAAGATACAAATCAACATATACAAACAAGATAGAAAGAGGATAACTTGGAAATGATCTCAGAGGGAAAGCACTAGCATTAAGGGGACCAGGAAAAGCTTATTGAATAAAATTAAATAATAATTGAAAAACTTGAAGGAAGCTGGGAATGAGAAGTCAGCAGTCAGACATGAAGTGGAAGAGAATTTAGAAATGGGGGATAGACAGTGAAAATGCAAAATCACAAGTTGGAGTATCTTATTCAAGGAACAATAAGGAGTCCATTGTCACTGGTTAGTAGTAATTAGAGATGAATAAAATGTAAGAAGACTCTACATGTTTGAAAGGTAATAGGCTACAAACGTCAAGGGGGATGGAGGAGAATTTGATCTGGAAAATAATAGGGAACCAATGGAGTTCAGAGGAAAGAGTGATATGTTGGATTTATGCTTTGTGAAAGCGACTATAATTAAGTAGAACATGGAATGGAATTAAAAGGGACTGACAGAAGTCAATTAACCACCAGGTTATTATACCATTCCAGGTGAAGGTGATAAAGAACTACATCAGGGTGACAGAAGTATCAAAGAAAGGGGTGTTATGTGAGAGTGTTGCAAAGCTCAAATCAATAGCTTTTGGCAATAAATTGGATATGGGGAATGAAAGGATGAGCAGTCAGAAATGATAAGTAAGATTAGAAAGATGGAGGACTGGGAAGATTGTTTGATAATGAATACAGAAGTTTGGAAGGGGAAATTATTAGGGGAGTATAGATCATGAGTTCAGAATCACATTTTAGATGCACTCAGAGGGTTTGATATTTAAAGGGATCATTTTATGAAGTTTTTTTTTTTAAAGTAAATGAATATTCCCCTTCCCCATTTTATTTCCGTGCAAATCCTGTTTCTTACAAACCTTTTTGCCTTGAAATAAGGTAACCACTAAATTATATATACCTTGTCTCAAACACTTGCAAAAGTAAAACTAAATGTAAAATGGGGAAAACTACGCATAGTACTTTTAAATTCATGTTTTAGACAAAGCAACTGAAGATGAAAATTTTGAATTCTTAACTACAGTGCCATTCTCTAAAAGAAATGGAATTTGTATAGACTTAATATAACTCTTTTGGCATGGCCTGTAAGTCTGGGCAGAAGCTAATAAATTGTTTAAAAAAACATGTCTGACAAAAAGAGATACTGTTAGGTAGTTAAGAATTGTCAACTATTTTGCTTGAATGAATAGAGTTTTAACTTATTAAAAGTGAAATACTTTATGGACCTGAAAATGAATGTACCAAAATGAAACAATTAAAGATAAGAGAGTAATAAGAAAGTGAGTTTTGCCACGATGGTAACAAAAGCAAAGAGACTTTATTTAAGAGGACAGTAAGGAGAAATTTTTGCTCAGCAGCAAGTCATGAATCAAAGGCAACAAGTCAACCAGCTGTGGAGCATATATATTTCTAAGATCAATTAAATTCTCTTGGGTTTCAATCAAGCCTGATCCAATCAGGAGATTCTCTTGTGGATCAGAGTATTTAAGCTGAGAAAGAACTTTGGAATCATCCAACCAAATGCAGGAAAAATATTTAATAATTGCTAAAAAAATGCCTATATCAAAAAGAGAGTCCATTGCAGAGTTCATTGAATCTGTTTTTTAAAAAAGTCCCTTTCATTTCTTCTAAACATTGCCTTTTTATTTTAAACTCTGCTTAGAATCTGAAATGGTCTGTGTGAAAGTTATATTTAGCTTGGTTTTTTTTCTTCTTTATCAATCAAACTCTTCCATGGAACCAATGTAATATAAGGATGCAGACAGAGCTAGATGTGGTCATTCATTCTAAATTCACATTGATCTATCAAGAAAGGAAACCAGTTTCTTTCTTCCTTAGTCTTCCTTATCCAAGAAGACTAAGCTTTGATGAAATCAAAGACATCCTTACACATCTTAATGAGTCCCTTCTTTAAAGAGCAGTTAGTGGGAAGAAATAAATATCTAAATAAAAAAAAAATGGAGGTAAACAGAAAAAGCAGTGAAGCAAAAGGAACACCAGAGAAAAAAGGAATGTATAGAGTGCTAAGGAAGGAATGAGATTCTGGGAGAAACCAAAGAGAGACACTGGGCAGGCTACTTACTCTCTGGATTTTGCTTTCCCCATCTGTAAAATGAGAAGTTAAATTACATGATCTCTAAAGGTTTTTTCATATAGAGATCATAAAATTTATATTATATAATATAGTATAAAGTTATACTTAGAATCATAGGATTATTGATATATATGTCATATAAGTCATATACATATATATATCAATAATCCTGTGATTCTAAGTATAACTTTATATAGTCTAAAATTATGAAGATATTAAAGGTGAACTGGGAAACTGATTAACAGTTATCTATAGAATTATAAAGAAACTTACTGGTCATTCAGCTCAACACTCTTATTTTATAGATGATGAAACCAAAGCCCAGAAAGCTTAAGTAAATTGTCCAAAATAACATAGAACAAATAACAGAGCCAGTTTTGGAATCAAAATCCTGTTATTTTCACTGATCACCAATAACAATAATGTTATGAATTTTATATCTCATTAGATCTTTATAGCAACCCTGAGAAGTACTTATTATTATTACTCTCATTTTACAGGTGAAGAAACCAAGACAGACTAAACTAGACTAGGTAACACAGCAAGTAAGTATTTGAGAACAAATTTAAACTTAGGACTTCCTGAAGTCCATCAACAAAATACTACTGATTACTCCCAGGTTCCTATATGTTACTGTAATAAAATTAAAACACTCATGACACTAACAAAATTAAAGCACTCGTGAGTAGCCTATAAAGATTAATAACTGTTCCTTTTAATTCAAGTGAATTTTTACAAATAACTGGAATAAAATTTTCTCTTAAGAATTAAATTTAAAGTCTTTATAATGTGTTCTAGCTTAGCTTTCCAAGCCTAAGATACATCACTCTTCTTCCCACATTCTAACCCTTAGCCAGACTATACACTTTAAGTTCCCTATTACATGACATTTGAGTTTTGTCTTCTCTACCTCCTTCCCTCCATTCTTTGCACAGGACATTTATTTCCTTTAATGTATTCTTTATTACAATCTGCCTCACAGAATTCCTACGTTTCCTTCAAGGTTCAGCTCCAATGAAACCTTAGTGTCCTCCTCAATTGCTAGTGGTTTCCAGAAATTATTTTGGATTTATTTTCTTTTTTAAAATTTTTTTTTCTTTATATTAGTACCCTTCCCAACCTCATTAGACTAAGCTTGCTTAGGATCGAGATTCTCTGGTTTGTTTCTGTATCCCCAATACTTAGCACAGTATCTGGCACATAGTAGTTGATAAATTAATGTTTGTTGAATGAATGTATAAATACAGGACACTGACTTGGAAGAGTGAAACATGAAAAGTGTTATCTGAGAGAATGAAAATCATTTTTGACACTTTCTAATGAGAACTGAAAATATTTATTTAATCTTGGCCTTGATACACTAATGTTTACATGCAGCAAGGGCAAAAGGAAAGTCATTAAGTAATCAATCAAGGGGATAAGAAAGCAGAGGAAAGCTGTTAACATATTTCAGAGATGCAATTAAGGATCCAACATTGTTCTGGGTATTTACAAACAATTTTTCTGAGAATGTTTCTGCAATTTTTTCCTCATTTCATAAAGTGAGGTAAAACTTTTCCATGTTATACTCCAAGATTCCCAAAGTTACAACTTCCAAAATCAAACTGGACTGTCTATGTAAAATTCTGAGGAAATAGTATTATTTCATTTAAAGCTTTAAAAACACTTCTATGAGTAAACACATCTGTTCCCTCACTTATTCATTCATTCAACGAACATCTCTGCATTCCTCCAATTGCACTAATGACACTTGGCACCATACTATTCACTGGGGATACAAAAACTAAATGATCCTTGCCTTTAAGGAGTTCATATTTTTTTTTTTCCTTTTGTCTTTTCTTTTCTTTTTTTCTTTTTCTTTTTTTTTTTTTTTTTTTTTTGTGAGGCACACAACATATACCCAGAAAAAGAAATGTGATCAAAGCAAAATTAGGCATTAAGGGTAGGGAAATGATAAATTAGAGGATCCTTTATAATTAAAAAAAAAAAAGGCATTTTGAGCTGCATTTTGAAGGAAGTTAGAGTTTCTATTAGGCAGAAGTAAGGAGGGGGACATTCCAAGCCTTAATGGAATTAATTGCTTGTACAAAAGCAGAGGTAGGAAGGTGAAAAACCACGTATAAAGAACAATAAGTAAGACATTTTAACTAGAACATAGTGTAAAGGAAACAAATATATAATAAGCCTAGAAATGTTGGGTTAAATGTCTTGCCTAGGGTCATATACCTAGTAAGTGTGTGGAACCAGATTTGAACTCACATCCTTTGGACTCTAGGCCAAGCATTCTATCCAACATATCACATAGCTGATAAGGATGAACTGAAAATTAGGGTGAGGAGAAGAGGGAATGATGGAAGAGGTGATCATTGAAAGAAGTCAGAGAGTATGACATTAATTCTGTCAAGTCAAATTGTGAAGGGTTTTAGAAGCAAAAGAAAGTAGTTTGTATTCAATCTCTGTGTTTTAAGAGAATCGATGGGGCTTCTTGTATAGGAGATGACATGCCAGATTTTGACTTCAAGGAGGTAACTTTGATAGCTATATAGAGTATGGCATAGAGAGAACAGAATGAAGGAAGGGAGATCTATTATAAAACTTGTGCAATAATCCCAGTGAGGTTATAAGGGCCTGAACTGGGGTGCTGGTCCCTCGGGAGAAAAGGGGATGGATAAATGAGATAGGTTAAAAGCATTATTGACAAGATTCAGTCATTGGCTCTGCTGACTTATGGAGAGTGACAAGTCATAAAAGCATGAAATAAACCAAAAAGACTTCAATAGAAATAAAGAAATTAAGAAAAGGGGAGGGTTTTGTCAGGGAAAGATGATATTTCCTGCTTTATACATGTTGAGTTTGTGACATTTAAGTTCATATATTCAAAAGGCAACTGGCATTTTAGGAAAGCAGTTCACAAGACAGACTAGAGCTAGATATATAAACTTGAGAATTGTCTGCAAGGAAATAATAGTTTTACACATGGAAATTGATGCATTGAGACAGGGAGACAAGAGCATGATGAGGACAGAGCCTAGTGGTACACAGTCAAAGGTGGAGAGACAAAAATACCACTAAAGACGCTAAAGACCACTAAAGACAGTAAAATGATACTTAGGAAAAAGGACCAGGGAAGAGAGAGAGTCCAAAAAGGAGGGGATGTCAGTAGTTTCAAATTCTGCAGAGGTCAAGAAAGATTAGGAATATGGAAAAAACTCCTGCTTTTATCAATTAATAGATCATTGTTTATCCTGGAGGGAACAATTAAAGTTGACTGATTAAGTCAAAATCTTGTTTGTCAGCCACCAATAAGTAGGTTCCATCTGTTGAAAGAAATTAAAGGGGTATAGTGTTTGGGGCAGAGCTTCTTGAACTTTTTCCTCGTGAAACCCATTTTTGCTCAAGAAAGTTTTACACTTCACTTCCCTAAATATATAGGTATATAAATTGGGTATACAAATCTAAAATTTACTGATAATAAATCATAATTTCATGACCTTCACATTCAGTTACATGACCACAGTTTAACTGTAGTATAAGGTACAAGTAGGGAGTTTGGTGTTGGCAAAGAGAATCACTTCTTACTTAGAAAATGAAGCAAAGGAAGGGTGGTTTTTTGGTGCAAGGTGGAGGTAAGATTAAGGGAATTAGAAGTATAGAATAGGAAAAATGAGAATTTTCTACCACTGGGCGTATTTTATTTTCTTTGGTAAAAAGGAAAAGGAAGTATGCTATGGGAACAAAGTTTGGAACAGGAGAAAAGGATTGGAACAGATATTTGGGGCATAGGAAGTAGTAAAAAGAGTCAATTTCAAGAAGATTCAAAATATTCGTATACATTATTAAATATCCAGTTGAGATAAATTTGTAGTGAACCCTGTTATCAATGTTGTATGATTTCATCCAAAAAATATCAACAACATTTGAGTAGAAGCAGAGGATTGTCATAGGGACAAGTGGCACTATTAGAAAAAATAGATTGCCAAACCATTTCTAATACCAATAGTTCTATTACACTTGATCTAAAGCAAGATCAACAGCTAAATAGTAACATCTTTGATCTAAGTTATGTCACATTATCCTGGAGTATCACTATTTGAGAAGCCACCCAGGACTCAAAAGAGGTGGCAAAATTTTGAAGTATTTTTTTATAAATAGTTAATTATTCAACAATTAAGTCCTGGAATTTGTTCAGACTGGAATGAGTAGAAAGGAAACTGACACTGGGGTTCTCAGCAGCAACATTACAAGAAAGTCAAATCTGAGTTTTCCTAACTTTTGGCTTGGTGCTGTACTTGTATCCTGCTGGTTAGCTGTTCTCCTTTTACTTCACAAACCAAAATAGTCAGAGTTTTCTCTTTTTTTGCCTCCATACTAAAGGCTGGTTGTTTTTACAAAAAGGTAGCATATTTCTTTTTCATTAGCCATTGTTGTTTTTCTTGTCTTTTCTTCCAAAAGGTTCAAAAGAACAAGAGATCATGCCTATTATGCTTCCTTCATGTATATTTAGTTTTTATGTTCCCCCTTATATATGTTGAAGTTGAGATTGCCAGAAAAATAAAAACTATAATATAGTGGAAATATTGTGACCCAAGTAAAAAACACCACTCTCAGAAAAGGAAGAAAATTTCAAAGGGGGGGGAAACATATCCATCTCAATTTGGCTATATCAAAGGAAGTTTGCCAAACAATTGGAAATATCAAGGAGGAAAGAAAAGACAATAAAAGAAACAGAACCTCCTCAAACAAGGAAGTGAGCGGCACACATCTTTTTCTGTTTTGCTTTGGTTCCCAAACATATTACATAAGATAACTATGTTGGCAAGTTCAGATTTGTATAGCAATGACTGTCACACCTTTTAAAAATTTGTCAGCATTTAAAAATCTGACAGTCACATTTCTCTTGGCATCACCATTGGAAAATGTCCTCTTTCCCCCCTAAGTCATGTCTGTGATTTTGGACAGATGTAGTGATAAAAACATTTGCCAAAAATGTATATGATTAATAAAAACAGAACTAGTTCTCTCTCTCTCTCTCTCTCTCTCTCTCTCTCTCTCTCTCTCTCTCTCTCTCTCTCTCTCTCTCTCTCTCTCTCTTTCTGTCTCTGTCTCTCTCTGTATCTATCTCTCTGTCTCTGAATCTCTCTGTGTGTCTCTGTGTCTCTCTCTGTGTCTGTTTCTCTGTCTCTGACACTGTTGCTCTCTGTCTTTGTGTGTGTGTGTGTGTGTGTGTGTGTCTGTCTTTCTCTGTCTCTCTGTCTCTGTCTCTTTTTCCCTCTCTCTTTCTCTATTTTTTCTTAGAACTGAAGAGAGGGATTGAAATGCAAATGAGAGATTCAATTAGGAGACTGTAGTCTGGCAGCTTTGGATAGAAAGAAAAGGAAGCCAGGGTGATTTGAAGGAAATATGTTCTGATCCTTATACATTGATAACAGAAAAATAATGAATAAATATATAAATTCCCACAGCAAGGCTACACTTAAATTTTCCTTCAGATTTTCAGCCAACAAATCAGTGTCTCAAATTCCTTCTGTGCTTCAAACAAAACATATTACCTGGGAAGTTGAATTCAAGATTTTGTACAGACAAGGTTATTTTTTTCCCACTTTCCCTTATTCTTGGGAACTATGTTTCCTTCTGGACTTAGTTTCTATTAACTATATCAGCTCTCATAAAATGGACTACAATTATTTTGCTTTTCACTTCTCAGTAAAAATTCCATTGGCATGTATCATGTCTAGTCTTCTGGTTAAATGTATTAACACACATATGTCCAAGGGCAGAAGGCATGTACCATATCTGAAATGTCCATTAGGGAAGTACAAATCTGTCCATTTTAAGACAACTATAGAAGTTGATTCAAATTTTTAATGGGTATCTGGTGATTTCTGCACCTTGAGAAACCTCATCTGGATCTAGTTTCCCTGAAGTACCATAAGCTTTACTTTCATACTTTTATCCAAAGTTTTTTTTTTTTTTCATCTTGAATATAAGCAGGTGGTCTCAGGAAGAACTGAACCATCATGGAAGCATCTTGCTAGAGCAGCCATCCAAACACTGGCAGTTGGAAAGAGGAAATCTGGTTCTTGTTCATGTTGAACTTCAAAGAAGCAGGGAGCATAGCCCTATGTGGCATCTCTTAAATCTAAAAGAATCAGAAATGGATACTACACCATCAAGGCTCAAAAAGCATATAGTGGGTTCTGCTTCCCAATATAATGATGGAATATTTTGCCAAAATTGTCCTAAATAATGTCCTAAATAAAGCAGACAAAAGTGGGGGGGGGGAGGAATGGGCATGAATAACTCCTATTACAGGCATCTATTATACTAATTTGGATGTCATGTTCATAAGGTAGTGGGTTGTTAGTGGAAATTTCGAAAAGATGTGTTTCTATTCCATGGGATTGCTTCATCATTGAAATTAACTTATCACAGCATCGTAACTGGAAAGTACATTAAAATTCCTTCCTTTTATAGATGAGAAAATTAATGGTCAAAGTGATTTGCCCAAGAAGACAGAAGAAAGAAGTGTCAGATCTGGGGTTCAAACCTAACTCATTCAACTCAAAAAACACCTCTTTCCACTGCACTCTAACAAATCTTTATCATGAGATTCATCAGCTATAACACTGAGATTGATAACTTGCTTTATATTTTGGTCTAGCAGAAATGGTGTTGAAAATCAAGGTTGCAAAGAACATTGCTGTTGTTTGGGTAGGGCACTCAGTCATATTTGATTCTTCATGACCTCATGAATTATATAGCATGCCAGACCATTTTATCCTCTACCATCTCTTAAATTCTGTCCAAACTCATATTCATTGGTTCCATGATGCTATCTACCATCTCGTCTTCTGCTATTCCCTTTTCCTTTCCCAAAACCAGGATCTATTCCAATATGTCCTGTCTTCTCATTACACAAAAGGCACAATCCAGGGAGAGAATAGTCATCTGAGAAATTAACAGTAGATAATCTGGAACATATTGGGGTCAGAAACAGAAAAATAAGTCTGGCTTTTTGGCCTAGATTTCAGAATCAATCAATCAAATAATTTTTAGCAGTTTTGATCTGGTAGCAATCTATAATAAGAACGATCATCAACATCAAATATTCACTATTTGGTACAGAAAGCTTAATGTAGCACAGAGGACATAAAGACTCCCTGTCTTCAAGGGACATAATCTAGCTGGGGAAATGCAAAAACAGCTATGGAAACTGTCATATTTTAAGTTTCAATAGTTTTTCAGAATTCCTAAGAGTCAGCAGAGATCTGGGTTGGTATTCTACCTTCTATCAACTTAAAGAGAATCTTCATTAACCTAGGGACTAATTTAAGAAACTGTAAAATATTAATATAATGGAATGTTACCATATTATAAAAATTATGAAAATGATGTCATAGAATCTTGGAAAGTATGATTTGGTGCAGAGTGAAGTGAGCTGAACAAGAAAACTTATCTATGTAATGATCACATCACAAATAAGCACTAAAAGTCTTTAGAACTCTGATCTAATCAATGACCAATTGTGTCTACAGAGGAAAATGATGGATGAAGCATGATCTCTCCTCCTCCTGATAGAAAGGCAAAGAACTTAGAGTTCAGAAAAAAAAAAAAAGACCTTGGGGGGGGTGGGTATAGGCACTGTATAGATTTGTTTGGCTTGACCATTATTACTTACTTGTTAAAGCGAAGTTTTCTTCTTAACTCTGTTACCCTGAGCAAGTCACTTAACCCCAATTGCCTCACCAAAAAATATATATATTCTTTGTTTCTGATGGGGCTGAGTAGCAACAGAGATAGCAAAAATAAAGGTCATATACAAAAATTTTTTTTAACAGGAATAAAGGTGGAAATACTGGAAGAAGCATAGATAAGCACAATAATTTTGAAAGTAATGGAACTTCATAATATGCTTATAGAAAATGCAAACAGCATGAAATGGAGAATCATGGATTCTTTTTCTATTCTGCTGTATATATGAAAATGATTTCTTTTCGCTGTTTAAATTCATAATAAAATATATTTTCAGATCCTCCCTCCCACTTATTAGCATATGCAAACTCAGCACCTCTGAAAGCCTCACTTTTTTCTTCTGTAAAATAAGTGTATTTAATTTCTATTTTCACAGGTTACTTGTGAGGAACAGATAAAATATATAAAGGACTAAGTATTTTAAAGTATAAGGATAATGTGCAATAATGGAAAGAGAAACAGACTTTAAATTAGGATATATCAAGGTACAAATCCTGATTTTTATAGGCGTTTTCCTAAGCATCTAATTTTCTTACTTAAGAAAATTTCTTATTTGCCAAATGAAGATAATAATACTTGCATTGTTTATCTGACAGAGTTACTTTAAGGAAAGCATTTGTAAATGATGAAGTTCACATGTCAGTAGCTTCCTCACTTTTTGAAAAGGAGACCAATGAAAAAGGTATGGGAGTATGATGACTTATATAGAGACAATCTCAAATGAAGGAGGAAGAGAAAATAAAGTTAGATAATTAAATTAAGAGATTACAATAACAATCTAAACATGATATAATAAGGGCCTAGAAGAGTAAAGGTAAATGCAAAAGTTTCTTTTGAAGGGAAATGTTTATGGTATAAATTCTCTTTTAAAAATCTGATGTATTTCATCCCCACAGTTTCCAGAAGGCTTTACAGATTTACAGACTACTAAAAGGTATTATTTATCAAACACTGGCCACCCCAGGGCAAAATTCTTCAGCTATATAATGATGCATAGAAAAACTCAAAGTATAGGAAATGAACAATATAAAAAAGACTAATTACCAAAGAAATTATAATTTGGGAACAAAAATGAAGCAAAACACTAGCTCCTTTCATATACTAGTAGATTTGCTGTAATTAGAAACTAGAGTTATGATTTAAAGTATTTGGCATTGGTAGGAAAAGTTTTATAGACTGGATAGACTGAAGAAGTTTTTTTTAAGAAAATGTAATTAATTTTCTTTTTACATAGAGAAAAATCAGGTTACTGGATTGATGTGACTTCCCTGAGACCATTAAATCAATATATTGTGTCTACTGAACACAGTAAAACTACTATATGTCAAATATATGCTCTAGTATATAAACTAGATATTGAGAAAGCAGATTTGAAAAGATTCAGAAAAATGGTATGGAGGATTCTCTTTCTGATAGGTAGATAGGTAGACAGAAAGATAATTTTATAGGACTTATTATGTGGCAGGCATTGGACTAAAGACTAGGAATATATATTGGCCAAAGAAATAAAATCTGTCCCTATCCTCAAGGATTTCTTCTAATAGAATAATATAATACATAAAAGGGAGGTAGAAAGTGGGAAGAATCATAATTTTGTGGAGTCAAAGGTGGAAAAGTCAGCTGCAAAGCCAAGAGATAAGTGAGCATGGAAGACCTGGATACTTCACTAATTAGAAGATAATGTGTATAGAAGAACTGCACATGTTTAACTTATATTGCATTATTGGCCATCTCAGGGAGAGGGTGGGGGAGAGAGAAAAATTTGGAACAAGGTTTTGCAAGGGTGAATATTAAAAACTATCTGCATTTATTTTGAAAATAAAAAAACTATTACAAAAAAAAGAATAATGTTATAAAGAACTATGTAATTATATAGGACTGCTTGTCATCTAGGGGAGGGGGCGGAGGGAGAGAGGGGAAAAATCAGAACAGAAGTGAGTACAAGGGAGGGAAAATGGTAAAAAATTACCCTGGCATGGGTTCTGTAAATAAAATGTTATTATAATAATTAAAAAAAAAAACTATGTAATTGATGAGGGGTGAGAAAGTGGCAAGAACTGAGAAAACCCAAAGGCTAGCCAGTCTTGGGAGTGCCACAAACAATGCTGACCAATAGCACTAATTCAATACTGCATCTGTTGGTCAATAAGCTGTAGAACTCAATGATGGGAACTACCCCATCCCTACCATTCATCAATAGTACCTCTAAACCATAATATTAGCATAGCAACCTAATCTTTGTTTCTCTTTCCCATAAAATTATCTCCTTGATTCTGACTCCGCTAGATTCCCTTGGAATTAGCCCATTTCTTCTGCCTTCTGCCCTTTTGTTAAACTGATTTGGAACTACTGCCTGCTGTCAAGCAGAGTAATAAATCTTTGCTCCTTAACTTGGAGCCCGAGTGTGTGAATTCTTTTGCCAAACTCATAATACCAACCTTATTGGAGTATCTTTCTCATCAATATAATGAGTTGAGAAAAGAATTGAATGCATTAGTCAATAAAAAATAACAGCAGGTTTTTTTTGTTTTGTTTTGTTATGTTTTGTTTTGTTTTTATTAGTATCAAGGAAAAGAAGAACAAAGAGAAGATAAGCCTACTGTGAGGAAATGTGAAATCTTGCTAATTGGTGCCAATTTGTTTCTATTTTCTCTGTCAAGAAGAATAATCCTTGGACTAAAAAGATGTAATTTTAAAAATAGCTAATGGGAAGTTGAAACCTCTATATTTTTTCCTATTCAGGACAAATCTAGAATATTGTTTTCAGATTCAGTTTCATATGCGATGAAATTAATATTAATAACTAGAAAGTATTCAGAAGGTGAGCAACCAATATTCAATTCAATAAACATTTATTAAGTGCCTACTATGTAGAAGGATCTGTGCTAAATGCTAGGGATAGAAATAAGAAAGAGATAGACCCTACTATCAAGGAGTTTCTAAGCTAATAGGAAAACTTGGAGATTTGGGGTGAGAAGCACTTGGTGGTACTACTTGTTCTGTAGAAATGAGACCAAGAAGTGACACAGAGGGGAAGTGGAATAATTGGAAACGTTTAGATTCTGCTTTCTAGAAAGGAAAATATTGGAGGGAGTTCAATGTTCCACCTTCAGTCCTCCAATCAAAGACTGGTGAAGGACCTGAGGATCAATTGAAGGACCTAGAAATAGTTAGCCTACAGAATCAATCTTTGGATTTTTTGAGGAGAAACATTTCAAAGACTTCAAATATTTGAAGGACTGGCTTATGAAAGAGACCACTAATTTGTTCTGCTTAGTCTTAGAGGACAAAACAAGGAACAAAAGGCAGAAGTTTCAAAGGCAAATATAGGTTTGCCATGAGGGAAAGCTTCCTAACATGATTCATATCAAGATAAAATGTGGTATCTCATGAAGTAGTAGTGACATAATATAGCTTCTAGGGGAGATAGCAATAATTTTAAGGTCCCCTGATCTTAGGGGGCTTCTGTTCCAATAATCTGTCAGTGATTCTAAAATCCTCAGGCTGTGGAATGAATTTCTGACCCTGAGGTCCCCCACTCGCAACCTAAGAATACCATTGTTTTAACAATTTGTCTGTCAACAAACATTGCTGTCTGTTGGTCAGTGATAACCATATTCCAGAGACCAGTCCAATTCCTCTGGACTGTAAAATTAGCATATCTATAACATGATGAACTAGATAAACGTGTCTCCTTGCTTCTGTTTCTTTGCTAAATTCTCTTGGAAGTTAGACTGCTTCAATTGACATTACAATTACAATAAACTTTTCCCCCTTGACTTAGAAATATTCAAGCCTACAAATTCTTTTGAGAAACCTCATAACACCAGTCAGTGACCCCCAACCTTTTGGGGTCCCTTCCCAACTCAACAATAGGACATACACACATAAACACACACATATTATAAACACATGTACATGCATATATATATATATATACATATATATGGATATATACATACATACATACACACACACATAGACAGGCATACATCTATGTATGGTACACTGGTAAATGTTTAACAACTCACTTTCTGGAGGAAAACAAAACTACGTAAGACAGATGATGTTTATGATTAATTTGCATTATTAACATTTTCTCCATCACTTTTTTAACTTTGGACAATCAACAAAATGATCATTAAAGTTTTGATCTCTAGCACCTGATGATTTTCAAGGTTTAAATGCTCACACTGAATGTTGATCAATTGCTTTTCTGTGATCAGTGGAGAGCTGGCTCTAGCACATCCTGATCCTTCCTCACTAGAGGTCTTCAACAAAACTCTAGATGAGTACTTATCAAGAAGGTAATTTGACATAGTGGAAAAAAGGTGCTAGACTTGGAGGCAGGAACCTTGGGTTCAAATCTCACCACTACTATATGATTGACCAAGTCACTCGACCCTGAATTAGCAAAATAAAACTTGCAGTACTCATTTCACAAAGTTTTTATAAGGCACAAATGAGAAAAATGTGCAAAGCATTTTAAGAACTTTAAAAGCTTTAAATGTCCCTTTTTTGAGAGAATTCTTTTTCAGATAGGGTTCGGACAATAAATCCTAAATCCTTTTCTATCCTCAGCAGTCTTCACAGCAGATGAGGCTTTTTGAGTTTCAGCAGAACTAGTGGACAATAACCATAGCTCAACAATACTGGAAATTGTAGGCTTGGCATTATGATCACTTCTTTGTCTTATTAAATGTAGGTCATCTAATTCTGATTCACTGCTCCACTGCCCTCTCCATTTAACACTTTATATCCTTTTTAATAGTTGTCATCAGACTTACAAAGTCAAATATTCCTAAACTAGAAACCTGGAAATGTATGTTACATTGAGAAAAAAATGGTTTGGTTTGGTTTTTTTTTAGGAATTTTACTTATCAATGCTCATATTAGTTCTTTTTCTCCAAAAGCACTGGATTTAGGATCAGGAAGACCTGAATTCAAATTTAATCTGGAAAATTTATTTGGGGTGTGACTCTGGGCAAGTCATATAACCCCTGCATATTTTATCTTGCTTATCTGTAGAATAATAGGGATAATAATAGCACCTATTTCATGGCAATAGCCAAATAATGGCTTTGAGGATCAAATGAGATAATATTTGTAAAATATTTTTCAAAATTTAAAACACAGTATAAATCCTAGCCATTATCTTTTTCTGATTCTCTATTAACCTCAATTAATCTTCTTTTTCTTTCTTTTACTCTGCAACTTGTTCCCCTGGTTTTCTATTTTATTATTTTGGACATATTCTATGTCAAACTTTTTAAATATCACATTTTCCTTTTCAGGGTTAATGAGGTAGAAATTTGACAAAATTTGCATACATAAACTTCCCTATTTAAACAGACTTTCAAGTTTTCAATGTAAGATGTGTGTGGTTCAGAAATGGTGAGGGGTCATCATTTAATAAAAAAAGCTGGAGAGATCTCTAGAAGCAAAGCAAAGTTTATTATACATTCTTGCAAAGGGCGTCCCACCCACCGAGCAGACAATCAAAGGGAGAAAGCACCTTCTGGGGCAGGATCAACACTTTTAATCCCTAACACAAATACCCCCTCCCACCACTGACCCTCATCCTTATTGGCTAAGGATCTTACATTCTAAACGCAGGAACTACCCAAGAAATTGAACTTGACCAATAAATACATAGTTGCCCATATATGACTGAAATAGGGAGACGCTGATGTCATGGGAGGATAGCAAGAAGGGGACTTAAGTATGCCCTTGACTCAATGCTTAAAGTCCTTCAGGCCTACTCAAACTCTGAAGTAGATGAAGCCTTACTGGATTTTCACAGCTGTCCTGAAAGATCTCACCTCATCTCCTTCAGATGCATTCTTGAATTTTCATTCTCCTTTACCCCATAGAGCCAATCAGTTGAAGTCTCATCAGTTCTACATGAACATCTCTTATAAACATCTTCTTTTCTCCCCTATATGATCAACATCATAATTCAGCATCTCATCAATTTTCTTCTGGACCACTGAAGTCTTCCCATAATTGATGTTCTTATCTCAAGTCCTTCTTTGCAGAGATATAACCAGGTCATTTCCCTGCTCAAGGGGAAATGGATCCCTTTTGTTTTCAGAACCATATAAACAGTCCTTTGCTTGACATTTATAGCTTTTCACAACTTAGCTACAATTTAACTTTCTAAATTCATTATACATCATTTTCTGTTATGTATTTGTCATTGCGGTTGAATTGGCCCCCTCACTATTCCTCACAGAGGTTCTCCATCTTCTCTGACTGCGCTCTTCTTATACCAACTGACTCTCATGTCTAAAAAAGAACTCCTTACTCTTCTTCACCTCATGGACTCTCCAGCTTTCTTCAAAGCTCAGCTCAAGTATTGCTATTTGTTGTTCAGTAATGTTTGACTCATCATGATCCCATAGCCAGTATAGAACATGGAGTTTTCTTGGCAAAGATACTGAAGTAGTTGGCCATGTTTTTCTTCAGTGGATTAAGAAAAACAGAGATCACATGTCTTGTTTAAAATCATATAGTTAGTAAAGGTCTGATAATTGGATTTAAACTCTGATCTTAATGACTCCAGGTCCAGGGCTTTATCCGCTGGGCAATCTATTTAGTTGCCTCATCAGCTCAAGTACAGATTCCTAAATCACTCTTTTCTATTGCCTCTTGTTCCAGTGAAATTTCTTTATATTTACATAGAGTGATAAGACTATTCTATATCAGGGTTTACCCTTACCCTGAATTGAGCGAGTTTTCCCCTGAAAATCAATAAATCTTTTCATGGAATTTGATTGACCCTGGCTCATAAGAATCAAATTGCATATTTCTTGAAGCAACTTCCTTATTATAGCCTCCAGCAATATTAATTTGATTTCCTGATCACCTCAGGGTAGAAGGAAAAAACAGTTAACATGTAGTCTGGTAGCCTAGTTTCTGTCTAAGCAAAGCGCCTTTTGTTAACTGATTATTGATTTACAAGTGCCTGATTCTGCTATAATATCAAATCTTAACTAAAAAGGGAAAAGTCTAAATCAGGCCTACCTTTCACATTTTGTCTATAGGCTGCATATATTTTTATGTACACATGGTATCTTCCCTGATTAAAAGTGCCTTTAGGATA
The DNA here is from genome assembly GCF_902635505.1 of Sarcophilus harrisii. Lineage (NCBI taxonomy): Eukaryota > Metazoa > Chordata > Mammalia > Dasyuromorphia > Dasyuridae > Sarcophilus > Sarcophilus harrisii. The sequence continues at coordinate 155,965,735 of NC_045427.1, forward strand.
GAGATCCCTAATATCTAGCATAATACCAGAAAATTAGGAGCTATTAAGATATTAATGTTCTTAATTTTGTTTATGATCTTTATATTGACATATTTTCTAGTAACAAATCTGTATCCCAAAAAAATTGAAAAAAAGAACAAAGTTTCTGTTCTATGTCTGTCCCCATTACCTTAGCATGCTTTTCTAGAGAAGATAAAGCTAAGTTCATATCCAGTTTAACTACCTAAATTTAGCTTTTCTATCATAGAAATATAATTACAGAACCATGATGCTTTGTTTTGTATAAGTAATAATGTCATTCAGCATATAACAATAGTAAGACATTTAGGATGGAAATTTTAGCCACAACTGTATAAAAGGAAATTTTGGCCTCCCTTGCAGTGGATTCTGACTTTCAGGGCAGAAGGTAAAGAGAGTGAGCAAAAGGGAAAAGAGAAGAGCACCTTACACTGGAAAAAAGTTTCTTTCAGTCATAGATAGTTTTCTCTCAGTTTCATTCAAGTCTACATTTTTCAATTCATTTCTCTCTGGAACTATCAAAAACAAGGTACCAGATCAAATAAAAAAAATCTATTAAATTGGACAGCCAGTAAGATATGGACTGATTTCAACTTTGACTTCTAATAAGCTCAAGGTTTTTTTTTCTAGACTCATACATATTTTATTCTTCCCTCAAGATTCTCCATGTGTAAAGTCAAAGGGTCATGAACCACTTCTTTTAAAACCAAAAATCCATTAAAACAAAAAAATCCCCTTCATAGAACTGAATACATCAGAATTTACCTTAAAAATCACCAAAAAAATTATTATTAATGGTCTGAGAGAAAGTGGAGAAACATACAATGTAGGTAGATGAATTTTAGAGAATTTTAAGTGAGTGAAAACAAGGGATTGTAGCAACATTTTTCTTCCAACAGTAAATGAAGTACTTGCTATTCAAAACAATCCATCAGCTGCAAGATAAAAATATGCTTTGTTTATTAAAATCTTATGGAGCCATTAACAATTCTGTGCAAGTTTCTTTTATAAACTGTAACTTAGATATATGTATGTGTGCTCCTTTTGCATATGGGTATTTATGTAAATATACATACACACATGTATATATATATATATATATATATATGTAAATATATAAACACATATAGATATATGCCCCAAAAATATGGTGCAAGTCTGCCTACATATATATACAGCAGTATGTGGTGATGGATAGAATGCTAAAATTGGAGCTGGAAAAGTCTAGATTTAAATCTTGCTTCTGACATTTATCATACAAAATATAAGCTTTCTGAGCTTTGATCAACTTTAAAACTTATCCACTAAGCTAAGGTTAAAGGAGATCCAGTGTCCTAGAATCAACTGATCAATAAGAATTTATTTTGAACGCAAAAAAAAGAAAGAAAAAAAAAAGAAAAGAAATAGTCCTTGTCCTTAAGGAATTTATGTATTTATGTTACTTAGTAGAGAAGACAAAGGGGTGGGAGTAGGATTAAAGAAGAAATAATAATATATATATGTGTAGCTTAATTCTTTTTGTTATTTTATAACCCCCCCCAAAAAAATATAGTAAAGACATTTTAAATTTATAGCATCTATAAACTGATTCGATTGTTTTTGTTTTGAGGGACTTTTGGGGGTTTTTTGAAGGGGAAACAGCATGATGCAGTCTTATTACAACAAAAAGCTTGGTATTACAAAAAATGTCCAAGTTAATGATCTAATTATTTTAAGTAATAAGCAATATAGCCCAATTCCAGAAAGATATGCAATAATGCATATAGTCTCTAGGGTTTTTAGAATGAGACCTGAGCAGAATTTAAAAGATTTCTTAAGTACAACCAGCAAAATACCATTTTTTATTAAAGATAACCTTTACCTTTAGTTATAAAGGACAGAGAGTATTATTTAGAATAAATTGCACTTACCATAAATTCCTGTAGAGATGCAGGGGAATGCCTGTGGAGAAAAGGGAAAAAAGTGAATGTCAAAAGAATACAACTTTGTACAAAGTCATATATTTAAGAAATCTTAGCACAGTACCTGAAGTGTGGAGGCAAATTAAAAAGCTTGTTATTATTATTATTACTATTACTACTAGTTGATAACAGGAGATAATGTATTCAAATAGACTAGATTTGAGGTAATTATAAACTGGACATTTTAATTAACATTGATCCACTCTAATCAGAAAAGAACTTTGGAAGCCACTAAACTATACATAAGAAAAAATTCACAGCTGTTAATCAGTGGTATATAATTAACAATTTGTTAGCTATAATCTTAATGTGAAATATGAATAACACACCAATGTAGAATTTGATCATGAGATACTTTCACTACTTAATGAGTTCACAGAAATAAAAGCAATATATTCCCTTTCCAATGTTATGAAACTAAAAGGACAACCCCTATAATTAAGACTCCCCTAAGAGAGAGATTATAGTATCATGGCAAAACGGTGAAAGCAGAGTTGTCCTGCTCCTTTTAGGGTCTCTCCAGAGGGAAAGGAGGAGGAAAAAGAGCAATAGACATGAGGAAAATTTAGACATTAGATTTGGGAGCCAGATTCTCACTCCTATCTTTGATAAGTGTACTGTAGCAGTGAGAAAGATTAACATGGGATGATTAACTGTGATGGAGTTGACTCTTTTCACTAATAAGGTGATTCAAGGCAACTCTAATAGACTTATGATAGAAAGAGCTATCCACTCTAAATCAATCCCAATTTTGGACAGAAAATGCCATTTGAATCTAAAAAAAGAACTAAGGAGACAATATAAATCAACACATATTATGTTCACTTCCTTTTTTCTATTGTTTTTTAATCTCTCCCATGATTTTTCCCTTTTGCTGTCATTTTTCTCTCCCAACATGATTCATAAAGTAATGTGCATTAAAAATAAATAAATTTTCTAGGAACAAAAAGAGCATCAAAAACAAATTGTTTACTTTATAACTTAAAATTTTGTTTAGGGTTAGCTCTAACTAATTAAAAATAGTAATTACAACTCAAAAAAAAAAAAAAAAGAAAGTAAAAGCCATCTGCATTCACAGAAAGAACTATGCAGACTGAATGTAGATCAAAGCATAGTAGTTTTTTTCCCCTCCTTTTGGTCTGATTTTTCTTGAGCAACATGATGAAAATGGAAATATGTTTAGAAAAATTGCACATGTTTAATCTATATTGAATTACTTGTTATCTAGTGGAGGGAAGAGGAGAAAGGGAGATAAATTTGGAACACAAAGTTTTGCAAAGGTGGATATTGAAAAGTATCTTTTTATGTATTTGAAAAAATGAAAATCTATTAAAAATAAAATAAACTATGAATGCTTTGTTTTGAATATGAAAGCAGGCAGGCAAGAAGGAAGGAAGGAAGGAAAAAGGGAGGAAGGAAGGGAGAAGGCTCACCATGGAATTAATAATAATAGCAGTTTGACAAACGAGTCACTTAATTTCTGTGAGGCTCAGCAAATACAGGATAATATTTCTAGTATCTATTTTATAGGGTCTTCGTTTTGAGTTTCAAAGGTGTATTTCACAATCTTTAAAATTAAGAATTAATTATTATCATTCTTAGATCATCATGTTCCCAATTGGGCAAAACATGGTAATGGTGGCCAGATCATCACAGGAAATTTGTCTTGAAGTTAGAAGCCTTTCTAATCAGATAAAAGATAAGACACAGAGAGAAGGTCTGACTCCTACCTTGACAAGAACAGCAGTTAGAGAGATAAAACTAAGAAAAACAGCTAAGTAAATTGATTAGACAAGCTAGTCCCTATAGCATAGAAGGAAGTCTGAAGCAATAAGAAAGGTCCTTGGAGAAATAGCTTAAAGTTTGGAGTGAGTTGTTAACAGTTACAAGAACCTTCCAGGATTAAGGAAAGAATAAATGGAAGCTAGGGACTCTGAATTAAGACACATAGCAAATTGGTAATATGAGGATGGGGAAAGAAAGGTTTTGAAGTAGAAATGGGAGGGAAAGAAAACAAATGTTTGTTAACTATATATATATATATATATATATATATTTAATTTAAAAAATCATACAGCCAGAAGTCAAGATGTTCTTGTCCCTCTTCCTCAATTTGTGATCTTAAGTCAATCACTCACTTTCCTGTGAGTGACAGAAGTTAGTAGTTGGATAAACCTAGCAAATCACTTAACCTCTCTTTGCCTCAGTTTCCTTGACTGTAAAATGGGAATAGTACCAGCATCTTTCTCTTTGGGTTGATCTGGGTTTTCCTTCAAAAACAAGTTCTTTTTTTTTTTTTAATTGGAATACCAATTCATAATTGGTGGAATTATGAACTGATCCAATCTTTTGGAGAGCAATCTGCAATCATACCCAACAAGTTATTAAACTATTTATATCCTTTAACTCAGCAATATTACTCTTAGATCTTTTCCCAAAGATGATAAAGAAAAAGAACCTTTATGTTCTAAATATTTGTAGTAGCTCTTTTTGTGGAGATGCTTCCCAATTGGGGAATGGCTGAACAGGTTATGGTATATGGTGGTAATAGAATACTACTGTGTTATGAGAAACAATGAACTCCATGATCTTAGAAAAACAGACTTGTAATTACATGAAGTTATAAAGAGAAAAATTGACAGAACCAAGAGGACATTGTATTCTGTAACAGCAATATTGTTTTAAGAATAACTTTAAGGAAAATGTTGAATGCGGAAGGATATATGGGAAAACTGGGACATTAATGCACTGTTGGTGGAGTTGTGAATTGATCCAACCATTCTGGAGAGCAATCTGAAATTATAGTCAAAAAGTCATCAAACTGTGCATACCCTTTGATCCAGCAATACTACTGCTAAGTCTCTATCCCAGAGATGTCCAAAAAAAGTTGGGGAGATGAAGGGCCTATTTATACAGAAATGTGTATAGCAGTTCTTTTTGTTGTGGGTAAGAATTGTAAATCAAAGGGATGTTTTATCAGTTGGGTAATAGATAAAGAAGCTGTGGCATATGAATGTACTGGTAAGCCACTATTGATTAGACAAATGCAAATTAAAATAACTCCAAGTATGACCTCACACCTCTCAGACTGGCTAAGATGACAGGAAAATATAATGATAAATGTCGGAGGGGATGTGGGAAAACAGGGACACTAATGCATTGTTGGTGGAAATGTGAAATAATCCAATCATTCAGGAGAGCAATTTAGAACTATGCCCAAAGGGCTATAAAGCTATGCATACCCTTTAATACAGTAGTGCTATTACTGGGTCTGTATCCCAAGGAAATCGTAAGAAGGGAAAAGAACCCATATTTGTAAAAATATTTATAGCACCTCTTTTTAGGATAGCAAAGAATTGGAAAATGAGAAGATGCCCATCAATTGGGAAATGGATGAACAAATTGTTATTGTATATGAAGATTATAGAATATTATTGATCTATAAAAAATAATGAACAAGCTGATTTTGAAAAAGCCTGGGAAAATTTACATGAACTGATGCTGAGTGAAACAAGCAGAACCAGGAATTTTTGTACACAATAACAGTAAGAATGTGTGATGATTAAGTATGACATACTTGGTTCTTCTCAGTGGATCAGTAAAATCAAGACAATCCCAATAAACTTTGGATGGAAAATGCCATCAACATTCAGCAAGGGAACTATGGAGGCTGAATGTAAATGAACACATGCTATGTTCACTTTATTTCTCTTTTTTCTTCTGTTTTATTTTTCTCTTGTGATTTTTCCTTTTTGAAATGTAAAAATGTAAAAAAAAAAAGTCACTTTTACATATAAATAGGGAAAATAAAAATGAATTGATTAATTTTAAAAAACCATAATGTTACTCCAACTAATGTCATGATGGTTTTGCCCTTTTGTTCTGAATTTTCTCTCTCAACATATGGAAACATATTTTTAAAAGAATACACATGTATAATCAGAAAAAACATTGTTTTTACGTGAAATTGAGGAAAATAAAAATAAATTAATTTATTGAAAAACAAAGTTGCTCTAACCAATGTCATTTTAAAAAATTCATTAATTATTTTTTGATGCACATTGTTTTATGAATCATGTTGGGAAAGAAATATCAGGGAAATAGAAAAAAGAAAAAAAGAAGTGAGCATAGCATGTGTTGATTTACATTCAAAGTCCTTTGTTCTTTTTCTGGATGCAAATTCTGTCCAAAGCCTATGGATCTTGTTTTGTATCACTGAACCACTGAGAAGAACCAAATCTTTCAGAGTTGATTATTGCACATTCTTGCTGTTATTATATACAATGAATTCCTAGTTCTACTTATTTCTCTCAGCATTAGTTCATGTAAATCTCAAGGCAATCAGCTTGTTCATCATTTTTTATAGAACAATAACATTCCATAACTTTAATATACCACAACTTGTTCAGGCATTCCCAATTGATGGGCTTCTACTTATTTTCCAATTCTTTGCTACCATAAAAAGGGCTTTGCACATGTGGTCCTTTTCTCTCCTTTATGATTTCCTTGGGATACAAACCCAGTAATGGCACTATTGGGTCAAAGGGTTTGCACAGTTTGTTAGCCCTTTGGGCATACTTCCATATTGCTCTTCAGAATGGTTGGATCATTTCACAATGCATTAGTGTCCCAGTTTTCCAACACCCCCTCCAACATTTATCATTATCTTTTCCTGTCATCTTAGCCAATCTGAGTGGTATGAGTTGTTTTAATTTGCATTTCTCTAATCAATAGTGATATAGAGCATTTTTTTCATATGACTATAGATGGCTTTAATTCCCCATCTGAAAATTGTTTGTTTATATGCTTTGACCATTTGTCATTTGGGGAATGATCTGTATTCTTATAAATATAACATAATTTTTAATATATTTTAGAGATGAGACCTTTATCAAAAACACTGACTAAATTTTTTTCCCAACTTTGTGCTTCCTTTTAATAACATTTCTGTTTGTTTTGTTTGTGTAAAAACTTTTTTAATTTAATGTGATCAAAGTTGTCCATTTTCCCTTTTATAGTTGTTCTCTAGTTCTTCTATGATCATAAATTTCTCCCTTCTCTGAAGATCTGATAGATAAATTATCCCTTGTTCTCTTAATTTGTTTATGATGTCCTCCTTTATGCCCAAATCATGTATCTATTTTGACTTTATTTTGTATGAGGGGTGAGACATAAGTCCATGCTGTTTCTGACATTATTTTCCTGTTTTCCCAGAAATTTTTGTCAAATAGTGAGTTCTTATTCCAGAATCTGGAGTTTGGGATTTATCAGACTACATTAATTAATTTGTAATGTGATCCACCACTCCATTTCTTAACCAGTAACAAATGGTTATGATGATCACTGCCTTATAATATAGTTTTAGGTTTGGTACTACAATGCCATTTTTTGTATCACAAATACATTGTAACCAAATTACACAGTAAAATCTCAAAATTAAGTTACAGTATTTCTTAAACAATAATAATACATTTATAATAGTGTGTCTATGTATGTAAATGCCTCCCATAATGTTATTTCACTTAAAATTTGGTTGTCCCAGAACCATTTAAGGATGTTGAGTTGAATGAAATCTAAAGAAATTATGGAATTTTCCTATTTTGAAATCTATAAGTAAAGGCCAGATTAACTCCTACTTACTATTGCTATCTAGGGGATTTTCAGAAAGGCTCAAGTTGAACCATATAATCTCAAAAGTCTCTGTCAAGTATAAAATTTCAAAATTTTGAGTCTTCATCCTGTTCTGAATTCTAGAGCATATTTCTCCTTCATATTAGAACAAATCTTCAAATCCCAAGTCCAAAAAAATGCTTTAGAAAAAAAATAAATTCAATGAAAACTTAAAATAGATATTAAATTATTCACTAAACTATTTGGAACATGTAATACAAGCAACACAGCTAATATAATTGAAAGAAATATCTGGTGTCTCTCCCAACCCATTTCACCTTTAGAATGACTGTAGTAAAGCTCAGTTATTATCAGCTACCTTCATGTTTTTAACTATTCAGCATAATGTATTATAAAACCAAATATTACATAGCCATGAAGTAACAGTATTATTCCCAACTTTATATTTTCCAAAAAAAGGCAGTTGGATTATCTCCATTGTAAATATGTTAAGTTTGCAATATGTTACAAATAGCAAAGGGAAGAATTTGCCTTTTATTTGAAAATGCTAATATTACTAGTAGGAATGTTTTACTGTACACTATGCGTGTATGAAAATGAGAACAGTACACTATAAACTTGCTGAATCCTATAAAAATGTTCAAAAAAATGCCAAAATTGTACTTTCTACCACAAAGCAGTGAAATTTGTTTAAAGTTTGTCTTACAGACATAAAATGGGCAAACAGAAAAAATATAAGTAGAAATCAAGGACCCAGATCCATATCAGTAAAATAGCATAACTTGCAAAAATGTTTTACAGCAATAGGCCAAAATATCATGTTCTGTCCAGGCCAGGTTAAAATTATTATTATCTAACTGGGATCTATTAGTATATGTTTATCTATATATGTACATGAATATGTATATATGTATGTGTATGCATGTTGATATGCATATATGCAAATATACACATACATATAACATCATTATATACATATATTATGATCTGTACACACTTAAGTATATATATATATATATATATATATATGTATGTGTGTATGTATTATATAATGGAAGGTTGAAAAAAGTTGATACAAGAGAAATAAGGATTTTAGGGACCTAAGAGTCTAATTATGTCTTTGAACTCAAATCATTTTGAGCTAATATCTTCCCTTTTCATTAAATTTTGCTTTTTAGAATCATTCAGAAGATAAATGGTAGTAGGTTTGAATCAAGTTCTACTTCTGATATTTTCACACATTTGAGCCTCAGTTTCCTCATAGGCAGAAAGGACAGAATAATACCTGTTTTACCTGCTTCACACATTTATTGTGACAGTCTAATGAAATACTGTATTTAAAGCAATTTGTAAACTTTAAAGGGCTATATGAATAATGATCACTATAATTTCCTAAACATAAAATTAAGGGCAGAAAGATGGGAAAAGAAAGATAAGAAAAAATGTGATAATAAGCAGAACAGCAGGTTCAATATACAGACCCAGGCATTGGACTAAAAAAGGTTCAGATTGTTAATGGCAGAAGGGTCAAGAAATGTGATAAGTGGGGAAAGAAGAGTCTAGGGATAGTACCACCAATCTAAAACAAAGTTTCCTGTGGTTTCCAAAAGAGAATTTGGGCCTGGAACTCAGAATTTTGATTTTGGAGAAGACAACATTCTGTAGCAACACATTGTTGCCTTGAAATATATGAAGGCTGTCACTAGAAAAACGATGACTTGTTTTACTTGGCCCCAAATACAGAACTAGGGACAAGGAGTAGACCTTGTAAAGAAGCAAATTTAAATTTGACACATGAATATCTAGAATTATGAGCTTTTGGGTAATCATGGGTTTTCATCTCTTCAGACATCTTAAAGCAAAGTCTGGATTTGGTAAAATGTTTGCCGAGATGTCGTAAAGTGGTAATTACATTCCATTTCTGATTCTCTTTTCATTGGCTGTACTATGTCCACTATCTTTTGGCTGCCACAGAATCCACAGTTGCAAGAAACCTCTTTGTTCTTCTAATCCATCCCACATATAAAAGTAATCCTACAATACTCTTAAGAATCATATAGCTTTTGCTTGAAGATTTTGAAGAAGGGAAAGCTCCCCATTCTTTCAAGCAGTCCTCTCAGGCACTAGTTGCCAGAACCAGATGCACAAAGTTTTGCCTTCAACTTGGAAATTACTGTGAAGTTTTTTCCATAGCAGAAAAGGAAGATGGTATATTAAGAAGTAGTTCTTTGCCATGACACCAGACAAGTATAGAATAGATTAAATCCTCTTATTCCCATTGTAATTCTCTTTCCAGCAGGGTGTATTCGGCTTACTTTTTTTCTCTGAATGTATTAATCTACCACAGAATCACATCATTAAAAGGAGCAGATTGCTAGTTTACTAACACATATGTGAATTTAATGCATGCAGATTTTTTGACACCTCAAGTCCCTTAAAATTCAATATGTTAATCTTCTGCATAAGTTGCACAGTTTCTTTTCAGCCCTACCATCATTTTCAAATTCTGGCCTTAAGTTAAATGAATAAAGAGATATGAGTTTACATATGGATATATCCATTGCTTAAGCCAATTTTATATGCAAGCACCTGCTTCCAATTCATATTAATAAGAGTTAGGTGAGAACATGGGGAGCCAATATCTCAATATGCACAGTACTGAAATGCCTGACTGTAGGATGGGGATTTTTAACCAAACAAGCTGGGATTATAATGTTTGAATCAATATGCAAAGGCAAGAAATTCATCTTTACTTAGTCATACAGGAAGCCATTACTCAAGCTTAATGCTCAGTTTACATTTAACAAGGGAATTAATTAAGGGATAATGACTAGGAAAGAGGTATCTAAAGGGGGCACCACGTATGAATGACTAAAACAAAAAAAAAATGTAGAGTAGGACTGATTTTAGCCATCGTTCTTAGGTTAAGAATTATATTTTGATGTTGGGGGGAAAAATCTATGACTTGTATTTGATCCTTTATAGTAAAGGATTTTTGTCAATTCAGGCCATTATGGAAATGAGCAAGGGGCAGTAGACTGGATGGAAATCCATCAGGATTTTGCAGAAACTCTGGCTCTGTTAAGGCAAGGTACTTGTGCCTACCATCAAATTACTTTCTTACTTTTGATCTTTACAAAAATTACCAAAAAGTCAAAGGGAAACATTGAGATTAGTAGACAGATGTTGTTTAGTCACCTTAAGGTGATACAAGTACTGTCTGTAGCCATCAACTAGATGAGCTGTGTGGTCTCTAATCATTCTCTCTTAGGGAGATCAACTCATAAAACAGGCAGATAACATTTTGCCAAATGACACAGCTGTTATTTATTGCTCAGGAGAACCCATGACTAAGACAGCAGAGAGCCCAAATTTCCTTTTGCTTCTAGGGAGGAAATTGAACTCAAGTCTCTTTGCTAGGCTGAAGTCCTGGCACAGAAGTAATAACCCCATAGATGGATAAAGGTTACTACACTAAACAAAGGTTTCAGTCTTCAGAGTTTGTGTGTTTCTGCAAAAATAAAAGATATCTTTGCCTTTAGTGGAAGTTTAATTTCCAAAGCAAGAAAAAGTAATTTTGATCATAATTACATTTTTGCATCTTAATTAAGGAAAGAGAAAATAAAAGCCATTCCCTGACACAAGGTAGTTATGTCTTAGAGTCAAAAAAAATTTTAATAGAAAAGAATTTTATTCTTTTTAAAATGATTCTTTTGCCTCTCACCTTTTGGTAGAATTAGATTTCTTTGTGTCTCCCTGGTGATATATTTTCAACCCATGACAGATAACTATCTTGAGAGGAGAATTTCCTTATTCATGATTATTTGAGACTTTCTTTCAACATGAAAAACTGATTTTAACTGATGCAGAATATTATTTTAGGGTATCATTTAAAGTTTGAGAAGTCATTTAAAAAGTAGAATGCTAAAATTGGACTGGCAGGTTCCTAACTAATTTTCCATAGGTCATTAACAACTTTCCAAAGTTTAACATCAGTTTAGATTACTCTATGTAATGTTTCTCTTCTCAAGACTCACTTTCATCATAATATTCCCTATACTAAATGACCTAAATATTTTCCTAACAACTGATAAAAAGCCTTCTGCCTGACTTTGAAGGCCTTGACTTTTCCTTCCTGTCTAAAATTATTTATCACTATTCCCTAATATATACATCCTTCATTCCATAAAATCAGTTTCCTTACTGAGTGCTGCAAAGACATATTCATTCCTATCAAATAAAGTTTTATTTGATGTTTTCCCTCTTTCTTCAAGTTTCTTCTAGTTATCTAGATATTTTAAATTCATCAAGTCACAACTCAAGTCTCCTCTGAGAGCCTTTTCTGGCAATGAAAGCTCAAACTTGATTTTTTTTCTTTCTATAAACTCTTCAATTTAAAGTCTTTTCCAACGTTCCTCCAGCTCACTTTCCTAGATTCATTATATATTACTCCCCTTCTTTTACTCTATGATTCAACTCAACTGACCTTTTTTTCTATTTCTCACATATAAAAATCCATCTTCTATATCCATGTCTTTGCACTGGCATCCTCCATGTCTTGGATTCAGGCTTCCCTTTTTTTCTTCATGGTTCACTCAGGCATCCCATTCTACATACACCCTTTCCTGATCTCCCCAGCTACCAGAATTCTCCTTCCCAAAAACTATCTTTTTGGATGTATTCTCTGTGTGAATTTATGTATACATATATAAATATGCACACGTGTATATACTCATATGTGTACATGTTCATGTGTGTAAATGTAATATACCAATACGAACCTATCATTTTCTCAAATAAAATATTAGCTTTTTGAGGGCAGAAATTGTTTCATTTTTGTGTTTGTAGACTTAGCATATATCTGACACATAATATACATTTAATAAATCTTTCTGGATTGAATGATTTATGGTCAGAAAGAAACCATTTATTTGTTTCATTTGACTATATTCTAAAGTTCACTAATGCCATTATCATAGCTTATGTTAAGACCATTACCAGTGCTCAGTACTCATTGATTGACTGGGATTTAGGATCAAGAGATCTTAGGGCATCATCTGATTCTGATACTAACTACCTGATCATCAGCAAATCACTTAAAAATCTAAATCTCCATTTCCTTCTCATTTGTAAAATAAGGATAGTTGTTTTTGTAAAAACCGTCTCACAGGATTGTTATAAAGAAAGTATTTTTCAAATCTCTATGTATTATACAAATGGGAGCTATTATTGTCATAATTGCATCATTTAACCTGCTCATCCAATCTGATAGTATATCTCAAGCATCAAGATATGCAATAGGTTTTCTTGTAGCTCTCCTTGAAGCATTATCTTTGAACCTATTCAGTGACACTTTAGCTTCTGTGTGTGGACAGTTGTTATAACTTCCTAAATTCTGTTTATTTCTAATTAGTAGTTTCTAACAATAGAAGTTTGGATAGATTAGAAATATTGCCAAGTATGTTTTGTTCAAAGAAGACCCATTTTTTTAAACAGTATTTCAAAATGACTAAATAACTTAGCCAGTAAAACAACATAGTTTTCCCTGGTTAGCGAATTAGTTAAAGAATAAATTAAATAGCATTGAGCAATTTGATATCTTCCTTTTTTATCTTTGGATGAGAATGGAAAAGGAAAAATATATTGAATGGATTTCTAAAGTAGTATTTTACTAGGAATAAATAAAAAAAAATTAACACATATACTCGACAATTCCAACCTATTAAGAAATGATATTCAGGGCCAATTCAAGGTAGCAGTCATGACAACAACAATATAATTCAAAGCTCTAGAAGTATTCTGGAAAGAATTTCTGGTCCTCTCCCCTGCTCTCAGTCAGACCTATACTATAACCACCTGCAATGTTTCCTGTATTCCATCTTCCAAAGTCCTCCAAAGGAAAAAGTTTCAGATATATTCTCTATAACTCATTCCAGTATCAAGCAACACTGAAAGAGTTGAAGAATATTGACAAGCAGGAACAGCTGTGCAGAAGAAAAGCAAGGCCATACATCTGTCCTCATTTGCCACCTGGCCTTAATTAAGATGTGCTGGCGTACACGCCTATTGCTGGGTTTTGTAAGAAATATATTGGTAGAAACCAAGGTTTGTATATGTTAACTCAATCAGTAAGAAAAATGGAATTATGATACAATAGTTCTTGAGTGGAGGAAATCTCCATATGATATGTACAAGAGGGTGATTTGGAATGAAGTTTGGAAAGTAGTAATTTAGAGTGACTACACAGAAAGAGAAAGGAGAGCTTAAAGAAGAACTAGCTTGGAGGCAAAGACTCCATGATGTTGGATAGAGAAAGATTTTTTTTCCCCTTACACTGTTATTTAAATTTGTGTGTGTGTGTGTGTGTGTGTGTGTGTGTGTGTGTGTGTGTGTGTTTGTGTTTTAAGATTTCCATAAAAATAGAGAACTGATATTATTTTCTATCCTTTTGGGATACACAATGGGGATGCACAAAGTGAAGTTATAGATCCTAATGAAAAACTTTGGGTAATCTGAAAAGGGAAAATAGGCAAGACTTTATAAACTTTTAAGAAGTGCTGTCTATTCTGCTTTGTCTAGTATAATTATTCAATGCAGAGTGCTGAAGTGGGTGGAATGTCGATGCCAAAAAGAATTTCATTATTTCTATGAAGAAATGTCATGACATTTTCTATCCTGCAATGAATGCACAAGTTTGCAAGATTATGTTGATGTGATGATGACACTATTATCACATACTGTAAATCAAACTGCATAAGAAAAATGCAAACCTTCTTCTAGATGAAAGTAAATGAAGGCACTTAGAGTAATAATGGTTCTCTACCATGTTAAAAAAAAATTTATTGCATCTTCTGGATTAAGGGATATTTTTGAAAGAAGAGATGTAACACAGACATAGCAATCTTAGATACATTTTATTAAGGGAATTGAAAAATCTGTAACTATTCACCTATGATATTCTATGAGCTATAATGCATGGGACCATTTAGCTAGATAACAGATTCAGTAATAGCATGGAGGTGGAGTTATATTTGGGTCTTAATTACACAGGTCTGAACTCTTGTCCACTGGCAGAGAAAATCATTATACATAATGATTCCTAAGTATCCCATAAGGGTGGAACAATCAGGAGGCAATCTCACTTGTACCATTCTAATCTCTAGCTTTAAACAGTTTGAAAATTTGCCTAGATGTAGCTCTCCAATTCAAATGATGCAATGTAGGGTATAAAAACACGCACAGTTAATTTAAGTATAGACTAAGGCTATGTCTACACACATACAAAGGAAGATAGAGAACTAGAACAGTCATCTGGATAAATCAATGGAAAAGAATGTGTGCATTAATCATTTAAATATTTTAGGCAAAATGGTCCTTTGGCCAGTTCTGAGCAAATACTGCTTTTATTCACTTCTTTATTGCATGTGTGTAATTGTATGGCTCAATGGTGAATGAAAGGGAAGAGATAAAATTAAATACTTAATTTTTTTCAAAAATATGAAAGCAAAGAGTGCTATGAAAATTTAATAATAAATAAATACAGATTAAGGAAAATGGAAGAAACCCAACATCACCAATTACTGAAATTAGAAGATTTAAGTTTTTTTCTTAATTTCTCTATGGAGTGGTTAAGTAGTAATGGAGGCAGACATTTAGTTGGTTGAAGGAAATAAGCAAAAGGTATTAAAGTTATGACCAAATAATATGTGCCGGGTCCTTTCCCCTCAGAATTCCATTCTCATTTTAGATTTTTAAAATATTACATGTACAGAATTAAATTTCCTTGATCTCACTTACCCTTTACTCATTTGATCCTCATTTGTCTCATTAGCATGAACAAAATTACCAGAGTTTTTTGAAGATTCAACTGCCTAACAGCAACTATTATTATTTACAGCTCTTTTCCCAACAGCAGTTCCACCTTTTAGAGAAATAATGAGAAACTAATTACCATCAATTTAGCACCTGAACTTCTAGGGCAGACTTCAAGTTGTCACCCCCTTGATAGTGGGCATTAGAAACAATGGAAATGGCAGCAAGCAATGTGCCAGGATGCTCTCAGAACTACCAAGAAACCCCAGGTGCCTCAACAAGATCAAGTGCATTCATCCTGACAGCCTGTGTTAAGACAGTTCCAACACCATTAGCCTATGGCTGAGAGCTATTTTAGAATAAGAAATCATCTATTGTTCTTTCTTGTGCTTTCAGAGATTTCTCTCTGTCTCTCTGTTTCTCTGTCTCTCTCTGTGTTTCTCTATTTCTCTCTCTCTTTCTCTCTGTCTCTCTTTATCTATATGTGCATATGCATGCACACTGGAGTGATGGAAGTAATATTTGCTATGAAGTATGTATTTTGATTATTAGAATAGGTGATTACCCAAGAAATATAATTTTACTTCCAATATTTCAATTTTTTTGCAATTTCAACTATTTTGAATGTAAAATAGAATGAGAGCTTTTCTTGGAGCTAGAAATTCACATATGGCTTTAGGAATAGAAAGAAACCCATCGTTATAATTGGGAGTGGGGTTGAGCCTTGTATTGTTCTTAAAGCCTTTTTTCCATCAGACTTTTACTATAAAAAGGATGTGTTTCAGACAATGTGATTTCACTATGGCATGTTCAAATCCATGCCATGGCTAGGTTTTTCTGTAAAATAAAAACCAATGACAAAGCAGAAAGCTATTAAAAATTCATTATGTTAGAGATACAGAAAAGGGATTTTTAGTGTACTAAAACTTGACAATCATTTACTGAGGAGACTGTTCCAGGAAATTATTTTGGGGATGAATTCAGAAAATTAAAACAGATTTATGCCATTAGAGACATACACTGTTGCTGTTGTTTAAATACATCAAGCATTGATTTCAAACTACCAGTGGAACCTACTTCTGTTACCTCATTATAGTTTGGATATAATCCTGGGATGCTGAAGCTTATGCTAATAGAATGCCAAATTTGGAGGATCATACCAAGGTGAAAATCTTTGTGTGTGGGTCCAGTCCTAGACAGTATTTCTAATATGTAAGGGCTGCTCTGGCTAAGGTTGGAGATCATTCTCACCAGAATGCCCATAAGGTAAACACTATTCAACCTTAGTACTTTCTCAAGGAGCCTTTCTGACTTATAGAGAGGTTTCAGCCTATGCATGTGGAAAAAGTTTCTATTCCAGTGAAATCAAAGGTACTTATACTATGAAGTGCTCAATGCATGAAAACATTTTTTAAAAATTTAATTAATCTAATTCTGCCTGGAAAAATACTATATCAAAGTAAACTATAAACTTCAACTTTGGGATTTTGAAAAGCTATTGTTGACCATGTCAGTGACAGTGTCAGTAAAAATTTTCATCACTTGGTCCTGATGAAATAAAATGTTAATTTACTCCTGAAATTCATCAGGATGAATCATCTGATGTTCATAAGCATGATAACCCACTATCTTAGTCCAAAATAACCTAATTAAATTATCTTTCTAAGCCAAATGTATTGGATTGAAAAGATTAACGAAAGAATGAAAACATCAGGGCTTCTTGGACATGCTGAAAAAGATTTAATGAACTGATCCCATTCAAATTTAAATATTTTGACCTTATCTACCATGGATGTTTAATGGTGACATTATGAAATAAAACTACATGGTAGAAATCACTTAGCAGAAAAGATACTAGTTCGTTTCACATGTATTTTTAAACTGATCACTGAACCAGGAAACCACAGTATTTTCTCTCATTTCCTTCAAACTTTCATATCAATATCACTGATGATTCTTTACTTCTTAGTCAATCAACAAGTATTTATCATGTAGTTATTACATGTCAGGCATTGTGCTAAATGCAGAAGATGAACAAGAAAAAAAAGACAAAAGCTTAATCCTTGGCCTCAGGGAATTAAAATACTGATGCAGGAGGCAAGATGTAAATGACTATGTACAAATTTTTTTTTAAGTATATTTATGTATGCATAAGCCAAAGAATAACTGTTAATAGTGTAGCCCCCTATTTACAAGAAGATAGAGAACCTGGTTCTGGAGAGACAGGATGGCATGAAGTAAAAGTAGGCTGGAAAAATTTGGTGCATGCATAGATTTGCTGTAACTAGTTCCATTCCACTAATTACATGGTAAAGAGGAATTTCTCTGATTGGCTGCAAGAAATTGGAAGTATTAAAAAAAAAAAAAATCTTTAGTCTACCATAATTACCACTTTTGGTTCAATTCCTTCCTGCCTGGTGGCACTCTGCTGAAAGAAGAGAGGAAATGAGATAAGGAGAGAGGTGTCATTCCCTCCCAATCTGATGGCATAGGACTAGACATAAGGGCCTTAAGTTCTTTGTCTGTGTGTTTTTATTTTTTCACGTAAAGGAAATTGCCAATGATTATGAACTCATGAATTTCAAAAGTCAGGATACTGAACAACCAAGAGATAGCCAAGATTTGAATCTATGTCAGAGTTCACAATCAGTAAGTACAACTTTGAGACGTAAAAGGAACATCCTTTGGGCTGGTGGTAGATGAGAAAAGGACTCATCAAATAGTGCTTAGATTTGGACTTGAATTAATGTAGAAACTCAGCAAAATCTGAGCTCAGTCTCCTCACATTTGAAGTGATAAAGAAAAGAGTATGCTCCTAAAATGTTGTTTGGGAAAAAATTCTTGTACTTCTGTCTTTTCTATATATTTAAATTAAATATCCCTTTGTAAAGGGTAATCAGTGTTGATTGGTTAATTGGAACTGAAATGTTAATCACTAAAAGCTAACTGAAAAGAAAACTGTTGAAAAAAGCTCGTTTCTCCAGTTTATCTTGAAAGGATGATATTGGTAGCTTAGTTGAGGAAGAGACAATCTAGGGCAATCTCTACAAATTAAGTTCAATATAATTTCATAATGATATTACTGGAGAAAAGGGTGAGGGTTAGAAAGGCCATCACCAAAGGACTGAGATGAAGTTTGACCTGATTTGTTAAAGAAACCAAGGAAATCAGAAGCAGAGGTGAAGAGAAAGAGCATTGAGGGAACCATACAGTATGGCCAACGAAAAGACTGTGTCCTAAATTGGGAGAGAGAAACAGCAAGTAGACCAGTGTATGTGGTTTGTAGATTATATGGAAGAGAGACTGGACAGACAGGAAAGGGGCAAGGTTGTGATTTTTTTTTTTTTAATTTATCAAACAAAGGAATTTCTATTTGATCTTAGAAGTTATAGAGATACACTAGGATTATAATACTGGGATCTGGAGTCAGAAGGAGCTAAGTTTAAATCTGGACTCAGACACTTACTAGCTATACACCCCAGGGCACATCACTTAACTTGTCTGCCTTAGTTTACCTATCTGCAAAATAGAGATATCTTAACCTAACCCCAGAGTTATTTTGAAGCTAAAGTGATACATTTATAAAGTGCTTTGCAAACCTTAAAGCACTATTATAAATGTCAGTTTTACTATTTTATCATCAGAGTAGAATGATGTCATCCAACTTGCACTTGAATACAAATATTTTGGAAGCTGACTCGAGAGCTGGTTTTGACAAGAGTCTTGTGTCAGGGAACCTAATCGAAAGTCTTTTGGAATAGTTTAGGAAAGAAATAATGAAAACTCAAATCTGGATGGTAGCTGTGGGAGTTCAGTTGTGAGGATAAAAATATTAGGACTTGACAACAGATTGTGTATTTGGGACTAGTGAAAGTGAGGCATTGAAAATGAATGAAAAGTTGTCAGCCTGAATGACTGGGAAGATGGGATGTCCTTGACTGCAGTGCAAAAGTTAAGAAGAAGGGAGGATTCAGGGAGAAATTTAATGAATACAAAACTACTCATAATCTAGTTATAGTGAAACATATTGATTTTGTAACTAGACTTTCATTCAGTAACCATAAAGATTATTATAATAATAACTGACATATTTGGAGCCTTTAGTTTTCAATGTGATTTTAAATTATTTTATTACTATAATTATTTTCTTAAATTTATAGATAAGGAAGGTGAGAAACAGAAAGAATCTGTGACTTGTCCATAAATAGTATAGGTGGGATTCAAGTCTGTCCTGACTCTAAGATGTGCATTATATCTGCTATACCTCACAATCCAATTAAGGTATGGAAAACAACACTAAATTGACCCTGTTGGAGTCTAGCATGTTTTCACTAGAGAAACAAGTCATTCAAATGTCTCTAATTTTTAAAAGATTTTTCCAGAGAAAAATTCCTCAAAATTCTCAATAGATTATTAATTCAAAACAATTGCTAGCTCTTATTTAAATTCCCCATTTTACATGATCTCATAAAACTCAATTTAAATAAGTTTTTTAAAGCACCTTTTTATGAAATCCTTTTAAATGTATGCAATTTAGTTGCTGATACTTCAAATAAATGATTAAAAATTAAGACAGCCTCAGAATTTTTTTAAATCACAATTTCAAAAACATTAGGGTCAAACTACCTTGTTAAAAATTACCCCTTTCTATGAAGTTGTACTTAATTACTTCAACCACCCACATACCAGCACAGTAATTAGGCAAGGAAACTCTATGCTACTGGCACACACATGCTTTGCCATCAATGCACATGGGAAGTAAATTTGAGATGTAAGTACATTAATTTTTCAAGAAATCTAAACTCCCCATCCCCAACCCCACACACATATACCTCATTACAAACGATCCCTCACTTGTCACTGCAAAATTCTTCTTAGACAACACATACGAAAGGTTTTATCTAGTGCAAGATCCCTGGAATCAGTTCGAAAGGAGAGTCTCATAAAAAAGATCCTGCCTTGGTATTTCAGCCAGAATAATGTATATTAATGATTACCAAATAGAGATTTCCCTGGAGAAGTAGTATCATAAAAATTTGTGGCAGATTTGTGCTCCATATTAAGTTTGCTGGGGGCCAGAATGATTTTTGGCTATGTACACTATGATCCTCTAAGAACCAATTAATGCTACTGCTGCTTTCAAGAAATGATGTGTCAGTGTCCATTCGACTTAGAGTCAGAAAAACTTAGGTACAAATTCTGTTGACAATATTGACTATGGGTACTTCTCAGCACCTCAGTATTTTTTAATAAAAATGAGAATAATAATAATCATAATATCTACCTCATATAATAATTGTAAGGAAATAAAATCTTCCATGCAAAACATTTTAAACCTCAAAGTCCTTTATAAATGTTAGGATTTATTGTTATTGTTGTTGTTTTCATGATCAGCATTATTAAGCTCATTCTATTTTTGGTGGAATTTAGAAAGACATGATTCTGGGACAAGTTGTTATCCTTCTATCTTATTTTGCATTAAATGTTCTGTTAACTACTTCATTAGGTCTATAAAATAATTGCTTTATGTAAATGAATAAAGGTATTGGAATATACCTTCATCTTTAGTAAGCTCGTTGAAAGGGTCTTTGATACTTGTATGATTATATGGAACAGGATGAGGTGGATAACATCCCTTATATTCATTCTGGAGTGATACAATTCAAAGAATTCTGTTTTTGAAGTTTGAGGATCTGAACTCCAATCTCACCTCTGCTGACCTTTGTGACCTTCAGTGAACTCCAATCTCACCTCTGCTGACCTTTGTGACCTTCAGTGGTTCATTTAACCACACTAATCCTTAATTTTCTCATCTGTAAAATTAGTGTTTTGAATGATATAGCCTCTGAGGCCCCTTCCAGCTCTTTATTTCTGATCTTATGAAATCTGGGATCCTAAGACTCTTTGGTTCTATGATTTTAAGCTTATTATCAGTAAATGACAGCCTGAAAATATGCCATCTGATCTTGCTTCCAGGAGATCATCTCCAGGAGAAATTGGGGAAAATCTCCCAAAAATTATATTGGGAAAACATGTTGTAGATACAAAATCTTTCTAATGACCATTTCTCCCTCCAATAACTGAACACCTGGCACAGAGAAAAGGTGTGACAAAGATGCAGTGAGCCACAGCAGTTAGTCACAAGAACTGCCCAGAAAACTAAAGCTCTCAATTCTCACAGGTATGAAGGAAATAGAATTTCTAAGTCATCTAAAAGAGTATATGGAATTTTGATAATCATGTCAGTGTCAAATAACATCTATTCATGTAGAAAATGCCAGTTGGTCTTCCTCTTGAAGATAGAACAGATTATTAAGAATTGTAGCCTGATGGATAAAAAAGATGAATTTGGAATAAAAAAAAGTCTAGGTTCTCATCTTGCCACCATACATTTTTCTGTGATCACAGGCAAGTCACCTATGAAATCTGAATTTTGCTTTTCTCTCTTAAAATAGGCATAAGGACATTGGTAATAATTATCTACTTTATGGTGTATTTATGAGGCTCGAATGAGATAATGTACATAATTTGGGGAGAGGTGTGAAGTAATTGAGGTTCAGTGCTTTGTCTAGGGTCACACAGCTAATAAGTATCTGAGGCTGGATTTGAATTCAGGTCCTGCTGACTTGAGAGCCAGTATTCTCATCCACTGCACCATCTAGTTACTCCCATAAATTTCTTTTTAAACTGAAATACCATGTAAATGTTAGTTATTACAATGGTCATCTATAGTTATGAAGAGAATTGTGTTCCTTTGAAAGGATGGAAGAAATGATAAAAATGAAGAGGGAAAAAATCTGCATTGGCAGTGGGGAATTCTAACCAGTTTAGAGGAGATAAAGATTTAAATGAATGTGCCACAGAAGTTGAAAATACACTGAATTTCTGAAACTATGTGACAGGAACAGTATGAAGAGGATTCTGCTATAACATGGTACAACATGAATGAATAACCAGAAAGGAAGTTGGGAAGATGAGTTTAGACAGGGAAGAGAATAAAGAGAGCAAGCAATATCATGAAAACTTAGAAAAAAGAAATTACATGGGAAGAGGAAGAAATCAACAGTCTCCAATACTGTGGAGAGTTCAAGAAGGCAGAAAACTGTAAAAAGATTAATAAACTTGTCAGTTAAGAGATCACTTGTAACTTTGAATTGGTAAAAAAAAAATGCATTTTTTTATTCTTACAAAAAGTAATAACTTTCTACTCTCTCTCAAAAGATAGTCCTCTCCTCCTGACACTTCCAATGGCAGCTGCTAGATTTTAAATATAGTATAATGACTTTTCCCTTCAGCTGAGGTTGCCCTTAGTAATGACTTTAGTTCACACACGGCATCAAATACAAATTGCTGTAGTACAAAAATTCCTCAAAGATGATTTCTAAAATAGCTTGTATCCCAATCAGGAAAAAAAATTAAACATGTAAATTAGCTTTTAAAAGAACAGATTTAAAGTCACTTTATGACAGTCCCACATGACAAGTAGCACTATCCACTTTCCAGATATGGGAATCAACATAGAGAGGCCAGTCCTTTTGAAAGGCATATGGGAACAAGGGCAGAGCAAGAGACAGAATCCCTTCATTAAAAGTCATTATTCTATATGTATCATCTGATTTTTAGTTGAAGAATATGATATACATCTTAAAAGAAAGAGGTTCAGACTACTAAAGGAATTAGATTACTACTCTAGTTTCACAAGTTTTTTTCAGCCTTTCAGATGCTTAATATTTATCTACATATATATGTCTCTGTTTTGTATATATGTCTGTAAGTGTATATATTTACGTGTGTGTGTGTTTGTGAATGTGTGTATACTGAAGTGGTTTGCCATTTCTGTCTCCACTGAACTAAAGCAAATGGAAATTAACTGACTTGCCCAGGATCACAAAGCTAATAAGTATAAATCAACAGGTCTAGAGTTAGAAGACTTATCTTTCTGAATTAAAATCTGACCTTAGGTAATCCTAAGGAGCTGTTGATGGGGTAGTTTGCTCACAAGCACCCACTATTCTAATTCTCCCAATGATTATACATTGTATTAATTATCTCTTAGTTAGGGGTATTTTACTAAGATAGAATAATACAAGTTTGCTATAAAACATCCTACCAAACTGGACAAATACTTCCCAAAGATATTTATAAAGCCCAGGAAAACATATGCTCAAACTTGTGTACACACAGCAAAGGGAACAAATCACAGCTCCTAGAAGCCCTTTTCTCCCATGGCAAAGTATAACTTTCTTCTGAGTTCATTATAGAATGCAAAAGCTATCTATATCCCAATATATCTAGTTTTCCCCTAGCTTCCAATATAGGAACTACTTTCAACTAGCTATTCTAGGAAGACTACTAGGATGCCAATGAGAAACTTAAGCTTTCTGAACATTTCAAAATTGGCAAAATCTTCCTCAAATAAAGAGAAAAGGAGGAGTTAGAGGCTCTTCTACATAAGTCTTGGATTTTTAGTTTCTGAACTAGATTGTTATTTTAAACAAAATCCACAGAGTATGACAGAGTCTTCTCAGCCAATTTCACTGTAGTCCTCCACCATGCACTTAGTTTAATGTTCTTGATTGGCTTATTCAATAGAGATGGTTGGGACTTGTTCATAGTTAGTTAATGCTTCTGATTTATTAGAATGAGAAATTCGGGTTCTCTGTTGAAACACCCTCTTTAATTACTGAAATCAGATTATGAAAAATGTATGTATGATGTGTGTGTGAGAGAGACATAGAGAAAGAGAGAGAGAGAGAGAGAGAGAGAGAGAGAGAGAGAGAGAGAGAGAGAGAGAGAGAGAGACAGACAGACATAGATTTGTGGGTGGATGGGTACAGGTGTACCCCAGAACCTGACACCAACTTGATGATACTGGACTACTTAAACAAAGTGTAGCACCACTTTTAAATAATGTAGTTTGTCTTGGGCACACACTTGTCCCCTCTTTTTCTCCCTCTGAACCCATTCTCTCACCCCAATATCTCTTTTTCTGGCTACTACCTTTCCCCCTTCTTTCCTGCCCTCCCTCAAAGTAGCACCCTCCAATCCTCTTTTTCCCAAATATCTCCATCTGAAAACCTTCTCTGACCTCCCAACACCCATCTTTCTCAAGCTATTACCTCCCCCACTTCCTGTGTACTCCTCCCAAATACAGATTTTCTAGAAGTATTTACATTTCAATAGTTGTTTTGTAATAATGTAAAGGAGATGGCTGCCTCATTGTACCATTTTAGGCAGCCTAATGGGCAGTGTGAGAGATATGGTAGAGACATCTAATATTATGTCCCTCCAATCATACTATAATCACTTCCTCTGCAGACACATAAAGTTAGTGGTTCCTATTTACATATTGGAATGCCTCATGCTAGTTGCTTGTACTTCTGCATGCTATGACCATATTATGCTTCCAATAGTTATGAAATATAGCCTTTTGATTGCAAAGCTGCAAATAATCATGTTTCAAAAAAAGAGAATTTGTAGGGAAAAAAATGATTCTTGGAATTTAATATACTCCTTTTAAGGAAGGAGAAAGTAGAAAAACAGAATCTAAAGCAAAGTAGACATTCAATCATGGTACCAGAGCCATAAAAATGACGAGAGTGTTTTCAATGTGTACAGGATGTCATTTGTCCTGTATGCTCCACTGTTTAATTAAACACAGCATCAGTGAGCTCTCCTTTTGTGCAGTCAATCCAGAACTAACTTATATAGATTGTTATGTAAGATTTAAAAAATATACAACATAAATTGACTAGATTTGATCCTATCTATCATTGCCAGATGTAGTTAAGGAAAACACCAGATATAAATGATCTATGAAGAAGCATTTCTCAGTGCAGTCAGAGCCCACTTTCTAAAGCTGATGCAAAGAAAGGGGAAAAAAGGAAGAAAAAATCCTAGCCAGATGCTTTGGTGGTGGCTGGTTGGTGAGCACAAAGACTTTTTCCTGAAGCAGAAAGAGAAAATGACACAATTCTCAAAAACTAATTCAGTTCACCTTTTAAGAGATTCTCTACAGATTTTCTTTGCTAGGCGTACTCAAAGATAAATAGAAACATGACTCCCAGACAAATATTTACAGGTCTTGGCATCACAAAGCTTTCTCCTTTCCATAATGTTCTGTGTATTTATATAGTGGCAGAATTACTGCTGCTGAAAGACGCCATCTCTGGAGGTTTTAAGGGCCAAAGGTTCATCTTTAATGTTGCGTTATTCTACATTGCCCAGTGGTTGCAGGGGAGGGAGACCTTTCATTTAGCTGGGAGCTTGCTACTCAACAAAGTAAAAGAGAAAATGGCACTGATGGTAGTTTAGTTGTATTAGCATCCTAGTGTCTCTTACAGCTTAATCATCCAAGGTCAACGATAAGAAATGAAAACACAACCCCCGCACTACTGGAACAATGGATGACCAAAAAAATAAAAAAAGCAAAAATCTGCTACTGAAGCACATTTTTTGGTCCGCTATGGTTCTCCATAGACTAATGCAAGCTATCGAGGCAGTGGACTGCAATCAGGTAAGTGCACTAAAATACTCTGAGGGCTCTTATTTCCAGCACAGTCAGATGCTATCATCCATTAGATAATATAATGCTAGGCTGAATTTTGTGTTAGTCTTTGCTGAATCCTTCATTTGTAGCTAAGTCATTCTATTTTTCTGGGGGCTAATGTGAATGCAGAATTTCACTAAAACGAGTAGATGTTTATTAAATCCTTAGAAAAGTTCATCAGGAAACATTTACAAAGAAGAGATGGGTGAAGTGGGGCAAACCAAGATCATCGTATTTTTGCCAAGGTTTCCCAACATACCTCTTGTAAATTTTTTTTATGTGCCAAATTGAGTTCTTAGTGGTACAGTCAAGAGAAGTTGAACTGAGTCCTTTTTTTCCCAGTCAGAATAGATTAAAAAGACAAAAAAAAGTCTGTAGACATAGGAGTATGAGCTGGTCAGAAATGGCACCAGCAGTGGTAGGGAGCAGCTCAGAACCTAGTAATGGATATCTAGTTAAAAAGGAATATCAGAGGAAACCTCTACTAACACTGGGATAGGAACAAGAGTCCTTTGGCAGCTTTGTTGCCGATGACCTTGGTCCAAAACACAGTTCTAGGGCAGAGAAAAATGGTTCCTGTGACAGGGGAACAGGAATCCTACCTAGGTGAAGACCAGAATGTGAACCAGTAGGGCAATGAACAGATCTCTCCTTCCCAGATCACAACAATTTAGAAACATCCCAAACTTACAGGCCCCCGCTGAACTCTGAAAGCAGCAGAAGGAAATAAAAAGCAAGTAGTCAAGCCAAACATTATCCCCATCCCCAGAGGTTGAGTCAAACTCTAACATAAAGCCCAAAGAGGGAAAAACAGAAGAAAAAATGAACAAATGACAATAAAGGACTTGACCTAAAAAAATTATGATGATGACAAGGAAGCTCAAGAAGAGGACAATAACTTGAAAACATCTACAAACACAACCTCAAAGCATAAATGCTGATTAGACACAAGCCCAATAGGAATTGCTAAAAGAGATTGAAGAGAGCAGTTTTTAAAAGGGTAAACCAATGATTTTTAAAATAAAATTAGAATAATAGAGAAAAAAGTGGGGACAATTAAAAGTTATTCAAGAAAATTATGAAAAAAAAGAATTAATACCTTGGTAAAAGGACCACAAATACTGAAGGAAATAACTCATCAAAAATTAAATTTGGTCAAATGGTTTTTTAAAAAAAAAAAAGTGCTACAACCTCACTGGGGGAAAAAGATTCATTAAAAATTACAATTAATGAACTGGAAAGTAATGGCCCCACAAAACATCAAGAAACCTTAAAACAAATTCAGAAGACTAAAAAAAAAGATTACAATGTTAACTGTCTTGTAGAAATAACAACTTTACTGGAAAATGGATTTTTAAAAATAATATAAAAATTATTGAACCACATGAAAGCCATATTTTTTTAAAGAGCCTAGGGATCATTTTTCAAGAAATTATAAAGGAATCCAGATATCTTTAAACTAGAACCAGGCATTTTTAAGTCATTTAGTCCAACCATTTTCAGAATCATGAATTCTATTGATCCTACCCCTGACACATGATCAGCCAATCTCTGCTTGAAGCCCTTTAGCTTTACAGGGAACCTACTACCTTCCCAAAGTAACCCCAATGCATTTTGGTGAATTTTGTTTATTCTGAACCTCTAAACTGCTTCCTGTAACTTTGATTTATTGTTTTTAAGTCTGCCAGAGAGTTGGGTGGGAAAAGTCTTATGCTTATTTCACATCATGACAATATTCTAGAGTGGAAAGAGTTGTTATCAGCCAGAAAATCTGGCTTTACCAATAACTATTTGTGAAGTGGTGGACATCAGACATTATTTGTGGTCTTCAAAATAAGGGTATTGGATTCAATGGCCTTTGGTGTCCTTTGTAGTTCTAAAATTATGTAATTCTGTGATTATCTTCCTACTGTCCTATTTAGGGAACTGTGGACAATCCCACCCTGCTCTTCTCTAGGTTTCTGCTTCCAGGAGGCTTACGATTGATTCAAGTGGAGAATCCTTTATCTACCAGTAGTGTCCAGAATTCTATTATTATATCATTTTCATTCATTTCAATATTGAATAACTCCTAGAATTTATAAGAATCTAAGTTTAGTTAATGGTCCTTGGCTATGCCTTTAGTTAGCAACACCTCTTGATCCTGAGCTATTATTGATTAAAAATAAATGTTAGATCCATTTAGCTGGAACAATTTGTTTGTCTCCTCCACAAATTTCCATTAGCTATCAGACTCATTTGAGTCCAATCACCAAGCATGCTAAAGTTAATACATATACTTTAAAAAAAAAAAAAGCTTACTTATCTCACTTATGCACAAGTTTAAGGCATTTAAAAGTATATTTAAACAAACTTTTCATCTTCTTTTAATTAAAGAATAAAATGTGATTTGATATCATTACTCTCCGAGATAACATTTTACAAGTAATAGACATTCCCTAAGGACTATAATAAAAGAAATGAACAAATATATTATCATAACATGATTAATCCAGAAAATGATATTCTTATTCAAGATTGTT
This sequence comes from Sarcophilus harrisii, assembly GCF_902635505.1. NCBI lineage: Eukaryota > Metazoa > Chordata > Mammalia > Dasyuromorphia > Dasyuridae > Sarcophilus > Sarcophilus harrisii. Next base: position 155,994,228 of record NC_045427.1, read on the forward strand.
AGTAAGGCTCATTTGCCCATTACATGGAAAATCTTCATTTGCTTAGGATAGACACCTTTCTAAATCACTGAGCTCATCAGTTTGTAGCTCATCAGTTACTCTGATTCTAGTTTTAGTCCATTTACCAAGTAAGTCTACTGGGGTGAGCTACCACATATGCTAAAACTTCTTGGAACCACAGGTGAGAACGAGGTGAATCAGACAACGGTGGATGAGCATATCTGAAAATGACTCAATAAGACTTCATACCAGGGGTTTAATCCTCTTAAACACCTGGGAAGAGACCTTACAAGCCATCAGTTTAACTCTCATTTTACAGATGAAGAAAGTGAGACCTGGAGAAGTTAAGTGATTTCCCTAAGGTCATGTTGGTGGTATGAAAATCAGTATTTGAACTCAGGTCTTCTGATTCTGGAGTCAGTGTTTTTTGTAGTATAATGTACTGGAAGAATGATGAGATTTGGATTCAGGAGATCTGGATTCAAATCCAACTTTGATAATTGACTTTCCTCTCTGTGCTTCAATATCCTTAACTATAAAATTGCCATTTTGCCTGATAAGGTTGTTATTTAGAAAGCACTTTCAACCTTAGTATACCATCCACATAATTTTTTTTATCATTATCTGTTTTTTAATATAAGCAATTTAAAAAATATTCTCCCTCACATCTTTCATTACCCATGGGAAAAAAGGAAAGAAAAGTAACAAATACACACAATGCAGAAAAAAAAAACCTAATCACCTAATTGGCTATATCCAAAATACAATATATACTTGAAAATATACTGCCTTTGTTTTACTTTCATTAAGACCTTCCTTTGTGGTAGGAATTAATGAGGATTTATCATTGTAATAAGAGCAGTATTGTTCAAACAACAAGAAATGGTCAATTTAAAACTAAATATAGGGGTAGCTAGGTGGTACAGTGGATAGAACACCAGCCCTGAAGTAAGGAGGACCTCAGTATTCAAATCTGACCTCAGACACTTAAAGGTTCCTAGCAGTGTGACCCTAGGCAAGTCACTTAACCCCAATTGCCTCAGCAAAAATAAATAATAAAACTACATATAGCTAAATCCTAGACATCAGTTATCAGAAATTCTCTAGGCTTTTCCTTCCTCTTTCTAGGCATTCCTATTTTTTTTATTGTAGTAAATTTATTTATTTTTAATAGACATTGCTTTATGAATCATGTTGGGAAAGAAAAATCAAAGCAAAAAGGAAAAACCAATGGAGAGATTAACAAACAGAAAAAAGAAGTGAACATAGCATGTGTTCATTTACATTGTCTACTTACATCTTCATTCCTACTTTCAAGTGATTCCTGAATGGAATGATTTTCAATCCCCTCACACTCCTAGTTATATTCCTCTTATTGTAATCCACTTTGTCATTTATTTTCCTAAAAACACAGAGCTCAGAAGTAAATACAGTAATTAAGATGAGCAATAACGGCTAACATTTATATAGTCATTTTGGAATCATATCATTTGTTCTTCATAGCAACCCTTTGAAATAGATACTATTATTATCCCCATTTTACAACTGTATAAAAGGATGTAGTTTGTACTAAAATGATTTGCTTGAGGTTATAGAGCTACAAAGTATATATGAAAAGATTTTAATTCAGCTTTTCCTGAATCTAACACTCTATCTACTATATCACCTAAGTGACCCAATAGCAGAATCATAGTGCCTCATCCTGCAGATTATGCTTCTATTAATGCAGTGTAAAACCATATTTGCCTTTATGTCATGGCTCTATTGAAGATCAAGCTTGTTATCCACAAAAACACCTGAATCCTTTTCATATGAACTGCCATATCTAGCCATATATTGTCAATATTCTATTAGGGGAGTTTGTTTGAAAACCCTAACCCATACCTTGATATTTTAAATTCCCTGAAATTGCATTGACGTCTATATTCCTTCAATTGGTATAGATCCCACTCCAACTATATCTTTTCATTCTAAGTGATTCTTAGATCCTTAACCTCATAATGTAATCTATATCACAAAGAAATCTCAATTACAACATATCTAACAAGTGGCATCTAGTTTTTGATTGAAGATCTTTAAGGAAGGTCTCCCAAAGATATCTCCTTGAAGATTCTGGAAACCCAATATGCTAGAAGACTTTCTGTAGGTCATTTTACACTTTATAGGTACATTTGTACATACCAAATAGAGTTTTTGAGATTTCCCTACATTATTTATTATCCTCATTATATAGCATCATAGCTTTCCTACAAAATATTTCATATACTACTCCTTGCCACAAATTGAAGAAAATGCTTACACTTACCTTGTGTTTTCCTATTTTCCTTAGGGTAAAATACATTAAAAAAAATAAAATGGAATATTCTTAGTTTTTTAACTACATTACACCACTAGACCAGGGATAGTAAAAATGAATCTTTATGTCCAAGAGCAGCTGATGATCATTAAAAAGATTTCCATCATTTCCAAATGTAACCTATTCTGCACTCTTACTGGGTCCACTTTTTATCTGCATTCAATATCTCAGATATAGTTACTCTTGTATTATTTAATAGTATGAACAATCCATTTGTATGCCATTGTCTTTTGTTGTTCAGTCATTTCAGTTATATTTGACTCTTAGTGACCCTATTTGAAGTTTTCTTTGCAAAAGTACTGAAGTGCTTTGTTTTCCATATAACTTTACAGATGAGTAAACTGAGGCAAGCAGGATTAAGTGATTTACCCAGATTCATACTGCTAGTAAATGTCTAAGGTCATATTCAAACTCGGGAAGATGAGTACTCCAGGTTTGTCGCTCTATATACTGTACCACCCAACCACTCTTGTCAAAATCTAGAGAAATCATTTTTCTTTATTTTTAGATTCATGGTTTCATAGACAGATGGTTAGATTCATGATTAATTTTTTTAAGTAAGCATCAGTCTTACTGAGAATAATTCTTTCAAGGTCTTCTGGAATCCTGATTTTCTTTTAGGCTATAAGCATCCCTCCTAGCTTTGAGACAATTGAAAATTTGATTAACATGTGCCAATATCTTTATTTAAGAAGTTGATCCCAATATTAAACATCCCACAGCTAAGCATGTATTACATGGGAACACTACTATAGATATCCTTCTAAGTTACCATCAAACCATGAATTCAACCATTCAAATAGGTCAGATTCCAAATTGCATTAACATCTAGTCTACAATTCTCCATGTTTTTCACAACTATAGAATGAGAAAGTTTACTAAATGCTTTGTTAAACATCTGTTAATAAAGTCTCTAGTACTTGTTTGGCCCCACTGCTCTTTTTGGCGTCATCTTTTAAGTGCCATTTCTACTTTCCTAGCAGTGGCCTTGGAGTCGGGAAGACATGAATTCAAATTCAATCTCAGAAACTTACTGTGTGATCTTGGGTATTTAACCTCTGTATCTTACCTGTAAAATGATAATATTATAATAGCATCTACCTCACAGAGTTGTTGTGAGGTTCAAATTATTTAATATTGGTAAAACACTTAGCATTGCACTTGGCACATATTGGCATTTTATTATGACTATTTCTATGCATCTATTTATTCTTCCTTCCTGTTTTGTATTCATCCATCTATCTATCTATCTATTCATCCATCCATCCATCCATCCAACCATCCATTCATCCAACATTCCTTCCTTTCTTCTTTGTTCCTATCTATAGAGTATAATATATCAAGGACTCAGAGATTAGGATCAAAATAAGATGTTGTACTGTCATGTATCATGAAAATCAATTGCTATGGAAATGTTAACGAATATGCTAAACTTTTGTCTATTTGTTGCTCTCTTTTCTCTTATCAGTTTCATCTATCAATGCTTTGGGCATGTTATAGTTTAGTTGGGTCCCATACCAATTTTTCTGGGATTTATTCTTTGTCTATATTGATCCCTAATAAATTGCATTAAATGAAATTCAGTTCTTCTAGGCTTTCAGGATCTTTTCCCATTCCTAATATGTTGACTTACATGACATCTATAGATCTGACAATATTGCAATATATATCTTTATGCAAAGTATACTGCCATCTATACCTTTGTGACAAAATTGTTGAATTGAGCAGAGCCAAGAGAAAAAGCCCTTGACTGATTTATCTGTCTACTTTTCTTTCAATATATGTGTACACATATATGTATGTATGTATGTATATACATACATAGCTGTAGATTTACCTACATCTATATCTATATATCTCTATCTTTCTACTCATATCCATATCTATATATGTATATATCCAAGTAGATGTCAATCCATTCACCATCATTTTTTGAAATTATGGTCCTTCATCTAGTTCTAAATCCAACTAACTCTATCATTCATTCTAAATATATCTAACTATACTATCATAAATTTCAAACCTGTGTCTACTTAAGGAAAAAGTACAGAGAATAAAGAATGGCTGGGTGGCCCAGTGGATAAAGTGCTGAACCTAAAATCAGAAGATTCATCTTCCTGAGTTCAAACTTGGCCTTGAACACTTACTAGCTGTGTGATCCTGGGCAAGCCCCCAAGCAAAACCAGTTTGCCTGTTTCTTATCTGTAAAATGAGTTGGGGAAGGAAATGGCAAACCACTCCAGTATCTCTGTCCAGAAAACTCCAAATATCATCACAAATCATCAGAATGAAAAAGGACTGAAGAGAAACAACAAAAATAGAGAACAAAGGCACAGAGGTATAAGAATGCTGGATGTGAGGTTAGGTGAATCATATCTAAAAGGGACAAAAATAGTATAAGTTATGGCTGAAAAGATAATGCTGCACTAGGCTGGGGAAGGCCTTCAATTTTAGGCTAAGATGTTTGAACTTGATTCTGTAGGTAGCATATCAGGTTCAATATAAAGAGCACTGAGTGTGATAAAATGTGCCAGATTTTCTGTGACCTTGAAAAAAAACTAAGCTCATTTGACCTTGCTTTCCTCATTTATAAAATGAATCAATTGGAATAGATGTCTTCTTAGCCTCTTTTGAGCCCTAGACCCATAAACCTTTGATGGGAAGAACAATAATAATCAAATCTGTGAATCAGGAAGATTAATTTGACATGTGAAAGATGAGTTAGAAAGAAGAAAAGTAGCCAAGAAAAGACTAATTAATAGATTTGTGGTAGTATAAGGCAATGAAGGCTTGAATTATGTTAATGGTAAGGGAAATGGAGAAAAGAAAGTAAAAACAAGAACAATTCACTGAACTAAATGCTGAGATGATCTCTAAATCTATAGTGATGATGGTACATATTATGGATGTAAAAAATGATACAATTTAAAATAAAAGTAATACAACCATTTTTTTTTAAGTCACTGTATATTTCTCTGGATTTATCATGGCCCTGGGAACTTCATAATCCTTAAAGATCACATCAATTTTGGAACCCAGAAGTCCCTAAATCAAAGGTCCTCTCTCCCTTTGGTGGAAAGAATAGAGAGCAAAGAGATCCTCCCAGACCCTTCATTTATGAAAGGTGCCCTGGATAGCCTCTCTTAATTTTTCATATGACTGCACTCCTCTGGAATTCATCATGTTCTTTAATGGTATCCTCTTGCTTTTGGTATATCCCAGCCCTTGCTTTTAAACATTTTGTGGTCTTCCTTCTATTAGGTTGTCTGATTCTTGAAGAAAGGGTGGGTTTTTTCCCTTTTTATACCTAGTGCTTAGCACAGTGACTGACACAGTAAGCATTGAATAAATGTTTATTAACTGACTGAAAATCATAATTTTTGTGTGAGAGGAATAAGAATGAGGAGAAAAAATCACATCAGCAATCCACTTGTCACAATACAGACAATACAATAATCGCAGAGTACATTGATGTTTGCATTTCTACATCAATTACCATATAGGATCAAGTAAAGTTGAAAGGAGAGAACAGATGGCTAGCAATATCATCCAGATGGCAAAGCAGATAAGCACCTCCTCTCAGAATATCCCTTACCTTAATCTTCCCCATTCTATAGCATGGATTGTCCCAGACCACATGGGATAGTGCCCCCCCAAACTCTAATAGAAGCAGACACGAAAGAGGATTGCTCTCTCTCCTTTTCATCCCAAAGCCCATTCTTATCTTCATATCCACACCTATTCTTCATTTTCCTTCCCAGATGATAGCCTTCAACCTCAACCATTCTAAAAGGAACCCAGAATTTCCTTTCTACTCTGACCATTAGACCTACTTCCTCCTTTCCAATAGTGATGGATTATTTCTAGAGGGAAGACATCCCAAGGTTTCCTAAAGGTTCCTGAATCTTGCTAATCACTCTGTAGCTACATTCTAAGAACCTCTTGATCTTTCTAGGTGACATGTAACTAAAATCTCTTACATGAATTATTTTCTAAAATTAGAGTTTGAGTTCCTTAAGAGTAAGAGCTCTTATTTTCTCCAGTACCCCAGAACTTGGCAGAAAACATTTCCTTAATAATTTTGTAAAAGTCATTCATTCAATGAATCATGTAGGTTAGTTTATGGTAAAGGTAGCATTCCTAGGAAGGGAAGCCTTACTCTACATACTTTCAGAATTATTAGGAGCCTGTTGAGAATGACAGAAGTCTACTTTTGAACCAATAGAATAACTCCCAGTTCTACTCTGCCTTTATGATGTTCTATTTCTACTCTTAATACTGTGGTATTTTCAATACCAGATGGTACCACATGGCACAATTAAATGGTTAACCATTTTCTAACATGTTACCTGGAGCCAGTAAATCAATCAAAACAGATTTACCATTCTCCCCTAAGATATTAATGGAGGTCTTGTAGGAGGAAAATCTACAGCTAATATCATTGGATTACAGAGCATGTGGAAGAGTATAAGGTTCAAGAAAACTGGGAAGGTAAGAAGAGACAAGATAATGAAAGGTTTTAAAAGAACTGGAAGATTTTATATTTCATCTGGGAGGTAAGAGGAGCCACTGGAATAAATTGAAGAGGGTGTAAGGAGGTAATCTAGTTGATTTAATCCAACCCCAAACCTTAATAAGACTCTCTTCTACAATATATTTATAAATACTCATCCAGGCTTTATTCAAAGACCTCAAGTGGAGAAAATGCCACTACTATTGAGTGGAACTTTTTCTATTTTTGCATAGTTTTAATTGGTAGGAAGCTTTTGCTTTTGTCAAGCCTAAATTATTCTCTTTGCCACTTTCACTCATTATTCCTGGTTCTTTCATCTGGGGCCAAACTGAAAAAATCTAATCCAACTTTCATAAGAGAGCTTTTCAAATACTGGAAGACAGCTGTCATGTTACCCCCAAGTCTTCTCTTCTCCAACTTAAACATTCCCATTTCCTTCAACTGATCCTCATCTGGCATAAACTTGAGGCCCTTCACCATCTTGGTAGTATTCCTTTGAACTTTCTCCAAGCTAATTAATTTGTTTAAGAAAGCCCATTCTGTACTCACATAAAGAAGGGAAAGCCTTTGCATTTGGGGCATTTTTTGGTGGGGGAGGGGGAGGAATTGTAATCAGCAATTGACCAACAAAATCCCATAATAAGGTAGCACCAGGGTTCCTTAAGGCCTTAGGGTCCTAGAGGATTTGCTTCTCAAATTGCCTGTTTGAGATGAAGACACATCTGTTCCAATGGAAGAGCCACATGTGTGACATTTTTTCAAGAAGAAAAAGAAATATAATGGTTTCTTTTGTGACTTCATTACTGTTATTAAATTACCTTTGATGCAGGAGCATATTATATACTAAATTGTATTTTCTTACTTTTTACAGGGGATGTTGAGTATTTTTCAAGATTTCTGTTATTTACTATAATATTATTCCCAGAGGGAAATGATCCATTTCACAAAATTATAAAATTTTAGAGCAAAACTGGATCTTAGAGATCATCTTGCCTAACCCACTCATTTTCCAGATGTGAAAGTTAGACATGGAGATGTTAAGTGAATTAGCTAGTTCATAGTAGCAACGGGACTAAAGTCCAGGTCTCTTGATTCCAAGGCTCTTTGTTTATTTTACCATGAACTCGAAGGCTTTGATTTTGATTGAAATGGACTTCTTTGAGATTTCTGATTTACACTTAAGTATTGTCATCAAAGACACCACCCTAAATCGCTGGTTTAACAGACCTATGCATGTACACTAGGGCTGTATAAATGTAAAAAACAAAACGAAACGAAAACAAAAACAAAATACACACACACACACACACACACACACACACACACACACACACACATATAAAACCCCACAAAATAAAAAGTGGAACCCTGCTGAAATATAGCAGGAATGTGGCCATGGCAACATCATGGCCTCCTCAGAGCCATCTATTTTAGTATCTCACCAATGCCTGTCTAGTGTTTGTTGTATAAAACTCTGGGGGAAAGGGAGTGAGAGGAACTTATATCCCACCCTTTTTTTCAGGGCCAACTCAGCACAATTATCCCCAATCTCTTCACACACAAAAAGCTCTTGCTCAATTACAATTATTCTCAGTGTTTTGCATTTTTAAAAATAACATTTTCCCAGCCATTAAGGGTTCTTTAGAGTCATTTAGGTCACACCTGCAGTAACACAGCTGGTGTAATCCAGGCCCTAGAGTACTATTAAATTGATACAGCTCTACCTGGTGGGATGTGGGGGAAGAGAACCTGAAAATGGAATTCCAAAGTGTGAAAGTTGGCAAGTTCCTTTATTCTCTGCTTATACAGCCTGTCAGTAATTAGTTTTTTTATTTTTTTTTTTTGGTTGTCTTTGTTTTGTTTTGGCAAAAGTGTAGGCTTACTTGTTTTTCACAAATTTGTAAGGTGTCAATCCTTTCTTAGGGAGAGTCATTTTCTCAGTGTTATTAGTGACACAGTTTAAGGAACTCAAAGAATCTAAAGTTAAGGCCTTTAATTCCTCAAGTAATTTAGTGATGTACACCACAGATGTAAGAACTATACATATCATGTTCAGAATTACAGCACCACTAGTAGAATATTTGGAAATGGACAGAACACAAAGAGCAGGTTAAAAGTTAGCAGAGGAAGCCTTATAAACTGTATTGGTTTCCAGAAGTAGATCCAGCTTTTTCATGTGTGGAATATTGTAATAGATTGGGATTCAGTGGAAATAGAGTTTGGAACAATGAAGAGAACAATGGGACTTGGAGTAAAGCAGGACTCAGTTCCATTTATGCTTATATACTTACTTTATGTGTTAGCTACAATTACCAATACCCCTACCAGGACAACTCAGTCATAGTATTGTAGGGTTTCAAAATGCTTTACATACCTTATCTCAGTTTATCCTCACTTTAACCTTGAGGTTGGTACTATTATTATCCTTATTTTACAGACAAGGACACTAAGGCTTAGAGAGGTAAGATGGACTGACTTATCACAGAGCTATTCAGCAGCCAGGGCAAGGTAAGCTAATCACACTTTTACTCTGCAGAATCACCAATAGCTATTCTTACAAACCACTCTAATGGATTCCCATTGCTTCAAAGAGAAGGTTCACGGAATCTAGCTCAATCCTACCTTTTCAATACATTTCCTTCTTTATTCACACTATTCTAAGTACATATAGCCTGCCATCTTCTTCATGACTTCTTCTATCACTCTTGATAGATTTGTGCCTCTTGATACTGATTCTTTCCCCTTAGCTAACAAATCTCCCTTATGCAGAAAGAGAAAAAATAAAGTAGACTAAAGAATAGTCTATTTTCTCTGGAACAGAAGAACCTGCACAAAAGGTTATACAGAAAGCAGATTGTGGAGAACTTAGAATACTAGCATTAGCAGTTTGTACTTTATTCAGTAATGTAATGTCAACCCAGATTTTGCAATAAGAAATGACATAGCCTGGAGCAGGAAGACCAGCTAGGCAAATATTAAAATAATCCAGATGAGAAGAGAAAAGTCTCCAGAAGGAAGGAAGACTGGAAGAAGAACAGGATGTGAAAGATATTATCATCATAGATACAATAGGATGTGTTAATTGATTGTATGTGTGGAGTAAAATACAGAGGAACAAGAATGATGACTCCCAAGTTAAGCCTCGGTGACTAAGAGGATAAGGATACTGTTAATTTAAAAAAGAAAAGAAAAGAAAATGAGGAGATAGGAAAATTACTTGGGTAGAATTATTCAGTTCTATACATGTTAAATTTGGGGTAAAAACCTGATATCTAGATGGTCTGAATAGCTAAATATAGCAAACAATAGGAAAGATAGTCCTGAAGCACTGGAGAGAAGTTGGGATTTGAGATATAAATTTGGAAGTCATGAGCACAGTATCTGAAGCAACCAAAGGAGGGATCATAGGTAGAAAAAGCAAGTTTCTCTTGCTTTCCAACAAAAATTGAGATAATCTTTAATAAAATATTTAGGGGGAAAAAGGAGGATAAAATTCTAACAAAAATATAAAGACAGACAGGAGAACCATGAAAGAAGTGTGTCTCCAAAGTCAGGAAATGAGAAGGTATCAAGAAAGCAGGTGAGCCATCAGACTATATGCTGGAGGATACAATAAATGTGCTTGGGGAATTAAAGTATAAATGGACAATTGCACAAAATGATCAGAAATCTTTGAAAACTTTAAAAATGATTATCTTAGTCCAATGGCTATAGAGAAGTAGCATATAAGGCATTGAAGAATGAGTAAACAGTGAGCAAGTAGAACCAAGGAGTATAAACTAATCTTTCTATAAGATTTCTAAAAGATACAAGATATACTTATAAGGGCAACAAGGACAAGACATTATTTAGTATTTTTTAGGTAGGGGAAATCTGTTAGCTAAGGGGAAAGAGTCAGTATCAAAAGGCAGGTGAAAAAGTTCAAGTGTGATAGAAAAGGTCATGAAGATGGCACACTATAGGACTCAAGAGGTTTTAAAAGAAGATTCTTATCTCATTCTATGAAAGAAGAAAAAGAAAAAATGTTTGATAATATTCAGAAATCCAGGGACATGGGAGCAATTGTAAACATTTGGCTTAATTCTAGTAAAGTTGAATTAAAAATCAACTTCTAAGAATAAAGTAAGAGAAAGAAAATGAATGCTGAAGTCTCCAAAAATCATGGTAGGGGGAAACATTTGTTTCCATAGGCTTTTCTTTGATTGGATGATTCCTCCCAGAATCTTCATTTCAGGAATATACTTTGATCATCTGTGTCTCATTCTTCTCCAGGATGAAACGGGAAAAACCCTTGAATTGGTTCCCTCTCTCCTCCCCTAGCCCACACATACTTCTCCACTTCCTTGTATATGTTTTCCTCTCCATTAGAATATAAGGTCCTTTCTTTCTGCTTGTATTTGTATTCCTAGCATTAGTTCTGTGCTTGGCAAATAGTAATTGCTTAATAAATACTTGTTGACTGTTGACTGGACTGATTTGAGTAAAGATGACAGGTACAGATAGTGGGGAGCATAGGGCATGCATTCCTGGAAGACTAGGTATTAAAGAAGGCTGCTAGAAAAGTGCAATCCTCAAGGAAATCCATTCAAAGTCATGAACAAAGCTTTGGAGAAAGAGAGCCAGGATGATGAAAAGGCTGTTAACAATGAATGGCTTCTAAGGAAAAAAGGAAAGAGATGGACAAGAGAGGAAATAAGGCATTTAATTAGGTAGGAATCTAGGAGTGGGGCGGGATGTAGCAGCTGGATTGAGAAAAGCATGGAGGTAAATTGGAAGGGCCCGGTAGACTCCAGCCATCAACCTCCCAGTTCCAGTCTTATTGTACCTTAACCCCCCTACTTTCTCCACAATCCAGTGACACTGGCCTCCTTGCCAGTCCTCCCACTGGGCACTCCATTTTCTGTCTCTGGACATTTTCATTTACTATCTCACCATGCCTGGAATTCTCTCTCTACTCACTTCTAATTTCCTTGGCTGCATTCAAATCTTAGCTAAAAAATCCCTTCTTCTTTAAGAAATCTTTCCCATTGCCCTTTAATACTAGAGCATTTTCTCTGTGATTATTTCCAATACATTGTGCATATATTTGGATTGTATATAGTAATTTATAAGATGTCTCCCTCATTTAATTGTGACCTCCTTGAAAGGAGGGATTATTTTTGCTATTCTGTGTATCCCCCAGTGCTTAACATAGTGCCTGAAATACAGTAGAGGTTTAATAAATGCTTATTTATTTGACTTGAGTACTAAGCCAGGAGAAATAAAGAAAGATGAGTCAGTGACAGGCAAAGATGGCTCAAGAAGCAGCTTCCAAAAATTATCTACAGAATGTGCTTCATTAGAAAGTATTCCTGAGGAGATTTCACCACTTTCCTCTCCAAAGAGTCTAGAAGGTGCTCAGGAAATACCTGGTTCATCCAAAATAAGTGTCACAAGACCAAATCTGACTGAATACCTTCCTTCACTGCCTTTGCTTCAATGGCTCCTCTCAGTTCAGGGTTCAGGGAGCAGCCAGGAATCCCTATATTTGCCTCATTCTCTTAATCCTGTACGGATTCATTGAACTCTTGTCTTCATTTAGTCACTCTATGCAAGCTCTTGCAAATAAACCTCTCCACAATACATGATTATTTATTCTTTTTTCTATCCTTTCTCAAAATTCTCTAAGTATTCAAGAGAAAAGTTGGTTTTCTCCATTCTTCTTCCTTCACCATAACCAGTTTCCAACTTTCAAAAAGATCAATATTTGCCCAAAGTAACTTCCTGTAGATTTAAATAAGGGATAGGGCCTGGACCAGTGTGAATTCATCTGTCTAAGTCCTGGATGATAAGTGATTTGCTCAGGGTCACACAGTCAGAGATGAGATTTGAACTTAGGTCTTCCTAGGCTGTCACCCTACCTTCTACTGCAATGGCTTTACTTAGGCTTGAGAAATAATAGATGGCAGTATGTGCATACATCCTTTCATTTTAGTTCCCACTGTACCTTGATCTACTACAATCTATGCCCCACAGGTAAAATTCACCCAATTATCTTCCAGATAATTAGTCTGCATTGACTGCTGGGGAGCCAGATAGTAGCTTCTATTTCCAGTTTCTGGAGGGAAGGTTCATCCATCGTTCTCTGGGCAGTTTTGCTTGTATCTCCCTTCCAATATCATGAACATAGAATGGACTGAACTAAAAAAATATTGGATGACTGTCAAATCACTAAAGAAATGAGAAGAATCATCAGTGGGGATAAGATTAAAAAAAAAGCTTGGTTATATAAATTCTTTTTCATTCTAGCATATTTCATTTTCAGTAAGATAACTGGGACAGGTCAAATCAGATAGACAAGTTGCCTTCCATGTTCTGTGACTTCTGCAAATTAAGTGTAATGTTCCTGCGATGCTTCTTTTAGGACATGTTTAGGCAGCATTCCAGTCAAACAAATGGATTTCTTATCCAAGGTATAGGCATCTGCCATTATTTCTTCTTCAGAGGAAGAAGTTATTTGACTTTTTCCTATTGTCTATGATAAATTTGTAAAAACTAAAATTCTGATTTACTTGAAACAACAGCTTTAGCAAAATTGCAGGATATAAAATATAAAATAAATCTACACAAATCATCGGCATTTCTATATATTCTATATATACTATCTATTACTACAAAGTCCAGCAGCAAGAAATACAAAGAGAAAATCAATTTAAAATAACTGTAGACAAAATAGAATATTTGGGTATCTACCAAACACAAACCCAGGAAATATATGAAATTACAATTACAAAACACTTTCTGCACAAATAAAGTAAGAATTGGAAGAATATCAAGTACTTATGGGTAAGCTGAACTAATATAATAAAAATGACAATTCTATCTAAATCAGTCTACTTGTTCAGTGTCATACCAATCAAAATGCCAAATTTTGTAGAATCAGAAAAAAAAATAACAAAACTAATCAGGAAGAACAAAAAAACATCAAGGGAATTAAAGAAAAAAAATTCAAAGCATGGTAGCTTAGCAGTACCAGACCTAAAACTATATTGTAAAGCAGCAGTCATCAAAACCATTTGGTACTAGCCTAAGAAATGGATCAGTGGAATCAGTTAGATACACACAACAATAATCAAGGCCTTATAACAATCTAGTATTTGATAATCCCCCAAACTCCAGCTTCTGGAATAAGAACTCACTATATGAAAAAAAAAAAATGCTGGGAAAACTGAAAAATAATATATCAGAAACTTGGCATAGACCTACATCTCACATCCCATTGCAAAATAAAGTCAAAATGTGTATATGATTTGGGCATAAAGGATGATGTCATGAGCAAATTAGGAAAGCAAGGGATAATTTAACCTATCAGATCTTTGAAAAAGGGAGGAAATTATGACCAAAGAACAAAGGAACATTATGAAAGGCAAAAGGGATAACTTTGATTATGTTACGTTAAAAAGGGTTTGCAGAAACAAAACCAACAGAAACAAAATTAAAAGGGAAGTACAAAGCTAGGAGGAAATTATATAGTCAATGTTTCTGATAAAGGTCTCATTTCTAAAATTATAAAGAACTGCATCAAATTTATAAAAATACAAGTCATTCCCCAATCGTAATGTTCTCTCTAAAATGTAATGGTCTCTGTTGAGGTTTGCTTGGGGTCTCTGGGAGAAACCTTCGTTTCAGGTCAGTAATCACCACAAGTACAGCCAGGTATTAAAGTTCAAATCCTTTATTGTCTTTTTCCAAGTCTTATCTCCTTTCCTGGGGCCCAGTTAGCTTTCTTAGAGGCCTATTTCTCTCTTTGGTTCCCAGAGCTTGAGCTCCTGTCACCAGTCTTTTGTCTTCTCTGCCTCTGACAGTTTTTTGAGGTCCTCCTGAATGTGTCTTGGTTTCTGTGGGAGAGGTAGGAGGACTGCCTCCACGGTCTCTGTCTTCCATTCTCATTCTGGCTGAGTTTGTCAGAGCTTATATGGTCTCTTATCAAAGGTGTGAATCTTGTAGAACTATAGTAAGTACTAAGTACATGTACTGAACTAGAGAACTGTTAAGCATCATGCTAAACAACCATTGTCTCTATCAATTCCACTGACTTAGCACCTTGTTTCAAGTTCTGACCCATAACATCCAATATCTAAATAATCAAAGGATAAAAACAGACAATTTCCAGATAAAAAAATTAAAGCCACCTATAGTCATATGCAAAAATGCTCTAAATCACTACTGATTAGAGAAATGCAAATTAGAACAACTCTGAAGTGCCCCCTCATACCTCTCTGGTTGGCCAAGATGACAGGAAAAGATAATGATAAATGTGGAAGAGGATTTAGGAAAATTGGGACACTAATGCATTGTTGGAGGAATTGTGAAATGATCCAACCATTCTGGAGAGCATTCTGGGACTATGCTTTAAAGCGCTATAAAACTGTGCATACTCTTTGTCAAAGCAGTGGGTCTGTATCCCAAGGAAATATAAAGGAGGGGAAAAGACCCACATATGCAAAAATGTTTGTGGCAGCTCTTTTTGTGGTAGCAACAAATTGGAAAAATGAACAGATGCCCATTAATCGAGGAATGGCTGAATAAGTGAATAAGTTGTGGTATATGAAGGTATTAGAATATCATCATTAAAAATGATGAACAAGCTGATTTTAAAAAGATCTAGAAAGATTTACATGAACTGATGCTGAGCAAAACAAGTAGAACTAACTAGGAATACACTGTACACAATAAAAGCAAGAATGCATGATGATCAACTATGAAAGACTTGGTTCTTCTCAGGGGTTCAGTGATCCAAAGCAATTCAATAAACTTTGGATTGAAAATATCATTTGAATTTAGAAAAAGAACTATGGAGACTGAATGTAAATCAACACATGCTATTTTCATTTTTTTTTCTCTCCCAGAGTTTTTCCCTTTTGTTCTGATTTTTCTTTCCCAACATGATTCATAAAGCAATGTGCATCATACAAAAATAAATAAATAAATGGATACTGGGGGGAAAAAAGACTAAAATTCTATTAACTGAATTTTGAAACAGAATTTCATGGATATACTAGGGAGTATCTTGTACCTCAATTATCTGTAAGTTTTGAAGTATAAGGATGGTTCTTTATTATCTAAAAAACTTGTAGCAAGCAGAGAGTACTTAGGTAGGTTGGAGTCTAAGATGGGATTTTCTCCCTCAACTGTATATTCTTTCCCTTATAGAAAGCATTGTCAGATCTCAAAAGGCAAATAACATCTTCTTCCATCATGTAATCAGCAAAAGGGAGGAACATACACCACAACATAGGCAGGTGTAGTTAGAGTCATGGTAGCGGTTACAAGAGCATTTTAAAAATAGATAGAAAGCAAAGGCAAGTATCACCATCAGAGAAAGACTGATAGACAATCATGTTCAGTCATTTAACCTGATGATGTCAGTGCAAAGACAAAACAAAATAGCCAATTAGCAGCCTTGCATTCCAATGAGAGTCTGGCCTCTCAGCTGACTATACTAGGAGACTTACATTAGTTTATTGAATTAGGTTCCAATCATCTCTAATGTAGGCTATGATCTCTATAGTTATTGTCTCTATGTTGGAATAAAAAGACCTTATCTATGTCTGATTCATGTTTGTACAATGGGTGCTCTTATAACTTTCCTTCTTTCTTAATGGAAACCCTCGACTGGAGCCAAAATAAATGTTACTCTAATTGTTAATTTTCTTCTGGCAGCTGTTAAGACCCAATGAATAGGAAATTTGGAGATACAACTCTTCCTTTCAAGAAGTCAGGCTTTTCCCAGAGCTGAACTTGTGGCAAATCTCAATGGAAAACAAAGGACAGGAATGGCACCATGGCTTCAGCTCAGAGGTTTCTGGCTAACCACTGCACTACACAAGCACATCACTAATCTCTACTCAAAGAGAGCCTTCCCATTTGAGATCATGTGAGATCCCACCATTCCATTAATGGAGTCACTGGATTCTCTTTCTTTTATCATGATACGTCTCTCAAAAGCATATTTACTGTAACTACTCCTTCTTATCACAGTGTCCAGTCAGCTTCAACCACTTCATCAGTGTTCGGGACTCTGAATACAATTTCTGTAAAAATTGAGAGTAGGACAATCACCCTGCTTTCAAACTGTTTCAGCTGTGAGTAGAGATGGGAAGAAAACACTTCCTCTACAAAGAGCAACACCTGTATCTGCTTTCCCCGACTTGGCTCAACAGTGTTCCAAATTTATATCATTTAAGGGTATCTCAGCCACATTTTAAAGCACTAATAACTCTAATTAGATGTAAAGTCCTATTTAGGCCAACAAATACTATGCAATAATTAACTTTCAAAATAAATGTGTTGAGGTGGGAGGGGGAAGATGAGCATGAAATGACTATCAAGAAAGTTCTAGCTCTCTCTTCTCTTTGTTATCTCCCTACTCTTATCATGTTTCTTCTCCAAAGTCCTACTCTATATTCTCCCCAGCCCCATAGAATTTTTTTTACTATTTTCTTCCCCTTTTGCTGTACCAAACCCTCTGGAAACCAATGGTGATCTAAGATCAAGGGGGGGAAAGGGAAAAAGAAAAAGAAACTTCCAAATTCATGTATCTATGAATCGTTTTTGCTTTAATAGATTTAAGATATTCCTGAGCATTAAAATAGATATTTTTCAGTTTTATTATTTAAAATATTTATAGTTCTCAATTAGGAAAGTAATATGCAATTTGATTGCATTTATTATAGATTTAATTCTTTCCTGTCAGTGAACTTATTACTCAAAGAGTTTATAAAATGAATAGGAAAAGTTATATGGTTGTTTGTCTTCCAATTTCCTCTTACTTTTTATGTAATACTTAATATTAAGCTTCTGAGGAAAATATCTACTAACCGGCTCACACAAAATCCCTACCAGATGAAGATCAAGGATAGTTGATCTTTACTTACCTATAACATATGTATGGTTCTGGACCATACTGAATGGCTGAAATATGTTTTTCTCATGTAGAAAAATAAGCCTGGGGATTGCCTTGAAGGACTATGAGGTGATGAAGAATGTGGAAAAGAATCACAACTTGGAGAATGTCACGATAGATTACACACAAACCTTCCTGGTCTCAATGAGGACAAATTAGAGTGGCTATAAAAAGCAAGGCCATGATTTCCACAGGGGAATCCAGAAAGGTCTCCTTTTTAGTTTCAGTAACTAGATAGTTACTGAGCATAGTTACTGAGCCAAATCTAAACTATAGCTTCTCTAATTTACTGTTGCCATTTCTCTCACTTCTCATTTCCACTATTGGCCCTCACCATTCTACTTGTATTTTTGCTCAACCCATCTTCTCACTATACCAGCTCTCTGCTATCATTATTCTAGAATCAGTAAATCATAGGATATTAGAGTTCATATTATCATAGAACCATCAGTGGACCAGGCTGCAGAGGCCACTTAAACCAACCCCCTCATTTTATAGGTTTAGAAACTGAGACTTGAAGAGCTTAGGAATCTTGTCCAAAAGCACTCAAATAGCCAAGACTAAAGCTCAGATTTTCTGACTTCAAATTAAAGAATCTTTCCATTGTCTATCCATCAATACAATTAAACAATCTCTTCTTCAGCATTTAGGATTGAAAGTAATTTGGGAGAGCTAGATGGTGCAGTACATAGATCATGGATCTTGAAATCAGGTGGCCCGCTTCAGTGTGAACATTTCACAATCCCATAGGAAATTTCACTCCTATCTCACTTTAAGGCCATAGAGGAAAGCCTTAAAATCTATAAGTCTCATTTCTTCTTCATCTGTAAAATTAAGATGTTGGATTAGGTCTGTAAAATGGTTGGCAGCTAAGTATATAGGGCATTGGTGATGGATTTCAGCTTATGAGAAGATCTGTGTGCCCAGAAAAGTAGATCTTCTTTTGTTGTCTCCAGATTGACTATTTCAGTGGTATTTTTTTTTTAATCTATGAAAAAAAAGAAGTACTTGAATAAAGTGCATCCCTATCCTGCCAATCAATTCTTCCTGGGAAAATTTCCTAAGCAAACCAGACTGGTTTGATTGCTCTTACAAATTATGTCTGGTTACAGAATTATTGACTTTGAATTATTGGCAGTTTCTGTAACATGCAATATTACAATATGAACTTTTAAGCTTAATTTAGGTAGATGGAGGATGTCATCTTTAGAAAGCAAACTTGATTTGGAATTGGGTGGTTAGAAGTAGCTGTATGACCCAAGCAAAGTTTACAGAGTCTCATTTGCATGGGATCAGGAAGTCAAAATTTTTTTAAAAAATTAGAATGTAGGCTCAAGCTGACAATTAACATATTCATTCACAGATTCAAATAATAATTTTTATAACTACTAAATGGTAGTGTAGGAATTGTTAAATTTTATATATAAGTTGTTTTTCTACTTCTTTCTTTGCTATTGCCACGGAGTTTTCTTCCAAAGCTAGCTGAGCTTTGAATAGATGGTCTTCTTCTGCCTTCTGTATAGCTTAGATAATAGATTTATAGGCCTTGGCCCTAGAGCCATCTAATGTATCCCATACCTGAGTCATATATAACATCCTGATGGGTGGTCATCCAGTCTTTACTTGGAATTTCCCAGTGATAGGAAGCCTGCTCCTTCCCAAAATAGCTCAATCCACTTTTAGATAAACAATAAAATTAAAGTTTTCCTTATAATTAGTAGTACTATGTTAGAGATCTCACTCCAGGTTGACATCAACACATAAATCACACATTTAGTGCCTGGTGCCAAATCCACCTAAACATCCTATTATCTAATCTATAGTCTTTGTCAAATACCTTGTTGAATTTCTGGAACACTATGTTAAATATATAGGATCATAGATATATAACAGAAAGGGATATTAGAGGTCTTTTAATCTAACTCCCCCATTGTACAAATGAAACCAAGATATAATGTGGTTAAGTTTTGGGGGCTAGAATTGAAGTTTTTTTTTTTTTTTTTTTTTTTTTTACTTAAGAGTTACTTATCATACTACTTTCTAATATAGCATATTCTTATTAATTCATGCAGACATTGCCTTTACCTACTAGTCTAATAACTGCCAAAAAGGGAAATGAAGTTAGTCTAGCATAACTGTTCTTAATGAACATGAAAGTTTGTAATAATCAGAACTTCCCTTTTAAAGTATGCACAAATTATTACTTTAGTAATACATTCTAAATTTTTTTTTGGTCAGGAATCAGAATAAAACCAGAACAAATTACTATTTTCCCCTTTCAAAAACTAATATTTGCCCATTTCCCATCCTAAAGCACTTGTGTTCATAATTTTTTTAGTGATTACCAACAATTGGTGTTAGTGCTCTGGAACAAACTTCATTCACAACCAGTGATACAGATTCATTGAGGACAGCCTTAAGCTCCTTTACTATCCCCTTACCTATCCAGTCTTTCAATTTAAATTTCTTTATGGAAAAATAATACATTCTTCAGACAGTTTTTTAAAATCTCAAAGGAGATAATACAAATAACAAATAAGCTAATATTTAAATGATACTGGTAACTTACAAAGTACCTGTCTGTAACCTCTTTATATCTGAATACTGGAGTTATTTATAATACAAATCTCATTTTCAAAGAGAGAAAATGTGATGTACTTGATAGAATACTTTACTGCAAGTTAGAAGATCTGGGTTGAGGCTCCTCTCTCCCATAGAATGACTGGATCACTTTGAGAGAGATGCCTAAGTTCTCAGGCAACTCTTTGGTCCTAAATATTACAGAGGACTTGCTGACATGCATTAAGACAAGACGTTCTTCACACAGTTCTTCTCCTACAGATGAAAGCAACTAAAATCCCAGGTCCTAACACAGTAGCTGGCACACAGTAGGTTCTAAAAATGTGTGGAATGTGGACTGAATAAACAAATAACAAACATTATCTTTCTCCTTTTATAATTTGTCAAATCTTGGTTTCCAGGGCCTGGAACCCTTAAGAAAAAATGGGGGAATGAATTCAGTGTTAGTGGATAGAATCAGATACAGCATTTTTAACTTGAATTTGTTCAGTTTATACTATTGACTTGGAAAACATTTTTCCAGAGTTAAAAAGTGTCAAATTGTAAGGGGATTACAATTTGATCATAAAGACAATCCAGAAGTTTTTAATTATATTTTGGAATACATCTGGGGCTTTGGGAACTATGAATGGCAAAACTGAGTACTTAAAAAAAAACTGCCATGGACATGGAAACTGTATCCCTTCTATGCCATTTGGACATAACAATGCCCCCTCTATTATTTACATTTTAATATTCCTTGGATATTGTATTAAGCTTGTCCCAATACAAATGGAGCTGGTATATTTGCTATACTTGTGTATATTTTGTTGCATCTATTATATATGTCTGTGTCCAGGAACTCTGCTTGGACAATGGAGTAGACTCAATTGACATCAGACATATGGTATTTGGGTTGAATCTACAACTCATCCTCAGTTCCCTTTTCTGAAAATCTTTTTACTACCATCAATAAAAAGATAAGAACATTATGTTGGACCCACATAGAGACCTCGAGAATCCATTTTCAATTACATGGTCAAGAAATCGATGAACAGAAGCATACTGATACCCACAAAGAACACAAGAGCAAAACTAGGAGCCCTTGACTATCCTGGTCAGGTTACTAAGCCGTTCCTTTGAGCTTCAACTAGATTTTGTCCTTATAATATCCCCCAATATATGTGTATTTTTTTTAAACAATCTGATACTTGAAGCATAAAGTGTTTGTGTATATATATATATATATATATATATATATATATATATACACATTAGTGGATATGAATATTGATAAGGACATATAACATATACAGAGAAAGTATACTGAATTGTGTATATATATATATATATATATATATATATATATATGAGAGAGTATATTGAATAAGAATAAGCTAAATTCTCTCTATCTCATTCCTCTCTTCCTGTCCTCCTCTTAAAAATATATATAAATTTATATAAACATAGATAGATAGGTAGATAGACAGATATTTTATCTTTCTTTGCTTCTAGCACAAGATTGTTTGAAAAATATATCAGCAATGTTCTTTAGAGCTACCCATTCTAAAATACTCTTCCTACTACAGCCAGCATTGGGCAGAAAATCCTAGTGTCCAATTAGTGTTCCATCCAGATGTGTTCCTCTTACCTTAAACCTACAACTTTGTGCTAGCATGATCATGTGACAGATCCTAGACTATCAGGCCAGATCTTTTGACTCCTAGTTCGCTGCTGACCTACACTAAGCTGCATCTCATTATGTGTGAGTGCTGCCATTTAACTTCTCTCTTGCTCTGCTAATAAACAGGCCAAAAAGTAGCATGAAAACATTTTCTTTTCAAGTTTCACTTATGGATGATAGGAGAAAAACATCTATCTGTGCCATAGACTCATTTAGGCAAGCAAAACGACCAAACTAAATATGTGACTTTTATAGAGTGCTATTATTTTTAATTCAAAGAAAAAGTCAAAGACAGAATTCTGCCCAGGAAAGATGACAATTGAAAAACAAAAAAGTACTTCTCAACTTCCTTCCTATTTTCTTTTCTACTACAACAATAAGCAAAATAAAAAAAAAACAAAACACACACATACCCATCTCAAAAAACAATTTGGCCATGGGGTTTTCACTGTGATAGGACTTGGGCTATGTATCACCATCAGCATAGCCTTTCTGGGGCTCTCTGTCAGCCAGATGCTTTTAGAAGAAAGGCTGTTCTCCCCCCGACAACCCCTCTGCACAGAAGGCTTCCTGAACTGCTGATTCAGCAAAGAAAAGGCAGGGGAAACAATGCCCAAGTTGCAGCAAAGATGGTCTGCTCAGAAGAGAGCTGAAAAGTTATTAAGCAACAGCTCTGATTTCCCTTTCTTTTCCTGGGAAACCTGGCCCCAGATGCCTCTACCCTTTAAAAAGAACATTTATGTCATTGTAGAATGACCACTGAATATTCATTTCGTAGTAGAAGAAAAGCAAGTCATGAAAAGATCCAGACCTAGAATGGGATTATGTATTCACCAGCAGTTCTCAGAATCAAGCACTTATATTACTAAAAACTCTTTGATTTGAGCCACTTATTTGGCAAGAGAGAAAAGCCGCATGTACACATCTTAAAGTATTTTGTCATTTGGATGATTCACAGCTATCAAGACGAACAGACTTGAAAACACACATCGATGGAAAGGAATGAATCAAAGAATGATAGAATTTTCAGCAGAATGAAATAATTGAAATGAGACAACTTGAGGTATGCTAAAGGTCAGAAAAGGTTTTATCTGACACTCCATGGTATTTCTTCAAGTTAAAAATTTGAGGGTCAAGTCTGCATTTCTTTTCTTTACAATATCACATAAGAGTGATAGGCACATCACAGTTACATCAAGAATCCCCAAAACTTCTTTTGAAAATGAAAGCTTTCATTTTCCTGAAGGCTTGAGCTCACTGGAGTGAAGGGTGATGTGGGGATTGCTGATAGAGAAATCTCTAAAGAGGAGGCGTGGAGTGAGGAGAGGGTCTGAGTTCTTTGGCATTCCCTATTCAACTCCCCACGAGAAATTCTCCATGTGGCCAAAAAAAGAAGGAAAGCATAGGAATATTCGTCTGTGTACAGATCACTGCTGTGTAACAATTCAGTAGCACAGTGATTTCAGTCCTGGTCCTGAAACAACTAAGACTTGAATTCTAATCCAGTTTAGACAGTTCTTAGATCATGGACATATAATTTAATTTCTGTTGGACTTAATTGTGAAAATCCTTTAGTATAGTTCCTGACACATAGGAGGTATTATATAAACATAAATGGTAGTTACTATTCATTATCATATCATATATATATCATATATAATCATTATCCATATTATTTATATATGTAAATATATATATATAATTTTATCAACTAGGTAGAGCTTCATTTGTTTCCCTTGGGTACATAATAATCCAGTGTACTTTAATTCAACAGGCATTATTTCTACCAATGCAACCATAGGTGTTTAGCCTGGAGAAGAGAAGATTTAGAGGGGGAGTCTGATAGCTGTTTTCAAATATTTGTAGGGCTAACATGGGAAAGATGGATTAAATTTATTCTGCTTGATCCCAGAGAACTAGGAACTTGTGAAATTTGGAAAGAGGAAGACTGGGGTTGATTGAAATAAAGACTATCACTATCAAAGGATGCTTTTACAGATAGTGGGACCTCCCTCACTAGAATGTCTTCATGCCAAGGTTGAGTGACTATTTATAAGGTAAGTTGTAGAAAGGATTCTTTTTCAAATAGGGATTAAACTAAATTAATTTAAAAGTGAAAATTCTGTGATTTTCTTATAAGACATGGGATAAACAAAAAGACAAAAGTATTGTCTTGATATCTGTTGGCTACATTTTTGTGAGGGTCAGGGGGACAAATATGTGATTTCCTTAGTACTACTTGCTTTAAAAAACAAAAACAAAAAACAAACAAACAAAAAAAAAAAACCTCCCTTCATAGATGCAAACCAGCCACTTATTTATAAATTATGGATTTAGAGAGTTGCCCAGGGTACCAACAGATTAAGTTCAGTCACTTAAATTGTGGGGATTGAGATTTGAACCTAGATTTTCTTCCCTCCTTCCTTTCTCCTTTCCTTTGTCCTTTCCTCCCTCCCTCCCTCTCTTCCTTCCTTCCTCCCTTTCTCCCTTCGTTCCTTCCTTCCTCCCTCCCTTCCTTCCTCCCTTTCTCCCTTCCTTCTTTCCTTTCCTCTCCCCTCCTTCTTTCCCTCCCTCCCTCCCTTCATTCTTTTCTTCCTTTTTTCCTTCCTTCCTTCTTTCCTTCCTCTCACCCCTCCCTCTCCCTTCCTTTCTTCCTTTCTCCCTTCCTTTTTTCTTTCTTTTCTTTCTTTCTGTTTTATTGCAATAACATTTGTTACAATAATTTTATTACAATAACATTAACACAATAACATTTTATCACAATCATATACCACTTGGGCTGAACCTAGGTTTTCTTCACTCATTTGCTCACTTTCCATCTACTCTGCCATTATGATTCAGGCCATAATCAAAATCAACCAATAAGTCTTTCTGTATCAGCAAACCAGTGATAAGAATTTACCATGGATTTAGAACTTTCAGTCTAAGTTGTTAGTAAGAGGATAAATTGAGAAGTCGTGTGAAAAGTTCGAAAGAAGGATATTGGGCTTGGAATCAGAAAACCTGGGCTCACATCCTGGTTATGACACATGCAGTCTGTATAACCTCAGATAATTCTAGGTCTCATTTTTCTCAGCTATAAAATAAGGAGATTGGACTGCATGACCTCTAAAATCCTAAATCCTTGAAGTTATGAGCCTATGAACATGAGCCTATTTCTTTTAGAAATAAAAGAGTCTAGTATAATACATTATCAAGTTATATAAGCAACTGCTCACTCAAAAGTTTCTGGTCTCACATCTGCTTTTAACTATTCCTACCTATATAATCAGGTGCTGCCTTGGGAGCTGCTATACCTGCCCAGTTGTAGATTAAATACATCAGTCTCTTGGGAACCACTAGACAAGCTACTTTTTCTTTTTCTTTTTTAATTTACCTTTAAATTTCGACAAATAAGACAAGTTTAACCATTCTAACCCAAGGGAATTTCCATTTAGGGCTACCTGCATTTCACATATTTCCTATGGAGGTAATATGTCCTAATGGACGGAGGGCTAGATCTAGAATGAAGACTAGTTCAGTGTGAACCCAGTTGTAGTATCCTGAATGAATCACTTAACATCATCTGCAAGATCAGGATAATAATAGCATCTTCCCCTGAGGGTTGTTGTGAAGACTATACAAGAGATGATATATATAAAGTACTTTACTCTGAAAATCATGAAGTTCCATAGAAATGTTCTTTAATATTCTTACACTCAACACAGGGAGATGTGATATGAGTGTGTGTGTGTGTGTGTGTGTGTGTACACGTGCAAGAGAGACAGAAAGAGAGAGAGACAGAAGACAGAGAGACGACAGAGACAGAGAGAGACAGAGAGAGAAAGAGACAGAAAGAGAGAGACAAAAGACAGAGAGATGAGACAGAAGACAGAGAGACGAGACAGAGACAGAGAGAGGATAATGAGCTTGAAACAAACTTAACAGAGAAGTATGAAAACTAAAATCTAAAACTAAAATAAGACAGAGATGTTCTCACATTTCAATTTGTGGTCAATTTATAACTTGATTCTATTCTTATAATGGTAGAAATGATCACTGAAAAAGTACACTTTTAACTCACTGTGCAAAATCTAGTTACAAGCATTTCTATTTGCATTAATGACAGTTAGGTTCATAGGATCATGGGATTCTGAATGAGAAGAGACCTTAGAGATTTTCTACTTGGAGACTTTTATGTTAAATGAATGTTATCCATTTTGATCTTTTTATACTTTGGGGATCTATCTTGACTGAATGACTATGATGAAAAGGAAACCAGAGAATATAGAAAAACTAACAAAGACTAAAATAGTATTTACAATATGTCTAGTCTTCTAGAAGGCACAAAAACATGTCATATGAGTAACTTTGCTATAATAATTGCCTTTTTAATTGAATGGTAAGTTTTGAGGCAGTTTTACTCTAGTTGGAATTCACTACATAAGGTAGACAACTCATGCAAAGCCTTTACGCAGTGCCATCTGTTTGGAAAAATTCTTTGCATTCTTGAGAAAATAGACAGGCATCATTTGCCCTGACTATGTTTTGTCAGGGTTTTCAAATCTCCTTTGGGAAATTCAGTGAAAACATACTTGGTCACTAGTGTTTGAATGGGAAATTTTAATAATGAAATTCATTGTCCCCATCCAACACAGCATATACTCTCTACTTCTTTAAAGAATACTAAATCACCTAGTGAATAAGGGGCTAGGAGGTTTCCGTTAGGAGAGGAATGATTAATGACGAGTAGAAATACAAAATAGCAAAGTCACATATGTTAGGATTTGATACCAAAAAAAGTCCACAGCTAAGAACAGTCACTTTCCCTTTGAACATATGTTGTCTATAGTTCTCTTTATAGAGATGAAATAAGGAATAATGAAAAGAATGCTGAATGAGTAGTCAGGATATTGGGGATTTAATCACAGCTCTGTCACTCACTAGCGGGATAACCTCAATTTTTTTCTTTCTAAATTTCAGTGCCAAAATATATTTTAAAGCACTTGGTAACATTGCTAACTACTATCCTGGACCTATTCAAGAAGAAGGATTGGGCCCTGGACAAATCCCATAATCATCCTGGCAGTTGTATACTCCTCACTACTAAGAAGGGATGATGGAGATGCATTAAGCTCTTATGATCTTCATGAAGTAGGAAACCTATCTCAAAACTTCCCATCCTTTCACATGTTTTACTAATATAAGGAATATGCTTAAGTGTATATTTGCCCCATCAGAATACCTCTGAGCCTCCATCTAATAAAAACAAATAAACAAACAAAAAACCCAATAACAACAACAAAAATGTCTATGCCCTGAATCTGATCTATTTTAGTTAGCTCAGATCATTTGAAATAATGACACCTCTGCCCTAGAATACTATTATATTATATACAAAGTTTTATTTTGTATAGACTCAAAGGAATAAACACTATATAACAGACCTTCCATCACAGCTCTATATAGCCTGAGATTATCCTAAAACAAATAAAAAGAGATGAAATAAATGAAGCCCAAGCTCATCTTCTACATTTCACCTTGCACTAGCCCTGCTGTCAGAAATATAGCTTGTGAAAGTCCTGTCATATAAAAATTCTAATATTTTAACATTTAATGTGATACACACAAATATAAAATATAGGTCAAGAGCAGAATTTATTATGCAAAAAAGCAGAACTAGTAATCACAAGCTCAGACAAAGTTAAAGCTAAAATAGATTTAATTAAAAGAGCAAAATAAGAAAACTATATTATATACCAGCCATATTATTCAATATTGTTTTAGAACACTTAAAATAACTGAATAGTATAAAATACCTGAGAGTATATTTGCCAACACAGATACAGCAACTATGTAAATATAAACATAAAACATAAAACATTTTTAATAACTAAAGCTAATAAAATTAAATACAATTTTACTTTATTTATGTAATGGCATCCCATTAAGCTACTAAAAATTATCTTACTAAATTAGAAAAAATAATAACAAAGTTCATTTGGAAGAACAAAAAGTTATTAATTTCCAAGAAATTAGGAAAAAAAAATGTAAAGGAAGCACATTTAGTAGTATCAGATCTTAACCCATATTATAAGATGAGAGCACTATTGAAGTATAAAATGGATAATTGTGATATTTTACGTTAAAATTTTCTTGCATAAACAAAATCTTTGCAGCCAAGAACAGAAGGAACATAGAAAACTGGGGAGAAAACTTTCATAGATAATCTTTCAGACAGAATGTGATTCGATTGGAATATTGCTGTGGTATTAGAAATGATGAGCTGGTAAATTTAGAAAAACATGAAAAGCCTCAGATCTATGAGGAAACATGCTATCCATCCTCAGAAAAAGAGATGACAAGATGACAAGCATAGATCAGTAAGACATATGTGTGTATGAGTGTATATATATGTTGTTTATAGATATATATACATGTGGATATGTATATATATATAAACAAACATATATATGCATATTCATATACATATGTATATTGTGTGTATATGTATCTGAACTTGGAACTTTCTTGGGGGGAGAGGGAAAAAGAAAGTAATAAGTGTACGGTAGAGAACAAAAGAAAACCTACAAAGTTGAACATGTTTGAAAACAATGTGTGGTATTTATTATGTAAATTTTTCTTGAAAAGGAAATTTATTGCTTTATATTGAATCCTCTCATGTTCTCCTGTGTATGTGGCAATGGGCTACTTTTCTTTTCTAATTTTGTATTTCATTTTAAAATAAATTTTAAAAATTAAAAAAAATGAGTGAAAAATATTCATGACTAATGAGAATAAACTCTAGTTCAGCTAAACAATAATTTTGCAATCCAAGGATTATGCTTATGGGAAGATAAAAAGTCCAAAATCCTTATGTCCCTTTGATGTTAACAAAGTGTTCTTCTTGCAAAGAGAAAGGAGTTAACATTTCGTGAGGATGAGGATGTTTTCTTCCTCTACCCCACTTCCAGAGCACCCAGGGGGGTGCTCTCTCCACTCTTACAATTACTCAGTCCCAAACTAGCGATGTTTTATAGCTGGTTCACAAAGCACAATAATCTCAAACTGTGCACTCTTCTCTCTGATACTGACACCACTCTAATGCAAGACCTCATCATTTCATGCTTGGATTATTGCAATAGCTTGCTCAAGTGTCCCTCCTCTCCACCCCAATCTTCCATTCAAATATCAAAATGATTTTCCTAAAGCTCAAGCTGGATCATGTCATTCTGCTACTAAATAAACTCCAGTGGTTTCCTATTACCTCCAGAATCAAAAACAAAATGTCTTTTTGGCATTTGAAGTCCTTCATCACCTTGTTCCCTCCTACCTTTCCACTCTTTTTATATCTTAACCTCTATCATATAATTCTTCCATCCAAAGACACTGGCCTCCTGGCTGTTCAACAAATAAGACATTTCACCTCTGGCTCTGGACATTTTCCCTGGCTGTTTGCCATACCTGGAATGATTTTCCTCCACTCTGACTCAAAGTCTCAAATAAGATGCCATCTTTTATAAGAAGCCTTTACCAAGTCTTCTTAATCCCAGTGCGTTCCCTCTGTTAAATATTTCCTGTTTGTTCTGTATGTAGCTTGTTTTGAATATATTTATTTGTTGTCTCTCCTGTTAGATTGTGAGTTCCTTGAAAGAAGGAACTTCTTTTGTTCCTTTTCGTATCCTCAGCATTTAGCACAGATTCTAAGTAAGTATTTAATAAACATTTATTGTTTATTTATTGATAAGTTTCCTCATCTCATTTGAACACAATTTCTATACAACATCACTCCAATTATTCAAGTACTTTTTTTGGCACTTAGTCTAAACTCTTTGATTGATAAACTGAGACAAATTTTTCACCTGGTTGAGGTACCAGAGCATTGCATCTTAAATTTTATTTTCAATACTGAAGGGTGATTTGACTGATTTAGTCAATTGGTCTCCATATTTTCATGTGTATTCACTTCTGGTATATAGTGATAAATATAAATTATTGTTTCATGTTTGAATCTTTATAAATGTGTGCTTGTGATTCTTTTATGTTTTAAGCATTTTAGTGCAATTAATAGCTTCTTTATACCTAATCTATGTTGTACACAAAATATCTTTTTACTCATTTTGGGGGATGCCATAGATAAGCTCTCTCAAACTGAAGGCTCTCCCAAAACTAAATCCTATTGATGCAAATGAACCTAGAGTTGTGGGAGGTCTGTTTAGACCAGGGATTCTTGTTCTTGTTCCTTTTTTTTTTTAATTTTTGTCATGGACTCCCTTAGCACTTTGGTGAATCATACAACCCTTTCAGAATAATGTTCATAAAAAATAATACATATAGCAGATATTTAAAAAGTCAATTACATTAAAATACAATTATTTTTAAAAATCTAGAAAAGTTCCTGGAACTTGTCCAGGTTCAGAAGCCCTCATTTTGAGGGAGAGGACAGGATGCTTCAGCTCCTCTGGCCCAGCAGCAGCTCTGAATGATTACAATGGTATGGACACAGCTGAGGTTCATGAGGGTTATAGTGGCAATGGAGCATGAACTCTGTCAGGTTCTATTAAATTGGAAAGACTTTGAGTGTTTGCTTGATACACTGTTTGGCATTTCAGGTACTAAAGTAGGAGAGGGAGGCCCAAAACTTGTGGAGTCTTGGAATAATGAATTTTTTTTTATCATATCTATTCTCAAAGACTACTGACAAAATCATGGAGGATTTGTGATTTATGTTCATGGAAAGGGAGTTTCACACAAGAAAGGGGGATTCATACAGTTTAAATCACTGATCTTTGAAATTTGTGAGAAGTATACATAATTGATTAGGATTCACTGAAAATGAATATAAACAGGGTTTTAACTAATCAACATTTGAAATGATCTTTTTCAAAACCAGTTCCCTTTCAATCTTTAGATATAACACTAATTACCAACCTTTTGTTTTATATTCTTATGTACATTATATTTATGTGAATAAGGAAAAGTAAAAAACAAAACAAAACAAAACACAATAGCAACAACAATCAAAGGGGAAAACAGGAAAAAACAGAAAATAGTCTGTATATCCCTGATTTTTTTTTTCAAAATATGCAATTAAGATTACTAGACTTTCTTTATTTAAACATTAACAAAGTCTAATGTTCAATGCGTATGAAACCAAAGAGGATTTATATCCATTTCATTTTTTCTTTTCTTTCATTTACTTATTAATTTTTGCTAAGACAATTGGGGTTAAGTGACTTGCCCAGGGTCACAAAGCTAGGAAGTGTTAAGTGTCTGAGATCACATTTGAACTCAAGTCCTCCTGACTTCAGGGCTAGAGCACTATCCACTGCACCACCTAGCTACCCCCATTTCATCTTTTAACTGAGCACTTCTCAATTTGTATAGTTATATCCAGTGAGATTTTTCCATGATATTCCTGGCCCACAGTTCATTCATTCCTGGCAGTAATAAAAATAAGCTTTTTGCCTTTTTTTGGCCATGAAAGCCAATTGGGGGGGGGAGGAGGGTAAGATCAATAAGAAAGATGGTAAGAATTGATAACACAGGCAATAGATCCAAAAAGCCAAGACTGTGGAAGAATAGACTTGAAACAGTATTTGAGTTTTGAGCCCAGAAGAGGACGATTCTTGCATTCCAGGATGGATCACATTATGCATATTATTAATCTGGAGAAAGAAAACTTTCAAAACAACTAACATGTAGCTAAAAGGTGACCCCCTGTTATTTTGCAGCTGATGTTGGGGGAATTTTTATGTGCTTTTAATTTCATTGGATTCTAATTAGACTGTATTGTTCTCCTACAAATAAGATTTTAATGGAAAACTATGACCATATAATAAGAATAGTTGTCATGTCAAGTTGTTGGGTATAGGTCTAAGTAAAAGTAAATGAAAAAGGTTCTGAAGGGGAAAAGATTGGATTGATATCCGAAAGTTAGGAGACTGAGGAATCATAAATAGAATAAATATTCTGGTATAGGTCCTGGAAGCTGCCTGTCCAAAAGATTGTCAAAAGTCTCTTACTTTTTACCCTTCAGTCTGTCAGGGTGGAAGTGAGAGTGGGACAATCTCTTAGGTTCTGCAGACTGCTGGCTCAATTATATCCAATTCAATTCAATGAGCATTTAGTAAGAACTTATTATGTATCTTATACTGTGAATACAAAGACAAAAACAAGACAGTCTTTGACCTCAAGGAGCTTAAATTCTGACTAGATAACAGGTAAATAAATACAATATACATAAATACATACACAGTAATTTCTGGAAGCATTAGGGAAGGATGCTACCAATGGTGCTGTGGGGAGGAATTTCCTATAGGATGTGATGCATGAGGGGCACTTTGAACAGTTAGGGATGTCATGAGACCCAAGTGAGGAAGGAATACATTCTAGGCATGAGGGACAAATTTGTGTTAAAGTCCAGAGATGAGAAATTTTATGTTGTGTATAAGAAATGGCAAATTAACTGCAACGTGGTATGAAAGAATAATATGAAGTAAACCTGGAAAGAGACTGAAGTGGAATAAAGACTTGAAAAGCCAAACAAAGGAGTTTGTTTTTTATTATATAGGCAAAAGGAAGTCCCTGGAGCTCCTGAGCATGGGAGTTGACACGGTTAGACTTTTGCTTTAGGAATACCAATTTGGCAGCTTTATAGATAATTAACTAGAAAGGGGAAAGACTAGGGAAAGAAGGTCAATTAGCTGGTATAACCCTTAATCAGAATTTTGTCCTGCATTAGGGAAATGATAGAGCCCCAGATGCTTTCCCAGCATTTGACTGGCCACTGAGGTAATGTATTAAGAGTTCTGGAATTGTTCATGAAGAGTTTAGGAAATTTAGGA
This sequence comes from Sarcophilus harrisii, assembly GCF_902635505.1. Classification (NCBI taxonomy): domain Eukaryota; kingdom Metazoa; phylum Chordata; class Mammalia; order Dasyuromorphia; family Dasyuridae; genus Sarcophilus; species Sarcophilus harrisii. Next base: position 156,027,111 of record NC_045427.1, read on the forward strand.
AATGTAATATCCTACAGTTAGGAAATGTAGGTTATTACACTACAGTAAAATATGCTGCCTTATGTAAATATTTATTACATGCAGATGATCCCTGATATATATGGTGGCTTTTTCTAGTATAATTTTGGGGTCTGTAAAAACCCCCTGGAAAAATACTCTATCTGGAATTTTGACCATTTTATAGCATAAGATTTTTTTTAAAGAATTTTTATCTACTGAAGAAAAATTGGTATTTTTCCTTTTTTTGTTTGTTTTTTTGTTTTAAATCATGGTTGGACAGCTGGATTTTCAGTGTGTTTTCTAAAAATCAGATGTTTTTCTTTGTGATGACTTTTGATTGTTTGAATGCTTATGTCCTGATATATATTGTATTACTGTAAACAATATAAGTATTGTAGCCAATATGAGAAATAGGGATCTTGCATGTTTACAGTGATATCTAATCATCTGTTCTTCTAATTAACAAAGCTCATGAATGAAAAAGGCTACTTTTAAAATTTTTACTTTTTTTTTTCAAAAGAATTAGCCTCGGAGTTTCTTCTACATAGCTTGTGTATTTCAATTTTTCCTTAACTATCATTAATTACTGAATAAAAGAGATTTAACAGAGGTAGAAAAAAGGTAAGTAGATTTGGGATGTTCATCTACCAGTTTCTTCGAGCCTTAATTGGGTGTAGTTCATCTGGACCTAGTGAATGGTACTCCTCAAGGGTGGCCAGGTGAGTCTTACTGGATCGTTACAACCTTTAAATATTTCAACCTTTCCAGTTCTTTCTGAATATTAATTCTGTCTTCCAATACATTAGCTATCTCTTGAACTTTAAAGTATCTTCTTTTTGAAGGAGTTAAGGATATTTTGTTTAAAAAAAAAAAAAAGATATACAAATTAGATATTTAAACCTATCCTCAAGTATTTGAAGGGATGAATGAGCACAGGGATTAGCTTATTTGTTCCCTGATAACAGAACTGGATCAATAATTGTATGTTGCAGAGAGAAAACAAAGATATTCAAAAGTAAATGAACAGTCTTGGGAAGTAGGGAGGACATTTCCCCCTCACCTCCACCTCCACCCCTCATATACCAAGTCTTCTTAAAAAAAGGCTTAATGGACACTTACGAGGTATGTTGTAGAAATGGTTCAATAAACATCTTAGAGGATTCAATAATATCTTAAATTATAAGATCACATGACTTCTGCGCCTTCCAATTCTTGGAACTTCCAACTCTGATGCTCTTTAATTCTTTATCTAAAACCAGACTTATCATGTCTTCCCCCAGGCCAATTACCCTATTTCTGTCAATGATGCTATGATTATTTCCATTTCTGTTTTAGTTTTATTGTAGCAATAACCACATAACTGAGAGGTCCATGAGGGAAGCGTTTCTTATTCTCTTTTGTATTCTTTATAGTACTTAGTATATAATCTCATACATAATAAATTCTATTTGAAGATGATGTTTTATTATTTTTATGGTGTACAGTACATTACTACGCATCTTCAATGAGACTGATGGCTACTCAAATGAGACCATCTTAGCAATAAATATATTTTCCCCAAATTGTGATAAGCAGCTGGATAGGTACTCCTTGAGTTGGATCATTTTTTTTTTTACTTGATATGGATGCTATATATGGACAAAGAGATAGACCTAGAAATTAATATGATGATCTGAAGTCAGATTACATTGTTTGAGAAGTTGTAGAGGGATTTCCAATAACTTAGATTCTTGCTATTATAACAGTTTATCTAATACTTCACATTCTCAGGCCACTACTGGAATTAAAAAGAGTATTTTCCCACTGGCCCTACAAGGCTGCTAATTATAGAACACCAATGGCAGAAGAATCAAAACTATAGCGTCCCCAAAAGGCAATTGATAGATATATGGTGGGGATAAGTAGATATAATAGGCTGTTAGTCTATTATATATTAGCCTATTAGTCATGATTATTTGTGAGCAGGTACAAAAGATATCTAATTCAATAGCCCTGAAAAAAAGAAAGAAAGAAAAGAAAAATAATCTCTGTACTCAAGAAACTTACTATTTAATGAGGAAGGTTGTTAAGGGGCAGGTCAGTTCCCCAAGAGCCTCCACAGCTGTGGATCATAACATCTGAAGGAGCTGCAGGGCAGCCTTTGCTGATACAGGTATTGCAGATTGGGAATAAAATAAATTGGAGGCAAAGGGAAGAGGAGAGAGGTCAGACAATGCAATGACCTCTCAGTCAAAGAGGTCGGAGAACAGCAACTGCCTCTCAGTCTCCTTGTATTATCTTCTCACAAAAGGAGATCCATGCTAGGTTGGATCTCCAGCAGCCACTGTCAGATGGCTCCGTGTGTTCCAAAAAATGGAGTGACATAAAAAGATGCTGATGAACAAGAGATCTAGAGGGGAAATTAGGAGGTAATCAGAGCAGGAACATGCTGTTCTACAAAGTCAAAACCAATTGGAAGGGATGATGGAAAATTGACTTAACTGAAATGTTGTCATCCTCTATTAAGAAAGACTATAGGAGGAGTTTGTTGTTTGGCCTTCTAGCTCTTTAAAAGAGAGAGGCAACAAAGGGAATTGGGAAGATATTGAGTTTCATATATTGTCAATAATAAGCATGTCAGAGCAATTTTGTACATCAATCATGCAGCAAAAGGATGAAAGCTGTATATTGCAATGACTTCCACAAAAATAAAAAATAAAAAACTCAAGAAAAACTGTCATTCTACTAAATAGCTCTTTTGTGAAGTATTTCTAGAAGAACTTGGGTAAGAATATCATATAATAGAACTTCTCAGCCATCTTCACACCAGGCTGCCTGTACTCTAGTCTTCATCTTTTCGCTTCATGGAAGCCTAGACTCTTCCTGATATGGAGTAGCTCTAATATTTGGGATTTTTATCTTTCCCAGAATCAGGCTTCAAATCCACTACCCGACCATTTGCATACCATGCCATTGCTTGTCTCCATCCTTTTCCTACCCGAAGTATTATCTTCTACATTACAATTTAAGCCATCTTCATTATAGGACTTGCTTGCTTATATACATACTACAAACCTAAGCATTTATAGTCTTTTTTGCTCTCCTCCTTCTCTTTCTCCTTTTTCTCCTTCTACTCCTTCCTCCAGAGGCATGGTAGGTGAGTTTATAATGTACACTGGGGGAAAGAGTGTCTACACAAATGAAATCATGGAACTACTAAAGCCCTGGAGTGACATAGGTCATCTATGACAGAAAAAGCATTGAAATAGAATTCAGGAGATGCGAGCTCTCTTTTAAGTCTTGCTATATCTGTCTCCCTTCTAGATTAATATAGATATGGTCTTGGAATGGTCTTGCTTAATTAAGTCCCCCATTAAATTTTTCAGTAACCATACTTCTCCCTACTGCTTCTTGTTTTGGAAGGCAAAATTGGTGCTAGCCTTTTAGAGTTGCTATGAATTAGACAATCCATTTAAACTGCCTGAACTTACATTCTCTTTCTTGATTCACTTGAATTTTTCTGCATGTATTTTGAACTGATTTCGAGTTGTTAGATAACTATGGAGGATCTATAGTATCCTAGGATCTATACAAGTAGTGCTTAGACTATAAGTAGCATCATGTAGAGAAAAATTTATAGGGAATCAGTCTTCTTTTTGAAGTCTTTCACAAAATAACTTCCACAACAAAACAAATATCCATGGAAAGTACATGTTTACCTCTTTTATACTCACTTAACACTAATTATCATGAAATGGTTGAACAAAGTTTTCCCTCTGACTGAATCAAGAAATTTTGTATGATCTTAACATATGAGGAAGAGATCTTTCTAGAGAAGAGAGTTTAAGGCTACATTTTGCTCAATTTTTTTATTATAAACAAATCAATACAGAGTTATCTTGTGTTTTTAACACTTCTCAATTAATCATAACACTTTGAGAATATGATGTGTTATAGACTAGAGAATCATAAATGTAAGATTTCATATTTATCTCACATATTTCCATAAAATATATGCCAAATCATTCTCATAGAGATATTTTAAGAAGAGGAAAGTAGAAATATGAATCAATATCTTAGGTTGGCATTTGGGAATAATAATTCAATTCAGCAAGCATTAAGTCATACCAAAGCACTGAGAAGAGACCCAGTAAAACTGCAGGAAAAATCATACTATCTTCTCCATTTTATTTCTCCCTCTTTATTCCATCAACAAGAACAATGTTCAAAATCCCAATATATCAATCTGGGAGCAGAAATAAGATATAATACCCACTAATTCCTTCCTGATTAAAAATGGACAGGTAGGGAACACATTTTCTGTGTTGCATCCTTTGCAAACCATCTGAAATGCTACAATATGCATAAGAAGAGCTGACATGATGATGTGCTGCTAACCAGAAAGCTAGTGTAGGCCTTAGTAGAGATAGAGACCAAAAGACTTGCAGTATCCCCCAGCTCAGCCTCCTGAGGTCTTAATTCAAAACGAATATCCTTCACTGATTCTTTATTGGAATACTATTATACTTTGGACTTCAACTGACTTTCCTATTCTGAGTTACCACATTTGCAGGTACACACCTCCCTACTTTCAGCTTCCCTAACCCCTCCTTAAAACAAATAGCCTCCCACAACACACAGGTAAAGAAGCATTTGCTGCTAAATAGTAAAAAAATTAAATAGAAAAAACTTTTCAATTCCCTTTTACTTAAAGAAAAATTCCCTCTTAAAATTTTTCAATATTTGAAATGTCCTGAAAATTGATCCCTGAGCACCTTTAAAATATATTACTTCACGAGATCAACCAAATCATTTCCAATGGAGCAGTAATGAACTGAACCAAGTATGCCCAGAGAAAGAACTCTGGGAGATGACTAAAAACCATTACATTGAATTCCCAATCCCTATATTTATGCCCACATGCATTTTTGATTTCCTTCACAAGCTAATTGTACAATATTTCAGAGTCTGATTCTTTTTGTACAGCAAAATAACGGTTTGGTCATGTATACTTATTGTGTATCTAATTTATATTTTAATGTACTTAACATCTACTGGTCATCCTGCCATCTGGGGGAGGGGGTGGAGGGTAAGAGGTGAAAAATTGGAACAAGATGTTTGGCAATTGTTAATGCTGTAAAGTTACCCATGCATATATTCTGTAAATAAAAGGCTATTAAATAAAAATAAAATAAAATATATTGCTTCAAGCAATGAATTTGTGCTATATCTGCTTGGTCAGATCTCTTTCAGCTCTTTCTACTTCATCATGTAAATGTTACAAATAAATGGATAAGTTAGAGTTCCAATGTGGTGGTTGCCACTGGCAAGGCTAAATTGCTATAGAAACACTGAATGACAAAATCCATTCCATATTCATTTGTTATCTTTCCAGTTTCATCAATAAATGCTCTTATATGTAGCTTGCTTAGTTGAATCTCCCACCAACCTTTCCAAAGACCTACTGTCTCTTCCACTTCTTTTTGCTTATCTGTGAGGCAAATTGTTGGTCTCAGACTTTTATCTTCTTGTACAAGGTCTGCCAAAAGGAACTTGATTTCTAAACAAATGTATTTGGCTGTGGAGTCTTTATTTTTGGCAAAGAAATCAAGTATTTGTTGGCTAACGGGTGAATAATGGCACTTACTGCCTACTAATTAAACACAATTTACACTGACCAATATTTCTTCTTTCTTTTCTATTGATTTGGCAAGTTGGCAAGTTAGAGATCTTTTATGCCTTCTATACTCCAGCACCTTGCATTGCAGGTATATAATGATTATAAAGTTGAAAATATTATTATATGATGTATGATTATTTGTGTATCACATGATTATGTTAATATATATAACAATTATTTTAAAAGAATAATTTAAGTTTAAATAAATATGACATAGTATGTATATATATATATATATATGTATGTGTGTGAATGAGAATATGCATTTATATAGCACTTTTAAATTTTGCAAAGTGGTTTACAAAATATTAATTCATTTTATTCTTACAACAACCATGGGGATAAGTGATATTACTATCTTCATTTTAGAGGTGAAGATATTTGGGCAATAAAGAGACTAAGTGAATTATTAAGATCATACCAAGAATGAAGGCAAATTTGAATTCAAATCTTCCTGCATTGAGATCTAGTACTATATCTTCTGTGTTACTTATCTATTTTTTAATAAAACATTTTGAAATTATGCTGCAACTCAATAGGAGCATGTGATTTGATTCAACTTTTCCAGAAACCCTTTCATTGAATGTCAGTTTCCTAACAGCATATTAACTTATCAGGTCCTATCAGTTAATTCTTATTGCATAGTTCTAAAGACTAGAATTTTATTTTTAGAGAAAAGTGAATTTATTTCGTGTCTTTTCTAAGTTGTACTATATTAATTCTGCTAATTTTATTTTGTATCACTAATATAAATGATTCTGGTTAGAGGAGTGAATTTTAGTCCTTTAACAGTCATACTGGTTTGAGTTCATATTATTACTATATTCATCTTGATGGTGTCTTAAAATTTTAATATTTTTGAAGGTATAGGGAAAAGAAGAAATATAGACTAGATCCTCACATGCGAAAAGGAGGTATCATAAATAATAAGGGAAGGAAAAACTATGATGGGACAAAGATAGTTTAGGTTGTTTCTAAAAACTTTTATTCACTTGATCTGCCTAAAGATAGAATCAGTATGGTACAGTGGGAGAAGTAATACATTTGGTAGCTAAATCCCATAAGAAATGATCGAAGGGAAAGTTTCAAAGAAATTTGGCAAGTTTCATATGAAATTATATAGAATAAAATGAGAAGAACCGGAGAATGATTTATGCAATAACAACAACACTGCAAAACAGTTTTGAAAGCTTCAGAATGGGAATCAATGCAATAATTAATAATGGTTCCAAAGCAATAGAGACAAAGAATGCTACCCACATCTTCACAAAGAAATTATGTAGAAAGAGACATAGATGTTTTGGCATGGCCAATTTGGAATTTTATTTTGTTTGTGAATGCACATTTGTTACGAAAAACTTGATTCCCACCTCTATATTGAAGTAGGAGTAAAAGAAAATAAAATGCTGGTTAATTGAAAAGAAATTGAAAAACAATTCCAACCTCTCCTTATGGTTTTTATTTGGCTCTTCACTACCTTGATTTCCCTATTCTGAATGTGCTTTCTAGCTTATCAACATCCTCTTAAATTGAACACAGAGCAAAGGATTTGGTCATTCTGGCCTAAAAACCATTCACAAAGTCTAAATGGAAATAAACATGGGGTTTTAAACTGTAACCACATGTCATTGGTGAACATGACCTGCCACTAGTAATCTAACATTTTAGTCAAAAAACTTTAATATTTACAATACATTTCTATTGATCTGAATTTATGATTGTTTACCTGGCTGAAGTAATGTCCCATCAATGAAACAGAAACAACCCTATGAAACTAGTCAAAAGATATTCACTGTCCTGAAGCCCTGAATGTCTCAATTTTTTCTTACCTTTACTGAAAAAAGTAGGGAAGTACAAATTTATACATTTGAATCCCACAAATAGTCTCTTAAAAGTTTAATTGTCATGAAAAATATGACCTTAGGAAGCACATTAATCTCACTGGCATCAGCTTCCTCATTTTCAAAATGAGGTTTGGCTTAGATGATCTAAGCTTCCTCAAAGCTTCAACATTCTTAAAGTTCTCAAAGTATAAAAGGAGATGATTCTGATGTGAATTGAGTTGATGTCCACCCTGAAAGCACAGTGAGGAGGCAGAACCCAGGCTGAGGCTTGCCTCTGTCGTCCCTTACTCACTTACACTAATGTAATATATGCTATTTAAGATCACCTTTGAAATCAGAGAGAGGGGGCAGGCCCACAGATGATTTACCAGTTTCTGGCCCTGATAACTATCCTAACAGCTGTCATCTCTTTGTATAAACTACTCACTTTTAGAGTCTCAACAGTTTAATACTGACAGTGTGTGGCTGAAACAGAGCAGTCTTGAGATTCCTAAAGGATCAGTTACCAAAACCCACTAGAATACCACCTCCTTCTGAACTAGTAACTTTATACAGAAGACTGTCATTTATGGAATAGTCTGTGTCTGAGAATTGTTATTTTATGCCCTGTTAAAAGAAACGGTTTTTTTCCCTGTTGTTGTTGTTTTTTTTTCTCTTTCAGACTCTTGAGATTATATGAAGGTTTATCTAAGAAACAATTTTAGGATTAAATAGACTCAAAGAGTAGTTGACTAAAGCACCTTCTCAGGAATACATAAATATCATAAGGAGTGAATTTCTCTTTAATGGAATATGACCAAGAATAACTGATGAGAAACAAATAATAATGCTATAGTAATATGTGGAATATGAATGGACCTGTCTAGGAAGAAGTTAATAATTTATGTCAGTCTATGTATTCATTATCAAAAACATGCTAAGACAAGTCTCAAGATATTCCTTAGACATCAATGTCTGTAACACATAGGAAAAATAAATACATGAATACATCCCAATGGTTTTCTGGTGAAATTCAGGCCACAATGAATAACCTAATCATGTTATTCTTTCAACTTTCAAGTATTTATGCACTCAAAAGTGATTTAGGCATATCCTTTGAGAATAATTTCATTTGTTTTCTGTTTAAGACAAATGGATAAATAATACCATATGATATAATTTTGGTATTTTTTCCTTACCAACAGTAGTGTTCCCCCTCTAAGCCTCAAGCTTGTTCAACCAAATTTACATAAAACAGAAATTATGAATGAGAGATATATTTTACATGGAGAATCAGGCCCATCATTCTTGCAACTCTTTCCACATATGTATGTGTGTGCAAATGTATTTTGATACCATAGACCACAGGTGGTCTGATGTAGCTTTCAAGTTTCAATTGGCTCCTTTTGCAGATCAGAACATTCTTGGCAGCTGTTAGCCCCGCTGTTGTGACCATCATTTCCTTGTCTCTTGTGATTGCTGGTTTGGCTGTTCTGTGTTCCTTCTCTGAAACGGTACAATAGTCTAGACAAAGCCCTGTGAGCTTGTGGGGCCCAATAAAAGGGCTTGTAAAAATCTAAGCAATGCTTAAATTGGCTTTTGGAACATCTTATCTACACATCACAATTCAAGTGGCAATGTAAGAACAAGAACCAAAAAAAAAAAGAAAGAAAGAAGGAAAAACATAAGAAAGGAAAGAAGGAAGGAAGGAAGGAAAAAGAAGAAATGGAGAAGAAAGGAAGGAAGGAAGAGAAAGACAAAAAGACAGAGAAAGAAAAGGAAATAAAGGAAAAAAGAAAAGAGAAGAACAAAAAGAAAAGAAACATACTTACATAGCACTTTATACAGTTTAACAAGATTTTTTTTTTTCAAAACAGAGAGGTAGAATTAGGCAGAATAAGCATTTTCAGCCCCATTTCACAGATGAGAAAAATGAGAGTCAGGGTGCTAAAATGAGTTGCCTATGTTTACAAGTTAATTAATGGCAGAGTTAGGATTCAAAATCAGGTATTCTTATTCTAAATACAGTGCCTTTTCTGGTATATAATACTGATTTTTGGGTACATACCTGATGAGCAGAAAAGAGTGGATTTGAATTAATTTTTTACTATCACAAGTATAAAAATTAAAACAAAAAAGGCATAGTGATTTTCTCCAAGAAACTGACAATCTAGTGTCATCTCTAGGACAAGTGATCACTAGTAAGAGAGAAGTGAATGTAGACTATGACATTCTTTAGATTTTTTTTAGCAAAATCACAATCAGAAGATAAGTGGTCTTAGATCACTCCAGGAGACATCATATTCTCTTATAATGGGAGACAACTTAAGCCTCAAATAGTCTTTTCAGAACAAAGGAAGAAAAAAATTCTTTAGGTTATGTTGCCTTATGTAGGTTATAAGATATGAATTAGTGTATGTCCACTATAAACTTAGCAGAAGCCATGCTAGCACAGCAAAGCCAAAAACTGATTAAGTAAAGTTGCTCAGTCCTCCCAAATCTCATGCTTTCTGAGGGTCAAAAATGTGACAAAATCAGCGCGAATTTATGGAGAGCTGTAAATGTTCAGGTATAATCTTAAGGGCTGAGGGGGTTAACAAAGGAGAAGTAAAAATACTTACCTGATTCCCCATTCCTCAAGATGAAAATATGGATGAATGACTAAAAAAATTAGTTAATAGTCATTTTTTAAGATCAACATTAAAAAACTATAAATATATATATATATATATATTTTTTCCCTTGAGGCAATTGGGGTTAAGTGACTTGCCCAGGGTCACATAGCTAAGAAGTGGTAAGTATCTGAGGCCATATTTGAATTCACGTCCTCCTGACTTCAGGGCTGGTGCTTTATCCAAAAAACTTAATTTTTTAAATTAACTAAATTGAATGTAATTGGATGATAGAAATCGACATACCATTATAATTAATAAAAATGAATGAGAAAATGCAATGTTTCTACTTTATATAAGACATCAATTGTTTTAAAAGAAGGGTATATATTTATTTTATGAGAAGTGTACTGTGACAATAGAAATAAACTTGCTTTCCCATTGATTATGAAAACCCATTTTGAGTACTAAGAAAAATAAGGACAAGGAAATTCAATTGTATAATGTTTATGAAAGCCAACAAAATATGCTTAGTATCATTCATTTTGCCCATAATAAGATTAATACTATGGGAACATTATGTTATCCAAAAGTTAAACAGGAAAATAACACTTAAATAGTGCCCTGATGGGATCAGAATCACTTCACATAACAAATTCAACCTGTAACAAATGTTTGCTGGGAAATAGTACTCGGGATGAAATATACCAGATTGTTACAGTTAAATTTATAGTTTTTTTTTTTCATCCAACTATTGGTAAGACATGGGTAGCAGAAAGTGAAGAGGAATTAAGAAGCCTCTTAATAAGGGTGAAAGACAAGTGTAAAAGCTGGCTTGAAGCTTTATATTAAAAACAAACTAGGATATTGTCAACTGTTCCTATTACTTCTTGGCAAATACAGACAGAAGAAATGGAATCAGTATCAGATTTTATATTCTTAGGCTTAAAAAAATCACTGTGATTGTGACTGGAGCCATGAAATTAAAAGATATTTGCTCCTTGGAAGAAAAAGCTATGGCAAATTGGACAGCATAGTAAAAAACAGACATGACCTTGCCAACAAAGATCTATCAAAACTATGTTTTTTTTTCAGTAGCAATATATGGGTGAGATTTGAACTATAGGGAAAATTAAGCACTGCAGAATTAATGCCTTTGAATTTTGGTACTGGAGAAGACTTTTGTCAGCCCTGTGGGCAGCAAGGAGCTCAAAAGAGTCAATATTTAAAGAAATTAATTCAGGTTATTCACTAAAACGACAAATGCTGAAGCCAAATCTTAAACACTTTGGATACATGCAGTTGGAGAAGTCAGAATTTGATAGAAAAGACCCTTATGTTAGGAAAAATTAAAGGCAAAATGAAAAGGAGATGGCAGAGGATAAAATGGATAAATATCATCATAGAAATAATGTACAAGAAAGACCTGAGTTCAACAGCTGACACTAAATCATACTGACTGCATGACTCCTGACAAGTTGCAATTTCTTAGACTTTTCTAGCCAACATCTCCACTGATTGAGGATGTTCCTCGCTATAAACTCCTATATCAATGAAATCAGAGCCAAGTCCTATCTACCTAAGCCTTTATAAATATTATTTATATCATGTCCTTTTTCTTATTAAAAATATTCACTCATTTTACATTATATAACAGGACAAAGTTCACATATACATGTGTATGTATGATAATATATTTTTTCAATTTAGATCTAACCTACTTTTAGAACCTTACTTCTGTGTATTCCAGATAGAATGATCTGCCCACTTTCTGTTGGCCAGGAGAGGCATCATTTTCCCCTCTCTCTGTATCCATGCCCCACCTTCATTATCTATCTAACTGAAGCTTACTCTCAAAAAATTAATTCACATTTTTCTTTTTTTTTTAATTAATTTATTTTATATTTTAAATACATATTTCCTCATAAATGTTGGGAGAGAAAAATCAAAACAAAAGGAGAAGACCAAGAGAGAGGGGAAAAAAACAGAAAAAAGAAATGAACATAGTACATGTAAATTCACATTTTTCTTTCTCTGCTGAGCTTTTCCTGATTTTCTGATTTCACAGTGCTCTCCCCTATAAAACTTCCTAATTAATTCTTATTGTCTCTAAACTACTAGGTAAATGTTTGTTATTGATATGATGGTAGTTATCATAATTTAATTCTTTTTTCCTTACATTATTACTTACCATTTCATAGGTATTATTAATTTACCTTCATGTGTTTTGTCTATTCAATTAGAAAATATGCTCCTAGAAGTCATCATATTACAATGGAAAGAGCCTTGGATTTGGAATCAGAGGAACTGGATTAAAATCCCTGATTACTTACTCCTGAATGGTCCTAGACAAGTCACTTAATCTCTTAGTTGTAAAAGGAAAATTTGACTAAACTATTACTGAGATATCTGATACCTCTAAGTCATTCAACCTAATTCTTTTGTTTTGTAAAAGTATCTTCTACATGTAGGTATGTAGTAAACATGTTAACTGATTTTTACTGAAGCTAAATAAGCAAATTCATTTAAAATTTAAAAAAAAAAACTTCATAGAAAATTGCTTTGAGATCCATCTCTCCACAATGGCATCATTTATTACAAAGGATTCTCTACCACAGAAATCTCTCCAGCAAGGGAGATCTGGAATTATAATCCTAGCTGAAAAGGAATTATTTTCAATGGTCAAAGAGTAATTTTGGGTATTTTACCGTTTAATTTTCTAAATAATTTTGCACCAGAAAAGAGAGGGCTTTTTTCTGTACCCAAAGGTACAATCCATCAATAAAAATGTTCCTGATACAGAAATGCATTAAAACATGGAACAAAGTATTTCTTAACTGGATTAACTATTTGAATCCATCCAGGGAATATCTGAGATCCAAGAGATAATGAGAAATACTAATTCTCTCATAAGAAAAACCAGAAGCAAGATAATGGTTTTCAGATTTCAATTTTAAACTCTATTTAGAGGTAAGTAACAGCCCCTAATGAGGTAAAAGTCTATCCTTTCTGTGGGTTGCTTTTTTTTTTTTTTTTTTTTTTTTTTTTTTTGCCTTGTATCAGGAAAGGCACAGATGGGGAAATCTGAAAATTGTTCTAAGTCTTATGAAATGAAATCCTCAGAAATTTAAAGATATGCAACTATAAATAATAGTAGAGAGAAGCAGAATAGAAGGGAAGAACCAACTAGAAGACAACTGCTTATCCTAGCTAATAGGAAAGCGAACAAGGCACTTGCCTGGGGCCTCCATATCTGAAGATCTCCTGCCAGAGCTTCAATTAGAGACTGAGGAATGAGTCAACCTTCTATCATGGCACAAAAAAATTGGTTAAACAATGTCAGCGAATAGTAATGGTCAGAGATGGTGGGGTAACATTGTCCTGAAAGGGAAAAATATTGGGTATTGGTACATAAATGTTGATATGATTAGGAGCATAGGGCATGGGGAGGCACAATGTGAATCAATACACATGTGGTCTCAGGTCTGACACTGGATAAGAAGACTGAAATCACAGGATTCCCCAACTTTAACTACTGTGTTCTTCATTACTGTGTTCCACTGTACTTCTTCCTATTCTGATATTGAACTAGAGGTTCAGATTCTAGTCACAATTCTACCAGTAAATTTGTTAAGGTCTTCTCATTTTCAGTTGCTTTGTTTGTAAAATGGGAAGTAGGAGAGATCACCTTAGATCCTTCCAATACTAAAGGTCTATGATTTTGATTCTATGACTTGATTTTATGTCCTACTATAAAGTGCTAGTAGTGTAAAAATGCATAATATGAAAAGAATTCTATTTCATCAAATGGAGAGGTAAGAATATACAAGGTCACTGCTTTTCTAGCTCTGTCATCAGTTTTATTGAGTATTGGAATAGCTGTGCTGGCTCAAACATCTTCATCCCTGATGATCTTCTCTCTACTCCAAATAGTTGTAGACATTAGGGGGAAATCCAAAGCAATCTCAACAAACTTTGGTAGAAAACTATCTAGAAAAAGAACTATAGAGATTGAATGTAAATCAGCACACACTATGTTCACTTCTTTTTTCTGCCTTTTTTTTTTTACCTCCTATGATTTCTTTCCCTTCTTATTTTTCTCTCCCAACATGATTCATAAAGAAATGAATATTTAAAAAGTTAATATACATATAACCAAAAAAAATTGATAAAGAAAAAAAAGAAATTGGGGAAATCATTTGCATAGCTATTTTCATCAATAATTCTTTACTGTTAGATAACAGAAAGAAACAAGTATCTTTTTTTGGTTCTTTAAACTAATAATGAAGAAACAATATTCAGTTCAAGTTTCTTCTTTCCTTCCTTCCTTCCTCCCTTCCTTCCTTCCTTCCTTCCTTCCTTCTCTTCTTCCTTCCTTCCTTCCTTCCTTCCTTCCTTCCTTCCTTCCTTCCTTCCTTCCTTCTCTTCTTCCTTCCTTCCTTCCTTCCTTCTCTTCTTCCTTCCTTCCTTCCTTCCTTCCTTCCTTCCTTCCTTCCTTCCTTCCTTCCTTCCTTCCTTCCTTTATTATTTATTCTTTGTATCATTGTGCATTGAGCCCCGAGAGATAGAAAGACAAGTCATTGCCCTCAAGAAAGTATCTCATTTCCATTAAGGTTTTCCTATAATTATTCTCATTCCTAGTTTATAATTGGTAGTAATCTCCCTAATTACCAACATTACTTCCTGCCATACCTGAGTTTTTCTTGGAAAACTCTCATTTTAATAATGATACAGACTGAGAAGTTTTTATTTCCTAAACCTCAATAGCCAAAAATGGCATATGGTAATCGTACTGAAAATAAATACAAAATGTCCTTTTGGTACTAATTTTTAGCCACTCTATCCTCTGAAAATGTGAGTTTAATAGTTCTATTACTAGAAAAATTAGACATTTAAAATAATAATGAGATGAAAAATGCTTGACTGATAGGCTTTCTGATTCCCAGATCAGTCAATTCAGTGTATGTAAATTATTTATCTTTCTATCTATCTATTGTCTGTATGTTATACATACATGCATACATAGTTAAACATTTATATACACATATAAATGTTTTATGTGTATGAGTATGTATGTTTATATATGAAGATTTACTTGAAAAGTACAATAATAACATGGCAATAACTTGCCCAAGACAAATAAAAAAGGGAAAAAAAACCTAAGAAAAGTGGATTCTACCTCAGACCAACTTATGGAGGAGGAAACTCCCTTTAACTTTTAAGGACATTGTGCCAATTCAATCTATCTTTCTTTGTGAGTAATTGTTTAGTCTCTGTTGTGTACTACACATTTCCTTTGTTTATTTGTTGGTTTGGGCTGATGTCATGCATTTTATATGGAAAGTCCCTAAAGGGCAGGCACTACATCACTTTAATTTGCTTAGTTCAGTTAGCTGGAGACACAAGTGATTAATAAATACCCTGGCCAATTCCCTGACTTAGGATTTGGAGAGCTAAGTATCGAGTAATGTAAAGCTGCAAGGGAAAGCCCTATAGGAATAGGGAAGATGGAGAGCCTAGTGCTGAGAAAGGCTCTCCTTTTGGGCAAGAAATGGAGTGCGTGTATATTTGGCCACTTCTTCATTCCCAAAATTTGCATTAGCCTGGGCATTGTTAAGAGATGGGATGTAAAAATGCTAAGCATTCCCTAATAAGTGATAAAGTAGTTTCCCCAAACCTACCAAGCTGCTTTCCTACATGGTTTTGAAACATAAACAGAGTTACTGGCCTCATAGGTTCAGAGACAATGCTTCTAGACCTAAAATCTAATGTCTACCTAAAATGTGTACATACAGGACATTTTTCACCTATGCTTATAAAAAAACACATTCTGCAATATTTAGGTTAGAAGTAATCTTGATGACTGTAGCTCACAGATCTCCTCTTATACATCTACATCCATAAAACATTTATGCTCCACTCCCATATCTTGGCTATGGATTTCTGCAAATATTACTTCATATATGGCCTCTTCAAGGAAAGTGAGAGTAAAGAATCCAAACTATCCCGTCCTCAATAATCCAATGGTTCTTCACTTTCTAGAATGAGTTGCTGAGGGCCACTGAACTGATTTTCCTCAGAAATGAGATTTAATGTTGAAATGATTTAGGTGACACTGACAGACTCATATAGCCTTGTGGGGATTATTATTAGTGAATATATACTTAATACCTGTTAAATGAGTGATGCAATTATAGAAGTAATGGAACGGGAAATGAATAAACATTTATTAAATATCAACTGTGTGCCAACCACTATGCTAAGCACTTTACAGATACTATCTCATTTGATCCTCCAAAGAATCTTGTGAAATAGATACTATTATCCCCTCTTTTATAGTTGGGGAAACCGAGCCAGACAGATCACATGAGCTGTAAGTGACTGAGGCCAAATTTGAACTCATGCCTTCCTGACTCCAGCCCAGTGTTATATCCACTTAAACATTCCCAAAGAAAACACTGAGTAAATGACAAAAAGTGAAAGTAAATTCTTTTTAGCAGCAATTGTATTAACAGATTTCTTATGTATCTCTCATTTCCCCCCCTCTCTGTATGTTTTACAAGTTCCTAGAACATATGGTTATTTCTATCTACTGCACAGGTACCAAATAAAGGAGTTGTGGCAGTTGACCTGAAAAGAGACCATGACTGGGAAGAACTCTTCCACTTGGTTCTGAAATCCCTAGAACAATGGGCCCTCATTTTCACCCTGACCAATTCCCAATCTGTGGCCACTGCTGTTCCACTTTTCAATCCAGAGATCGTGCTTAGGGATAACCAAACATACACTTCTGCTCTCCCTGAGTCTGTACAATCTCATTTCATCTTCTCCATTTCTGAAGGGCTCCCTAACATAGAAGCCTTGGTCTCAGAAAAGAGAACTTGGAGTGACATGTGGAGGTTACAAAAAGTAAAAACTGTCTCAAAAATTAGTTACTCAAACCATTTATAGGTATATGAAAAAATGCTCTAAATCACTATTGATTAGAGAAATGAAAATTAAAACAATTCTTAGGAACTACCTCACACCTCTCAGATTGGCTAAGATGACAGGAAAAGATAATGATAAATGTGGGAGGGAATGTGGAAAAATTGGGACATTAATGCATTGTTGGTGGGGTCTGAAATGATCCAACCATTCTGGAGCACCCTTTGGAACTATGCCCAAAGGACTGTCAAACTGTGCATTACCCTTTCATCCAACAGTGTCTCTACTGGGTCTGTATCCCAAGGAAATCATAAAGGAGGAAAAAGGACCCATATATATGCAAAAATGTTTGTAGCAGCCCTTTTTGTGGTAGCAAAAAATTGGAAAATGAGTAGATGCCCATCAATTGGAAAATGGCTGAACAAGCTGTGGAACATGAAGGTAATGGAATATTATTGTTCTATAAAAGTGACGAACAACCTGATTATAGAAAGTCCTGGAAAGATTTTCATGAACTTATGCTGAGCGAAACAAGCAGAATCAGGAATACGTTGTATACAATAAAAGCAAGAATGTGTGATGATCAATTATGAAAGAAGTGGTTCAGTGATCCAAAGCAATCCTAATAGACTGGATAGAAAATGCCATTTGTATCCTGTAAAAGAACTATGGAGATTGGATGTAAATCAACACATGCTGTGTTCACTTCTTTTCTCTGTTTTTTTTTTCTCTCTCCCAGTTTTTCCCTTTTGCTCTGATTTTTCTCTCCCAACATAATTTATAATGCAATAAGTATTCAAAAATAAATAAAGAAAAAAATTAATTTCTCAAAGATGCAATAGGCTGTTTCAAGAGTTTGTGAGATACCTGTGAATCTTCAGACAAAGGATGACCCTTTATCTGTGGAAGGAATTCTTTTCATGAATGGGTCAAAATAATTAATCTCTGAGGTAGGTGCCTTCTAACTCTTAAGATTCAGTGAGATACATACATACATACACACACACACACACACACACACACATCCCTAGTGTATAGCATAGTATACAACAGACAATCAATACGTGTTTATTAAGATTCATTAAGCAGCCACTCTGGGGCAGCTAAATGTCAAGCATGAAGTCTGGAAGATCTGTTTTCAAATCTGGTAGCAGACACATCTGGTGTGACCCTGGGCAAGTCACTTAACCCAGTTTGCCTTAGTTTCCACATCTTAAAATGGGCTAGAGATAATGGCAAACCATTCCATTCTCTTTGCCAAGAACATCTCAGAAGGAGTCACAAAGAGTTGAACTTGATTGAATGACAAAAAGCCCACTAATAAGTGCATAATTAAGTGCTTGTTATTTGATTGATTAATCATAAATATGAATCATGGGAGAGTAAGGAACAACATTACTAACTTCTGGTTTTTAAGTAAGCAAAATTTTACTAAATTATAGATCTTTGATTTTACAGCTTTGAAAAGGAAGCTCTAATATATATGTTTTAGAGAACAGAAAATAAGTCAGACTAAATTCTCAATAAAGAACATTGCTAGGAAAATAAGGAAGAACTCTGAGCTACTTGGTGCTTTTAAAGAACCATCATGGATTAATTAATTAGACTGAATTTTCCTCTAGATTCAATGAAATATTTCATCTGTGATCTTTGCGTCTTTCTTCATGAGTAAAATTTGAAGTCATTCTGAATAAAGTCAATCATATATCTTTATAAAGAAATTCATAACTGGCTTCACCACGAGTCATGATTTCCAGCCACAGGTATAAAGTTTTTTTCTTCCTAATATATCTCTTTATGTGAAATTATTTATTAAAAGTATGTGCTTATAGAAATAGAATGAATGTTTTTAGGCTGTAATCAGCAAAACAGAGGTCAAAAATTCAGAATTAATTTGCATTTCATTATGGAAGGTTCCCAGGTGCAAGAATTAAAATGCTTCATTTTTGTTACACAATCTTCATTAAAAATTCCATTTCTATTTGCATTCTTGCAGAAATGACATGCTACACTCATTTTTGTTGTTGTTATTGTGAGGGAAAAAATCTGATCTTAGCCTACTGGGATCTAATTATCAGAACCTAATTACAGTTTTTTTAAATAAACACTATAGACTTTTTTCTTCATTATTTCTTTTTGGAAAAGGGTGCTCTCATACTGTTTCAGTCTGCTTTCCATATTGGGTGCATTCTGCTAAATGGTTCTTTCCATGGAAAGTTTTGTAATAGCAGAGACCTAAAGTCCCAAACAATTTCCTATTCAGGAGTTTAAATAAACTCCTGAAATGTTTTCGCTCCAAACACATGAGGCAAAAGAAAAGAAAAAAGAGTTTTTCTTGTTCAAATAAAATAGTATTCCTTTCCTACAAAGTGCATGTGAAGAGCATAAAGAGAAATGGTAAGTGAGCAAATTCCCTATAAATTTTCAAATAGGAGGCACAAAACTCAAATACTATTTTAAGCTTGTCTTCTACTACCAGAATGGTGTTGTCCCACTGGCCTCTCAGACTAGAAACAGATAACTCTGATGGCAGACAAGCAATTCAGCTTACAATTTTACAGCACACATAAAGGTAATTACTTCCATTTTTCCTTTTTATTATTTTTATATTTTCAGTTTGTAAGAGGGATAATAATGCCCTCTGGGTTGGCTTTTCCTGTCAGATAATAAATATTGAGACTAAGGGTCTTACATTTGGCTTCCGATCTTCCAATCTTCCAGCTCTAATTGCCAGGAAATATTCATTTATTGGACATTACCACTTAATTTTGCTTCAGAAATGGTCACCATCTTTGAGGCCATGTAAATGCAAACAGGATCTCTAATATCAGCCTTACTCACAAAGGGGCTATTACAATTATGACACATTTCATACTCTACACATAGACCTCACATACATTAAAGTACAAATTACAGGAAGAGAATGGAGGGAACATAGCAGTAAATCAACCTTAGTAAGTTGTATGGAATATTGCTATAGATTAAGAGAGTACTGGGGTCTCCATTCCTCACTCTTCTTCCCTTCAGATTTTTCTTTGCTTAACAGAATATCTTAAAGAGATATTAGCCAATCCAAGTAAATATAGATACAAATCCACAGTGGATCGAAGCCCTAAAGCAATGGGAAATTGGGTCAGCCTCCAAAAGAACAATGAAGGGGTGGACTGGATCTCAAAGTTCCAGTTGGAAGTAATATGAAATATTAGACTTACCTTTATATAGATAAGTATATATACATATATATAATATTATAAAACATAATAATATTTATTAAGCATCTATTATGTGCCAGACACTATTCTAATTATTGTAATAATAAAGGCAAAACAAAACATAAAATCAGCCCTGGCCCTCATTGAATTTACAATCTAATTTACAGGGATATTCATTCATGTATGGCATCTAGAGCTCTGTGGGATCATGGAAACTCCATTTTTTCATAGTTTAACAGTTCAATATAGAGGAATAAAAGAAAAATGGACATTAAGACTAAGTAAAAGTAATAATGGTGATAATTACCAATTACATAGTATTTCAAAGTTTATAAAGAGTTCTGCAAATATTCATTTTATCTCAACAACTCAACGAGATGATAGATTTTCCATTTACAGAAAAGGACCATCAGACAGACAGAGCTTAAGTAACATGCCCAGAATCACACAGCAAATAAGTGTCTATGGCTATATTTGAGAACTCCAGGTCCAGAGCTCTGTCATTCTTTATAAATATTATTGTAGTTCTATCTTTCAGATACTCCCCAACTTCTATTCAAATTTTTACAGGTTGAGTCAGCAAGAGAGTTCACTACCTCAGGTTTTAAGGTCAATTTCCTATAATTTGTACTTTAATGTATGTGAGGTCTAAAACTATAGTACATTAACATCCACTAATGTGCTCTCATTAACAATCAGCTTGTAGTAAATAGACACAATGAACTCTTAACAAAGGAATTTCCTATGAAAAACACTTCTGCTACAAACATGGGGTGCTACTTACATAATACTCATGGGAACAAGGGAGTCAAGAATTAACAGTACAATTGTAGTGAGTCATACAGGTAAGGTATTGATAAGGCAAAGGCAGTTCAATTCTTCTAGCACTCTAAGGTCTGAGAGGTCTTTCTCTGTTTTTTATGATGCTCATAAAGCTCCCCATTTCCCCCTATGCTAGTCGAAATACACAGCCATCAATATTGTATGATGTTAGGACTGACTGTCATGTAAGCTTAAAGTCATGTAGCTTAATATTACCTAAATATTAATCTACTATCACCCCATTGGAGATTTATGTGTTGGGCCCCTGAACCGTTGTTTTTTTTTTTTTTTTCTTTTTGACAAAATTGACATTTTCCTGAGAATAGCAGGACTAGAAGTCTATCAGGAATATGTTAGTACAGCTCCGCTGAAAGATACTCAGGAGCAAATACCTGCAAGATGCTATGGCATTAGAAGATTAGGGCTGAGAAGGAGGGAAGAAGCAATAGGATAAAAGTCACAAGAAAAGGGGGTAGTCCTGCTCATAAGAAAAATTTCAGTCATTTCACAGTTTTGCTAAATACTTGTTTTAGTCATGCTAATTTAGTCATAACCTGAAAACTGGAAGCAAACTTCCCTTTGTAGAGTACTCAGATTTTTCCAGCTAAGCTATCTTCGTTTTTCAGCTTCCTTTTTGTCTTCCCCATTTTGATTATAAACTCCTTGAGTTCAGGGACTATCTTATTTATATCTCCAATTTAAATCACCAGTTGTATACTACCTGGCAACATAGTAGATATCTAATAAGCATTTATTGACTTAGCCAAAATTAACAGTGTATTAAAAAATTATAGAAAATAAATAAAGTCAGTTTATTTAATGTTATACTTCCATTTCTATATTTGAATAGTTTTTCCATCAATACTCAAAGAATATACAATTTCTTTAAATGAGATCTTCCAGGATGGGTACTTTATATATCCAAAGGCAAATCTATATTTTTTATATAAATCAAGGAAATTTGCCTAAGGCATTTTAGAGGATAAGTGACTTGGTTAGTAATATTAGTTAACATTTTTGTGAATTGCTAGGTGACCAGTGGATAGAGCACTGGACTTCGGATAGGGTCTCATCTTCATGAGTTCAAATCCAATCTCAGCATTTACCTGTTTGCCTCAGTTCCTCATTTATAAAATAAGCTGGAGAAGGGAACAGCAAACCACTTCAGTATATTTGCCAAGAAAACTCCAAATGTGGTCATGAAGAGTTGGGCATAAATACAATGATTGAACAACAATACCCACCTATTCTGTGTCAGTCATGAGGGAATAGGTGAGGAATACTAATTTATTTTAGAAGATAAGTGACCTGGTTAATGATAATAGCTACGATTTATATAGCACCTACTTTGTGCCTGACATGGTGCTAAAGACTTTACAAATAATCTGTTTTGTCCTCACAACCTCACTGGAAGGTAAGATATTATCATTCCCATTTTGCTACTGAGGAAACTGAAGCAGACAGAGATAAAGTGACTTGCCAAGATTATATAGCAACTGGATTTGAAGTCAGAATTTCTTTACTACAGGCCCAATTCTCTATCTGCTCTACCACTCAGATGCCCCTCAACTAGTAAGAGTGAGACCAGTGTCAGTCGAAAGCCAAATCCATCCTATTGCCTTTTCTTTCTTTTAATTCTGTGAACTAAGAATATTTTTTTTTAATTTAAAATTGAATGGGATAAAATGAATAAAGATCTTTCCATAAGAATGTGGCTTTGATCTATGCTCTAATTGTGACTTGAGACTTTGCAATAACAATTTGAGTTATAGCTAAAAGCTGCAGGTATTTGGTTATCTTAAATAAACAAACATTTCCCTGCTGTTTCTACCACTACCATCACATTTTTATTAGTGCCAAGAACCTGATATGGTAAAGAATGTGTTATTCACTAATATTCTTTGTTTCTGGGGTACATATTTAGTACCATGAGAGAAAAGGGGATGGGGGTTTCTGCTTTAAAGTCTATGTAATCTTGTGTTTGCAGTTTGTGCTTTGCACTCCACTACTGACACCTCGTCTGTTGGGAGTTGCCCTTTCTCATGAGATCATAATAAATCCTTTTTTGTTTGTTTGGTTGGTTTTTACTTTGAGAATCTCTAATTTTAATTTGGGTAAGAGGTACTGTCCCAAAACAAAAATAAAGCTTCATTTTATTTAAAATGTCAAAATCATTTTTAGCTTTTTGAGCTATATGACAGCCGGTGGCTATGGCAATTTGGTGTACTCTGCCAACTTATTTGTTAGAGGATGCATCTGAACCCAAGACTTTCAAGAGACTTTCAAGTCTACTATATACATTGTAGTATCTAAACAATTTCTGAATAACTAAATAAGTCTACTTTTTTATACCTGAAAATAAAAACCATTTTGGTTCTAGTCATTACAACTAGTTCAGCAAGCTAAATAAGAAATATATCATCCAGAATTTTTCCAGGATAATATAATTTTTACTAAAATACAGCATGTGTGTGTGTGTGTGGTTAATTGTGGCAGGTACATTTTAAAATCTGTGCTCAACATGCTCCTTTCAAAGGATAGTGTTTTGTCAAGATCTGCCACATGGAATTAAAATTTATTGTAATAAACATTAATTACTAGCTACTATGTGGCAGACATTCTATTGATGTAATATAGCAATGATTTTGTAGTCCTCTGATTTTAGAAGGGTCTTCTGTTCTAACAATAAATCAGTAATCCTAAATCTTCTGGCTTTGGAGTCTACCTCAGGGACTTCCCACACTCCCAATCTAAGAACAACAATCTGTTTCACTCTGAATAGATCATTCCTCAATTCACTGCTGACTGTCAGATAGCTTCTGGCCTCAGGATAGTCCCAGGGACCAAACTCCAAAGACAATAGTGATAATCTATTGGTCTATGAGAACCAAATTCTGGAGACCACACCCTGGCCCTGGTTCTACCTCTGGGCTATAGAATTAGCATGTCAATGGTAGAAAGCTGGATAAAGATGTTCTCTTTTTCTGAATTTAGAATTTAGCACTCTGTTAAATTCTCTTGGAATTTACTCAGCTTGTAATGGCCTTAAAATTATAATAAAACTCTGTCCCTTGACCAGAAAATGGTTCAAGCCTGCAAATTCTTTTGAGATACCTCACAACACCAGTCTATGACCCCAAACTTTTGGGGTCCCCTTCCCCAACCTCAACATTTGGTGGCCCATATGGGGAGAAGTCTGGCCTTTCCCAACTTGATTCCCTCTTTGTCAAGGTAAGCCCCCCAATTTTTTCTCCTACAGTTCTATAGCAGGACATCCCAAGACACTGAGAGAAGGCTTGTCTGGGTTATCATTAGCTTCATGCTCAGCAAGTTTTCCTTGACTGGGGATGCCTAGATTGGGAAATTCTTGCAATCTTTGGCAAAGTTAACCTTGCCACAATTTCACTTTCTATGGGAAGCCAGAGAATACAGAAGTGCTAAAGGATAGCTTTTGGCAAAATTTTATGGCTTTTGGCAAAGATGGTACAATCCTTTTTCATGTCATTTGTCTGTGTCTGCATCTCTGCAGAATGTCTACGTCATGTTTGTTGTGTGAATTAGATTTTGTTATCCAGAAATATTTAAAATAAAATCAGCAAGAAAAAACTTCTATGCTATAGTTAACAAAACTGGGGAAATTTCTTAAAAAGCCTAACTTTTTTCTATGGACTTTAGCTCAGGCCAAGGTGGGGGCTACACAATAAAGTTAGCTAATTAAAATTAAAACAACATCTTTACAGATTCTCAAAATCTTAGCAAATTCTCAAAGTTTTGTGAACAACGATTAATAAGTTTGGCAATTAATCATTTTAATATTGCAAGAAAAATTCCTGAAACATTGAGGATAATTCCTGGAATTTACCTTATTCTGGAGGAAAAGAAAAAGAAAAAACAAACTAGATAAATAGCAACTTTTTACTAACCAGTCCTGGACTCCTCTGTTATCTGGAATCCCCTTCTGCTCCTTTGGGAAAGCACCCTAGAAGGTATTAAGGGACCCTTTCCACTCCATTCCACTTCCCAAAGTAGGACTTGAGTATATCTCAGTTATAGGGATTGTATCTCAGTTATAGGGATTGCTAACGATCAATATAATCCAAGTCTCTCTGTTTGCTAACCCCTCTCATCTCAGTTCAGATTAAAACTCAAATACTGTGGAGACCCCACACAACATTGCCCAAACACCTCCCCAACCCAGTTTTGTGGGAGTGGGGGCAAGGCCCAGTGGCCAGCATTCCCTGATCCCTGGCACCAGTCACCCCAGCTTTCAGCAGATTCTGTCAAGGAACTGCCTGGGAAGAATTTGAGTATCTCTGGTACCATCCAGCCTAGCAGTGTGAGGTGAGAAAGCCAGTCAGCTTCTACATTTGGTAAGACCACCATTCTCTGTTTCAATTATGGATATGTATTAGCTATGTAATTATGGCTAGTTATTTTATCTCTGTCCAGTTTTCTGATTTGTAAAGAGAAATAATAATTGTTGGAAAAACCACATGATTGCAAAAGTGCTTAGCATAGAATGTTCTATATGATTGTTAACTGCTTTATAGGATATAATTGCTTCTACCCTTTGATCCAGCAGTGTTACTACTGGGATTATATCCCAAAGAGATTATAAAGAAGGGAAAGGGACCTGTATGTGCACGAATGTTTGTGGCGGCCCTTTTTGTAGTGGCTAAAAACTGGAAACTGAATGGATGTCCATCAGTTGGAGAATGGCTGAATAAATTGTGGTATATGAATATTATGGAATATTACTGTTCTGTAAGAAATGACCAACAGGATAATTTCAGAAAGGCCTGGAGAGACTTACACGAACTGATGCTGAGTGAAATGAGCAGGACCAGGAGATCATTATATACTTCACCAACAATACTATATGATGACCAGTTCTGATGGACCAAGCCACCCTCAGCAACGAGATCAACCAAATCATTTCCAATGGAGCAGTAATGAACTGAACCAGCTATGCCCAGAAAAAGAACTCTGGGAGATGACTAAAAACCATTACATTGAATTCCCAATCCCTATATTTATGCACACCTGCATTTTTGATTTCCTTCACAAGCTAATTGTACAATATTTCAGAGTCTGATTCTTTTTGTACAGCAAAATAACGTTTTGGTCATGTATACTTATTGTGTATCTAATTTATATTTTAATATATTTAACATCTACTGGTCATCCTGCCATCTAGGGGAGGGGGTTGGGGGGGTAAGAGGTGAAAAATTGGAACAAGAGGTTTGGCAATTGTTAATGCTGTAAAGTTACCCATGCATATATCCTGTAAATAAAAGGCTATTAAAAAAAAAAGGATATAATTGCTTCATATTTGATAACTTTATGGGTTTTTTTTTTGATGTGACCAACAGATGATGATTTCTATGTATGTATAAAGTAATTTGGAAATTTGTCTCAGGTATAATAGTAAAAGCAGTTTTAAAGGACCTCTAATTAAAGCTCACTAAAAGGATCTATTTGCACTGATAATGTTAACAGAAGAGTTTGGGACTTCTTTAAAAACTTGTTATCTAGAGTCAGACTTCCGAGGACCCAGTCAGTAAAAACTGGCACTAATCCTTTTCCTGGCCCTGGAAATGATTTGCGTGAATTGGAAAATAACCAAATTGCATTTCAGTTTGTCTAGGACATTTAATCAGAATCTAGGGAATCTCATTAACTAAAGTTGTCAATTTTAAAATCTGTTCTATTGCCATTTTAAGACTTGTCTTGTTTTCTCCCTAAAGCAAAAAGGAAACTTAGTTAAGGGAATAGAAATTACAGCTAAGACTATTTGGCTATTGGGAAAATCTAAAATTGTTAACTAAGTTATTTGGAGTTCTTGTCATCACGTTAAACTTATCAGTTCACTCCCAAGTATGAGGTGTGCAACACCTTTTCCCCTTCACAGAGTGGGGGGAGGTATTAAACAATACTAAGAATAGTTGGGGTGGGCAACACAAAGCTCAGCTCCTTTTCTGGGATCTCTGTGAACTCCTCTTAATTTGTAAGCTTGTCGGTTTTCTTGAAACCATCAGGGTAAGTAAAGTCATCAGCCCTGAGAAATAAGTCTGTTTAGGACTTATAGTTTACTAAGAATTTATAAGCCTGGATACTGATTGATCCCTTGCACCAGCATAATTTTAAACATATAAAACATGTTAAACAAAATCTCCTATGGTTTTAAGTCCTGGTAAACTTTGAAAATAATATTTTTAGCCCTAAGCTGCAATTGGTAAACTTTGCTCTTAGGATAAAATCTCTTGGGACTGTAACTGATATTGTTTAGTTCTGAATTTGATTACCTGATCATTAAGTCAGTGGCCTAACCTTGGGAAGAAATGTCATAAGTTTCTAGGTGGACTTCTTATCTGGGTAAGAGCAAGAGCCGCTGCTTAAATTTGGATCCTTCTGACTCAGTTTCCCAGTTCTGTTTCTTTGTTTCCCATCTGATTATTTCTGAGTCTGGCTAATTATTACTGCATGATCAGCTGTCAAATAGATCTAAGGGTGATTTATGCTGTCATGTGTGTGCTTTTAGGCTGAAGCTTGAAGGACCTGCTTTGACGTTATTATAATCACGTCCCTGCTTTTTCCTTTTAAAGCAAATTTCTATAATCAGAGCAAATGGTCAATAGAAGCCATGAATCCAATATAAGTATTCCAGGGGACACAATGGTTTTCTATTTTAGATCTTAAAGATGCTTTCCTTTGCATACCATTGAATAAAGATTCATAATTTCTTTTTGCCCTTGAAGCGGCAAATCCAGGGGAGCATACCCCCCACCAATGCACATGGCAAGTTTGGGTTAAATGATGTCTTGATCTGCAACTCACCCAAGATGCTTCTCTGGCTGCAGCCATACAAATCCTAAACTTCCAGCCTCCTCATCCCCATCCAGAGCTATGAAGTTTCTTTGTCTAAAGGCCCACACAGTCAGTCTTATCAATCTGATTAACACTTTGAAAGCTACACTAATCTCTTGTCGGGCCTTAGCCCTACATAAAGCCTTTTATATTGTACATTGATGGAAGGGGACCTGTTATGGGCCAGAACTCAAAACTCTGAAACAAGGATTCTTACAAGGTGCTAAGTGGAATTGATGAGACAATAGTTATCTAGTCTAGCATGGTGCTTAATAGTTCTCCAATTCAGTATGACTGATTTAATCTTACAACAAATAATGGTTTCCTAGTGATATAATGATTGGTTTATACTCAGTGTAGAGCATACAAACTGGGATGCAGAAAGCCCTCAGATTCAGAGGGGCAGAGAAGACTAGAGAAATGGAGGCAGGAGCTCAAGCTCTCAGAACCAAGGAGAAAGATTCACTGGATCTTCAGTCAGGCTGCTGGTGGCAGACTCTCCTCCTACATTTCTCCACTGAGACCAAGACTGGTCTGAAAGGCTCTCCAGAAAGCTACCCAGCCCCAGGAAGGAGATAATAAAGGATCTGGACTGTCCTTATGTGATTAATAAACTGAAAAGAAGGCTGCCCCAAAGAGCTCCAGAGACCCCAAGAAAACCGGAACAGAGAACATTACAGGGACCCCAGATCCTAGGGATTGCTGGAACCCTATCCCAGACCTCTTGCTTACTTCTCAAAGAAACTTGGTATTTTGGGGGTGAGCTGGCCTCTTGCCTTGGAGCTAGCTGCCACATCCCTTCTAATTGAGGAAGCCTCTAAGCTCACCATGGGGTTCAGAGCATTTTTGAAGCCAAAGAGTATCAGTGGCTTGCTAGTGGGAGGCTCACTAGGTATCCAGCTCTCCTGCTACACACTCCTGGTGTGACACACCCTTAACCCTTCCACACTGCTCCCTGACAACACTTAGCTGGTGAATGGTTTACAGATGGGTCCAGTTTTCTTGGAACTGGGGAAAGGAATGAGAGTGAACATCTATACAGACTCCAAATATGCATTCCATATTTTGCATACTCATGGGGCTATATGGAATGGAAGGGGACTTTTGACAGCAAAAAATTCTCCTACTGAATATGCAAGAGAAACAGGCTTGCAGATTCAGCTGCCTATGCAGCTGCCCATTTGCCCCTGACCATGGCACCTTTACTTCCCCAGCTCCCTGACTCTTGCACTCCTTCATATAGCTCATTGCAGAAAAAGCGGACCTTCCCCCTGAGTGGTTTCAAACATTCTCAGGCCAGCTTCTAATCGCAGAGGCAAGCCAGCCAGTGGGAACTTATTTCTGCCCTGCCCAGCTCTTTGCAGAGCAACAAGGGCTCAGCCTTCACTTCTCAAATAACTCAAAAGGTGGCTGAGGGACTTAAGGTTACTTATCATCTCCATCCCGCCTGGCACAGCCTCAGTCTTCTGGGAAGGTGGAACATCCTCAAGCCAGTGCTTACTAAACTGTGCCTGGAGACTCCAGAGAATTGGGTGCATACTCGAAGGTTCCCTCAGCTGGACTCCTGTTTCTAGAATTAAAAGTGCTGCTCCTGTTACTACTTCTCCCTCAGACAGACATTCCTGAATATTCCTGTGAACCCATAGAGGACCTGAAATTATTCTCCCGCAGGACTCCTGGAAACTGGAAACACACTGGATAGAAAAGGGTGAAATTATCTGTCCTTCTCTCCCTCACTGGAGCTTTCTTTCTTTTTTGTTATTTTCCACTTTTTCCAGGTGTACTTTTAACAACACTCCAAGAATAAGATTTTCTTTCCAGTTCTCTCGGTATCACTCTGTGAGTCCCCAACTCCTTAGTCCTTCATCAGGGTAGGGAGCTCCATAGGCAGTGGGAGCATTCAGGATTGTTGGGTTGCCCTCAGCATTCTCAAGGCAGTCTACATAAGCAACCTCATGCATTATTTACAAAGGCCCCATTCCCAAATGTCACCATCCCCACCCTGGATGCTACCCCTTTTGTACTAGCTATCTCCCAGGGGAATAACTTTAATCTGACTATCCCCTGCTTTCTTGCCAGAAAGGATCTCTTATCCACATAATAATTGTTGGATATCCATTCCAAAATTATTCTGGCAAACTCATTTCCTTGAAGATTCTTCATAATCTCCTAAGAACTAACATTCTGATTGATATAATATCATATGATTATAATCATCCTTGGGGATAACTAACTAGGAAGCTACTGCAAAATTTGACCTCAGGTAGCATCTGTGCCCTAAGGGATATGCTTTTCTTTGTAAAATGGGTTTTCCATTTTATTTAGATGTTTCTGAGGAACCTGTTAAAAGGAATGCCTCTGACTGGAACCCTCCTCAATCTGTACTCCTCTTTACTACCCCATGCTTAACACCTTTTAAGCATTATAGTTCTTGCACCCTAAATTCATCTAAATTCTCCTTTCACTGTGTACAATGTCACTGCTTCAGACACTGCCCCCACCCCTTCAAGGAGACAAAAGCAAGGATTTGGGGGAAAACATTCTTTGGTATTTATCCTAGGAAAACTGTCTGGATGAGAGGCATTCAGGATAGTTTCATCTGCCCCATGCCCACTCAACCTTGCTCTGGGTGGGTTTCCTGGCTATTGTCTCTACTAATCCCCATACTAACTCCACTTTTTAAAATTATTATTATTATTGCTCATAATTGGCCCCTGCATTTTAACCTATTTATGAGATTTGTTTCCTCCAAGCTCTAAAGCTATGGACTTCCAACTATTTGTTCACCCTGATTACCATCAGCTAACTAATCCTGATACTCAGCACTCTACTGAATGCTGCTGCTGCCATCTTGTCTCTCTTCCACAATCTGGATCCCACTAGGCAGGGACAGCTCTATGCATGAAGCAGCTCCAGAAGATGAGCTCTCCATCCCTTTATCCCAAATGAATTTTGGGTGTAACTGCTTGAGAGGGAAAAATAATGTAATGTAGCAATGATTTTGAGGTCCTCTGATTTTAGGGGGGACTCTGTTCTAACACTAAGTAATCCTAAATCTTCTGGCTTTGGAGTCTGCATCAGGTACTTCCCATACTCCCAATCTAAGAACAACAATCTGTCTGATTCTCAATAGATCACTCCTCAATTCATTGCTGATTGTTGGATAGTTTCTGGCCTCAGGATAGTCCCAAGGACCAAATTCCTGAGACAATAGTGATAATCTGTTGGTCAGTGAGAACCAAATTCTGGAGACCACTCCCTGGTCTTGGTCCTACCCCTGGGCCATAGAATTAGCATGTCAATGATAGAAAACTGAATAAAGGTATTCTCTTTGTCTTTAGCACACTGCTAAATTTTCCTGGAATTTAGTCTGCTTGTAATGGTGTTATATTACAATAAAACTTTGCCCCTTGACCAGGAAATAGGTACAAGCCTGAAAATTCTTTTGAGACACCTCACAACATCGGTCTATGACCCCAAACTTTTGAGGTCTCCTTTTCAAACCTCAACACTATTAGACACTGGGGATACAAAAGAAATGTTAAGAGTTCTTTTTCTCAAGAAGCTCACAGTCTAATCAAGGATGCATCATACAAACAATTATGTACAAAAAAAGTTATAGACAGGATACACTGGAAATATTCAATAGAGTAAAGGTGATAGATTTAAGACGGGTTGGGAAGAGCTTCCTGTAGAAGATGGGATTTTTAGCTACTGCATAAAGGAAGGCTGGCAAGCTAAGAGGTAGATATGAAGAGGCAAAGTGTTCTGTGTATATATCAGGAACAGGCAGAGGAAAAAGTAATAAGAAACAAAGGCATTGCTTAGAAATTCCTCTGGGAAAAGTAAGCTCACTGAGGGTAGGCACTATTTTCATTTTTCTTTCTTTCTTTTTTCCCTTTTATCTCTTTTACCAGCACAAGATCCTGAATTTGTTAAGTTAGTTTATGGCATGAGGAAATAGATAGAAAACTGACCTTGAAATCAAAAAGAAGACTTCTAATTTTGTTATGTAAAAGCGTTCTCTTTTTCCCCATCAACTCTCATTGGTTAAATTATCATCTCAATGCAGGTAACTCACAGAACTCTATTTCCAGACCTAGTCTTTCTCCAGAGATATAAAACTGTATATGCCAAAGATACATTAAACATAAGATAATCAAAAGTCATTATCTCCCTTCTCACCAAAAAAAAAAAAAAAAAAAAAAAAAAAAAATCCACCTCCTTTTCAACTTTTATATTTATATTGAATGGCAATCTTTAGGTATTTATTATGTGACAATCCAGGTACTAAGTGCTAGGGATTCAAATAAAGATTAAAAAAAATCCTTGACCCTCATGAAGCTCACAATCTAACAGGGGAAGAGAAAACAAATATAAAAAGAAATGGGGAAAGTTATACATATAATGAACCAGGTCAGAAAATGATGAAATGGCTGCTTCCTTCTTAAAATGAAAGATCAGAAAGGAGCACTTAGATTCTCTGATATCACCATTTCCCTTCTTGTCTTCCAAGTTCATAACCTTGACATTATCTGTAATTCCCCATGCTCTCTTAAGCTATATACTATTGGTTGACAATAACTTTTTATTTTAAACTCCCACATTATCTCTTGAGTCTCATATTTTCCATTTTCATAGTTATCTACCTACTTCAGATCCATATTACCTCTCACATGGACTTTTATAATAGCATCTTAATTTGTCTCTGCCTCAAAATTCTTTCTACTCCCATCTATCCTTCACAATTCTGCCAAAATAATTTTCCTTAAGAATAGATCTGACTATCCTATCTCTATTCAGGAAATTCCAGTGGCTCTCTTTTAACTGCAGGACAAAATATACTCTGTTTTTTTGCTCTTTTTATTTTTTAAAATCATCTTGTAGTTGATCTATCTTCCCAGCTTCCGTAGATGTCTCTTCTGCACTCTGTAGTCAAGCCCAACTGGCCTTTCTGTTCTTCATCTAATGGCACTTTACTTTCAGTTTCCATTCCATTGTGGTAGTCATTTCTCATGCCTAGAATACAAACCCTCTTCATTGTTTTGCAGAATTCTTCTCTTTCTTTAAGACACAACTCAAACTATCTACTTAAAACTTTTCTTGAACCCCAATCAATGCCCCCACCTCAACTGCTAGCTATCCATATTTAATTACTTGTTGATATGTGTGTGTGTGTGTGTGTGTGTGTGTGTGTGATGTACTTGTTTTGCCTTAGCATGAAAAGTCAGAGAGAGTAGAAATTATTTCATTTTTTCTATTTATCTCACAAGAAATCAGCACAGTATCTATCATGCAATAGTCATTTAGCAAATGATTGTCGATTGCTTGTTTGATTGATTGACTGGATTAAAGCTTCATCTCTGATTTATACTGGCTGTGTGACCCTGAGCAAGTTAAATTAATCTCTCAGTGCTTTTCAGGCAACTCTCTAAGTTTCATGTTTTAATTTATTTTCCTTCCTTCCTTCCTTCCTTCCTTCCTTCCTTCCTTCCTTCCTTCCTTCCTTCCTTCCTTCCTTCCTTCCTTCCTTCCTTCCTTCTTTCCTTCCTTCCTTGCTTCCTTCCTTCCTTCCTTGCTTCCTTCTTTCCCTCCTTCTTTTCCTCCTTTCTTCCTTTTTTTTTTGGGGGGGGGGGAGTTCTGTGGTCCCTTTGACAATCTTGTAAAAACTTATGGACTCCTCAAAACTATGTTTTTAAAAAGCATAAAATGTAGAGGATGAAAAAGAAAACCAATTATAATAGAATAATATGTAAATTCTCCCTTCAGAGTCTATGGTTTGAAATCCATTTATAAATCCTTTACTTTTAGGGGGGCCATGGACCCCAGATTAATTATCTCCTACTTTAAGACAATAAGTGGCAAGCTAGATGCTATTGAACTTCCTTGGTAAGGAGATTTGAATCACTAATACTGCTCTATAACAATGAAATCCCAGAGACCCATTCCCAACAAGTAAATAAATGTTTTTTTAGGTTGGATAAAACCTTTTTTTTTTCCTCTAGTAACTGTCAATTTCCCAGTACTTAAAAGGGTCAAAATGTAGTGCAAGCCTAAGCAGAGAAAGGCTCTGAAATTTTCAAATAATTTAGGCAGCTCAGGAGGTAGCTTCTTTGCTCTTAGAATCTAAGGGTAGTTTTTCTTTTTTTTATGTTCAAAAATCAAAGACGAAACAAATATTTCTTTGGTTCACAAGTGTCACCAAGAATTAGGTGACACTCTGTCAAAGGACAATTTAGAAGTGCAAAATGCTTTCTTGTTGGAAAAAGCTGATTTGTGAATCCACTGCCCAATAAAAGCAGTCCTCAGCATATTCCTCATCAGAGCAAAATGTGATGCTTTCCAAGGCATTGTTGCCTTTTCTTCTATCTCTGTCAAGAGAACTGCTGTGTAAAGACTAAAGCTTTTGATTTTTAACTTTTCTTTCATAGTTCATTTCAGAATTTCCTCTTTTGTCTATTCTATAATCACCAGAATATTTAAAGGAACTACTAGTTATACCAACCACAATTCCCATTCCAAAGAAGAATGCTATGTTTATATACTTCTTTTTTAAAATCTTCATTAAATTAACCACCCATGTATTAAATGTCTTCTGTGTGTAAACAAAACAAAACAAAACAAAAAAAACACTTTACTATGTATGGGGTTAGGGGGACGTTTAGATAAACAGTCTTACCTTCATGAGATCTTCTAGCTAAGCATGGACTCAACCTGGACCCCTAAAACTTGCTATTTTTTTGTTATATTCATAATTTTACTTCAATATAGTTACTTCATTTGTATTCCTATACATTTAATTTTATCCGGTTAAAAATATTATTCTGAGAAGAGGTCCATGTCCATGGCCTTTACTACTTGCCATAGGTGTCCATGACATATTTTTAAAAAGTCAAAAACTTTGATATAGAGTAATTTAAATCAATCTTCCCATTTTGGAAATCATTCTACACTCTGAAGCATTGCTTCCCATTGTCTTCATTCCAGGAATCTCTTAATACTCCTTCATATGATGAATCCTAACTCATCTTCCAAATTGAATACTACCTGAACCCTCTTTGTAATAATAACTAGATACCAGGGGTTCAAATATCATTTTGTTTTGTTTCTTTAATTTTTTTAGCTGGCCTAAAAACTATAATTTTGACCATCCTTTCTCCTTTGCCTCTCTGCCACTATGACTGCAGAAACATGTATAGGGAACACAAAACTGAAGGTCATTTTGAATTTTATCTTTATTTCTCAGATTGCTGTATCCTAAAAATCAATCATAAAAGACAAGCTGCTAGTGATGAGGCTATCAATAGGTGTCCATGACATTTAAAAAAAATGTCAAAAACTCATATATAGTAATTCCATTTAATCTTCCTATTTTGGAAATCTATATTGAGAACCTACTGTAATAACACTATGACTTCACTCTCCCAGACTTGCAATCTTGGCATTGTCTTTGACTCTTACCAGTCATCAAGCTCTGTTAATCTTCTCTACATCCTGTCAATTTATGCCCTGTTTTTATTCCCCTATGTTGCCACCACCTAATGAGCTCCAGATAAAATAGCTATTCTCTGCCACTGAACATGCTGTACACTGTATACTCTGAAATTTTGCTAATGATGAAGCTAGCAATGGTCTGTTACTTAAAATCAAGTCTTTTCTGGCATGGTGGAAACCTGAAAGAACTAATCATCTGGCAGAACCTTCAAGAACCCAAAACTGCCTCTCAGCCATTATGAGTTCGCTGTGGGATTTCCAAATGCAATGATAGCATCCAGCTTCATCTGGTTGCTGATGATATTGGGTTGATTTCATCAAGCCCTGAAATACTGCAGTGTCTCCTAAATGACAGGCACTATCATTAAAAAGAGTTTTGTCTAAGAATCCACATAAGAAAAACCAAGGAGATGAAGAATGAGTCTTGCTTAGACTATAATATGTAACTGGAAAGTGGCATCCATCAGTATAATACAGGAGATACAGTGCAAATGTTTAGTTACCTTGAATCAAAACTGAACAAGCCAGATAGCCTTTAGAAAGCTACAAAGTTATTCTAAAGACTTGCAGATTCTCTCTAAAACAATAGCCCGATGACTTACTTTGTGGCGTTGTATGACTAAAAGCTAAGAGTCATACCACACAGTAATATCTGAAGACTTGAAATTAAGGATCATGCAAACAGAGGAGGACATAGTAGGCAGGAACTGGTGGCAAGTCAATTCAACAAGCATTTATTAGCCACCTCCTATTATGGGCCATGTACTGTGTTCAGTATTAGAGATACAAAGAATAGCAAAGATCATCCTTCCACTAATGGAGGTCACAGACTAATGGACAAGACATGAAAAAACTATATGAAACTAATATAGATACAGGATATATTAGAGCTAATCCACAGAAAGAAGGCATTTGCATGGAAGGAGATCAGGAAGGTGGAATTTGAAGGAAGCTGGAACTTGAAGGAAGCCCACAAAACCATAAGGCAGAAAGTAAGGGGAGAGAGAGAGAGAGCTCCTCACAGAGGGAATATCCAATGAAAGTTCCAATATCAGAGAAGCCATGGAAGGGAGTAAGGTTTTAGAAAACTGGAAAGGTAGGAGGAGACTAGCTTACAAAGGACTTCAGAGGACTGTATATTTGATCTTGGAGAGGATAAATAGACACTGGAGTTTACCAAATACAGGGGTTAAGAGGGAATATCATAATAAGAAATATCATAATAAGACATGTACTTTTGGAAAATTAATTTGACAGTGCAATAGAAGATAGACTGAAATAGATAGCCCATCACAAAGAAAGAATTAGAAAGAAAACATTATGTTAAGGTCATCATGGATAGCCAGAAAAGTGGAAGGGAAAGATGAAACAAGGGTGAAAGTGAAGAATAAACTCTGACTGGGTTCTTTTGTCTTTACGGACATCAAATTGGATAGATAGCTCTTAAG
This sequence comes from Sarcophilus harrisii, assembly GCF_902635505.1. Taxonomy (NCBI): domain Eukaryota; kingdom Metazoa; phylum Chordata; class Mammalia; order Dasyuromorphia; family Dasyuridae; genus Sarcophilus; species Sarcophilus harrisii. Next base: position 156,063,975 of record NC_045427.1, read on the forward strand.
AGAGAAACCTGGATGAAAGTTATAATGAATGATCAGGTACGAATAGATTGTAATCTATATTATTGGAGATAATAGCCACATTAATCAGAGATAGTAGATCCATTGGAATACTGGAATATTTAAGAATATTTTCTTGTTTATAAAAGATCACATGGCCTTGGTTATTCTTTTAAATCTTTGGATATAAATATATTAGATAAAAGTTGAATTTTCTGCTCTGAATCGCAAAGCAAGTTAACTGTGAACATATTTGTAAAAAGTCATTATTTCTTATATTTTACAAAAGACAGGAAGCTTAATTCAAATAATCAAATGATTTAAATGATTGTTAATAATAATTATAACACTTAAAAGTTTACAAAATTTGTACTATAAATAATCCTGGGAGTTAAACAGCACATGAGTGAATGAAAATTAAACAAACAAAAAGGATTTATCAAGCACTTATTTGGTGCCAAGCATCGCACAAAGTACTGGGCATACAAATACAAAAAGTGACATAGCCACTGCCTTTGAAAAATTTACATTCTAATAGAGCACTTATATGAGACATACCCAGGGAAGGATATGTCTGAGAAGTCTCTATTTTGGTGGTTTAATCTTAGGGCGATAAACAGACACACTTTTTCAAGAAATAGTCTTAACATAATTGAATCAATCATGTTACCAAACCTAGAACAATAGGTGAAAAGAAATGTAGAGTGGGAGATAGGAAGTTAGCTGCGGTGCATGACTAGATCAGAGGTGAAGTATGATCTAATGTGGTAGTCAGTTCAGGAATAGAGAACTAATTGAGTTTATGCTCTCTCATATAGTGCAAATGATATCTATATATACAAGGAAATTGAATCTGAGAATAGTGAGTGATGAGCACTGACTTGTATATAATTCTTTAAAGTTCATAAAATCTATAGATATGATTATGCTTTTTTTTTTTTTACAGAGAAGGAAACTGAGACTCAGAGTGGCTAGTCCACATAGATATTACAGTAGAAAGATGCTTTCACTGAGGTCTTTGTGACTTAACGCCAAGCTCTTTTTTCGTTGAATCAATAGTTTCAAAGTTAAATATTTTGCCTAAGGTCACAAAATGTCAGTACTAGAATTAAGATCCAAGTTGAGGGTATCATTCTTTCCATTTTACTTGCAATAGTAAATAGCAATAATAAAAATAGTAAGAGGTTGTATCCTATTTACAAAAGAAGTATAAATAGATTACTACCTAATAGATATGCTAAATGTTTTTTCTCTTTAGCCTGTGAAATTCCTATCACCAGCACTAAACATATACATTATACCTGATTGTGAAACAGTCTGCAAGATATAAAGCACTATAAAAATACTGGATAATAATGATAATTCATCTTGCCCTTCCTCTCTATTTCATTTATTTATGTTACAGTAAATTTGAACTTTACTGCTCTCAAATGAATACTTGGGCCTGCATTTCTTTTCTCCTACTGCAGTAATAAAGTCTGGATCACAAGACAGCAAACCTTGGTGGGAAGCAATACCTATCTAAATCCTTTCTTTAAGCTTCCCAACATCTCCAACTTCACAGTTCTCCCATTTCCTCTTTTACAATGATGTTTATTGCTTTGAGAGTTTCCTGTTCAAAAAGTTTTATTGGCTCCATCTGCCTATCAAATAATATCTAATCACCACATAGATAAGAAGAATGGCCTCAGGCCATGGTTATTATTTGCTTCTTACTTCAAAGTGAAGGTAAATAGCAAAGTTTCTGTTTTGACCAGAAACTCAGAGGGCCTTTGCTTCACTTAAATACAACTCACTTGCATGTCATGACATCACTTCCCTTATGTCATGGTCTTCTTGGAGAATGAAGCACAAACAACAAGAACAAATGCTATATATTTGCCTTCAGGACCCCGAGATCACAGAATACAGAAGTAAAGGGTTCTTAGAAGTGATTTAATTTATTTTACTTTCTGTAAAAGAAGAAAGTGAGACTCAGAGAGGGAAACTAATTTGCCTGTAGTTACACATATAGCAGCTACTGAAGCTGGGCTTCAAATGCAGGTCCTTTGACACCAAATTCAATGTTCTTTTGTTATGCCACAGTTCCCTTTTAATGTCCTGACCCAGTTTCTCCAATTGTCCTATTTAGTTATTCTGCCTCAGGTTTTAACCTTTCCCTCTTAATGTTTGATGAGATAAAGGTCTACTTCAGTTGCTCTGCCCCAAAACCCCAGGCTATAATCATTCCCTCTTAAAGTTTGATGAGATAAAGGTTTTATATCTTTAGGTTATAGACATTCCTTCTTAATATTTGACAGGATAAAGGTCTATCCATTTTAGACATCATTAGAATATCAGTAACCTCTCTAGTACCTCCCCTCCATTGTGTCATCCTAGGTGCCTCCCCCCATTAGCTTATCCCCATCCAGGTACCTCTCCCATTATGTCATTGTTCTTGTTATCCTATAAAAATCTTGTGTCCCAATACTCAGGGCTGGATAGTCTCCTTCAACCCTGGGACCAAACATGGATCCATTTTGTCCCAGTAAATCTCTCCGTTTAATAAACTATTAAATTGTTCTCTAATCTCTGTCTTGCTCAGTTTCTCCAGCATTACACTTTCATCATACAATGATTTCTTCTGCCATTACTACTAAGGCATTCCAATTTAAGGCCAATATTTTGCCAATGATACTATATAACAGCATAACTTAAAATACCATAACATCAAAAGAGTATAATCATGGATGACTCAAAGGGAAATGGAGTAGTATAATGTGATTATAAATAAGTTGTAGAATATTGCCAACAAAGAAACATATATGAGATCTGGTATAAAAAGAATACAGGACATTTATAGCTGAAAAAAATAGGTAGGGTGGTCATATAATGAAAGGGAGAGATAATAGATGACCTTAACATGCCACTGGTATTTATGAAATAACAAAAAATCCACAGGAAGAATTCAAGAATACTGGGTAAATCCTGATTGTAAGAATTTAAAAGGACAAGAACTACAATAGAGAGGAAAGAATGGATTTGGGGTCCAAAGGCCTGGATTCAAAACCCTTCCCTACTACTTTCTGTCTCAAAAGCTCTCAATTTTGCAGCTATTCTTAAAAATAGCTATTATAGTTGCTGAAACTAAGTAGTTCTCTTATGTTCTATTCTATTTTGTTGTCCTAAAACATGATCTCAGCTCCATGGTTCCTTTTAGAAATTTACTATTTTAGTAAATAGTTAGGGAGAATCTTACCAAGAAATAAAACAGGAAATTAAATAATTTTCTGTCCCTTCACACACCCTGCTTCTTTCGGTTCATAGAGCAACCTTGTCTCTCTCTGCCTCCCTTTCCCTTTCTTCTGCTTTTTTTCCCCTCTCAATATTTAGCATATTGCTGCTATATCAGATGTTAAAAGTCTATCTCCAATCTTTTCCTTATCCACACATCCTCTGGTTTTATTTGTCACTGTTAAATAAGCAGAAGGACATTTGTCTTTTGTGTCTGCAACTCTTGCTGTTATAGATTCAAGAGAGCAGCTGGATTTTCAAAGAAAGTGGTAAAAGAAGAAGACAAAAGAAAAAATGCTAAGGAGGCTAAAGCACAGTTGGTCCCAGATAGAGTCACACCAATTTCTAAGATCTGTGAATTTCCTTAAATTTTTCCTATTCTTCATTTTCTTTCTAAACATGAAGTTCACTTGAGAATTTCTAGTTTCATTTCCCCTGCATTGAACAACTACTGCTATTTTCAAGATAAGGTGCTTAATAAAGAAACTATTTTAAACAAGAGAGCCTATCTGTCTGGGATTTTTAGTATATATTTGAAAAACTTGTTGATAGTAAAAATTATGAATGTTGAATTTAAGGTTAATGATCTCTAAATTACTTTATAAATAGAACTAAACCATTCCTTAGCCTAAGAGGTTAAGACTAAGAAAGAAATCCCTGGGCCCATCTGCTTTTGAACTTGAGGTTTCTTGATATAATTCCCTTCCTATATTTCTATAATCCCATGAGTTGTTATCTTCTGTGTATAAGCTGGATATGATGATGATGAGGTTTAGGTTTTGGGGTTCCCTTTAGTAGGGAACCAAATGATGAGGTCTAGATTTAGGGAACCAAAATGAAATTAGGGTTTCTGGTGGTCAGGGAGTTAAATGATAAGGTCTAGTGGCTGGTTCGGGATTTAGGGAACCAAATGCAGAGGTATGGCTCCCTTGCACTCCCTTAGGATTCTAAGGATAGGGATTCTGGGGAAACCCCTTCTGGCGACACAGGGATATCTGTAAAGGAATTTACAAACCCAAAAATATAGATTGATAAAAGAGATTTATTTCAGAGATTGGGAGAAATCCTGACAGAGAGGCATGAAGTCTCGTTAGGGAAATGGGTGAGCATAAAGAGAAGGTAACACTGGAAAAGAATATTATTCCAGTGGGCAGAGGCTTCCTTGGCATAGCATGGCATGTTTAGAACTTCTGCAAAGAAATGAGTTTTTAATTGACATTTTTATAAGGTCTTTGGCTGCAAGGGAGACCTGCTCCCTCTCCCTATGAAGCTGGTGGGTGGAGTTGAATTGACTAGAAGATCTTTAATTGAATAGGGTTGGAATTCTTTTAGCTCAGGACTGGACCAACCCCATGTAGATAACAGAATGAAACTGTTAGTTTCCCTTGGGTGGGTCACTCACTGAGGCAGTTTTGAAGCAGATTTTCTCCTTCAAGAAGGTTTAGAGTTTCGGAGTCCCTTCTTCAATGGGAAGTACAGACATTATTTTAAACTGCTAAGAAACTTTATTAGTGTGTTTGCAAACCTAAATGAAGTAGAAGTATCTTCCAAAGTATTCCATGTGCCAAGTTAATAACAAATATATCTAACCCATTAATCAAATCAATAAATCATTTTACATGTCTTTAGATCCTTACAATAATCCTGTTATGTAGAAAGAGCAAGTATCAGCATTCCCATTTTAAAAATAAAGAAATTAAAATACCAGGACACTTGTCCAAAATCACAGGGCTACAAAATAAATAGCAGAGTTGAAAGATGTGTCTGAGTCTGTTGCCTCCAATTTCAGCATTTTTTGTACTGCACTATATAGACTTAGTGAACAGCTTACTTACTTAAAAGATTGTGGCTCATGAGACAAAATTCTTGATGAATGTTTTAATGAATATTTAAATAAATGAACAAATGAGTTCACAAAAAAAATACAATACAAAAACATTCAAGATATGTCTACTATATGCTGTTAACTCATTTTTCACTTGTATATGACTCTTCATGACCCTACTGGTGGCTTTCTTGGCAAAGATCCTTGAGTGGTTTGCCATTTTCTTTTCCCCAGCTGTTTTTAAAGATGAGGAAACTGAGGCAAACAGGGTTAGGTTCACTTGCCCAAAATCTCACAATAGTTAAGTATCCTAGTCTAGATTTGCTTTCAGGTCATCTTGATCCCAAGTCTAGAACTCTATCCACAAAGCCACCTAGTTGCCCTTATTTACTGTGTTTTAGGTACACCAAGCAGTGGGAAACAAAGAAATGCACAAGACAATCTCTGCTTTCAAGGAACTCAGTCTAATGGGGGAGACAATGTGCCACCAACTAAATATAAATAAAATATATTCAAGTCAAGTGGAGAAAATCAACAGAAGGAATTAGCATTAACAGGGGTTGGGAAAGGCCTCTAACAATGGAGTTGCCAAATCTTTGGAGAAGTAAGAGGTCTATGAGTAGGGAACATTGTATATGTATTTTTAGATTCTTTCCAAAATGAATTCATTTTGCAGATTGTTTTCATTTTCTTTTTCTCCTTTAAACAATTTTGTTATATAGAGTGGCCTTTTTTGAGGATGAGGAGAAATATTCAGAAGGAAATTCTTGCCAAATAGCACAAATATATTTGTGTATGTGTATGTGCACATATAGATATATTTATAAATATGTATGTATGTGCACACATAAATGCATGTGCATATATTTACATATACACATGTGTATAGATTGGGGAAATGTGATACATATATACATACATACATACATACATACATAGTAGATCTATGCATAAACTTGGTTTCCCCTAATCATCAGGAGGAAAAAAAGGCCAAAGGAAATTTTTTAAATTGTTCCATGCTATATATTATAAAGTGATCACTTTAGTAGCAATTATACAATTTCCTGAAATGAAATATCAAATTCACATCATACAAGATGGTATATTGGAGCAGAGGGAGCTGAAGAGACAATGCTCTTAGAGGAGAAGGACTATTTTTCCTCTTTTTTTTTTTTTGTCTCAGGTATACTGAGTATATTGCTTTATATACAGCAGTTTCCTGATAATTGACTGCTGAACCAACCAATCAATCAGCATATATTTATTAAATTTATTAAATACCTAATTTGTATCAAACACTGCTCTAAACTAGAATTTGTCAGGAAATGGGAAAAGACAAATGATAAAAAACAAATAATCATTATAGAATACAGAATACAGGAAAAAGGAAAAGTATATCAATGTACCTGCGTTCCAGCCTCTACAATAGTTATCATTTTCTATTTCTGTCACCTTCACTACTGTCGTGGCTAGGAGATAGAATCTCAAATTTGTTTTAATTTATATTTATCTAATTTTTAGTGATTTGGAGAATTTTTCTTATTGTTACACTCTAGTTTCTTTCATCCAGAATTAATCATTTATATCTTTACACTATTTATCAATTAGAGAATAGCTCATAAATTTGAACCAATTCCTTATATAATTTTAAAAAATGATACTTTATCAGAGAATATTACCACAAAAAAATTTCCCTCCAGTTAGCTGCTTCCCTTTTAATCTTAGTTTTATTGGATTTATTTATTCTAAAACTTTTTAAATCCACTTTGAAACATCCAATATGCAGTATATGATTTGTGACTAGAACTCCATCGAGTAATTAGGGATGCAAATGTAAGTTTAGTAATCATCAACAAAGAAATTATAATTAAACTCATGGGAGCTGGTGAG